>NC_064628.1:667207230-668581396 GCF_023864275.1 Schistocerca cancellata
CCAACGTGAATAGTTTTCCTGTTGCCACTTCCCCCAATGATCGTAGAAATTCTGATGGAATGTTGTCTATCCCTTCTGCGTTATTTGACCTTAAGTCCTCCAAAGTTCTTTTAAATTCTGATTCTAATATTGAATCCCCTATCTCTTTAAAATAGACTCCTGTTTCTTCTTCTATCGCATCAGACGAATCTTCAATATCACAGAGGCTTTCAATGTATTCTTTCCACCTATCCGCTCTCTCCTCTCCATTTAACGGTGGAATTCCCGTTGCACTTTTTGTTATAACGCTTGCTTTTAATCTCACCGTAGGTTGTTTTGACTATCCTGTATGCTGAGCCTGTCCTCCCGAGAATCATATCTTTTTCGATGTCCTCACATTTTTCCTGCAGCCATTTGGTTTTAGCTTCCCTGCACTTCCTATTTACTTCATTCCTCAGCGGCATGTATTTCTGTATTCCTGAGTTTCCCGGAACGTTTTGGTACTTCCTCCTTTCGTCGATCAATTGGAGTATTTCCTCTGTTACCCATGCTTTCCTCGCAGTTACCTTATTTGTATCTATGTTTTCCTTCCCAACTTGTGTGATGGCCCTTTTTAGAGATATCCATTCCTCTTCAACTCTGCTCCCTACTGAGCTATTCCTTATTGCTGTATCTATAGTCTTAGAGAACTTCAACCGTATCTCGTCATTCCTTAGTACTTCCGTATCCCACTTCTTTGGGTATTGATTCCTCCTGACTAATGTCCTAACCTGCAGCCTACTCTACATCACTACTATCTTGTGATCTGAGTCTATATCTGCTCCTAGGTACACCTTACAATCCAGTATCTGATTTCGGAATCTTTGTCTGATCATGATGTAATCTGATATCTTCCCGTATCACCTGTCCTTTTCCAAGTATGTCCCCTCCTCTTGTGATTCTTGAACAGAGTATTCACTACTACTAGCTGAAACTTGTTACATAATTCAATTAGTCTTTCTCCTCTCTCATTCTTTGTCGAAAGTCCATATTCTCCTGTAAGCTTTTCTTCTACTCCTTCCCCTACAACTGTATTCCAGTCCCTCATGGCTATTAGATTTTCGCCCCCCTTTACATACTGTATTAATCTTTCAATGCCCTCATATACATCGTCTGTCTCTCCATCTTCAGCTTGTGACGTCAGCATGTATACCTAAACTATCATTGTCGGTGTTGGGTTGCTGTCGATTCTTATAAGATTAACGCTGTCACTGAACTGTTCAAAGTAACACACACTCTGCCCCACCGTTCTATTTATAGCGAATCCTACTCCCCTTACATTATTTTATGCTGCTGTTGATATTACCCGATACTCATCTGACCAGAAATCCTTGTCTTCCTTCCATTTCACTTCAATGACCCCTACTATATCTAGATCGAACCTTTGAATTTGCCTTTTCAGATTTTCTAGTTTCCGTACCACGTTCAAGCTTCAGACATTCCACGCCCCGACTCGTAGAACATTATCCTTTCGTTGATTATTCAATATTTTTCTCATGGCAACCTTCCACTTGCAGTCCCTCCCGAGGATCCGAAAGAGGGACTATCCCGGAATCTTTTGCTGGTGAAGAGATCACCATGACACTTCTTCAATTATAGGCCACATGTCCTGTGGATACACGTTACGTATCTTTAATGCAGTGGTTTCCATTGCCTTCTGCATCCTCATGCCGTTGATCATTGCTGATCCTTCCGCCTGGGGAGGGGGGGGGGGTGTTTCCAACCCCTCCACCCCTAGGACAAGAGAGTACCCTGAACTTCTTTCCGCTCCTCCGCCCTTTTTGACAAGGCCTTCTGCCGAATGAGGGTGACTTTTTATGCCGGAAGTTTTCGGCCCAATGTTGATTATTAATCAGAAGCTAAGCAGCGCCGGGATTCGAACCCGGAAGCGAAGACGATTTGATTATGAATCAAAGACGCTATCCCCAGACTACGGGTGCAGTAAAACATGTTAATGCTGATACGGTTCACTTGAATTCAATCAACGGTCAGAACCCGTGTTACCAAACAGCTACTCTGGAACCAAATGCCCGTTACAGGCTGCCTATCTTGAGGCTGCTAGGGGCAAAACAATTTGATTTTCAATATTTTGCATAATAATTTAAAGATTTAATACTCAGTCAGAATTTACTTATTAAGAGGTTTAATTTTACGTTAACAAAATAAAACAAGTATTACAGTTAAAAACTGTGTGTTTTGAGATAGCGTACTGACGGCGAGGAAATACCCAGACTTTACTCATTCATTACATGAGACTGATAGGGAAACGTCCAATCTGAGATGTCGAAACCTGCGTCGATTTTTTTAACTTGTGAATGACACAGGAAGAAACACATTGTTCAAAGTTTAGCTACTAAGATTCACTGCAAGTATTTTGTTGTTGTTGTTGTTGTTGTTGAAAATTGCCAAAGTCGTGGCTCACCAGCCGGCTGGAAGAACGTACACCCTTGCCGTATCTGCAACAGAAGGTTCATAACACGGTGGGTACATAGCTTTGATTGATGGTAAATCTGTAAACAGATAACACGGCACAATGCGATCTTATTTCGTAAAATCTTTTTATCTTTTCGTTGATAATGTCTCTGAGAATTGTTCACAGTTATTATTCGCTTCAATTTGCTACTCATTTAATATTCGTTATAATTAACAGTTGCCTTTGCAGTACCGCTGTTAACAATTGAGACGAAACTAAATTAATATTCTTAGTTTTTACTTCGTACATGTTAGCTAATAGCATTTGTCTTCCGCGGGTTCGAACGAAGATTTTTGGGCTCAGAGAACAAAATCACAGTATCTCCCTAGACTGAAGAAAACATGTGCAGCAAAAGCTTACAGTGTCAAAGAAAGGGCAGTAAACTTTCGGCTTAAACGGAGGAGAAAGAAAACGCTTAAAGTCAAGCAGTGTGCAAAGTCGGTATCGTTTCGTTAAATCTGTACGTGAATCGCACACATGGATCAAAGATTTACACGAAGTATGAAATATACGAAAAGAAAAGAAACTCACAAAATTGTGAAAGCAAAACTATTCGAAACATTTAGAACTGCTCATGAGAATCAGTGCACCGTTACCGAGAGAGACATACGTGACTGGGCCCTCTGCATTTCAGGTGAGATAGATACTACTGATTTCCGTGGTTTTTCGACCTAGTTACATAGATTCAGGAAATTATACGGAAAATGATATTACGAAGTTTATTTCAACTAAACGTGTAGAGGAGATACAATTAATACAATAGAGAAATGCTTTGCTGACATAAAGACGAAGTTTCCTCGTATCCCCCAAAATGCAGTGTGCAAAGCCAGTGGGTCACGTTTCGTGCAAGAACTGCTTGCAAACTGCGCTTTATCGTTCAAGAGAAAGAAAGGAAGTCGCTTCTGCAGTCGACGAATGTTATGACACACTCGTATATATTAGTGATAAGTATGTGGATTACTGTTCCTGCAGCTTTATAGCTGTCTCCACGAACCTCAAGCCAATTTGGACCAAAAATAAAAAAAGAGTGTTTGGTTTCAAAAATTTTGTAACCGACAAAGCAGAATCTGGAAAACTGAAGAGAGTAATTTTCAATACTACATCTGAAAGGTCTGTTTCCCAGCTGCAGAAAATAATACTGTTTTTGTTGGTCTCTTAGCCTGACTTAGCTTTACAACTGTCTTTAGAGGAATGATGAAAAGATTCAGCCTCTCGACAAAGAAGCCTCTCGAGAAAGAAATGTTTCGACACTGTAAAACACGCAGTGGTTAGCACACTGGACTCGCATTCGGGAGGATGACGGTTCAATCCCGCGTCCGGCCATCCTGATTTAGGTTTTCCGTGATTTCCCTAAATCGTTCCAGGCAAATGCCGGGATTGTTCCTCTGAAAGGGCACGGCCGACTTCCTTCCCCGTCCTTCCCTAATCCGATGAGACCGATAACCTCGCTGTTTGGTCTCTTTCCCCCAAACAACCCTACTCAACTGTAAAACATTTTTCAGAAAACTGTTGCACAATATTATTTCTGATAGGTCCTTGTCTTCCAGGTTTATCAGCGGAATGGTGTTGTTAAACTTCAGTCATTTTTTCAATGACAGTTCCCATCAGCAATTCTTACGAATTTGATCAAGTATGTATGGTATGCAGCTAACACGCAGAACAACAGCCACGACTCCTGGTGCAAAGAAAAAGTTCTTTCCGTCATCCGGTAGAGACTTCTCATTTTTTGACGACTTCTGAAAAAATACGAAGGAACTGTTTCATTATTAGCAAAATATACATTATTCAAAAAGTATCAGTGCTACAGAAATTGTTATAAAATATTTCATGTCAACATGTCAAAGTCCGCATTGATAGAAATCGTCTGTAATGTAACATCATACAATGCCTTAATTTTAATTTCTCTGCTAGACACTTGTCTAGCAGTTACATATGCAACACTTTTGCTGCCATTATGAACCCAAGTTAAGCACAGAATTAGTGATTTCAGGCATTCTTCTTATGGTTCAGTGTTAAAAATACGCTAGCGCTACACACCACTACGTTCTCTTGTCACAGCTGTGTCTGCTTATTCGCTGATTCGCACCCAGGCAGGAAGGGCTGTACAAACAGCTGTAATAATCGGTTCTTCTTGAGGAAAAAGTGAGTACCTTAAACTAAAAAAAAAAAAACACCACTTGCATTGCACCTTAGCAGCTAAAACTATGACAGTGCGGTTTTTTCGTTCTATTCTTCATATCTGAAAAGTTACAGGTAAGGTTTCGACATGACGGATTGGACCATTCCCTTGTGCAGGACTTTCCGTGCTATTTTCAATGTTCCATTTCATTATTCTACCTGAAAAGGTTTTGCTGTATGATAAAATCTTCTCAAAATGCTAGTGTCATGCGGGAAACAGCGAGCAACTCTTTTAAATTTTTTTATTTTTATTTCATATGCTAACCAAGTACATCATATTAATTTGTAGATTTTGTGTTACTTTTCAAAGTAGTCTCCATTTCTTCAAACACATTCCTGTTCGAACGTTTTGAAAATTTTAAAATGCTCTTACGACATTGCAACTTCCCAAAGACAATGATGCACGGCTTGCCGAACATCCTCTACCGCCTCGTAGAGTTGTCCCCGCAACTGTTTCTGAACAGAGCCGAAGAGATTGCGGCGGAAGGGTGTCATGCGAAGATTATATGGAGGATATGGAAGTGTTCACACCCAAGTTTCTTGATCTCCAAAGCGACATGTACCAGCGTAAAGAAGCGCTTTACCCTGTAGCAGGGTAACCTTCTTCCCAGGACTTCATCACGCAAAGTACGTCGGAGCTTTCAGAAGTATATGTATACAGCATGCAGCATTTATGGTTTTATCGTTTGTCCAGGTTCTAGAAAATCAATCAATCCGCTTTTTGTTGCGTTCCGTGAAGGCAGTTGGAGGACAGTGGTCACGAGACTCATCTTGAATACCCACGTTTCTATGTTTGATCTGAGGTTTTCCCGGCGTACAGAAATCATGAAAATTTCTCGGGTATTCAAAATGGTTCAAATGGCTCTGAGCACTATGGGACTTAACTGCTGAGGTCATCAGTCCCCTAGAACTTAGAGCTACTTAAACCTAACTAACCTAAGGACATCACACACATCCATGCCCGAGGCAGGATTCGAACCTGCGAAGTAGCGGTCGCGGGGCTCCAGACTGTAGCGCCTAGAACCGCTTGGCCACTCTGGCCGGCCTCGGGTATTCAGCCGGGTAGCGTCGTCCAAAAGGCCTTTTGGACGATGCTACACGGCTGAATACCCGAGAAGTTCTCAAGACCCACGTTTCTATCATTCAAAAGTTTCATTCAAGTCCTTACACTGTTGGCGTCTACGCAGGTATCTCCACAGACACATTGAAGACTAACGTGTATTTCGGCAGCACATTTTCCCTCTTCAACACAGAATTCAATGACTGCACACTATCGAAAACAAACACTTACGTCGGCCATTTTGGCAGTACTGCCCGTGGTCACCTCATAGCCGTTGGTTACGTCACAATATGGCAACATGTTGTTGTGGTGTAGCAAGAGCCACGCCACTCGGAGGTAGCCGAAAGGCACGCGATGTAATGCAGACGGGCGTGAATTCTGAAACAGGATAACTATTGAATGGTAGCAAGAAAAGTACGGAGTTGCTTTATACTTAACTTTTATTCTCTGATGAATACAGCGTTCTTCTTGAGACATTTATACTATAACTCTCAAAGTAGGTAAGGCTAATGGCGCCTTGCTAGGTCGTAGTCATGTGCTTAGCTGAAGGCTATTCTAACTGTCTCTCGGCAAATGAGAGGAAGGCCTCGTACGTCTAGTCGCTAGCAATGTCGTCCTTACAACTGGGGCGAGTGCTAGTCCGTCTTCCTAGACCTGCCATGTGGTGGCGCTAGGTATGCAAGTACTGACAGTGGCGACACGCGGGTCCGACATGTACTAATGGACCGCGGCCGATTTAAGCTACCACCTAGCAAGTGTGGTGTCTGGCGGTGACACCACACATGTAGTATGAAGTCTCTAGATTACAACCTTGCAGTCGTTTTCTTACGTTGTTGGAAATGGAGTTTTTAAGAATGATTGCTCACGATTCCCAGTAAGGTCATCTTACATTAGAATTCGTTTTAAAGATATTTCTTATATAAAAATGTGTGATGGAAATGTCGTGTGGCTAGGGCCTCCCGTCGGGTAGACCGTTCGCCTGGTAGTAATATTTCGAGTTGACGCCGCGTCAGTGACTTGGGTGTCGTTGGGGATGAAATGATGAAGATAAGGACAACGCAACACCCAGTCTCTGAGCGGAGAAAATCTCCGACCCAGCCGGGAATCGAACCCGGGCCGTTAGGTATGACATTCCGTTTCGCTGACCACTCAGCTAGCAGGGGTGGAGAAAAGTGTGTGATAAATAGACTTAAATTTGTCAGTATCCATAGACAGCTGATGCTGTGACACATATTTTACAATTGAGCCATGTTATACGCGTCTATTATTTACCCTGTGTTTATGTTAGTATAAGTGTTTATTATTGCAAGGGTATCGACCGAGGAGCAGCCTAAGATCGCTCCGCAATGTTTCAGCCTTATTGTTTGTAGCCTTACTGTTTGTAAGGCCATTTCGCCTTCAAATGTAGCGCACAGTACTCCACACTTACAGAAGCGGCGGCTTGTTGTCTGAGCACTACAGCAGAGCACAGACTGATGGGCTTTCAGCGCACAGGTAAACAAGTGAACAGTACCGGAGTATGTGTTTGCTTACATTTGGTATAGCTCCGCAGATGGTTCTGGAACCGATTCACCTGTGACCTGCGACAGTGTGTTGCGTGGGCTGTTACCTTGTTACTGTTTCATAAGCTTCCAAACAGATCACGTCGTTAAAATCCTATAAAAATGCTTGTTACAGTGTCACAGAAAAATTTTCAGTACTTCCAATAAAAAAAGTATGTTACATCACAAGTGTTGGAATAGTTTTAAGGAAAAATACATGGAAGTTGGATCCACATATTTCGTCATTTGTCATTCCATGGCACAAACATTTTTGCTCAAGAACAGTTGTTACTATTACAAATTAAAAACTTTGTAAAAATGAATAACAATGCCCACAATAATTTAAAGAACTTGAACAGGATCAATTCATTAATAAAAGGCCTTAAAAATTTATACCACTAAGAACAGGGCTTAAAACCAGGAATATACACATGTGGGCAAATTCAAGTAAGAAGTCTCAGCAACTAGACGTGACTGCAAGCTGGTTCGAACAAACAGACTTTACCTGTGAGATAAATCACAATTGAGTGCCACTAAAGGCGCTAACAATTCCCAAGCAGGGGTAAAACATTAAACAATAGACAACGCCCACCCAAAATAAAGTAAGAGTAACAAGTCACACCAGTGACTGTGGCTGCTGGAAAACCCTTACAGTTTATAACCTTAAGAAAATCCCTTAAGCAAAATAATACACAATCCAACAAAATACAGAAAAACTGGGAAGGCATACACATTAAATGTGGCTTCCAACAGGTACACACCAGCAGAAACATTAACAATGACCCTTAAATAAATATGCAAATTTCCAAAATATAAGAAAAGGTTGGGAAATTGCAGCAGACGGCTAACACAGCCATCAGGCAACTAGCAGACTGTTTTCACATTGAATGGAATTAGCTAATAACTGTGGCTGAAACAGGAAAACGTCAACAGTTCGTACTCATAAGTAAAGGATTATAAAACTTATCAAGCTCCGGACCTACTAACAAGGCTGCAAGGTTTAAACAAGTATTTAAAGAGCAAATATAGTGACAAGGAACTTCGAACTTGCAGATCACGCTTTAAGGCTTATGTGTTTACTGAAGTTACAATATTGAATAGATCAAGAGCTCCGGAATTAGATGGCGACACTCCCCCTTGACACGTATCAAACGATCAAACTTAACTTAACTTGAGCCAACACGAAGCAGCTGCTGGAGGCACCCGACTGCGGGCCAACCTAGACGTCGTGCGACGACGAAAGTGTCTCCGCAGCAGAAAGAAAACATGTCTCCGCTCTGGACACAGGAAACGGAAACGCGTCGTTCGCTGCCAAAACTCACCTGTCAGCACAGATCAGAAGGGACAGTAAGGCTACAAACGAGAAGGCAGTATTAACTTATTCTGGAAATGACTACACATACAAATTACACGCTGAAATATCAGCGTCTGTAAGTCCAATTACCTGGAACAAAGATTATCAGTTACACTCACTGATGACCACTCACACAATCACTTGGAGGCCCGTTAATATGACCGGTCTAATTCCACATTGACATAGACGTGGCCTTCGATTACAAGTACCAATTAAAAACAATATTTAACTCCAGTAAGGTGTGAAGGAGCCTTGACTTCCAGGATTACAAGGAGACAAGTTATTGCCTCCAATCCGTACAGGTGATCTTCCAGTGCCGTAAACTTTCAGCTTGCAGAGTTGCCCTGGAACTTTCTTGGCCTAGAACTTTCTAACCAGGTTGCACGCGGCGTCCAATGCTCTTCCTACAGACAGATGGCCACTATCAGACAAAAGCCGGCCATACTGCTGCAGTAAGTCTAAAACTAAAAATTTTACATCCATATCACCAGATAAATAACACTCATTGTGGAACAATAAACCATGTTCCTTCTCCTTGTCATAAAGCCAGCACCCAGAAATTTCCTAGAAACAGTGATTTAACTTCGAGAAAACCGACTGAAGATGAACCTGGAAAGGTTCGAGAACCGGATCTTGCAATAATAAATAACTATTCAAAAAAGTGACTGGTTGCATTTCCATGGATTTACATATACTGTGTGATCAAAAGTATCCGGATACCTAGCTGAATATGACTTTAAAAGTTCGTGGCGACCTCCATCGGTAATGGTGGAATTCAGTATGGTGTTGGCCCACCCCTAGTCTCGGTAACAGCTTACACTCTCTCAGGCATACGTTCAAGCAGGTGCTGGAAGGTTTCTTGGGGAATGGCAGCCCATCCTTCAAGGAATGCTGCACTGAAGAGAGGTAACGATGTCAGTCGGTGAGGCTTAGCACGAAGTCGGCATTCCAAAAAATCCCAAAGGTGTTCTATAGGATTCAGGTCAGGACTCTGTGTAGGCCAGTCCATTACAGGGATGTTATTGTCGTGTAACCACTCCGCCACGGGCTGTGAATTATGAACAGGTGCTCAATCATGTTGAAAGATGCAATCGCCATCTCCGAATTGCTTTTCGACAGTGGGAAGCACGAATGTGGTTAAAACACCAATGTAGGCCTGTGCTGGGATAGTGCCATGCAAAACAACAAGCGGTGCCAGCTCTCTCCACGAAAAACACGATGACACCTTAACACCACAGCCTCCGAGTTTTAATGTTGGCAGTACACACGCTGGCAGATGACGTTCACCGGCCATTCGCCATACCCACACCCTGCCATCGGATCGCCACATTATGTTCCGTGATTTGTCACTCCACACAACGTTTTCTCACTCTTCAATCGTCCAATCTTTACGCTTCTTACACCAAGCGAGTCGTCGAATGGCAGTTACCAGCGTGATGTGTGGCTTATGAGCTGCCGCTCGACCATGAAATCCAAGTATCCAAGTTTTCACACCTCCCGCCTAACTGTCCTTGCAGTGGATCCTGATGCAGTTTGGAATTCATTTGTGATGGTCTGGATAGATTACCTTTTACACATTCGACCTTTTTCAACTGTCGGCGGTCTCTTTCAGTCAACAGATGAGGTCGGCCTGTACGCTTTGTTGCTGCTCGTGTCCCTTCACGTTTCCACTTCACTATCACATCAGAAACAGTGGACCTACGGATGTAGGGTGTGGTAATCTCGCGTACAGACGTATGAAACTAGTGACACCTAATCACCTGACCATGTTCGAAGTCCGTGAGTTTCGCGGTACGCCCCATTCTGCTCTCTCACGATGTCTAGTGATTACTCAGGTCGCTGATATGGAGTATCTGGGTATCTGGCAGTAAGTGGCAGTAGTATGCACCTAATATGAAATTTTGGGGGGTGCCCTGATACTTTAGATCACATAGTGTACGAGAAACTTTGTGCAGCAGCGAAACATGTGTTTTGAAGAGAAAAGATTCTAGCCATTTTGAGGTGGCTGAAACGAAATATTTGCAAGCAGCCACATGTTGCACTAAGTTGGACAGGATTCCTAATGAAACTGTAGGAAATGAACTAAATATTTTTGTGGTAAGTGACAAAACAGCAGACCACAACCAAAACGGGAAGGAATACGTGAAATGAATGAACGAAATGGGAATCCCAAAGACTACCTTCTTATAGAAACCTAAAGGAAAGGTGGACATCGGAAGGCCACTCAAAAAATGGAGCTGTTGCCAGAACAGATCGACATGCATAGTCCAACATAGGTAAAGGAAGGGAAGTGTAAAAACATTTTTAAGCGTTTTGGCCCACATTACACAGTCACCTGATGCAATTTATTTTCGGGAATTTTATTTGTTTATTTCTTTCCTCGCCTTATTTTGGAGTGTCCTGCACCGACGTTCTTTTTTTGTTCACTCAGTTGGTGTTTACATCGAACAAATGAACTAATACGACACTTTACGGTCGATAATGTTAACGGCACTGACCGGAGAGGAGTAAGAATCACAAGGTGTAGCGGTAAGCATATCCCATCACGCATTTGAACACAGCCGGCCGCGGTGGTCTAGCGGTTCAGGCGCTCAGTCCGGAACCGCGCGACTGCTACGGTCGCAGGTTCGAATCCTGCCTCGGGCATGGATGTGTGTGATGTCCTTAGGTTAGTTAGGTTTAAGTAGTTCTAAGTTCTAGGGGACTGATGACCACAGATGTTAAGTCCCATAGTGCTCAGAACCATTTGAACACAGCTAATCCCTAGCCAATGAGCAAGCGAATGCAATCGCGTGGCATCTGTACGGTGGCAGACAACCTCGAAATTAACGTATGGCTTCTAAGAAGCGCTCACACGGCTGCGCTATCAGCGAGGTGCATCAATCATCTTCGGCAATTTCCGCCAGTGTTCGCGAAGTGTATTCACCCTCTCTCACCGCAGCCGCGTGAAGACTACGGAGATAGGCGACGCTCCTGTAGGGCTCTAGTACACATCAGAGAGCATTGGTATTGATAGAATTAAACATTTGTCACTAGGCCTGCAGCGTATAAGACGCGTGAATAGTATCAGATGTTCAGTGTGCAGGAGATGGAGTTGCCGTGAATCCGCTTTGAGGCAGCGTTATCATCACCTGGCATAGTTTCAAAAGAATTTCAGATGCGACAGTGGACCGCTCATGGCCTACATAGGAGGAATGTGAAAGCAGGTACAGCATCATCAATGGTATGGTCGACAAGGGAAGATTGCTATATTGCGCACATCGTAACTCCTTCAGATCTACACGTTTCATTCGATGACAAATAATGAACTTCCTGCTACATTATGTGTCATCCCGCTCTGTTGGTTGAGACTGGCCAGTCCTTCGTCTAGGAGGAGGGCGGGGGGACAGGGGGCGGGAAACTGTGGTACCTGGTCCGGGCAGTTATTTCATGGGGCGTCAAATTCATTTTCTTAGAAAAAAAAAAACTTGTATCACACAGCGCCTAGCATCCACCGCACGTTGGTCCATCCATTACCCATACGATTTTGAAACACATCCCATTTGGTCTTTGAGCGTTTTTGAACACATTCTAAGTTGATTTCTGAACTAATCATAAGTTGATTTTTGAATGCGTTCATAGTGTATGTAATGTCTCTGCCAGGGGAGTCCCCATTTCATCTAAAAATATAAAAAAAACTTTCCCGGAGACAAAAGGGGACGAGGCTGTAAGACCTGAGACGAATAAACCTGAACGCTGATTGTTTATGTGGTTGACTGGGTGTGTGAATGATCAGCGTTGTTACAACTATTAGCAAAAGCAATAGATTGAGACTACCAGAGTGCAAATAAACGATTAACAAAAATGGCTCTGAGCACTATGGGACTCAACTGCTGTGGTCATAAGTCCCCTAGAACTAAGAACTACTTAAACCTAACTAACCTAAGGACAGCACACAACACCCAGCCATCACGAGGCAGAGAAAATCCCTGACCCCGCCGGAAATCGAACCCGGGAACCCGGGCGTGGGAAGCGAGAACGCTACCGCACGACCACGAGATGCGGGCAACGATTAACAGGAAAAGCAGATAAAATAAAACTACATGTTAGATTAGCAGCCGCTTTAAGTTCTGTTCTCGAAATAACATGGTATACGCGTTGTACAAACATGTAATAACGCGTTACCGGAGAATAAACGCAGGACAACTGAACCGATTAATCTGGCAGAGTTAGCGAAGTTAACTGCTTCACCCGCACGTGAGCTGTGTGCCGGACATCCATCATGTTGGAAGTACATCACCATTCTGTCATGCAGTGAAACATCTTGTAGTAACATCGGTAGAACATTACGTAGGAAATCAGCATACATCGCAACATTTAGATTGCCATCGATAAAATGGGGGCCGGTTATCCTTCCTCCCATAATGCCGCACCATACATTAGTCCGCCAAGGTCGCTGATGTTTCACTTGTCGGAGCCATCGCGGATTTTCCGTTGCCCAATAGTGCATATTATGCTGGTTTACGTTACCGCTGTTGGTGAATGACGCTTCGTCGCTAAATAAAACTCGTGCAAAATATCTGTCATCGCCCCGTAATTTCTCTTGTGCCCAGTGGCAGAATTGTACACGACGTTCAAAGTCGTCGCCATGCAATTCCTGGTGCATAGAAATATGGTACGGGTGCAATCGATGTTGATACAGCATTCTGAACACCGATGTTTTTGAGATTCCCGATTCTCGCGACAGCGACAGTAGCTACAACACCTACTTGGGCATCATCATTTGTTGCAGATCGTGGTTGACGTTTCACATGTGGCTGAACACTTCCTGTGTTCCTTAAATAACGTAACTATCCGGTGAACGGTCCCGACACTTCGATGATGTCGTCCAGGATACCGAGCAGCATACATAGCACACGCCTTTTTGGCATTTTGATCACAGTAACCATACATCATCACGATTTCGACTTTTCCGCTATTGGTAAACGGTCCATTTTAACACGGGTAATGTATCACGAAGCAAATACCGCCCGCACTCGCGGGATGTTACGTGATACCACGTACTAATACGTTTGTGACTATCACAGCGCCATCTTCCACAAAGCGAAAAAAGTGGTCCAACTAAAACATTAATATTTCTTTCCGTACTACACGAAAATGTAATAAAAAATGGCGATTCCTATTTCCAAAAAACGCAGTTGATAACCGTGTGACCTATGGCAGCGCCATCCAGCGAGCCAACCATAGTGTCATCTGGTTTCCATCTTCAAGCTAGACTAGTTTCGTTCTTTGTAGTTTTTTCGTTTGATCCTTATTCGTGAGATATTTGACCCGGACACTATCAATGAAACACCCTGTATATGTGTTAAGTATCAAACTCTTCAGAAAGATCCGCGCTACAAAACGAACACATTTTTGAGAAATTAATTCTTTTAAAATTTTTGGCGCCCTATCTGAAACATTCAATGGGTATGGGGGGGGGGGGGGGGGGAAGGAAGCCCGCCAGGCTTCACGAGCGGGAAGGCGTGTCGGTCCCCGGAGGCTTAGTGTCGAGGTCTTGTGTGCCGGCCAGCCCGTGGATGGTTTTTAAGGTGGTTTCCCGGCTGCCGCGGCGAATTCGGGCTGGTCCTCCTTATTCCGCCTCAGTTACACTCGTCTGGAATAAGACTTCCCGGAGAGGATGTGTGTGGGGGGGTGGGGGGGGGGAGGAGCGGGTGTCTACTAGGAGCCGAACCGCCCAATAACTTTAGGTTCGGTGTGGGGCGGCGGTGGGGTGAGTGGACTGCTGTTGCCCGCTGTGGGGTTGTGTACCACTGAGGGCTACGGCGGGGACACAGCTTGTCCTTCGTTTCTAGGTCCCCAGTTCAATGCATCCATCTATACATACGTAGGAGGGAAGGGGGGGGGTGGCGGTGCCACTAGAAAGTTCTTCCCCAGTTTGGAGATATCATAGATCTGGGGCTAGCAGCAGCCCCACCCATGATTTACCTATAACACCGCAACACAAAGGGGAGCTTTTGGAGTGGCACCGTGATCGGTAAACATGGACGGCTGGCGAGTGGTGTTGCAATGTTTTCGTCGATGTATCGTGGTGCTGCGTTGTGGAGTATGGCAGCGACCTGCAGGGAGGTCCCTTTCTGCCAGTGTTTTGGAGGGACGTAGCTGTTTCACACCATTTTTCAGGGTGTGGGAAATCATCGGGTGTGAATTCATGTCACTTCTGGTAGTGACTGAAGGAACACCGGCGGCACAACGGTACCTCACGGACGACATCGTGCAGCCTCGTTGTTACCACTCTCAAACGCCTGGTTAAATTCGCAGGACAGAACAGGTAGTTTGTATTGTGGAAAGGGCCAAAAATGAGCGGCTGTTAGTTGCACTCGAACACATACAACTTTATTTAGTTGCCCAAACATTACAGAACAAATTTCCGAGCTTAGCTATCGACTGAATATGTCACCCAATCTTACGGATTAAAGGCACAACCTCTTTAATTTTTAAAACGGCTGAAGGACCATGATTTAAAACGCAACTACAGTAAATTTTCAAAAGGCAGAAAGTGCAAGGTTTTAGCGTTAAATAATTTATTTTTTATATGAGGTTGAAGGCCCAAACAATGCAAGACTTGACAAGTAAGGAACTTTCAATTTTGAAACAGCTGAAGGCCTATTATTTAAAACCCAACTAAAACCCTATAAATACAAACCATCGGCTATAAACCATTAAAATACACAATCAGACACGAATAAGAAAAGGCAGTACAGCCAGTGGCGCTCAAAAGTTTCCTCGGTTCGGTCTGCACTTGAAACATTAACGTTCACTTAGGGGAGACAGGTAGTTGGCCCAACTACATCCGATCCGCCGACAACCCAACGAACAGTCAGTCAACGAACTCACCGACAACACGACTTGCTTTCCAGCCAACCAGTACACAAGGAACTCCAGGGCCAAAACGTAAAAGGCGTAGCTGTTCACAACCAAGTATGCATAATCTGTCAAAACTACACACACGTGTTGGACAGCGACAACACAGTGAGGAAAGGACACTGCCTGAATTTTATGTCGGCGGCCAGGGCAGGTAACCGGAACGCTAATGGCCACAAGGCAGAAAATTCCTGTGGCGCACTTGAACTTCAAATAACCAAAATACAGTTAAACTCCACCGGATGGTGGACAAACTTTCGCCAACTCGAACACTCGCTGTTGCTCACAGGAATGCCCCCCAACAGCCAACCTTGAAGACCAACGGCACAATGTGGACAGTCTGACATCGTTAATTATATCACCACTCAACTTTGATGCCCTGGGTCGGTGAGCAACGAACCCCGTAGCAATCGGAACAGCTCCCACACACTCTGACACTGCGTAGAGACCGGCAGCTGGCCCAGCCCACTACGCCGCGCGGAGATTTCGTGGCTGATCCACACCAAACGATCGACTCCTCAGAGCCAGTACGCCGACAACATTTAAAAAAACTTGTCAGTCAAAATCACACAAAGTACACACAGTTTCACGAACACTTGTACGAAGAACTAGACAATGCTAACGGCAGTGAATGTACAATAACAGGGATGAATCACGAGTTGGAACACACAGGCAACCCATAAGCGATCGCCGGCCAAATACACGTCTTCCGGCAAGACGACCAACCGATGACCATCATGTGTGTCGGCAACGTCGGGGGAGTTATGCCCTCCCCCCCCCCCCCAACTGAACTTGTGTTGCGTGCCAAATCAAGCACTCCCAGGTCCGAACTAACTCACAACACACGACGACTGTGAAGTGATAGCAGTCCTGCAAAAAAGGTGATACGTCAGGGCCCATATCGATAAGCGCTGCTGTTGCCGCTCACGGGCAGGCAAGGCAGCAACTCAGTGACACCAGTAATTGAAAATTAACATAATTAGGTGGCAGTAAAGAAAAATAAGAAATGGCACAAACGCGAGCCACGCATGGCTCACACTCAGCTGCAATGTTGTGGTGCCATTATTCAACAGGACAATGCTCTGAAACTTCCTTGAAAATTAAATGTGCCGGACCGAAACTCGAACTTGGGGGCTTTGCCTTTCATGCAGAAGTGCTCTATCATCTGAGGTACCCGAGTTCGACTGACGACCTGTCCTCACAGCCTTACTCCCACCAGTACCTCCTCTCCTACCTTCCACATTTTCCTGTGATACTTGCAAGCCTAGTAGTCCTGGAAGAAAGGATATTATGACGGCATGACTTAGCCGCAGCCTGGAGGATTGGCTTCCAGAAAGCAATTTTCATTCTGCAGCACTCTGTGCTGATATGACACTTCCTAGCAGATTAAAACTGTGCATCGGACCAAGACGCGAACTCTTGACTTCTGCCTTTCGCAGGCAAATGCTCTACCGACTGAGCTACCTAAGTACGATCTCCTTACAGCTTACTGTGAAGATTGGAAGGTAGGAGAAAAGGCACTGATGGAACTGACAGAAGGAACTACGATTATGACTAAACATTCTATAGAGCACGAAGATGTAACATCATCTTCAATTAGACATTGATCGGATTTCGGCCGTGTCCTTTGCAATGGAACGACAACACTACTCGCCGAAAGTGAATGAGATAGACCAGGAGAAAACTTAATGCGAATGTTTAGCTGCGAATAACTATCACAGGCTGCCAATCGTTTATATCTCCACTTTTAAAATTTCAGGTGCATGGTATCAATAAGAAAAGTTTTAGTTCTATTACACAAGAGGCGTTCAACAAATAATGCAGCACTCTTTTTTCTAAAAGCAGTTAAGTTTTATTCAGGATTCCAATGCATCATATAATTCCCCACTTTTTTGGCTATAAAAACGTATTTTCAAACTTAATCTTCGTTCAATGCAACGGCCTTATTGACAGGATCTGTATGCCCGCATGGTACCACTCTACTGGACGACGTGAGAACCAACGTTTTGACGCATTAGTAACCTCACCATCTTCCACGTACTGGTTTGCGCGTAGTGCACCGATTTTTGTGGCATGCAGATGGAAGCTGGAAGGTGCGAGATCCAGGCTGTGGGGAGGCTGAGGACGTACAGTCCACTGAAGTCTTGTGAGCCCATCTTGGGTGCGCAGACTTGTGAGAAGGAGAAGTTCATTTACATTTTTGTGCCATGGAATACGCTAAACTCGTTCGTACATTTGCCGGCCGGAGTGGCCGAGCGGTTTTAGGCGCTACAATCTGGAATCGCGCGACCGCTACGGTCGCAGGTTCGAATCCTGCCTCGGGCATGGATGTGTGTGATGTCCTTAGGTTAGTTATGTTTAAGTTCTAGGGGACTGATGACCTCAGAAATTAAGTCCGTTCCCTGCACCTCCACAAGTGAGTCCAGTGTATTTACAGCTACAGCATCTCGCCCGGTAAAGACGTAAGTCAAATTGTAAAATAATTTTTCTCAATTATTTGTTAAGTTACTAGCACATTTATACATTTTCAGCAAAAACTGTCAGCATTGTGTGGTGCCATTATTCCCACGATGCTTTAATTCACTTATTAGGTGTATCACGCCGATGAAATCGTCAGTTAATAGTTTTTTGTGTCCACATTTTATTAGAAACAAGTTGGCTAAAACGAGAAATAAATTTGAAAGACTACTCTATATTTTAACCTGCGATTTCATATGAGATATGACCCATGGTTGCGAAGTCTTGAACCGTTCTCCTTTATCCATGACTCACAAATGAACAAACGCAGTCTACAAGTCTTCGTTTCAGATTTCGTAGTGACAAGGACTTCTCTGATAGCACTACGGAATTATTAATGGGGAGTTTAACATAAACTAAACCAAAACGAAACCGATATCATAAGCCTTACAACAGACACCGTAGCTACTCTTGGTCCTTGTCTGTGATTTGTACGTTATACGTGTAATGCACGCAATGCAAACATGTTGGCACTCTGTATCCTACAGCTCCTAATAAATTGGAAAGGTTAAGTTATTGTGATACTACAAGATAAGTCTCCATCGTTGCAACCACCTGACTTTAAGTTCCATTACAACATGAACTTAACGGCTAGCTGAAAATTTAATTTAAAAATAAGGCACTGCCATCACTGCTAAGTGCAGTTCATTCTCTTTGTGATTGGAATGTAGTGAAGCGTAGTTACTACGTAAACACACGTAAAGGTTTAAATAAAGATCAAACGAGTCCAAAATAACTCGTAACGTTCCCAAATAACATGAATAAACGTATACTGTTAAAAAAACGAATACGAAATCTGTTTCACATACAAGTGCGCTCCAGCGGACCACCTGACTACCGTACACGCACAAAAAACAAAGAAAATTGCCTGTATTCGAGTTAACGCTCATGATACTGCTTAATGAGTGGAAAAGCGATGGTATAATCAAATCGGTAGCCCAGATGACTGAACAGAAACAGGATATTGATGCCCACGTGTTGTAACGCAACTGTGCACTCGAACAAAAAAGTAAAATTGCCCGCGCTGATTGCTAGTGCAACTGTCTCGCATAAATAAATCCGATACTCGAAATCATTAACAAGCGAGGAGCTGGGAATGGTAATACGCCAGGCCACGAAGACTCAGCACGTCGCACAGAAAAAAAATTATTTTTGTGTAACAAATTGTGCAACATGTTATAAATGCATTTCTTTCACACATGAAATTTTACAAACTCAAATGAATGTAATTATAAATAACCATTCAAAAAATTGGCAATATATATTTAATATTTCAGATTTGATGAACTTTATTTGAGGTTCTGTCCTAAAATAAATTTAGTAGAGTATGAATGAAACTACCCCTAGGGGAGAGGGAAATACATTTCAGTTAACAACTGCTCCACACTGATTCATTAAACATGAATAAGTATTTGGTTAACGCATCAACCTGTAAACACGTCACATCACAATAGGCAATGAGCAACAGTGAAAACCAAGTGAAATATGACCTTCACGTAATAAGAGAAAGATTGCTCATAAATAGGTAGCGATTGTCCCTTTGAAGAGTCCGAGATTAGGAAAGAGAATGCAAACACAGCTTTAGGTGGAATGCAAATCTCATCCAAGAGGGAATGTACCAATGCACATACGTTCTTTTTAAGTTGTGATAACGCAAATTCGATGAGAGAATGTATAAATAAAATTTAAACAACAACTCCCACACGGATTAAACTAACACATCCGGTAGTACTATTGAAGTTACTTAAATTCGGAGTACCAGATAAATTACACAATTACCAGCGCAAATAATATAATTCATCAACAGGGCTGAAATCAGGTAGACAAGAACTAGACTACGCGCCCCCGAATAACTATGGTACAAACAATTTTAGCAATGTATGTTAATCAATTTGGAAAAGGTAAGCTATTAATATAAAATCAAGATTAACTCAAACAAGGAGTAATACAACCTGCATAATTTAATGAAACGTACGGCACGCCGGATAGCTCCAAAAAACTGTTTGCGCAGTCTACAGGCTGAGGTGCTAACCAAATATGACCAACAAGCACCGATGACTGCGTTTACTAATTCGCTTTACACAAAGCCGAACTACGTAAATGCTGCTCAAGAAAGCAACCGTCGCACTCGTCTCATAATCACAGTGACGTCACTTCAGTCTCCCTATTTATTTATCAGAAGACAGACCGTCTAGACTAAACAGATCGGCACGTCCTCTCAGCACCAAGCACGCTCCGTCCACTGATGATGCCGCCCTCATTAATCGATTCTGCATGCCAAGCCTTCTCACTCGCTGGCGTAACACATATCAAGCTGCTTTGATCCAAAATTCGTTTATAACAAACGGCTAAGTAACTAAGGTTCGTTGAGACACAAAAGTACTTCTCGAGGTGTCGATGTGTGCATGAGTAAATGGCATGAAAGGTGTCTAACAGTAGACTACTTTCAAATTGCAGCGAAATTCTGAATTCGAACAGGGAAAAATTTCCCAAGGGTAGCTCGGGGACTACTGGTGGCTGCGTATTTATATTCAATCTCTATACGGAGCAAGCAGTTAAGGAAACAAAAGAAAAATTCGGAACAGGAATTAAAATCGATCGAGAAGAAATAAAACGCTATGAGGTTCGCCGACGACATTGTAATTCTGTCAGAGGCAGCAAAGGACCTGGAAGAGCATTTGAAACGAATGGATAGTGTCTTGAAAGGAATATATAACATGAACACCAACAAAAGCAAAACGAGGATAATGGAATGTAATCTAATTAAATCAGGTAATTCTGAGGGAATTAGATTATGAAATGAGACACTTGAAGTAGCAAATGAGTTTTGCTATTTGGGAAGCAAAATAACGGACACTGGTCGAAATAAGAATGATATAAAATTTAGACTCGCAATGGCAAGAAAAGCGTTTCTAGAGAAGAGGAATTTGTTAACATAGGGTTTAGATTTAAGGGTCAGGAACTCGTTTTCTGAAGGTATTCGTATGGAGTGTAGCCATGTATGGAAGTGAAACATGGACGATAAGTAGTTTGGACAAGAAGAGAATAGAAGCTTTCGAAATGTGGTGGTACAGAAGAATGCTGAAGATTAGATGGGTAGAGCACATAACTAATGAGGAAGTGTTGAATAGAATTGGGGAGAATAGGAATTTATGGCACAGCTTGACTAGAAGAAGTGATCATTGGGTAGGACATGTTCTGAGGCATCAAGGGATCACCAATTTAATATTGGAGGGAAGCGTGGAGGATAAAAGTCGTAGAGGGAGACCAAGAAATGAATACACTAAGCAGATTGGGAAGGATGTAGGTTGCAGTAGGTACTGGGAGATGAAGAAATTTGCACAGGATAGAGTAGCATGGAGAGCTGCATCAAACCAGTCTCTGGACTGAAGACCACAACAACAAGGAATATACAGTACTAACTAACCCGACAAATCCTTAGCTATTTCGAAATCGCTGTGGGAACTGGATAACCATCTTAATTTCCATCCCCCCCCCCTCCACCCCGTACCCCGACACCCACGCTGTACGTTTACTCCACATCCCCACCCCCCACCACCCACCCCCAATCTCCTCTTACCCTTCTCTCTGTTCTAGAGCATTCTGTATTGTTAATTTACATGAAACCCTTTTTTGGGAACTGAAACCGCTTAAAACGAATGAGTAGATCTGTTGTAACCATTGGTATCTAGGATATAAGAGAGGCCTCTACAGCTGCTGGATCTGTGACAATGGTGGCTGCAGTGACATTTTTCCGCGTAGTTTTAGCGAGCGGTTGGGTAGGATTTCAAAGTTTCGAACGAATCAGATTCCGTAGGAGTATTCTAATCGTAAGCAGATAAGCCTTACATACAACTTTCATGTTGTCTGTAAAGTCGATGGCGAGGAAGAAAACATGACACTGTTGTGCATGCAATTGTCATCTGAAATTACACACAGGGCATCCAGAAATTATGTATTTATTTTGTAGAAATAGTGAAGGTACTTGTAATCTTGCTATGGTATCGGTTTGTTAGTGACCATTTTTCAGCAGTGGCACGAAACGTATTCTGAAGCATTACTCGTGTTACGACAACAGCAGCTTGTGTAATGCGGTTTCTGAGCTCCTGAAATGTGATAATGTGTTGCCTGAACACTCGTCGTTTGATAAATCTCCACACAAAAGAATCCAGGGGAACTAGCTGCCCACGGCAAGGGGCCTGTGCGTTCAACCCATCTCCCAGAGAACTGTGAATTCAGGAACGTGCGAACATCTAAGGCATAATGACGTGGTGCTCCAACTTGCTGAAAGGAGACAGTATCCTGACGCCCATCCTGGATAAACTGTGGCAACAGAAAATTTTTGAGCGTTTCTAAGTATGTTGCTCGATTTTTTTTCCAACAAAGAAGTAATTTCGGCAAACCATGTCACACGTGATGCCCATCCAAACATTAACCATGGGAGGGTCTCACATGACTTCGTGTTCCGTTAGTGGTGTGTTAGCTCAGATAACGCAGGTATGCTCGTTGACCTTTCCACAAAGGTGGAAGGTCATTTCATCGCTGAATAAGATGTAATTCGAGATGTTGTGCTCTTCGAGTGCAACGAGTAGGTCGATGCACATAGCTGCATGATCCGCAAAATCTTCTTTATGCAGATGATGGAGAAACTACTGGTGGTATGGCTTCTTCTCTAGGGTAAACCAAATCACCTTGTGTACCGTCGAGTGCAGAATGTTTAAATCCACTAACAGACGCCGCACCGATTTTGGACTCCTTTCAGTGGGTGTCCTGATAGCTCCAATCCCTTTCATTGGAGGTTGACGGAAGTCCTTGTCTGGGATCCCTTACCAGCGATCCAGTGCACCTGAACTTGTTTATCAGTGTGCGGATTGCTTTATCAGTGTGACCATGGTAATGGAATTTGCGTTTAAATGTTATCCAAGTGTCTTGTTTGACGATCTCTGTAGCCTCCACATTGTAATAGTTACCTTTTATTCTACAGTAAACGCCTTGCACTTTCACGCTGTAAACTATGAAACACATGTTTAATTGTTAATATCAGATTAATGCGTGATATCTGGCAACAAAGTACACGCAAAAATATGTTAAATGTACCAGCAATGATCTACCCTTTACAAATTGCTCATAAAGTATGTATTTCTACAAAATATATGTTTTATTTGTGGAGATATATATATATATATATATATATATATATATATATATATATATATATATATACCCCTGGAAATCGAAAAAAGAACACATTGACACCGGTGTGTCAGACCCACCATACTTGCTCCGGACACTGCGAGAGGGCTGTACAAGCAATGATCACACGCACGGCACAGCGCACACACCAGGAACCGCGGTGTTGGCCGTCGAATGGCGCTAGCTGCGCAGCATTTGTGCACCGCCGCCGTCAGTGTCAGCCAGTTTGCCGTGGCATACGGAGCTCCATCGCAGTCTTTAACACTGGTAGCATGCCGCGACAGCGTGGACGTGAACCGTATGTGCAGTTGACGGACTTTGAGCGAGGGCGTATAGTGGGCATGCGGGAGCCCGGGTGGACGTACCGCCGAATTGCTCAACACGTGGGGCGTGAGGTCTCCACAGTACATCGATTTTGTCGCCAGTGGTCGGCGGAAGGTGCACGTGCCCGTCGACCTGGGACCGGACCGCAGCGACGCATGGATGCACGCCAAGACCGTAGGATCCTACGCAGTGCCGTAGGGGACCGCACCGCCACTTTCCAGCAAATTAGGGACACTGTTGCTCCTGGGGTATCGGCGAGGACCATTCGCAACCGTCTCCATGAAGCTGGGCTACGGTCCCGCACACCGTTAGGCCGTCTTCCGCTCACGCCCCAACATCGTGCAGCCCGCCTCCAGTGGTGTCGCGACAGGCGTGAATGGAGGGACGAATGGAGACGTGTCGTCTTCAGCGATGAGAGTCGCTTCTGCCTTGGTGCCAATGATTGTCGTATGCGTGTTTGGCGCCATGCAGGTGAGCGCCACAATCAGGACTGCATACGACCGAGGCACACAGGGCCAACACCCTGGTGTGGGGAGCGATCTCCTACACTGGCCGTACACCACTGGTGATCGTCGAGGGGACACTGAATAGTGCACGGTACATCCAAACCGTCATCGAACCCATCGTTCTACCATTCCTAGACCGGCAAGGGAACTTGCTGTTCCAACAGGACAATGCACGTCCGCATGTATCCCGTGCCACCCAACGTGCTCTAGAAGGTGTAAGTCAACTACCCTGGCCAGCAAGATCTCCGGATCTGTCCCCCATTGAGCATGTTTGGGACTGGATGAAGCGTCGTCTCACGCGGTCTGCACGTCTAGCACAAACGCTGGTCCAACTGAGGCGCCAGGTGGAAATGGCATGGCAAGCCGTTCCACAGGACTACATCCAGCATCTCTACGATCGTCTCCATGGGAGAATAGCAGCCTGCATTGCTGCGAAAGGTGGATATACACTGTACTAGTGCCGACATTGTGCATGCTCTGTTGCCTGTGTCTATGTGCCTGTGGTTCTGTCAGTGTGTTCATTCGATGTATCTGACCCCAGGAATGTGTCAATAAAGTTTCCCCTTCCTGGGACAATGAATTCACGGTGTTCCTATTTCAATTTCCAGGAGTATATATATATATATATATATATATATATATATATATATATATATGGGACAATGTCCCAGTTGAAACTGACTGCGAGAATATGAAGAAATAAGCAGTCATGGTTGTCAAAATTGCTTGAACAGCAACATATTTTCAAAAAGGTTTCATGTCGTATCTCATCCGCACAGAGGAAGAACTTCGTAAAGTTCTTTCTTAACGATGCCTACAGTACACCACCCTCTCCACATTTAGATTTCTATCCTTAGCGATTGGGTTGAGCAATGATGCCAGTCAGTCGGGACATTGCCTTTTATATGTATAGATCATCCAGTGATGTTGTTGTAGATTCTGAATGTCAAGTAGTGTGGTCAAAAGTATGCATGAAAGGTGGGACAAATATGGTAATTCAATTTCCTTACGGACCACCTGCGTCAGAAGCTATGGTGGAAGAGCGCTTCAGTGGAAAGAGAATATCACTCCTACGTTTGTTGATCATGCAGTTGCAGTAATGGGGGACTTCAACTTGTCATCTATAGAATGAGAGTCACGCAATTATATCTGGTGCCAGAGAAATGGGTCCGTGTGAGATAGTTTCAAATATCTCGTCTGAAAATTTCCTCCAGCAGCTAGTTTAAGAATAAACGTGGGAGCTTTGTCTTAGACCTCCTCGCGATTGACAGGCATCTAGGAGAGAATCAGTTATCAAAAGGTTATGATAGTATCGATGAGTAAGTGTATTATAGGAAATCAGAAAGAGAGAGAGAGAGAGAGAGAGAGAGAGAGAGAGAGAGAGAGAGAGGGGGGGGGGGGAAATATGTTTCTTTCGCAAGAGTGAGAAGATGAAAATTGTGAAGTATCTAAGTAGTCAACATCAAATATTCAGCTGTGAGAACTCAAAAATATTGTACAATATACCTTAGACAAGTATGTACTACACAAGGTCGTGAGAGTTACGGTAGACCCCTTGTGGTGCAGTACCCGTGTTACATCGTTGTTACTAAATGAAAAAGAGCATCATCTCCGATTTGAGTAAAGTCAGTTCCTGGCAGACAAAGAGAAGCTAAAGGAAGTCAAAATGAATCTGAGGAAAGTCGTGCGATAATTATTCAATGAAATTCCATGTAAACGTTTGCCAAACGATCTGACTAAAAATCCTAAGAAGTTTTAGTTTGATAAAAGTAGTAAGCGTTTCTAAATCATTCGGTAGTTGCTCCGTGGTCATGCATCGAAACAAGAGGGTGACAGAGGGAAGGTCGGTATACAGAATTCTATGTTTAAAAATTGTTTCACCGTGGAAGACAGTATTATATTTCCTCCTCATCACTCTCGTGCGAATGCGATGATTGAACATAAAATAAAACAAAGCTGCTCAACAATGGTGAGGCAGCTAGACTGGGTAAGACACTGTGAGATTGTATGGACCTTATGCCAAAGAATTCGCTACCCATCTAGCTACAGGACCCAGCGATTGGAGAAAAGTGCGGAGCATTCCCCTTTTCAGAACAGCTGTTGGAAATACTACATAATTATAGAGCTATACGTTTCAATCAGTAACTTATGAGAATATTTCTCGTCTATAACAGCGCTATTTTTACTAATTTAAAATGAACATCAGTAGTCTCGACCGCCAGAAACCTTTATTTTTGTGATTACCAGTTTAGGTCAGTTACTGACCATCTTCAGACTCATACCACGGTGGTAGGTAGTGAACGGAGCAGGCATTTCGCGAGCAGTTGACGTTCGCGGAGCCCGCAACGCGTGCTCCGTTCACTGCCACTGCCACTGCCACTGCCACCGCCTCCCTACGTGGTATGAAGTCTGAAGATGGTCCATGCCCCCCACCCCCTACAAAACACACACACACACAAAATATATCATTTGACCTATGTGTTTAAAATTGGATAAAGACAGTTCCTCGAAAATCATTTTCATCCTTTACCTTTAGTGTATGTACATATGTTCAGCAACATACCCTGATTTCTATATGTATTTGACTATAAATGACAGTGGTCCAGTAACATGTTGGTAATGAATTACAGCAGCCAATAGACCAACGCACCATCTCCAATAATGCAAATTTCCCACCATTTAGACCTCCTTTTCGGACCGCTTGTGGGGTAAAGGCAGCCTCCATGCGTTATATTAGCAGTGCACTTTAGCGCAACTGTGGTTATCGTTATACATGGGACCAGTTTATGCATCTCCAGAGTGAGTGGGTAAGAAACTGGGTAATATATTTTAGCAGAATAGTTGGGTAATAACTATTAAAATAGCACCCCAAAGTACATTTTTCTTTCTCTGCCTGGAGCAGTGGCTGATCCCTGCTGCTGAAATTTTATGATCCTTACGATACGCTGTACAGGGCATGAGTGTGGAGATAGTCTTGATGGTCAGTAAGACGAGGGGAGCTGTGGGGCATTTTTGGGACTGTTGATGAAGGGAATCCTGTTTTCAGGAGTAAACCATTATAAATGGGTAGTAAATAATGGTTATTAATTATACAGACAGAAATTAAAGCAGTAACATGATAGGTCATTAATAAATGTGATAAGGCTAGATCAAATGGCTGGCTCGTTTACATAAGAGAAATATGGATCCCATTGTCTCAGGGAGGGGGAGTGGTGAAGTGGGAGGACATCGACCCTTGACTTTGTAGATAAGATCCTGTATTAGCTCTGATCCACTACTCACGTCCAACATGAGGTAAAAGAAAGTCTACGCTTCTTTCGCCGATAACTAACAGTCACGACATACATTGTAGGAGTAAATTCAACAACAGTACACAATTTTTCACCACAGAAAACCCATTGTAGTAATGTTTCTCACTCCCTCCACCAGAAGAGACTAATACAATTGTGACGTAATGTCATGCTCAGTAGAACAGTTATGATAAAATATAATGGACCCAGAACAGCAAAACGCAACAGTAGGCGAAGAATAAGACAATGTAACTGTAGCTGAAACACTGGTTTCATGTATGACAATTACTTACAGCATGATGGGGTACCGTTTCCAGAAACATTTCAAATTAACAAATTATTGCCTACTGTATACGTCTCACGAAATAATTTCAGTAAGGGAAACGGAGAAATTAAATGTCATACAGAACTCTGTCGGCAATTATTTCACCCACATCTATTTGTGAATGGAACAGTGAAGGGGGGGACAGGGGAAGTAAGGGAAGGGGGTGGGGGGATGGGAGTGGGGAGGGAAGGGGGAGCTGAATAATTGAAACGTGAAGAAGCTTCCGTCACACATCGTAAGGTGGTTGGTGGAGTATTTGTATTTGGTCGCTTGAAAAAGGACGGGATTAGAATGATTTCAGGGGAGTGGGGCCGAATCCCGGTGCGAAAATCTGATGCCCAAAATGATACTGGGTGTAGCGCACGCATCTTTAAAGATAAGGTATACGACATCCAGGAACCAATGGAAGTGCTAATGGTGCAAACGTTACACGAGATAAGAATCATTCCAAAGGAGGGAGGCTGAATTCCAGTGCGATAATATGATGTCTAAAATGAAATTAGCTGTAGCACATGTATCGTTTAAGATAAGTTATATGACACCCAGAAACGAATGATAACTGCCGATGGTGAAACAAATGCCCACGCGAAGTACAGTGAAATGGACCGGCAGAAGAGAGACGTCAAAAGATTGAGGGGCAGTACTGAACGGTAAGTACAGTCTCAATCAGTTCGGTAATTATTTGTGACCAGCAACATAGGAGATAGAAAACAATATCTACATAGTGAGGCACAATCAAGTTATGATGTGTCTGACGCCATACCTGATTTGCTGAGTAGTCAATTAAGTCATTCACCACCTGAATTATTGCAAGTTCGGCAGGCATTTACGACATTGAGGCACAAAGCGGTGACCATCCTCGATCTGCCACAGCAGTGTCTGGGTTCCTTTGGCCAGTAATTTCTGGCACAAAACATCGCTATCACCTCCTGTATTCAGCTTGGCTAACAGACCTCAGTGCCGCTCATAATAAACATTGGCTTATTACCAAACACAACTCAGCTAATCATTCACATGTTTTATGAAATTCAGTAAAGTGCAGTATTCGGGAGGCCATACGAAAGAGTTAATTCAAATATAATCCTGCACAAGGGCTAGGTGCCCTGAGTCATAACGGGCGACCGTTTAATTTTCGTATTTCGTTGGCAGTGCAAATTAAAAATACGTTTGGTTTTCTTAGTGCATGCGGGTATCTTTCAGTTGCACTTCTTTCAAGTTATGTCTTTATATATATATATATATATATATATATATATATATATATATATATATATATATATATATATATATATATATATATATACTCTTGGAAATGGAAAAAAGAACACATTCCAACAGGACAATGCACGTCCGCATGTATCCCGTGCCACCCAACGTGCTCTAGAAGGTGTAAGTCAACTACCCTGGCCAGCAAGATCTCCGGATCTGTCCCCCATTGAGCATGTTTGGGACTGGATGAAGCGTCGTCTCACGCGGTCTGCACGTCCAGCACGAACGCTGGTCCAACTGAGGCGCCAGGTGGAAATGGCATGGCAAGCCGTTCCACAGGACTACATCCAGCATCTCTACGATCGTCTCCATGGGAGAATAGCAGCCTGCATTGCTGCGAAAGGTGGATATACACTGTACTAGTGCCGACATTGTGCATGCTCTGTTGCCTGTGTCTATGTGCCTGTGGTTCTGTCAGTGTGATCATGTGATGTATCTGACCCCAGGAATGTGTCAATAAAGTTTCCCCTTCCTGGGACAATGAATTCACGGTGTTCTTATTTCAATTTCCAGGAGTGTATATATGAACGTTGTTTGTTAACCTTTAAGACACTGTCACCTAGCAATAAGTGAAAAAGGCTATTCGGATTGGAGAGCTACTACATAATTATTTACTTTTCGTAGGGTCACAAAAGCAAACATGATAGGTGCATAGTTTCATTCAGAGCTTCAGAAATGTGCATTTAAACTTTACACAGTGACCTCACATGTTTCCTTCATCAGTTCATTCTGCTTCCTGTTCGATGAATGAGGTTACTTCTTACATATCAGACTTACTGAACATGAAGCCAGCCTGTTTTAATTATTTCAACCTAGTTGAAGTTTGTTGCTAAAATTATCAGTAATGAGAGTCTATGGTGAAACTGCTCGAAGAGGTTTTCCTTGCTTGAGAGTTGAGGGAGGATTTCTGAAGTACAAATTCTGAGAGAGATTTCCTAAAGCGCTTTTACATTAGTTTCTCGGTAACATTTTCCTTATTTGCTATAAAATGGTACACCACTGAGGCTGTCATAAATGTTCCTATGTCTTATTTCTGCCAACCTACCATTTCAGTGTGATTGATTTCCAAAGTACATACACAACAAAGTGGATAGTTTTCAGGGATGACGTCTGCGATAAAACGTCCTTATTTTAAATTTGAATAAAGTAGCTGAGGAGTTTCTTTACATGTCTTAAAGAATTTGTATTTAAGGAAACCAAGACCCTTTAGTTCACAGCTACTTCCTTTTCATCTGGCAGTAAGCATACTGGTCTCCCGTTAGCATTTGATGATGAACAGACGGAGATTTTATTTACTGTGCCTATACATCGGATGCAGAAAATTACTGTAATAACAGCGTAACAGGCTGGTAATAGAGAAAGCTTTCCTTTTTGTGCCACACTGGCAGGCAGACGATAACTGCGGAATTTACTAAAACATGTAATTGTATGGCTGTATTGGTTGAAAGCGGACAAATTTCTCCTCCTATCATGAATATGTAGTTCGTCTAACACAGGTATCGCCCCATTCAGTGCAACTGAACTGGAAATCAATAGCTAGTCTCACAGTTGAAATCGTACAGAACTTTCCATGAGTCCGCGGGGGATACAATTACTTTATTTATCTTTCATGCTGTGTGAGTCAACTACAATTACAGTTTCTCAGTCACGCAACTAGTTATAACTAGTTATTATATGGATTAACTCTCATATTATTCCTAGGTGAGCCTATGTAATTATCTGCCAACTGAAACATGGAAGAGGGAATACTTCTTAAATGTCATTTCGATACACAAACAACGCAACGACAAAAAATTCTGCCTAATAACAGATTAGTTACTATTAAATTTAGTTTTTAGCAAACAGAACACATCATGTTGTTCTCAATGGAGAGACGTCTACAGACTGGCGTGCCACAGGGGAGTGTTACGGAACCATTGCTTTTCACAATATATATATATATAAATGACCTAGTAGACAGTGTCGGAAGTTCCATGCGGCTTTTCGCGGATGATGCTATAGTATACAGAGAAGTTGCAGAATTAAAAAATTGCAGCGAAATGCAGGAAGATGTGTAGCGGATAGGCGCTTGGTGCAGGCAGTGGCAACTGTCCCTTAACGTAGACAAATGTAATGTACTGCGAGTACATAGAAGGATCCTTTATTGTGTGATTATATGATAGCGGGACGAACACTGGTAGCAGTTACTTCTGTAAAATGTCTGGGAGTATGCGTACGGAACGATTTGAAGTGGAATGATCATATAAAATTAATTGTTGGTAAGGCGGGTACCAGGTTGAGATTCATTGGGAGAGTCCTTAGAAGATGTAATCCATCAACAAAGGAGGTGCCTTCCAAAACACTCGTTCGACCTATACTTGAGTATTGCTCATCAGCGTTGGATCCGTACCAGGTCGGGTTGTCAGAGGAGATAGAGAAGATCCAAAGAAGAGCGGCACGTTTCGTCACAGGGTTATTTGGAAAGCGTGATAGCGTTACGGAGATGTATAGGAAACTCAAGGGGCAGACTCTGCAAGAGAGGCGCTCTGCATCGCGGTGTAGCTTGCTGTCCAGGTTTCAAGAGGGTGCGTTTCTGGATGAGGCATCGAATATATTGCTTCCCCCTACTTGTACCTCCCGAGGAGATCACGACTGTAAAACTAGAGAGATTCGAGCGCGCACGGAGGCTTTCCGGCAGTCGTTCTTCCCGCGAACCGTACGCGACTGGAACAGGAAATGGATGTAATGACAGTGGCATGTAAAGTGCCCTCCGCCACACACCGTTGGGTGGCTTGCGGAGTATAAATGTAGATGTAGATGGAATTAATCCCTCTATAAAATGGAAATTGTTGTAGAAGAAAGACTTCGAATTTTATTGAAATAAAATATAATATTCTCAACTGGGCCACATCACTATAGCAACAGTGAACTTCGAAGTTCTTGTAGTAGACACGAAGCACTTAAGAGCTCAAGAGGGTCTTTGGCGTATTTCCTGCCCTTCTAAAAGATTGTCTTATGTTTGTCTAAACATATCATAAAAAACTCGGTTGCTTGTTACAGCAGGTGATATCAATAAATAATTTTTGTAAAACCGCTATCAGTGTCTGCAAATGAAGCATAAAAGTGGTTGTACTGTTGTAAGTATTTTCGGCTCATACTGTATGGTGTCCATCATGGATCGGTCCTGGACTGCCTCAAAACTTGAGTTCTAGGGTTTCTCACAATAGTAAGAAGATATTTAGCTTGTAGTAATTTGTTCGTATTATAGAATCTGATGCTCTTTTTGCTATTTCGTGTTTGTATAATAAATAAGTATTTTTTATAACATGAGAGTGCGAAAAACACTAAGTGTCATTCTTATTCCGCCCCATGATGGGCGGATGGGTACTGTAACCGGTTTCCATAAGTATATAATGGAACAGTCGGGGTTGCAAAATTATTTTTATTGCAACTAAAAGTAATTTTTTAACCGAGAGCGTCTTTTTATAAAAATATAAAAAAATAAATATAAAAATATTACTCTTTCCTTTTTTACCTAGATGTGTTTCAGAGCCTATATGACATCTTAGTGAATCTCGTATTATTTATTCACGTAACTCGTTTATTATTTGTATTTAATAAAATTTTACCGTCAGACAGAGTGGCATACTTTTTGGCATATTGCGATTATTTGGTACGTCGTTTGACGTAAACTTCGATATAATTGTCGCCACCCCTCTTATCTCTCGACTGTTATCACTTTTCGCCAGTTTTCAACCCAAAAACGAGTGAAGAAAGGCCGTAGGGAACACACTGAAACAGATCTGTGAAGAATAAATGAGAGCTAATGTGTTGTAAAAACTACTGATAATAGTTTGTTTGCAAAGGGAAACCGGATGACAGAAACACAAACATCTTAGTTTAGCTGAATTATACGTATGTCTTAAAATAGCAAATTCCGTTACACAATAAGGTCTCTTAATTCTTGGGGTTACGAGTGATACATACTTGGTATTGGGGTATAATACGAGGGCAGTTCAATAAGTACTGCAACACATTTTTTTTCTCGGCCAATTTTGGTTGAGAAAACCGGAAATTTCTTGTGGAATATTTTCAAACATTCCCGCTTCGTCTTGTATAGTTTCCTTGACTTCCGACCGGTGGCAGCAATGTACGGAGCTGTTAAAATGGCGTCTGTAACGGATGTGCGTTGCAAACAACGGGCAGTGATCGAGTTTCTTTTGGCGGAAAACCAGGGCATCTCAGATATTGATAGGCGCTTGCAGAATGTCTACGGTGATCTGGCAGTGGACAAAAGCACGGTGAGTCGTTAGGCAAAGCGTGTGTCATCATCGCCGCAAGGTCAAGCAAGACTGTCTGATCTCCCGCGTGCGGACCGGCCGTGCACAGCTGTGACTCCTGCAATGGCGGAGCGTGCGAACACACTCGTTCGAGATGATCGACGGATCATCATCAAACAACTCAGTGCTCAACTTGACATCTCTGTTGGTAGTGCTGTCACAATTGTTCACCAGTTGGGATATTCAAAGGTTTGTTCCCGCTGGGTCCCTCGTTGTCTAACCGATCACCATAAAGAGCAAAGGAGAACCATCTGTGCGGAATTGCTTGCTCGTTATGTGGCTGAGGGTGACAATTTCTTGTCAAAGATTCTTACAGGCGATGAAACATGGGTTCATCACTTCGAACCTGAAACAAAACGGCAATCAATGGAGTGGCGCCACACCCACTCCCCTACCAAGAAAAAGTTTAAAGCCATACCCTCAGCCGGTAAAGTCACGGTTACAGTCTTCTGGGACGCTGAAGGGGTTATTCTGTTCGATGTCCTTCCCCATGGTCAAACGATCAACTCTGAAGTGTATTGTGCTACTCTTCAGAAATTGAAGAAACGACTTCAGCGTGTTCGTAGGCACAAAAATCTGAACGAACTTCTCCTTCTTCATGACAACGCAAGACCTCACACAAGTCTTCGCACCCGAGAGGAGCTCACAAAACTTCAGTGGACTGTTCTTCCTCATGCACCCTACAGCCCCAATCTCGCACCGTCGGATATGCATATGTTGGGCCCAATGAAGGACGGAATCCGTGGGAGGCACTACGCGGATGATGGAGAAGTTATTGATGCAGTACGACGTTGGCTCCGACATCGACCAGTGGAATGGTACCGTGCAGGCATACAGGCCCTCATTTCAAGGTGGCGTAAGGCCGTAGCATTGAATGGAGATTACGTTGAAAAATAGTGTTGTGTAGCTAAAAGATTGGGGAATAACCTGGTGTATTTCAATGCTGAATAAAACAACCCCTGTTTCAGAAAAAAAATGTGTTGCATTACTTATTGAACTGCCCTCGTAAATAGCAATTACTAGCACATAACTACAAGTCCGTTCCTAATGAGCTATCTGGTAAATGAAGGGGATAAGCAGCCTATCTACTCGTAAAGACTTCTTCGAAATTACGCAGGCTACCATACGGATTAATAATTTACTTGTAAGACTAACCGGCTAAAATCAATTTAGATATCAATAATTCTGTACCTAGACGGTGACCTCAGTACACGTCTATGAAAAATTTAAGTAATTAAGAATCAAATGCATACATATGTTGGCCTTTGTTTACCAGAGATGTCCGCAGTTAATTATACGTGAAATACACTGGTGCGCGAAACCTTAGGACGCTAGTAAGTTTCGCATGCTGTGTCACTTCCAAGTAAAATAACTGGATGAAACTTGGACTACACTTAGAATGGACTGTTACAATACAGTACAGAAGGTGACTTCAAGAAGTATGCAAGAGAGGTTCATCTTGAAAACTAGAACATCTTGATTAATTCCGTTACATACGAAAACAAAACGTGAAGTATCTAAGCGATCTCAATGTTTTAACGATACTTCTGCAGTTGTGTCTGTGATTCTTAGTTACTTTGAAATAACAGAAAATGAAGCAGCCCTTGCAATAAAAGAAATGGTATGAATGAAGTGGTATGAGTGCGCTGTGGACAAATATTGGTGCTTCTTTATGTGCGTGTCATCTAGAGTAAATTAGAATAGTGATGTAGTACAGGGTGATCGGAAACTCCTGTTACACGCTTCTAGGACTTGTAGAGGGGAGTGAGTATATGATGTTTTGAACTGGAATCCACGACTGAAAAGGTACTGTTCCGAGCTACAACCATTTGAAAACGTGTTAGGAATGCAATCACTTTCTGAAGTAATTGACTAGGCATGACCCACTACATCATATGTTTTACGATTCCACTAATTAAGAGCCATTAAAACTGCTCGTGTTCTCGTTGACGGATACTCTTCAACGCGATACAATACGGCTTCTTCCAATACGCGCGTGTGACGTCTCCTTGGAGCACCACAGTCGCGATTGCTGACGTTAAAGATACCCTGTCTCGTAATTCTGTGGGAAAGGGTATGCGATGGAGTCGGTCGTTGAGGGGAACGATCTTGATAAAGGCGACGAGCAGCTCATCCATAAACGTAAGCTTCGCCGTTCAGAAGGATCAAGTCGGTGTATTCTGCAAACGTGTACTCAGTCATGTTGCTCTAGCCCTCACAGATTCGTGAGGCTCGAACCAGTTCCGAGAGGTAGGAGAGACGTCAAATGAAATCATCCGATCCGACGTACGCAACCCCAACCATAACTATCATGTCACACACCTACTTCACAAACATGGTTTCAAACGGCTGTAACACAGAAATGGTACGTTTCTGGACTTTGGTTCCGTTTAAAAATATTATGTACTCACTCCCCTCTAAAAGTCCTAGAAGTCTGTAAAGGGAATTCCAGAGCACCCTGTATAACGACAGAGTAATAATGTTTGTAATATATTTAGTTATTTCTTATAATTTGTAACCTGCTCTCAAGGCATTTTGAGACCCAGTTAAGAAACCAACTTTTTTAATGTCGTGAAACTGCTACCTTATAATTTAAATTGCAGTCCTAACGAACCTGATGAGATTCAGTAACTCAAATCTTCAATTTTCTCTTAATTTACGCTCTCGGGAATTTGCGGAGTAAGGTCAGGCTCTTATCTCTTGCTGCAGTCGTTTGTTACACACTGAAAATATGCAGGGAAGTTATTGAAAAAGTACACCGAAAAGGATTTTGGAAGAATGTACAGCCTTCTTGCATCTACGTCTACATCTTCTTGGATACTCTACAAATCACATTTAAGTGCGTGATAGAGGGTTCGTCGAACCACCTTCACAATAATTCTCTATTATTCTAGTCTCGTACAGCGCGAGGAAAAAACAAACACCTATATATTTCCGTGTGAGCTCTGATTTCCCGTATTTTATTATGATCATCGTTTGTCTCAATGTAGGCTGGCGTCAACAAAATATTTTCGTCTTAGGGGGAGAAAGTTAGTGATTGAAATTTCGTGTGATTTCGCCGCAACGAAGAACGCCTTTGTGTTAATTATGTCCATCCCAAAAACTGTATCATTTCAGTGACACTCTCTCGCCTGTTTCGCGATAATACAAAACGTGCTGCCTTCTTTGAACTTTCTCGATGTACTCCCATCTGGTAAGGGTCCCGCACCACGCAGCAGTATTCTAAAAGAGGACGGACAAGCGTAGTGTAGGCAGTCGCGTTAGTAAAAAAGCACTCCGTCATCAGGCCACAAGTGGCCCATCGGGACCATCCGACCGCCGTGTCATCCTCAATGAGGATGCGGATAGGAGGGGCGTGGGCAGCACACCGCTCTCCCGGTCGTTACGATGGTTTTCTTTGACCGGAGCCGCTACCATTCGGTCGAGTAGCTCCTCAATTAGCATCACGAGGCTGAGTGCACCCCGAAAAATGGCAACAGCACATGGCGGCCCGGATGGTGACCCATCCAAGTGCCGGCCACGCCCACAGCGCTTAACTTCGGTGATCGGACGGGAACCGGTGTATCCACTGCGGCAAGGCCGTTGCCGCGTTAGTAGGTCTGTTACATTTTCTAACTGTCCTGCCAATAAAACGTAGCCTTCGCCAAAACATTTATTATGTGTTCCTTCCAATTTAAGTTCCTCGTAATTGTGTTTCCTAGGTATTTAGTTGAATTTACGGCCTTTAGATGTGACTGATTTATCGTGAAACCGAAGTTCAACGGATTCTTTTTGACCACTCTTGTCGACGACCTCACACTTTCCATTACTTAGGGTCAATTGCCAATTTTTGCACCATACCTTTTCTAAATCATTCTGCGATTTATTTTGATCTTCTGATGACTTTATTAGTCGATAAATGACAGCGTGATCTGCAAACAACCTGAGACGGCAGCTCAGAGTGCTCCTAAATTGATTGTATAGATAAGGAACAACAAACACTATCTTGGGAAACGCCATAAGTCACTTGCGTTTTACTCTAAGACTTTCAATCCGTTACTAAGAACTGTGACCTCTCTGACAGGAAATCGCGGATCTAGTCAATAACTGTCTATAAGCACGCAATTTCACTACAAGCCACTTGTGTGGTACAGTGTCAAAAGCCTTCTATAAATACAAACAATTTGAAATCCTTTTTCAATAGCACTTAAAACTTCGTGTGAATAAGGAGCTAGTTGTGTTTTACAACAACTCACAATGGTTATCTGCTCTTCCAAAATAGTTCGTAATTCAACGACATTGTGACACAGAAAATATCAGGGAAGGGTCTAAGTTACAGAACTTAATCTCCATATCCACGCCGATAGCAGTGATTTGTCAGAGGAGTAATTATTCTACCGCGATTTGAATCCAGAGAGTAATTCCACGTGCCATAATTGGGTGCGTCAGACCGCTGTAGTGGTTGAGACGGGCGCAACCCTCAACTGGGATTGAATAACGCGTTCTGGACAAGGTGGGAAATGGATATCCTCTCTGTCGGCACCCTAAAGGGACGGGAGACTTTCACCAAATTCGAGCTTAGTGCCACACTCGTGAATGCTTTCACGGTACTTAGTGTTGGGCGGGTTTACCACAAGGTCACCTGAACATTTATGGTTTGCAGTTTATGATTAGCTGGGCAGGAAGCTCAGGAAATGGAAACTCCGTGAGCCACGAATTATACGCTTGCAGTTTAAGTTCCTAACAAATTGGGAGACGCCTATTCATATCTCAGAACGTCAGTCCCAGACGTTCGTGGAGAGCGGTCTTGGACGCTGAGTTTTCTGGACAGTTGAAAGTGTTGTCGATGGGTTTTAGTACTTCAGCGCAGTCATAAGTTTATGACAATGGTTGTGCTGTAGTACCAGCTATTCGGCAGTTATGACTTCTCTCTGAGCCGAGTGTACTTTGATTTAGCACAGGCTGACATTACTCGGCACCAACTGTTCGTTAAAGAAAGAAAGTTGGGGTGAGTGGGATAGCTACTAGGTGGAGAAAGAAACGGGATGGCCAAGGCTATCAAATCATCAAATCAGGAATTACACATATTTTTCTCCGGAAACTGGAGTACTTGACTTTCTGACCTTTCACATCTTCGGTATATTCGTGCTCTGGAGTCGAATCCGCGAATAGAGTACCACATAAAACACTCAAGTGAGTCCTTCTTTCGAACCTATTTCGTTTTTCACCCATCCTAATAATTTTTCATAATTTCGCTGTGCTGCTGTTTCTGTTCCTGGAAAAAGATTCTTCCGTTATTGTCCGCTTTGCACAAAAACGTCATTTATTTGGGTTATGAATTTTTCTGTTTTTTTGACATCTTCTTCAGTTATCTTCATCGCTTCAAAGTGGCTTTGCGTGCAATGAATTTCTCTTAGTTCTTTTCTAGTTCTCAATCTGTTTTCCTCCATTCATGTTGAAAGAAACTGAGACATTTTCTCTGAATTATGGCTGTGAGTCAGGGAACTTTTTGATGTAATACTTTGTTGCTTCCTAATTTGGGGATGCCTTTTTCGTCCAACCCAGGATCTTTCGAAGGATTCACCTCTCTCTTTCTCCGTATCTATCCATTTCTCATACCTCGCTGCATACAGCGCTTGCTGCTTTATAATTGCTTGATAATATTCGCAGTAATGCAGATAGATGTTTTTTTATTATGTATGCTTCTGGAGTTGACACGGCATCTGAATCTTATGGAATCTGGCGTTGTTTGCTTCTTTGGGAAGCCCACTGAACTGGACTGTTAATTTTGTGTTTTTAAGTTATTCAACTTTTTCCAAAATGTAACAACATTTGTCATGCATTCTGTTTTACATACTTTGATGTTCTTCAGAGGAGCTTTATCTACTGATCATCAATGAAAGTGAAGAAGAATTACGGGATATGCTGAATGAACAAGCAGACGAGTACAGAATATAGATTGAGAGTAAAACGAAGAAAGACGAAAGTAATGAGGAAAAAGAGAAACTTACAGGATTAGTGGTCAAGAAGTTCAAAACGGCTCTGAGCACTATGGGGCTTAACATTTATGGTCATCAGTCCCCTAGAACTTAGAACTACTTAAACCTAACTAACCTAAGGACATCACACAACACCCAGTCATCACGAGGCAGAGAAAATCCCTGACCCCGCCGGGAATCGTACCCGGGAACCCGGGCGCGGGAAGCGAGAACGCTACGGCACGACCACGAGCTGCGGACAGTGGTCAAGAAGTACTTGAAGCTAAGTAATTCTGTGTCCTAGGCAGCAAAATAAACCATACTGAACGGTACAATGAGAACATAAAGAGCAGGCTAGCACTGGCAAAAAGGGCATTCTTGACCAAGAGAAGTCTACTAGTATCAAACATAGGCCTAATACGGGGAAGAAATTTCTGAGAATTCGCGTTTTGTGGCAAACGTGGACTCTGGGAAACCGTAAACGAAAAGAATCTAAGGATTTTAAATTTCCTGCTAGTAAAGAACATTGAAAATTAGCTGGAGTGATGAGGTAAGGAATGAATAGTCTCTCTGCAAAATCGGTGAGAAAAGGAATATATGGAAAAGACTGTCAGGAAGAAGGGGCACTATGGGAGGACATCTGTTAAAACATCGCGGAATCACTTCCATGGTACTAGAAGAAAGGGTGCAAGGTAAAAACGGTAGCGGAAAAAACGTTTTTTCTACATCTTTTGCGGTCTGGAAGCTCATCTGTATCCATAAAGGTTATGTTGTCTATTTAGATCCCTTTGTGTCTTACATGTAGCTTTAATTGATGATTTATCCAGATCTCTGTAGTGAACTTTCCCATTCTCCAACGATACTTAACAAAACGCCAAAATACATGGCGATTACATGTGTTGAACTCCTGGTTTTAAATGGTATGTTATTCAACAATATTTTTCTCTTCTCTGTTGTTTCCAAGGACATTTCCTGATATAAATTAAATGGAGAATTCCAGCGTTGTGTATTTCCTGTCCAGTGATTAGCTCTTGGAGTCTGTCTGTGAGCTAGAGGATACTGATAATTTTTAACAGAATTGAAGCTTTTTAACATTGTTTGCTACTGTTTCATATCACTAAGCTATAATGTTTCATTTTCTGACATTATTTGGCAGTTATTTTATTAAAAGTAGTGGAAATGTTGTCATGGGAGCAAGATTTTGCATTTATTGCACTGTGAAGATGCACTTACCATGTGTTCTCAGCGTCATGTTGTCGTCAAAAGAAAGTCGGTGAACAGAGGCGAGCCTCCACAGGAAGATGAACAGTTTCCGCAGAAGTGAGGCAGTGGCCTGGTTCATGCATCTTTGGGCAGAGCCAGTGCCTGGCCTAACTCAGGATACGAGGCATCTTGCCAGCACTGCCATCCCCAGATAATAACTCAGTGTGACATTCCTGCCTTTTCTACATGAACATAAGAGGTCGAGACGCCGCAGCACCGCTAGTCCAGCCTGAGAATGACAATCGTGTTTCTTCTACACTACTGGCAACTAAAATTGCTACACCACGAAGATAACGTGCTACAGACGTGAAATTTAATCGACAGGAAGAAGATGCTGTGATATGCAAATGATTAGCTTTTCAGAGCATTCACACAAGGTTGGCGCCGGTGGCCACACCTACAACGTGCTGACATGAGGAAAGTTTCCAACCAATTTCTCATACACAAACAGCAGTTGACCGGCGTTGCCTGGTGAAACGTTGTTGTGATGCCTCGTGCAAGGCGAAGAAATGCGTACCATCACATTACCGACTTTGATATAGGTCGGATTGTAGCCTATCGCGATTGCGTTTTATCGTATCGCGACATTGCTGCTCGCGTTGGTCGAGATCCAATGACTGTTAGCAGACTATGCAATCGGTGGGTTCAGGAGGGTAATACGGAACGCCGTGCTGGATCCCAATGGCCTCGTATCACTAGCAGTCCAGATGACAGGCATCTTATCCGCATGGCTGTAACGGATCGTGCAGCCACGTCTCGATCCCTGAGTCAACAGATGGGGACGTTTGCAAGACAACAACCATCTACACGAACAGTTCGACGACGTTTGCAGCACCATGGACTATCAGCTCTGAGACCATGGCTGCGGTTACCCTTGACGCTGCATCACAGACAGGAGCGCCTGCGATGGTGTACTCAACGGCGAACCTGGGTGCACGAATGGCAAAACGTCATCTTTTCGGATGAATCCAGGTTCTGTTTACAGCATCATGATGGTCGCATCCGTGTTTGGCGACATCGCAGTGAACGCATATTGGAAGCGTGTATTCGTCATCGCCATACTGGCGTATCACCCGGCGTGATGGTATGGGGTGCCATTGGTTACACGTCTGGATCACCTCTTGTTCGCATTGACGGCACTTTGAACAGTGGACGTTACATTTCAAATGTGTTACGACCGGTGGCTCTACCCTTCATTCGATCCAGGCTAAACCCTACATGTCAGCAGGATAATGCACGACCGCATGTTGCAGGTCCTGTACTGGCCTTTCTGGATACACAACATATTCGACTGCTGCAATGGCCAGCACATTTTCCAGATCTCTCACCAATTGAAAACTTCTGGTCAATGGTGGTCGAGCAACTGGCTCGTCACTATACGCCAGTCACTACTCTTGATGAACTGTGGTATCGTGTTGAAACTACATGGCCAGCTGTACCTGTACACGCCATCCAAGCTCTGTTCGACTCAATGCCCAGGCGTATTGAGGCCGTTATTACGGCCACATGTGGTTGTTCTGGGTACTTATTTCTCATGATTTATGCACCCAAATTGCGTGAAAATGTAATCACATGTTAGTTCAAATGGTTCAAATGGCTCTGAGCACTATGGGACTTAACATCTGTGGTCATCAGTCCCCTACAACTTAGAACTACTTAAACCTAACTAACCTAAGGACATCACGCAACTCCCAGTCATCACGAGACAGAGAAAATCCTTGACCCCGTCGGGAATCGAACCCGGGAACCCGGGCGCGGGAAGCAAGAACGCTACCGCACGACCACGAGCTGCGGACCTGTCAGTTCTAGTATAATATATTTGTCCAATGAATACCCGTTTATCATCTGCATTTCTTCTTGGTGTAGCAATTTTATGGCCAGTAGTGTAGTAAGTCGTTCCACCATAATGCTTGGCATGAGATGGCCAACAAATCGAGAAGACTCCGCATTTTGTACGCCAAGAGTGGGAAGTTTCAATTCAATTTCACCATTTTTAATGAAATAAGCGATGTTCTTGCCTGTCACATTGGCAACAAAATTGCGTCGTCCCCTCCATGTAGAGTTTGTCGAAAGCAGAGGAGGACTTAAATTTCGCAGCATGTGTGTTCTGGCCCCCATGCGAATGGTTTCCTGGTTTTTGTTAGGTGCTGATGGGCACACACTTCGCTGATTCGGGGAAATGTATGTTTTGCAGACCGTGGCATCACAAATCTGTATTCTGAAGCAGCCTAAGTTGCCCATTTGATTATATTTAGTGGTTTTGCGGCTTTAAGTTCGAATTCGTGAGCTGCAGGGATAAGGATAACTTGTTACGTTTTCCCCATCAACTCTCCCGTAAAATTTGTCACGTCCCCACTGTGTTAGCGTCATTTCGTTTGAATTGAATCCAGTCTCACACACACGTATATATATATATATATATATATATATATATATATATATATATATATATAGTGTGGTCCACTGATTGTGACTGGGCCAAACATCTCACGAAATAAACGTCAAACGAAAGAACTACAAAGAACGAAACTTGTCCAGCTTGAAGGGGGAAACCAGATGGCGCTATGGTTGGCCCGCTAGATTGCGCTGCCATAGGTCAAACGGATATCAACTGGATTTTTTAAATAGGAAGCCCCATTATTTATTACATATTCGTGTAGCACGTAAATAAATATGAATGTTTTAGTTGGACCACTTTTTTCGCTTTGTGATAGATGGCGCTGTAACAGTCACAAACATATGGCACACAATTTTAGACGAACAGTTGGTAACAGGTAGGTTTTTGTAAATTAAAATACAGAACGTAGGTACGTTTGACATTTTATTTCGGTTGTTCAAATGTGATAGCCATTCTGTCATGCAGGGAACATCTTGTTGTAACATCGGTGAACATTACGTAGGTAGTCAGCATACATTGCATCATTTAGATTGCCATCGATGAAAGGGGGGCCATTTATCCTTCCTTCCATACTGCCGCACCATACATTAACCAGCCAACGTCGCTGATGTTCCACTTGTCGCAGCCATTGTGGATTTTGCGTTGCCCAGTAGTGTATATTATGCCTGTTTACGTTACCGCTGTTGGCGAATGACGCTTCGTCGCTAAATAGAACGTGTGCAAACAATCTGTCATCGTCCCATAATTTTTCATGTGCCCAGTGTCAGAACTGTACACGACGTTCAAAGTCATCGCCATGAAGTTCCTGGTGCATAGAAATATGGTACGCGTGCAATCGATGTTGACATAGCATTCTCAACACCGACATTTTTGAGATTTCCAATTCTCGCGCAGTTTGTCTGCTACTGGTGTGCGGGTTAGCCTCGACAGCAGCTAAGACACCTACTTGGGCATCATCATTTGTTGCAGATCGTGGTTAACGTTTCACATGTGGCTGAACACTTCCTGTTTCCTTAAATAACCTAACTATCTGGCGAACGGTCCGGACACTTGGATGATGTCGTCCAGGATACCGAGCAGCATACATAGCACACGGCCGTTGCGCATTTTGATCACAATAACCATACAGCAACGCGATATCGACCTTTTCCGCAATTGGTAAATGCTCCATTTTAACACGGGTAATGTATCACGAAGCAAATACCGTCCGCACTGGCAGGATGTTACGTGATACCACGTACTTATACGTTTGTGACTATTATAGCGCCATCTATCCCAAAGCGAAAAAAGTGGTCCAACTAAAACATTCATATTTCCTTACGTACTACACGAATATGTAATAAAAAATGGAGGTTCTGATTTAAAAAGAACGCAGTTGATATCCGTTTGACCTATGGCAGCGTCATCTAGCGGGCCAACCATAGCACCGTCTGGTTTCCCCCTTCACGCTAGACGAGTTTCGTTCTTTGTTGTTTTTTCGTTTGACGCTTATTTCGTGAGATATTTGGCCCGGTCACTATTAATGAACCACCCTGTATATGATTTGTCCCTGTGGCACAGGAAAGGGGCAATATTGTCCTAGGAATAAATTTAAAATCTGAATACAGATAACAGCAACCACTCACTTTTTTGAACTAGCTGTTTATTCCTTAAACATTTTTTTGAATCTTTTCAGGCTCATCTTGAGATGGTACACAGGAGACTACATGACTTTTTCAAAGCATAATGCTGGATAATGGCTTGCGACAGGGTCGCACAGCAAGTCAGTACAAGCATTATGCTTTGAAATAGCCACGTAACCTCCTGTGTACCATCTGAGGATGAGCCTGAAAAGGTTCGAAAACCGGTTTACGGAATAAATAACCATTTCAGTTCTCTGTTTTTGTACAGTCACGGGTTCTTTAACATCCATAATCGATACGCTTGATAAATTCAAAAGAATTTATACCAATATTTACGGAAGGTTTCCCTTAATTATAAGGTAAAGGTAAATGACGGATCTGGCAGTCCCCTTCCACTTGATTCCAATTTGAAACCTCGTCTGCCTCGCTACCTCCTCGTTTGGTATTCGGTTGAACTGCACCTATGTCGTCACCTATGGGCCGGGCGTCAAACAGCCCGCTCTATCCCCTGAAGAATGAAAAATACAGAAAAAATCGACAGGACGTAGAATTGAGTAACGTTCGACAATTACCAGTTTGTTGAGTAACAGCAATATAAAGGATGTTCCTCAGCGCCATCACATATGTTGCAAAGATGTGGAACATGTAGACAGTGGCGTGGATGTACTTTCGTGACACCATGCTGTTCAGAAGTGCAGAAGTGATTCGCTACAACTGTGCATTGGAAAACAGTTTACATAGCTCTAGACTTCACGAGTCGTCGCAATAGCGAATTTCTTTCTTTCTTTCTTTCTTCTTCTTCTTCTTCCTCTGCTTGTCAGCTGTTGACAACTAAGAAGCTGCTACTTGCAGGACCGTTGTAAATATTTAGCCTTTTTTATCGTTATTATTTCCATAGAAAGAAATTGGCCCCTAATATATCACGGAAGTAATTAGAGCTCGTCTTCGCTATTACAAAATGAATTCAAACGATAGGAAACCAAAGATTTTAATTACTCATTACGCAGAAGTGTGAATGCAGAGTCCGAAAAAAAAGGTCTCAATTATCGCAGGGCGTATCTAACGCCCGGTGTCCTCGGGTCGCATATTTTTATAACGCCGCTTCTTTCACAGTAGCAGTTGGACGTGCCTCTCATAAAATCCTTTTGAATACTTCATAAGAAATGTAATTACTCCATTGTTACTAAACTGTCCTGTAAAGTTCATTACTGATGCTTACACAAAACAATGACAGCATTCTACAAAAGAAATTGTGCTTCTATATCCCTCTCTTAAAAAAGTAAAGGAACTGCTGAGTTCTTCATAAGCAGTTTAGTCATCTACTTCATTAAGAAAATTTATTCTATTATGCATTACTGATGGTTACGCGAAACAATGGTCGCGGCCTATTTAACAGACGGAGTTCCACTACATCTCTACACGTGGAATTAATAGTGACGGGAAGTAAAACAGAGGCACTGAGATTGTTCGACAGACCAAAAAGAGTCATCGTTGGTAAATGTAAGCCACATTGGGAAGAATCCGTCGTCTTGCATAACGTGGCATACGCATCTGTGAACAGTGAGAAGCAGAGATGAATGTACTTACACCCTTTGAAGGTTTCTACTGTTTTTGTGTTTTCACAGGATTCACGACGTTTGAAACAGGCTTTCCTGGGCGTAGAGAGAAATGCGGCCGGCATCGTTTGGAGAGCAGTAAATCCGTCGGGACTCGACGTTATCGGTTCGATCGCTTGAGCCATTTGTCTCGCAGGCAAACGTACGGCAAGCACTTCAGTCAGACGTAGGTGCTGTAAAAAACATACATCTGAAAAAATTGGTGTTGCATGCTCATCTGCAGTGTGCAATATCACTGACATACACTTCAACCATTAGTATTTCCCCAGCGCACGAACCAGGCAGTACAACCAGCGTACGTTTAATTTTGGGTTCCAAAAGTGAGGAGGATGGTAATATTAAGCAACTGATGTTTCATCAGGTTTAAAAATGAGATACAGAGAAGAAGACGCAGACATCACTGCGCCACCCATATGGAGCACAAATTTATTTTACAAATTCAAGATTGAGATATACACTGGATCTGGATCTTTAGAGACACACAGTCATTGTAGATTCAGAGGAGGGAGTGAACAATGTTCTGTGATTTTACGTACATAGCTTAGCACCGCTTTATTAGGAAGGGTAACAGGAAGGAAGGAGTATGTTACTGAAATATAAAAAATAAAGCGAAGTATGACCTCTGTCCAAATAATTTCGGAGCATTCGTAATTTGGCGCCAATGGTGTGTTGGAGCGAAATACTGTTGGCATCCCTGTACACGCCTGTGTTTAATGTGTAACTACCGGCAGTTTCATGGTTGTATATCGTTTAGTTTTTGTTCAGCGCTGTATTGAGAAGAATTCGAATTTCGAGATGCCAGAGTTAGACGAGCAACGCACCTGCATTAAATTTTGCATGAAACTACAGAAAACCTTGACGGAGACACACAAAGTGATACAGGATGCATACGGTCACGAGTGCTTAAGCCGTACTCGGCGTTACGAGTGGTTCATGCTGTATAAAAATGACCGAACGGAAGTTAAAGGTGACCTTCTTTCAGGAGGCCCTGCGGCGTCTACTGACGACGCTAGTGTCAGGGACGTCAACGAACTGTGCGTACCAATCGAAGACCGGCTGTCGGAGACATTTTAGAAGAATCAAACGTTTCACTCTAATCATGTCATAAAATTCTGACACCTTTGAATGCATCGCGTTGCCGCCAAGTTCGTCTCACGGCTTATGACTCAAGACCAGATAGACCTTCGCCTCGCAGAATGTGAGGAGCTTTCGGATCACGCAGCTGAGAACGAGATGTTCCTTGAGAGAATTGTAACTGGTGACGAAACATGGGTCGATGGTTATGATGTTGACACCAAGGTTCAATCTTCACGATTGGTAGGAAAAGGTTCTCCAAAATGAAAAAAAAAGCTCTTCAGTTCAGGTCAAATGTCAAAGCATGGTGATAGTTTTCTTTGACTTTGAAGGGTTAGTTCATCATGAATTCGTGCCACAGGTACAAACTGTTAATCGATGGTACTATCGGAACGTGTTGCGACGCCTGGGAGAAAATGTGGTGAGACAATTAATGGCCCTTAAATCGCGATAACGCACCCGCACTTTCATCCCTGTTGGCGCGTGATTAACGCACAAAAAAATAAGTGTGCTACCTCATCCTCCGTACTCTGCATACCTGGCCCTTGCGGACTTTTTTTTTATTTCCAGAGTTGAAACCCGGTTAAAGGAAAGAAATTTGCAACTACAGACGAGATAAAAGAAAATTTGCAGACGTCGCTTCCCTCGATCCAGCTAAAGTCTTACCAAGACTGCTTTCGGAAGTGGAAACGGCGTTCAGAGCGGTGTAGCAGTTGTGGAGAAGAGTATTTCGAAGGAGGGCACAATAAGTAAAAGGTAAGTCAGAAAAGTTTTGTGGACAAAGTTTCGGAATTTATTGCAGAGACCTCATACGACTAAAAATTGGAGCACGCGTAAGACATGGTCGGATGTCCATAAAACTTTCTACAAATAGGCACCACCAATGGGTACGTAGATGATCAGTGTTGTTATTAGGCCTGCTGTAAAATGTAACGGGGAACAGGGTCAGAGTCAGATGTCATAACAAGAAAGAACATGGAGACGACGCGTACACGTGTGAGACAGCTTTATCAGTACCTGAGAAAGTGAGGAAGAGGCCTTGCTGAAAGTCTCCATCTGTCTTGCTGGTCGAATGGTCAAATATACAGATTTGCAAGGCATTCGGATGTGACAGTGCCCTGATGTTGCACTACCTGGGAACATGAGAGCAGACATATCCGTCGTCGTTCACTTTTCGATCGAACGCTTCTGACCCCCACAAGGGAGTATCGTATTATTCCCACCTACTCCAGTCATCTGAAAACAAGTAATAGACTCTATACATCGTTCTGTGTCATCCCGCACCATTGGTCAGAGTGTCCCATGTGCACGCTGCCGTTAACGTGGATGGCGTTTAGAGTTGTGCCGACCCAAAAGCGGGAGCTTCTGAAGAATGATGTCGCATTGTGTTGAGCACTACCGCTGATGACCCTAATCGGTTAGTATGGCACAAACCTTGAGAGAGGCCCGATTCTTGCGATGTTGCGGAGAGGCACAGCGATATTACTCTTGGCATCTTAATTTGAAGAGCCATCAGGTATGATATCTAAATGTATTTATGGCCGGTAGTGGTAGAGGGGACTCTGAGGCAAAGCAGAATGTCCGTGTTAGTGTGAGTTACCTCTCATGCGACGGTATAGTGGTGTCATTTTTCAGAAGAATAATGCTTTTCCGCACTTGGAACGTGTCCATACGAAGTATCTACACGATGTTGAGGTGACCAGGAAGATCTACATACCTGTCGGTGATAGAACATGCGTGCAATAAGCTCGGACGTCAATTCCGTCCGTGCACATAAAGGATCAGTTACAACTGCTGCAGGTCAGTTTGCATTAGGCGAGAATATAGTGGTTTTGAGACACCCTTAACAGAGGAACGGAAAGACTCATAGGAGCTGATCTCTGGGATCATCAGTTTAGATTCCGGAGAAATGTAGGAACATGAGAGGCAATGGTGACCCTACGACATCTCACAGAAGATACGTTAAGGAAAGGCAAACGTGCGTTTATAGCATATGTAAATGAGACAAAGCTTCGGTCAATGTTGACTGGAATAATCTCTTTCAGATTCTGAAGGTGGCATGGGTAGAATACAGGGAGCGAAATGCTATTTATAATTTGCACAGAAAGTAGATGGCAGTTACAAGACTCGGGGTGGGGGGGGGGCATGAAAGGGAAACAATGGTTGGGAAGGGAGTGAGACAGGGTTGTAGCCTATCCACGACGTCATCAAATCCATATATTGAGCAAGCAGGAAAGGAAACAAAAGAAAAATTTGGAGTAGGAATTAAAATGTATGGAGAAGAAGTAAAAACTTTGAGGTTTGCCGATGACAGTGTAATTCTGTTAGAGACAGTAGAGGACTTGGAAAAGCAGTTAAGCGGAATGGACAGTGTCTTGAAAGGAGGATTTAAGATGAATACCAACAAAAGCAAAACGAGGATAATGAAATATAGTCGAATTAAATTAGTTGATGCTTTGGGAATTAGATTAGGAACTGAGACACTTAAAGTAGTAGATGAGTTTTGTTATTTGTGAAGCAAGGTAGCGGATGATGGTCGAAGTAGGGAGGATATAAAAGGTAGATTGGCAGTAGCGGGGAAAGCGTTTCTCAAGAAGAGAAATTTGTTAACATAGCGTACAGATTTAAGTGTCGGGAAGTCCTTTCTCAGAGAATTTGTACGGAGTGTAGCCATATATGGAAGTTACACATGGACGATAAACAATTCAGAAAAGAAGAGAATAGAAGCTTTCGAAATGTGGTGCTACAGAAGAACGCTGAAGATCAGATGGGTAGATCTGGTAAGGAATTTGTCGTACAATTTGACTGGAAGAAGGGGTCGGTTGGTAGGACACATTCTGAAACATCAACAGATCACCAATTCAGTACCAAAGGGAAGTGTGGGGGGGGGGGGGTAAAAATCATAGACGGAGACCAAGAGATGAATACAATAATCAGATTCGGAGAGATGTAGGTTGCCGTCGAAGATGAAGAGGCGTACACAGGACAGAGTAGAATGGAGAGCTGCATCAAACCAGTCTTTGGACTCAAGACCATAACAACAAGACCCCTAAACACCCTTCTCAACCGAATTCGCGCGTGAATCCTGCCGAGAAGCGGTGCAACGTCATACTCCCAAGTAGGCTGATACTGCCCAGTTCTTTGTGGATCTGACTCGATTTTGTAATGGCTGCAATAACGTAAAAAACCCTCTCAAATTTCGTTTTCTCCTCCTCTTCAGGTTGCCTCATTTTTTTGTTAGGCACGCACACACACACACACACACACACACACACACACACACACACACACACACACAGTAAGATAGTAAGTCGATTATAAAGATTGGTGACTAAAGACAGGTATCAGATTAATGTCAGCTTCGTATGAAGGAAGCCTTCATGCGATAGCTATGGAAATACTGTTGACGACAGTGCTGCTAAAGTAGAGTTAGTAAACACAGCCATCCGAAATGCAGTCACAAAAGACGACGAAGTAAATATACCAGAATTCGAATCAAAAACAGCTGCCAACATGAGTAACTTAACGACCTTTCGCTGTCTGTTATTAAAGTAAGAGGTGAACCAATTGTGAGCTGCTCCCCGTATTCCTAAATAGTCCAATTCTTGGAGCAATATTTTGTAGTCAACACAATCAAACGCTTATTTAAATCAAAAAGCATGCCTTGCGTTCGCAACCTTCTGTCTAACCGATCCAGTACCTCACAGAGAAAAGAGAATATAGCATTTTCAGTGGTTAAACGACTTCTAAAGCCGAACTATACATTTGACAAAAAATTATGTAGTATAAAATTATCAATTATCCTTACATTCACAGCCATTTCAATAACTTTAGCAAACACTGATGGCATGGAAATAGGTCTAAGATTGTCTGCATTTTCCCTTTCTCCATTTTTATAAAGCGGCTTTGCTACTGATTACTTCAATCGTTCAGGAAACTGACAATTCCTAAAGGAAAAATTACAAATACGGCTAAGTAGAGGGCTAATATGTGCAGCACAGTACTTTAATATTCTGCTAGGCACTCCATCATATTTATGAGTCCTTAGTCTTCAGTGATTTAATTATTGAATCAATCTCCCCCTTTTCTTTCTCACACAGGAGTATTTCAGACACCAATCTCGGAAAGGCATTTGCCAAGAGAGTTATTTGATTGCCTGCAGAAATTACATTTTTACTTAATTCAGCAGCAATGCTCAGAAAATGATCGTTAAATACTGTTCATGTATCTAATTTATTAGTAACAGAAATATTTTTACTACGAACTGACTTTATGTACAGAAAGCTGTCGGAAGTTGGCCCACACAACAGAGGAAGGGGTGGAAATGTTAAAAGAACTAGTGAATGAAATCAAGCTATCTTTTTTCTATCCTGAAGATAGCGTCTGTTTATGATGAACGCAGTTTGCCACCGCAGGATAACGGTTAAAGACCCGGAGAACACGTCTCCGTGTGCAAATTGCGTCGCGGCACTTCTCAGTCCATCAAGGGTCAGGGACACATCGTGGTAGAGGAAGTGGGAAGAATGGAACGTTCTGTAGCACTAAGAATAACGTTTGTGAGATATTCCACATGGTCATCACAATGGGGAGCTCTTGTTCTTCGAAGATCGCCAGGGAGGAGTAAAGCCGCCAGTCAGCCTTAGTAGGCTGTCATTTGGGTGCGCACACAGGTCGGATATGAGCCAGCGAATAGATTGCATATGCGAAATGGTCGCTCGAGTAGGCGTCAGAAAGAACGCACCACTCAAGACAATGGTCAAGCTGGACAGTGCAGAAGGATAGGTCCAAATGCTACAGGCGTGCGAGGAGTCGGAAAGGAAAGTTGGTGTTTCAGTGTTAAGGCAGAAGAGGTTGACTTGATTAAGAAGATCAGCCAAGAGGGCACCTCTCTGACAGGTTCTAGAAGAACCCCAAAGGACACTACTCCAGCCTCGCTCTATCGCCTTCAGTTTCACGAACATCTACACCTACGTGATTACTCTGCTATTCCACAATAAAGTGCCTGACAGAGGGTTCAATGAACCACCTTCAAGCTGTCTCTCTACCGTTCCACTCTCGAACGGCACGCGGGAAAAACGATGATGATCATTTCTCCCTATGTAGGTGGGTGACAACAGAATGTTTTCGCAATCGGAGGAGAAAACTGGTGATTGAAATTTCATGAGAAGATCCCGTCGCAACGGAAAACGCCTTTGTTTTAATGATTGACACTCCAATTCACGTATCATGCCTCTGACACTATCTCCCCTATTTCGCGGTAATACAAAAAGGGCTGCCCCTCTTTGCCCTTTTTCGATGTCATCCTTCAGTCCCACCTGATGCGGATCCCACATCGCACAGCAGTATTCCAGTACAGGGCGGACAAGCTTGGTGTAAGCAGTCTCTTTAGTAGACCTGTTGCACCTTCTAAGTGTTTTGCCAATGAATCGCAATCTTTGGTTTGCTCTACCCACAATATTCCATAGTTCCAATTAAGGTTATTTGTAATTGTAGTCCATAAATATGCAGTTGAATTTACAGCCTGTAATCTCCCAACACATAAATTCCTTAACCTTGGAACAATAAAAAATATAGCTATAACATTGTCATTTAGCGCAACCTCCCAATAAATAAATTGCGTAACCTATCAATAATAAAATCAGACTAATCTCTCAATAAAAAATTGTGGCTCACTTATAACCTTTCAATAATTGACTGAATTTAAACTGGTAAATTTGGACGTCAGCAGTGCAGCGTCATGGCCCTGAAAGATCATACTGAATATATCGAAAATTCTTATCTCAGTAAGGTCGCCGGATAACGCGTATATATCTGCTCCTATAAGAAATTTTTCTGGCACAGCCCAGTGCAATGCTGGCCGATAGATTTGTCATATATGAAAGGAAACAACTGATTTTTCCTTACAATAATCGGGATGACCAAGGATAAGAGAAATTAGTAAATTCTTTAAATTGAGATGAACGATTGTCAAAAGTTAATTTTTATAAAAAAGGTTATTATTAAGAGATTTTTAAAACATTTACATGGGACTTGATATAACAATACTACATATGTGCGAGGCTGCTTTTACCTTATATTATATCGCTCAGGCTCCGCCTTCGCTCCCCACGACCGGCCCAGCCAACTTCATACACACGACTGCTATCAACTACTTACTTCTACTGCTACACAGTTCCTACCGCTGACAACACTGCTCTCTGGTCTGAGATTCTCTTATAGCTTACATATCGCTGGCATCGCGTGAGCAATTCATCGAAATTATATCTGCTCGAGTGCGCTAGCAACAAATTCCTTAATCATGGACCTCTTACATAACCCTCCACTGGAGGGGCAAGAATTTGGCAGCGATGGTGTGTCCATTGGACTTGCCATGAGTAACAAATTTTTCTATAATCTATTTAGTTACTAAGTCTACAGTCACAGAATATATACATTATTGATAAGTGCAGAACATATTATGAAATGAAATAGAGTGCACACGCACTGAGTTCAGAATATATTAAGAAATGACAAAATGTATACGCAATGAGTACAAAATATATTAACAAATGACATAAAGTGCACACGCACTGTATAAGTCTTTACCATTTTACAAGAATTTAAACATATTGAGAAATGAAATAAAGTGCACACGCACTATAAAAGTCTTTAGCATTTTTACAAGAACTAGGAAAGGAATGGGAAGGATAGCATCATGGCTGTAGCACAGTAGGTTTCTGCAGAAGCACAACACCAAGTGAGACAATCTGAAGTTCTCTACCTGAAGTATTTATCAGTGTAGCCCAGACACTGAAATGTTGCATTAATATTGTACGTTATTATTTTGGTAGTACATTATGTACACCAAACAGTTGGACCATAATAACATCTCCATCGTTCAAGGTGGTGGACATGTTGATATGTCGACACCACATTCTTGTAGAATCCATACTCTTACATCAACATGGAATTAGAGCAAAAACCAAATATAGTGCTCCATGATCATGAGGATGGACAGGACATACGGATATTGCAGTAATTGCTGGTAATTAGGTCAGAAGGTGAAGGATACATTAAGTCTTATGCTAGTCATCATAGAATTACACTAGTGTATCAACCGATCTGAATAATTATTGGCATTCATTGGCTATTTACACAGCATTTAAGTAGTATATATGGAGTATTACAGAACATTATTCATAAGTCATCTCATTACAGTAATTGTTGGCATAGCTTTTATGCACAAGTCATCTCGTTACAGTAATCATTGGCATCATAAGTCATCTCATTACAGTAATTATTGCCATTCATTTGTGCAGTGTTACAAAACATCATTCATAAGTCATCTCATTACAGTAATCATTGGCATAGCATTTATGCATTATTACAAAACATCATTCAGTATCACTCAGAAGTCATAATTCAAGGCAAGAGTTATTGCGTGTAGCATCAAATTGTTAGTGTTTATTTATGATGTCATGCAAATGACATAAGACATATTTAAAAAGTAACACATTGTAACTATTACTCAAGGTCTGTAGTCCAATAATACATTGTCATAATGGATTCAATACATCAGAGAAATCTGCATCATATTTAGGACTAGAAATATATCTTAAACTGGTAGCATTATTTAGTTGTAGACTGGTAATAGTTGGGACTAGTAATATTTTTTTTGTGCTAGCAATGCATTGCGTTGGAATCGATAGTCAATTGCTGGGGCATGAAAATATTTGCTTTTGACTTATTGCTGGAAATAAGGATTAATAATGTCATTCGTCATGAGTCAGCTGTAGCAAGGTTATGAAACAATTACAGTACATGTGATCACATTCATAAATGATACACAACTGGGTAAAAAATGCAGTACTAGAACAGATTTAATAATTAAGTGCTTACAGCATATTAGTATCATGAAAAGCTTCTCCTGAAAAAAAAATATAAAGTGGATTATTGAGCTGAAAGAAGAAATGTATTCATATTATGCTGAAAAGTAGTATTTGAATTAACAGGTAATGAAACGTGTACTTAATATGTATGTACTCTAGCTGTCTTTCCCAAAACATTCAGTCATTATACTATGTGACATAAGACATACTGTAAAAAGGAACTGCAACAAATGCTTAAATAACTACATAGCATTTCTTAACTAACAGAAAATATATAAACATCATTATCATAATCTGCAAAGAAAACTTCATTATTCAAATTACCATATTTTTCATATAACTATTCATCATCATCATTTATCATCATCTGCAAGAAAATAGACACTTCATTATTCATATTACCATTTACTTCATACAACTACTCATTATCATTCATTACTTCATATAGTATAGAGTTTCTTACTTCTAGCATATTTCATCACTAAAATTAACATGTGTAGTTCTGTCTGACAGCCTACATTAATCGCCTCGTATTCTGAAAGAAAAATAATTAGTTAAGACTGCTATTATACAGTGTGTATAGTATATTCTTGTTAATGCTTGTTAATTCTGATCCAGTTACTCTTCATGACAAGGTAATGCATTTTCTTTCGTTCATTCCGATGGTGAAATTTCCATTTCATAGTAAACCACTGTGGTTGTATAATTTATTTCCTTTGCATGGTATTGCTTTCTGAAAATGACGAATAAGGATTAATATCTTCCATTTAAATCATATACTCATTAAATAAAAACTTGTTTCCAGTGATATAACTATGCATACAGCACAGTGTGACAGAAAACGTATTAGGTCAAAAACATAGACAGTTCTTAAGTGCGAAAATGCACACACAATATCATAATGTAGTAGCAAAAAATTTATACTAGTCAAGATATTGGGATATCATAAGGGAAAATGTCGAAGTCAACTGGTGTTTGTTATATCTTAGAGATTTCGTAGTACATACAGACAAAAATTCTACTTTCAATAGGAAAACAATTAAATATAAATAAAAATGGAAAATGTGCACGGTCTGATATATAACGAAAAGAAAAGCGACTTGCTAACCTTACCTTGGCGGGCACTTGCCAAGAAAAAATACGATCATCATCAGTAAGTAGTCACATAGATATAATTGCATAAGTGGTCAAATACATATCAGGAAATGGCATTACAGTGTGATAAATGATAAAGTATGTTCATTCAATAAATGGTTTAATATTGGAAATGTGGTGATTGCACTTGGTTTTTCTGGTTCTCAAAGTTTCAACGTGTACTGGATTGGGGTGAGGAATGCTGCGAATTCTATATGGACCTGAGTATAGAAGCTCAAATTTACTGCGTCTACTTTTTCCTCTGTTGGATAAATAATGTGTGCGTACTAATATCCTCTGTCCAATGTGAAAGTCACGCCGTGTACAAATCTGTTCTTGCTGTCTTCTCCGGTGCTCTGCGGCACGTTTGATGTTGTTCAGCGCAATGTCAATCATTTCATGGTGGTGTAGTCGACGAGATGTAGGAAAGGATACTAATTCTTTAATTTTGTTAGGAGGTTCAACATTTTTCAATATAACAGTCGGAGATAGCATAGTAGATTCATTTGGTATGGCGATAATTACATCCTGGAATGAGAGTATGTGTGTGTCCCAATCAATATGTATTTTATGGCAGTATATTCTACATAGTTTACCAATTTCTTTTATTAGTCGTTCACAAAGGTTCGAATAAGCGTGATATCTGGATATATAGATCGGAGAAATGTTTCTAGCTCGTAACATATGTGTCCACATCGCAGATCGGAATTGTGGTCCATTGTCGGAAATTACTTTCAATACATGCCCCACACGAAATAAAAAATGTTTCACAAATGCATTCGAAATAGATTTTGCAGTGGCTTTGCGTTACGGAGTGAAAGTAACAAATTTCGAAGAGAGTTCAACAGCGACAAAGATGTAAAAAAACCTGTATTAAATCTGGGAATCGGACTAAAAATGTCTACAGCGGCCATGTGTCTCAATTCAACGGGTACAATGGGATGTAACTGAGGAATATGTGAAGTCGTGTCTGATTTAGCTTTTTGGCAGATTTAACATGACGCTAAAACTCGTCGAATACGTTTCTCCATATTGGCAAAATAACAGTTCTGTCTCAGTATAAGAAAACATTTTCTGGCTCCATAATGTGCATAACTTAAATGAGTATACCAAATTACTTTGTTAACAAGCTCGTCAGGAATACATAATAACCAGTTGTTGCTGTCAGGGTGAGAGTGGCGAAACAGAATATTATTGCGTACAGTGTAATGGTTTGTGATGGTAACATTATTCCTATTTTGCCAAAGGTGTTTAATTCCTTTCCATACGTTGTCTTTGCTCTGCTCTTGTGCCATGTCTCGTAATGACAACGAAATCAAATGCAACTTGTTGAATATACATGACGCTAGAATTTGCTTGGCAGCAGTTGGTTGCGATGTCTTGCTGATTGTTGCTGAGAGAACGGGATAGTGCGTCTGCTACGATATTTTGTGTACCGGAAATGTGAACAACTGTAAAATTAAATTCCTGTAAATAAAGTTTCCACCTGCTTAATCTGTCCTGTGTAAATTTAGCGGAAAGTAAAAACTGTATAGCTCTATAATCTGTGTAAACGGTAGTATGTCTTCCATAAAGAAAATGCCTAAATCTGGTAAATGCCCATAAAACACACAATGTTTCAAGCTCTGTAACAGAATAATTGCGTTCAGTACGTGACAGAATGCGACTTGCAAAGGCGATATTTTTAATTACTGTAGTGCCATCTGCTTCAATTTCCTGAAAAATGTGTACGCCTAAAGCGGTGTTAGAACTGTCGGTGGCAATGGAAAAATTTCTGGTAGGATCTGGGTGTGATAAAAGTGGTGCATTTACCAAGGCATGTTTCAGATTAATAAATTCAGACTACTGGTTTTTCATGTAAAAGTGTGTCTCGGATGTCGTCAAAAGTAATAACATTTTCATGAACAAGATTCTGTGTGTCAAAAGTATTGCTTACGTTGCTGGAAGATGCAACCTGTACTGTATCTAGTCAAATTCTTTCTGACGTGCTGTTGTTTTCGGTAGGATGCTGTGTCATTTTGACTATTTGTACTGTTCTGTTAATTCGTCCTGACGTATTAGGTTAGGGGTGATATCAACTGTCTGGTTCATTCATGATAATCTGTTGTTGCGGATGATTCTGCTGCTGGTAAGACCGACTGTTACGCTGAAGACTGTGCTCGTTACTTTTATGTCTGTCATGATAATCATTACTATAAGGCGCGTTACGATAGGAGTTGAAATGATGTGTATTTTGTACGTAGTGATTTCCTTGTTGCTGTGCGTTACTATTTGGTGGGGCTGACGCTATACGTGTAGGCGGCAACATTAAAGCTTGGTTGACCTTGTACATTACATTGTTGGTTAGGTATGCTAACCGGCAGGTTTTGTTGCTGTTGTGGAGAAAAGCCTCTATTGTTACCAAAAAGTGTCTGCGATTGCTCAAAATTTAGTATATACTGATGATTAAAATTTTGTCTGTTATTAAAATTATGGTTCGGCTCTGAGCACTATGGGACTTAACATCTGTGGTCATCAGTCCCCTAGAACTTAGAACTACTTTAAACCTAACTAACCTAAGGACATCACAAACATCCATGCCCGAGGCAGGATTCGAACCTGCGACGTAGCCGTCGCGCGGTTCCGGACTGAGCGCCTAGAACCGCGAGACCACCGCGGCCGGCATTAAAATTATGCTGGTAGTCCTGCCATTTCGGGAGTGTCTAATGAAAACTGTCACTTTCAGGTGAAACTCGTCATATCAGGGTTTCTTTACTCATTCTTAATCCTAGAAGGATCGATAGTTGAAAAGCTGTTTTGATAGATACAAAGGACAGTAAAAGAGAAGGCAGCAGTGCAGAAAACTAAAGATGAAATAGCACTACTACGGCTCGGGGTCCTGTGCACGCTACGGCTCATATTCATCGAATTGTAATGAATCCCCTGAGGTCTCTTACGCGTTGCAAATAAATTTTAGTTTCTGCGTTACAGGCGATACCGGTGAAAATTCAAAAGCAAATTGTTGTATCCAGTCCAAAGAGTGTATTTGTATTCTGTCATTCTTAAATACCTTAAATTTTCTCAGCGATAGAAAGTGTTTCTAATCATAATTATCGTCTCTGACTGACTGAGCAGGTTCAGGATTGCATGAGAATCTTTTTATCTGTGTCTGTTCGGGTTCTAAGTCACGTACTCTCTGTAAATTACCTAAGTTACACTGGCTGTGTGAGTGTGACAGATGTTCGGAATGTGGCGTATGCTGTGTCGTGTTAAAGGCTGAAACATTTTTCATTTCTGTCACTTTAAAACGTTCGTCAGTTTGGATGTTCTGTTGTTCAAATTTCTTATCGACTTTCGCACCCAAAGTGCGTGAAAGTTCTGCTGACATTAATTTAAACTCGTCGCGTAACTGTGTTGCGTTTTCTGAACATTGTTTACCAACCGCACTAATTTCATCTCTAAGTGATTCTGTTGTGACTGCATGTGTATTACTTAATTCTTGTGGAACAGATCTAATTTCTTCACTACTGTTCCTAGCACAAGCCTTAATTTCGTCACGCAACTGTTCTTTAGTACCATGACGTTGCACGGTAACGTCTGTAATCTGTTCACTAAGTTGTTTGTTCTGTTCATTAAGGTTGTCGTGTTTTTCATTCGGCTGTTTGAAACTTTCATTAAATTGTTTGCATGATTCAGTAAGTTGTTTGAAATGGTTGTAGTATTTTTCATTGAGTTGTTTGCACGATTCAGTAAGTTGTCTATAATTGTTGTCTTGTTTTTCATCCCACTGTCTGAGATTTTCATTTAGTTGTTTGTACGATTCATTGAGTTGTTGTTTGAGATTTTCAGTAAGTTGTTTGTTTGAGTCATTAAGTTGTAGCAATAATGCCATAAATTGATCCATGTCAAAATTACCTACTCTTTTCTCTGTTCTGTGTGACGGTGTATCTGCATTTGTCACGTTTTGTGTAACCATTCGGTCATTCTCTGATTCTTGAAAAGGTCTGCGAATTGGATGTGCACAGTTGGTCAGTACACCGGAATCAAATAAATCTGACGTACTTTGAGTACATTGTTCACCTTCGTTAGAAACATTCATCTGTTCACTACGTAAATTTTGCAAATCAGGCGTGTCAAACTGGGCAGCGTTCGTTGTATCGGAACGTGCCGCCTCATCAATTGTCGTTAAATTTACTATGTAGATAATTGACTTTGTTTGCTCATCATTAGAATTAAAATCATTACTAGTGATCGGCACGCACTGATTATCTGTAATTAGAGGATTATCACTATTACACTGAGTGTCGATAGTATTATCGGTCAAATTATTCGAGTCGGCTTTTTCACTCATTGCACATCGCAATGTACTGTTAGCAGATTTCCCGGCATTTTCACAAATCAAAGTTAAGCACAAAATCAAACAAAGACAAAGCAAAAATGGAACAAATACAATAACAACAAAGAGCAATAAATTAACGATGATCTGTGAAAGTAAGAGTGACAAATTAGTAAATGCGATGCGCCAGATGCAAACTACATGTAACATTAAGTAAATAAGAGCAGATATATAACTGATTACTTTTCAGAAACTCACAAAAAAATACGATCCTGGCCGGTTGACGACAAGTGTAACCTCCCAACAGTTACATTTCGTAACCTTGGAACAATAAAAAATATAACTATAACATGTTCATTTAGCGTAACCTCCCAACAAATAAATTGCGTAACCTATCAATAATAAAATGTGACTAATCTCTCAATAAAAAACTGTGGCTCACTTATAACCTTTCAATAATTGACTGTGAATCTAAACTGGTAAATTTGGACGTCAGCAGTGCAGCGACATGGCCCTGAAAGATCATACTGAATATATCGAAAATTCTTACCTCAATAATGTCGCCGGATAACGCGTATATATCTGCTCCTATAAGAAAATTTTCTGGCACAGCCCAGTGCAATGCTGGCCGATAGATTTGTCATGTATAAAAGGAAACAACTGATTTTCCCTTACAATAATCGGGATGACCAAGGATAAGAGAAATTAGAAAATTCTTTAAATTGAGATGAACGATTGTCAAAAGTTAATTTTTATAAAAAAGATTATTATTAAGAGATTTTTAAAACATTTACATGGGATTTGATATAACAATACTACATATGCGCGAGGCTGCTTTTACCTTATTATATCGCTCAGGCTCCGCCTTCGCTCCCCACGACCGGCCCAGCCAACTTCATACACACGACTGCTATCAACTACTTACTTCTACTGCTACACAGTTCCTACCGCTGACAACACTGCTCTCTGGTCTGAGATTCTCTTATAGCTTACATATCGCAGGCAGCGCGTGAGCAGTCCATCGAAATTACATCTGCTCGAGTGCGCTAGCAACAAATTCCTTAATCATGGACCTCTTACAAGCCTTCAGATTTGTGTGACTTCTCGCGTAATCGAAGTTTAGGTGAATTCTGTTAGTACTCATGTGAATAACTTCACACTTTTCCTTATTCAGAGTCAATTGCCATATTTCGCAACATAGAGATATCTTATCTAAATCATTTTGCAAGTCGTTTTGATCATCTGATGACTTTACAAGACAGTAAATAACAGCATCATCTGCAAACGATCTAAGACGGCTACTCAGATTGTCTCCTAAGTCGTTAATATAGATCAGGAACAATAGAGGGCCTATAACACTTCCTTGGAGAACGCCGGATATTACTTCCGTTTTACTCGATGACTTTCCGTCTGTTAGTAAGAACTGTGACCTTTCTGACAGGAAAACATGAATCCAGTCGTACAACCGAGGCGGTACTCTTTAGGCACGCAGTTTGTTAGAAGACGCTTGTGTGGAACGGTGTCGAAAGCCTTCTGGAAATCTAAAAATATGGAATCAATTCGACATCCCCTGTCGATAGCACCTTTTACTTCATGAGTATAACGAGCTAGTTGTGTTTCACAAGAACTATATTTTCCGAAACCGGGCTGACTATGTGTCAATAAATCGTTTTCTTCGAGGTACTTCATAATGTTCAAATACAGTATATGTTCCAAAACCATACTGCAAATAGACGTTAGTGATATACGCCTGTAATTCAGCGGATTACTCCTACCTCCCTTTTTGGGTATTGGCATAGAATTTCGCAATAGCACCTTTGTATACACTGATGGTTCTCGGACTGACCTTGGGGTGGGGTGTCTTCATTATTGGCGCCCGTGTCTTTCGACATCTGCTTCCAGCACCCTGCTCAGTATTTACAGCCGAACTCTTCGCCCTACATCAGACCACGGAGTACATCCGGCGACACAGATTTTTCAATTGTGTCAACTGCTCAGACTCGCTCAGCGCATTTCAAAGTCTATGTACGCTATGCACCGCCCATCCCTCAGTGTAATGGGTCCAAGAAAGCTGTCACTTGCTCACTCTTGTTGGAGCCACTGTGATGTTTATGTGGGTTCCTGGTCATGTCGCGTCTGCCAGGATACGAGGCTGCTGACACTGTTGCTAAGGCTTGTACCTCAGCCCGCTAGTTCCTATATTCCCTCCAATGATTTCTGTGTTGCCGTCTGTCAGGAGGTGGTGTCCCTTTGGCATCGCCAATGGTCCTCCCTTCACGAGAATAAACTAAGGATTATCAAGCCTCTCCCTGCGCTTGGACGACCTCCTCTCGGCCCTCTCGCCGGGAGAAGGTCATTTTCACTAGGCTGCGTATTGGCCACTGCCTTTTTAGCCATCGTCATTTGATAAGTGGCGTTCTCTCACAGCTTTGTAAACATCGCTCCCAAGTTTTAAGTGTTCGCCACTTCCTGACGGAATATTCATTTTTTAACCGCTTATGTACCCGCTTGGGTTTACCGTCTGAGCTATTGGTCTTTTTAGCTACTGACGCACGGGCTATTGACTGCGTTTCACTTTTTACCTGCCAAAGCAATATGGCGAAGACCATTTAGTGTTTAGTTTTGAAGGTTCGTTTCTGTATGGTTTTTAGCCCTTTCTGCGTCCCTGTTTTTAGCTGTCTTCTCGTATGTCAATTGGAACTGACGTATAGTCGTTTTCTACCTCCTCTCTGTCTTCGTGTTCTATAGCTTTGACTTTGGCGCGTATGATCCCAGTTGATTTTGCGCCATAAAGCAAAATAAAACGAAACCTAAATCACGATGTCCGGACGTGGGTTTGATCTGCCGTCCTCCCAAATGCGAGTCCAGTGTGCTAACCACTGCGCTACCCCCATGCCGGTGATAAGATACTGTGGACATAAAAAATTACGTGGTACTGCTGGCCACGTTTCATCCTATGTTCAAAATCGTTCTAGACCATTTACATGGAATTATGATGAGGTCATTTGGCGGGAAATTTCAGGTGCAATGAGGTGACTCAGCATTCGTCAAACCAGAAACGTAAGGCTGCAGCCCTATTGAAACGGTAGTTTGCGTGTTAGAAGACGGAAGTGTCCACAGTCTACACATCGTGAAAACGTAGCGGGATGTTAATAATGAAAGTTCAGCTACTCACAGAGTTCCACTGTGGAGCGTAATAATCGTATAACAGCGAAACTTAGTAGATACTCTAATGCGTTAATGCGGAACCGATTTACGCTGAAAAAAAAAAGTAGTTCCAATGTGGGCCACCTGGCGCAAATTTGGCACCGTCAATGCAAGAAAGACGTATAGAAATTTTTCCTTACGTAGTGGATCAGAGACACGACACTGGCAAAAATATCAGACAAGTTAAGAACCCATAATATAGATACTGTTTATCTCCGCTTACACAGTTTGTTCTGTATCTGCACCAAAGACTTCGACTGCGTGCTGTACAGCATCAGATTCTCACCTCTTGGCCAAAATGGGGAGTATTTTTACCAGCTAAATCAGTTTGCATTGTTGTTGTTGTGGTCTTCAGTCCTGAGACTGGTTTGATGCAGCTCTCCATGCTACTCTATCCTGTGCAAGCTTCTTCATCTCCCAGTACCTACTGCAGCCTACATCCTTCTGAATCTCCTTAGTGTATTCATCTCTTGGTCTCCCTCTACGATTTTTACCCTCCACGCTGCCCTCCAATACTAAATTGGTGATCCCTCGATGTCTCAGATCATGTCCTACCAACCGATCCCTTCTTCCAGTCAAGTTGTGCCCCAAGCTCCTCTTCTCCCCAATTCTATTCAATACCTCCTCATTACTTATGTGATCTTCCCATCCATTCTTCAGCATTCTTCTGTAGCACCACATTTCGAAAGGTTCTATTCTCTTCTTGTCTAAACTATTTATCGTCCACGTTTAACTTCCAAACATGGCTACACTCCATACAAACACTTTCAGAAACGACTTCCAGACACTTAAATATACACTCGATGTTAACAAACTTTTATTGTACAGAAACGCTTTCCTTGCCATTGCCAGTCTACATTTTATATCCTCTCTACTTCGACCATCATCAGTTATTTTGCTCCCCAAATAGCAAAACTCCTTTACTACTTTGTCTCATTTCCTAATCTTATTCCCTCAGCATCACCCGTCTTAATTAGACTACATTCCATTACTCTAGTTTTGCTTTTGTTGATGTTCACCTTATACCATCCTTTCAAGCCACTGTCCATTCCGTTCAACTGCTCTTCCAAGTCCTTTTCTGTCTCTGACAGAATTACAATGTCATCGGCGATCCTGTCTCACTCCCTTCCCAACCACTGCTTCCCTTTCATACCCGTCGACTCTTATAACTGCCATCTGGTTTCTGTACAAATTGTAAATAGCCTTTCGCTCCCTGTATTTTGCCCCTGCCACCTTCAGAATTTGAAAGAGAGTATTCCAATCAACATTGTCAAAAGCTTTCTCTAAGTCTACAAATGCTAGAAACGTAGGTTTGCCTTTCCTTAATCTTTCTTCTAAGATAAGTCGTAGGGTCAGTATTGCCTCACGTGTTCCAGCATTTCTACGGAATCCAAACTGATCTTCCCCGACGTCAGCTTCTATCAGTTTTTCCATTCGAACTCTTCACGCAGTATCGTATCCCCCATTTCATTTCATCTACATTCTCTTCCATTTCTATAATACTGTCCTCAAGAACATCGCCCTTGTATAGACCCTCTATATACTCCTTGCACCTTTCTGCTTTCCCTTCTTCGGTTAGAACTGGGATTTCATCCGAGCTCTTGATATTCATGCAAATGGTTCTCTTTTCTCCAAAGGTCTCCTTAATTTTCCTATACGCAGTATCTATCTTACCCCTAGTGAGATAAGCCTCTATATCCTTACATTTGTCCTCTAGCCATCCCTGCTTAGCCATTTTGCACTTCCTGTCGATCTCATTTTTGAGACGTTTGTATTCCCTTTTGCCTGCTTCATTTACTGCATTTTTATATTTTCTCCTTTCATCAATTAAATTCAATATTTCTTCTGTTACTCAAGGGTTTCTACTAGCCCTCGTTTTTTTACCTATTTGATCCTCTGCTGCCTTCACAACTTCATCCCTCAAAGTTACCCATTCTTCTTCTACTGTATTTCTTTCCCCCATTCCTGTGAGTTGTTTACTTATGCTCTCCCTGAAACTCTGTACAGCCTCTGGTTCTTTCAGTTTATCCAGGTCCCATCGCTTTAAATTCCCACTTTTTTGCAGTTTCTTCAGTTTTAATCTACAGTTCATAACCAATAGATTGTGGTCAGAGTCCACATCTACCCCTGGAAATGTCTTACAATTTAAAACCTGGTTCCTAAATCTCTGTCTTACCATTATATAATCTATCAGATACCTTTTAGTATCTCCAGGGTTCTTCCATGTATACAACCATCTTTCATGATTCTTAAACCAAGTGTTAGCTATGATTAAGTTATGCTCTGCGCAAAAATATACCAGGCGGCTTACTCTTTCATTTCTTAGCCCCAATCCATATACACCTACTATGTTTCCTTCCCTCCCTTTTCCTAAACTTGAATTCCAGTCACCCATGACTATTAAATTTTCGTCTCCCTTCACTATTTGAATAAGTTCTTTTATCTCCTCATACATTTCATCAATTTCATCGTCATCTGCAGAGCTAGTTAGCATATAAACTTGTACTACTGAAGTAGGCGTGGGCTTCGTGTCTATCTTGGCCACAATAATGCATTCACTATGCTGTTTGTAATAGCTTACCCGTACTCCTACTTTCTTTATTCATTATTAAACCTACTCCTGCATTACCCCTATTTGATTTAGTATTTATAACCCTGTATTCACCTGACCAAAAGTCTTGTTGCTCCTGCCACCGAACTTCACTAATTCCCACTATATCTAACTTTAACCTATCCAGTTCCCTTTTTAAATTTTTTAACCTACCTGCCCGATTAAGGGATCTGACATTCCACGTTCCATCCGTAGAACGCCAGTTTTCTTTCTCCTGATAACAACATCCTCCTGAGTAGTCCCCGCCCGGAGATCGGAATGGGGGACTATTTTACCTCCGGAATATTTTACCCAAGAGGACTCTATCATCATTTAATCATACAGTAAAGCTGCATGTCCTCGGGAAAAATTACGGCTGTAGTTTCCCCTTGCTTTCAGCCGTTCGCAGTACCAGAACAGCATGGCTATTTTGGTTAGTGTTACAAGGCCAGATCAGTCAATCATCCAGACTGTTGCCCCTGCAACTACTGAAAAGGCTGCTGCCCCTCCTCAGGAACCACACGTTTGTCTGGCCTCTCAACAGATACCCCTCCGTTGTGGTTGCAGCTACGGTACGGCTATCTGTATCGATGAGGCACGCAAGCCTCCCCACCAACGCCAAGGTCCGTGGTTCATGGCGGGGGGGGGGGCTGTTTGCATTAATCATTTGTATATCTACAAAGTTTCGCTGCTATACGGTTGTTACAGCCCACACTGGACCTCAGTGAGTAGCTGCACCAACCATCAAGTAGAAGAACGGGCAACTCTCGGTCTCCGGGAATGTAGAAATGAACAACCTGATTTACGTTCACGGTAGCCTGAATGAACGTTTCCAAGTCAAGGTACAAAAGACATCTCCAAAACATCCCAGACTCAAATCTGATCTCAAGTACGTTCCTCCTCACATCACATGTTAAACGCCTATTGGGACGTCCGTTCGCTCGTTGCCGTGGATCATTTGAAAAGAGGAAAAATCGCGACTCCTTAGACCGCACAATATGCCTCCAATCAGCTACAGCCTAGTCTCTGTGTTGTTTAGCCCGTTTAAAAAGTGCAGCTTTGGGTGCCGGCACTAGGAATGGCCTTTTGCCAGGTACGCGACCTCAAGATCAACTGCAAGCAGTTCTCTGCCGAAATTTGCCTAAGGTGAATCTGCATTCACAGGCAGCATTAATTCTGCAATGAAACCGACTGCCACTGACATGGCGTGACGACTGTCTTCGATGCCTGTCTGCTAGAGACTTTATACGACCACTACTCTTTCTGGTACATGTTCGGCAGTCCGAGATGAGACGCAAACAGACAAATCGGACAAGTTTTTTCACCGTTTGTACATGGACACGTCCAGACATGATAGCTTCACCCTGACATTGTCTCAAGTCGACTCATCTTACTGCAATGGATCCTTACAGCCGACTGGCACAACATTTTACTGTCGTGGATTAGACAGCGGTGGACGGTCGAAAGCTCTCCAAAGCGAATAGTGGCCTCTTTCAAGGGGTTTATTAATGTACTCTACGATAGAAACAGAAACAACGCATCACGAAGCAATCATCCGAATGGGACGGAAATCGGTAGACGTAATGTACCTCTACAGAAAAAGAAATAATTACAGTTTCAGAAAAATGGTGTGATTAATTTAAGAGGAAGACTTCACAAATTGAGCCAGTAAACAACGCATTAGCAACCTCTGGCCCTTACGCAAGCAGTGATTCGTCTTGGCATTGATTGATGGAGTTGTTAGATGTCGTTCTGAAGGTTACCTGCCGTATTCTGTCCACTTGCCACATTAGATGGTCAAAATCCAGAGCTGGTTGGTGGACCCTGCGCACGATGCTTCTCACTTTCTCAGTTGGTGGAGATACGGCTACCTCGTTGGCCAGGATGGGATTTGGGAAGCACGAAGACAAGCAGTAGAAACTCTCGCCGTGGGAGGGCGGGCATTATCTTGCTGAAGTGTAAGTCCAGGATGGCTTCCCAAGTACGGAAAAAAATGAGGTGTAGAATATCCTCTACTCACCAGTGCTCTGTTAGAGTGCCTCGGATGACAACCAACTGGGTCCTAGTACGAAAATAAATGGGAACCCAGTCTATCACTCCTGGTTTTCAGGCTGTATGGCACACGACAGTCGGGTTGATTTTCCACTACTGCCAAGGACGTCTCCAGACATATCTTCGCTGGTCATATGGGCTCTAGTTCGAAGCGAGACCACCACTGAAGACAATTCTGCTCCAGTCAAAAGATTCCAGGCAGGATACGTGTCTGGAGACGCGTCAGGATCATCCAACCACCTCAGAATTTTGACAACCTATCGCGCTAATTGGACAGAATGTGGCACGTTATTCCTCAGGAGGACATACATTAGCTATGTATATCAATTCGATTCCAAATAAACGCTTGCATTAATTCTAGAGGTGCACCAACGCGTTATTGACTACAGTAATTTGTAAAGCTCTTTCTCTTCAATAAATCATCCAGTCTTTCTGAAATTACAGTCATTTGACTGTCTCCGCATATAAACCGGCTCTACCCACTTCTGTTCTATTTGGTTAATTCCATCACGGCCCGTCTTTTTTTTTTTTTCGTCTTAGAGTGCATTTTGTCAGTCGAGCTAATACACTTTCATATGAACTTGTAGTGGGCGTCAAGAACAATACGTGAAAGTTTGTTTGAAGTATTTATTCTGAAAACAGCGTTCCCAGAAGATGGCCATGGTTGTACATGTGAAGTCCTATATAACCCTTTATAACTGCAATGTCCATTGTTTCGTTCCACACAGGCCTTTCTGCCACAGGTGTGAAGGTACTTATTGTAGCCGTTCAGGTTGCATACATATGGAGCTACTCGTATGTGCACGGAAGCCTACTGCGAGTCAGGGAGGCGATTTAGTTCACTTCCGTTGCCTGTCTGAGGCCAAACGTTACTTACATGAGTGTAAGAGTTGCTGTCATCACCACAATAAATGAAATACGAGGCGTGTTTTTCAAGTAAGTAACATTCTGAAATAAAAATAATACAAATAGACTAATGTTAGTAATTTTATTTTTATATGAAAGTCTGTACTCCAATCTTTTGCCGGCCGTTGTGGCCGAGCGGTTCTAGGCGCTTCATTACCGAACCGCACTGCTGCTACGGTCTCAGGTTCGAATCCTGCCTCGGGCATGGATGTGTGTGCTGTCCTTAGGTTAGTTAGGTTTAAGTAGTTCTTAGTTCTAGGGGACTGATGACCTCAGATGTTAAGTCCCATAGTGCTCAGAGCCATTTGAACCATTTTTTAACCTATTCTTATCCGTTAATTCCCACCAGGATTAAGGCACTCATCGTATCGTACAACAAGCTTTGAGTATAATCTTCGTAGAAATATTTCGGCTGCGCATAACTTTCGATAATGTAAAATAACTACCTAAAGCAAACTTCTTGACACTTGAGAAAACTCACATGTTCTCTTTTACTCGTTTCGTCAACTTTCTGCACTAAATCATCAGTAATGAATGAAGAGCGCCCACTTCATTCTCCATCATTAGTACGGTTATCTTTAAAAGATTTTACCCATTTCTGTACCATTCTGTAGCTCGTAAGTGTCAGAAAGTGAGCCTTATGCAACTGTTGGAGAAAGTTTAAAAACCGAAAGTCATGCGCAGATGAAAGTTTTATACGAGAATTACATTCCAAACTGGTTGTACGATACGATATGTGCCTTATTATTCATGGGAATTACGTAGAAAAGTAGATAAAATTGCTAAGAAAAGTCTATGTGTTTCATTTTTATTTCAGAATGGTACTTCAAGAAAACGCACCTCTTATGTCTCTGATGTTTTAGCCTGCTAAAGGAATGACTTTCGGAGGAACGCAAGATACGGGATAGTTTCTATGGCACGTTAATCATGTCTAATCGAACTACTTGTGGAGTAGCAACGCTCTCTCGAAAGTTGGCTACACTGCATTTTACCGTAAAGCTTAGTGGAACTGTGTGTTTGTGCGTCAGTTGTGAGAAGCACGTTCTGTTGAATTGTTACACAAATGGAGCAGTTTGTATTATAACAGCGAGTTGATATTGTGGAGTGTCACAAAACGACAGGCTCCATCTAGGAATGTTCAGAAATGTTTCGAGTGAAGTGAATAAGAAACTTCCCATGACCTGTACTATTCAAGATCAGTACAAGAAACGGAGAGCTGTAGGATCCTTTCAGAAAGTGCAGGGGAATAGGCGACCGACTATCTATCCCTTGAAACTAAAGACTGAATTCGCTTGGACATCACGAGAAGTGCCCACAGGTCGGTAAGGAGGTTATCGCAGCAGGGTGGTGTATCTCCTGCACCGTGTCATCGTGTGCTAAAAGATATGAAACTGAAAGCCAATCGTATGAGTGGGGTGCAAGAGATGAAATTTTAGACTTCATTGTTGTAACGTCAATTGCTAGCGCTTACTTGGACCCCTTGCTTTACTTAATGTAGATGAAACCTGGTTTCATTTGTCACTTAACGTAAAATCCCAGAGTTGCACACACGGGTCGCAAAACAACTCACATATTCTACATGAAGAACCTCTTCACTCAGAGGAGATAAGCGTTCAGTGTGCGTTATCCGGCATCATTTAAACAGATATTTCTATGCACAGTTCACAGATGCAGCGATCTGTATGCAGTATTCCAACCAAATGGAGCAACCGCTCAAACATGGAACCAAAGTTTGGTCCATATCACCAACGTGTTGCCTGAAAACAGACACAAAATCGAAGTGTTTGCTGACAATCCCCGCACAATAGACGACGCTAAACGGAACATTACTAGAGAAATCAACATCACGCCCGCAGAGTTACGTGTTTCCGGTAACTTCATCACACAAAGCGATGCCTGGATGCCCATGGTCATCACTTTCAGTGTCTCTATTCTTTATTACTTAATTTTTACTTTACTCTCGGGAATGAGGAGTACTGATTTTATGTGGAACACTCTGTACAAGACAGAGACTGCGTTGTGCTTCTGGAACGTAAAGATTTATCCTATATTTCGTCTCTAAATCGTGTGACAATTTGAACAAATTCCTCATGCCCGTGTTTGAGACGTCTCAGCAAAAATATTCTTGGAATTAACGAGTCGTTGGACGAAGTAAAATTTTCTTGAAATAGGCTAAAGAAGCATAAAGAATGGTCAGTCTGTCTCTGACACCATAGCAAGGAGAGAACCTGAACCAGAAAGAGAAGCTCCTCACGCGACGCAGACTACGTCATCGCAAAGGGGAAGGACGCTAACTCTAGAACAAAACAAGTCCTAGATTGCAGGAGATTAATGTGTCACTTACATGTGTATCTATGATACAAATGACCAAATGCAAGATACATAAGTAGATGTATTTTTTAAGGTGTGCAGTGAGTACTGTTGTTACAAACTCTCTATTTCGTTAACTAATTACACGATCTCAGAAGTCCTAATATACTCTCGCAGTTGAAATTTTAATACCTTTTAAAATAAAGATTGACTACGGGAAGAATTCCTTATGGTTAAGTTAAGCAGTGCAATTGGTAAAAACTATGAAAATTGAGGTTCATTTGCTACGATGAAAATTGAGGTTCATTTGCTACATGTTGGGTCGTAGTGTAACCGATAGTGTGTAACAGTTCAGAGCTATCTTATTTAAAAATTGAATGAATGTTACCTCGAAATACTACGAACTTAATTGTTTCCCACACGTAAGGCAATCTGAAACACGATGTCAAGCAACGAATCCCGTTAAAATGCTTTAATCGTATCAGAGCGTTGCACATTCTGTGTAGTGGTAATGGACATTCTACATGTTGCATGCAAATTTTACACGCACGTTGGTTTCACAGTGGCTTTCTGAGCAACGGCACTTCAGTGAATGGACGGTCCATGTAGTCACTTCTAGTTCTGGAACACATAGCAGGTATGTGTGGTCGCAAACATTATAGTAGTTGATTTCACTACACCCGCAAATACGCATTTGAAGACTTGTAGGACATTCGACAGCAGTCTGTTCCTGGCAATATTAAGAATGATGCTAACAGCTACATATATCAAACGACCAGAAAATCGCGCAGTCAACTCTACTTGGGCAGGGTAAATACTTTTATATTCCAAGAGTGAAGCAGAAATCAGCAAAGAATTGAAGGTGTTTGAATTAATTAGCATAAATTCAACTTATGAGCATGTCGCAGGCTGAAGAAAACATTGTGTGGGTTATGTTTAAAGCCAGATAGGGAGTTCGTGTACACAGTCTTACCGCAACTAGGTTCACACTATAAATTAACTGAAAACTTCCCGATGTAAAAGTCTGCTACCAGTAGGAGGGTAGGTTCGGATAATTGTTACAGTGTATCAGCGCAGGACATATTTCCCTGCCTGCGATAAGAATATATACCACTGCATGTAGCATAGTTCGCTGGAATACTTTATTACGATTAGTCTTCATTAACAGCTGATGGTTTACGCATATCTTCCAAACTCTGCCTGACGTATTTTAAGGTTCCTATAAATAAGTAAGCCCTGGACTGCATAAAAAATGGTTCAAATGGCTCTGAGCACTATGGAACTCAACATCTGAGGTCATCAGTCCCCTATAACTTAGAAATACTTAAACCTAACTAACCTAAGGACATCACACACATCCATGCCCGAGGCAGAATTCGAACCTGCGACCGTAGCGGTCGCGCGGTTCCAGACTAAAGCGCCTATAACCGCTCGGCCACACCAGCCGGCGGAGTGCAAAAATATACTGAAAATGTGTACCGTTAGATCATATTCCAGAAAAGTTCACATTTTGTGGTTATTAGATGAGTACTTTCTTAAAACTACCGCAGACTGGAGTAGCTGTGCTGCGAATATAGACGAAATGTTCACGATATATATAATGTTGGTTAAACTTACATTTAATCACTAAGAACGTTTGAATGATTTGATACCGCCTTAATCTGTCATCTTTTTTCTTTATTCGTCTGCTGATGCAAAGTTTCGTTATTAGACCATTTTCTGTTATCCACAGGAACGGAAGCAACAAGTATTTCGACATTAGCAACACCATTAATGGTGGTGCACGTCACACTTTTTAAAATTATAGGTATTTCCACGTACTGTTGCACTTGACTTACACGTTACACGTTATGACGGCACAATGTGGACGTGGCACTACGGAAAACCTTGCTGCAAAGAGCTTGTGCTGAACTACATAGCAGATATGAGGAGATGTGCACACAACACGGGTGTAATTAATAGTGCCAGTAAAGTCTCTTATATAGAGTTTAGGAGTGAGGGGACGGCTTCTACATCTACATCTACATCCATACTCCGCAAGCCACCTGACGGTGTGTGGCGGAGGGTACCTTGAGTACCTCTATCGGTTCTCCCTTCTATTCCAGTCTCGTATTGTTCGTGGAAAGAAGGATTGTCGGTATGCCTCTGTGTGGGCTCTAATCTCTCTGATTTTATACTCATGGTCTCTTCGCGAGATATACGTAGGAGGGAGCAATATACTGCTTGACTCTTCGGTGAAGGTATGTTCTCGAAACTTCAACAAAAGCCCGTACCGAGCTGCCGAGCGTCTCTCCTGCAGAGTCTTCCACTGGAGTTTATCTATCATCTCCGTAACGCTTTCGCGATTACTAAATGATCCTGTAACGAAGCGCGCTGCTCTCCGTTGGATCTTCTCTATGTCTTGTATCAACCCTATATGGTACGGATCCCACACTGCTGAGCAGTATTCAAGCAGTGGGCGAACAAGCGTACTGTAACCTACTTCCTTTGTTTTCGGATTGCATTTCCTTAGGATTCTTCCAATGAATCTCAGTCTGGCATCTTCTTTACCGACAATCAACTTTATATGATCATTCCATTTTAAATCACTCCTAATGCGTACTCCCAGATAATTTATGGTATTAACTGCTTCCAGTTGCTGATCTGCTATTTTGTAGCTAAATGGTAAAGGATCTATCTTTCTGTGTATTCGCAGCACATTACACTTGTCTACATTGAGATTCAATTGCCATTCCCTGCACCATGCGTCAATTCGCTGCAGATCCTCCTGCATTTCAGTACAATTTTCCATTGTTACAACCTCTCGATACACCACAGCATCATCTGCAAAAAGCCTCAGTGAACTTCCGATGTCATCCACCAGGTCATTTATGTATATTGTGAATAGCAACGGTCCTATGACACTCCCCTGCGGCACACCTGAAATCACTCTTACTTCGGAAGACTTCTCTCCATTGAGAATAACATGCTGCGTCCTGTTATCTAGGAACTCTTCAATCCAATCACACAATTGGTCTGATAGTCCATATGCTCTTACTTTGTTCATTAAACGACTGTGGGGAACTGTATCGAACGCCTTGCGGAAGTCAAGAAACACGGCATCTACCTGTGAACCCGTGTCTATGGCCCTGTGAGTCTCGTGGACGAATAGCGCGAGCTGGGTTTCACATGACCGTCTTTTTCGAAACCCATGCTGATTCCTACAGAGTAGGATAAAAAGGCCAAGTTGCATAAGTTTCTAATCGAGTAAAATAAAATGCAGTAAATGGTTCCTCAAAATAGGACTAGAAACCATTGGTTACATGGCTGTACAGGGAGTTTCTCAATTGATATTACAGGTTGTAGAGGGGCCTTAGTACATCAAGTGTTAATCAGCAACCCGTCCTCGGAGATGTACCGTCCGGAAACAAGTGTGACGTTCTGATCACATTCAAATCTTCAGCTTCACGGCACCTACACAGCGTAGGCAATGAGCTGTGATCTGCGTGCTCTACGAGAGTCCATGGCACAGGCAACGTGTCGTCTTCGGGTTCTCTTCCACGTGACGAACGACATCCTTCCCTATACCTAGAGTGTGCAATGCGACCGTGGAGCACCACGTTCACCCTTCCTACTTCCTAACGTACCGGTTTCTCGCAGCCGTTGTTGGTATCTGACGTCATAATTAAAACAGAGACCGTAATTTCGCTCTTGTGTTAGTATTTGTTGAGGGCGACGTTTCGGTTAAATCTGCTCGCTGCTTCGCGAAACATGAGCTGACAATAAATCAACCACCCTCAACATGCCGTAGTTACTACCTATTCCAACCCAGATTTTAATCAAATGTGGACACATATTCCCCTTGTTTTTACTTCATTGCGAAGCAGAAACGTAATGTGTACTGATAGCTACACAGAGACGTAATCCTCCTACATTTCTTGAATTACTCAGTAACACACGTGTCAGCATGCCTATATCTCAGGCAAGCAGCTAACAAACCGAGTACACTCTGAATCTGTCACAATTGAAGTTCTTAGGTCTAACGTAGTGTAAACATTGACTCTTGGTCCTAGTCGGCCTGCGATATGAATACGATGTTAATTTTCGGATTTAATTTCGTCAGGTTGCGTGTGACTACTGGAGTAAAGACTACTTGGTGACGGATAACGTCACCAAACACTCATACAGGGCTTAAATTAAAATAGGAAAAAATAAGGGTTTACCATAGTGTATAGAATATATACGAAGTACTAAGGCTCTGTACCACCGCGAGGTCCCCATTAGAGAAAAGGAAGGATTGTGCTAAAAGACCTTACAACCTAGATTTGTAAAAATACGGCGTTTATCACTCTTTTTTTTTCAGTGTGCGGGAAGAAGATTAGAGATGTAACTTGCAGAGCAAGGAACACTTTTCTGTATAACGGTTAAAGAAGTGTTATCCAACTGAAAATAATTTTTCCTCTTTTGAATGAGTCGCTAGTGACAATTGCTGTTAAGGAGCATAAGTGGAATGAAAGCCGAGTGAAACTTTCTAGACTCTTCGACAAAGCGATAGCACGAAGAATCTAGGAAGCATTTTCTCACAGGCCACTACGCCTTCGTTGGTGATTGCTGTCTCCTGACACAAAGTAAAGTGTCGTAAATCTCTAGCTCACTAGAAATATATCTTTTCATTACGCATCACGGAGGAGGTAGACGTGGTGTTCAGAGAAAGTTAAACATACGAAACATCCAGATTTTTCTTACTCAGTATTGTTTTTTGCAAGTAACATCTCGTGATCAGTAATAATTATAATATGTCCAAATTACTGACTGGGAAACACTGTACGTTTTGTGTGCTTAAGTTTCTCTGAGCTTCGCTGTTACGTTTCGCAACTCTCTGTTGGACAATCAGAAACGACATTTCAAGTGAGCTGTAAGAAAAAATGTAATGAGTGAAACTGGAAAATTTTGTGGAAGCCGTTAGTGACTGTACAAATTGCTACAGATACTACTGACTGGTAAACACCAGATTCGTCCTTTCCGTACTACGTTTGATGACCATTAATTCAAATGCGTGACTATTATCGATCGCTGCAACAACAAGAAAAGTGTCAGCAGAACAGGTGTCTGATAAAGACAGTGGATGAACTTGCATAGAGCTGTAATAATACTAAATAGTGTCTCTGAGAAACGGTTCGGAAACCGTAGAAGAGATACGAAACACCAGGTTGCAAACGCAGTGTTTCGACTTCCATTACTTCAACTGAAGCTTTTAACTGTTTTTTTTTTTTTTTTTTTTTTTTTTTTTTTTTTTTTTTTTTTTGGAGGGACGCTGGTTTGCTACAGTCCGGCAGTTCAGCAAAGGGTAATTTTGTTGTCGAAAGAGGGCAGAGGGAAACGGGGTGCAGTGGAAATATGGGCAGAGTGAGCTTAATCGCGCGAAGGTGATTGGAGATGCTAAATGAAACGAAAAACGGACATTTGCACAAATAAATGAACCCACGTGTCGGCCGGCAAGCGGCGCCCATCACGCACGAACGCACGTGCTTTTGAAATCACTGCCGCGCCGGGCAGCCATTTGCGTCATTTGAAAGACATTAACATAACGCTGCTGTCGCTTTCGCTACGCTCATCCTGTTACCCACTAAACTGCGTGAAAATGACGAAATTTCGTTCGGATTATTTCATTTTCTAGGTAATACATATACACTTACATCGTTAGTTTCTAATAAAGCACGCACTGTTAGGGAAAATAGACATAGTGTACAAGCAATACGACAGAGTAGTTTGATATAAATGTCTCGTCCAAAACACATTTCGTATAAAGGTAAGCGTCGTTAATGCTGAAATTTTAAAACAATAGTAGTATTTTGTGCTCTCTATCTCTCTCTCTCTCTCTCTCTCTCTCTCTCTCTCTCTCTCTCTCTCTCTCTCTCTCTCGTCAGTCAGAGATCGATATTCGCATTTTCAAACACGGCTGCTAAACTTGAGTTGCACTATGTATTGGTGGCAATGCCAGGCCGGAACTAGATCTGATGAAGCAGAAGTCGTCTTGATCATCTCGACCACCAGCATCTGACACTCCAAACCTTTTCTCTATCGTCAGACATCAGCAAAAACATCCTGTGATTGGGGTTAGAAGTGGACCTTTATTCTATGACGCCGGCCGGGGTGGCCAAGCGGTTCTAGGCGCTACAGTCTGGAACCGCGCGACCGCTACGGTTGCAGGTTCGAATCCTGCCTCGTGCATGGATGTGTGTGATGTCCTTAGGTTAGTTAGGTTTAAGTAGTTCTAAGTTCTATGGGACTGATGGCCTCAGAAGTTAAGTCCCATAGGGCTCAGAGCCATTTGAACCATTTGATTCTATGACAGAGCACAACGGTTTTGAGCTGTACACAAATTGTTTTTAATTCAAGATTATTGTCAAAGAAGTACACGAATTTACATACTTTGTAACATGATAATATTACGACAGTTGTCAAGATAATGCATTTCATCCTGTTTAACTGAAATAACTCTGAACACAACAATATCAAATTTTAACCAGAAGGTTCTCTACAAGCTTATTCTTACTACCTCATTGTGAAGTTGGCTAATATTACGAAAAATCATCCGATTCTGGTTCTAAGTTCGGTACTATTTACGATTACAATCAAGTCTATGGAGGATTGTTAGTTTTTGTGACAAGCTGAGCAAAAGATTACTCAAGTTTGCTCGAATTCACAGTGGATTCAAGCTGGTGAACCAACAAGTTTACACGTCTGCTACTGCCTCGAGATGACTGCGTGTTTGTGTTGTCCTCATCATTTCATCATCAACATCCAGGAAAGTGGCGAAATTGGGCTGAGCAAAGGTTGGGAAATTGTACGGGCGCTGATAACCGCGCGGTTGAGCGCCCCACAAACCAAACATCATCATCCTCATCACCTCTGCTTTCGGGATTTACCTTAGCTGCTATGAGCTGTCAGCTGCATGTCTGCTCTCGTCTTCTGAAAATCCTATAAAAGCCAATCAAAATCTTTGCTGAGTCTATCAGCGGCAACTGTCCTATGTTTCTCATTAGGAGAGAAAATGTGCACTCATCCCTAGTCCTGAAATATGGCGATATGCACGTGTATGTATGAAGCAGCGTGCATATTACAATGCACTCTCAGTTCTTGCAAGAACAATTAACTACGTGGCTGTTTCGTTACTCCACTGTTGGAGCTCAGTGACACTACAGCTAATATCTAGCTGAATGTCAGCCGAAGTGAATGTAGTGTTCACACAAAATTCCTCCTTTGCGTCGTACAGACCATGATGTGACCTGTTCTGCACCTGACGCTGGTTCAGAGGAGAGTCCCCAAAATTTTCGGTCTTGTGCCTCTCGTAGCAAAACTGCCCCCCACCTGGGTCCTTTCGTGCTCCATGTCATAGCATTTTCCTACCAACAGGAGCGTTCCTTTCATCTTGTGGACACTATCTCTGCCAATCGCAAAGGGCCCACCACCAAACTGTATTGAAATTTCGGAACTGTACTCCATCCTAATTCAATTGAGCCAATCTGACATTTTGTGTCCGCTCCAGACGCCTGAAAGTTAGACACGTAAATCATGAGCGTACCACGCTCAGTTCACGTGATCGACTGCATCGCTGGTTCTCTTTGTATCCATCTGGAAAATGCCCTGCGCAGTTTTCTACAGATTCTATCCATATCACACCACTGGCCCATTACCTGCCCTCTTCGATGAGTCAACCAGCTCGTCCGTTGTCCCTTGCCAAAGGTCACTTTAGGAGTGTTCCGTTGTACTTAGACCATGACGTAGCAACTCGATTCTGCTTCCAAACTGAGACGTGTCGTCCAGCAGCGGTTTTCTTCTCTTGCTGATTGACACGCAGGATTTAGTTAGGTTCCCCCCATGAACCATGGACCTTGCCGTTGGTGGGGAGGCTTGCGTGCCTCAGCGATACAACCGTACCGTAGGTGCAACGACAACGGAGGGGTATGTGTTGAGAGGCGAGACCAGTGTGTGGTTCCTGAAGAGGGGCAGCAGCCTTTTCAGTAGTTGCAAGGGCAACAGTCTGGATGACTGACTGATCTGGCCTTGTAGCACTAACCAAAACGGCCTTGCTGTGCTGGTACTGCGAACGGCTGAAAAGAAGGGGAAACTACGACAGTAATTTTTCCCGAGGGCATGCAGCTTTACTGTACTGTTAAATGATGATGGCGTCCTCTGGGGTAAAATATTCGGGAGGTAAAATAGTCCCCCATGCGGATCTCCGGGCGGGGACTACTCAACAGGATGTCGTTATCAGGAGAAAGAAAACTGGCCTTCTACGGATCGGAGCGTGGAATGTCAGATCCCTTAGCCGGGCAGGTACATTAGAAAATTTAAAAAGGGAAATGGATAGGTTAAAGTTAGATATAGTGGGAATTAGTGAAGTTCGGTGGCAGGAGGAACAAGACTTTTGGTCAGGTGAATACAGGGTTAGAAACACAAAACCAAATACGGGAAATAATTAATAGGAAAATAGGAATTTGGGTAAGCTATTACAAACAGCATAGTGAACGCATTATTGTGGCCAAGGTAGATACGAAGCCCACGCCTATTACAGTTGTACATGTTTATATGCCAACTAGCACTGCAGATGACGAAGAAATTGAAGAAATGTATGATGAAATAAAAGAAATTATTCAGATAGTGAAGGGAGACAAAAATTTAATAGTCATGGGTGACTGGAATTCGAGTGTAGGAAAAGGGAGAGAAGAAAACGTAGTAGGTGAATATGGATTGGGGCTAAGAAATGAAAGAGGAAGCCGCCTGGTAGAATTTTGCACAGAGCACAATTTAATCATAGCTAACACTTGATTCAAGAATCATAACAGAAGGCTGTATACATGGAAGAAGCCTGGAGATACTGGCAGGTTTCAGATAGATTATCTAATGGTAAGACAGAGATGTAGGCACCAGGTTTTAAATTGTAAGACATTTCCAGGGGCAGATGTGGACTCTGTCCACAATCTATTGGTTATGATCTGTAGATTAAAACTGAACAAACTGCAAAAAGGTGGGAATTAAAGGAGATGGGACCTGGATAAACTGAAAGAGCCAGAGGTTGTACAGAGTTTCAGGGAGAGCATAAGGGAACAATTGAGAGGAATGGGGGAAAGAAATACAGTAGAAGAAGAATGGGTAGCTTTCAGGGATGAAGTAGTGAAGGCAGCAAAGGACAAGTAGGTAAAAAGACGAGGACTAGTAGAAATCCTTGGGTAACAGAAGAAATATTGAATTTAATTGATGAAAGGAGAAAATACGAAAATGCAGTAAATGAAGCAGGCAAAAAGGAATACAAACGTCTCAAAAATGAGATCGACAGGAAGTGCAAAATGGCTAAGCAGGGATGGCTAGAGGACATATGTAAGGAAGTAGAGGCTTATCTCACGAGAGGTAAGATAGATACTGCCTACAGGAAGATTAAAGAGACATTTGGAGATAAGAGAACCACTTGCATGAACATCAAGAGCTCAGATGGAAACCCAGTTCTAAGCAAAGAATGGAAATCAGAAAGGCAGAAGGAGTATATAGAGGGTCTATATAAGGGCGTGTACTTGAGGACATTATTATGGAAATGAAAGAGGATGAAGATGAAGATGAAATGGAAGATATGATACTGCGTGAAGAGTTGGACAGAGCACTGATAGACCTGAATCGAAACAAGGCCCTGGGAGTAAACAACATTCCATTAGAACTACTGACAGCCTTGGGAGAGCCAGTTATTTTGTTTTATTTATTTATTTATTTATTGTTCCGTGGGACCAAATTAAGGAGAAGTCTCCATGGTCATGGAACGAGTCAATACATGAAATTATAACATGATATTGGAAACAGATTAAATGAATTATAAAAAAACATATTCAGGTGAGAAGTCGTAAATTTAAATACGGAAAATCAACAATGTAACACTGGAATTTGCTTAATTTTTTAGCTCTTCCAGGAGCTCCTTGACAGAATGGAAGGAGTGAGCCACGAGGAAACTCTTCAGTTTAGACTTAAAAGAGTTTGGGCTACTGCTAAGATTTTTGAGTTCTTGTGGTAGCTTATTGAAAATGGATGCAGCAGAATACTGCACTCCTTTCTGCACAAGAGTCAAGGAAGTGCTTTCCACATGCAGATTGGATTTCTGCCTAGTATTAACTGAGTGAAAGCTGCTAACTCTTGGTAATAGGCTAATATTGCTAACAACAAACGACATTAAAGAAAATATATACTGTGAGGGCAATGTCAGAATTCCCAGACCATTGAAAGCGGTCGACAAGAGGTTCTCGAACTTACACCACATATAGCTCGAAGAGCCCGTTTTTGAGCCAAAAATACCCTTTTTGAATCAGAAGAATTACCCCAAAAAATGATACCGTACGACATAAGAGTATGAAAATATGCGAAGTAGACTACTTTTCGTGTTGAAGTGTCACTTATTTCAGATACTGTTCTAATGGTAAATAAAACAGCATTTAGTTTCTGAACAAGATCCGGAACATGGGCTTTCCACAACAGCTTACTATCTATCCGAACGCCTAGGAACTTGAACTGTTCCGTCTCGTTTATAATATGCCCACTCTGTCTCATCAAAATATCGTTTCTTGTTGAATTGAGAGTCAGAAACTGTAAAAACTGAGTCTTACTGTGATTTAGCATCAAATTATTTTCCACAAGCCACGAACTTACTTCATGAACTACGTTATCTGATACTGTTTCAATATTACACACAAGATCCTTCACTATCAAGCTGGTGTCATCAGCAAACAGAAATATTTTTGAATTACCTGTAATACTAGAAGGCATATCATTTATATAAATAAACAGCAGTGGCCCCAGCACCGACCCTTGGAGAACGCCCCACTTAACAGTGCCCCATTGGGACTGAACATCACTACCACTCTCAATATTGCGGAGAATTACCTTCTGCTTTCTGTTCTTAAAGTAAGAGGCGAACCAATTGTAAGCTACTCCCCTTACTCCATAACGGTCCAACTTCTGCAGTAATATTTTGTGGTCAACACAGTCAAAAGCCTTCGTTAAATCAAAGAAAACACCTAGCGTTCGCAACCTTTTATTTAATCCGTCCAAAACCTCACAGAGAAAAGAGAATATAGCATTTTCTGTTGTTAAACCATTTCTAAAACCAAACTCAACATTTGACAGCAAATTATGTGAATTTAAATGCTCCAATAACCTTGTATATACAACCTTCTCGATAACTTTAGCAAACACCGATGGCATAGAAATAGGTCTATAATTGTCAACATTATCCCTGTCTCCCTTTTTATAAAGTGGCTTCACTACCGAGGACTTTAATCGGTCAGGAAACCGACCACTGCTAAAGGAAAAGTTACAGATATGGCTAAGTGCTGGGCTAACATACATAGAACAATACTTCAGCATTCTGCTAGATACCCCGTCATATCCATGAGAGTTCTTGGTCTTTAGTGATTTAATTATTAACTCAATCTCCCTCTTGTCAGTATCATGGAGGAGCATTTCAGGTAACAGTCTCGGAACACTTATTTCTAAGAGCGCTATATAATTCCCTGTTGGGACTAGGCTTCTATTTAGTTCACCTGCTATATTCAGAAAGTGATTATTAAATACTGCAAATATATGCGACTTATCAGTAACACGGATATTCCCACTACGCATTGATTCTATATCCTCGACCTGTCTCTGCAGACCAGCCACTTCCTTTACGACTGACCATATGGTTTTAATTTTATCCTGAGACTTAGCTATCCTATCTGCATATCACATACTATTTGCCTTCTTAATAACATTTTCCAGCACCTTACTATACTGTCTGTAATGGGCTGCTGCATTTAGATTTTAACTGTTTCTAACGTTTTGATATAATTGCCACTTTGTTTTACAAGATATTCTTATCCCTCTAGTCAGCCACCCAGGCTGCCTGTTTGTGCCAGTACCCTGTTTTGAAAGTTCTAACGGAAAGCAACTTTCAAAGAGCACGAGAAAAGTCTTGACAAAAGCATTATCTTTATCGTCCACTGTATCAGCGCTATAAACCCCTTGCCACTCTTGTTCCTTGATAAGGTTTACAAAGGTCTCTACAGCAACTGGATCAGCTTTCCTAAACAGCTGATGACTATATTTAACACGTGTTGCAGCACAAAAATCTTTTAGAGTTAAAATTTGTGCATCACGATCTGAAAGGCCATTCACCTTTTTGCTAACAGAATGCCCTTCTAGTAATGAGGAATGAACAAAAATGTTGTCTATGTTTGTTCTACTGTTCTCTTAAACTCTCGTTGGAAAGAATATGGCTTGCATAAGATTATATGAATTAAGGAGGTCTACCAGCATCCTCTTCCTAGCACAAACACTTATACAATTAATATTGAAGTCACCACATATAACTAACTTTCTGTATTTCCTGTAAAGTGAACCAAGAACCTCCTCTAGCTTTAGCAAAAATGTTGTGAAATCGGAGTCTGGGGATCCATAAATAACAACAGTTAGAAGTTTAGCTCCGTTAAATTTAACCACACCTGCACAACATTTAAACACCTTCTCAGTGCAGTACTTTGAAATATCAATTGACTCAAATGGGATGCCGTTTTTCACATACATGGCTACTCCCCACACCGCAAAGAGCTCCTCGAAAAGCTGCCAGCCAACTTGTATCCTGGTAAAGGAAGCCACTGAATTATCTCCTTATATAAGAAGTGTTCAGATATTCCAGTCCTGACGAAACTCTACCATCTGGTGAGCAAGATGTATGAAACAGACGAAATACCCTCAAACTTCAAGAAGAATATAATAATTCCAATCTCAAAGAAAGCAGGTGTTGACAAATGTGAAAATTACCGGACTATCAGTTTAATAAGTCACAGCTGCAAAATACTAACGCGGATTCTTTACAGACGAATGGAAAAACTAGTAGAAGCCGACCTCGACGAAAATTAGTTTGGATTCCGTAGAAATGTTGGAACACGTGAGGCAATACTAACCCTACGACTCATCTTAGAAGCTAGATTAAGGAAGGGCAAACCTACATTTCTAGCATTTGTAGACTTGGAGAAAGCTTTTGACAATGTTGACTGGAATACTCTCTTTCAAATTCTGAAGGTGGCAGGGGTAAAATAAAGGGAACGAAAGGCTATTTACAATTTGTACAGAAACCAGATGGCAGTTATAAGAATCGAGAGGCATGAAAGGGAAGCAGTGGTTGGGAAGGGAGTGAGACTGGGCTGTAGCCTATCCCCGATGTCATTTAATCTGTATATTGAGAAATCAGTGAAGGAAACCAAAGAAAAGTTCGGAGTAGGTATTAAAATCCACGGAGAAGAAATAAGAACTTTGAGGTTCGCCGATGACATTGTAATTCTGTCAGAGACGGCAAAGGACTTGAAAGAGCAGTTGAACGATATGGATAGTGTCTTGAAAGGAGGATATAAGATGAACATCAACAAAATCAAAACGAGGATAATGGAATGTAGTCGAAATAAGTCGGGTGATGCTAAGGGAATTAGATTAGGAAATGAGACACTTAAAGTAGTAAAGGAGTTTTGCTATTTGGGGAGCAAAATAACTGATGATGGTCGAAGTAGAGAGGATATAAAATGTAGACTGGCAATGGCAAGGAAAGCGTTTCTAAAGAAGAGAAATTTGTGAACATCGAGTATAGATGTAAGTGTCAGGAAGTCGTTTCTGAAAGTATTTGTATGGAGTGTAGCCATGTATGGAAGTGAAACATTGACGATTACTAGTTTGGACAAGAAGAGAATAGAAGCTTTTGAAATGTAGTGCTACAGAAGAATGCTGAAGATTAGATGGGTAGGTCACATAACTAATGAGGAAGTATTGAATAGAATCGGGGAGAAGAGGACCTTGTGGCACAACTTGACTAGAAGAAGTGATCGGTTGGTAGGACATGTTCTGAGACATCGAGGGATCACCAATTTAGTATTGTAGAGCAGCGTGGAGGGTACAAATCGTAGAGGGAGACCAAGAGATGAACACACTAAGCAGATTCAGAAGCATGTAGGTTGCGGTAGATACTGGGAGATGAAGAGGCTTGCACAGGATAGAGTAGCATTTAGAGCTGCACCAAACCAGTCTCAGGACTGAAGACCACAACAACAACAAAGGTGTGTTAATACCATTGACTGAGTGTCATCCCTTTTCCATTGCAAACTGCACATTTCAGTATGCAAATCTGCTCATTCTCGCCAAAGTATGTCAGGTGACATATTCACCTTCGTGTTACATTGTATAAAATCTCTCGTATAAGGTGCGAACTTGACATTCATTTAATCTGTCACCTTACAAGTACTCCCCATATGGACCCAAATTTCCATATGTCACAGCTTCCATCCATATCCTATGCACTCACAAATACTTTGAATTCCTACATAAATAAACTTGTGATTAAAGTAGAAGTCTAGTTACTGGGCGTGGAATATTCAGAGCTGTATTGTTTTAATATACTTTTCAATGTCCTTCAGACATGTGTGTATGGTAAACATTTTTACAATAAACTTATTCAAGCGCTTGGTTGTGTACGTTATTTATTGAAAATTTATTTACCATTACTCACATCAGCCATATTTTAAAACTGTTAGATTTCGAACTGCCCAAGATCCAGAGCTGTTTGCGAAATACAAAGACGTAAGAAGGAAAATTTTTAACACAGGTGAATTTCCTACTGAATAAGATACCCTTGTTGTTGTTGTGGTCTTCAGTCCTGAGACTGGTTTGATGCAGCTCTCCATGCTACTCTATCCTGTGCAAGCTTCTTCATCTCCCAGTACCTACTGCAACCTACATCCTTCTGAATCTGCTTAGTGTATTGATCTCTTGGTCTCCCTCTACGATTTTTACCCTCCACGCTGCCCTCCAATGCTAAATTTGTGATCCCTCGATGCCTCAGAACATGTCCTACCAACCGATCCCTTCTTCTAGTCAAGTTGTGCCACAAACTTCTCTTCTCCCCAATCCTATTCAATACCTCCTCATTAGTTACGTGATCTACCCACCTTATCTTCAGCATTCTTCTGTAGCACCACATTTCGAAAGCTTCTATTCTCTTCTTGTCCAAACTAGTTATCGTCCATGTCTCACTTCCATACATGGCTACACTCCATACAAATACTTTCAGAAACGACTTCCTGACACCTAAATCTATATTCGATGTTAACAAATTTCTCTTCTTGAGAAACGCTTTCCTTGCCATTGCCAGTCTACATTTTATATCTTCTCTACTTCGACCATCATCGGTTATTTTACTCCCTAAATAGCAAAACTCCTTTACTACTTTAAGTGTCTCATTTCCTAATCTAATTCCCTCAGCATCACCCGACTTAATTTGACTACATTCCATTATCCTCGTTTTGCTTTTGTTGATGTTCATCTTATATCCTCCTTTCAAGACACTGTCCATTCCGTTCAACTGCTCTTCCAAGTCCTTTGCTGTCTCTGATAGAATTACAATGTCATCGGCGAACCTCAAAGTTTTTACTTCTTCTCCATGAATTTTAATACCTAGTCCGAATTTTTCTTTTGTTTCCTTTACTGCTTGCTCAATATACAGATTGAATAACATCGGGGAGAGGCTACAACCTTGTCTCACTCCCTTCCCAACCACTGCTTCCCTTTCATGCCCCTCGACTCTTATAACTGCCATCTGGTTTCGGTACAAACTGTAAATAGCCTTTCGCTCCCTGTATTTTACCCCTGCCACCTTCAGAATTTGAAAGAGAGTATTCCAGTCAACATTGTCAAAAGCTTTCTCTAAGTCTACAAATGCTAGAAACGTAGGTTTGCCTTTTCTTAATCTTTCTTCCAAGATAAGTCGTAAGGTCAGTATTGCCTCACGTGTTCCAACATTTCTACGGAATCCAAACTGATCTTCCCCGAGGTCGGCTTCTACCAGTTTTTCCATTCGTCTGTAAAGAATTCGCGTTAGTATTTTGCAGCTGTGACTTATTAAACTGATAGTTCGGTAACTTTCACATCTGTCAACACCTGCTTTCTTTGGGATTGGAATTATTATATTCTTCTTAAAGTCTGAGGGTATTTCGCCTGTCTCATACATCGTGCTCACCAGATGGTAGAGTTTTGTCATGACTGGCTCTCCTGAGGCCATCAGTAGTTCTAATGGAATGTTGTCTACTCCCGGAGCCTTGTTTTGACTCAGGTCTTTCAGTGCTCTGTCAAACTCTTCACGCAGTATCTTATCTCCCATTTCATCTTCATCTACATCCTCTTCCATTTCCATAATATTGTCCTCAAGTACCTCGCCCTTGTATAAGCCCTCTATATACTCCTTCCACCTTTCTGCTTTCCCTTCTTTGCTTAGAACTGGGTTGCCATCTGAGCTCTTGATATTCATACAAGTGGTTCTCTTCTCTCCAAAGGTCTCTTTAATTTTCCTGTAGGCAGTATCTATCTTACCCCTAGTGAGACAAGCCTCTACATCCTTACATTTGTCCTCTAGCCATCCCTGCTTAGCCATTTTGCACTTCCTGTCAATTTCATTTTTGAGACGTTTGTATTCCTTTTTGCCTGCTTGATTTACTGCATTTTTATATTTTCTCCTTTCATCAATTAAATTCAATATTTCTTCTGTTACCCAAGGATTTCTGTTAGCCCGCGTCTTTTTACCTACTTGATCGTCTGCTGCCTTCACCACTTCATCCCTCAGAGCTACCCATTCTTCTTCTACTGTATTTCTTTCCCCCATTCCTCTCAATTGTTCCCTAATGCTCTCCCTGAAACCCTCTACAACCTCTGGTTCTTTCAGTTTATCCAGGTCCCATCTCCTTAAATTCCCACCTTTTTGCAGTTTCTTCAGTTTCAATCTGCAGTTCATAACCAATAGATTGTGGTCAGAATCTACATCTGCCCCAGGAAATGTCTTACAATTTAAAACCTGGTTCCTAAATCTCTGTCTTACCATTATATAATCTATCTGAAACCTGTCAGTATCTCCAGGCTTCTTCCATGTATACAGCCTCCTTTCATGATTCTTGAACCAAGTGTTAGCTATGATTAAGTTATGCTCTGTGCAAAATTCTACAAGGCGGCTTCCTCTTTCATTCCTTCCCCCCAATCCATATTCACCTACTATGTTTCCTTCTCTCCCTTTTCCTACTGACGAATTCCAGTCACCCATCACTATTAGATTTTCGTCTCCCTTCACTACCTGAATAATTTCTTTTATCTCGTCATACATTTCATCTATTTCTTCATCATCTGCAGAGCTAGTTGGCATATAAACTTGTACTACTGTAGTAGGCATGGGCTTTGTGTCTATCTTGGCCACAATAATGCGTTCACTATGCTGTTTGTAGTAGCTAACCCGCACTCCTATTTTTTTATTCATTATTAAACCTACTCCTGCATTACCCTTATTTGATTTTGTATTTATAACCCTGTAATCACCTGACCAAAAGTCTTGCTCCTCCTGCCACCGAACTTCACTAATTCCCACTATATCTAACTTTAACCTATCCATCTCCCTTTTTAAATTTTCTAACCTACCTGCCCGATTAAGTGATCTGACATTCCACGCTCCGATCCGTAGAACGCCAGTTTTCTTTCTCCTGATAACGACGTCCTCTTGAGTAGTCCCCGCCCGGAGATCCGAATGGGGGACTATTTTACCTCCGGAATATTTTACCCAAGAGGACGCCATCATCATTTAAACATACAGTAGAGCTGCATGTCCTCGGGAAAATTTACGGCTGTAGTTTCCCCTTGCTTTCAGCCATTCGCAGTACCAGCACAGCAAGGCCGTTTTGGTTAATGTTACAAGGCCAGATCAGTCAATCATCCAGACTGTTGCCCCTGCAACTACTGAAAAGGCTGCTGCCCCTCTTCAGGAACCACATGTTTGTCTGGCCTCTCAGCAGATACCCCTCCGTTGTGGTTGCACCTACGGTACGGCCATCTGTATCGCTGAGGCACGCAAGCCTCCCCACCAACGGCAAGGTCCATGGTTCATGGGGGGGAAGATACCCTTAGTGGTACTGAAATCTAGTCAAGGTTTGTAGAATGAACTTGCATACTTTATTTACCGAAAACGTATTTACAGTTGTTACTGTCAGTCATGCACAAACATGTGAAATTTCTACCTGCCCTAGTATCGAAGGTTGTCACCAAATACAAAGACGTCAGAAGAAAAACATCTAACGGGTGTAACTATCCCTGTGAAGAAGATATCTGTAGTGGTACTGAAAGCCAGTCTGGGTTTTTGCAATAAACTTATGCAATCGGTTGGCTTTATATTTATTGATTAAAACAGGAAACGCCTCTATTATCAAAGCATTATCTGCTGGAATACTGGAAGAACTCTTTTTTTCTGATGAAAGAATTTATGGCAAAACGGGATGAACGGATGTTTTCAGCTTCAAATGACTTTTTGAAAGAAATATGAAAATCAATATTACATAAGAGTATAGGCATTGTGTTTCATGTTAAACTTATAATCAGATTTGGGACTTAGCTCACGGTTTTAAAACATAAGGGAAAATATCTTAGTGAGGCTCGTCACCCCACAGTCAGGAATGAATAGAAACGGCAGTGTGAATATTGTTTTTTTTTCCCTATGTATTACTCTTTCTGGTGAACAGGGACATGCCAGAATACGAATCATTTCAAGGAAAATAAGGAAAAAATTTTCTCTGGCTTTATAGAAAAAATATTATGTGAACTGTGGTTTTTATTCGGGTTTCCAAATAACATTTGTTACACATCTAATTAATTTATGCAACACTAAATTAACTCAGTTCAAACATTAATTCATTAAGTTACTAAGGTCATGTTTAAAAATGGTACTATGTTTGAATACACAAATCCCACCTCCAGAAATAAGGAACAGATTTTGTGTAACATTGCCGTAACTAAAAAATGACACCTCATTTGTTAAAATAAACGTGTTTAAAAGGCCTTGTTTACAAAAGACAACAGCGCATAATTTTACCTGCAAACAAAAACGGGCTCTGAGTACTATGGGACTTAACTTCTGAGGTCATCAGTCCCCTAGAATTTAGAACTACTTAAACCTAACTAACCTAAGGACGGCAAACACATCCATGCCCGAAGCAGGATTCGAACCTGCGACCGTAGCGGTCACACGGTTCCAGCCTGTAACGCCTAGAACCGCTCGGCCACCCCGGCTGGCACTTGTAAATAGCAAATAGTACATTCGTACAATCTAAATGACTGCTTACTTTTTCCATATACATTAATCACTTCAATCGCAGAATAATCTGTTGGGTTGGGAGCAGTGCCAAGAGGTTTTTTCCATTTCCATCGAAGTCTTGGTCTTCTTTTTAAGACAAACTAACCATTGCTGTTTCTATTCACGTCACAAATTCATAAAACATAACCCTGCATTTTCAATTAACCGGAATACAAACAGGTTGAAGTATACTTAAAATCTGAACTTCTGTTTAATGGAAGGGAACTACAAAACTGCTAACCATGTACTTAAATTAAAATATCATAATTAAATTGGTACTTACATATGGCACTTACAACTTCGAAATTCACATTTTTCTATTAGGTTAGTTCACTACCAACCTAGACAAACAAATTTTTGAACTGTATTACACTTGTTCCACGTATGAAACAAGTGACACCCAATGACCTGACCATGTTCGAATTCGATTAGTTCCGCGGAGCGCCCCATTTTGCTCTCTGACGTTGTCTAATGACTACTGCGGTCGCTGATATGGAGTAGAAGGCAGCACAATGCACCTAATATGAAAAACATATTTTTGGGGGTGTCCGGACACTTTTCATCGCATAGTGTACATACACAGGCCATTTCAGTTCTGTAACAGTCACTGACACGTCCACGCACCTGTCTTTTCTTTAATTCATTTTTTTTAATTATCTTTAGAGAGGTACTGATGTATGAATAGAGTGCAGAACACGACAATATCTTTTAGCACACCGTTAGCAATATCAGCGCATTTTGAACATCATGTGCTATCTAATACCAAGATTTAAATTTTTGGGTTACGTTCAACGGAAAAATTAAATACATACACGGAATCTGGAAGAAGAATTCAATAAATACATGCATATCAAAATTTTTAAACTGACTAGATTCTAATATTTTTAAATGGTGAACATGAAGTACACGTAATCCCCTTAATACTGCGAGTATTAAAACAGCAGTCAGCTTCAGAAATTAATTCTAAGCCGTCTTTGTCATGTTTATTTTGAAACGTGTCAGTCAGTGTTCTTAGTTTCCCTAACTACACAAATTGGATAACGTTTCTACCATTTAATCGTCAGTCTTCACTATTTATTTGTTGGAATACTGATTATACATTAGTGTGGTAATATATTAATTAATCTTCAGGCCTACTCTCAAACTAGCTATGTTCATTTCGTCCGTTTTTTTTGCTGACGTTCTAGATCTGAATCAAACACAGAAATGCCATCTTACTACACCTTAAATATTATAATTTAATTCCGCAGTTCGTCCGTTGACTAGACTGAAGGAATCGCTCGGGCAAAACGCTAACATCTTTGCTCTCACCTGAAGCCTTTCCTCTAGAAGTGGTAACCCTTTTATCAGAAGTTACCGACGCTAGTTAATTCACGCTTTACGATCTTGTGCTGCGTGTAATTAACACGAGATTCCTTTAGATCTAACCGCAAGGGGAAGAGCTGTTGAAATATTGCGATGAACGTGCTCTCGCTTCTTAAACAGCAACTGCGCTCTCCTGGAATAACAACGCGTGTCGTAAGGATGCTTTCCTGGCGTGGCGCCAGTGGCGGCTAGGAGCCTTTCCGCCTTCTGATAGAGCTTCGGTACTCTAACGCTGTGCTGCCGTAGGCTTACACAAAAAACGTATCGAAAAAAAAATAGAAAATAACTTACATCTTCCATTTCGATTACGGAAGTTAAATTGCTGGAGCAGACACTGAATCTGATCTTATGCTATAGTGTCTCTTGTTTTGCGAATACTAAAACCAGAGTCATCAAAGTAATAAATATATCTGGCCATTAAAGCCTGCAACACGGTGAAGGAGGATAGATCAATATTTGAGTGTCACGAAAGGGGTTCAAATGGCTCTGAGCACTATGGGACTTAACTTCTGAGGTCATCAGTCCCCTAGAAATTAGAACTACTTAAACCTAACTAACCCTAGGACATTACACACATCCATGCCCGAGGCAGGATTCGAACCTGCGACCGTAGCAGTCACGCGGTTCCAGACTTAAGCACCTAGAACCGCTCGGCCACCTCCGCCGGCTTCACGAAGAGGATCCGAGTTCTTAGACGAAATTCCTGTGAGAGAAGACAATCTACTTGCGTAATGGAATTGAGACAAGTGTAGACAATCAGTATTTGCAAGCTACAGAACTACTCCAAAGTTCATGTCGCGTAAATACCGTAAGGTCAAAAGAGGGGAGACATTAGACCTTGTACAGAAGAATATAGGACATACACTGCCTCACAGAAAAAAGTGAGACATACACAATGGGAGGAGAAAAGAGATGAAACTTCATGAGTTGAGAGGATGTGATGCTATTTCAATGATTAAAAAAACGACCCAAAGTTATATATGTGGTGTTGGTTCTTTCGGACATGTCCAACAGAACAAACACCATACATATACAATCAGGATGAGACTGTTTAGATGCACACCAGGCTCGAACTATTTCGGGAATCGGCGAACTAAAGCGAGTAATGAGGATAATGGACAAGAGGCACCATATCAGTAGTGTGTGGATAAGTTGCGAATTTCGATCTGACGTTAGGCGTGCTAGAGTAATCCGTGCAGTTGCATTGTGTCCCAATGGGGGAATGGTCCACACATCTGCCTAGTAAGCAGGAAACACAGGTTGGAATCCCAGTCCGGCACGAATTTTCAACTTTCGCCATTGATTTCAATCAATGGCCGCTCGCAGCCAATGTATGTAATTCTCTTGTGTCCAAGTGAAAATTACAAACGACTTGGCAGGATGAATCCCTCTAACAGTGTGATGTTGCACCTCCTCTCCTCTCGATACGGTAGGGTGTCATAAAGTTGTTGTATCCTCTCCTTTTCTATACACTAACGTCAGAGCTACACCCACACAAACTCTCTTAGAGACAGATCTGAGGATCACGCTGACCACGGTATTACCTCAACATCAATCAGTTTATACACCACTGGAGATTGAAATTGCTACACCAAGAAGAAATGCAAATGATAAACGGGTATTATACTATAACTGACATGTGATTACATTTTCACGCAATTTGGGTGTATAGATCCTGAGAAATCAGTACCCACAACAACCACCTCTGGCCGTAATAACGGCCTTGATACGCCTGGGCATGTAGTCAAACAGAGCTTGGATGGCGTGTACAGGTACAGCTGCCTATACAGCTTCAACACGATACCACAGTTCATCAAGAGTAGTGACTGGGGTTGCTCGGCAACCGTTGACCAGACGTTTTCAATTGGTGAGAGATCTGGAGAATATGCTGGCCAGGGCAGCAGTCGAACATTTTCTGTATCCAGTAAGGCCCGTACAGGACCTGCAACATGCGGTCGTGCATTATCCAGCTGAAATGTAGGGTTTCGCAGGGATCGAATGAAGGGTAGAGCCATGGGCCGTAACGCATCTGATATGTAATGTCCACTGTTCAAAGTGCCGTCATACCATCACGCCGGGTGATACGCCAGTATGGCAATGACGAATACACGCTTCCAATGTGCGTTCACCGCGATGTCGTCAAACACGGATGCGACCATCATGATTCTGTAAACAGAACCTGGATTCATCCGAAAAAATGACGTTTTGTCATTCGTGCACCCAGGTTCGTCGTTGAGTACACCATCGCAAGTACTTCTGTCTGTGGTGCAGCGTCAAAGGTAACCGCAGCCATGGTCTCCGAGCTGATAGTCCATGCTGCTCCAAACGTCGTCGAACTGTTCGTACAGATTATTGTTGTCTTGCAAACGTCCTCATCTGTTGACTCAGGGATCGAGACGTATCTGCACGATCTGTTACAGCCATGCGGTTAAGCCGCAATCGCGATAGGCCACAATCCGACCTTTATCAAAGTCGGAAACGTGATGGTACGCATTTCTTCTCCTTACACGAGGCATCACAACAACGTTTCACCAGGCAACGCCGGTCAACTGCTGTTTATGTTTGAGAAATCGGTTGGAAACTTTCCTCATGTCAGCACGTTGTAGGTGTCGCCACCGGCGCCAACCTTGTGTGAATGCTCTGAAAAGCTGATCATTTGCGTATCACAGCATCTTCTTCCCGTCGGTTAAATTTCGCGTCTGTAGAACGTCATCTTCGTGGTGTAGCAATATTAATGGCCAGTAGTGTAGAAACAAGTGCTACATTGTCGCGTTGCAAACCGGCCCCATGACACTGTCGAGTGGGAGGTAACACATGAGGATGCAGGGTGTCCGCGACTTACCGTTGTGTTTTCAGAATTTCCTCAATCACTACCTGTAGTGAACTGGAGTCATTGCCGATGGCTTCAAACACCAGGCATCTCCAAAATGTTGGATGATTGGGACCTCTCCCCATGTCACCGCCTCACTCGCTGATAGTGATCATCTGGAGTAGAGTAGGACAGCGGTGCATCTCTGAACACGGTCGAGTTCCATTCATCAACAGCCCATACTTCTAAAAAACACCGTTTTTGTTGTTGCGGTAACAGCAACCTTGCATATGACTCTAATTTCCTAGTCCAGATGCAGTTAGTCCCTGAGCAGTGTTGCAAGCTTACGTAGAATGTTGCAGGAACTCCATTGCTTTTTCCCGGGTGACAGGCGGAGAAGTATAGTGATCACGACAAACCTGATACACAATACGTCGATCCTCCATTATGATCATCAGAAATGGTCGACTGGAATCTTGACGACGGGTACACATGCCCTCATACAGAGCGAGTCGGCGCAGTGGTTAGCATATTGGACTCGCATTCGAGGGGACGACTATTCAAACCCGCGTCCATCCTGATCGCTTTAGGCAAATGCCAGGATGGTTCCTTTGAAAGGGCACGGCCGACTTCATTCCCCATCATTTCCTAATCCGATGGGACCGATGACCTCGCTGTTCGGTTACTTCCCCCAGAATCACCGCCGGCCGAAGTGGCCGTGCGGTTAAAGGCGCTGCAGTCTGGAACCGCAAGACCGCTACGGTCGCAGGTTCGAATCATGCCTCGGGCATGGATGTTTGTGATGTCCTTAGGTTAGTTAGGTTTAACTAGTTCTAAGTTCTAGGGGACTAATGACCTCAGAAGTGGAGTCCCATAGTGCTCAGAGCCATTTGAACCATTTTTTGAACCAGAATCACCCAACCAACCAACGCATGACCTCGCTTTCCCATGCAGTCCAACATCTGGCCAATCTCAAGTTCGAATGCCCCAGAAATCTGTATATTGCATAATGTGAGCAGCTCGCCAAATACAGACTCACAATGGGCTCCTTTCGTGTTGTCAGGTGCTCATAACGGTGCCTCAGATCACTTCACAGTGATCATTTAATATCAGGCGCTGTTCACCGCTTTTGTACAGGGTGTAAATTTTAAGTTAACTAACCAGAATAACTTGAAAAATAAGCTTCTTTAGGAGAAAGTACACTACTAGCCACACTGTAATTCGCAGGAAATTTTATACATTCACTTACGAAGTTCTAACATCAGAGTCCCATTCTCATTAATAATTACCCGTATACTTTTGTTCTCTTTATGCAGTGATACTAATACAGTGACTACGGAAACTAGATATTCATGTTTATTAATCATCTTTCACATATGGAAGTAACAGAAAGTGTTTTCTGTCTTCTTATTTCGGGTGTTTTGAAATATTTTAGTCTACGTTTACAATGTTACTTTTTAAAGAGAAACCGTACTGCTATTCTATTGTATCCATACTCCTTTATTAGGTAATGAGTTTGTCGTTTCTCAGCATCTACCGCTACTGGTTCACTTCTTTCAATCATTATCACTAATGCTAGCAAAAAGCTCACTTTTCTTAGCACGTCACTGTTATGTTTCTTTCTGTTTCATTTCCAACCAATTTCTGAGTTCCAACAGGTATCCCTGCTTGTTGAACGAGTGACGTTATTGTACACACTGTTCTAGTCTCTGTTACCATACCCGCTACGTTACTTTGTTCTTGGTCCAGTGGAACGTACTTCATACCGTTCTGCAGTACGTTTTCTCCTCCTCCTCCTCCTCCTCCACGTCCTCAAAAAAATTCTGCAATATCTAAGTTTTCTGCTCTATTAACAATGCACGAGGAACACGTAATAGTGATATACATTAGAAGAATAAATTCATTGCTGCTTACGACTGTGACAATTCACTGAGGAGACGTGTTGAAAGACTATCACATGTCCTACACTTTATGCCAGTTCGAATGACATCAAATTCCTTTTACTCCATGGTTCAAAATTATGTGGAAAGATGATAACCTGTAGTCTTAGCCAGCTTAATTTTTGTCAGTTCAAACTTCTCTTACATGCCGATACTACGAAACTTGTATCGACAGCTAATAGTTGTGTCAAATAAAGCTTACAGTACAGAGAAATATTGGCGTCGTTTCTTTGGGTGTATCTGTCATTTGTTGTGTGTACCGTCATCAGTAATAGTCCTCGTTGATGATATGTTGGAATGAATACAGGCTCCCATTCGGAGGTTGCTCCGAAATCGCGTCACTGGCCACGCTGCCAAGTTTGCATTGATTGTGTAAACAGGCACGAGAAGCGAAAACAAACAATGTTTGCGTTTGGTACTACATGTTAGAGCTTTCGTCAAAAGTGACAGGAGGCTTTACCAACTATATATATAAATGTACATGTGTCCAAATGTTTTGACATTGCCAACAGCCTCGTTTCCAGCAAAGGTGTTTGACTGATACAGCTCAAATATGTAAAACACCGAGAGTCATTTGTAATGAAACGTCATGTGTGAACACAAGACGCATGCATGAAATCAGTTTTCTTTCCAAACGAGAGACTCAGGTGTCGGAAGTGTATGTCCTTTAGAGATTAAGTTACAGAAATAAACGGTGTTTGATACATAAATGACGTTTCACATCAGTGAAAGGTCTTATAAAAATACACAAAACATACGCTTCAGTTACTTGCTGGTTTTGGTAAAGGTTCACTTCGTTCCTCGTCTGCTCCCCCGATTAAATAGCGTTTGCTAGACTGAGGGTTGATGCTGGTACACAGTGAACGATTTGATAGAAGTTTCCATGCCTCAACAGCATTACTGACACAGTCATACTGAAATACTAATGAAGGAGAATTGTCGCACAGAGAATTTGATGTTCATATAAAGCAAAGTGGTAAGTATGAAAAAAAGGACGTTTGTGTATACATTTTCCACTTTCATTGCCAGTGCTTTTGTGGAAATTTTAATTTTTCTATATATTTAGGTACTTAATATTTCATCCCGAAATCAGGCCACTTTCAAAGACTCCGACGTCGCTGATTGAACAATTCTAATCACAGTGCCACTTATCATTTTGTTGGTATAATGCAAAAAATTTCACTCGTAAACTCATTGCTCAAAAATATTAATTGTTATAAGGATAATTTATACCAAGTAATTAACTTGATAATCACCTGGATTCGACTGGAAAGTGAGTACACACGGTTTTGCAGGCACGTCGCATTCAGATTAAGGACTTGATCGGCAGTTTCATCAAACTGCGGGGATGTTGATGTCTGCGTTTTACCGGCAGTTCCAACATGTGGCACATATTTTCTATGAGGTTCAAGTCACGTGATTTTGCAGTCCAATCGAGATTTGATAGCGTGGGGGAATGGTCAGAAAAGCAGACACAGCCCAATGAACCGCTGTTGTCGTCTTTATGTGGCTGTGTGAGCAATGTTTTCTTGCGAGATGACCGGCCACTTGTGTTAATACACTGCTTGTAGACACGTTCAACAGCCCGCCGCAAAACTAGAACAAATCCACCTGTGTGGCCTTGGACACGGCCAAACACGGTTGCCTCTTTTTTGCCACTCTGTCACGTCCTTACATGTACCCAGGTTTACGTGCAATCTCCGCCTGAAACATAAATGTCTCACTGATGGCCACGGCCTCATGCTTACGTAGAGGCAGTGCACACAGGATTGAGCACGTGACTCGAACATTGTACCATCTGTTAAGGCTTAACGATTCATCCGTGCGTGCGTGATGGGTTGATTAATTTTTTGTCGGTGGGCTTATGAACTCCAATGGAAAACAAATCTAATGAAAATAAGACACGTGCACTGAAATTCTGCCCACTCGATTATCCTTTTAAACAATAAAAATTATCAATTTTACCGTGTCTTTCAACTTTCGTAATGTCAGCCTGAAGCTCTCCAATGTAACTTTAAATTAGATACCACAGTTAAGAAAACGTGTAGCAATAATCTTTTTCGGTGAAATGTAGATGTGTAATAAAGAGATTTTTAGTGACTTATATTTGTACATTTTCTAAACTTTAAGTAAATACAGTCGCTGAGAGTACGTGTTCTATAAGTAATCCAACCTGATAGGTATTGTGAAATTTTTATGGACCAAGTTTAGAGCAAGAACTTACGATGTTCTATTCTGTGTGCTCGTAATTTGTCATATATTTTAAAGACATTGGTTTCTTAAGATTATATTTTCATTTTCAGACTTGTTCAAAAAATTAACACGTTCTAGTCGCTATACAGTATTTATGACAATGTATTTATTTATCAGGCCTTCGGTTTTGAAACATACAGTCGTTCAATAATACAAATTCTCTCCACCACTATAACATCGAAATGATCGTTTAATGGATCCAAACAGCAAATAAAGTAAAATGTGATCTGGTTATAAATATTACATATTCAGTAGTGTTGGGCTCTCAACTTCACGAAGTCAGAATTGTATTCTGTAGTGTAGTCACCAGAGATAATATTATGAAGCTGGTGTGTTCGGTGTTACATTGAAACACTCATGCCGTTAAGAAATTGTGATATTGATTCGTAGAGACTTATATTTCCCATTGTTAATCGAGTGGCGATCATTGCAGAGCTCAAGACACCCATACAGTACAGTTACTTGAGAGGTTGCCAGTCTTTAGTTTCGTCAGTGAGCAAGCAACAATAACATGATTACTGTCCTTCATGTCGCCGCATTCATAAGTGGGGTATGTTTCATACAAATTCTGTGCAAATGTTATCTGAAACAACCACGGTTAAACTTAATGCTAAAAGTAATTCAACATAAACTTTTTGAAACTCTCCTCCAAAACAAATGTTTTGAAGATACCTCTTGCCTACAATTTCTGCTTCTAGAGGGCGATGGCTTTTCTATTCATCACTCCACTGTGTTCGTTGTCTTTCGAATACAACGTGTAAACCGAAATACAGAATGCAGTAGTGCTCGGAAGATCCCATTTTTATTGTGTATTTTTGAGAGTTCTGTATGTCTTGTGACTGGAAAATATGCCTACCTAATTCGTACACCAACTGATCTTTTTGGCGTTACGTCGAAAGGTTGACTAGACACAACAAAACCGAAGGCGAATCTGAGCATGCTACGATCTTTTTCTCAGCACACTGCAGCACGGGCTTCAGGTGTCCCAAAATGCCTGTCATTTCTGAAATAAAGATAATGATTTTTCCGACAACTTTAACAACTCCATTACTGTCGCTTCGGATCTACGTACACACAACCTCTGCTGGTTGAGCTTTTGCATCGCCTTCGCAGGTGCCGTTTCTCTGAAGTAATTATGTATACTATTTACATGTTTTTTGGAATTAATGCACCGCATAATACCAGTCTACGACTGCAATGACCTCAGCACTACACTTTACAGTTTCCAGTAGCTAATTTATTTAAGTATGAGGACGTACTGTAGTCAGTGGCAAATTAAGTGAACAATATGAATGTTCCAACAACTCGCAATTGAAAACGGTTATCAAAGTGACTTCGTGGACACGTGAATTGACCTGATAAAAGATGACTTGTCATATGCCATTAAATGTCCTCGACGCCCCTGCAAACATTTCGTATGGCAAACTTCACTGAAGCAAAATTGTTTGTGAGTTCTGAAAAGGGAAAGACTTAACAAGACCTCGTGAAAAGTGCCACACACCAGTAGGGGCCAGACACATTTACTACTTACTCAACAGAGACTTTTTTTTCCTTGAAAGCAGAATAGTGTGGTCACGTTTTTAGCCTCGCGCCTACTGGCCGAAAGTTTACAAACAACCACGTCACTCAGTTCGTGTGGCGTGTGGGATCACAACACGTCACCCCGCATAAGTAAGCAGCTTGCTGTAATGCATTGCACAGATACTACCACACAGGCTGAGAGGTTTTATGAATAGAAATTTGTCAACGAATTCTATTGTTCCGAAGTGAACAGTATAAAGTATCAGTATAATGTATCATCATCATTAGTGAACAATGATGAAACACTAATGTTCACTTCGGAACAATAGAATTCGTTGACAAATACTGCCTCTGGATGACGGCATCCCGACCGGGTTGGTGATTTTCTCTGCCCGGGGACTGGATGTTTGTGCTGTCCTCATCATTTTATCATCATCATCATTCGTGAGAGTGGCTAGATTGGATTGAGGAAAAGCTGCCCTGTGTAAAAATTGGGACTTCGTACGGGCGCTAATGACCATGCAGTTGAGAGCCCCTCAGTTCAGTCATCATCATCGTCATCGTTGACTACTATTCATGCTTGTTTGCACAAAATCAGATATAAAAAAGCGCTGCTAAAATGTCATGTGACCTTACCTGCAGCCATTGTATTACTTCCATCAGAGTGGACAGATGGATGAGGACCAACGTATAACTTCGGGACACAGAATCCTGGCTCGGAAGTGACTGAGTCGGAAGTTACGAAGGAGAACTCGTTGCAGAAATACCTCTGTCTGTGTAATAGGAAATTCTACTGAGCATATCTTCTACGCTGTAGCAAAGTAATTGATCTATTGCCCAGGGGAAAATAAACATTAATTCCATCGGTAGCCACACGTACTTGGAGGTACTAAACATACTAAAAAGGTACTACCCTTAACAACTGTAATTATTAGTCGGCAAATGAAGTAAATACTCGTATAACGTTCTTAAGTGCACTGTCCTCAGTCACCAATAAAAATGTTGTTGTTGTTGTTCAAAAGATGGTTCAAATGGCTCTGAGCACTATGGGATTTAACATCTGAGGTCATCAGTCCCCTAGAACTTAGAAGTACTTAAACCTAACTAACCTAAGGACAATACACATAACCATACCCGAGGCAGGATTCGAAGCTGCGACCGTAGCGGTCGTGCGGCTCCAGAATGAAGTGCCTAGAACCGCTCGGTCACACAGGTCAGCTTGGTGTTGTCGTTGCTGTTGTTATTGTTGTTGTGGTCTTAAGACCAGAGACTGGTTTGATGCACCTCTCCATGCTACTCTATTCCGTTGAAGGCTTCTTCATTTCCAAATAACTACTGCACCCAATATCCTTCTGAATCTGCTTAGAGTATTCAACTCTTGGTCTCCCTCTACGATTTTTACCCTCCACGCTGCCCTCCAATACTAAACTGGTGATCCCTTGATGTCTCAAAACATGTTCTACCAACCGACCCCTTCTTCTAGACAAGTTGTGCCACAAATTCCTCTTCTCTCTAATTATATTCAGTACTTCCTCATTAGTTACGTACTCTATCCATCTAATCTTCAGCATTCTTCAGTAGCACCACATTTCGAAAGCTTCTATTCTCTTCTTGTCCAAATTATTTATCGTCCATGTTTCACTTCCATACATGGCTGCACTCCATGCAAATAATTTCAGAAAAGACTTCCTGACCCTTAAATCTATACTCTATGTTACCAAAATTTCTCTTCTTCGTAAATGCTTTTCTTGCCATTGCCAGTCTATATTTTATATCCTCCTTATTCGACCATCGTCTGTTATTTTGATTCCCAAGTAGCAAAACTCATTTACTACTTTCGGTGTATCATTTCCTAATCTAATTCCCTCAGCATCATCCGATTTAATTATACTGCATTCCATTATACTCGTTTTGTTTTAGTTTATGTTCATCTTACATCCCCCTTTCAAGACACTATCCATTCGGTTCAAATGCTCTTTGCTGTCTCTGACGGAATCACAATGTCATCGGAAAACCTCAAAGTTTTATTACTACTACAAATTTTTCTTTTATTTCCTTCACAGCTAGTATAGATTGAATAACATCGGTGATAGGCTACAATCCCGTCTCATTCCCTTCTCAACCACTGCTTCCCTTTCATGTCCCTCGACACTTATAAGTGCCCTCTGGTTTCTGTACAAATTGTAAATAGCCTTTCGCTCCCTGTATTTTACCCCTGCCACCTTTAGAATTTGAAAGACAGTATTCCAGGCAACCTTGTCAAAAGCTTTCTCTAAGTCTACAAATGCTAGAAACGTAGGTTTGCCTTTCCTTAATCTTTCTTCTAAGATAAGTCGTAAGGTCAGTATTGCCTCACGTGTTCCAGTATTTCTACGGAATCCAAACTGATCTTCCCCGAGGTCAGCTTCTACCAATTTTTTCATTCGACTGTAAAGAATTCGTGTTAGTATTTTGCAGCTGTGATTTATTAAACTGATAGTTCGATAATTTTCACATCTGTCAACACCTGCTTTCTTTGGGATAGGAATTATTATATTCTTCTTGAAGTCTGACGGTATTTCGCCTGTCTCATACATCTGGCTCACCAGATGGTAGAGTTTTGTCAGGACTGGCTCTCCCAAGGCCGTCAGTAGTTCTAATGGAATGTTGTCTACTCCCGGGGCCTTGTTTCGACTCAGGTCTTCCAGTGCTCTGTCAAACTCTTCACGCAGTATCATATCTCCCATTTCATCTTCATCTACACCCTCTTTCATTTCCATACTATTGTCCTCAAGTACATCGCCCTTGTATAGGTCCTCTATATACTCCTTCCACCTTTCTGCTTTCCCTTCTTTGCTTAGAACTGGGTTTCCATCTGATCTCTTGATAACTGTATACGCAGATAAAGTGTCAGCACTCCAACCATCAACTCCCAACTGCTGTGGTAGACATCTGTTTTGACTAGAATAATCCGTTCACCTTAGTGTTCGCAGTAGCTTACCAGCGATTGTATTTTTTTATTCTTTGTGAAACATACTCCTGCATTACCAATACGTGATTTTTTATTTAATACCCTGTATTCACCTGAGCAGAAGTATTGTTCTAGAATAATGCGTTCACCTTAGTGTTGGCTGTAGCTTACCAGCGATTCTATATTTTTATTCATGACTAAACATACTCCTGAAGTATCCAGACGTGATTTTTTATTTATTACCCTGCATTCAGCTGACCAGATTTATTGTTCCTCGTGCCACCACTAATTCCCTCTATATCTAACTTTAACCTGGCCATTTCCATTTTTTTTTAATTTCCTAACCCACCTGCCCGATTAAGGGACTTGACATTCCACGCTCCGATCCGTAGAACGTCAGTTTTTCTTCTCCTGATAACAACGTCCTCCTGTGTTTTAAGCGCCCGGAGATGCGAATGGGGGACTGTTTTACCTCCGGAATAGTTTACCCAAGAGGACGCCATCGTCATTTAACCAAACAGTAAATCTGCATGCCCTCGGGAAAAATTAAGGCTGTAGTTTCCCCTTCCTTTCAGACGTTCACGGTCTTTGGTTAATGTTTCAATGCTAATGAACTGCAGTAGAGTTGGAATATAAGGGCTGTACTTGATATAACCCCAGAAGAGGGAAAAACTTCAGGCATCCAGTCCGGCCGGCCTGTGTGGCCGAGCGATTCTAGGCGCTTCAGTCTGGAACCGCGCGACTGCTACCGTCGCAGATTCGAATCCTGCCGCGGGCATGGATGTGTGTGATGTCCTTAGGTAAGTTAGGTTTAAGTAGTTCTAAGTTCTGGGGGACTGATGACCTCATATGTTAAGTCCCATAGTGCTCAGAGCCATTTGAACTATTTGAACCATCCAGTCCGCCGACAATAGTAAACAAAGGCCAACAGCCACAACACGACCAATCTAGCGACGTGGCCCACTGAGGTAATCTCTTACACAATTGTGGAAATGTTGAGGAGCGCCTTATTGTTGAAAAATGAAATCCGTAGTATCTGTTTCAAGTAATGGCATGAGTCACAATTACTGCTTGTTGGGCTACGTGACACGAAAATTTTACGAGATGGTTTTACAAATACCGTTACCAATCAAAAAATTTGTTGACTACCTAAATTATTTAATAAGCGACATGTTTCAGAGTTAGACCTCTTGATCACGCTACGGAGGCACTACAAATACGAGGGCGTTCAGTAAGTAACCCAACACATCTTTTTACTGAAAGCTAGCTGGTTATGTTTAGGATTCCAATAAACCATATCATTCCTCACTCTTTTTGCTACTAAACCCCGTTTTTCATCATAATCTCAGTTCGAAGCGATGGCATTATGCCAAGTTACTGGGGGGCCTGTATGCTCGCATGGTATCACTCTACTGGTCGACGTCGGAGCCAACATTGATAACTTTCTCATCATCCATGTACTGCTTTCCACGGAGTGCATCTTTCCCTGGGCCAAACAGATGGATGTCGGAAGGTACATGATTCGGGTTGAAGGGTAGAGGAAGAACAACATCCAATGAAGGTCTGTGAGCTACTCTGAGGTGCTTAGACTTGGGTGAAGCCTTATCATAGAGGAGTAGTAGTTCTGTTGCATTTTTGTGGAGTATAAGAAGGTGAAGTCGTTTCTCCAATTTCCTGAGGGTAGCACATTACTCTCCAGAGTTCCTCGTTGCACCATGGATCGTCGTTTTGGTTTGGGTTCGAAGTGATTAACCTATGTTTCATCGCCTCTGAAGATATTCGACAAAAATTGTCACGATCAGCCTCGTGACGAGCAACCAATTCCGCACAAATGGTCCTTCGTTGTTCTGTATGGTCTTCAGTTACACAGCAAGGAACCCATTGGGCACACACGAATAGAGACGTCCAGTTGTGAAGCGAGGTGTTTGTGATCCGTCGATCACTTCGAATAAGAGTGTCCGCACTTTCCAACATTGCAGGAGTTAAATTATGTGCGGTCGGCCGACATGCGGGAGATCGAAAAGTTTTGGGCGACCTTTTTGTGATCATGACTGACGCCTCGCCCAATGACTCAGGTGCTTTTGTTCACTGCTATCCCTCCGTAGAGGTGCCTATGAATAACTGCAGTGTTCTGGTTTTTCGTCAACTGAAACCCAATGACAGCGCTCTACCTGAAAAGTACCTCCGTTGCATACGCCATTTTGAACGTTACGTATAGCGCGGCCCCGATTGGAACTTGATGGAACTATAGGTGCTGAAGAGGGAGTATTCCACGATATTTCACAAGAAATTCCAGATTTTTTCGACTGAAACTGGCCGATAAAATGTGCATAGAATTACTTATCGAACACCCTTCCTACATTTAACACGAGTACACATAAATATTAAAGTTTCTTAGTATAGTCCTCGTACGCGAGGTAGAAATATTTTTCCTTGGGGCGTGGCATTCTGCTTATGATGTGTTGAGGTATTTGTGTTTCTATTATAAGAAGACTGCCACGCCACAAGAACAAAGACGAATACGTCACTTACAAGTACTATACAAAGAACTTTTAATATTTATGTGTATTTGTATTTGACCTTTTTTTGTGCCATCACTATAGTCTGATCCGACGTCCAACCTCGAGGCACGCTGCTAATTAAATAATTTAAGTAGCCAATAAAGTATGCGAGTTGTAGCAGTATCTGTAACATCTTTTCATATTTTTTGTTACAGCCACTGTCTGTTAACAGTCACTGTGGCTTTAAATTGTCAATGACAGTTTTCCTACCAAACAAGAAAAGTCCATAGACGATCTTGTGAGACTGGGCGTGTTCAACAGTTTCACATGAATTCTCTGTCTCTGAGATGAGTTTGTTGTATCAGTTGACCTTACCGGAAAGATTAAATTTGATTTTTCGTCACTGAGGATTAATTTGCTTGCTAAGTCGTCATTTTCAAGGTTGCTATGTACTACTATACGGATCTGTTGTACACAGCTCAGGTTTTTGTCACATCTTATGGATTGCAAGAGCTACGGTTTGTACAGCTTCACTTTTTCCGCTTATCCCCCTGTGGATCTGGGGGTTAGAATAGGTCCGAGGTATTCGTGCCTGTCGTAAGAGGCGACTAAAAGGAGTCTCAACGTTTTGGCCTTTATGTGATGGCCCCTGTAGGGTTTGATCTCCATTATTCAAAACTTTCCCGAAGAGCTAATCAGTTGCGGAAGGGCACCTTACATGGTGCATCGTGCCGCATTGCAGTCACCTTCTTGGGTGCGTTTTGCATCATGCACTATGCAGTGTCACTTTCTGTGCATCGTATGCCAAGGAGTAGACGCCCATCACCCTGGGGCATCGGGACTCCCAGCAATGGCCATCCTGTCTGGTGGCCTTCGCTGCAGCTGGGTGGCACCCGTGGAGAGGGCCCCTGGTCGGAGTGGATGGTATCAGGACAGATGACACGCCATGAAGCATAGTACGTCATCTCTTGCTGGTGGCCTGCAGCCGGCATTCTATAAGTGGGCAAAGTCTAACTTCCATGCTAAGAAATATGACTGCAAGTCGTTCCCCTCCCTGGCCCCACCATGGGAGGGACGTCAGGCAAAGGATGGCAGTGAATCTTATTCGCCCCAGAACCCCGTATGTACGGGAGTTGATGGCGAATCTTTCATGTCCATGAAGCCTCAGTTTTTTGTGGAGCATTTGGAGGACAAGTTTGTGGTGGTGGAGGGCTTGTCCAAAATGCGCTCTGTGTCAGTTTTGATAAAAACAGCATCTTCTGCCCAGTCTTGGGCATTACTCGCTTGTGGCAAGTTGGGGGATGTTTATGTTACCATCACGCCTCATAAGAGCTTAAATATGGCACAGAGTATTATATTCTACAGGGACCTTCTTTTGCAGTCTGACGACAAGCTGCGAGCCAATTTAGAGTGGCCAGGTGTTCATTTCGTCCGGCACGTCCATTTGGTCCAAGGGATAACCAGGTTGCCACCGGTACCTCCATCTTGGCCTTCGAGGGTGACACATAGCCTGAGGTCAAGGTGATGGTCTACCACTGTGACGTTAAGCCATATATCCCTCCCCCGATGCGGTGCTTTAAGTGGCCATGTGCCTTCCAACTGTACTTCCAGCCCCACCTGTCGAGATTGTGGACGTCCATCGCATCCAACACTCCATGTACCCTGCCTCCCATCTGAGTCAACCGGGGGGAGCAACTTTCACCTTGCTCGCCAGACTGCAGGATTTTACAGAAAGAGAGGAAAATCATGGAATATAAGACCCTGGACTGACTGACCTACACTGAGGCTAAGAGGAAATTCGATTGCCTACATCCTGTGATTATAACCTCCTAACACACCGCCGTAACGAGAACAGTTGTTGCCTCATCAGTTCCTCGAATTCCTGTCGCCTCTCAGAACCGGTAGACTACACCTGCCCCCTTGATGGTGGGGGGCAGGGGGGCACTTTCTTCCCTGTTGCTTCTCCACGACCTATTTTGGGAGCAATACCCTCCCCCCCCTCCACAAACTATTGGGGATTTCAGTCCTCACTCCTGAGCCAGAAAAGCGTAAGGCTTCTTTGGATCCTCTCACTATGATGGGGTCCCTTGGGTCGCTCCCTGCCCAGGTTTCTGGCAGTGGGAAAGATGACACTGCCAGTGGCTGAAGAGCCCAAAAGTAGCTGGTCATAGGGTTTCACGCTTATTCTCAGTCCCAAAGATTGATTCATGATGTCCTCCCAACCAGGGAAACCCAAGGAAGAGCGTGAGAAATCGAGAAAGAACAACCCCCAATAACAAGGAAATTGCAGCGGCAGCCACACCACCGCTGCCTACAAGCTCTGTGTCTGAGGATGGGGTGGAGATTATGGCGTCCACTGAGGACCTGGATCCCGCCAGACCCTCAGACACAATGGATATTGACTGCTCAGACAAAAACCGGTGGCGGCAGGTGACACTCAGGTATAAACTGCCTCATTCAATGTTCCATGCCTAACCAGCATCACGATGATGTCATCCTCCAGTGGAATTAGGGCGGTTTTTTCCACGACCAGCCTAAGCTACGGCAACTGTTAAGCTTTATACCTGCTTTCTGCATTGCCCTCCAGGAGACCTGGTTCTTGGCTATGTGGGCCCCTGGACTCCACAGCTATTAGGGATATTACAGGAACCGTAGCGACTATAATCGAGTGTCAGGTGGAGTTTGCGTTGATGTTCTAAACTCAGTCTGTAGTGAAACTCTGCCCCTTCAAACCCCTCTTGAAGCTGTCGCTGTCAGAATACGAACGACACAGGAAATAACTGTCTGTAATGTATATCTTCCTCCAGATGGTGCAGTACTCCTGAATGTATTAGCTGCACCGATTGATAAACTCCCTTAACTTTTCCTACTTTTGGGAGATTTTAATGCCATAACCCCTTGTTGGGTAGCACCATGCTTACTGGTTGAGGCAAATATGTCGAAAGTTTACTTTCTCAGTTCGACCTCTGCCTCTTAAATACAGGGCCACCATATATTTCAATGTACCCCCTTGTAGTTACTCAGCTATTGATTTATAAATCTGCAGCCGAGGGCGTCCCCCATCTATCCACTGGAGAGCACATGACGACCTGCTTCCTGTCACTTCCCTGGAGTCAGGCCCATGGCCACTTACCCAGATGGGCTTTAAACAATGCGGACTGGGAACTTTCACTTATGAAGTCACCATTGACTCTCCCCCCACGTGGTGACATCGGTGTGATGATTGAGCAGGTAACTACCACAATCGTTAATGCGGCAGAAAACGCGATCCCTTGCTGTTTAGGGTGCCCCCTGCGAAAGACAGTCCCTTGGTGGTCGCCGGAAGTCGCTGAGGCAATAACAGAACGTCGACGAGCTCTACAGTGACGTAAGCGGCACACTTTCCTTGAGCATCTGACAGCCTTTAAGCGGCTCTGTGACCATGTATGCCAGCTAATAAAACGATGGTAACAGGAGTGTTGGGAGAGGCACGTGTCGACCATTGGGTGCCGTAAGTCACCTTCCCAAGTCTGGATGAAGATCAGACATATTTTTGTGTACCAGACCCCAACAGGTGTCCCTGGTACCTACGCGAACGCCATTGACGATTAATTTGCTGAGCACTATGCTCGAGCCTCTGCGTTGGAAAACTACACCACAGCCTTTCGTATCCTCAACGGCGGATGGAAAGGAAAGTCCTCTCGTTCCCTACACATCACAGTGAACCCTACAACGCCCTAATTACGGACCGGGAACTTCTCAGCAGACTTGTACATTGCACCGACACAGCTCCTGGGCCAGATCAGATACACAGTCAATGATTTAAAATCTTTCGTTCGACTACAAGCACATCTCCTCATCATCTTCAACCGGGTCTGGTGCGGTGGCGTCTTTTCATCGCGATGGCGTGAGAGCACCATCATTCCGGTGCTCACACCTGGTAAAAACCCGCTTGATATGGGTAGCTATTTGCCCATCAGCCGCACCAACGTTGTTTGGAAGCTGCTGGAATGTGTGGTGTGTTGGTGGTTGGGTTGGGTTGGGGAGTCAGGCGGCTTATTGCCTCCAAGTCAGTGCGAGTTTCGTCAGGGTCGCTGTACCACTGATAATTTTGTGTCCCTCGAGTCTGCCATTCAAACAGCCTTTTCCAGACGTCAACACCTTCTTGTCGTCTTTTTTGATCAATGCAAAGCGCATGACACCACCAGGAGACATCATATCCTTGCCACATTATATGGGTGGGGTCTCCGAGACCCATTCCCAATTTTCATCCAGAATTTCCTGTCTCTCACTACTTTCCATGTCCAAGTTGGTACTTCTCATAGTTACCCCTATATCCAGGATAATGGTGTCCCACAGGGCTCTGTATTGAGCGTATCAATATTTTAGTGGCCATTAAAGGTCTAGCAGCAGCTGTAGGGACATGCGTCTCATCCTTTCAATATGCAAACGATTGCTGCATTTCGTACTGCTCCCCCAGTTCTGGTGTTGCTGAGCGGTGCCATCCACAAGGCGCAGTCACTGGCTCTTGCCCACGGCTTCCAGTTTTCGGTAGCTAAGTCGTTTGTAATGCTCTTCTGTCAGAGTCATACTGTTCATCGGGAACCAGAACTTTATCTTCAGGACGATCCACTCACTGTAGTAGAGACATATCGATTCTTATGACTGGTTTTCGGCGCCCGATTGACTTGGCTACATCACCTTCGTCAGCTTAAGCAGAAGTGCTGGCAGCACCTCAATGGGGGCCTGAGCAACACCAACTGGGGTGCAGATCACTCTACTCCGCTGCAGTTTTACAAAGTCCTACTTCAATCTTTCACTATGGGGGTCTGTTTATTGTTCAGCGTCGCCCTCAGCGTTGAATGTAGTTGACCCAGTTCACCACTGTGGCGTTCGCCTAGAGATGGCAGGTTTTACAATGAGTCTGGTGACAAGTGTCATGGTGGAGGCCGGAGTCCGTCCATTGGAGATACAACGTGCACCTCTGCTCGCCAGTTACGTTGCACACTGAGTATCCAAATTACCATCTTCTTTTTCCACCTGCAGCAGTTCATCATCCGCATCGGTGGGCCAGGTCAGGGCTATCGATTGTGGTTCACGTGCGATCTCTTCCGTCTGAACTGGAGTCTTTGCCTTTACACCTCCCATCAAGGTCTCTCCGCATACACCTTCATGATGTACACTTAGGCCGCAGATTCGTCTGGACCTTTCGCATGACCCTAAGGACTCAGTTATTCCTGCCACCCTCCGCTGTCACTTCCTCGAGATTCGTGACGTGTTCCGGGGATCTGAAGTGGTTTTCACCGACGGCTCGGTGGCTGATGGTTATGTTGGCTTCAACTACGTCCACAGAGGGTACCGAGTGATCAAAAAGTCAGTATAAATTTGAAAACTTAATAAACCACTGAATAATGTAGATAGAGAGGTAAAAATTGACATACATGCTGGGAATGACATGGGGTTTTATTAGAACAAAAAAAGTATTGCTAGACGCGTGAAAGCTCTCTTGCGCGCGTCATTTGGTGATGATCGTGTGCTCAGCCGCCACTTTCGTCATGCTTGGCCTCGCAGGTCCCCAGACCTCTGTCCGTGCGATTATTGGCTTTGGGGTTACCTGAAGTCGCAAGTGTATCGTGATCGACCGACATCTCTAGGGATACTCAAAGACAACATCCGACGCCAATGCCTCACCATAGCTCTGGACATACTTTAAAGTGCTGTTCATAACATTATTCCTCGACTACAGCTATTGTTGAGGAATGATGGTGGACATATTGAGCATTTCCTGTAAAGAACATCATCTTTGCTTTGTCTTACTTTGTTATGCTAATTATTGCTATTTTGATCAGATGAAGCGCCATCTGTCGGACGTTTTTTGAACGTTTGTAGTTTTTTGGTTCTAATAAAACTCCATGTCATTCCAAGCATGTGTGTCAATTTGTACCCCTCTATCTACATTATTCCGTGATTTATACAGTTTTCAAATTTATACTGACTTTTTGATCACCCGGTATTTCGAACAGCATTCGTTGCCCAATGGCTGCAGTATATTCACTGCAGAGCTGGTGACCACCTCTAGTGCACTTCAGTATATCTGTTAATGCCCCAGGGAATCATTTCTTCTGTTTACTGAATCCTTGAGCAGCCTACAAGCTCTCGACCAGTGCTACCCTCCACATCCTTTGGTAGCGTCCATCCAGGAGTCCATCTATGCCTTGGACCAGTCCCGTCGATCAGTGGTATTTGTGTGGACCCCAGGACACGTCTGCATCCCAGGCAACGAACTTGCCTACAGGCTGGTCAAACAGGCTACGCGGAAACCTACTTCCTGAGAAGGGCATCTCTGAACCTGCTTTCTGACTTACGCCGTAGGGTTTTTCGGCTTTGGGAGATGGAATGGCATAACAGTACACACAACAAACTGCGTGTCATTAAGGAGACTACGAATGTGTGGAAGACTTCCATACGAGCCTCTCGCAGGGAACCAGCTGTCCTCTGCCAGCTCCGCATTGGCCACGCTTGGGGGACCCACGGTTACCTCCCACGTCGTGAAGACCCGCCTGGTTGACAGTGGCCCATATTCTGGTGCACTGCCCCACTTTGATTGCCCAGCGACGAAATCTTGGGTTACCAGACTCGTTGCCGTTAATTTTATCTGACAACGCCTCATCGGCTGATTTAGTTCTATGTTTTATTCGTGAGGGTGTGTTTTACCATTTAATCTAGGTAATAGCGCATGTCCTTTGTCCCTCCATGTCGTCCACCCTAGTGCTTCTAGGCTGGAGGTTTTAATGTGTTGCCGGCCGATGTGGCGAGCAGTTCTAGGCGCTTAAGTTTGGAACCGCACTACTACTACGGTCACAGGTTCGAATCCTGCCTCTGGTATGGATGTGTGTGATGTCCTCAGGTTAGTTGGGTGTAAGTAGTTTTGAGTCTAGTGGTCTGATGACCTTAGATGTTAAGTCCCATAGTGCTGAGAGCCATTTGAACTACTTTTCTAATGTGTTCCAGAGTGGCTGGCTTTTTTATTCTCATGGTCAGCCAGCCTTGGAAATCTGCTTTGTTCTTTTAATCTCTTCATCCCATTTTTTGCGTTTCTGTAGTTTTCTTGTCCCCGTTGGTCCATTTACATGTTGTGGCCCTTCATCGTCCTTGTGATTTTTCCTTTCATTCCGTTTTGAGTTGTGAATCTCGTTTGTTTTATTCTCACGCTTTTGGCATTGTTTTATTCGGAACAAGGGATTGATGACCTCGTAGTTTGCTCCCTTTCTCCCCTCTTTTAATCCAACCAACCACATTATTGCTTAAAAAGGAATTTCCGCACTGCTTGGTTGAGAATAATGAATCCATTACTATCTTGATAGGTAGACTCTGTGGGACTGATTAACATCACGTTGCTCACGTGGTTCACTGTTCTGACACACATGGTCGGTTTGAACGTTGTACATCGCACAAACAATCATCTCTTCGAAATTCTCATACCACTTCACTGTGCTGCTGTTAATTCGTGGCGTCTTCTGACACTTGCCACGGAAAACTCTTTGCACAGTCACGACTGATTGGCAAAGACCAATTTCCAGCACATACAATACAGCGGTCGAAAGAAATGTTGCATTTTGGTTTTGTCCGTACTGGACATCATAGGAAACAGAAGCGATTTTGTCCTGTCAGACAAAGTCATCAGAAAAGAAAAATGAAGATGAACATTCCCAGTTGCCAAAGAGAAATAAAAAAAAGAAACCTTACAAAAGATTCCACTGCAAACATTACAGTGTCTCCTCATTGTTATTTTGCATAAGAAATTGTTTATGAACTACTTGGCCCTCCTCCTGATTGGGAAATGCAGCGAGGCATATTCATTACTAGGCTGTCCAGATAAGCCTGTGGGGTCTTGCCTCATGTCCCCACGGCGGCCTATATGTGTCCATGTAACGTCTCTGCTGGGACACGACGATTGCAAACCGCTCATTTTATCATGACCCATGCATCCTCAATGCAGTCGAGATCTGCAAAATATGGAGGCCACTCCATCTGACTGGTTCTGTGCTTCATCAGGAAGGTGTTCACAAGATTGTGACGAATGGGGTGTTGTCATCCATCAGCGGTAGTCCCGTTCCAGTATTTTCACCAAATGGAGCCACAATCCATGCAAGGATATCTTCCCAATATTTCACAGCAGTCATCCTCTCATCTTTCGGCACGAGATGTCTCTATGTCTCTTGCAGCTATACATGTATGCATGACCACCCCCCCCCTCCCCGCAAAAAAAAAACAAATTATGACTGATCCAGTTAAGGTGTAAACGTTGTCCTCGTTGCCTCCACACAGCAATATCAGTATTATTAATGTGGAACATGCCTCAGGAGAAAAGAACGTCGTGTCCAAGAGCTGCCTAGTCTACAAGTGTAGCTTTATGCCCATGCGACACGAAGCCCTCACTGAACCAAATTTAGAGGAGGAGTCTTGAGAGGTCTTCTGGTGCACACTCCCTGCTCAAAGAGTCTGTGTCGTATCGATTGTGTTGACACCTGCACTTCTGTAGCTGTTTGGAATTTACTGTGTCGTATCGATTGTGTTGACACCTGCACTTCTGTAGCTGTTTGGAATTGCCGCTGTACACGTTCAGCATTGTATTGTAGGTAATTGGTTGCTTTTGTACGCAAATTTCGCTCCTGCGCACCTGCTTTTCTTCCGCTGTGACGTCTCTGACGATCTTCAACTGATACTTTCTCTAGAATCCTGTTCCACAATTTCTAAGAGACATCACTTTGACTCACAGTGACATTCGCTGCAACATCTGCCTGTCTCGTTCCCTATTTTACCAGAGTGACTGTATGGAGCCTCTCAACGTACGTTGTTGGTCGAACCATCCTGAAGCAACACAACTCTGGTAATGACGTACAGCAAGAGTACTATTACCATAGATCGCACGTCCCTCTCCCCCCATCCCACCGCTCAAGGTAGAATTGTTGACATTTTCCGATAGAATTAGATTACTAACGAACCAATGTGTTTCCGGATCACCACGTTTATGTTAGATATGTTATTTTTGTTTTCCGTCTTAAGCTTATGGCAATTTCATAAAAGACGCGTTTCGCTTTTCCTTGTGCAGTATCTTCCTTGGTTATTCTGCAAATTGAATTCTGAAGTTTGTACATTATTTGTTGTTTTAGATTAAAAACTGTATTTTGTTTATAAAGCTGGAGTGCAAGTTAGTTATGGTGTTTGTTTACATATTCTCGAAATCACAGCTTCTTCCTTCCCTGTTAGGAACGATTAACGTTGAAAGACTTCGTTTCACATAAGCACTTGGCCGTTTTTGACATTCTGCGGTATTTCTTACTCTGCATTTGAGTTATTTACACTTCACCTTCGTAAACGGAACTGAAGTTATGTATGTTTCTCTCTCTGCACAGTATTACAGTGTTTATGTCTGTTCGTTTGTTTTCGTGCAGGTTGCGAGCGTTGCCAACCTATGAAACTAGTCGGCGTCCCCTCTATCGGCGGTTGTTTCGCTTACTCTATCATTTGTTACGTTATGTTCAGGCATTTACCTACGTCGATTTTTTACGTATATTCCATGGACTTTATAACTATCCTGTAATGCTTCAATGGTGTATTGAGAAGATGCTTAATCTTCCTTTCCGTTATAGTACGCGCCGGAATGTCCCGCTGTAAAACCGAACTCGGGGCACAGTGGATGATCCGGCCGGCGCTGTCGCGCCGCTCCGTGACCGCGCGGCGCACGCAGCTACTGTGACGTCACGCGCGCCCGGTTTCAGAGCTGCGCCGGGCGCGACCGGCGCTATTTTCGCCCGCGGTATCTCGGCGGCAGCGGTTCCAGCTGCAGGGCAGGGGGCAGGGGGCAGGCGTGGGAGACGCGGAGCAGCGCGGCGTGTCTTAACCCGGCGGCGGGGCTGCCCGAGAGACCGCTTCAGGCATCGACCGTGGAGGGTCCGCGCCCGCGGATAAGTGGCTAAAGCGGGCAGATCTCCTGGCTCGCTTCACAGAGGAGAAAGGACTTGCACTGTCACGTGGTGTCGTACATATTCATGAATCCCCGTGCCGAGCCGAACGGCTGCACGGTAACCACAGTCACTATCAACTATTATGTTCTTCCGAAATCGATTTAAAAGCTTGCGGCTCGTAATCTGTGTCACTTTTTCGTACTGACATTTTATTGCAGCCCGTCTAGACTTTTAGTTCTAAAATTTACCGTCTTTCGTCTTCATTTATTTATTTATTTATTTTTATTTATCGTATAGCTTTACCAGTGCAAGTGCGGTATTGACATTGTAAATTTACATAACATATAAATACAAATATACATATACACACATACATAATAATATAAACAGAATCTGAGAAAAGTTGAAATATAACCACAGCTACAATTCGTCAAAAAGTTATGTCCAAATGTGACGGCCATTTAATGGCAGCAGGGCTGGCCTCCACCAAGTCTCTCCAGTCACCACAGAATCTTCGCAGTGGTCAATCTTGCACTAGATGTATAATGCTTGTTCATCAGTTTCACAGTCACACATTGGGTTATCATTGGCGCCCCATTTGTACAGCATGGATTTAGTTCTCGCGTGTCCAGTTCTCATACGGTTAAGCTGGCATCAGATTTTACGAGGAAGCTATATTCCTGGGAGTTGTTGGCTGGGGTCCTCTATATTGCGTCGGTTAATGTCATTATTATTCCACTTGGTTTTCCAGGATTTGTGGCAGTCATAGGTATTTCCTTGGGCAAGTGTTCTGTCTTCCCATATTGGCACTCTTGATTTAAGGCGACATCGACAGCGGTCATCTAGTACTTGGTGTATCGGTGGTACTCTTGCCTTAACTGCATGATTTATTTTTTTGTGATCCGTGAATTGTTGCCTGCTGTCTGCGGATTTCAGGCGGAGTGATGTTTGAGGGGACATGAAGCCATTCTAGAGGTGTTGACTTTAGTGTCCCTGTTATTGTCCTAATGGCTTCACTTATCTGGACGTCAATCTTCTTTACATGGGCACTTCTACTCCACACAGGGGCACAGTATTCTGCCACGGAATAGACGTGTGATATTGCTGCAACGCGTAGTGTATTTGCATCCGTCTTCATATTGGCATACCACGTGTGTTTTATATCCATATTCCTTATCCGCTTGCGCAGGTCTTTCATCCTCATACGCGTACCTAAATATTAATCATGCAATATAGTAATTACGAGCGCTACCTATGAATATTGTACTGGGAAACCGACTACTCCCATTATCAAAATAGCTGAAATCACTAATCCTATTGTCGAAAGTAATATGTTGTTGCTATGAAATTATTGATACTAAGTCAATGAACAGTTCAAGTTTCACATGATAATTTACTCAGAGTCTTGACATAAAAACCCTTTATACGTGCTGCAGGTAAATCAGTTACAGTCGTCACATAATCATTGTCTTACTGTCCTGTGACAAAATAGAGTCAGCAGTAGCAGTACTTCGTTTTGTATAGAATGGTTTGGATGTAACCTTTGGTTCTTCCCCCAGGATATAATTTTATCATCAACTTTCACGTGCTCTTCAACATGATCATGAACATTTCTCTCATAAATCGTGTATTTTATTACTTCTATATTCACCTCGACCTCAAGCATCACTTTCTTCTTCGCAGTAGTCCTGATGATCTTTTCGTCCGATATTTATCAGCAAATCTGATAAAAAGCTGAGTTTCGTTAAATGGAAAACAAAGAAAAGAGAAAGCACACATTTCTAATATCTATGAGAACTGGATATACCGGGTGATCAAAAAGTCAGTATAAATTTGAAAACTGAATAAATCACGAAATAATGTAGATAGTACAAACTGACACACATGCTTGGCGTGACTTGTGTTTTATTAGAACTAAAAAAATACAAACGTTCAAAAAATGTCCGACAGACGGCGCTTCATTGGATCAGAATAGCAACAATTAGCATAACAAAGTACGACAAAGCAAAGATCTTGTTCTTTACAGGAAATGCTCAATATGTCCACCATCATTCCTCAACAATAGCTGTAGTCGAGGAATAATGTTGTAGCCGCCCGGAGTGGCCGTGCGGTTGTAGGCGCTACAGTCTGGAACCGAGCGACCGCTACGGTCGCAGGTTTGAATCCTGCCTTGGGCATGGATGTGTGTAATGCCCTTCGTTTAGTTAGGTTTCATTAGTTCTAAGTTCTAGGCGACTGATGACCTCAGAAGTTAAGTCGCATAGTGCTCAGAGCCATTTGAAGCCAATTATGTTGTAAACAGCACTGTAAAGCATGTGCGGAGCTATGGTGAGGCATTGGCGTCTGATGTTGTCTTTCAGCATCCCTAGAGATATCGGTCGATCACGATACACTTGCGACTTCAGGTAACCTCAAAGCCAATAATCGCACGGACTAAGGTCTGGGAACCGGGGAGGCCAAGCATGGTGGAAGTGGCCGCTGAGCACACGATCATCACCAAACGACACGCGCAAGAGGTCTTTCACGTGTCTAGCAGTATGGGGTGGAGCGCCATCCTGCATAAACATCGTACGTTCCAGCAGGTGTTTATCAGCCAGACTGGGGATGATACGATTCTGTAATATAGCGGCGTACCTCTCACCCGTCACGGTAGCCGTTTTGCTGTCCAACGCCATCTGTCTGACATTTTGTGAACTTTTTTTTTGTTGTTCTAATAAAACCACATGTCATTCGAAGCATGTGTGTCAATTTATACCTGTCTATCTACATTATTCCGTGGTTTATTAAGTTTTCAGATTTATACTGACTTTTTGTTAGCCCTGTTTATCCTAACCTTACCGCCCTCTGTTCATCTCTTCCTCCGTCTCTCTTTCTCCATCTTCTCTCTCTGCCCACCACTTCCCCCTCCTCTCTTTCTCTTAACCCTCCGCCCTCTCCTCTCACCGTCCATCACCGCTTCCCCCCTTTCTACATCCATCTTCTCTTCCCCTCTCTCTCTCCTTATTCTCCTGCCCCCCGCCCCTCCCTCTCTCCGCCACCCTCACCGTGCATCACAATCCCCATCTCTTCATGCTCTTCTCACTACATCTCATCCTTTCTGCTATGTCCATTTCCTCACACCCCTCTGCCCACATCTTCTTTCCATATCATCTTCCCTCACCCCTTCTGTATCCTCCAGCTTTATTTATTGCTATTACAAATTCAGATTCTGCATTACTATTGTAATCATAACGTGATCAGAATACAACATTCCTGTTTGGTGATAACATTTCACTATTATACAGGGTGAAGAAAAAAATGCGTACTTGGAGGTTTTATACGCGCGAAGTTGACACTCGACGTCGTGGCTTATGGGAGCGACTGTAAAGGCATTTCCCATTTACAGTTTCTTCCATCAGCCAGCGCGCCTAGTGGCAAGTTTGTTTGTGCGAGTAATAGACGTGCGATTTCTTATCCAGATTCAGGACAAAAGTTTATCTAACAAAATCGGGCAAGACGCATTTTCAAAACACATGTTTCAATACGAGTAGATGGCAGCGCTGTCACATCGTGCTGCACATCGGAATGTAGACAAACGTATATCACCCACACTACCGTACCAGTTATCGTACCTCACTGAGTAGAATGCTGGGACATCAAACCCACATCGATCCTCATTAGTGCTTTTGTATTTTTAGACGTCCAGTCCGTAGTTCATATCGCTTATAAGCTGGAAATCATTTTATCATACGTCAGTAGTACATTAAATATCAGTAGGATCGGTTAAACAGCAGGCATATGTCTATTAACTGTGAGGTGCACAACCATAATTAGTCGCCGTCCACAAGTGATGGATAGATGATTTCAAGGACACAACGTACTCTACGAACACAATACGCGATTCCTGAAATCGTTCGCCAATCACCTCGGTGAAGTACCCATGATATTGCAAGGAAGATCCAGATATTTTAAAGATTTGTTACTGAAGTGTTGCATGATTTAGAGCTGCAACCATATCGTAACTAGTTCACTTAACACCGGAGTCCAGAAGTCCGCACTGGACAATTACAGTGGAAGATAACGAACATTTTATAAATAATGTGATGTGGACTGATGAATCTAGCTTCATCCGGTGAAGTTATTTTCAACCAACATAACAGCCATTATTGGTCGGAACACAATTCATATGTCACTTGTGAACGTGGCTTTCAGGTACATTTTGACATAAATCGTGGGACGAGTGCTTTCGGGCCCTTATCTATTTACTGACAAGCCGAAGGCATCCTGTTTCGTACGTTTCTTTGCAATACTTAGTCTGACGCATTAGAAAATGTTCCACTTGACGTTCGGCAACAGGTGTGGCTTCAGCATGATGATGTACCGCCACGCTTTGGAATGAATATGCTCAACTATTTACATAAAGCGTTTCCAGGGAAACAGTGTCTTGGAGGTCCAGTGTTCCGGCCTACAAGTTCCTTGCACTCAATCCACTAGACTTTTATTTGTGGTAATTCTTAAAGGAACACGTTTATAGTACGCCACACGTGGATGTACAAGACCTAACAGCTGGCGTGTATGCCACTTGAGCAGTGGTGGACGCAGGTGTCTTTGTGTAGGATCCAGCAAAGTATGATCCACGGAGTGGCGAAGTGTTTTCAAGGTGGTCACCTTGAATGTCTTCTCTAAAGTTTATGTTGCTTCTGCTGAGTATATACCGGCACTGTGAAGATCAGTATGGACGTAAAATGTAGCATAACATGCAACTTAGTGTAGCCTTCCTATTGCATTATTTGTACTTCATTGATACAGACGAAGCTACTTTAGTGACTATTGTATTGATTTTATTTATGTCATGGATGATACAAAGTGGTCATTTACGACTGTAAGTAGTTCATGTTATATTTTAATGTTTAAATAAAGGTTACAGTAACACAAACAAATACACAACATACCGCAGCGCTGAGGTAGAAATTGATACATTTTGATGCTTAACTGACAGAGGTTGGTGCGAACGTGATTCGAACATCCGCAAGTTGCTTATCCGTTCCCTATGCTATTGTCTCGATGACCTAAAGGGTTGGCTCTGGCACAGCGCAGAATTCATTGTACGTGTTACTGACTTCGCTGTACGCAGCTACAGCGTTGCTAGAATCATATTTCTACTAAACCTATTGGTAAGACTAGGTTTTACTGCATTCCGCGGAACGCCCCATTCTGCTCTCTCACGATGTCTAATGAGTTTTGAGGTCGCTGATACGGAGTACCTGGCAACACAATGCACCTAATATGAAAGACATTTGTTTTTGAGGGTGTCCGGATACTTTTGATCACATAGTGTATATAGCCTATACGTGTCCATACTTCGTTCTGTATGTCACAGTTTATTGTTCTTTAACAAAGGACATCTTTATCGCTCGAGCTTTCTTCTACTACTGGAGATGACAGACTAGTCTGATGAAAACGTTAATGTTACAAATGATAGCTGATACAGCCTCAACGAAGAAAAATCTGGCAGTTACAACGTGGCTCCACTTTTGAACATTCTAAGTACACCACGTATTGTCTTGATCCTCGATATACTGTTAGATATATTTCAGAGTGTCGCATCGGCAACCTCAGTCATATTTCGCATTGACTTTGTGTCTTATTATTATACCGGGGGGGGTTTAGGTGCGTTTTATTGGTTATGGGTTTTCACTGACCAATAGAGTTCCATGTAGAACAATAATAAATGTACCGCAACGAAGAACCTCACCTTAAGAATTCAGTTCTGACAATGTCTAACATTCTTAAAAAATAATTCCTTATGTAATTTCATCTAACTCTTTGTTAGTATTTGATAGTTTCTGATTCATGTTCTAGTTAGTATTTCATTTATGTGTTTCAAATGTTACTGAGATACATGTTGGGTGCGTAGGAGAGGGAGTGTAGGAGTTGGTGGTGGTGGTGGTTAGTGTTTAACGTCCCGTCGACAACGAGGTCATTAGAGACGGTGCGTAAGCTCGGGTTAGGGAAGGATTGGGAAGGAAATCGGCCGTGCCCTTTCAAAGGAACCATCCCGGCATTTGCCTGAAACGATTTAGGGAAATCACGGAAAACCTTAATCAGGACGGCTGGAGACGGGATTGAACCGTCGTCCTCCCGAAAGCGAGTCCAGTGTGCTAACCACTGCGCCACCTCGCTCGGTGGAGTGTAGGAGTTCAAATGGCCCTGAGCACTATGGGACTTAACTGCTGAGGTCATCAGTCCCCTAGAACTTAGAACTACTTAAACCTAACTAACCTAAGGACATCACACACATCCATACCCGAGGCCTGATTCGAACCTGCGACCGTAGCGGTCGCGTGGTTCCAGACTGTAGCGCCTAGAACCGCTCGGCCACTCTGGCCGGCGGTGAAAGAGTGAACAACTTTTATACACTCGTCTTCGAATATACAAGCTAAGAGTGTTAGGTGTGAACCATTCAGCAAAGAACTACTCGTCATCAAAAGTCGAAAGCCAGAGATAATCAAAATTCCTTAAAAATTCTTTGGCAGAAATTACGAAATTGTCACATTAGAGCTATAACTTTATCATGCGGTTTGGGCGGATACGACAAAACTATGATTATACGCTTCTATGTTCCTTCTATAACTATTGTCAAATACTTCAGTTGCGTAACTGGTAACAGATATTTCTTGCGGCAGTATTTTACAGCATTACCAATATTCTTCTCAGAAGATAACGTTTCTCGAAAAGTTGCACTAACGCTATGAATGTATTAATTCTTCATAGTAGCTCACTAAGAGTATTTATAATTTATACCACCTCTATGCCTCATTTTCGTTCGGTGAGGAAGCTTAGAATGGAATATAAATGGAATGTGCGTAATCCTCCCACTGCCATTGAAGTAGTACGATGAAGCAGCGTGAGAGAACTGTACCGTGAGCTTTACGGGGTTTCCGTGCAGTCGTCTGTAGGAGAGTTATGGATCAGCAGAACTGGCAGATACAGCTTTAAAAAACTTTCCTGCCTGCCACCGGACACGCGCAATGAGATTAACTGGTTTAAAACAACACAGAAAGTTCATTTAGCTGCTTTCCATCCAGAAAGCCGGAGATGCATTTTATTCACTGTGGAATGAACTGTTTCGGCGAATGTACTGTAACCTCCTGAGTACGATTACCATTCATTCCTATGTGTTCAAAAATTAATATAACTGCTGCTTAATAATTCAGGGATAACCATTAGTTTTTACCTGTATTTTGGAATATTATGATTCGGAAGCCACTCAATGTTGCCGTTTACACGAACTAGAGCCTCTTTTCTTAAATTTAGAGTTACAGGTGACCATACGTGCTAACTGCCTTCTGCGACATGCTGAAATATCTATCAGCATGTTCATCGGTGTTTATCTGCTGATGAGTTCTTCGCATTACCCGGTTGATAGGGAGCTGTGCTACCACTGGTCTTGGCTGTGATTGTGCCGATCGATAAACCGGTGGTGGCTACGAATGAGCGCAGAGTATGTGGGGCCGCGGGGGAACCTTAGCGACTTAACGAATTTCGGTCTCATCAGAAGAGCAGAATTTCTTCCCGCTGCAAGGCAAGCTACTTTGTCGCAGATGTCTCGTTCCAAGAAACCGTTCCCTTCCGCTTGGAGACTCCCTTGCTCCCTTGCGACAAGGGCTGCAACTTAATACCAGAGGACAGTCAGATACAAAATCGTCCTACTACCAGCCCTGTCTTGAAATAATGTAATGATGTGCCGAGCTACTATTTGGCCCATTGTCTTAAATCCTTCTATAATGTAGAGGCCTTTTTATTGAGCTGTCGCTCTCAAAGTTTCGTTTATAGGCTTCCGTAAAAATGGAACCCTTTCAGGATCACAGGAAAACTTTGTTGTCTGTCTGTCTGTCCAAATGTTAAAAAGTCTTTTTCCCAGAAATGGATAGAGTTATCACGTCCAATATTTTTTTCTCGTCAGCCTTCTTACTGGTCTGGTGTGGCCTGCCTAGAATTAATCTACTGAGGAACCTTCTCCATCTCAGAGTAGCTGTAGCACCTGCAACCTACATCCTCAATTATTTGATGGATGTGTTCCTCTACAGTTTTTACCCTCTGTAGCTCTCTCTATTAACACATAAGTTATTCAGCTGCCGAGAATTCTTCCGGGTTGTATGGCCATGGTCCATGGAACTCTTCTATCGCTGATGTTTCGTTCAAAGCTGCGTTGGACATCTTCGGAGGTGCTCCTGGTTGTGCTGAGTCGGCAAGACCCGGAAGAATTCTCGGCAGCTGAAACATCTGGTCGTGAAAGTCTTCATTGTATGATTGAAGTTATACCTTGATGTCTTAACAGATATCGTACCATCCTATCCATTCTTATAGTCAGTGTTTTCCATATATTCCTTTCCCCAACCATTCTGTGGAGAAACTACTCACTCCTTGCCTTATCAGTCCACTTAATTTTCAACGTTATTCTGTAACACTACATCTCAAATGCTTTGATTCTATTCTTTTCCGATTACTTCATAGTCCATTTTTCACAAGTATACAATGGTGTGCTCCAAACATACGTTCTCTGAAATTTCCTCCTCAATTTAAGGCCTGTGTTTTATACTAGCAGACTCCACTTGCCCAGGAATGTCCCTTTTCCCATCGCTAGTGTCCTTCTTGCTACGTCTGTCATGTGTTACTTTAGTACCCACGCAATTGCTGAATTCCTTAACTTCAATCCTGATGTTAAGTTTCTCGCTGTTCTAGTTTCTGCTGCTCCTCATTACTTTAGTCTTTCTTCGATTACTGTCAGTCCTTACTCTGTATTCATTAGACTGTCCATTCCTTTCAGCAGATCATGGAATTATTCTTCACTTTCGCTCAGGATAGCAATGTTATCACCTAATCCTATGATTGATATCCTTTCACCTTGTATTTTAATGCTACTCTCGAACCTGTTTTTATTTCCATCATTGCTTCTTCGATGTATAGATTGAACAGTAGGGGCGAAGGACTACACCCCTGCCTTACAGTGTTTCTACTCTGAACGCTTCGTTATTGGTCATCGACTCTTACTGTTCCGTCTTGCCTGTTTCCCATATTGTTTATTACCCGTGTTTGTCTGATACTAAGGCCTATATTCCCTTGGTGGTGTAACAACTATAAGCTTCTACGTCAATGCATTTAAAAGATACGGCCATTTGTGTCACATATTTTGGTACAAACTTACTCATCAAAACCTGTAGGGTACTTCCCTATAATCATGAAATTAGGCAAGAAGCATGGTTTCTCATTATAAGCAACTGAAATTAAACAGAAATTTGTTAATTTATAATTACATCAAACGAAAAAGAGTATTTATTTTGTCTTTTGCTATCCGAATTCAACATTTAAACTTAAACATTTTCGGAAATTTTGTGTTTCCCAGGACCAATAGCAATGTCGATAATAGGCAAAAGTTGACAAGATCCTCGACTCCCAGCATGGATGAACTGTCTGTAAACATAATCAAGTCTGTACAGAACCCTCAGAGCGCGAGATCTACTCGCACCTAGCTATTTTTTTAATTTTATTTTTTTATGCAATGTAGGCTTTCACGGCCGGTGTAGTCTTCAGTTGAAACTTCCGGGCTGAGAGGCCGTGGTCGATGTATAAAATTTCCACCTAACGGTTCGTCTCCATCTGCGGGGGACATATTCTGAGGTCGTCCGGCCTCTCAGCCCGGAAATTTCAACTAATTTTTTGTTTTTGTTTTGTAAGTCTTCCCACTGATCTCATGCGGCCGGCAACGACTTCCTCTCCTGAGCCTGTTATTTTTTTAGCACTGATTACAACGTCAGCAGCTGTTTATTGTATTTAGGGTGAAGCAGAACTATGCCGACATGATTTCGGAGGTTGGAGATATTCTCTGAGTATTTTCACTAATGCGACCCGTGGTCTACGGTAGCTCCTCAGAGAGTAAGTGCATCTTGTTTGATTTCTTACTGCCGTTGTCTCAGTATGCGTACTGTACCGTAAAAAATCCAGCAATAGTACAGACGCCAACAGTACGTCTTGTTCGCAACAAACGTTATCACTTACTCGAAGAACTTGCTGTCGAGAACAGTTATGTCCGCTTTACTCTTCGTCTTCGAGCTTGCATTCAGTACTACTGCGTTGTGTCCCGGATTTCACGATGAGAGCCACATTCATTGTTACGGATAAATCTACTGGTGAAGACATGGTAGATATGCATGTCGCCTTTGGGTTCATTGAATGCAGACAAAGGGGGCAAAAACGACGCTACGCCAAGCTTCTCTAGCAGCGATGGCAGCTACGTCACAATACATTTCCACCTTTTTAAGGACAACTGCATTTGACTGTGTTGTGTGTTTCACCGACAGATGGTTGCAATTTAAGGCTTGTTCAGTGTTGCCAAAGGTAATTGGGATAACAAATTGAATAATTTATAATACTAACATTATTACTTCTGAGGTTCCAGGGTCTATTATACCATTATACTAAAAAAAAAAATCCCTGAATAGCCACCGAATTTTCCAGTGGAGTTCGTGTCTGCACTGTGTACGCTCTAAGAGAGGGGAAAAAGACGCACCACGAAATAATTATTCGTATGCTACGGGAATCAAAAGATCTATTGTATATGTACATACCAACAAACGATTACAGTTTACGAAAAATTAAATGATTTATTCAAGAGAAAGAGTTACACAAATTGACCAAGTCAATAGTACGTTGGCCCACCTCTGCTCCTTTTGCATTGATGTCCTTCTGAGGGATACCACGGCAATCCTGTCCAATATCGTCGAAGTACCGCTGTGCTGTGAGGGTGGCGCGGATGACAATCAGAGGGGTGGTCCATTGATAGTGACCGGGCCATGTATCTCACGAAATAAGTATCAAACGAAAAACTTACAAAGAACGAAACTCTACTAGCTTGAAGGGGGAAACCAGATGGCGCTATGGTTGGCCCGCTAGATGGCACTGCCACAGGCCAAACGGATATCAACTGCTTTTTTAAAAGTAGGAACCCCCATTTTTTGTTACATATTCGTGTAGTACGTAAATAAATATGAATGTTTTAGTTGGACCACTTTTTTCGCTTTGTGATAGATGGCGCTGTAATAGTCACAAACATATAGCTCACAATTTTAGACGAACAGTTGGTAACAGGTATGTTTTATAAATGAAATACAGAACGTAGATACGTTTGAACATTTTATTTCCGTTGTGCCAATGTGATACATGTACCTTTGTGAACTTATCATTTCTGAGAACGCATGCTGTTACAGCGTGATTACCTGTAAATACCACATTAATGCAATAAATGCTCAAAATGATGTCCGTCAACCTGAATGAATTTGGCAATACGTGTAACGACATTCCTCTCAACAGCGAGTTGTTCGCCTTCCGTAATGTTCGCACAAGCATTGACAGTGCGCTGACGCACATTTTCAGGCGTTGTCGGTGGATCACGGGAGCAAATATCCTTCAGCTCTCCCAATATAAAGAAATCCGGGGACGTCAGATGAGCCATGGTATGGTGCTTCGACGACTAATCCACCTGTCATGAAATATGCTATTCAATACCGCTTCAACCGCACACGAGCTATGTGCCGAACATCCATCGTGTTGGAAGTACATCGCCATTCTGTCATGCAGTGAAACATCTTGTAGTAACATCGGTAGAACATTACGCAGGAAATCGGCATACATTGCACCATTTAGATTGCCATCGATAATATGGGGACCAATTAACCTTCCTTCCATAATGCCGCACCATACATTAACCCACCAAGGTCGCTGATGTTCCACTTGTCGCAGCCATCGAGGATTTTCCGTTGCCCAGTACTGCATGTTATACCGGTTTACGTTACCGCTGTAGGTGAATGACGCTTCCTCGCTAAATAGAACGCGTCCAAAAAATCTGTCATCGTCCCGTAATTTCTCTTGTTCCCAGTGGCAGAACTGTACACGACGTTCAAAGTCGTCGCCATGCAATTCCTGGTGCATAGAAATATGGTACGGGTGCAATCGATGTTGATGTAGCATTCTAATCACCGACATTTTTGAAATTCCCGATTCTCGCACAATTCGTCTTGTACTGATGTGCGGATTAGCCGCGACAGCATCTAAAAAACCTACTTGGGCATCATCATTTGTTGCAGGTCGTGGTTGACGTTTCACATGTGGCTGAACACGTCCTGTTTCCTTAAATAACGTAAATATCCGGCTAAGGGTCCGGACAGGATACCGAGCAGCATACATAGCACACGCCCGTTGGGCACTTTGATCACAATAGCCATACATCAACACGAGTCGACCTTTTCCGCAATTGGTAGACGGTCCATTTTAACACGGGTAATGTATCACGAAGCAAATACCGTCCGCCCCGGATTGTTACGTGATACCACGTACGTATACGTTTGTGACTATTACAGCGCCATCTATCACAAAGCAAAAAAAGTGGTCCAACTGAAACATTCATATTTCTTTCCGTACTACACGAATATGTAACAAAAATGAGGGTTCCTACTTAAAAACACGCAGTTGATATACGTTTGACCTATGGCAGCGCCATCTAGCGGGCCGAGCATAGCGCCATCTGGTTTCCCCCTTCAAGCTAGACGCGTTTCGTTCTTTGTAGTTTTTTCGTTTGATGTTTATTTCTTGAGATGTTTGGCCCGGCCACTATCGATGGACCACCCTGTATATCTCCCAAATAAGACACCCCAGGGTGCGTCTCCTGGTAGTCGGATCGTATAGTGAGCGACAGTCAGTTTGGTATCCTAGCACTAACCGTGGCGTCTCTACTGACGTCTTCTGCCTGGGATGTCATTGACTTGGGTAGAACTGTCTTGAGTGCCGCTTCAAACTCAGCCCAGATTCCCATCGAAGATGTGCCTGGAACATGCTGTTTACCGGTGGAATACCAACCTGACTGCCGCTCGCCATACGTTCCGTCAAATAGGAGTTACGGTCTGGGGGTGCCACTTCATGTCGTAGCAGGACCGCTTTGACTATCAACTGAGGCACCCTTACTGCACAGTGGTAAGGAGACGATAGTCTGCTCCCCGCGTTCATGCCTTCATGGCAAGCCGTCCTGGGCTTAAATTTCAGCAAATAATGCTCATCCTCACACGGCGAGTGTTTCTATTGCTTGTCTTCGTGTTTGCCAAACCCTACCTTGGCTAGCAAGTTGGCTGTATCTACGCCCAATTGAGAACATTTTGAAAGTATTGGGAAGCACCTTCCAACCAACTCGTTATTGTGACGATCTAACGCGCCAGTCGGACAGAATTTCGCACGACATGCCTGAGGAGAACATCCAGCTAATAAATAAATCGACAAAGCGAACAACTGCTTGCACGAATAATTGCTTTCACAAGGGCCAGACGTGGACCAACGCATTATTGACTTGCTCAATGTGTGAAGCTCTTCTGCTTGTAGAAATCATCAATTTTTTCTGAAATTTTAATCATCTTTATCGTTACGTGTACGACTCTTCTACCGATTACGGTTCCATTCGGATATTTACTTCGCGGGGCATCGTTATTTTTTGTCTTACAGTGTGTTACGATGTCTCTCTCACTCTCTCTCCATACAATTTTAGTCGTCTACCACTGCCTCTAATAACACGGTAGGTACTGTCTCACTTCTTCACACAGGTGATATCAACGTGATCCTTTTTCTAGTTAGTGCTTAGCTCATAATGTTTTCTGCTGACTGTGTGGAGAAACCCCTCATTTCTTACATTATAGATTCCAGTAATTTTCAGTATAGTTTCGTAAGACCATATGTCAAAATTTGCAGTTCTATTCTTTTTCGATTTCCTTCAATCCATTACTCACTTTTATAAATTGCTGTGCTGCAGAAGCAGATTCAGCAACATTTACTTCCAAAATTAATATACATGTTTATTACAAGCGGTCTTGTTTCAGCGAGGAATGTTCCCTTTGTCTGTGTTGGCCAATACCGTCTGGCCAATTTACGTCGCAGCGCTGCAAAAGACGGAGTTCAGTTCGCCATAAAAAGCAGTGCCACTTTGGTCTCGCAACTGTTTTCCTCGAGAGCAGAGGTTTTAAATAGCACCCAAGGCGAACATTGGCTCTCACTTAGTGGGCCGCACTGGAGACGTCAACCGTCGCTTCTACGGTACGTACACTCAGCCTGCGGTCCAAATTGACCTACACACTAGGTGCCACGTTGTGGCAGTCTTTCTCAATGCTGAAACACTGTATGTTTAGGGAAAGCTGTCCGTTATCCTAAGTGTAAATCGTTGAAGCCTCTTGTTACTCGTTCATCGCAACAAGTCGATTAATAAATATTACGATGACGGCTCTGAAGTGAGGTCACACTCGAAGCACGTAGCCATCCAGGCTGCCGCTCCGGTAACGCTGTCTTTGAAACTTCCCTTGACAGACATCTTTCTCACAGACTTTCGTTTTAAAGTGTAATTCATCGTTTCTAGCATGAATTTTTGGCTACTAAGAGAGCAGTGGGTGCCGGTCAAGTGACTTGTAAAAGCTGAACAATTCAAGCACTCCCTGCCACTCATTTCAGTGCCATACGATTGAGTTTCTTCTATCTATAATTGCTTTATTCATTATATCTTGTTATTTGACTGTTTGAGTTTTATTAACGTAGTGTTGTCATTTTCTCACCTGTCCTCAATTTTTGTTAGCAGCTGAATCACAACTACACTGATTAAGATAGAGTGAAAGTTAGTTACATCTGTAAGTTAGGACATGGACTGGACAGAAAGCTCTAAGGCCGGTGCCTATCATAGTGGCAACAGACAAAACCAGGATGAAATCTGCTACAGTAATTTCTTTTATAAACACAGCATAGTTGTTTATGTAGAGTAAAAGGATGAGAATTGGAAAGCATTACGTTCTTACGGAATCTACGCAACATGACGACTAGAGGTAGATTTACACTCCAAGAGAACAACCATAGATGTGAGAAGTGATAAAAGGAATAACTACGGTTACGCACAATATTTTTCTGTTATAAATAATCGAGGGAAATATTGTTTAAAAATGACTAAGCGTAAAACGTTTTCTGAACGGCTTCGTGGACGCCTTGCAGGTGTATACCTAGTTACAAAAGAATACAAGAAATTTTTAGAAATTTACAGAAAAAAATGTAACATTTACTGCACGTAAATTAGTGACTAACGCAGTGGGCCTGTTTTAGGTGCGATAACGCCAAATTCTAGGAGGCTATTGACGTGCAAAAGTTCTGTTTCAACTTGGGCTTTAAACATTACCTAGATAAGTTACAGTGAGTTCGGCTGACAGTCGACGAAATGATAATTCTTGAGAAATTTGGTTGCATGAAAAATACTTTGACCGGGTATCAGTCACTCCTAATTAAATATATGTCCATGGAAATTGCAACCTATATGATGCAAGTCTAATACTATTTCTGGATATACCAACAGACTGATCACGGTTGTAAATGACTTTTACGTAAAATAATTGTTACAGATTGGTAGAATGTTTACTTGTATTGATAGGATATCGGAGACCAGTGTAGGCTTTTTGTTATTATTGAGTAACTATGAGTGTGTTGTTATTACGTAGATAGTGTAAAGCCGCAGATGTGACACATGTAAAATATGAGATGTTACAGCGTTCTGACGCATAAGGGGTATCAGAACGGAAACATTAACAGACTCCATACGATGTCCAGTGATCAAGCATGAAAACGAGACCTGAAAAGATGCCAACAATGGAACTGAAATATTGATTGCAGAGGACAGAAAATTAAGTCGGCAAAATAAATCAGGATAGTTTATTTGGAGTCTGTCCGTTGTTACGTAGTGGCCTTGTTGTCGAATTGGGTGCCTACGGATCAGTGGAATACCGCCCAATAATTCATTTGGTTAGTATGATCTTAACCTTTCATCATCACTAATAAGTTTAACTGTGTATAGTATAATCGACGCTTTCAGTAGCAGTTATCATTTACTGAGCATTTGTCCAGATCTCGTAATCATAAAAAAAACAAAAGTTTCTGGGAGCAGGTAGTCGTAGAGTGAGTATAATGTGACTTAAGATACATTTGATGTCTAATTTTTCAGACGAGGTATAGTCAGAAGGACATTATTGGCAACTTTTCGTAGAGCTAAACTGAAAGCGGATTCTGACGTAGCCTGAGCCACAGAAGACAACCTACTTGATGCGAAAATAGTCTCGAGTGACAAACACAGGATTGGTGGCAGAAAGAAGTAACACTAGGATGATTTACGTAATATGATTCGTTATGGAGAACAGTTATGACTGAAACGTAATATGTTCTGATCCTGTAGCAGAAGTATGCATGAACGTCGTCTCAACTTAGATCTAGAGTTTAGCGTCTTCGTTAAGCGATGTCTGCACTTAAAATTCTCAAATCAGCTATGAACACTGATTTCTATGGCAATACTGAGGAAAGTCTCGTCCGGCTTGGTAATGACGTCATAGAAGAAAGCAAATGTAAATACGATATTGCAGTCCTTTGTTTTTACGAACAGTGATGCAATGTTTCTTCGGACTTGCATATTGCATCTTTCTTCTTAATAACACAGGCACTGCAATATCATACTTATCCGCCGATACCGGGCAGCGACTTTCAATTTAAATGTCCTCCCGTGTACGGCAGTTACACAGTGTGTGTAACAGGTTGTGACACGAATGACGCCGGCGGCGGTGGTCTTGCGGTTCTAGGCGCTGCAGTCCGGAACCGCGGGACTGCTACGGTCGCAGGTTCGAATCCTGCCTCGGGCATGGATGTGTGTGATGTCCTTAAGTTAATTAGGTTTAAGTAGTTCTAAGTTCTAGGGGACTGATGACTTAAGATGTTAAGTCCCATAGTGTTCAGAGCCATTTGAACCATTTTTTTGAACAGGAATGACGACATCAGAAAATATAGGTCTGACGGTCGGTCCTGCACGGACAGTCAAAGAGGCTAAGGTGACAGCTTGCATAAAGCGGACATTCCGATTTCGAGTCCCGTCAGGCTCAAATTATTGCTACCGTCATTCCGTTGCACAGCTGATTGTTGATCGTATTCGCAACTGTTAATAGATTCCATGTACAAATGTAAATTCTAGCACAGGTTCAAATTAGGGCTTTTATGAAAATAAGGGGAATACGAGTAATTTGTCGATGAAATTGATTCTACACTACTGGTCATTAAAATTGCTACACCACGAAGATGACGTGCTACAGACGCGAAATTTAACCAACAGGAAGGAGATGCTGTGATATGCAAATGATTAGCTTTTCAGAGCATTCACACAAGGGTGGCGCCAGTGGCGACACTTACAACGTGCTGATATGAGTAAAGTTTCCAACCGATTTCTCATACACAAACAGCAGTTGTCCGGCGTTGCCTGGTGAAACGCTTTTGTGATGCCTCGTTTAAGGTGGAGAAATGCGTACAATCGCGTTTCCGACTTTGATAAAGGTCGGATTGTAGCGTATCGCGATTGCGGTTTATCGTATCGTGACATTGATGCTCGTGTTGGTCGAGTTCGAATGACTGTTAGTAGAATATGGAATTGGTGCGTTCAGGAGGGTAATACGGAATGCCATGCTGGATCCCAACGGCCTCGTATCACTAGCAGTCGAGATGACAGGCATCTTATCCGCATGGCTGTAACGGATCGTGCAGCCACGTCTCGGTCGCTGAGTCAACAGATGGGGACGTTTGCAAGACAACAACTATCTGCACGAACTGTTCGACGACGTTTGCAGCAGCATTGACTATCAGCTCGGATACCGTGGCTGTGGTTACCCTTGCCGCTGCATCACAGACAGGAGCGCCTGCGATGGTGTACTCAACGACGAACCTGGGTGCACGAATGCCAACGTGTAATTTTTTCGGATGAATCCAGGTTTTGTTTACAGCATCATGATGGTCGCATCCGTGTTTGGCGACATCGCGGTGAACGCACATTGGAAGCGTGTATTCGTCATCGCCATAGTGGCATATCACCCGGCGTGATGGTATGGGGTGCCATTGGTTACACGTCTCGGTCACCTCTTGTACGCATTGACGGCACTTTGAACAGTGGACGTTAGATGTGTTACGACCCGTGGCTCTACCCTTCATTCGATCCCTGCGAAATCCTACATTTCAGCAGGATAATGCACGACTGCATGTTGCAGGCCTGTACAGGCCTTTCTGGATACAGTAAATGTTCGACTGCTGCCCTTGCCAGCCAATTCTCCAGATCTCTCACCCACTAAACACGTCTGGTCAGTGGTGGCCGAGCAACTGGCTCGTCACAATACGCCAGTCATTACTCTTGATGAACAGTGGTACCGTTTTGAAGCTGCATGGGCAGCTGTACCTGTACACGCCATCCAAGCTCTGTATGACTTAATGCCCAGGCGTTTCAAGGCCGTTACTACGACCAGAGGTGGTTTTTCTGGGTACTAATTTCCCAGGATCTATGCACCCAAACTGCGTGAAAATGTAATCACATGTCAGTTCTAGTATGATATATTGGTGCACTGAATACCCGTTTATCATCTGCATTTCTTCTTGGTGTAGCAATTTTAATAGGCAGTAGTGTATAAAGGTCGAAGCCGAACTTGGGTGATTCTTAGGTAGCAACGGTGAATTCCAGTTTCAAGACGTGCAGCAGAGTACTGCACACGGAGCGTAAGTTGAACACGTTGCTGCCGTAGGGAAGACGTTTGCCTGAGGAGCCGAGGACACTATAGTCTAGCTGAGTGATTCTTTAACGCAAGCTCCTATCAGTGGCCACAAAACCTATCAACAGGAGTTTCCTACAGTATGTGTTGTCACGAATTGCTAACGTATTGAAATAAACACTGGCTGTAAAGTTTGTTCTAAGAAATTAATGAAAATTCCAGAGTGTTCTAGTAGCAATTCAGAAGTCGTCACTGGGCCGATAAGATTTTAAGTACCTAAATTTTCTTGATACGTATACTGCCATCTAAAAGAGAAAATAAAATGCTACATCCCTCTCACACAGAGATGTGCCGTAACATTTACTACTCCGTGAAAGAGGAAATAAAACTTTGACGTCATGCTCGTATTACAGACCATTTCGGGTTAGTATTGTGAGTGACTGTATGCCTTTCCGGTACATCAGTCCACTAACGGCTTAGCACAACAGTATAGACTGTGGCCATAACGGGTTTAAGACATCCCTTCTATTGTTAGGGGTGGGGGAGAGAAAGAATCATAACTAACCCAGATTGGATCCGATCAAAACTTTTACATACAATTCTATCTACCCACGGGTGTTAAGCAACCCGCAGCGCTTCCTAATATCACGTGCATAGTTTTCAAATTCTCTCGCTCGCTTCGAGGAAATTATTAGTCTTACAGGAAAGATGAACAGGAATTTTTTTGAAGGAAATTTAATGTAGTTAAATTTTGTACTGTGATATGTTTATGCTGGAGGTCGTAGTTGCTGAATTATTCATAAATTCTATCGGTAGGGACAGCTGCATTCTATCTGTATAGTACGTATGACTTACTACCTGGGAACTTACGCTGTTGAAGTAACACATTCCTTAGCACCGATGTGGGTGACATATAAGGTAACCGAAAAAAAATATCGTTAAGGTCGAATTTTGATTTTTGAGGTCGCTAGGCTGATTTATGACAACATATTCAATGTTTAACCAAATGAAAATTTGTAGATGCTTCTGGAATCTCTCTCTCTCTCTCTCTCTCTCTCTCTCTCTCTCTCTCTCTCACACACACACACACACACACACACACACACAAGGTGGGATGACAGGGAACACGTGGTGTTTCAAACAAAAATTTATATAGTTATATTCATGGTGCGAACACTAAAATAGTACTTTATAGCCTGCCGACCGCTGGTGGCCGAGCGGTTCTGGCGCTACAGTCTGGAACCGCGCGACCGCTACGGTCGCAGGTTCGAATCCTGCCTCGGGCATGGATGTGTGTGTTGTCCTTAGGTTAGTTAGGTTTAAGTAGTTCTAAGTTCTAGGGGACTTATGACCTCAGCAGTTGAGTCCCATAGTGCTCAGAGCCATTTACTTTATAGCCATGTTTTGCCTTACGTGAAAGTCTTAGTGAATTTATGAATAAAATTTGCTCAAGTATTTCAATAGTTTTTAAAACGTACTAATAAATTAATTTTTGTTTTTTTCATTTTCCTGTGTAGTTGGGATAATCTGGCAATTTTGGTTAGTTATGTAGTAGCTTTGTAGGTAACTGCAAAAATACTATGGGCTGCATATAAATAAGGTATACTTTGTGGAAAGGGGACTCCACATGCGCCTCCCTTTTCGTTTCGAAGTCGCCATCCCGTAACACTAAAATCAAACAAAACCGCCTATTGACAATGTTAAGCGCCTTATCTTTGGGGAGAGCATTCCTCCAAATTATGGTTCGATGAAAGCAAAATCTTTGTCCACTGTTCGTCTATTGTTGTAAAACAGTTACAAGCTTGGTCATCTGCTGATTTAACAATATTTCACCGAAGTTACCCGTCCTCCCTAATTAGATATTTCCTGCGGTTTTTAGAGACTTTTCCGAATTTTCTAAACATCTCATTCTTGGCCTGTCCTCGTGATTCTCTTCTATCTGGGGATTCTTGACGAATTTGGCTTCTAGAGATCTCATTACATAACAAATCAATTTAATCCTTTTAGTTTCTGTCTTTGCTACAGTGTTAGGTACGTTAAATAAGCCGTATGGTTGAACGTAATTATCGATTCACCATTCATCACTGTGATTTCTGTATTATTTTCCTCTCGAATACCCCGAAGGGTATTATCTTTGTGTGCAAAAGTTACCAATTCTTTCCCCCTTTCTTCATATTTAATTGCAGAGCAGTTCATTCTAGAGTTACTGTTAATTGCTGAGTAAAAATTACGATTTCTGTTTCATTGTAGCATAAAAAGCCAATTTTGGAATTCCTTTTTTAACTTTCTGTTATGTTATGAATGTCAAGATAGTCTTCTCGCTTGATATCAGAGTAGGTCCTAAAACTTTGTAATGAACTCTTCCACTTTCATCTTGAAAGGGATGTTTTTTCTACATACGAGGAGCTTTCCATAAGTGGCGCAACACATTTTTTGTCTTCCAGTTTCGGTTCACAAAATGTACAGTTTTTTTATGGGACATCGTAGAATACTCCCTCTCCATCCCCTATAGTTTCATCAACTTTCAGTAGATGGTGGAGCCATAGGTAGCCTTGAAAATGGCGTCTATAATGGAGGTGCGTTCCAAGCAGAGATCTTTCATTGAGTACTTCTCAACGGAAAACCAGAGCATCGTAGGTACTCATACGCACTTGCAAAATGTGTACGGAGACCTGACAGTGAACAAAATTGCGGTGAGTCGTTGGGCGAGACGTCCGTCGTCATCGCAACGAAGTCGAGCAAACCTGTCCGACCTCCCAAGCCCGGATCTCGTACCTTACGACTTCCATTTGTTTGGCCCATTGAAGGATGCACTCCGCAAGAAGGTTATTTATGCGCGGAGGTTATTTATCCAACAAGACGTTTGCCCCCTCCTCGTCCAGTAGAGTGGTAAAATACGAGCATATAAGCCCTCCCCGTTGTCGCATTGAACGGAGAATTTGTATAATAGGGTTTGAAACCTCCCCTTAGAATGATTTATGAATTAGTGTGCTGTTAAACCTCTTACGTTATTTGATTTTTAAACAGCTAAGCAAAACTGAACGTTCTCAGACATCTCTCTCTTTACTTGTTCTGATCATCACTAAACTGACACACAATATTTTTTGCGCAACTCAATGTGACTTTCAATAATCCCTACAAAAGAATGGCCCCAACTAACAGTAATCTATACCTTTCATGAATCACTTATTTCACAAAAATCTTCGTTACTCGAACTACTGCAATAAAGCGAGCGCCAATACTTCCAGCTAAATAAAAGATTCTAACTACTGAAGGCACTAACTACTGATAGGCATAGTTAGCAAATAAAAGATTTTGATAGAGAACAAACAATATATTTACCTTAATAATATTAAAAGTCATCATAAATATATATCAGTTCATGATATACAGTATTACAAATTTACTCTTTCTTATGGAGACACGTCCAGATTGTCCGCTCTCAAAATTTTGCCATCTCTCCCCTCACATCCACCACTGCTGGCGGCTCACCTCCAACTGCGCAACGCTACGCGCTGTTCACATCCAACTGCCAAACACTACAATAGCAAATATCCCAACAATTCAAACCAGCCACAGATTTCACACAGCACAGTCAGTGATTTTCATATAGAGCGCTACGTGGCGTTACCAACATAAAAACCTAAACAGCCTACTTACAGGTTCTATGCCCAAAAGAGTGGGGAATAATATGGTGTACTGGAATCTCAAATAAAACCAACCTGCTTTCAGAACGACCCTCTATTTTGGTTTGATTTACTACTTTGAATATCGGATTTTTTCTCACTCGGTTGTGAGGTGATGTCTCGTGTAAGGAGGAGAAACGATTAACAGCATGTGTTGGCATTCAATGTCGGTAGAATCTCTACCTACTCTTTACTATGTCGTCTATCGATAATTAGCATCCTATGACCGTCATGCAAGTTTTGGAATCGGTAAGTTCAGCAGAGTCGTACTCAACGCCATTCCAAAGCTCGTTGGTCCCATGCGTCCAACACCCTAGAGGACAGACGCTTTGTTCGTTCAGCCGTACAACATCGTACAGCCACACCACAGTCATGAAATTGGGTTGCTTCTAGCAAGATAATTATCCATGCGTAATGTGCGCCGTCTGGACTAGTGTTGTGGCTTACCTAGACGCGGCAACAGAAGGTGGTGTCACCGAATGGTAACGATGGACTTAGCAACTGGATCATGATAGCGTTTCAGGAGAAGCTGCGGATGTGCGTACAGCATCATGATGGACGAATCCATGTGGCGAGGCTCTGAGGAGAACGAATGTTGCCGGAGAGTATACATCATCGTCGTATGAGCTCAGAACCTGCCCTCATGGCATGGCGTTCCACTAGGTATGCTTCAATACGGATGGCATTCGTCTGTTGCCTTAACGGCCAGATTCTCCATTTCTTCCACACACTGAAAACATCTGATCGTATGTTGTCGACAGACTGGCACGCCATCACTTGCCATTCATTACGACTGAACTGTGGCACGGGGTTAAAAGACTGCAGAATGACGCACACTTATCTACGGTTCAAACTCAGTTTGCATCTCTCTTGCTCCCAGAGGGAGAATGTCGAATTTTTGCATCCTGGACAAACTCAAAGTCTTCCTACCGAACCGTACTGTTCATTTAAGTTTTTATTTGATGTGCTTAGAAATGACTTACTCAGTAGTTAAAAGTCACACTTTTACGCTAATTTATAACTGAATGTGAATATGTAGGAATGTGATTGATACAAAACTTGGGCTATAGTTAATGGGGATTTTATCTCATATGTCCGGCAAAGCCTATCTGATTTCCTTCCTACCACAGTGCTTTGCTTTGTGAAGAGAAGTATCATGCTGATCCACGGAAAGTACGAACTGTTGCTACAGTGGGCACTCGTGCTTTAGTATAAAACGGATTCATAAACATTTGCATTCGTTGTCATCGCCAGTATTCGCCGTCACAATAGCTCCACCAAATTATTTTTCTAGATTTTTAGCCAATTTTACAAACCACTATTTAAGTACCACACCTGGTGAACCTAATCTAGGAAGTTATACAATGATTTCTATTTACCTCAGTGAGGCAGTTATAAGGCGAAGAGACCTTACTTCGATTATTTCACTGTGCTTTGAGCAATAGTGCCCAGACGTCTGTGTACTTAATTTAGATGATATTAGCTTACCTATAAGTATTGCGTCATATGATGTATTTTTCTCTGATTAAAAAATGGGAATAGATAACCATTTCCCAGAACGAGACAACAATTGCAGTTACTGTAAACTGTATCATTACTGGAGCAAGGCATTACAACATTTACTGCGTTTTCCACATTTCTTGAATTAGTACAACGTGTAAGTTGTTCACACCTATACTTCTTAAGCGTGTAGTTATGTCAATGCCTTCTGCTCATATCAGTACCCTGAACCCTTTTACGAAACGGTTTCTATGCCATGTTCCACTGCTGCTATTCGTACACTATTCTTCGTGGACCCGTCGGACTGTCCACTTCGATTCACCAACAAATCGGGCAACTTCATTCGCGGTATTGTAATGGGCACGACCCGACATTCTGTCATGTCTATACCTCGGCTTAGCTTACTGCGTTCGTTTTATACACTGCATCACTACCGTACCTTACGTCAACGGTCGAGAGTCACATGACCGTACAGTATTAGTCAGACAGCATCTGCTGTGGCCCAAACTGACTTGTGCGCAAATTGAAGGGGATCACTGCTGTTATGTGCGGTATGTTCATCTATTTCTGGTGTATGGGTAAAATATTTCCAGAGTAAGATAGCCCCCATTCGAATCTCCGGGAGGGGGCCACTCGGGAGGATGTCGTTATCAGGAGAAACAAAACTGTCGTTCTACGGATCGGAATATGGAATACCAGATCGCTTAATCGGGCAGGTAGGCTAGAAAGAGAAATGGATAGGTTTAAGCTAGATATAGTGGGAACTAGTCAAGTTCGATGGCAGGAGGAACAGACTTCTGGTCAGGTGAATACAGGCTTGTAATTATAAAATCAAGTAAGGGTAATGCAGTAGCAGGTTTAACAATAAATAACAAAATACCAAACGGGTAAGCTATTGTGAAGAGCATAGTGAACGCATTATGGTGGCCAAGATAGACACGAAGCCCACACCCACCACAGTAGCGCAAGTTTATATGCCGACTAGCTCTGTGTATGAGGAGGAAATTGAGGAAATGTATGATGAGATAAAACAAATTATTCAGATAGTTAAGGTAGACGAAAATTTAACAGTTCAATAGTCATGGGGGACTAGGATTCGATAATAGGAAAAGGAGGCGAGGGAAAAGTAGTAGACGAATGTTGACTGAGGTGGGGGGGAGGGGGTGGGGAGGAAAGAAAGAGGAAGCCATCTGACAGGATTTTGCGCAGAGGATAATTTAATCATAGCTAACACTTTGGGTTTAAGAATCATGAAAGAAGGTTGTGTACTTGGCGGAGACCTGTAGACAAGGTTTCAGGCTTATTATGTAATGGTAAGACGGAGATTTGGGAACAAGGTATTAAGTTGTAAGATATTTCCAGGGGCAGTTATGGACTCTGACTGTAATTTATTGGTTGTGAACTGCACATTAAAACTGAAGAAACTGCAAAAAGGCGGGAATTTAAGGAGATAGGACGTGGATAAACTGAAAGAACAAGAGGTTGTAGGGAGTTTCAGAGGCACCATTAGGGAAAGATTGACAAGAAGGGGAGAAAGGAATACGTAGAAGGAGAATAGGTAGCTTTTCGAGACTAAACAGTGAAGGCAGCAGTGGATGAAATAGGTATAAAGACGGGGGCTAGTACAAATTCTTGAGTAACAGAGGAGATATTGAATTCAATTGATGAAAGGAGAAAATATAAGCCGGCCGGTGTGGCCGAGCGGTTCTAGGCACTTCAGTCTGGAACCGCGCGACCACTGCGGTCGCAGGTTCGAATCCTGCCTCGGGCATGGATGTGTGTGATATCCTTAGCTTAGTTAGGTTTAAGTAGTTCTAAGTTATAGGGGATTGATGACCTCAGATGTTAAGTCCCATAGTGCTCAGAGCCATTTGAACCATTTTTTTGATAAAATATAAAAGTCAATTAATGAGGCAGGCGAAAGGGAATACATACGTCTAAACAATGACATTGACAGTAAGTACAAAATGTGTAATCAGGAATGGCTACAGAATAAATGTAAGAATGTAGAAGCATATGTCACTAGGGGTAAGATAGATACTGCCTACAGAAAAACTAGAGAGACCTTTGGGGAAAAGAGAAGCAGCTGTATGGATATAAGAAACTCAGATGGTAAACCAGTCGTAAGCAAAGGAGGTCAAGCAGGAAGGTGGAAGGAGTATACAGAGCGTCTGTACAAGGGAGGGCAATATTATGGAAATGGAAGAGAACTTGGACGAAGATGACAGTGCAGATATGATACTGCAGAAAAATTTGACAAAGCACTGGAAGAATTAAATCGAAAGAAGTCCCCAGGAGTAGAGGCCCCGGGAGTAGGCAACATTCCATAGAACTACTGACGGCCTTGGGAGAGCCAGACTTGACAAAACTCTTCCACCTGGTGAGCCAGATGTATGAGACAAGTGAAATACCCGCAGACATAAAGAAGAATGTAGTAATTCCAATTCCAAAGAAATCAGGTGCTGACAGGTGTGAAAATTACTGGAGTATCAGTTTAATAAGTTACGGTTGCAAAATGCTGACACAAATCCTTTACAGAAGGGTGGAAAAACTGGTAGACGCCGACCTCGGGGAAGATAACTTTGGATTCCAGAGAAATATAGGAACACGCTTCTCATGAAGCATTTGTAGACTGAGAGAAAAGTCTTGACAATGTTGACTGGAATACTCCCATTCAAATTCTGTAGGTGGCATGGGTAAAATACAGGGAGAGAAAGGCTATTTACAATTTCTACAGAAACCAAATGGCAGTTATAAGAGTCGAGGGACATGAAAGAGAAGCAGTGGTTGGGAAAGGAGTGAGACAGGGTTGTCACTTATCCCCGATGTTATTCAATCTGTATATTGAGCAAGCAGTAAAGGAAACAAAAGAAAAATTTGGAGTAGGAATTAAAATCCATGGAGAAGAAATAAAAACATTGAGGTTCGCCGATGACATTGTAATTCTGCCAGAGACAGAAAAGGACCTGGAAGAGCAGTTGAAAGGAAGATAGAAGATCAACATCAACACAAATAAAGGAGGATAATGCAATGAGTCGAATTAAATCAGGAAATGATATGTGAATTAGATTAGGAAACGAGACACTTAAAGTAGCACTGGAGTTTTGCTATTTTGGAAGCAAGATAACTAATGATGGTCGAAGTAGGGAGGATAGAAAAAGTAGACTGTCAATGGCAAGAAAAGCATGTCTGAAGAATATAGATTTAAGTGTCAGGATGTCCTTAAAAAAATGGCTCTGAGCACTATGCGACTCAACTTCTGAGGTCATCAGTCGCCTAGAACTTAGAACTAATTAAACCTAACTAACCTAAGGACATCACATACATCCATGCCCGAGGCAGGATTCGAACCTGCGACCGGAAGTCCTTTCTATGAATGTTTGTATGGAGTGTAGCCATGTATAGAAGTGAAACATGGACGATAAACAGTTTAGACAAGAAGATAATAGAAGCTTTTGACACGTGGTGCTACAGAAGAATGCTGAAGATTAGATGGATACATCACGTAACTAATGATAAGGTACTGAATGGAATTAGGGAGAAGAGAAATTCGTGATACAACCTGACTAGAAGAGTTGTAGTAGTTACTCGGAGATGAAGAGGCTTTCATAGGATAGAGTAGCATGGGTAGCTGCATAAAACCAGTCTTTGGACTGAAGACCACAACAACAACAACACGTGGGAAGTCGATGAATTATTATTTCGTTCTAAGAAATACGTAACAGGAATGCTGTCTTTTATTTCATTGACCAACCGGTTTCAGTTCAAGACAATGTTCACGGTAGTCAAAGTGCAATTACAAATGTCACAGTGTTGGACTTTAAATGGCTTTTTGACTGCCGTGAGCATGGTCTTGGACTGAAACTGGTTGTTCAGTACAATACAAGTCAGCGTTATTTTTATGCATTTCTTAAAATATATAAGTGCTGATATCCGCTTGGGAAAAATTTATATATCTTGACTTTTCTTGGCTCACTGATTCACGAACAAACAGCCCGCAGTATTCGTGACGTCATTCACCTAATATCTGAGAATATGCACCACATTGCAGATTGACACAGATAAGAAAAATTCTCTTAACACGGTTCTCAAAATGAGGCGTAATGCAACCTGCTGTCTTCCATACCGTCCATTTTCTGAACGCAGGTGCGATCCTCCGAGTGAGCTGCACCACTGGAGCTGGGCGTCGCTCATGCATGCGCACAGAGGGCGGTCACCCGTGTGTGCAACACGTGGACTGCATGCGACCACAGCTCTGTCCTGCCACTTAAGCCCTATCGCGCCAGCCTTTGTGTCCGCTAACTACGGCGCTTGTGTAACCCTGGTGGCCATCGCTGGGTGTTTATCCTGACACGGCTCGATCCCAGATCCGTTACGCAACGGCTAGTTAGGGAGATTTGCGTGCCGCGGGGCTGATTAACTCAAGGATAATTCTAACACAGCGGAGCGTTCCTTTTGCACGTAGTCTGCTGCTCAAATAATTTTAAAGAACATGTAATCCACCAGTTTGTTAGTTCAAGTGAGCACTACTAACGAGCCCACAGGGAGTGCTCTTTTTCAGGTGCGGATTTTGATGTGTGTATGACAGAAATCACATGCCTAGAAGCGTAATAAGTAGCGTTGTCACCAATAGACCTAGTCGCAGAATAAGTGTCCCCGAGTAGGATAAACGCAAGCGTTTTCAGTCCAGCAACGTTGGACTTCACGTGAGAGACATTTGACCAAGACGATATTCTGTGATAGGGAAATTTTGCGAGTGTCCTGGTCCACAAAATGACCAGCTATGAAATATTACCCTAAGGAAAAACTGAATTTAACTTCCATCCAACGATGAGGTTATTAAACACGGATCAGTAGCTTAGACCGTTCAGGAAACTATAGAGCGGGGGGGGGGGGGGGTCAGGAGGCGCGAAAAGAATACATTATTTGAACGCCGTTCTTCTTGATTCCATTGCCGTAACGAACTGAGCCACCTCGACTCGTTAAAGCCAAACTGCAACATTTGTAACTTGTAATCTGTTCCCTAATGTAAGATGGTAGCTGCAGTTAGTTCACTGAGAGGCGCGAGGATGACGGGAGTTTCTCACTCTGTAAGTGGAAGACCACGAACAATATGCCCTGAATCATTGCATATGTTAAGATTCTGTTCAGTATTATTGTATTATTGTTTATGTGATAATTTCATTCCCCAATGTAGGGCCTGTGGCCGGGAGGTTGGGGGGGGGGGGATGGAGGGTGCAATGGACCTAGGGATGGGATGGACGAAAGCTGGCAGAGCACAAGGTGCCGATTCGATTATCAGTATTTCATTCCAAGTTAAATTGGAGTTTTATGACGGCATGATGGAGTGATGATACATACTACGCGATCAAACGTATCTGTACCTATTGATGGACTTTAATATGGAATGTGACCACCCTTTGCCTTTACGACCGTTTGAAATCTGAGTAGACACTCTCAAAGAGGTATCGGAATGTGTATGGACGAATCCTTCCTCAGGAACCGAAACCAGAAACCTAGTGGTGTTAGACGTTGGGGTCTGGAGCGAAGTCGACTTTCTAAGTCGTCCCAAGGGTGTTACATTGGGTTTATGTGGTGATTGTGGACAGGCTAATCCATTTCAAGAATGTTCTTGTCTACAAACCAATGCTGATGCTCCTTTATGACAGCCTGTGTTGTCATGCTGATAGAGTCATTCATGGTTTACAAACATTTTGTCTACTGTATGCAGTACACAGTATGAGAATTATTGAACTATATGAGGAAAAACGTAAATTAGTTACAAACTATGGCGTGCACAGACTTCATTCAACATGTAAACATCGCCGGCCAGTGTGACCGAGCGGTTCTAGGCGCTACAGTCTGGAACCGCGCGACCGCTACGGCCGCAGGTTCGAATCCTCCCTCGGGCATGGATGTGTGTGATGTCCTTAGGTTAGTTAGGTTTAAGTAGTTCTAAGTTCTAGGGGACTGATGCCCTTAGAAGTTAAGTCCCATAGTGCTCAGAGCCATTTGAACCATTTGTAAACATCACTATGCTTACTCGGATTTAGATTATGACATTTTAGATATTCCTGGCATTATTGGCGATGATGTGGTGCAGACGAAAAGCGAAATTCTGCATGACCCACTGAAGAATATAAATATCGATGCTGTCGATGATCTCCAGATTGGCTTCTTTCCGCTCAGCAATCGTTTTGGAGCTACTGCTGTACACCATGTCTTTAATATAGCCCCACAAAAAGAAGTCGCATGTGTTCAGATCTGGAGAACATGGCGACCACACCAGGCCTATGCCAGTGCTCTCTGGGTACCCCAGAGCCAGAATGCGGTCCCCTTGTGTGCTCCTCCAGGATATTAAGCACTCTCCTCCTTCAATGGGGTCGAGCTCCGTCTTCAGTGAACCGCGTGCTGTCGAAATCAGAGTTAGTTTGGCTAATGGGGATGAAATCACCCTCCAAAAACTTTACGCAGCGCTCGGTAGTCACGATGCCATCAATTATTTCGTGACTGTACACTGCAAACCACACAGTCACCCGTTGAAGAGACTTCTCGATCTCAAAAATGCGGATTCACAGTCACCCAAATGAGCCAATTTTGTTTATTGGCCAACCCAGCCAAATAAAAGTGGGCTTCGTCGCCAAACCAAACCATAGAATTCCCGTCATGCCCCAGCCAACCGTGGAGTTTCGAACGTCTCAAGTCAAACCGTTAAGAAGTTATTACGATTTTATTTCATATAGATACGATACTGTGTGAAGAGTTTGACAGAGCACTGAAAGAACTGAGTCGAAACAGGGCTCCCGGAGTAGACAACATTCCATTGGAACTACTGACGGCCTTGGGAGAGCCAGTCCTGACAAAACTCTACCATCTGGTGAGCAAGATGTATGAAACAGGCAAAATATCCTCAGACTTCAAGAAGAATATAATAATTCCAATCCCAAAGAAAGCAGGTGTTGACAGATGTGAAAATTACCGAACAATCAGTTTAATAAGTCACAGCTGCAAAATACTAACACGAATTCTTTACAGACGAATGGAAAAACTAGTAGAAGCCGACCTCGGGGAAGATCAGTTTGGATTCCGGAGAAATACTGGAACACGTGAGGCAATACTGACCTTACGACTTATCTTAGAAGAAAGATTAAGGAAAGGCAAACCTACATTTCTAGCATTTGTAGACTTAGAGAAAGCTTCTGACAATGTTGACTGGAATACTCTCTTTCAAATTCTAAAGGTAGCAGGGGTAAAATACAGGGAGCGAAAGGCTATTTACAATTTGTACAGAAACCAGATGGCAGTTAGAAGAGTCGAGGGACATGAAAGGGAAGCAGTGGTTGGGAAGGGAGTAAGACAGGGTTGTAGCCTCTCCCCGATGTTATTCAATCTGTATATCGAGCAAGCAGTAAAGGAAACAAAAGAAAAATTCGGAGTAGGTATTAAAACCCATGGAGAAGAAATAAAAACCTTGAGGTTTGCCGATGACATTGTAATTCTGTCAGAGACAGCAAAGGACCTGGAAGAGCAGTTGAACGGAATGGACAGTGTCTTGAAAGGAGGATATAAGATGAACATCAACAAAAGCAAAACGAGGATAATGGAATGTAGTCGAATTAAGTCGGGTGATGCTGAGGGAATTAGATTAGGAAATGAGACACTTAAAGTAGTAAAGGAGTTTTGCTATTTGGGGAGCAAAATAACTGATGATGGTCGAAGTAGAGAGGATATAAAATGTAGACTGGCAATGGCAAGGAAAGCGTTTCTGAAGAAGAGAAATTTGTTAACATCGAGTATAGATTTAAGTGTCAGGAAGTCATTTCTGAAAGTATTTGTATGGAGTGTAGCCATGTATGGAAGTGAAACATGGACGGTAAATAGTTTGGACAAGAAGAGAATAGAAGCTTTTGAAATGTGGTGCTACAGAAGAATGCTGAAGATTAGATGGGTAGATCACATAACTAATGAGGAAGTATTGAATAGGATTGGGGAGAAGAGAAGTTTGTGGCACAACTTGACCAGAAGAAGGGATCGGTTAGTAGGACATGTTCTGAGGCATCAAGGGATCACCAATTTAGTATTGGAGGGCAGCGTGGAGGGTAAAAATCGTAGGGGGAGACCAAGAGATGAATACACTAAGCAGATTCAGATGGATGTAGGTTGCAGTAAGTACTGGGAGATGAAGAAGCTTGCACAGGATAGAGTAGCATGGAGAGCTGCATCAAACCAGTCTCAGGACTGAAGACCACAACAACAACATAGTGCAATAATTGTCACTCTGCTTGGTGCTGTAGAAGTATTTTGTTAAGCGCAATAAGGAGACCACACCTTCACTACGTAAAACCACCTCCACCATACATCCTGTTCGCTCTACACATGATGTCAGGTAACATCTTCCAGGCACTCGGCAAACCCAGACCCTTCCACGAGATTGTCACACGGTATACCGTCATGCTTCACTCCAAATCACATGTTGCCAGTCATCCATTTCAACTGGCGTCGTTCTTTACCCAACCAAAAGCGTCGTTTGACTACAGAAAAGTGTTGCTTGTGAAGTGCTGCTCGATCATTGCATCCTATTATTTTTAACTTCCTACGCCAGGTCACTGTGTTAGCTCAACTGCTGGTAGCGTTTTGGTACGTATGATTAATCCCTCCGCTGATTTAATGCAATTTTTTACGAATACCTTCTCCAGTTCTCAGTGGTCTTGTCTGTCAGTACATGAGGCCTGCCCAGTCTTTGTTTAGTTGTGATTTTCTGATACGTAAATATGCAGGTAACGGTGGTTGCGGAGCACAAAGATCGCAGCAGTCCCAGCGTCTTACCTTTGACGACGAGGGCGTACTGGCTCCATGTAACGACCAGCCCCGAATTACGGGATGTGACGTCCTGCATAGCAGTTCTGCAAGCTTGCTCTTCCTACTGATGATGTTAATGATGTTGATGATGATGATGATGTCCTTGTAACACTGCGCTAATGCACACGATACTCTTTAAAGCCTGTACTATAGTAAGTTGACGGGCTTCACCTTATAAGAAAGGATTTTGGTATATATGTTGACCGCGTGTACCCGAATGGAGGCCAAATCAGACTTACACCCACTCAGTAACAACAATGATACGTCAAACAAGTCTGAAGTGCAACTAAACGTTAGGACAGACAAGAAACAACACAGCAGATGCTACCAATTGTTGATAATACGGTCGCCAGCCTAATTAGGCATTAACTGAGTTTCTTCCCTGTACAAGTGGATGTACGTTCAAGTATAACCACACGTAGTAACACTGCATTATATGGTAAATTTTAGAACCAGAAAATCTACTGAACTAGTAATTTCACTTTCTGTACTAATAAGGACAAGCCAGAAATACACAACATTACACTATAATGTTTACTACAAACTTCGTATTGTCTATTGGTCTGATTGAAATCGGGCATAGGTTACCCTAAAATAGCACTTTCGAAAGACACATACAATGTCAATTTTAAAAAGGGTACAACACTGATAAATTTTGGTTTTATCTTGACTTTAACATTGCTGGTCAAATCAGTTCAGTACACTTCAGAATTCAAATGAATAGAAAAGAAAGAAAGGAAGGAGGGAGACCCTGAAACTGTTATGATCACTGTATTGAAATTTTAATTATTGAAATCATTAAGCACTCAAGATATCCAATGTATGAGTTACTACTCTTTTTGTCTTATTTCCTGCTCATTTGACTACCATTCTTTTTGTCTCAAATTAATTAAACTTCATTACTAAACCAATTTCAACATTATCTTCCAACTTTGTCAGACCTATGTTATTCGTCCAGTATTTCATTAACAACAAAGTTCTTTAAACATCATTATAACATAGATAGGTCTGCAGGTAATTATTATTAACATAAACTTTAAATCTTCATCTCGGGACACTCGGATTGCACAACATGTGGAAAGGACCCTGTCTAGGTTAGTTGCGAGGATAATTAAATGATAGGACAGTTCTGGTAAAATTTAAGTTGTTATTGAACAGTATGAAACAAAAGTAACAGTGGTCCACACGAATACAGTACTAAAAGTTTCAACCTGTTCGTATCGATGAGGCGGTGGCCGGCAGGCGGCGAGATGGCGAGGCACAAAGCACACATACCATCACAGCAATGGCTCTTGAAATATTGGCACTTTACTTCTTCATTGCGTAGCAATACTTTTCCTTTTAGTGCCTATGGAATATTGCCATGCTGTATAGGCGTCGGAAACGGCGCATCCGAGGCTCAACGAAATCACGTTTTCCAGGAGAGCCTCCTCGGTCCAGGACGTGTTTCTCAGACCGATGCCCAACTCCGACTACTACTGCTGAGCCCGTTATGCCGCACCGCGCTCGTGTGTATTTTCCCGTGCTCGCCTGTCATCCACCTTTTACCGCTCCCCTACAGACAGGGTATTCACCAAAGGTTTTGCATTCTACATATCCTAATACATTGTCCACGTATGGACCAGGTGCACAATTACAACTTTAACATCTTACAATAGTTTCAACATTAGCTACACTTCACTTCTATTATAACATTGCTTGAAATCTGACATAAACATTAATATTCACATCGAAAATTGTTTACAGTTTCTTCAACATAATGGCATGAAACAAAAAGGAAATGAAATCAGAACATCGATTATACTAATTTATTGAAATTCAGAAGAAAAAATTTATTATATGTACAATAGTATAGCGTTGTTGTTGTTACATCCTGACTCGTGATCGCATTAAATGATAACATCTGTCTACCGGCTTATCGATTCTGTAACGGCACTGTCCATATCTCGCTTAATTTCAAGGCCTTCTCTTTTCTATTACAATGATCTTCATGTTCATAAATTTCAATAGCCTCCCTATACAGTCGTGGATAATACACTCCTGGAAATGGAAAAACGAACACATTGACACCGGTGTGTCAGACCCACCATACTTGCTCCGGACACTGCGAGAGGCCTGTACAAGCAATGATCACACGCACGGCACAGCGGACACACCAGGAACCGCGGTGTTGGCCGTCGAATGGCGCTAGCTGCGCAGCATTTGTGCACCGCCGCCGTCGGTGTCAGCCAGTTTGCCGTGGCATACGGAGCTCCATCGCAGTCTTTAACACTGGTAGCATGCCGCGACAGCGTGGACGTGAACCGTATGTGTAGTTGACGGAATTTGAGCGAGGGCGTATAGTGGGCATGCGTGAGGCCGGGTGGACGTACCGCCGAATTGCTCAACACGTGGGGCGTGAGGTCTCCACAGTACATTGATGTTGTCGCCAGTGGTCGGCGGAAGGTGCACGTGCCCGTCGACCTGGGACCGGACCGCAGCGACGCACGGATGCACGCCAAGACCGAAGGATCCTACGCAGTGCCGTAGGGGACCGCACCGCCACTTCCCAGCAAATTAGGGACACTGTTGCTCCTGGGGTATCGGCGAGGACCATTCGCAACCGTCTCCATGAAGCTGGGCTACGGTCCCGCACACCGTTAGGCCGTCTTCCGCTCACGCTCCAACATCGTACAGCCCGCCTCCAGTGGTGTCGCGACAGGCGTGAATGGAGGGATGAATGGAGACGTGTCGTCTTCAGCGATGAGAGTCGCTTCTGCCTTGGTGCCAATGATGGTCGTATGCGTGTTTGGCGCCGTGCAGGTGAGCGCCACAATCAGGACTGCATACGACCGAGGCACACAGGGCCAACACCCGGCATCATGGTGTGGGGAGCGATCTCCTACACTGGCCGTACACCACTGGTGATCGTCGAAGGGACACTGAATAGTGCACGGTACATCCAAACCGTCATCGAACCCATCGTTCTAACATTCCTAGACCGGCAAGGGAACTTGCTGTTCCAACAGGACAATGCACGTCCGCATGTATCCCGTGCCACCCAACGTGCTCTAGAAGGTGTAAGTCAACTACCCTGGCCAGCAAGATCTCCGGATCTGTCCCCCATTGAGCATGTTTGGGACTGGATGAAGCGTCGTCTCACGCGGTCTGCACGTCCAGCACGAATGCTGGTCCAACTGAGGCGCCAGGTGGAAATGGCATGGCAAGCCGTTCCACAGGAATACATCCAGCATCTCTACGATCGTCTCCATGGGAGAATAGCAGCCTGCATTGCTGCGAAAGGTGGATATACACTGTACTAGTGCCGACATTGTGCATGCTCTGTTGCCTGTGTCTATGTGCCTGTGGTTCTGTCAGTGTGATCATGTGATGTATCTGACCCCAGGAATGTGTCAATAAAGTTTCCCCTTCCTGGGACAATGAATTCACGGCGTTATTATTTCAATTTCCAGGAGTGTAGTTCGTGGTAACAGTTAAAATTGTAGTTTCAGAGAACTTAACTACATGGTCACCTGACTGAAGTGCATGTTCCGCAACGGCCGATTTATCTATTTTTCCCAGTCGGCAAAGACTGTTATGCTCCTTTACCCTCGTATTCACACTTCTTTTCGTAGTACCTTGTCACAAGTACACGGAATTTTATACACACCGCTAGATGATAATGGTGGCCTTCTATCTTTAACAGAACGAAGTACTTGTCCTATTTTACTGGTAGGTTTGAATACCGGTGATTTTTATCTATGACGGACTATTATCGATGGTTACATTTTATCTTTGACTAGTTTTCTCTCTGCTACTAATGTGCAAGCTAGACCACGCCCACTTTCCTCGGTCTTTAAGCCGCTCTCCGACGCCCGACTCGTCAGTCGGCAGGACTCAGCAGGACCAGCCACACCTCTGAAGATGTCCAACGTAGTATTGGACGAAACGTTATGAATTGAAGAATTCCATGGACCACGGCCATATAACCCGGAAGAATTATCAACAACTGTTCACGTAATTCACTACCTACAGAAATACGTTAAAAATTGACGCCGAGCGGGATTAGCCGAACGGTCTGGGGCGCTGCAGTCATGGACTGTGTGGCTGGTCCTGGCGGAGGTTCGAACCCTCCCTCGGGCATGGGTGTGTTAGGTTAAGTAGTGTGTAAGCTTAGCGACTGATGACCTTAGTAGTTAAGTCTCATAAGATTTCACACATATTTTACTTTTTTTTTTTTAAATTGACAGCACTTGGATGAGTGGTGCCACACCCATTAACATTAGCTGAAGGTATCCCTTACCACCCTGTATCACATTATATCACGATCTCAAGTACAATCAAAATTACTACATGTTCGATCACGAAAATTAGCCGAAACTCTGAATCCTCCACATATACGTTTAATTTGAATATAGCATTGTATAACAAGTTATTTTCACGCGATGTATGTAGTAGCTAATCAGGCTGTTTGATTCTTCAGTTTCTCCCGATATATGAGATGACTGAATTCTCCAAGGGTGTCCTGCCCATTCATAGTGTCCAGCGGGCAGAATACTTCGGTAATCGGATGTGTCACGATCGTAAGATTCGCTGACGAACAGACCTCATTTAGGCGTTTGAGCGGCAATCCAGGTGCGTTCGGGTTTCATCGGTGGTCAAAGAGCATTGCGTATCACAGACTCGCATGATACATACCAAACACCGGAAGGTCACGACAAACGTCAAAATAATGGGACAGAGTCATTTAGAGGGGCACTCAAAACGTGAACCAGGGACAACCTTATCAGCCGGGACTGAGACTATAGTCCTATCAATGCTTCACACCCAGTGCTATGCTCATTGCACTCTATGAACCAGAAGTACACACGAGGACTTTTCGATCAGTTGAGTTGTTATTTATTTAGGGAACTGATAAAAAGGGCCGTCATTTGAATACCACGACAAGTTTGTATTTGTTTTAAGATGTAATAGTTTTAGAACAATTAGGGGTCTTACATAATGCGCGGTTGTTGTGCTTGGTTTTAAGGACAGACTTGGAATGTCCCCTTTTGAAAATTATATAAATAACAATGTTAGAAAACCTCTACGTTATTTGATTTTCAAACAGCTGAGCAGAACTGAACGTACTTAGACATTTCTCTCTTATTTATTCTGATCATCACACACTATATTTTTAGCGCAACGCAATCTGACTTTGAATAATCCCTACAGAAGAATGGCCCTGACTAACAATAACCTATACTTTTCATCAATCACTTACCTCACAAAAATCTTCGTTACTCGAACTACTGCAATACAGCGAGCGCCAATACTGCCAGCTAATAAAACTTTCTAACTACTGAAGGCACTACCTACTGATCGACATAGTTAGAAAATGAAAGATTTTGATAGAGAACAAATAATGTATTTACCTTAATAATGTTCAAAAGTCATCGTATATATATCAGTTCATGATATCCAGTATATCGTCCGCTCTCAGAATTCTGCCATCTATCCCCCCACATCCACCACTGCTGGCGGCTCACCGCCAACTGCGCAACGCTACGTGCTGTTCACATCCAACTGCCCAACACTACAATAGCAAAAATTCCAACAATGAAAACCAGCCACAGACCGCACGCAGCACATTAAGTAATTTTCATACAGAGCGCTACGTGGCTTTACCAACACAAAAACCTAAACAGCCTACTTACGGACTTTAGCATGTCTTTCTTGCTTCTACGTTTTTCACTTGTAAGATATTGATACGATATATTTAACTACAGATTGGTGTTTTAGTTGTTGGATGTTAGTAGAGTTGAAAGGCTTTGGGACTTCATACTTTATCGAGTGAGGTGGCGCAGTGGCTAGCACACCGAATTCGCATTCGACGGTTCAGACCCGCGTCCGACCGTCCCGATTTAGGATTTCCGTGATTACCCTAAATCGCTTCAGGCAAATTCAGGGATTGTTCCTTTGAAAGGACACTGCCCATTTCCTTCCCCATCCTTCCCTCATCCGACAGGACCGATCACCTCGCTGTTTCGTCCCCTCCCCCAAACAACCAACCAAACGACTTCATATTTACGCGTCATTTATGTGCGCTACCGGAGAAAAAACTAGTACACCACTTGGTTTCAAATTCTCTGAAGATTTATTGCTACAACAGTGCATAAAGTCTACATTAAATGATTACCAAAATGTTTCAAATGGCTCTGAGCCCAATGGTACTTGACATCTTAGGTCATCAGTCCCCTAGTACTTAAAACTACTTAAACCTAACTAACCTAAGGGCATCACACACATCCATGCCCGAGCAGGATTCGAACCTGCGACCGTAGCGGTCTCGCGGTTCCAGACTGAAGCGCCTAGAACCGCTTGGCCACACCGGCCGGCAATTGATTACATTTACAGATCAATAGCACAAGCCGTTCTAAGGTACCAGGTATCGACGCATGCTAAACATACATATTAGCACGTGCTGTAGCTTCCACGGGTGGCAATACAGACGTTAACTATGGCATCCAGTTGATCGTATAGACTGTGAATACTGTCCTGAGATACATTATCCCACGCTTCCTCGACATGTTCACATAGTTCCGAAAAAGTTGTTAGCTGCTGTGTCGCATCATATCTCACACGTGCTCGATTGGAGATTGTAGAGGCCAGGGAAACTGCTTTGTCTTGCAGAGTACGTTGAGTTTATCGGGCACTGCATATGCAAGCCGTATCCTGTGGAAATAACACATCACTTACTTGTCGCAATAGCCGGCCCCTGTGACGGAGCGGTTCTAGGCTATTTAGTCCGTTACCACGCGGCTGCTACGGTCTCAGGTTCAAATCCTGCCTCGCGCATTGATGTGTGTGTTGTTCTTAGGTTAGTTAGGTTTACGTAGTTCTAAGTCTAGCGGTCTGATGACCTCAGATGTTACACTACTGGCTATTAAAATAGCTACACCAAGAAGAAATGCAGATGATAAACAGGTATTCATTAGACAAATATATTACACTAGAACCGACATGTGATTACATTTTCACGTAATTTGGGTGCATAGATCCTGAAAAATCGGTACCCAGAACAACCACCTCTGTCCGTAATAACGGCCTTGATACGCCTGGGCATTGAGTCAAACAGAGCTTGGATGGCGTGTACAGGTACAGCTGCCCATGCAGTTTCAACACGATACCACAGTTCATCAAGAGTAGTGACTGGCGTATTGTGACGAGCCAGTTGCTCGCCCCCATTGAGCAGAAGTTTTCAATTGGTGAGAGATCTGGAGAATGTGCTGGCCAGGGCAGCAGTCGAACATTTTCTGTATCCAGAAAGTCCCGTACAGGACCTGCAACATGCAGTCGTGCATTATCCTGCCGAAATGTAGTGTTTCGCAGGGATCGAATGAAGGGTAGAGCCACGGGTCGTAACTCATCTGAAACGTAACGTCCACTGTTCAAAGTGCCTTCGATACGAACAACAGGTGACCGAGACGTGTAACCAATGGCACCCCATACCATCACGCCGGGTGATATGCCAGTATGGCGATGACGAATACACGCTTCACATGTGCGTTCACCGTGATGCCGCCAAACACGGATGCGACCATCATGATTCTGTATACAGAACCTGGATTCATCCGAAAAAATTACATGTTGGCATTCGTGCACCCAGGTTCGTCGTTGAGTACACCATCGCAGGCGCTCCTGTCTGTGATGCAGCGTCAAGGGTAACAGCGGCCACGGTCTCCGAGCTAATAGTCCATGCTGCTGCAAACGTCGTCGAATTGTTCGTGCAGATCGTTGTTGTCTTGCAAACGTCCCCATCTGTTGACTCAGGGACCGAGACGTGGCTGCACGATCCGTTACAGCCCTGCGGGTAAGATGCCTGTCATCTCGACTGCTAGTGATACGAGGCCGTTGGCATCCAGCACGGCATTCCGTATTACCCTCCTGAACCCACCGATTCCATATTCTGCTAACAGTCATTGGATCTCGACCAACGTGAGCAGCAATGTCGCGATACGGTAAAACGCAATCGCGATAGGCTACAATCCGACCTTTTATCAAACTAGGAAACGTGATGGTACGCATTTCTCCTCCTTACACGAGGCACCTCATCAGCGTTTCACCAGGCAAAGCCGGTCAGCTGCTGTTTGTGTATGAGAAATCGGTTGGAAACTTTCCTCATGTCAGCACGTTGTAGGTGTCGTCACCGGCGCCAACCTTGTGTGAATGTTCTGAAAAGCTAATCATTTGCATATCAGGGCATTTTCTTCCTGTCGGTTATATTTCGCGTCTGTAGCCATTCATCTTCGTGGTGTAGCTATTTTAATGGCCAGCAGTGTAAGTCCCATAGTGCTTAAAGCCATCTTGTTGTAATAACGGCAGAAGAACGGACCCAACAACGTTTTGCACGTCCTGAGCAATTATTCCCATAAGAAACAACAAATGTGAACAAGAGTGTAGCTTATCGTACCACATACCATAATGCCTGATGGGGGGAGGCGGGGAGGGGTGAGGCGTCGGCGTGTCAGTGCGTCTTTGACAAATGCACTGTATGAGGCAGCGTTCACCATCTCTGCGGTATAATGACCATCACTTGCGTGCAGAAAGACTCTGCTTTCATTGCCGAAGACCACGGCGTGTCATTCCATCTTTCAAGTGATCCTCTGACGCACCAGTTGAGCCGTGCATGTCGATGCTCTGACGTGAATGTAAGACGGGCTAGAGGTGTGCTTCCCCATTGTCCCACAGATGATAACCCTTTTCCCAACAGTTCCTTTTGACACGTCTGAGCTCAGAAGCGCTCTTCCATGCGCAGTGGTGGCTGTACGGTCTGCCACTGCTGCCTTACAGTACGACGAGTCTGGCGGGCGTCTGTGCTGCTCGGGCGTGCAGATCCTCGTCTACGGGTCTGAGAGTGTTCACATTAGCACCGACACCAGCATCGTTGCACAACTGTTGCAGCACATCCAACTTGTTCGGTATTTATCCGAACGGGCCATACCGCTACTCTGAAGGCCACAGTTTGACCCCTTTAAAACTCGCTCGTGGCGCTGTAGTGTCACAACGCTGTCTGTTGGCAGATAGCGTTGAAACTATTATCAGTACTTCTACCACCCCCGAGGTGACTGCCATCGCATCAAAATCGACGTCGGTCCAGGTGTACTAATTTTTTTATTCCGGAATTGTAAATAGTACTTTGGGGAATATACTGGCACTTACTCGTATTTACGTAAGACTTGCTGTAGCTGTAATATTTCGTAGGTCAAGATAGCCTTACACGTATATCGTTATTTCTTACACTAATAAGGACATCATTCGTAAGTTCTATTGACATGTTCGAATTTTCTCGTTAATACTGAAGGGCGATCTGTTTTAACTGTTAAAAACCATCCAAAGGTATGATCGTAGAAATTGCACAATTTTCAACAAGGCCATTGAAAATGACGGGCGGCTGCCTCCTAGATATACTGTGCAGATTCGATAACGCCATCAGCCAAACGCCAGAGCAGTTACATCATCATCAAACAGCACATCCAACTTAATTTTATCCATACACTTCTGGTGTTTACCAATATAATTGCCACTCCTGGACCGCAGTAATTTAATTATTGAAACTTCCTGGCAGATTAAAACTGTGTGCCGGACCGAGACTCCAACACAAGACTATTGCCTTTTGCAGGCAAGTTCAAATGGTTGAAATGGCTCTCAGCACTATGGGACTTAACATCTATGGTCATCAGTCCCCTAGAACTTAGAACTACTTAAACCTAACTAACCTAAGCACATGACATCACACAACACCCAGTCATCACGAGGCAGAGAAAATCCCTGACCCCGCCGGGAATCGAACCCGGGAGCAGGCAAGTGCTCTACCAACTGAGCTACCCAAGCACGACTCGCGACTCGTCCTCACAGCTTCAATTCCGACAGTACCTCGTCTCCTACCATCCAGACTTCACTGTGAGACGTCGCGACGCGTGCTTGGGTAGCTCAATTGGTGGCCGGCCGGTAACTCAGCGTATTCGGTTAGAGGGTTAGCTGCCCTCTGTAATAAAAAAACTGAGTTAATGGATCAACGGCGAAATGAAACGGGTGTCTTGCGACGTCCGCCACTAGCAGACACAAAAAAAACTTACTAATTGAGATTAAAAAAAAATAAATAAATAAAAGCCGGTAGAGCACTTGCTCGCGAAAGGCAAAGGTCCCGAGTTCGAGTCTCGATCCGGCACACAGTTTTAATCTGCCACGAAGTTTAATATCAGCGCACACTCCACTGCAGAGTGAAAATCTCATTCTAGAATTTAATTATTATTTAATTTCTCAAACTTCCCTGATTTAGGACATTTCAATCATACTACAGCGTTCACAATCTGTTGCACTTTTAGTTGCAACAGTGTTAGGACATGAATGTAAGACTGTGAGACCCACCGTATGACAAAGTATACAAGCTACTGTAATTCACAGTCGTACATTTTCCCACCCTCTTTGATAACTAAATATCACTTACAAACTTTGAAGACATGTAGTGGGGACCAGGGCGGTTAAGTTTAGAGCAGGAACTCATGTCCGGAAACGTACCGTTTTCTTGCTACATGTAAAATACCACAACACAAATTCAGATATCCCACATTTTAGCGCCACTGACTGGGTTATTACGTTTGTCATTCACCCATCATTTGATGTCTCATGCCCACTACAGGTTTGGTTACAAGGTGTTTAGTTGAGTTTGTGACCTGCGCAGGGAGGTCCGTACCTGCCGTTGTGCTTGTAGTCTTTATTCATACTGTATTATCGCACATTAGTAATTTCACTAGAGTACAGAAATAAAGCTGTACGTGCATTACATTTTGTGTGTGTTGGTGTTGACAATTATGGACTACACGTTCGGTGAACACGCAACCATGATGTTATTGTAAGGATGCTCGTCAGATGTGTGCAACATTTTACACACCTTCCCACTCCCTTTTCGCCCCAGTGTATCGGCGGGCCTAAGGTACATTCATAACGAGTTCCACCGTAGTGCAGCACACCCGAGTTCGAAGAGGCTGTGCTCAATGTAATGGAAGAGGGCACTACGACGAATTGTGGAAACATAGTGGATAGATTAAATGCGGGTCACTAAACAGTATGGCGCGTTCAGCATGGGTAGTGGCTACGCCCATACCACTCGCAAAAGATACAATGTTGCCACAGGGTTCTCCGTCGCGAGACCACTTCTGCAGTTAGTTCTGGTACCATTGTGTGGACGACTTTCCAGTTTACCAGGGTAAGTGTTCTCAATTCCTTCAACAGAAATGTGTGGGTCTACGAAAACCCGTAAGCTGTATGCGCCATACGTTTCAGGAACGATACATAGTGAACATTTGCTCGGGGCTCCTGGATGGAGGTATGATTGGACCATCCCTTCTTCCACCACATCCCATGGGTTCTGTGAACTTGAGATTCCTTAATGGCGTACCACATGGAATTCTTAAAAGATGTGACACTGTATGTGCATCAAAACACGTGGTTCCAGCACAATGGCACATCTTATTTTTCGCGGGCAGTACGATATCACTTGCACCAACTATTTGGGTAACAAATCGTGGAGGCCCAGTTTATTAGGCTGCATTTTCTTCAGACGTAATCCGTAAGACTGCTACCTGTGTGGTCACGTGATATCTGGGACTTAAGAGTCCCCCGCGGCATCCGAAGAAGACCTACTGGCGCTTGTTATGGATGTGGTAGACCCTGGGTAACAAGATGTTGGTTATCGTGTGCACCGGAACATGGTACGAGGTACCGTATCTGTGTTGACGTCGGCGGTCGTCACGTCGAGCCCTATCGGTATGTGGCCCCAGACGACGAGCAGCAGCAGTCAGAAAGCAACGTATATCCCGGTATTTTGCGTGTAGTGGTAAAACAGCACGTTTCCGGATACGAGTCTTTAGTTCATTTGGTTTCAGGCAGAACCTATTTCACCACAGAGATATAACTTCCTATGCTAAACGTTACCATCCTGGCCCCACTACAAGTCCTCAAAGTCTATAAAGGGAACTTAGTTACACCCTATTTGTGTTACCGTGCTATGTGCTGAAACTTTGTAAGACATAAATCTTTCTGGAATGGTCTACATTAACGTTCTGCATACACAAGGCTGTTTTCTTTATGGTCGTTCGTCTTGGTTAATTTGGGAAATTTGTGGTAAGATGTTATGGAACCAAACTGATCAGGTCATCAGTCCCTAAGCTTACACACTACTTAATCTAACTTAAAGTAACTTACGCTAAGGACAATACACACGCCCATGCCCGAGGGAGGACTCAAATATCGACGGAGGCAGCCTCGGGGACCGTGACAAAGCGCCTCAGACCGAGAGGCTACACAGCCGAGCTCTTGGATAATTCCGAAATTTTTGTGTCTGTACTTTGATTCAGAGTTGTACTCGCTAATATACGTTTTACTTTAGTTATCGCCATGACAGCTTGGTCTACTTTATTCATAATGATGTGTTTATTGTAATTTTGAATTGTTCTTGTTGTCGAACCTCATTTGTATACCGTCACGTGCTGTGGTCCCTGATGTTTCCATATGGGCACCACGCAAACAATTTAGGGCCCAGTGCACTCAGAAATGGCAAGGCGCGAACATCTGGCGGGAAAATGACGCTCTTTCGCACTACCTACATGTTTCCGAATGAAACAGTTCACACAAAGGTGACGTGGAGAGGTGGCGCGCTGCCTGTTTCGTTAGACTGAAGTCATCCGATGCGCCGAAAAAAAAAAAAAGAAAAAACTTAGATGAAGCAAAGCTATATCCATCTCTGTAGATAGTTTCTCAGTAAAACTATTACTTTCTACGTAAAATAATTGAAAACCACTGTTTTGGCATCGCGCTTGTTCTCCGCTGCGCAGTCTCCCTCAGTCCTTTTTGAGGAAACTGTTTCACATAAAAAATAGATTTTTCGACATCTTACCGTCCGACATCACAGCTTCATAGTGAACTGGTTTTATTTCCCTTATTGCACATAGTTAGCTAACCACCGGGCGTATTTTGAAAAGCTGACAGTTACATTTGGTGGTTAGGAGATGGATTACTGCGTAAGAAAGATAGCTAACACACCGATATCTTTTTTAACGGTGGAAAGAATGCGATTCCTCTTCCCAGTTTCAAGTAAGTAAATGATATATTTTGATGCCTGGCCATCACGAGCTGCGACACACAGAACTTGGGACGTTAAGGCCCATTTCTGTGAAGATTTATCGTTCGTATTTCTCTTTCCTATGTGGTTTATGGAGTCTGTTGCAATCACATTGGAAGTTAATATTGCATCAAGAGTTAGTTCCATTTTAAAACAAGAGAAAGAGAATGACAAATCCATTAGCAGTGTTAGCTATATGCTGGATACGTATTCTTTCACATCTTCACTAAAAGTTTCGTTCAAGAAACATTCAGTTTGTTTTCGTTCACATATCATCGAACGAATGAGCAATGAACGGAGAAATTGGATTTTGTTACTGATATAACTAAAGTATTCTGTGTTCTTAGTGAATTATGCTTCCCTGTTTAATGCTTGCATATTTAGATTTTCTTTATGCAGGGATTGAATATGAGGTAAAATGGCATTTCACATATTTTTGTAACAGTTATTACACAATTAATCGTGTTATCTCTGAAAAATAGTACTATCTTTTATTTTCCTGGGCGAACAACGTTCAAGCTGCTGAAACATTTCGGTTTTCCTGTGTTACATATTGCAGAAATATGAAACCTTATTTTCAGAAAGTTCAACAACACAGGTCGAAACACGTAACTTTTACTACTGCACAACACATCCGTACAAGCAGCAGCAGCAGCAGCAGCAGAAGATATGGGATAATTGAACACCATTCTTGTTGCAATTACGCTAAACATGTGCAGTTAGTATTACATTTTCTGTCCTTAGTCAATGGATTTTTCCTGGCAGACGTGTAAATCCGCTATTCTCCTTGTATTTGCTCGAAGAAATTCCGTTTTTCGTGTGGGATATACTGTCACCTTTTACCGGCAGAGTTGTATCACACAAGACATGGAAAACTCTGTTATCTAGCGGTAGATTTCTTTCCCCTGCACCTCTCGGTGTCTTTTTCATGGCTTTCGCAAATCATCAGTTGCTGGATGTATTACTTTTTCTTCCCCCTACTGCAGTGAGATTGTCAAATGAAATACGCAGCCAACCATATCCATTTATTTTGAGTGATCCGCTGTGCAAACCGTGGTCTAGTGAACTAAGATCCTTGAAATTCTTTGGTTCCCTCTCGCCCAGAAGGAATTCGTAGTCCCTAGTGTTAGCAATGATTATTGTTGCACCTGTTTAGAGGTGCAAAGTCTCTATCACACGGTAGGAAACCATGCCCCGTAGCGAAGAATTTTTGATCTGCTGCAGCAAGGATTTTGGAAAAGTGTCGTAAAATTTTAAACATCTCCCACAATATCAGCAATATTTAGGCTTACGTTCAAATAAAAATCATATTAACAATAGAAGTTACGATCAAAACATTTCAGTATCGTTGCTTATCTCGGAATGCTGTCCTTCACTTTGCCTGACGCAATATAGAAATTGCCTTGAGACATTCTGTAAAAGTACTGGAAACTTCGGGATACATGTTGAGGTCTTCGTTGCGTCTAATATGCCATATTTCTACTCTTTATTCTACCGTAATTGAAGTACCTACCCAACATCATCTTCGCAGCTCAACGTTTACGACGTCAGTATCGTTGATGAAGAATACTTTTTCTGATCCATTGGCAGCGCGACCGTTCCGCGTCCCTCTGACAGCGCCACTTCAGTGTCAAGTGCTCACGTCCTTCCCTTGCCACGTCCTTGACTCGACGCCGCCAGGTCATTTCTGTGAGAATTGGGCCTAGCAGTCTTGTTTCACATTTTCTTACTAACTGTGGCGGTGGCACAGTTGGAAGACATCACACTCGCCTCTGGGAGAAGGACGCTGCAAGTCACTATCCTGCCACGCAGATATAGATTTTCAGTGGTTTCTCCAAATCGTCAAGGCAAGTGCCAAGATTATTCTTCTGAAATAGATGCAGTTTCTTTCTGTCCCCTGTATGAGTTTGTGATACCTGTCGAACTCATCGTCGACGAGACCTTTGAATTACATGTATTTTTGAGAGGTAGTCTCTTGGTGCTAAGGGCTTTTAATGCTTTATTTTCTTCAAGACGAAGTTAGGTGCAACGTTACGTCAATTTTTATGGTTCTCGTGCGTTACTTGCTTTTGAATTTTTGGCTAACGTCACCGACGTTACTTTTCTGGTGGTAAAGAACATGGCAGTTCCCTTGGAAGACAACACCGCTACTTTTGTAAGTAGAGCAAACTTCTGTAACAATTCACATAATTGCCAATCCTTCTCTAGGAAAAGAAGGACTCGCATATTTTGCAATCACGTATCAGTTGTTTTATCAAATCGACAGCGTTTGTTTAGCAAAATCCACAATACAGAAACTGTACTAAGTGAAATTGCTGGGGCAACTCTGCTGCAGTTAACCGAAAAGAAGGGAATCAGTTGTAAGTAAATGTGACGTACAGCAGCACGATAAGCAGTTCACAATGCTAAGCCCAAATAGAAACGAGACACGTAACACAGTTTTATGAATAATAGACAGGATAAAAAAATGGTTCAAATGGCTCTGGGCACTATGGGACTTAACTTCTGAGGTCATCAGTCCCCTAGAACTTAGAACTACTTACACCTAACTAACCCAAGGACATCGCACACATCCATGCCCGAGGCAGGATTCGAACCTGCGACCGTAGCGGTCGCGCGGTTCCAGACTGAAGCGCCTAGAACCGCATGGCCACACCGGCCGGCTAGACAGGATAAGCAAAAGATGTTGATTCCACTAGATCGAACACAAAAAGGGACGTCTTACAGAATTTCTTATTTTTTATTTAACAGTTATTTGTATTCCACCTTTGAAGGGTGGGCTAGCAGCGGACAAATTGCCGCTCTTCAGCTAACAGATTACACAATTTTTAAACTTAATGAAAAGTAATTTCATAGTTTAAAATAGGTACTGCAGCCTAGATGACTTTGATGTTATGTACAATCTTCTTGTTACGAAGATGAAGATACAAAGGAATTACAGACATTGGCTGCCAGCAGGCATTGATTGAAATCAACGAGGGAAGTTGAAAATTTGTGCCAGACCGGCATTCGAACCCAAGTCTTCTGCTTACTAAGCAACTTTCCCCATTGATTTCAATCAATTCCCTCTCACAGACAATGTCTGTAATTCCTATGTGTGTTTGTTCCATGCCAATCAGACTGTCGCCTTCCAGACGCGTCGACAACCAGTAGTGATGTCCGCCGCCGGCAGCTGAGTGGCGCCGGCACGGTGGTTCAGCGTGTTCGGTCAGAGAGCTGGTTGACCTCTGTAATAAAAAAAACTGAGTGAAAGGATCAGCAAAGAACTTGGACGAATGTCATGTGACGCCCGCAACAACCAAACACAACGATCAACAACGAACAAAATGCAAAGAAAAAAAAGTGGTCAGCGCGACAGAATATCTGTCAATCCTAAGGGCCCGGGTTCGATTCCGGCTGGGTAGGAGATGTTCACCGCTCAGGGACTGGGTGTTGTGTTGTTCTAATCATCATTTTATTCCTATCGACGCGCAAGTCACCGAAGTGGCATCAAATCGAATGACTTGCACCCGGCAAGCGGCCTACACGACGGGAGGCCCTCGTCACACGACATTTACATTTACATTTACATTTTACCAGTACTGATAGCCTGGCGGCCATTTCTTTTCAAGCAGTACACCTTTGGTTGTCATTATCTGTACCCTTACAGCGTGCCCCGTTTTATTGGCCTTCATAGCAAGCCGTCCTGGGCGTACATTTCAGGGAGACTATGACCAACCCACACACGGCGATAGTTTCTACTGCTTGTCTTCGTGCTTGCCAAATCCTATCTTGGCCAGTAAGGTCGCTGGCTTTCCCCCAGTTGACAACGTTTGCAGCATTTGGGAAGGGTCTTACAACCAGTTCTGAATTTTGACGATGTAACGCTCCAATTGGACAGAATTTGGCACGATATGCCTCAGGAGGATATCAATTAAGTCTATCAGTGAAAGACCGCATTCAAACAAACGATACTGGAATGTTTTGATCATAACTTCTATTGTTCATATGATTTTCATTTGAACGTAAGCCTAAATATTGCTGATTTTGTGGGAGATTTTTAAAATTTTCCATAAGGGCCATATGTGGACCAACACGTTATTGACTTGCTCAATTTGTGTAGCTACTTATTTTCAATAAATCATCCGATTTTACCGAAATAATAATAATTCGTTTGTCTCCACGCGTACACCACAACTACCGATTTCTGACCAATTCGGTTAATTCCTTCGCGATGAATTTTTTCCTCCCCTTAGGAGGTATTTTTGATGATATGTAACTTCATAACGTTCAGAAGAGTGGACTGTGTCAATTACAAATAGTGAAATAAAGTATTAGTTTCAAAATAAAATTACATCGTATGTAGGAAAATTACTTATTTTAAGAATGTTAAGATGGCGCAGTTATTCATAATGTACTGTCTGAAAAAAATGCACAAATATACAAACAAGTATTGATAATGTTTCAATGCGATAAAAATATTCATAGTTCCTTTTAAATTTTCAGACATAAAAAAAGTATCCCAGATTCATTTAACTAACACAAATACCTCGGTGTAACAATTAAAGAGACATGAAATGCATTTAAAGCAAGTGGCAACCTTTGGTTGACTGGTAGGATACTGACATAATTCAGTAACTTCGCAAAGCAAATTGCTTACAAAGTACTTGGGCGGCCAATCCGAGAATACTGCTCAAATGTGAGATACCTTTACCAAAAAGGACTGAGACGGGTAGAACGCATACAAAGAAAGGTAGCACAAATTATCACATGTCTCGCCGGACAATGTCACGGCAATAATGAAAAACATGAGGAGATGCTTTAGAATAGAAGCAAAGTACCCCGCGAAAGGCTACATACAAAACATCAAGAACGATTAGCGAACGTGAGCACAACGTTACGCTAATTGCAATGCGTACAGAGGCATTTCAGCGGGCGTTCTTCCAGCAATCCGTACTACAGTGAAATTGGAAGAAACGCTAATATGTGGCACAGTTAGACGAACCACTTGCCATGCACTTCACAATGGTGTGGAGAGTATGGATGGAGGTGAATAACACAGTAAAGCGATAAAGTAAATTAACGCTGGTTTTAGACATTAGAGTAAAACACTGCAATTTAATGTGAAATAAAAGCGAGACAGAAAGCGAGGTAAATTATACCCATCGTTGTTTTGCGATAGCATTAGGTCGGCAGATTATAATCCTCTCTTTCGTACAGCACCGTAAGTCAGGTCATCATAAGCCCTTGTAACACAATGATGGGAAACAATCGCAACGACAGAAAATAAGTAATGTAGAGTAATGAAATTTTGGAAATACATTTGCCAACGTAACATATTTGAGTGATTAACATTGCAAAATCACAGGTTAATTTAAGAGCGAAATCAGCCATTCCAAACGTGAAATGTTGATACATTAATAACCAGTGTGAACGCCGGAATGTTGAATGTAACTTCCTGGCAGGTTAAAACTGTGTGCCCGACCGAGACTCGAACTCGGAACCTTTGCCTTTCGCGGGCAAGTGCTCTACCATCTGAGCTACCGAAGCACGACTCACGCCCGGTGCTCACAGCTTTACTTCTGCCAGTATCTCGTCTCCTACCTTCCAAACTTTACAGAAGCTCTTCTTTCTGGAGTGCTAGTTCTGCTACGTTCGCAGAGGAGCTTCTGTAAAGTTTGGAAGGCAGGAGACGAGATACTGGCAGAAGTAAAGCTGTGAGTACCGGGCGTGAGTCGTGCTTCGGTAGTTCAGATGGTAGAGCACTTGCCCGCGAAAGGAAAAGGTCCCGAGTTCGAGTCTCGGTCGGGCACACAGTTTTAATCTGCCAAGAAGTTTCATATCAGCGCATACTCCGCTGCAGAGTGAAAATCTCATTATGCTGAATGTAAATATGTACGCATTGGTTGTACAGGTCTCCGATGTCAGTTTGTGGGATAGAGTTCCACACCTGTTGCACTTGGTTGGTCAATACACGGACAATTGATGCTGTCTGTGGATGACGCTGGAATTGGCGTTCGATGATGACGCATTTGTGCTCGACTGGAGACAGATCTGGTGATTGAGCAAGCCAAGGCAACATGTCAACTCTCTGTAGCCCACGTTCGGTTACAACAGCGGGGTATGTGGGAGAGCGATATACTTTTGGGGAAATGCTATTTACGAATGACAGAACAACACGTCGAATCACCGGACTGACGTACAATTTTTCAGTCAGGTTCAAAAAATGGCTATGAGCACTATGCGACTGAACTTCTGAGGTCATCAGTCGCCTAGAACTTAGAACTAATTAAACCTAACTAACCTTAGGACATCACACACATCCATGCCCGAGGCAGGATTCGAACCTGCGACCGTAGCGGTCACGCGGTTCTAGACTGAAGCGCGTAGACCCGCACGGCCACACCGGCCGGCTTTTGAGTCAGGGTACGTGCTCCTGCTATCATACGAAATCGCACCTCAGACCAAAAGTCCAGTCGTAGGTCCAACGTCTGTATGCCACAGACAGGCTGATTGCAGGCTCTCGACTCTCCTCCTCCTAACCAACACCAGTCATCGGTGCCACCGAGGCAGAACCAGCTTTCGTCAGAAAACACAAACCTCCGCCCTGTCCTCCAATGAGCTATCGCTTGGCACCACTGAAGTAGAAGTAGTGGCGGTTTTGGGTCAGTAGAGTGCCCGCTACAGGCCGTCTGGCTCGGAGCTGTCCTTAAAGTAATCGGTTTAGAACAGTTTGTTGTGTTATTGTGCTGACATCTGCTGCTTGAATCGCTGATGCAGATCCAGTATAATGCGCCAGAGCTCGTCCTTCCTGGTAGTGTCACGCGGCCGGCGGCAGCCCAGGCGTCTTGCAGCTGTACGTTCTCGTCATCACCGCTGTACAGAGGCTTAATTTCTGCCGTCTTTCTGCAGTATCGCAGAGGAAACATCCAGCTGGTCGTAGCCGTATTGTACGACATCGTTCAAACTCGGTGAGTTGTTGATAATGGTGTCTTTGTCGCCTTAACAGCATTCTCGACTAACATCAACTCAGCCAGTCCAGTCTCAAAGCTAACTAACGCTCACGCCCGTTACAGCGTGTATTTAAAGCAATCCTGATTTGCGTCGTCATAGTGGCGCTCCTAGCGCTGCTCTTACGTGACTGGCGCGAAATTTGAATAGACTTCATCTTTCAGACGTAGAAACACGCTTACCAACTTCCGTTTATGTCGCACAAATCTTTCTTGATGTTACAGTTTTTCTTCTGTCAGTGTATTTTCTTTCAATGAGGCTCTCTCATATTCAGATTTAGGTCTAATAACTATAGACCCAAACAAGCTATTTCAGTCTCGTTTGTCCTGTTTTCTGAGTCGTTACACCTCTGAAAAAACTACATCGTATGGTGTGCGCTCGTCAAAGCAGTTAACCTTGACGTTTGTCTCCATCTGTACTGTCAGCCCTTCATACGGTGTTTTCCCTTCAGTGTATGTGAAACACTTTAGTGGTTGAGACACTGGACTAGTATTAACACATTGTGGGAAGGGGGGTGGGGAGAGAAAGTTAGTATCAAATCCATTTGAGTTGATCATTCAAAGCACCAGTGGGTGCAAGAATCTTTCCTCAGCCAGAATTCAGTAATTTCCTCCTCCTACCTTTGTGCACTTGAGGTTTCTAGTGATTTTGAATTGACCAAGATATTAAACTATAACCTAATTTGCTTCGTTTCCTCCTTACAAAAACTCTCACAACATTCCGTCTTCTCGTGAGACAGTTCGGAGCCCTCACTCCCGTCCAGTGTTTCCTTTGTGCTTCATCGATCTGCGAGCCACCACTTCCCCACCCCTTCCAGTCTGTTTCCGGGGCTGACAGTGTTATATAACTGAGACGTCGCGGAAGTTTGTAATTATACCATCTGTAAGGGGACGCTTGGGGACTGCGGCAGAAGAGGTGGTCAGATGAAAGCTGCCACATAGCTCGCTATGGCAGCGTCCTCTTTCTGAAACACTGACATTCAGTAAACCCAAGTCTTTAAGACCGACTGAAACAGGATGGAGCCAGACAATAATAATCATTATCAGTCTTTTATTTTGATTCATACCGAGAGAGCCAAACTGAAGCAGCTGCATAACCGTCTAATTCATACAGGAAATAAAATCAATAACATACTAAGAAAAAAGGAAAAAAAGTCCATTAAAATAAAGGGCACAGTTCAAATCAAATTAAAAACAGCAACAGGAAAATAATTAAAGTAATTCAGGAATACATATGAATTAAAATGTAATAGATGCAACTAAACTATTCAAAATTAAAAAAATTTCTCTTGTGGTTACAACCTCCCTCTCTAATGGTACAAAATCATAGCACCATGCGTCGTCACCCTTAGGCTCTACGATGCTTGAAATAGCAAGGTACTGAAATATGTAAAAAAATATTCCAGGGTTCAGTATTTTATGTGACGTGTTGTTGTTGTTGTTGTTTTTGTTGTGGTCTTCAGTCCTGAGACTGGTTTGGTGCAGCTCTCCATGCTACTCTATCCTGTACAAGCTTCTTCATCTCCCAGTACTTAATGCAACCTACATCCTTCTGATTCTGCTTAGTGTATTCATCTCTTGGTCTCCCTATACAATTTTTACCTTCCACGCTGCCCTCCAATGCTAAATTTGTGATCCCTTGATGCCTCAGAACACGTCCTACCAACCGGTTCCTTCTTCTTCTCAAGTTGTGCCAAAAACTCCTCTTCTCCCCAATTCTATTCAATGCCTCCTCATTAGTTACGTGATCCACCCATCTAATCTTCAGCATTCTTCTGTAGCACCACATTTCGAAAGCTTCTATTCTCTTCTTGTCCAGACTATTTATTGTCCATGTTTCACTTCCATACGTGGCTACACTCCATACAAATACTTTCAGAAACGACTTCCCGACACTTAAATCTGTACTCGATGATAACAAATTTCTCTTCTTCAGAAACGTTTTCCTTGCCGTTGCCAGACTACATTTTATGTCCTCTCTACTTCGACCATCATCAGTTATTTTGCTCCCCAAATAGCAAAACTCCTTTACTACTTTAAGTGTCTCATTTCCTAATCTAATTCCCTCAGCATCACCCGACTTAATTCGACTACATTCCATTATGCTCGTTTTGCTTTTGTTGATGTTCATCTTATATCCTCCTTTCAAGACACTGTCGATTCCGTTCAACTGCTCTTCCAAGTCCTTTGCTGTCTCTGACAAAATTACAATGTCATCGGCGAACCTCACAGTTTTTATTTCTTCTCCATGGATTTTAATACCCACTCCGAACTTTTCTGTTGTTTCCTTTATTGCTTGCTCAATGTACAGATTGAATAACATCGGGGATAGACTACAACTCTGTCTTACTCTCTTCCCGACCACTGCTTCCCTTTCATGTCCCTCGACTCTTATAAATGCCATCTGGTTTCTGTACAAATTGTAAATAGCCTTTCGCTCCGTGTGGGTTAGAATGCGGGTTTAAGTGTCACACTGGCACAAAATTTCACCACAATTCTGCCCAACCAATTGTGGACGTGTCACACGTTTGGAAGGTCATCACACTCCCTGTTACTCAGATTTTGCCGCTCCTTGAGACGCCTGTGCCGTGGGTGCAGATCCGCTACATCCAGCACTGGAATCACTCAGTTTTTTTATGGATGACCGAGGAAATATTTCATGCTCACCGTTGCTCAGAATAGACACGAAACTCCCTTAGGAGCTGGCATAAACGGCGTCAATGATACCTTTCCTACTCTTGGGGCGTTCATTCTCAAACATTTAGAGGTCACAAACGACAGCCAACAGTGCGATGAACAAGACCATGGCATCCTTCACAGCATTCGACACTACTGACACCCTCTAGACGATTCAACAGAACTCTAAGGACATCGTGGGTCTAGCCCCATTGAACGCGATCTGACCCATTTGGTATTTAGTGCGAACGCAATGTTTTGCTCTGCTATACCCAGTGGGATAACTGCGCATGATTCGAAAGCTCGTGACGAAATTTGAGCAGTACCCAAAGCAGCATAGGTTATTAATGCTTTTTTAGGCATCCTGATCGGCATTCTCCTGTAGCTTGATCACAAACGGGTACAATATTGATGTTTGCATGAATAAAACGGCAAAGGCTCACTCTCAGAACTCTCAGTTCGAAAACACACTCGGAGCCACCCGAGCACACTTCTTGAACACGACAAAAATTTAGCTGTTGGAGACATCAACACCTGTTCAGCTGAGTGATACGTATCTTGCTGCTGCACTAGCGCCTGAGGACAGGCGAGCCCTTCGACACACCTTGGCTGGGGTTGCCTGCCCTTTGCTGTTTTGGATAACGATCATATTTCGTCGAGTAATTTTTAATGGTCTGTAGTAGTTCCACACGGTGCACCAGAGCAAAACGTTGCTTTCGCACTACACACCAAAGAGGTCAGATAACGTTCAATGGGCTTGCAGCCCCATGACGTTGTAAAGGTGATGCATTAAGTTGTTCTGAAAGCGGTGCTGATATTCAAGACAATAAAAGCGGGTTAAAAGCTGTGAGCTATATGGGGAAGTTAACCTTGCATTACTGAGCAACTGTTTCACCAGGTATCCAGTCTAGCGTACCGAATTCCCAACCAGACTAACATTAATTACAATATTTTAATAGTCATCTTACGACAACCGGTGATATATATAGAATTTAAATAGAAAGAAATAAAAAAAAAGTTTATATTTGGACATTTATTTAACATTGATCATTGTTCCGTTAAAATTTCAGCATATTCAACTTGATTCATAACTAAACTGGTGCCTTGTTAGGATTGTGAAAATGTGAGTTTGTAATCTTACGGAACACATCAAATATGGAGCCAAGATTGGGAAACTGCGTACAACACTGCATTCATAAAATAACACATGAATAACGTTGAAACATATGCAAGAGGAAATTAACCACAACCAACCGACTCAATTTTCACCCAAAGAAGTTACGTTCGTAGCGCAGTCCTGTCTGTCATGAAATTACCACACACTGGTATACTAAATTCATGCTAACTCTCTGTGAAATCTTCCCGAAAAGAATAGCTGAGGGCTACTTTGATGCTTGCACCACATGTTTCACGTGGTCAGCTTGGTTTACACAAAGAGTGTAACTCCACAATAATTTTGATAATTAAAATAAATTACATCGGAGCGCAATTTACAAAAGAAAAACCTCGAACTGGTTACTATCGTCTTACTATTAACCTAATGGGTCAAATAATTGTATAAGCACGTGGTACTGGTTTCACAAAGTACACCCCACGTGGGTTGAACAAAAGATAAGTTGCTATATTGAAAAATATTGTCAAGACGAGACGTTATAATCTCACGCAAAATCGCATTTAAAATTGATGATCTTAGTTAGAGTTACAGATCATCAACGTGTGGTTCCACTTCACTCAGAAAGTAGTGACAAAACTACTACTGGAAGATATTCTGAACTTCATACTCGAATTACACTGCGTTACAATTTTAGATACCATCAGATATTTTAGATCTAAACCTGAAACAAAGGTGATTAAATTTTCAGTTGGGTTGAACATAAGAAATCCATTGTCCTACGGACTTAGCAGAAACGCGCTTAACCAGAGATCTTACCACTTCAGGCGCTCGCCGTGGACAGACAGCCATGGGCCCCTAACGAGGGTGCTTCACAGATACAAACAGAAGTGACCAGAGAGGCAGCTTCCTATACCAACATGACAAGCATTGGACAGGACCATACTAAGAATACAAACCTCTCTGCTTTTAGAAAGCGTAGCTACCTGTTCCGACGTTGGTCCTACTGTTCTATAGCAGACAGGCTTGTCTGCTACCATCAAGCATGCAACTAGAAATACATTTGCTCATTCATCCTTTCACACAGAAGGGAAGGGGGATGACAGCATCTTATCATGTTTTTGTTGTTGTGGTCTTCAGTCCTGAGACTGGTTTGATGCAGCTCTCCAGCTCTCCATGCTACTCTATCCTGTGGAAGCTTCTTCATCTCCCAGAACCTACTGCAACCTACAATCTTCTGAATCTGTTTAGTGTATTCATCTATTGGTCTCCCTCTACGATTTTTACCCTCGACGCTGCCCTCCAGTAGTAAATTGGTGATCCCTTGATGCCTCAGAACATGTCCTACCAACAGATCCCTTCTTCTAGTCAAGTTGTGCCACAAACTCCTCTTCTCCCCAATTCTGTTCAATACCTCTTCATTAGTTATATGATCTACCCATCTAATCTTCAGCATTCCTCTGTAGCACCACATTTCGAAAGCTTCTGATCTCTTATTGTCCAAACTAGTTATCGTCCATGTTTCACTTCCATACATGGCTACACTCCATACAAATACTTTCAGAAACGACTTCCTGACAATTAAATCTATACTCGATGTTAACAAATTTCTCTTCTTCAGAAACGCTTTCCTTGCCATTGCCAGTCTACATTTTATATACTCTCTACTTCGACCATCATCAGCTATTTTGCTCCCCAAATAGCAAAACTCTTTTACTACTTTACGATTCTCATTTCCTAATCTAATTCCCTCAGCATCACCCGACTTAATTCGACTACATTCCATTATGCTCGTTTTGATTTTGTTGATGTTCATCTTATATCCTCCTTTCAAGACATTATCCATTCCGTCCAACTGCTCTTCCAAGTCCTTTGCTGTCTCTGACAGAATTACAATGTCATCGGCGAACCTCAAAGTTTTTATTTCTTCTCCATAGATTTTAATACCTACTCCGAATTTTTCTTTTGTTTCCTTCACTGCTTGCTCAATATACAGATTGAATAACATCGGGGAGAGGCTACAACCCTGTCTCACTCCCTTCCCAACCACTGCTTCCCTTTCATGTCCCTCGATTCTTATAAATGCCATCTGGTGTCTGTACAAATTGTAAATAGCCTTTCGCTCCGTGTATTTTACCCCAGTCTGCTTCAGAATTTGAAAGAGAGTATTCCATTCAACATTGTCAAAAGCTTTCTCTAAGTCTACAAATGCTAGAAACGTAGGTTTGCCTTTCCTTAATCTAGCTTCTAAGATAAGCCGTAGGGTCAGTATTGCCTCACGTGTTCCAATATTTCTACGGAATCCAATCTGATCTTCCCCGAGGTCAGCTTCTACCAGTTTTTCCATTCGTCTGTAAAGAATTTGCGTTAGTATTTTGCATCCGTGACTTATTAAACTGATTGTTCGGTAATTTTCACATCTGTCAACACCTGCTTTCTTTGGGATTGGAATTATTATATTCTTCTTGAAGTCTGAGGGTATTTTGCCTGTCTCATACGTCTTGCTCACCAGATGGTAGAGTTTTGTCAGGACTGGCTCTCCCAAGGCCGTCAGTAGCTCTAATAGAAAATTGTCTACTCCCGGGGCCTTGTTTCGACTCAGGTCTTTCAGTGCTCTGTCAAACTCTTCATGCAGTATCGTATCTCCCATTTCATCTTCATCTACATCCTCTTCCATTTCTATAATATTGTCCTCAAGTACACTGCCCTTGTGTAGACCCCCTATATACTCCTTCCACCTTTCTGCTTTCCCTTCTTTGCTTAGAACTGGATTTCCATCTGAGCTCTTGATATTCATACAAGTGGTTCTCTTTTCTCCAAAGGTCTCTCTAATTTTCCTGTAGGCAGTATCTGTCTTACCCCTAGTGAGATAAGTCTCTACATCCTTACATTTGCCCTCTAGGCATCCCTGCTTAGCCATTTTGCACTTCCCGTCGATCTCATTTTTGAGATGTTTGTATTCCTTTTTGCCTACTTCACTTACTGCATTTTTGTATTTTCTCCTTTCATCAGTTAAATTCAGTATTTCTTCTGTTACCCAAGGATTTCTACTAGCCTTCGTATTTTTACCCTCAGAGCTACCCATTCTGCTTATACTGTATTTATTTCCCCCATTCTTGTCAATTGTTCCCGTATGCTCTCCCTGAAGCTCTGTACAACCTCTGGTTTAGTCAGTTTATCCAGGTCCTATATTATCGTATACAGTACATAAAAAAACGGATGCAGGTTCCATATGAGACTGTGTGACATGAATTACATATAAACTGTGTTTTAAAGTGTAGTAGTGTGACAGATCATTCTTGTTTATGTGTAAAAGTAACATGTTCCACTGCTCAGTCTCCTCCCAGATAGTCAGAAACACCACAGTAAATTGAGAAGTGGAATGTATGCCGTAAATGACAACAGATTTAAGAAATTAACATGAAAGGAATCCAACAAAGACCTTTCAACGTCTTTAGAGTAGGGTTGTATCATCAAGACTATGTGAAAAGTGTCGAATTTTGTCAAGAACGTCGGACTGTTGTTCACTGAACTGCGAACTTACGTTTTCGGTCTTTAAATGTGTGAGAACCAACGCCCCAAGGGAACGGGTGGTTTCACTGACATCATTTATGCCACTCCCTGGAGGCTTTCGAGTCGATCCTGAGCGGCGGTTTGTTTGAAATGTTTGCCTTGGTCATCCATAAAGAAAACAGAGTGATTCCAACGCTGGATATCGCGGTTCTGACATAGATAACAGGGGCGTTAAATATTACCCACCTTGCAGTACACATGAAATTCTGAGCTCTGGTTTTTTTCCGCATGTTTCGACACCTTGCTGTTTGAGGCGTCACCGAGCCCAAGGCTGACGTCACAGGGTGCCACGCTTTTGCACCATTACGGAGAAATATTGTAGGCACCTCTGAGCTAGATTTCCAACTTATGCTTCGCTGTGAGAGACAATTACAGGGTTCCGCGAAAGTGACAACTTTTTTTTTAGTTGTATATAAGTACGAGGTATGACTGTAAAAAAAAGGGATTATTGCTGTAAAACATTTTATTCCAGGAAATTACATGTTTAGTTATTTCTTCCTCCTCTATCTTCATAACTTCCTTGCGTCTTTTCCATTGATGGAAACAGCGCTGGAAGTCTTCCTTTGTGAGCTCCTGGATGATGCGTGCCGCTCTTTCTTTCACTGATTCAACTGACTTAAGCCTTGTTCCTTTTTAATGCAGGTATGACGTTGCCGAATAGGTAAGTCGCAAGGTGCTACGTCAGAGCAATAAGGTGAACAGTCTAACACTGGGATGCTGTTGTTCACCAGTCACTTCTTAACAGAGAATGCGGTATGAGCCGGTGCGCTGCCTTGATGCAGAACCCATGACTTGTTCTTCCACAAATCCGATCGTTTTTTTCTTATTTACTAGCAGAGTTGAGTAAGGCGCTCCAGTCAGTAAAGTTGATTAAAGGTTGTGCTGCTTCAAGAAATCACAGAAGATACACAATTCGATGAACATCAAAAAGAAAACGATCATCATCACTTTCAATCTTCATTTGCTCGTTCGAGATTTTTTTCGCTCTCGGTGAAAAAGGGTTCTTTCGGTGCATGGCCTAACGCTTACTTTCTGGATCATAATCCAATATTCATCAAATTTTCTCTCACTATGCAGGAAATTAGGATTATTTCCAATGGTCTTCAAGATGTCAGTTCATACATTATCACCAACTTCTTTTTCATGGGATTGTGAGAATTTTCGCAGCAGCTTGGCAATTAGTTTCTCATCTTAAATTGGTTATGTAGAAGTTGCCTTAGGCTTTCTTTGTCAATTACTACATTTTCAGAAATTGACTGATTCTTCCAACCGACGGTAAGATTGATTAAGTTTACCTATTTCTTTCGATAATTTTATTCGTTTGTGATGCTGAAGGGTGTTCCGGACGTATCTTCAACGACTTCTCGGCCATATTGGAACCATTTACAGCACTAAAAATCTCGCATACGAAATAAATTGTCTTCTACATACACTTCTTTTAGTACAAGATAGGTTTCAGTAGCAGCTTCTCCAAGTTTCATGTCAAACTTAATGAGCCGGTCGGGGTGGCCGAGCGGTTCTAGGGGCTACAGTCTGAAACTGCCCGACCGCTACAGTCGCAGGTTCGAATCCTGCCCCACACCTCGTCCTTAAAAGCGACGGCCAGAAACTTTAATATTAGGCGTGAAGAGCGTACAAGAACAATCAAAAGTTCAAATATAAATTATGCTCACGCATGACATCTTCTACAGGAAAATCAATACCACCACAATGAAATAAGTACAGACATGGAAAGCCTTTGACAAAACTAAGAGGATAAGGAGCATGCTCAGCCCCCACCCCCGCCGAGAAAGAGGATATCGTTCTACAGAGTCACAAAGAAAGTAGGAAATACGCCGATGGTCAAATCAGCACCAACCTGAGAATAATATCCTCGCTGATACATAACTTTACCATCATCATCATCATCATTTAAGCGTTCAGTCTGGAGCATAGCCCCCCTTATACAGTTCCTCCATGATCCCCTATTCAGTGCTAACATTGATGCCTCTTCTGATGTTAAACCTATTACTTCAAAATCATTCTTAACCGAATCCAGGTACTTTCTCCTCGGTCTGCCCCGACTCCTCCTACCCTCTACTGCTGAATCCATGAGTCTCTTGGGTAACCTTGCTTCTCCCATGCGTGTAACATGACCCCACCATCTAAGCCTGTTCGCCCTGACTGCTACATCTATAGAGTTCATTCCCAGTTTTTTTTTTTTATTTCCTCATTGTGGACACCCTCCTGCCATTGTTCCCATCTACTAGTACCTGCAATCATCCTAGCTACTTTCATATCCGTAACCTCAACCTTGTTGATAAGGTAACCTCAATCCACCCAGCTTTCGCTCCCATACAACAAAGTTGGTCGAAAGATTGAACGGTGCACAGATAACTTAGTCTTGGTACTGACTTCCTTCTTGCAGAAGAGAGTAGATCGTAGCTGAGCGCTCACTGCATTAGCTTTGCTACACCTCGCTTCCAGTTCTTTCACTATGTTGCCATCCTGTGAGAATATGCATCCTAAGTACTTGAAACCGTCCACCTGTTCTAACTTTGTTCCTCCTATTTGGCACTCAATCCGTTTATATTTCTTTCCCACTGACATTACTTTCGTTTTGGAGATGCTAATCTTCATACCATAGTCCTTACATTTCTGATCTAGCTCTGAAATACTACTTTGCAAACTTTCAATAGAATCTGCCATCACAACTAAGTCATCCGCATATGCGAGACTGCTTATTTTGTGTTCACATATCTTAATCTCACCCAGCCAGTCTATTGTTTTCAACATATGATCCATGAATAATATGAACAACAGTGGAGACAGGTTGCAGCCTTGTCTTACCCCTGAAACTACTCTGAACCATTAACTCAATTTACCGTTAACTCTAACCGCTGCCTGACTATCCATGTAAAGACCTTTAATTGCTTGCAAAAGTTTGCCTCGTATTCCATAATCTTGTAGAACAGACAATAACTTCCTCCTAGGAACCCGATCATATGCCTTTTCTAGATCTATAAAGCATAGATACAATTCCCTGTTCCACTCATAACACTTCTCCATTATTTGCCGTAAGCTAAAGATCTGGTCCTGACAACCTCTAAGAGGCCTAAACCCACACTGATTTTCATCCAATTGGTCCTCAACTAATACTCGCACTTTCCTTTCAACAATACCTGAGAAGATTTTACCCACACCGCTGATTAAAGAGATACCTCTGTAGTTGTTACAATCTTTTCTGTTTCCATGTTTAAAGATTGGTGTGATTACTGCTTTTGTCCAGTCTGATGGAACCTGTCCCGACTCCCAGGCCATTTCAATTATCCTGTGTAGCCATTTAAGACCTGACATTCCACTGTATTCGATGAGTTCCGACTTAATTTCATCCACCCCAGCCGCTTTATTGCACTGCAATCTATTGACCATTTTTTCCACTTCCTCAAATGTGATCCTATTTCCATCATCATTCCTATCCCATTCTACCTCGAAATCTGAAACATTACTGATCGCATTTTCACCTACATTGAGCAATTCTTCAAAATATTCCCTCCATCTTCCCAAGGCATCCACAGGATTCACCAGCAGTTTTCCTGACCTGTCCAAAATACTTGTCATTTCCTTCTTACCTCCATTTCGAAGACTGCTAATTACACTCCAGAATGGTTTTCCAGCAGCTTGACCCAAAGTCTCCAACCTGTTTCCAAAGTCTTCCCACGATTTCTTCTTGGATGCTGCAATTATCTGTTTGGCTTTGTTTCTTTCTTCAACATAACTTTCTCTGTCTACCTGGGTTCTGGTATGTAGCCATTTTTGATACGCCTTCTTTTTCCTTTTACAGGCTGCCTTGACTGTATCATTCCACCAAGCTGTTTGCTTCTTCCTACTTTTACACACTACTGTTCCAAGACATTCTTTAGTCACTTCTAGTACTGTGTCCCTGTACCTTGCCCATTCCTTTTCCAATGACTGTAATTGGCTACATTCAACTAACTGGTACCTTTCTGAGATCGCTGTTATGTACTTGTGCCTGATTTCCTTATCCTGAAGTTTCTCCACTCTTATCCTCCTACATATGGACCTGACCTCCTGCACTTTCGGCCTCACAATACCAACTTCACTGCAGATTAAATAATGATCAGTGTCATCAAAGAATCCCCTGAATACACGTGTGTCCCTCACAGCCTTCCTGAATTCCTGATCTGTTATTATATAGTCAATGACAGATCTGGTTCCCCTGCCTTCCCAAGTATACCGGTGAATGTTCTTATGTTTAAAAAAGGAGTCTGTGATTACTAAGCCCATACTGGCACAGAAATCCAAGAGTTGTTTCCCGTTCCTGTTGGCCTCCACATCCTCTCCAAATTTACCCATAACCTTTTCATGCCCTTCTGTTCGATTTCCAATCCTGGCGTTAAAATCACCCATGAGCAGAACACGGTGCTTGTCCTTTACTCTAACAACTACATCACTGAGTGCCTCATAAAAACTATCCATCTTATCTTGATCTGTCCCTTCACAATGCGAATATACTGACACAATCCTAATTTTCTTGCTAGACACTGTCAAATCTACCCACATCAGTCGTTGGTTTACATACCTTATTGCAACTACGCTGGGTTCCATTTCTTTCCTGATGTAAAGCCCTACACCCCATTGTGCTATTCCTGTTTTGACTCCTGACAGATAGACCTTGTATTCTCCTACTTCCTTTTCTTTCTCACCCCTTACCCGAATGTCACTAACAGCTAAAACGTCCAGCCCCATCTTACTTGCAGCCTCTGCCAGCTCTACCTTCTTCCCAGAGTAGCCCCCGCTGATATTAATAGCTCCCCATCTCATTACCATTTGTTTGCCAAGTCGTATCTTAGGAGTCCCTGGTTTGTCAGTTAGAGGTGGGACTCCGTCATCTCCAAAGGTCCGAGGCATTTTGCTCTGATTGTTGCCAGCATCATATTTAAAGTACCAGGAAGCAGGTTGCTAGCCTTACTTGCCCCGAGTCCCATTGGGTTTTACCCCTAACGGCTGAGGGACTAACCGGTGGATTTGGTAGTCTTTGCCGTATGAGCACAAAGGTGACCACGACTCAGAATATGTCCGAGATGCCCAGCCTTATTCCAAAGTAATTGGTATCCCGACTGTCGGGACCACTTACTTGGCCACTCATACTTTGGCCGTGGTTCATGAACTAGGACATGACTACAGGAACCCACACCATGAACCACACATAACTTTACCAAGAAATAAAATAAAATCTAGAAAACAAATACGCGCACAAACACAAACCACTACCACAATATCTCTTTCTCCTCGTAACATCTCTCGACTAACATCTTCTTCAGTTTATAGTGTCCCATGATCCCTCGGTTAAATCCCTCAGATAATGTAATAGGAAGTCCAAGTGTTGTAGACATCAGTGTTGTGAATGGCAGTTCAATGGAAACTTTTATTCAAAAGGCATTTCAGTCCGTAAGTACTTCTGAAAACTCAAGATTAACCACTCACTGTATATCCTATAGTTACAAATAACCTGAATATTAAATAAACTGTACAGTGAACTATAAAACACAGCATATTTTAGTGCAAACAACTGAAACAAACTATTTACAGTTTATTACAGTTCTTATTAGTACAGACAAATTTCGTCATTGAGCACTATATCTGAAGATGATGTTCCAGTCAGATCAAAACTTTTCGTCAGCAATAAAAATAAGTGTCGAAACGCTGGTTTTCATTCATTGCACCAATTAATATCACGGTTTCTTGATAAACGTCCCCGGTTATGAAGGGACATTACAGCGTCTCAAGTGACAAGTGGATGACAACGGTAAGTATACAGTAACACCCTAATGCAAATGTAATGATATACATTGAAGAAGTAAGAAGTATCGGTCAGGTTTCGGTTCCAGGCTTCTCAGATCGTAAAGAAGTATATATTAGTGATCTACAGCTCGCCACCCCCAAAGCTCCACACTTGTCGCACAGTTCGTAAAAGCCGCGAAGCAAGTTAAAGAAATATGTCCGATATGCCAAAAATGAATCTCACTCTTTCGGTTGCGCGCAGCGATACATATCCTACAAGTCTTCAGAAGGATTTCCGTAGATCTGAAACAGTTCTGCAGTGTCAGCTGACGAGCTGACGAACTGTACGAACTGTGATCACCACCAGTCAGGCGCCCCTAGCATCACTGAACCATCTTTTGCTAACCCACGTCCCACTCATTCCCCAATTAAAACGTTGCAGTAAACACTGCAAGAAAAGCATTAACGTGAATCTCTCGTGAAGCGATAGGCAACGACGGCATCAGACTAACCAAGATCAACAGTGTCACTGGTAACTTAGTACTAGTCTCAACAGAGCTATCAGAAATTTCCCTCATGAATCGGCTGTATGCAATGTAATGGCAAAAAAGCATAGTCCAAACTTTCACTACGAATGAAAACCTAAGAACCTTGCTCTTGCTGACTAATCAGCATATTATCAGGATTATTCAAAGTCCTTGGAATAAACGGCTCACAATTAACAGAAAACATACGTGCGTGAATTCAACATTTATGACAAATATCAGTTTAAAAACCATAGCACAAACACTACAATACTTCAAGGTAACAGATAATATGAAACTGCCATGTACAACAGCGACCCGACATACCCACAACCCTGGGTTCACTATAGAACCAACACTGAAAATCAGAAAGCACGCCATTAATCTACCAAACCGGGGAAACCTGAGACCATTGGCGCTCTCATTTGCATACTTTTCTCCTTAAGAGTATGCTGTCAGAGTGAAACGATAACCGCTGATTTAGCTACATTACATGATTAACTTGTAATTCACAATCTGTCTGGAAGAGTACTCATCAAACCACTTTTCAGCCACTTCTCTACCGTTCCGCCATCGAACAGAACGCCTGAGAAACGAACGCTTAAATTTTTCCGTTAGAGCCCTTATTTTCTTATGATGGCCGCTTTTCCCGATGTAAGCGGGCGTCAATAAGATATTTTCACACTATGAGGCGAAAGTTGATTTAAACTTCATGGCAAGGTCGGGCCGAAGCGGGAAACGCCTTAATTTTAATGACGGCCACCCCAATTCGTGTACCATATCCGTGGCACTCTCTCCCCTATTAAGCAATAATAGCGAACGAGCTATCCTCCTTTCAACCTTTTCGACATCGCCGAGCAGTCCTTTCTGATTCGGATCCCATACCGTGGAGCAGTACTCGAGAAGAATACGGACAGGACCAATGTAGGCAGGCTCTTTAATACACCTGTTGCATTTTCTGCGAGTGAATCGCAGTCTTTGGTTTGCTTTCCCCGCAACACTGGCCACGTGATCGTTCCAGTTTAAGTTATTCTCAATTGTAATCCCTAAGTATGTAGTTGGATATAAGGTCTTTAGATTTGAGTGATTTATCGGGTAACTTAAATATAGCGGATTCTTTTTGGTGCTCATGTAAATGACTTGATACCTCTGATGGTTTAGAGTCAGTTACTACGTTTTGCGCCATACAGTTATCTTGTCTACATCATTTTGCAAATGGCTTTTATCATCTGATGACGTTACATGACGAAAAATAACATCGTCATCTGTAAATAATCTAACAAGACTGCTCAGATTGTTGTTCCTGATCTGCATAAACGCTTTTGTAGACAGAGTGCATACAACACTTTCTCGGGGAACGCCAGATATTACTCCTGTTTTACTCGTCATTTATTTCGAACTGTGGCCTTTCTGTCAGGAAATCACGAATCCAATGAACTGTTGTTTTGATAGTACATAGTTCTTTATAAATATCAAATTTCGGTACAGTAATTAATGAGATATGTATTACACCATCAATGTGCCGCATAATTTTTTCATTCATACTGTAGTAGCTGGGTATGCTTTGGTCAAAATAATTGCTGCATATTGCCGAAACCCTAATATTGACCGCCGTGGTACAGAAATACGTTCTGACATCAAAATGTTGGTTCCATTGGTCTGTTTCTAATGTAATTCCAGCGGAAACAGCATAAATGAGTGTGCAATATGTGTACTCTGTGACAGCCTTTTCACTTGTAAACATTTCGGTAATTGCGCTGCGTACCATTAGGAGGATTTTGTTGCTTCTGGATGATACGTAGAACAGTTAACTACGACCAATGGCTCCGTATAGTCACTCTAATGCAGCAGAGAATGAGGCAGATGGACTTCGCAGAGAGTGTTGATAAGGTCAAAGTTATGTCTCTGGAATCTGGAAGGTGTCTCTAGCAACAAAACCAGTGGAGGATCTTCGCAGAAGAAACATTCAGCACGAGTGCGGGACCCATATCAGCATATAACAGCAAGCAGAAACCATGAAGACGATGAACACGTCTACTATGGCAGTTTCAAACTGCTACAGGAGTGCAGGTGTCAAAACAAACGATACGAAATAGGCTCCATGAGCAGGGGCTACGTGGCAGAGGACCTCTTAGTACTTCTCTAAACTGGATTCTGAGAGCGGCTCGTCTCAAAAATGGTTCAAATGGCTCTGAGCACTATGGGACTTAACTTCTGAGGTCATCAGTCCCCTAGAAGTTAGAACTACGTAAACCTAACTAACCTAAGGACATCACACATATCCATGCCCGGGGCAGAATTCGAACCTGCGACCGTAGCGGTCGCACGGTTCCAGACTGAAGCGCCTAGAACCGCTCGGTCACATCCGGCCGACGGCTCGTCTCGCAAGGGCGCGAAACCACTTTTTGTGAACTAGGCAGCAGTGGGCCACAAAGATCACATCAGCCTTCAACCTGACAATACTGAGATTCGCGTGTGGAGGCAACGGGGACAACAAATGCACCCTAACTGTTCTACACTTTCACCCTTATGGCCACATTGTGCCAATACATGAAGGATGACTGGTGTGAAGTAGCGGGACGACACCCTTGAACGCATTGTGGTTCTATTTGGTGAACATATTGGAACGGGATTCACGCTAATGGCCGGCAGTGCGCGCCCCCATCGTCATAATGTTGTTACTACATTCCTAGGGGAGCATAGAATCAGTCAGGTGAAATGACCTGCGTATTCTCCGCACTGGGTCGTGCTGAAACGAGCGGTTTACAATCATCCTGCCCCAGCAGAGACCTTACAGGACATCATAGAGACCTCTGTGGAGGTAAATGACAATATCCCACGGCACTGAAAAGCGTCGCTACTTACCAGAAAGGCCAGTTGGTTCATAAACAATGAGTCGCGCAAGCCAACAGTGTGAAGAAACTGTAATGTTTGAAGTGGAATCTTTAGTAAGTATTTTTGTATTTGACAAGTGGGAAGCCGTTTTCTTATGAGTGTATCTGGCAGAAGGTATGGTAGTGTGGTAGGTCCGCTGTTGTTTTCTATCTACATGAATGATCTTTTGGATAGGGTGGATAGCAATGCGCGACTATTTGCTGATGATGCTGTGGTGTACGGAAGGTGTCGTCGTTGAGTGACTGTAGGAGGATACAAGATGACGTGGACAGGATCTGTGATTGGTGTAAAGAATGGCAGCTAACTCTAAATATAGATAAATGTAAATTAATGCAGATGAATAGGAAAAAGAATCCTGTAATGTTCGAATACTGCATTAGTAGTGCAGCGCTTGACACAGTCACGTCGATTAAATATTTGGGCGTAACATTGCAAAGCGATATGAAGTGGGACAAGCATGTAATGGCAGTTGTGGGGAAAGCGGATAGTCGTCTTCGGTTCATTGGTAGAACTTTGGGAAGATGTGGTTCGTCTGTAAAGGAGACCGCTTATAAGACACTAATACGACCTATTCTTGAGTACTGCTCGAGCGTTTGGGATCACTATAAGGTCGGATTGAGGGAGGACATAGAAGCAATTCATAGACTGGCTGCTAGATTCGTTACTGGTAGGTTTGACCATCACGCGAGTGTTACGGAAATGCTTCAGGAACTCGGGTGGGAGTCTCTAGAGGAAAGGAGGCGTTCTTTTCGTGAATCGCTCCTGAGGAAATTTAGAGAACCAGCATTTGAGGCTGACTGCAGTACAATTTTACTGCCGCCAACTTATATTTCGCGGAAAGACCACAAAGATAAGATAAGAGAGATTAGGGCTCGTACAGAGGCATATTGGCAGTCATTTTTCCCTCGTTCTGTTTGGGAGAGTAACAGGGAGAGAAGATGCTAGTTGTGGTACGAGGTACGCTCCGCCACGCACCGTATGGTGAATTACGGATTATGTACGTAGATGTAGATGTAGAAAATCAATTTTGATTCCTATTATGTCCACCGTCAACAATGAAGCGTTACGAAACATTTATTTTGATCGCTGTATTTCAAATTATGATATTATTTCTTCGGCAGTTTTAGATTCTTTATTCCATTGTACATCAAACGACAGTAAAAATCCCATCGAAACAAATACACTAAAAAACGAAAATTTTTAATAAAAATGTAAAACGTAAAAAATGAAAAGATGTCTTAGGCAAAATATGCGTTTTGTTTTGGCAATAGTAAACAATGTAACACACACACATGTAATGAAGTTCATGCACCGACAGACAGAAAATGTAGCCACTACATGGTTACATTAAGAACATGAAAGGGTTACAGAACTAGCTTCTGGAAGCAAGCAGTCCGGCACAGTAGCCATTCTCTCCAGCAGTGAAGTACTAGGAGATAAGAGAGTTAAAACGGCTGCGTAAGTAGTTTTTCATGTGACCCTTACACAAGGCGTATGAGGCCTTACGAAACGCATACAAAGCTGTCTGTTCGGGAAGGCCGTTTTATGCTTGCCAGAAAAAGGAGTGAAGAGCACAAAGGCTGGCTGCCACAGCGGCGGGATGGCTTTAAAGGGAAGGCCCCGTCAGAAGAGGACCCGGCTGCGCGGCCGGCGTGCGGCAGAGAGACGGGGGTGGGTGCGAGCGGGGCGTGATGCGATTTAGCGATGAAGACGCCCCTCGCCCTTTGTGCCGCATAGCACGCCCTGTTGTCGGCTCGGCTTAGCCGGCCCTTAAGCTGTCTACAAACAAAACACCGGGTGACCTGCGCAAGTCTCTCGGTTACTCAGCTGTGACGTACCGCCAGAGACGCTAACGTCAGCTATTTTTAAGGGTAGAAAGTCTATGGCAGGGCGAGAGGGGTTGTTTCAGAGATATTTTCCCTGAAGAGCATGTTCGCCGTAGGAGAGTTGATACAATAGCTTCGTACCTGAAACAAACTCTCTGCCCAATAGTTACGGTATCGAGGTGAACCGCTAGAGAACACGAGGCACGGCCATAATACGGACACTATGCGAGATGCATGGGTATATACGTAAACAGATAGGAGGCCACAGGTGGTACGTACCGTATGATGTCAGTCCGCCTGTAGCATACATATCAGTCAGTATGGAGTCCAATGCTTTGCATCCTCTACCATCATACAATGACGAATCGCTATGGAAGAGCATAGCTTATAGTAAATTTTTTCATTCTTACTCATGCATTGTGTGGCTCTTTTCAGTGGCCTCTGGTAGCGTTGTTGGGCGCTTTTTCAACAGAGGTGGTGAACCCGACGTATTCAGCTCCATCCTGCAGACGGTCCTCAGTGAACTGAACCCACGCCCCCTAGCTATAACTGATTCATTCATTCATTCATTCATTCATTCATTCATTCACTGACTTATTCATTCATCCTTTATTTTCGACCAAGAAAAGAATTTTCAGGGATCTGGATCGAGTCAAGGTCTAAATCAACGTAAGACAAAGACATAATACACTACTGGCCATTAAAATTGCTACACCAGGAAGATGACGTGCTACAGACGCGAAATTTAACCCACAGGAAGAAGATGGTGTGATATGCAAATGATTAGCTTTTCAGAGCATTCACACAAGGTTGGCGCCAGTGGCGACTCTTACAATGTGCTGACATGAGGAAAGACATTTCACATGTGTTACGACCCGTGGCTCTACCCTTAATACGATCCCTGCGAAACCCTGCAAGTCAGGAGGATAATGCAGGACCGCATGTTGCAGGTTCTGTAGGTGCCTTTCTGGATACAGAAAATGTTCTACTGCTGCCCTGGCCAGCACATTCTCCAGATCTCTCACCAATTGAAAACGTCTGGTCAATGGTGGCCGAGCAACTGGCTCGTCACAATACGCCAGTCACTACTCTTGATGAACTGTGGAATCGTGTTGAAGGTGCATGGGCAGCTGTACCTGTAGACGCCATTCAAGCTCTGTTTGACTCAATGCCCAGGCGTGTCAAGGCCGTTATTACGGCCAGAGGTGGTTGTTTTGGGTACTGATTTCTCAGGATCTATGCACCGAAAATACATGAACATTCAGCGTGAAAATGTAATCACATGTCAGTTGTAGTATAATATATTTGGCCAATGAATACCCGTTTATTATCTGCATTTCTTCTTGGTTTAGCAATTTTAATGGCCAGTAGTATAGAAACTCACGCAGTACTGGTCATCTCTCCTTATAGTCGACAGGCATATTTTCTCTGATATTTCGACAGACATTTGCAATGTCGTTTCTGCAGCGTATAGGTGGAGCTACTCTAAACAAATCCTTTCCATCACGTCTGTCATGCGACGTCCAGGGTCGATGGGAAGCGTCGGATGTTTCCCGTTGCAAACATAATGATTGTTAAAGAGGAATTTTATGAGCTTCTTCGGGACAACGGCCCAAAACTAGTCAAGTGAGTTATTAGTTTTATCGACATGTATTAACAGGGTCAGTAAAACAGGAGGAATTACGAGTACTCCAGTGGAGACAGCACCGCCCTGGCCCGTTCTGACTACTGCATCTGGGCTGAAGGGCTGCTCAGTCGCTGATAGAGTACTGAGTTTTTTGTCTTTTGGTGTTCCCGTTAATACATATCGATAAAATGAACAGCTCATAGGCTCATTTTGGACCACTATATCGAATGAAAACATAAAATTCCGTTTTAAAAATCATAATTTGCAACGGGAAACAAACCACCGTTTTCCGTCGACGCTGGGCGTCGTATGCAAGACGTTATGAGAGCGATTTGATTGGACTAGCTTCACCTACATGCTGCAAACACGAAATAGCTAATATATGCCAAAACACCCGAGAAAATCCGCCTCACGACCGATAGGAGAGACATGGTGTATACTGTATTACACAATATACTATCATTGTGTTTCTTAATGCTATTCACGCTTTGTAAAACTGACATAATGTCTTCGGAGAACAAATCCGCAATCATTGTTTGTCAAACGGACTTGTTACGCTATTAACAGCATATTTTTTTAAAAATCAGTAGTTTCCGTTCGACGTGAACCATCTTCAGATCTCAATGTATTGGTCACAAGAATAACCTGTCCAATTATTAGCAAATTTACATGCCACATAATAACACAGACGTATAGTAGAATCGAAGTTATTAATATAGCCCGTAAGGCTACAGCGAACAGGTGGGGTGAGGTACATTTGTCATATTTGAATAAAACATAAACCCCAGGTTGGATTAATAATAATTTTTGTTTCCTCGGTGGTAATGCTGTTAACAGAGTTACTGCTCTGTGAGAATACTGTTTCCGGAGGCCTTTACTTAAAATCCGTCGTTTGTCAAAGTTAAAAGACATTATAAAAATCATCATAAAATATGTAACTTAAAACACGAGCAGCGTCAGTATCCGTAGCGTTGCTGTAGACCTGTGTCCGTCGTAGCATGCTTCCTCCTGTGACCATTGTTTCGAAGTGCTGCGAGACGACCGCTGCTGGGGCTCACAAGAAAATGGTTCTGAGCACTATGATGACCTCAGATGTTAAGTCCCAGTCCCCTAGAACTTAGAACTACTTAAACCTAACTAACCTAAGGACATCACACACATCCATGTCCGAGGCAGGATTCGAACCTGCGACCGTAGCAGCCACGCGGTTCCGGACTGAAGCGCCTCGAGCCGCTCGGCCACCGCCGCCGGTGACTTACAAGAAATACGGGCCGCGCAACGAACTTGTGACGTTACACTAGTCGGCTCGTCCGCCATACTTCGCGAATGCTCGTTTCCGTGCAAGACTCACGGGAAGTGAATACGCCAATTAAAATGTACCCACAAACGGTCTTGTTTGTTGTGTGCTAGTGAGAGCTCACGTGCATTTAAAACGCGCAAGTCAGAATTACTGAACTCGTCATAAACAGTTACTCGCTCCCCGCCGGAGACGGCTGCTGGCATTCGTAAGACTTGCAGTGTCACGTGCTGTGACGTAAGCGTTCGGGCCTGTCTTTCCAGTGGGACTGGACCGCAGGAGGCCCCTTCACTGATCTCAGGCGCAACACACATGTTCCACCGTCGCGCTGCACACTTTCTCTCACCTATCTCTTTGGACGTCAATTTATTTGCTACTGTATCGATCACTGCCGTGCAATTTTTCTACCTACATAGTGCCAACATTTTCGTCTTTTCCTCGAAGTTTGTCACTACATAACTGCTAATGTACATGGTAATGTTCCGTACTGAATTTTCAGTCATCCAGCTTTCTTCTTTTTATTTTGCTGTTATTACAAAATTTGCGTTCAATTGGTGTATTTATATATTACAGTCTTTTGCTCAATGTTCATGCATTTCGTACTGAAGTAAAGGTCTCGGTACGTACCTCGGGTCTCACCATTTTCCTTTTTCGGTTTTAACCCTATATACTTTATTTCAATTGATTAGTCTAAATCGGATTCCATCTGAAAATCTATTACATATCATTATTTCTCTTTGCCAATGTCATATGACATAATAACACTACTGGCCATTAAAATTGCTACGCCACGAAGATGACGTGCTACAGATGCGAAATTTAACCCACAGGAAGAAGATGCTGTGATATGCAAATGATTAGCTTTTCAGACCATTCACACAAGGTTGGCGCCGGTGGCGACACCTTCAACGTGCTGACATGAGGAAAGTTTCCAGCCGATTTCTCATACACAAACAGCAGTTGACGGACGTTGCCTGGTGAAACGTTGTTGTGATGCCTCATGTAAGGAGGAGAAATATGTACCATCACGTTTCTGACTTTGATAAAGGTCGGATTGTAGCCTATCGTGATTGCGGTTTATTGCATCGCAACATTGCTGCTCGCGTTGGTCGAGATCCAATGACTGTTAGCAGAATATGGAATCGGTGGGTTCAGGAGGGTAATACGGAACGCTGTGCTGGATTCCAACAGCCTCGTATCACTAGCAGTCGAGATGACAGCCATCTTATCTGCTTGGCTGTAGCGGATCGTGCAGCCACGTCTCAATCGCTGAGTCATCAGATGGGGACATCTGCAAGAGAACGACCATCTGGACGAACAGTTCGACGACGTTTTCAACAGCATGGACTGTCAGCTCGGAGACCATGGCTGCGGTTAACGTTGACGTTGCATCACAGACAGGAGCGCCTGCGATGGTGTACTCAACGACGAACCTGTGTGCACGAATGGCAAAAAGTCATTTTTTCGCATGATTCCAGGTCCTGTTTAAGGCATCATGATGGTCGCATCCGTGTTTGGCGACATCGCGGTGGACACACATTGGAAGCGTGTATTCGTCATCGCCATACTGGCGTATCATCCGGCGTGTGGTATGGGGTGCCATTAGTAAGACGTTTCCGTCACCTCTTGTTCGCATTGACGGCACTTTGAACAGTGGACGTTACATTTCAGATGTGTTGCGACCCGTGGCTCTACCCTTCATTCAATCCCTACGAAACCCTACATTTCAGCAGGATAATGCACGACCGCATGTTGCAGGTCCTATATGGGCCTTTCTGGATACAGAAAATGTTCGGCTGCTGCCCTGGCCAGCACATTGTCCAGCTCTGTCACCAATTGAAAGCGTCTGGTGAATGATGACCAACCAAGTGGCCAGTCACTACTCTTGATGAACTCTTGTATCGCGTTGAAGCTGCATGGGCAGCTGTACCTGTAAAAGACTTCGAAGCTCTGTTTGACTCAATGCCCCGGCGTATGAAGGCCGTTATTGCGGCCAGAGGTGGTTATTCTGGGTGCTGATTTCTCAGGATCTATACACCCAAATTGTGTGAAAATGTAATCACATATCAGTTCTAGTATAATATATTTGTCCAATGAATCGCCGTTTATCATCTGCATTTCTTCTGGGTGTAGCAATTTTAATGGCCAGTAGTGTACTATGCCGCCTACCCTCCGTTCGTTTTATCCCTTATTCTTTATCTTAGACTAGCTTTTTCGTCTTGTTATTCTCTTGATTCGGAATTGTGTAATGATGTATTTTTCGTTTTTGCTTTATATCAGTGGCAAAAGTCTTGCCACAGTGGATACACCGGTTCCCATCAGAGACCCGAAGTCAAGCGCTGGCGTCATGGCTGGCACTTGGATGGGTGATCCTCCAGGACGCCATGCGCTGTTGCCTTTTTTCGGGGTACACTCAGCCTCGTGATGCCAATTGAAGACCTACTCGACCGAATAGTAGAGACTCCGGTCAAAGAAAACCATTATAGCGTTCGGGAGAACGGTGTGCAGACCACAAGCCCCTCCTACCCGCATCCTCATCTGAGGATGATACGGCGGTCGGATGGTCCCGATGGGCCACTTGTGGCCTGAAGACGGAGTTCTTTTATATCAACATCCACGTGGATACTATGCAAATCGCAATAATTATCTATTATTCCAATCTCGCACAGAGCGCGGAAAAAACACCACCAATATCTTTCCCTTATTTTATAATGAAGATCGTTCCTCCCTACGCAGGTCGGCTTCAACAAAATATTCTCGCATTCGGAGGAGAAAGTTGGTGGTTGAAATATCGTGAGGAGACTCCGCCGTAAAGAAAAACACTTTTGTTTTAATAATGTCCACCCCAAATCCTGTATCATGTCAGTGATACCCTATTTCACGATAATAAAAAACCTGCTGTCCCTCTCTGAACTTTCTCGATGCACTCCGTTAATCCTATCTCGTAAGGATCCCAGACCGATAAGCAGTATTCCAAAAGTGGTTCAAATGGCTCGGAGCTCCATGGGACTTAACATCTGAGGTTATCAGTCCCCTAGGACTTAGAACTACTTAAACCTAACTAATCTAAGGACATCACACACATCACGCCCCAGGCAGGATTCGAACCTGCGACCGTAGCGGTCGCGCGATTCCGGACTGGACCGCCTAGAACCGCTTGGCCACAGCGGCCGGCTCCAAAAGAGGACGGACAAGCGTAGTGTAGGCACTCTCTTTAGTAGATCTCTTACATTTTCTAAGTGTTCTGCCAATAAAACGCAATCTTTGGTTTTGCTTTCGGCACAACATTTTCTATGTGCTCTTTTCAGTTTAAGTTGTTCGTAATTGTAATTCCTAGCCATTCAGTTGGAATTACGGCCTTTGGATTTGGCTGATTTATAGTGTAACCGAAGTTTAACGGATTCTTTTTAGCACTCATGTGGATGACCTCACACTTTCCATTATTTGGTGTCAATTGCTAATTTTCGCACCATACAAACACCTTTTCTAAATCTTTTTGCGATTTGTTTTGATCTTTTGTTGGCTTTACTAGACGATTAACGACGCCATCATATGCAAGAAGCAAAATCATTTAAATACGTAAAGAACAGCGAGGGACCTATAACACTACCTTGGGGAACGCCAGAAACTACATCTGTTTTACTGTTTCTGTCAATTACTACGAACTGTGAACCCTCTGACAGGAAATCACGAATCCAGTGAAATACTGAGACGATAGTCTATAACCACGCAATTTGACTACAAGTCACTTGTGATGTACAGTGTCAAACGCCTTCTGCAACTCTAGAAATACGGAGCCAATTTGAAATACCTTGTCAATAGCATTCAGCACCTCGTGTGAGTAACGAGCTAGTTCTGTTTCAGAAGAACGATGTTTCCTAAATCCGTGTAACTTTCCATTTAATACGCGTTTTGTTTAACACTTCTCGATTTTTACCTCGTTTGTCATATGCGTCCAGCGCCACTTTGCTCTGCTACTTGCGCTACTTGCTCATGTTTGTTTTTTTCTACGTAACGCCAAAATGTTTTACTCAATCGTAATATGTAACTGATGAATCACGTACGGCGCTTTACCGGGTATATGAAGCACCTTACCTCCGTTGGTATGTTAGTTTTAATGAAGGTTCTTGCGTCAATTTTATTATAATTTCTGGAATGAGATTTTCACTCTGCAGCGGAATGTGCGCTGATATGAAACTTCCTGGAAGATTAAAATTGTGTGCCGGACGGCGATAAAAACTCGGGACCTTTGCAGGAGAGCTTATGTGAAGTTTGGAAAGTAAAATGTGACGTATGTTGGAACTGAGTCTGTGAGGATGGGTCATGAGCCGTGCTTGGGTAGCTCAGATTGTAGAGCACTTGCCAGCGAAAAGTAAAGTTGCCGAGTTGGACTCTCGGTTCGGCACACAGTTTTTATCTGCCAGGAAGATTCATTATTATTTGTCTTAAACGTGCTGTGGTTCCTCGTGACTTTCGTATCCTTTCTACGATATTATGAAGAAGCGTTTAAATTATGAAGATGAATTAACTCGAAACACGTAAATACAGTTGAGTTGCTGAGCATCAAGTGACTGAAATATTTTTCTCCAGCGGCCTTAATAGTGGTGTTGAAAATTTATGACGTCCAAATCTAGTCGCAGGACTATTACGTGACTTTGTGTCACATATTAAATTCAGCTGCAATGGTCGTCACCTTATTAAGTCACCCTGAATGTTAAAATAGCCATTATGATTGAATTCCCTCTGCTCGTTCATGATTAGCCTCGGAGCTTGCTTTTTGTGACTGTAATTTTCAAGTTCGCCCAAGACGTCAACGAATTTTCCCTTTTAAGCTGTGGTGCAGCATGGACCATAGATGACGCGGGTGGACAACGTCTGCTGAGATACGTACAGGCCTGTAACTGCTGATCTACTGACTGCACAGACGAAGCAAGGGGCTACCAACTGTGCCCTCTCGACTATCGTTCAGCGACTCGATTGACGCACCCATGATCATCGGCGACAAAGGCTGGAATTTGCAGGCTTGTACCCCGACTGGACGTAGGAAGTCCCAAGTTTTGCTCAGTGTTGATAAATGAGTGCTTTAAGGTTTCCGTACGTGCCACAAACGCTGTTTTGTTCTGACAATGTGAGTGCATGCTGAATCTAGATCCGAAGACCCTTCCCGTTTGCTCAGTATATTTTTCACTGGAGTCTTTACATTTGATCATGTATAAACTTGAATCCTGTGCAATGCCACGAGTAAGGGTGACTTTTCAGCGACTGACAGCTACAACATGTACGCTCAATGCCATTGACGTTTGGATCTATGGCCGAATTGAACATGGCGTGCAGCAATAATTCTTTTAACAGAACCTATACCTTGGTTGAAGTGGGTGTGACACAATTCTGAAACACATAACATTTACTGCAATTTCAGCATCCAACAAACATTTGATAAAAAAGATATTAAGAAGCTCAGTAACACTTTCTTTATTATAAGGTTTCGAATCCCAAAATTTATCTAAATGTTACTTACAGAAGAGCTCACACGTAATTATAATAAACCAATACAAATGCCTTCCCCCACAATTGTAATGACGTAGAATACAAATGATTTCCCACACAATTATAATAAAATTCCAATTGCCAGCTGTAATTTAATGCCTTGATCATCAAGCTAGAAGTAACATCGGCAGTCTTAGAGAATATGCCCCTTTCAACCACAAAATATTTTGACTGAACGGTAAATTGCAATACATTCAAACAACGAACACCATGATCTTACGTATGCCCACCAACTAGTTCAAATAGGAACACAAATCATTACTTGTCTGTTCAATAAATTTCAATATCGTTATTATTCTTCAAAACTGGTAACTCGCGATAAACTTCATGCAGGTACAACCCAGTCACTGTGGTTTACACAAAGGTATCATCGGCCGCTCTTCATGTGCAGTAACCAGCCACTGCAGCCATACTTAGCGCTTGAGTATATCCGGCTTGTTTTTGCTGAATTTGTCGCTTACCATCAGTCGAATCGTGCAGCGATGGTCGCCATATTCCAGCGTAAAAACTTTCTCCAGTATCGGTCCTGACTGGTACACAAAGTAACATTAATGTCTGATGATGACCGCCGCGCAGGATTAGCCGAGCGGTCTGAGGCGCTGCAGTCAGGGATTGTGCGGCTGGTCCCGGCGGAGGTTCGAGTCCTCCCTCGGGCATGGGTGTGTGTGTTTGTCCTTAGGATAATTTAGGTTAAGTAGTGTGTAAGCTTAGGGACTGATGGCCTTAGCAGTTAAGTCCCATAAGATTTCACACACATTTTTTTTTATGATGACCGCCACAGTCACCGATACGAACCAAGTAACCGCTGCGCTGTGATACGGCTAGCAGCGTACTGCGTGGGGAGCGAGGGACTTCTTGTTGCCTCCAAGCCGAGGGCTGAATGCATGACGCTCCACCGATTACGGGGTAAGCCGCAGCTGTGTCTAGGCAGCGCCACAGCCGCGCCGCTCCAGCCTCGCGATGCAGCGAGGGGCACGCTGAAACGTCCCCTTAGAAAAATTATGAATGATTGTGCTGGTAAACCTGTACGTTATTTGATTTTCAAACAGCTGAGTAAAACTGAACGTACTCAGTCATTTTTCTCTTTACTTATTCCGATCAACACTATACTGACACACAATATTTTTAGCGCAACGCAATCTGACTTTCAATAATCCCTACTAATGAATGGCCCAGACTAACAATAGCCTATACCTTTCATGAATCACTTATCTCAAAAAAATCTTCGTTACTCGATCTACTGCAATACAGCGAGCGCCAATACTGCCAGTTAATAAAACATTCTAACTACTGAAGGCACTACCTACTGATCGACATAGTTAAAAAATGAAAGATTTTGATAGAGAACAAACAATGGTTTTACCTTAATAATGTTCAAAAGTCAGCTCATGATATCCAGTATATCGTCCGCTCTCAGAATTCTGCCATCTCTCCCCCCACATCCACCACTGCTGGCGGCTCACCTCCAACTGCGCAACGCTACGTGCTGTAAACATCCAACTGCCCAATACTACAATAGCAAAAATTCCAACAATGAAAACCAGCCACAGACAGCACGCAGCACAGTAAGTAATTTTCATACAGAGCGCTACGTGGCTTTACCAACACAAAAACCTAAACAGCCTACTTACAGACTTTAGCATGTCTTTCTTGCTTCTACGTTTGTCAGTTGTATGATTTGATACGATACATTTAACTACAGCTTGGTGTTTTAGTTGTTGGATGTTAGTAGAGTTGAAAGGCTTTGCGACTTTACACTTTATCGAGTGAGGTGGCGCAGTGTGGCTAGCACACCGAATTCGCATTCGAGAGGTCGACGGTTCAAACCCGCGTCCGACCGTCCTGATTTAGGATTTCCGTGATTACCCTAAATCGCTTCAGGCAAATTCAGGGATTGTTTCTTTGAAAGGACACTGCCCATTTCCTTCCCCATCCTTCCCTCATCCAACAGGACCGATCACCTCGCTGTTTCGTCCCCTCCCCCAAACAACCAACCAACCGATTTCAGCAACGCGCAACGCAATCTGTCTTTCAATAATCCCTACTAAAGAATGGCCCTGACTAACAACAGCCTATACCTTTCATGAATCACTTACCTCAAAAAAATCTTCGTTACTCGATCTACTGCAATACAGCGAGCGCCAATACTGCCAGCTAAATAAAAGATTCTAACTACTGAAAGCACTAACTACTGATAGGCATAGTCAGCAAATGAAAGATTTTGATGAAGAACAAACAATGTTTTCCCCTCAATAGTGTGGCAACGGCCTTGACACAGTGGATACGCCGGTTCCCGTGAGATCATCGCGGTTAAGCGCAGTCGCGCGTGGTCGGCACTTGGATGGGTGACCATCCAGGCTGCCATGAACTGTTGTAATTTTTCGGGGTGCACTCAGCCTCGTGATTTCAACTGAGGAGCTACTCGGCCGAATAGCAGCGGCTTCGGTCAAGAATACCATCATAACGACTGGGAGAACGGTGTGCTGACCCCGCGCCCCTCCTGACTGCATCCTCCCCTGAAGATGACATGGCGGTCGGATGGTCCCGATGGGTCACTTGCGGCCTGTAGACGGAGTGGTATATATCAGCCACAGACTGCAGACAGCATAGATAGTGATTTTCATACAGAGCGCTACGTGGCGTTACCAACATAAAAACCTAAACAGCCTACTTACAACGCGCGGGAATTCAAGCCAGAGCGACTCGTGACGACCTGCGGCCGGCACACTTTAACAACGATGGCTGTGCGATTACACGTACTTCGCACAACAAGAAAACTTGTATCCTTCTTGTTTATGCAGAATTTGTCGCTTACCATCACCGTAAGTGATGACAACTCGCAAAAAATGGATTAAAAATTCCCTTAATAACTCCCTAAAATCGCAATTGCTGCGACATTCACAGCAGTGCTGAACGTTCGTTATCTGTTGGAGAGTGCGTGACGTAGTTGCATAGAACAAGACTAAACTCGACCCCCATGGTTCATGACAATTCCTCTTGTGATACAAAAGCCCCTGCCTGCGCATTTTCTGGAGTCGCAGTCTTCTCTCCATGGAAAGACAGCAACCGCCTTCCTGATTATTGTATCCACACTCGGCAGCCACCCGCCATGTGGGCAGTTAGTGTATTTAAACTGCATATTCAAGTCACGACAGCCTTGCAGTAGACTTCGTGCTAGCTGGGTATCTTCCTCCGCCCCAGAGGCACTGCTTTCGCTATACGTGCAGACATTAAGGCCCCTAGTGGCATGCAGCACCGAAAAGCCGCCAGAACTTCTCTCTGGCGGCGGGCCAAGCTAAAATATATATTCGAATCTCGCGATTGTATTTGTTACTATGTTTCAATAACTACTTTCCACAGAGAATGTAATAAATTATTAGTAACTTCTCAATCCCTTTTCCGTAATGTATTCAACTGACTGTCAGATAACGCTAAGGATGAAGCAGTCCGTAATCGACAAGGAGACGAGTTAGCAAAGAACCTTGCACGTTTCAGAGCAGTACTTGAACATATACAGGGTGTCCATTGATCGTGACGGGGCTAAATATCTCACGAAATAAGCGTCAAACGAAAAAAACTAGAAAGAACGAAACCTGTCTAGCTTCAAGGGGGAAACTAGATGGCACTATGTTTGGCCCGATAGATGACGCTGCCATAGATCAAACGGAGGTCATCAGCCTTTTTTTTTTTTTTTTTTTTTTACATATTCGTGTAGTACGTAAAGAAATACGAATGTTTTAGTTGGTTCACATTTTTCGCTTTGTGATAGATGGCGCTGTAATAGTCAAACATATGGCTCACAATTTTAGACGAACAGTTGGTAACAGGTAAGTTTCTTAAATTACAGTACAGAACGTAGTTACGTTTGAACATTTTATTTCGGTTGTTCCAATGTGATACATGTACATTTTTGAACTTATCATTTCTGAAAACGCATGCTGTTGCAGCGTGATTACCTGTAAATACCACATTGATACAATAAATGCTCAAGATGATGTCAACCTCAAAGCATTTGGCAATACGTGTAACGACATTCCTCTCAACGGCGAGTAGTTCGCCTTCCGTAATGTTCGCGCATGCATTGACAATGCGCTGACGCATGTTTTCAGGCGTTGTCGGTGGATCACGGGAGCAAATATCCTTCAACTCTCCCAATATAAAGAAATTCGGGGACGTCAGATCCGGCGAACGTGCGAGCCATGGCATGGTGCTTCGACGACCAATCCACCTGTTATGAAATATGCTATTCAATACCGCTTCAACCGCACTTGAGCTATGTGCCGAACATCCATCGTGTTGGAAGTACATCGCCATTCTGTCATGCAGTGACACATCTTGTAGTAACATCGGTAGAACATTACGTAGAAAATCAGCATAAGCCGGCCGGTGTGGCCGAGCGGTTCTAGGCGCGTCAGTCTGGAACCGCGCGACCGCTAGGGTCGCGGGTTCGAATCCTGCCTGGGGCATGGATGTGTGTGATGTCCTTAGGTTAGTCAGGTTTAAGTAGTTCTAAGTTCTAGGGGACTGATGACCTTAGAAGTTAAGTCCCATAGTGCTCAGGGCCAAATTAGCAGACATTGTACCATTTAGACTGCCATCGATAAAATAGGGCCCAGTTATCCTTCCTCCCATAATGCCGCACCATACATTAACCCGCCATGGTCGCTGATGTTCCACTTGTCGCAGCCATCGTGGATTTTCCGTTGCCCAATAGTACATATTATGCCGGTTTACGTTACCGCTGTTGGCGAATGACACTGCTTCGCTAAATAGAACGCGTGCCCAAAATCTGTCATCGTCCTGTAATTTTTCTTGTGCCCAGTGGCAGAACTGTACACTACGTTCAAAGTCGTCGCCATGCAATTCGTGGTGCATAGAAATATGGTACGGGTGCAATCGATGTTGATGTAGCATTCTCAACACCGACATTTTTGAGATTCCCGATTATCGCGCAATATGTCTGCTATTGATGTGCGGATTAGCCGCGACAAGTGCTAAAACACCTACTTGGGCATCATCATTTGTTGCAGGTCGTGGTTGACGTTTCAGATGTGGCTGAACACTTCCTGTTTCCTTAAATAATGTAACTATCCGGCGAACGGTCTGGACACTTGGATGATGTCGTCCAGGATACCGAGCAGCATACATAACACACGCCCGTTGGGCATTTTCATCACAATAGCCATACATCAACACGATATCTACCTTTCCCGCAATTGGTAAACGGTCAATTTTAACACAGGTAGTGCATCACGAAGCAAATACCGTCCGCACTGGCGGAATGTTACGTGGTACCATGTTCTTGTTTGTTTGTGGCTATTACAGCGCCATCTATCACAAAGCGAAAAAAGTGGTCCAACTAAAACATTCATATTTATTTACGTACTACACGAATATGTAACAAATAATGGGGGTTCCTATTTAAAAAATCCAGTTGATATCCGTTTGACCTATGGCAGCGCCATCTAGCGGGCCACCCATAGCGCCATCTACTTTCCTCCTTCAAGCTAGACAATTTTCGTTCTTTGTAGTTTTTTTCGTTTGACGCTTATTTCGTGAGATATGTGGCCCGGTCATTATCAATGGACAACCCTGTACAATATGTCCAGTTACATTAACTTGACCACCTGTCAAAAATCTGAACACCCACCTTTTGTAGCGCGGACCGCTTCCAGACGTGCAGAAGGAGAATCAGTGTTGTTCTCCTGGGAGATACCGACAGGGATGTGGAGCCATGTCGACTCCAGCGCCGTAGCCAGCTGCGGTCATTTTTGGTTGTGGATCCATGGCGCGAAAAGCTCGATCGAGATGGACTCACAGGTACTCGATTGGGTTTTAACCCGGGGAGTTTGGTGGCCAGAGGATACGGTGTTCTCTTTGAACCACGCTCGTACACTACAAGCTGTGTGGTACGCTGCTTAGCGCTCCTGGTAGATGCCATTGTTAGAGGAAAAATAAACCGCACGTTGGGTGGACATACTCCCCAAGATTAAGCATACTCCTATTCATGCATTGTGCATACTGGAATATACGATTGTTGTAGGGCGTTCACTTTCAGATGTCTCAAGCCGTGCACGCCAGAGGCCATCTGTCGTCTGGAGAGGCCACTTCTCACCACTCAGTGGAGGTCCAGTTGGGGTACTGGCATGCCAATTCGAGCCTTCGTCGCCGATGAGCATGGGTGCATCAACAGAGCCGCCTGCTGCGGTGGCCCATAGCAGGAACGATCGCTGAATGGTAGTCGACAAGACACTGTCGGTAGCCCTTGCTTCGTTTGTGCGGTCAGTTGTTCAGCAGTAACACGTTTATTCACCCGTACGCATCTCCGCAGCCGTTGTTCACCCCTGTAGCTATGGCCCGTGGTTCACCACAGTTGTTTCGCCGCCAGTTTTGGATACTATCATTTTGTCATCCACTGTGTACTTTAACCACGGCGCCACGCGAACAGTTTACAGACTTAGCCGTTTTCGAAGTGCTTCCACCATTGGCGCGAAAAAATCTTGATCATGCCCTTTTTAAAGTCAGATAAATCGTTCTTCCGCATTACAACGATGACTGCATTGCTTCCCACGTCGCCCCGACACCCTTTACCTACCCTCGCCTGCTAGTGCTGCCACCTGCCATCTGTGAATGGTTACTGCATGTTCACGTGGAATATAGGCGCTGAGCCCGTTAGTGTGACTGGACGGTGTAAATAAGCATAACGAATCGTTGTTCGGACATAAGTACCCGAAGACTGCCAACAAGAATAGATCTGATCTGGGTAGACACCATCCAACATTCGATCAGTCATCGATGACTAGGCTCGGCTTTCTTTCAGTTAATGAATGAATCACATTTGACCGTCTCTTCGTGAAGGGCGTCCCTGAGACAACTTGCAACCACTCCAGAATCGTGAAGTGGTCTTCGTTGGTTTGTCGGGGTGGCTCTGTGCTACCACTACGTAAGCTACTACAGCTGTTTTTTGGCCTACTGTACTAAGTTGTCCCTTGCAGATGCGACTTACTGCAAACGTGTTCCATTTGATCGATGATAATGCCCCAAACGCAAGGTTTGCTTCACTTGGTAGAGGACTGTAAATGAAATATGGCAGAACTCCTTTTAAAGTTATATAAATGGTCAAGCGATAAAACGTATTATTAGCATAAGCCATGCTGGATTGCCTAATCAGCTCCCTCCAGAGCCTCAAACAGTATTGAGCATACATTGAACCATCTGTAGAGCAACTGGACTGCTAAGGGTCCTCTGACATGGGACGCCTTGCACTCGGATGCATTACAGCTTGGTACACGATGTAATATAAAAGAAAATAACAAAGGGACTATGACATCTCCAACAGCGATTAGAAATAGTTCAGATGTCATATATGCCAAATTTTATTCGAAAAGAACTCTGTAGAACCTTTTAGGACTGATTAAACCTGAGGAAGGAATTTGTGGAATACCTTTATGTTCAATGAAAACATTCACTTCTCGATACAAATAAATGCAAAAATTGGCAGTAACAAAAAGAGGATGGGGAGGTCTAATGGATAGAAAAATAATTGGGTATACTCTACTGCCGTCTATGACAAACCACTCTCTTAATTCTTGAACAACGTGCTTCATTACTATGAAAAACACATTGTTGTTAAGAGGCTATATATACATGTATAAAGATGATTACAGTGTTGTTCGTTAACCCTGTTTTTAATATTACTAACGTAGTGACAGTACCAACATCTGACTCAGATTTGTTCTGTCCGTCATGGATGTCGTGTGGACAACTGGCGAACAACTAATTCTTCTTTGGTCTTTTTGTATCCGTCTCTTTTTCTTTCCATGTACACATTATCCACAGAGGCATCCGAGCTCCACACACAGTTCCAGATATCGATCAGTGCCTCGTTACAGAGTAATTCAAATTGTTTGTTATCCGAATTACCTCTGTGATTGTGTTTCGCAGAGTGCAAATGGTTGTAATGCAGAATGTGTCATGATCGCTTTTTTTATATTGAATATAGTTAACTACCCTTTATCTTCTTTGATAGAATTCAGTTCGGACAACGAAGTGACATTGCCGGAGCAAGGAAAACGTAAAATGAAAACTTAGCAAACAAAAACGAATGCGACAATTCTGTTATTACTCAACATAGTAGAGAACGTCCGTCCCCGTTAGCTGAGTGGTCAGCGCGGCTGAATGCCACGCCAAGGGACCAGGATTCGATTCCCGGATTGGGCAGGAGATTTTCTCCGCTCAGGGACTGGGCGTTGTGTTGTCCTCATCATCATTTCATCCCTATCTCCGAGGCGCTAATCGCCCAATGTGGCGTCGAATGCAATAAGTACTTGCCCTCGGCGGCCGAACTTCCCCGAATTGGGGACTCTCGGCCAACAATGCCCTACGCTCACTTCCACAGTAGTAGCCGGCCGAAGTGGCCGTGCGGTTAAAGGCGCTGCAGTCTGGAACCGCAAGACCGCTACGGTCGCAGGTTCGAATCCTGCCGCGGGCATGGATGTTTGTGATGTCCTTAGTTAGTTAGGTTTAACTAGTTCTAAGTTCTAGGGGACTAATGACCTCAGCAGTTGAGTCCCATAGTGCTCAGAGCCACCACTTCCATAGTAGAGGACGATTCAAAGCTGTCTCTTTAAGAGTAATGTAAGCGATTTCAATCAAGAAATGGAATGAGCTACTTCGCAATGACCACTACTTACCAATCAACTAATATCAAACAGTTTACCAATAACTGTTGAAAGTTTCCAGCAGATTTCTGAGCTGCATTTCAGAGCTGACTTCAGAGTTTGCAGATGTTTGCACCATTCTGTATTCGACAGTTTTATTATGTGTTGTAATTTGTTAAACTTTAAACCGTTTTCAGATACTAATATTACTCTTCTTGAGTTGCTTTGTACATCCAATTATCTCTCTTCGAAGTTTAATTTCTACTATCCGATTTTTGCCTCTGTCTTTTTTATTTATATGCCACCATCCATTATACCTGGAACTGCACCGTGTTGAATCATATTGTGTGTATCTGCGGCCTTTCAGTTCATTGTACAGAGTTCTGTGAATAATCTCCGTACCTTTTAACCTGCCTTATGTCCTCTTGCCGGCCGCGGTGGCCGTGCGGTTCTGGCGCTGCAGTCCGGAACCGCGGGACTGCTACGGTCGCAGGTTCGAATCCTGCCTCGGGCATGGGTGTGTGTGATGTCCTTAGGTTAGTTAGGTTTAAGTAGTTCTAAGTTCTAGGGGACTTATGACCTAAGATGTTGAGTCCCATAGTGCTCAGAGCCATTTGAACCCTTTTTATATGTCCTGTTCCTTACACAGGTAATACTCCATTCATTTAAACCAACCCTTGCATTAAAGACTAGTTCTTCTAAATGCAGTCACTGTTTTTGGCCAAAATTTTAAACTAGACTTGAGAAACTGAAAGCAATAACCATTCATTGTTACCTGTACAGTCTTTAATATGCTAGGATCACATAGTATTATTTTTCTTCTGTTACATAAAGATAGGTGAATCCCATTAACATAGTGCTGCACTGAGATTTCTGTACCATGTAGCGAGATGTTTCACATAAAAAAAGACATATGTTAACTAGTATTTTCCTTTTCTACACGTGTGTAAATAGTTTGGTATTCCTAGTACTGAAGTCGAATCGGTAGCTGAAGACCATGTTTGAAGAGAACACATTACAAGATGAGTCAAAAACGGTACCATTTTTTTTTTACAGAGGCGAGAGTGGGCTTAATCGTAGAAGACCTACGACAGCTGTGGGTTGACTCGAACTGGATACAAACAGCGCATTCACTGGAGGTGGGTTATGAGATATACACATAATTTTGTCTCCATAAACTCCGGAAAAATATGTAACTAACTCAATGATAGTGACCCTGTATGCTACCTAATTTACTGAATATAGGATCAGGATGCAAGACGCCTCGTTGGGTGCAATCGTGAAAAGTTACAATTTGTTGGAGCTTCGATTTAAAGTCGCTCTATGATATTTACCAATAATAAATTTTTTTTTGGTCATCAGTCTACTGACGTCCTCAATTATTTGCTTGACGTATTCCAATCTCTGTCTTCCTCTACAGTTTTTGCCCTCTACAGCTCCCTCTAGTACCATGGAAGTCATTCCCTCATGTCTTAGCAGATTTCCTATCATCGTGTCCCTTCTCCTTATCAATGTTTTCCACATATTCCTTTCCTCTCCGATTCTGCGTAGAACCTCCTCATTCCTTACCTTATCAGTCCACCTAATTTTCAGCATTCGTCTATAGCACCACATCTCAAATGCTTCGATTCTCTTCTGTTCCAGTTTTCCCACAGTCCATGTTTCACTACCATACAATGCTGTACTCCAGACGTACATCCTCAGAAATTTCTTCCTCAAATTAAGGCCGGTATTTGATATTAGTAGACTTCTCTTGGCCAGAAATGCCTTTTTTGCCATAGCGAGTCTGCTTTTGATGTCCTCCTTGCTCCGTCCGTCATTGGTTATTATTAAATTGATATTACTGTACATAATTTATTATTTATACGTTTCAGTTTTCTTTGGTATATGTAATGAAAGTTGTACCTACCACAATTACACTGCTGCATCACAAATAAAAAAAAACGAGCTACACAGGAAATGGCAAGTCCACAGTAGTGTTGAAGCAGCGCCGGTATTGTGACAAGAGTTGTTGTAGCAGACGGACCAAGACTACCCCGCGTTGAATATGCATTGCGTTAGCGCTGTACGGACTGCTGACCGGTAACAGTTTTTGATTAACTACTGCCCACTGCACACATCCCATACGACTCGTTATATGTGTTGACCAAACATACGCCTAATTTCTGCTGTCCAAACGTACTCTTGTGCTCTATGAAACACATGCGTCCTTCCGGTGGCACACAACGATCCACTTGGCCGCGTGTAACATCTGCCAACGTAGATCATTTACCGCTGTATAGAGCGCGTATACGTACATGGAAAAGCTTGTCGATAAGCTTTTTGAAATAAAAAAAGACGAGGTTTAGTGACGGCAGGGCGGAAAAAGATGAATGAGTTACCACCAGAAGACAGAATGCTCCTCGGTTTCAGTACAAGTCTAATACAGAGAAGAATCGTGACCGTGACAAGAGCGAAAAGGCAGAGAATCCAAGCATTTCTGATAAGATCTTAAACAACAGTAGGGTGCAGAAAATAGTTTGAGCTGATAAGAAATGAGGCGGTAATCCGCATACGTATTCAGGAAGTGAGTCTGGTTCAAATGCCTCTGAGCACTATGGGACTTAACATTTGAGGTCATAAGTCCCCTAGAACTTAGAACTACTTAAACCTAACTAGCCTAAGGAAATCACACACACCCATGCCCGAGGCAGGATTCGAACCTGCGACCGTATCGGTCACCCGGTTCCAGACTGTAGTGCTTAGAACCTCTCGGCCACACCGGCCGGCGACGTGAGTGTGCAGACGTATTTTAAGACAACAGAGGGTAGTTTCTATAGTACTAAATGGAGGAAAACTGTAAGGAAAGACAGATTTTAGAATATACGCAACAAATAACTGAGGACGTTAGGTGTAGTAGCTACCCGATGATAAAAGGTGCGGCAAACCATTCATAAAACTGATCATCCAAGGGAAAAAACTACATTGCAAAATTACGGGACTCAAAATTAAGAAATAAAATACAATGCTTCAAAGTTTATATGACGTAAGGGACAAAAGTTAATTAATAAAACAGAGAGCAACGAGAAAGAAGTGTCTGACAACATTCATACTTCCCGAATTTCCTATTCTATTGCGGAGTCGTACATGGTCTTGATTAAAGGTTATTTTCTTTCAAAGTGTACGAGATGGAACCCACGCTCGTAAGGTTCCTTGATTTGCGCCATCTGGTGGTGGGTTTCCGGGTTACGCTTAATAGGTCAGGAGTCCACTACACACAGGAAGCGGCTACACGGGTAGCGGGCGCTGTGTGGAAGAGACTGGGCGTATTTTTTGAGGTTAGAGGGTCTCAGGGAACCACAGAAAGGGCGTCCGTCTGAATGGGGGCAGGTAAAACACAGTAAGCTAGTTGTCGAAACTATCGGTATCGTAGTTGTAAATTGTCGTAGCTGTGTTGGGAAAGAACCAGAGCTCCAAGCCCTAATAGAAAACACTGAAGCTCAAATAGTTATTGGTACAGGAAGCTGCTAAAGCCGGAAATAAGCTCAGCAGAATTTTTTTCTAACGATTTAACAGCGTCCAGAAAGGATAGATTGAATGCAATTGGTGGTGGCGTATTTATCGCTGTCAGAAGTAGTTTGCTTTGTAGTGAAATTGAAGTAGATAGTTCCTGCGAAATAGTATGGGTAGAGGATATACTTCACAATCGGACTGAACTATTAATTGGGTTTCACCGACCCCCCGACGCAGAAGATACAGTTGCTGAACAGTTCAAGGAAAAGTTGGGTCTCATTTCAAATAGGTACCCCACTCATGCAATTATAGTCGGTGGTGACTTTAATCTACCCTCGATATGCCGGCGGCAGGCATAAATCATCATCCGAAATTGTACTGAATACTTTCTCAGAAAAATATTTTGAACAGTTAGTTCTTGAGCCCACTCGAGGCGTAAATGGTTGCGAAAGCATACTTGACCTCTTAGCAACAAATAATCCTGGACAAATAGTGAGTATTCTGACGAATACAGGGATTAGGGATCACAGGGCAGTAGCTGCTAGGCTAAATACCATAACTCCTACAACCGTCAAAAAGAAACGCAAAGTACATTTATTTAAAAAAGTTTAAGAGACAGTCTTCACTCCTGCCGATGCGATCACGTAAGCGTAGAAAACATGTGGAATGATTTCAAAAAGATAGTATCGATGGCAATTGAGAGAGATATATATCACATAAATCAGTAAGTGATGGTACTGATATCCCATGGTACACAAAACGGGTCAGATCGCTGTTGCAGAAGCAACGAAAAAAGCATGCCAAATTTAAAAGAACTCAAAATCCCGAAGATTGGCAAATTTTTGAACTAGTTCGAAATACAGCGTGTGCTTCAATGCGAGATGCGTTTAATAATTTCCACAAAGAAACTCTGTCTCGGAATCTGGCAGAAAACCCAAAGAGATTCTGGTCATACATAAAGCACACCAGTGGCAAGACACAATCAATACCTTCACTGCGCGATAACAACGGTGAAGTCACTGATGACAGTGCCACAAAAGCAGAGTTATTAAACACGGTTTTCCGAAACTCCTTTACCAAAGAAGACGAAATAAATATTCCTAAAGTCCAATCAAGAACAACTGCCAAGATGGGAAACATAGAAATAGATATCATCGGTATCTCAAAGCAGATCAAATCACTTAATAAAAGCACTGTTTATGGTCCAACTGTATACCAGTCAGGTTCCTCTAAGAGTACGCTGATACAATAGCTCCATATTTAGCAATTATATACAACCGCTCGCTCACAGGAAGACCCGTACCTAAAGACTGGAAAATTGCTCAAGTTACACCAATACCAAAAAAGGGTAGTAGGAGTAATCCGTTGAATTACAGGCCCATATCACTAACGTCGATTTGCAGTATGGTTTTGGAACATATACTGTTTCCGAACATTACGAAGTACCTCGAAGAAAACGATTTATTGACATGTAGTCAGCACAGATTCAGAAAATATCGTTGTTGCGAAACACAACTTGCTCTTTATACTGATGAAGTAAAGAGTGCTGTCGACAGGGGATGTCAAATTGATCCCATATTTTTATGTTTCCAGATGACTTTCGAAACCGCTCCTCACAATCTTCTTCTAACCAAACTGCGTGCCTGTGGAATATCGCCTCAATTGTGCGATTGGATTCGTGATTTCCTGTCAGAAAGATCACAGTTCGTAGTAATAGGCGGAAAATCATCGAGTAAAAGAAAAGTAATATTCGGCGTTCCCCAAGTGTTATAGGCCCTTTATTGTTCGTGATATGTATTAACGACATAGGAGACAATCTCAGTAGCGGTGTTAGATTGTTTGCAGATGATGCTGTCATTTACCGTCTTGTAAAGTCATCAGATGACCAAAACGAATTGCAAAATGATTTAGATAAGATATCTGTATGGTGCTTTCGCTGGTTCTCTATTTGCTTTGTTTTACTATTACTCGCGTAACAACTAATATACGAGATAAAATATGTTGCTACGAAAAGAGTCCCGAAATACCTTTTAGTGACGCTGTGCTGTGACTGTCTTTGGATCATTAATTTTCAACAAAACAAAATAGATTATGTTCTTATTGTTCTGGATCTGGCTTTCTATTAAAGGAACGTTTTTTCGTTACTGTAACTCGCCATAAAGTTCAACATATCTTCCTGACTTTACAGTTACTGAGAAGGTTACTGAAAATTACTTCGTTATCAATACTGATGTTAACAATACGCAATGTTTGTTCAACATCAAAATTTTGCAGTGGATTTTTGTTAACAGTAAAACACCAATAAGTACCACGACTAACCCGAGAACAGGAGACTATTGTCATAGAAAAAGATGTTTTTACTATAAGGTTTGCCAGACCAGAACTACGCACAGCAAGATTTCTTTTATGTTATAAAGGTAAATAATCTTTTTGCGCTGTTAATAATATATTATCAGCAGCCCGCGTCAACCTGTAAAACACATTATAAAAGCTGCTGCTCTGCTCTGCAGTTCCGAAAGCTGAAAGACATAATTTTAGTTCACTATTACCTGCCCGCTTCTTTGCGGTATGATTGTTTTCATGTAATGCAGTTTGAATGCGCCGCAGCAGCGGCTCGTTCGTTCGTTCGTAGCGCAGCTCTGCACCACGAATGATATTTAAATAACTGAAAATGTCTTAAAGGGATGGGATAAAATACCAGGCAAGCTTATTACAAATCATAATGCAAGGTTTCACTAAGTAACTCTATTCAAAACATTTAAACAAATTAAGTTATTACACACCTTTCCAAATCTATGTCTAATGGCGTCCCTCTCACAATCTTTACAAAAGAATGCTACGCAAGCGTATAACATAACGTCACAAGCTCTTCCTACTCACGTAACTCCAAGAAGACGACAGAGAAATTAATGTTCGTTTTTACTATTTATACTAGTCACCTATTCTCATCTTTGTTGGATATTTAATAAGTATCGTCTGTGTCGGTTTCAGTACTCGCCGACACAAATATTATTTTAAAAAATCAGTACATAATTCTATACAAGGACAAAACATGTGTAAGTAGGCTGTTTATGCTTTCTTTAATGTAAGTAGGCAGTTTATGTTTCTTATTGGCAACGTTATGTAGCGCTCTGTATGAAAATCACTGGCTGTGCTGTGTGCAGTCTGTGGCTAGTTTGCATTGTTGTCTGCCATTGTAGAGCGGCAGCTGGATGTGAACAGCGCGTAGCGTTGCGCAGTTGGAGGTGAGCCGCCAGCAGTGGTGGATGTGAGGAGAGAGATGGCGGAAGTTTTGAAATTGAACTGCTATATATATTATGATTATTAAGGTAAATACAGTGTTTGTTCTCTACTAAAATCTTTCATTTGCTAACTATCCCTATCAGTAGTTAGTGCCTTCCGTAGTTTGAATCTGTTATTTAGCTGGCAGTAGTGGCGCTCGCCGTATTGCAGTAGTTCGAGTAACGAAGATTTTTGTGAGGTAAGTGATTTGTGAAAGGTATAGGTTAATGTTAGTCAGGGCTATTCTTTTGTAGGGATTTTTGAAAGTCAGATTGCGTTGCGCTAAATAATATTGTGTGTCAGGTTAAGCACACTCTTGTATAAGTTGTTCAAAGGGGACGTTTCATATGGCGACCCTGCCAGGATTCGAACCTGGAATCGTGCCGACGACGCACGTGCAGGTGGTCACTTAACTTTCTTACGGAAATATTTACCGCTACAGTGACAGTCTCATATAAAAATATTTCACAGGTCAAGAATTTGCGTTACAAATCTGTAGAAACAAAATCTTATGAATATCACAGTGTCCAAAAAATTTTCGCCGGCATTGTGATACATTCACGCATTTACACACATTTCATAACTCTTAAAGTACGATTCTTGGTTTCCAACATCCTTTTTCACAAGTCAAGAGTCCCTAACTTCTGTTCATTATTCATATACATATAAACACGTTATCACATTCCTCATATATGGTAGCATCATCTTATTGACATAAACATACCTCAACAGCATAATACACATCGTCGTCGTAAAAATAACACCATAACACCTCAGTCAAATCTCAAAAACGTCGTAGCTTCCTCCAATAATTTCAAAATCTAAAAAAAATTCTCTGCTCATGTCAAAAGTGTCATCTACCTCAAACGTTCTTTAAAATCATGCTCCCATACCAAATACATCATTCAAAGCTCTCATAGTATCACAATGGTTCCAAAAAAATATGAACAGTGCAAAAAGTACAGACAAAATACAATTTCTTAAGTGTGAAGTAATCCAGCTCTGTAATTGCGTAAACATGTGTCACTGACGTAGTAAAAAGATGTTTGTTTCTCTGTTAAATGATCAGATAGCTGTGTAATTTATGTGTTAGAGAAATATGGTACCGATGTGTTAAATTGTATAAGCAAATACCATATTAGCTAGGGCTCCTTGTGCTTGCCAAACACATGGTACACAAAGTAGGCGTGTACCCCCCTGAGGTTTAATGTAATTATACCCTTAGGTGTTACAGATTACAGCAATGGAATGAAATGTATCACGGAAAACTTTCTTTGTAATTCAAAAATCTGTAAAGATAAATGTTTTAAGTACTAAATTAATCACTCAGATACGTGTCCTGTAGCGCTAAATATGCGTCTTGCTGTAAGCTAATCTCTGTGGAAGTGTCGTAGTTATCGTCGCACAGTCTTGTATAAGTTGTTCAAAGGGGACGTTTCACATGGCACATAATGCTTTCTCTTTATTACAGAAAGTTCACACAATCGTTGTCCACGCAATTACAATCATCCAGTTCAATTATTCTTTTCTCCTTTTTTTTAACCACATGTAATATGTGTTTCGCTAAGAGACGTTACACTGCGAAAAGTGACAGTTGACCCTGAATAAAGAAAAGTGTGAAGTTATTCACATGAGTACTAAAAGAAATCCGCTAAATTTCGATTACACGATAAGTCGCGCAATTCTCAAGGCTGTAAATTGAAGTAAATACCTAGGGACTAGAATTACAAATACCCTAAATTGGAACGATCACATATATAGTGTTGTGGGTAGAGCCTACCAAAAACTGCGATTCGTTGGCAGCACACTTAGAAGGTGAAACAGGTCTACCAAAGAGACTGCTTACACCACGCTTGTCCCCCCCCCCCCCCCCTATAATGGAGTATTGCTGTGCGGCGTGGGATCCGCATCAGATGGGACTGACGGATGACATCGAAAAAGTAGAAAGAAGGGCAGTTCGTTTTCTATTATCGCGAAGTAGGGGAGATGTGACACAGAAATGATACGTGAATTGAATTGGCAATCATTAAAACAAAGGAGTTTTTCGTTGCGACGGGATCTTCTCATGAAATTTCAATCGCTAGTTTTGTGAAGCAGCGCTGTTGGTAAAGGCTTATGCATGCCCTTGCCACCTAATACCATAGTTGCAAACATACAGCTGATGTAAGAAAATAGAAAAGCCCACTTGTTTTTGTTAGTTGTTTGTTTTTTCCCTGGATTATTGTGGTCATATCTCTCTATGGTTTGGATCGCGTTTGTTAGATTATTTAATGTTCCACTAAAACGTACGGTAACATGCTCATAACTTAAATGATTCTCTCTTGGATTCATTTATTTCTTCTTCTTCTTCTTTTTCTTCTTCTTTGCCCCATAGGCTCGGCTTTTGTGCCTATTGCATTGTCACAGTTTCTCTTCCCACGCAGTTTGTAACCGAGTTACTTTAAAAAGTAATTTACCATCCACCCTTTGGGTAGTAGGAACGAGAGAAGGGGACACATTAAATTCTGAAACAAATTTCGGTAAGTAAAAGCGAATACAGAGTTAAAAAATCGAGAGAGAAGCACATACACTTGGAATAGTCTTGGAGACAACGTAAGAATCCAGCTGAATTACATCATGGCCAGATAGAGATTGCAAAATTAGATAGTAGACTGTGAGGCGTAACCAGCAGCAGATATAGACACGTATCACAATTTAGTGATGATGAAGAGTACTCCACGAGGGGGAGGGCTTATCTGATGGCGTGACTGAGAAAGAAAAACGGTTGGATATAGATCCAGTAACACAGAGTTGAATACAACTTTCGAAGACTTGTCATCCCGTATGGCAGAAGGGGAGGGGCATGTGGTAACCAAACAACAATCGAAGTTAATGTGTAGAATCTGTGGGTCTGGGGACATACCATCCGGCTACGGAGAAATAGCCATACAATTCCATAGATAAAAAGGGCAGATATGTGCGAAAGCTAACACACAATCACCAGAACTGCTGATGCAATTTGCAGACAAGAACAATGTACAGAACAACGGAAAAATAGAGGAATTGTGAAACGACAATCAGCTTCGCTTAGCAAAGTTAAAGGCACGAGAGTGTCAATGCTGATGTTGTGGTTGATAATGGAAGGAAGTATGACGAAAAATCAAGACACGTTCACATGATTTGTCAACATGGAAAAATCGTTCGACAATCTAAAGTGTTAAAAGACCAAAATTATTAGAGAAACTACACAGAAAGCAGGGTAATCCACGGATTGGTAATCTATATTACGATATAAAGTCACGTTATTGTTGAACTTTGTTACCAAAAACTTCGAATAGTTACTCTCCGATGTACTCGTACTTCAGACCTTTACACGACACTCTGATAAACGTTCATACGGACATAGAAAATAAATTTTTAAGAAATGTGGTATGTAAACATACACTTCATAAAGGAGAAACGTTTTTACCTAAAAATCTTGAAAAGTTCTAAACCTATATACTTCAATCTTTTAGACTTCAATAAAAGTTCGGACGGGCATAAACTATATATATTTTTTAATATATACTATACAAAGGAGTGACACTGTTAGCAATAATGGTGGAAAAATTCCTAACCGATTTTCTTCAGATTTTTACACAATACGCTAGTAATGTTCGGATGGGCATGGGCTACACTGTTTTAATATGCTTAATATATAAATATGTAATAGGAAAAAAGTTGGTAGCATAAATCTCTTAATGGACTTACGTCAAATACGATGATCTAAGAACCATTCAAGGCTACATATTTTAATTGAAAGTTTTATATAAATATGTAACGGGCAAAAATTGTTGACATAATTAACAATCAAACGGACACAGAAAATATTTCTTTAAAAATAATGTACTGATTTACTTTTAAATCCGACTACAAGAAGGACACCGCTATTCCAAACTGTGATTTGACAATGTGCAGTTTCATTTTCCTCCTCGCAGTCAGTTTTAACTACGATGGCAGGCTATTCATAACATTAGACAATTGTCATTCAACCACGATATTACTGCATTTTAACGTTATCAGAAACACTACGTAATGTTCCAATAAATAAATACAGTTGTAAGTAAGGAAAATACGTCGTACTGTCAATGCTTTCGGGTAAGTTGTGCATATGCTATTAAGGGGAGTACGTATGGTGAAATTGGTCAAAAGTTACATTTTCTGATTATTATCTCTTAATTATATTCGATCTCTCCTGAATAATTTGACGCGTCATTTGTCGATTAATTCCAATTAGGAGCGTACTTTTTATCGTTTCAAAGTTAATAATGCAAGTGTAAAAGAATCCGGTCTTTCTGCATTAACTTGCTATCCCTGGAACTATTGAATCTACAAGGCTTTGGTTTTTAGCTATTTATTCCTTGAATTCGTGTTAAGAGGTTGGATGCATTGTCTAAAGAGAGATGGCTGTATTGTACATGCATCTTGTGGATTTACTTTGTGGATGTAGTGTCTTATAGGTGTTGAACTGTAAACATAGTGGTTTGGTGTACTATTACACGTTCTTATACATGTTTGCAACATGATGAAAAGAAAGAGTTCTTTTAAGAAGCGACGTTTCATGGAAGTCACCATACGACTGGATCTGAATCCAGTGCTGATCCTGAAATAGATGTTTCACAGACACACGAAAAGGACACGACTACTAGTGCTTTGAGGAGAAAACTTGGAAAACGTGAGGATTTATTTAGTGACAAAGGGGATCATGTAAATAGTTTAGGATATGTTTTATTAGATTTGGGTGTGTTACTACAAATTTTACAAGATGCTGTATCATGTAACGTTTTTGGTGGCTAAATTAGCATCTTTGAGGACACATCTGCAAGGACTGAACTAGCTAACAAACTTGTTGTCCAGTGCAAAGTTTGCAGGCTCTCTACGTCATTTTGGACTTCTCAAAAGTACAAGAATGATTTGTTTGAGAGTAATATTAGATTCTTGTATGGAATGAGGTGCATAGGTAAATGATTGACCGCATCTCAAGTATTACGTGCGACGCTGAACTTGTCAAACCCACCAAACAGATGAAGTAAGTAAACAGAAGTAATCGGTTAATGTGCCAAATCGGTCGCTGTTGCTTCTATGAAAGTCACTGCTAAAAAAGCAGTATAATTAAATAACACGACGGACTTATCTGTGGCAGTTGATGGCACATGGCAGAAGAGAGGCCACACATCTAAAAATGCAGTTGCAACTGTCATCAGTGTAGACACAGGTAAAATCTTAGACATTGAAGTGCTAATTAAATACTGCCATCATCGTAAAGCGGTTAACAATGAAACAAGTGAAAGTCATAAAAGAAATTGAACCAAGAATTATGAGGGAACTAGTGGGGGTATGGAGGCTGCTGCAGTTGTTTCCTTGTTCAGACGCTCACAGCAGGAAAGATGTGTGTGCTACAATGAGCACCTGGGGGAATGCTGTTTCGAAGGCCTTCAAATTAGTCGTGGAAAGCCAATCTTATGGTGGAAAGCATAATTTGAAGATTGAATCTGTGGGTCACGTTAAAAAACGGATAGGAACACGCCTTCGAAAATTGAAGCCGACAAAAAAAAAAGAGAAGTTATCGGGTGGAAATACTCTAAATGGTAAAGGACGACTTACAGACAAAAATATTGATGAACTCCAGCAATATTATGGAATGGCAATAAGTAACAACACACATGACCAACAAGGAATTAAAAGAGCACTGTGGGCTACATTCTTCCACAAATCATCCACTGATGATATAGCTATACATGATCTTTATACACCTGGTGCTGATTCATGGTGCAAGTACCGCAAAGTTCAGGTAGCGGGTACAGAGGAACAATTTAGGCACACAAATAGCATCCCATATGCAGTGATGGAGGTAATTAAGCCAATATATTGAGAGAAAGCTCATCCTGATCTTCTTTCCAAATGTCTCCATGGTCGCACACAAAATCCGACTGAGTCTGTCAATAATGTGATTTGGATCCGCATACCTAAAAATGTCACTGTAGGCATGATAACTCTATGTTTGGGTGTTTTTGATGCTGTGACAACGTTTAATGACGGCAGTAAAGGAAGAATTAGGGTACTGGAGCAACTTGGTATCACTCCAGGAGCCAACACACTGCAAGCCTTCCAGCGAATGGATCCACTCAGGATCATGTTAGCGCAGCGTCCTGCAGAGGAAATGACTAAAGAAGCGAGAGGCAGGAAAAGAATGAAGTTTCTAGGTTTGCTGGATGATCAAGTACACAATTCAGATAATGCTGATTATGGGCCTGGTTGTTTCTAAGAGCTGGCATGGCTCCATATGAGAGTTAATATCAAATAAAGTGTTTAAACTTGGTTTCCCAGAAATGACATTTTTAAAAATATTTGACCCATTGTCTCAGGAACTATCACAAATACATATGTCTTATTTTACACTATGTTACCTCTTAGTATACAGCACCTCCTGAACAACCAAAACATCTCTACTTGTAACGGTTTTTGCTTTGAGAAGGAACAGAAGACTTTTTTTTTAAAAAAAATGAACATAATTTTTGAAAAATCATAACTATTTAATTGTCTGTATATTCTGAGCCTGGCTCAGTAATCAGAAAAGGAGTGAAACTATACTTCCTAAAAATTTCAGATCTCTATCTCTGAAAGGTTCTGAGATAATGGGTCATCAATATTGCAAATTTAACACAGCAGGTATAGGACTTACGTACTCCCCTTAACTTCGATTACGTGCTGACTCACGATAAGCTGGGGTTCCGGGTTCGATTCCCGTTCGAGTTGGGGATTTTCTCTGCACGAGGACTGGGTGTTTGTGTTGTTCCCATCATATCATCATTCGTGACAGTGGCTATATTGGACTGTGCAACGTTGGACCGAGTAAAAATTGGGACTTTGTGTGGGTGCTGATGAGCGCGCAGTTGACCGCCCCACAAGCCAGACACATCACCATCACGATAAGCTGACCGAAGCGTCCTCACAGCCAGGTGCAATGATATGTGGTCGGCTGAGAATTGTAAACAATTGCATACAAAAGTATGTGCTGTTTCCTCCCTCGTAGTTGTCTTTAACAGAAAACGTACAAGCTGTATTAATGACTACCATGGAATCTGAATCGTACGAAATTTTGAAATCCTACCAGTTCGCACTTGAAACTATGTGAAATAATGTCATTGAAGTAACTATCCTCACAGATCTAGCAACAGGATAGGTCTCTCTTACCCCAAACATCAATGATCTGAAAATGTTTACCCATTTATTACCCATTTATTTTAACCGATTTCAATAATTCCCAATCGAGGTTTCCCTGGGCAGTAACAATAAGAGGCCCAGCGTTGGAGCGGAGGAGCAGGAGGTGAAGAGGGTGGGGTAAGCAAGACATGGACAGACAGAGAGCGGGGAGATGATGGACAGAAATAAAGGAAAGACTAGGAGATGAACCAAAGGAGGAGAGAGGAGGAGATGGATAGAGAGATGAGGGAGAAGCAGATTAGGTCATATATCCAACTGCCATACGTGTGTAGCAGTTGCGAAGTATTGCCGGGTTCACTAGTATACATTATGTACAACAACCAAGGGGGAATAACGTGATCTTTACACCAAGAACGACGTGCTGTGATTAAAAAGTGTTTAAGGGATGCAGCCCTTCGCCCCTATTGTTCAGTAGAGCATATTGAACAGAATGAACACTGTATTGAGGACAAAGTATGGGTTGAGAGCAAACCCGTGAAAAATGAAAGCAATGAGGAGTGGAAAAAATGATATCTGCGATAAACTTAACATCAAATTCTGCTTACTTGGATGCAAAATTGCACGTGCCAAACGAAGCAAGAATAGATGGAGTAGATTATTACAGGCAAAGATGGCATTTCTAGCGAAATTAATTTGAGGAAGAAAGTTCTGAGAATGTACATTTCGAGCACAGTATTGTTGGAAGTGAATCATGGATTGTTGGAAAACCGTAAAAAATGAGAATCGAAGAGTTTGAATGTGTTGTTGCAGAAGGACACTGAACATAGGTGGACGGATAAGATAAGAAGCGAGGAAAATCTCCACAGAATCGGCGATGGGACGAATATGCAGAAAACATTGACAACAACAAAGGACTGAACGTTATGACATGTGTAAAGACAGCAAGCAATGCAGTGTATCGTACTTGAAGGAGCTGTAGAGAGTCAAAGCCGCAGAGGAATACACTGGAATATAACCAATAAATAGTACGGGACATTGGATGCATGTGCTATTTGAGATCAAGAGGTCAGCACAGCAGAGCAATCCACGCACGATGGGCCGCAGCAAACCAGCAAGAAGACGGATTTCGCCCTTTATTGTATGATTATATGATAGCGGAACAAACACTGGTAGCAGTTACTTCTGTAAAATATCTGTGAGCATGCGTGCGGAACGATTTGAAGTGGAATGATCATATAAAATTAATTGTTGGTAAGGCGGATACCAGGTTGAGATTCATTGGGAAGAGTCCTTAGAAAATGTAGTCCATCAACAAAGGAGGTGGCTTACAAAAGACTCGTTCGACCTATACATGAGTATTGCTCATCAGTGTGGGATCCGTACCAGATCGGGTTGACGGAGGAGATAGAGAAGATCCAAAGAAGAGCGGCGCGTTTCGTCACAGGGTTATTTGGTAACAGTGATAGCGTTACGGAGATGTTTAACAAACGCAAGTGGCAGACTCTGCAAGAGAGGCGCTCTGCATCGCGGTGTAGCTTGCTCGCCAGGTTTCGAGAGGGTGCGTTTCTGGATGAGGTATCGAATATATTGTTTCCCCCTACTTAAACCTCCCGAGGAGATCACGAATGTAAAATTAGAGAGATTAGAGCGCGCACGGAGGCTTTCCGACAGTCGTTCTTCCCGCGAACCATACGCGACTGGAACAGGAAAGGGAAGTAATGACAGTGGCACGTAAAGTGCCCTTCGCCACACACCGTTGGGTGGCTTGCGGAGTATAAGTGTAGATGTAGATGCAGATGTAGATCAGACCTACTGGATAGGTATGTGGGGTGATGTACTGGTGAAAGGTACCATTCGTGATCTTCGTTAAGAAAGCATTCACGGTTTCAATTGTCCTAGAAGAAAACTGCATCGTGGTAGCCAAACGGGAGAATAAAGAACGATCCAGCCAAGTACAAGCTGAGTGACAGGAATGCGTCGCATCACACGCTGAACCAGTCCGATGCATGCAATAGTGCCCTGTAGACACCGTTAAAGCATGTCGTACGCCAACGGTCGATAGTAAATCCCTGATGACGGTAAACACTTGCAGTGCTCACAACAGCAACAAAACGAGAAAATAAGGGAATTGCTTGAAAAGAAGTAGTATAGTGAGTTGATCGAAGACAGCCACGAAATAACAATCAATTATAATAACTTCTGATATCGCAGCATACAATGGAGGAGTTAAAAGTTCATAATTTTATGTCCCGCAGTTTCTAAGTAGCGCATGCAGTATGAACTTGATAAAATTAAACTGTATTCAACATCCTCAAAGAAGGTTTCAGTGTTATTATCAGTTTATTTTAACGTTTTCCCTTCTAGTGGTTATAGTAAATTTGGTCCTTCTCCATGCAGACTTAGGCAGTACATTAGTCATATATCATGGAACCCATGAAGAGAGGTGTTTGACATATGGAATGAATTCAACGATCTACACTTAATTTATATGGCGTACAATAAAATAAAATGACTTACCATTGCAAAAGACTCCTGTATTGCACTGTGAATTCTGAAATAATACAAATGCTATAGATCTGTCATTACAGAAAATAAACGAAAGTACAGAAAAGCACCCTATCCAATTTTGTTGGTATTTCATTAGAAACCGACGAAAAAAAATCGCAACACAGAAAATTAATTAATGCAGAATAATGAAATTTCGGGAATACATTTCTCTACATAGCATATTTGTCATTAACGATGGAAGATCACAGGTTAATGTAAGCTTGAGATACGCCATTGCAAATCAGAAATGCTGATACATTAATGACCGATGTAACCGCTACAATGTGGAATGCAAGCATGGAAACGTGCATGAATTGTGATGTACAGGTGCCGGATGTCAGATGTGGGATGGAGTTCCATGCCTATTGCACTTGGTTAGTCAATACAGGATCGGTTAATGCTGCTTATGGATGACGCTGAAGTTGTCCGACAATGTTCCATATGTGCTCGATTGGAGACAGATCAGGTGACAGAACAGGCCAGGTCTGTACAGCATGTTGGATTGCAGCAACGGTACGTGGGCTAGCGTTATCCTGTTGGAAAATATTCCGCGGAAAGCTGTTCATAAATGGTAACCAACACGTCCAATCAACAGAATGATTTACGCTTTGGCAGTCAGGGTGAGTGAGATAAACACGGGAGTGCTCCTGCTGTCATACGAAATCCCACTCCAGACCATAACCCCCCGATGCAGGTCCAGTGTGTCTAACATGCACACAGGTTGGTTTCAGGCCCTCATGTGGCCTCCTCCTAATCAGCAATACCATCACTGCCACCGAGGCAGAAGCAGCTTTCATCAGAGATCGCAACACACCCACACCCTACCCTCTAATGAGTTCTCGCGTAACACAACTGAAGTTGCAAATGGCGGTGTTTTTGGGTCAGTGAAATGCACGCTAGAGGGCGTCTGACTCGGAGATGTCCTTGAAGTAACCGGCCTGTAGCAGTTCATTGTGTCACTGTGGGACCAACTGCTGCTCAGATTGCTGCTGCAGTTGCAGTTCGATGCGCCGCAGACATACACCGAACACGATGGTCTTACTTCTCGGTGGTGCCTTCTAGGTAGTGCTACGTGGCCGTCTGGAGACGGGTCTTCTTTCTATCGTACATTCTCGTGACCACCGCTGCCAGTAGTGATGTGTAACGGCTACATTCCTACGAAGTGTTCCTGCGGTAACGCAGAAGGAACATTCAGCTTTTCAGAGTCCTGTTACGCGACCTCGTTCGTACCCGGTGAGATGTTGCTAATTGTGTCTTTATAGCCTTAAAGACATTTATGACTGCCATCAACTCAGCACTTTCAAAGGTAACCGACGCTCACGAGCGTTACAGCGTGTATTTAAAGGAAGCCTGATCGGCATTGTCATAGTGGCACAACTGGCGTCACTATTATGCAACTGGCGGAAATTTGAGTAGAAGTCATCTTTCATATGTTGAAACATGTCTATCGTCTTTTGTTTGTGTTGCCATTTTTTTTCTGTCCGTCGAAACTGCAATATACTTTTACAAAAACTGTTCAGATGGCTCTGAGCACTATAGGACTTAACATCTGAGGTCATCAGTCCCCTTGAACTTCGAACTACTTAAACCTAACTAACCTAAGGACGGCACACACATCGATGCCCGAGGCAGGATTCGAACCTGCGACCGTAGCGGTCACGCGGCTCCAGACTGAAGCGCCTAGAACCGCTCGGCCACTCCGGCCGGCATACTTTAACAACAATATAGAATATTGACCATTTTCCCCAGGAATATAAAGGTCCTGGATTCGAGTCCAGGTCCGGCACGCAGTATTAATCTCTCAGTGTAGAAATCAGTTTCAGTTTAAAAAGATTGCTTTCTCAAGACGCTCGTTTCACCTAGATAGATGCTTATAACAGTTTCCACAACGAAACTTTGTCTCGAAACCTGGCAGAAAATCCAAAGGGATTCTGGTCGGATATGAAGTATGTAAGCGGCAAGAAACAATCAATGCCTTCTCTGCGCGATAGCAGTGGAGATACTATCGAAGACAGTGCTGCCAAAGCAGAGTTACTAAACACAGCCTTCCGAAATGCCTTCACAAAAGAAGACGAAGTAAATATTCCAGAATTAGACTCGAGAACAGCTGCCAACATGAGTAACCTAGAAGTAAATAACCTCGGAGTAGTGAAGCAACTTGAATCACTTAATACTCGTAAAAGCAAGTCTTCTGGTCCAGACTGTATGCCAATTAGATTCCTTTCGGAGTATGCTGATGCATTAGCTCCATACTTCACAATCATATACAACCGTTCGCTCGATGAAAGATCCGTACCCAAAGACTGGAAAGTTGCACAAATCACACCAATATTCAAGAGAGTTAGTAGGAGTAATCCACTAAATTACAGGCCCATATCGTTAACGTCGATATTCAGCAGGATGTTAGAACATATATATTGTTTGAACATTATCAATTACCTCGAAGAAAACGGTCTATTGACACACAGTTAACATGGGTTTAGAAAACATCGTTCTTGTGAAACACAACTAGCTCTTTATTCACACGAAGTGTTTAGTGCTATTGACAAGGGATTTCAGATCGATTCCGTATTTCTGGATTTCCGGAAGGCTAGACCCTGTACCACACAAGCGGTTCGTAGTGAAATTGCGTGCTTATGGAATATCGTCTCAGTTATGTGACTGGATCTGTGATTTCTTGTCAGAGAGGTCACAGTTCGTAGTAATTGACGGAAAGTCATCGAGTAAAATGCAAATGATTTCTGGCGTTCCCCAAGGTAGTGTTATAGGTCCTTTGCTGTTCCTTATCTATATGAACGATTTGGGAGACAATCTGAGCAGCCGTCTTCGGTTGTTTGCAGATGACGCTGTCGTTTATCGACTAACAAAGTCATCAGGAGATCAAAATAAACTGCAAAACGATTTAGAAGAAATATCGAAATGGTGCGAAAAGTGACAGTTTACCTTAAATAACGAAAAGTGTGAGGTCATCCACATGAGTGCTAAAAGTAACTCTTTAAACTTCGGTTACACGATAAATCGGTTTGATCTAAAAGCCGTAAATTCAACTAAATACCTGGGTATTACAATTACGAACAACGTGGTTGGTTCAAATGGCTCTGAGCACTACGGGACTTAACTTCTGAGATCATCAGTACCCTAGAACTCAGAACTACTTAAACCTAACTAACCTAAGGACATCACACACATCCATGCCCTAGGCAGGATTCGAACCTGCGACCGTGGCCGAACAACTTAAATTGAAAGGAACACATAGAAAATGTTGTGGGGAAGGCTAATCAAAGACTGAGTTTTATTGGCAGGGCACTTAGAAAACGTAAGAGACCTACTAAGGAGACTGCCTACACTACGCTTGTCCGTCCTCTTTTAGAATACTATTGCGCGTTGTGGGATCCTTACCGGATAGGACTGACGGAGTACATCGAAAAAGTTCAAAGAAAGGCAGCACGTTTTGTATTATTGCGAAATATGCGAGAGAGTGTCACAGAAATGATACAGGATTTGGGCTGGACATCTTTAAAAGAAACTTTCTCCTTCGAATGCGAAAATATTTTGTTGACACCGACCTACATAGGGCGCAACGATCACCACGATAAAATAAGGGAAATCAAAACTCGTCCGGCAAGATATAGGTGTTCATTCTTTCCGCGTGCTATACGAGATTGGAATAATGGAGAATTGTAAAAGTGGTTCGATGAACCCTCTGCCAGGCACTTAAATGTGATGTAGATGCAGATATATCAGAACCAAAAAATAAAAATTATGCACACCGGTAATATTTTGTGCTTTGATAGGGCATTGTGTCAGCCATGACATCAGAGTTGAAATAATATTATGGACAGAGCTCGTTCAAGGGCTTCGCCGGCTACGTACCGAATTTTCATAGGACTATGAGGTGTTATTTATTCCAAAGAAAGTGTGTTTCCTTTCAGCTGTATTGTTTTATTTTATTTTGATATTTATCTCTATGTTGTACTGATTTCAAAACAGTATTCTCTCTTCTTCAGGTATACGTTGGCCGTGCTTCATGAATCTAACGCCGTAAGTACTATAACTCTCCTTCCATAAAAGTAGGCGCCTATAATGCGTCTACCAGACAATTACATAATTCTTCTACAACACCCCTACTCTCTGCTTCGAACTGGTTTCTTTCTGTTCAATAGTATCGCCATGTTTCATTGTAGTTAAAATTCATGTTAGATCTGTAATAGAACATTATTTGAGATATAGTCATTCTTTTCGGAATTCAGCCATATAACGTCGACTTCTTACGACGATATTTTGGTTGACAACCACTCAGCCATCTACAGATGAGTGTTTTGCACTAGAGATTCCTGATTGACGCCTTTATGCAAATAACTGGCGCGAGGACGCATACTCGAAGACAACCACTGCATGGGCCACCTCTGTCGAGTTACGCACCCTCTCCGAATATTGTTCCATCTATGGCCACAGGCGCATGCCTAATGTGGTACAACATGAGCCCTCCTTCTCGAAATGCGCACTCGTGGAGTTAAAATTCAGATGTCAAAATGGATAAAATTAAATGTCGTTGGATGTGTCATTGGTCATGGTGATTGGTCTTTTTATGAACTAGCAGTCTCCGGTGTAAAACGCTCACCTGAAAATGGCTGAATGGTTGTCAGCAAAAATATCGTGGTAAGAAGTAGACGTTTCCCGGCTGCAATCCGGAAACGTCATCTAATACTCTTTACGAAAGGAAAATTTCAGGTATCAAATATTCATTCTAGTTAATCGCACTTAAATATAATGCATGTCACTGACTTCTTTCGACATCTCACACCCAATGAATGGGGTGATAGGTAATTTAGAAATGCCCCGCAGTCAGTCGTTCTCCGCGTACCTTTCCCTGTCACCAATCGTTTGTGTCTATAGTGAACAACACCCGTCAGCCTCTTCATCTTTAGGCAGCCTCACTCCCGCTACTAGAGGCTCAGATTTAATCTGTTCTCCCGCCAGCGCCACCCAGCCATTCCCCTCCGCGCAGATCCAGCGGCATCCCGGATAAATGGGCGCAGGCACCACCCCGCATGTTTTGCTGGGGAATCTATAAGCCCGGAGGCTGTCAATAAAGAGCTTCTCAAAAACAAAGCCAGGCCGACAGCCTGGTGTGTCTGCGTGCCGCGCTGCCTTTCGACAGGCCAGCCAGAGCATTAGGAGGCGCTTGCGTTAATACGCCTTGCTCTCTAATTGACACCGATTAACTCTACCGCTGTTGGCCAATGAAACTGAATTTTCGATGAAAACTACATTACCCCAGACTTGCAGCCTTAAATCTTCATTCATCTAGCTACTGCCCTATTAAGCCACACAGTAAGCAGAAAACCTTGGTCTGTATGTACGAGGGTTGAAACTTTAATAGTGGCAACTATTTTTTTACAGCTCGTACAAAAATAGATACGTGTTTCAGAGTTTTACTGACCTTCAGAGTAGTCACCAGCATTGTGTATAACCCGTTGCCAGCGATGTGGAAGTCGCAGGATGCTCTTAGAAGTGCCAGTTGTATTGACAGTTCGAGGAGGAGGAGATTGATGTTTAACGTCCCGTCGACAACGAGGTCGTTAGAGACGGAGCCCAAGCTCGGATTAGGGAAGGATGGGAAAGGAAATCGGCCGTGCCCTTTCAAAGGAACCATCAAGGCATTTGCCTGAAGTGACCTAGGGAAATCACGGAAAACCTAAATCAGGATGGCCGGACGCGGAGTTGAACCGTCGTCCTCCCGAATGCGAGTGCAGTGGGCTAACCACTGCGCCACCTCGCTTGGTTACACAGTTCGAGCGGCACGGTCTATTGCCCGACGAATCTGTAGCAGTTCTGAAGCGAATGCCGTGAAGTGTTTCCTTCAGTTTAGAAATAGAGTTGAACTCACGAGGTCTTAGGGGAGTGCAGAAATGATGACACTTTCTGTCGGTCCTGACCATCATTTTGCAGGACACTAATTACTTTTGAATACATTATGGGAGTGGCAGTGATCAGTGTGTTACAAATATTTACTATTAAAAACAGTCTTGATCACGATTTATTTATCAAGTTGACCGGTTTCGACCACTGCTGTGGTCATCTTCAGACCATTGAGTAGGAACCTCTTTCTGTTGGAAGATTCTCCAACAGAAAGATGTTCCTATTCAATGGTCTGAAGATGACCACAGCAGTGGTCGAAACCGGTAACCTTGATAAATAAATAGTGATCAAGACTGTAGTTAATAGTGAGTATTTGCAGGATATTGCTCAAGCACTTACAGTGCAAGCTGTTACTGATTTGTTTGACTGATGGGGCTGCTAAGTGCTACGCCACCTACTGCACACCCCTGACTTAAGCCCTCGTGAGTTCAACTCGATTTCCAAATTGAAGGAAACACCTCACGGCATTCGCTTCAGAACTGCTACAAACTCGTCAGGCAATAGACCGCGCCGCTCGAACTGTCAACACAACTGGCACTGCTAAGAGTATCCTACGACTTTCACATCACTGACAACGAGTTATACACAATGCTGGTGACTACTGTGAAGGTCAGTAAAACTTAGAAACACGTATCTATTTTGTACGAGCTGTAAATAAATACTTGCCACTAATAAAGATCCAACCCTCGTAATTACATCGGCATCACGTTAAACGTTTAACCAGCTTTTTTCGATTGTCGCGTACAACAGTTACATCATTGATAAGCAAATTTCAACAATGTCTTGTACGCCCATGACGCATCATGCGTTGAAACACGGCTATGAATTTTTGATTCTCATTAAAGCTGCTGGTCGTTGTCATTCCTATGATAAAAAGCCTGTAAGACCTATGTCTGTTCTTCGCAAGTCATCGCACGAGGTGTGACAGACGATACATAGCGTATTAGGTCATACACCTCTCTATCACTGCTGTTCCAGTCTCGCAAGGTACATGCCCATATGTAGTCGGTACCTCTCTTGATTGCTCCGGTTTCCTTTAGTACTGACGCAGTAATTATTACGAGGACGTATTTGAGTATGTAATACCATTATTTACTAGTTCTGAAACATGGACTCTCAGAATTTTGCAAAGCATTCGGTAATTAGTTATTATGCTCAAAAGTGTTTGACCGAACTCAATTACGATCCGCCTGATTTGCATGCAGCCAACTTCCTTGTGGGTAATCTACTCTCATTTTGGCATTGTACTATCGTCCAATTCTTATTTTGAAGTTGGCTTACCAATGATTTCTTCCTATTTAACTTCAGAAGATGACCGTTTAAATTGTTGAAACTGGTAAAGAGAACGAAATAAAGGGTTTCGTGTCCAGCTGACGGCTGACTTTTAATCACAGTTCACAGCGGTCTGACTACACAAAATGATCGGCTAATGAGATCCCTAGGGAATACAGATCAGTAAATGAGATTGTTTTGGATGCATCACAACCCGTGACACAAGTAAATGCTTTTATTATGTGCACTTTTATTTATTTCTAAAATGATGTATACACAACACAGTCACCCATCGCAGAATATCACTTCGTCCTTTAGTCTAAACACATAATATATTACCAGCACTTACGTTATAACGATGGCTAGACGTAATTCACAATGGTTTATCAACAGCAAAAGAGGCGCTTGCGGAGGCAGAATCATACCGTATAGTCTCGCACAGTATTAATGCCTTTTAAACGACGATGGCAAGCGGATGAAATTTTCTAAAGCAGTTATTGTACTCCTTATGTGTTAGTCGCATCGACAGTAACAGTTACGGTAAACCACCATTAATATCGACTGACGATAGGGCGACGTCAAACTTAAGCCACGTAAAACTGCAAGACCATGAAATAATTAATTCTGAGTAGCGGCGAACGCACAATTATTATGGACTAGATGCCGTCATGACGTGTTCATGGTGTCCATAGGTGACGTCCTACCGTCTGTAAACAGCTTTGTGATACAGGGATAGCTTCCAATATTCTTTAGTCTACTGCTGCTTACCAGCAATTACACTGCCTGACAGCCGGCCTGGTTGACCGAGCGGTTCTAGGCGCTGCAATCTGGAACAGCGCGACCGCTATGGTCGCAGGTTCTATTACTGCCTCGAGCATGGATGTGTGTGATGTCCTTAGGTTGGTTAGGTTTAAGTAGTTCTAAGTTCTAGTGCTCAGAGCCATTTGAACCGTTTGAACACTGCCTGACAAAAAAAAGCGAAGCAGTAAGAAGACATTGCCCTATGCCATATAACTTGGTACATGATGGGACATTGGAGAGATGCGAACAGCATCAGCACTTGAGGGAACAATTTGAAGAGCACGGAGATACCACGTAGTGGTGTGAGACAGCGTTATCAGCACCTGAGAGTGAAAGGTGTACCATTGTAAGTCTCCATTTGGGCAGACGGTCAAGTCGTGCAGTAACCAGATCTGAGGGGCGGATTCGGATGTGACAGTAGTCCGAGTGGACTGCATGGGAACTTCAGGGTAGGTATACACGTCGTTAAGATTCCGGTCGACCATGCCTAACACCACAATGGACGAACGCCGTTTGCACAAGCCTTCATGTAGAGAAGGAAGTGCCCTCTCAAGTTCATGGTGGTTGGTCTATTAAACAAAATAAAATTTCAAATGTAAAAAAAATCAGACTTTCTACTTACTACGACTTTCGCCTCTCTACTCCAGGAAAGGGACATGATGTTGAACGTGGATTTGGAACCATGTTACGATACTACGACTTTCACTTGGCATTACCAGAGGTGAAGATCTGTTCATGTCTGCTAAAAATAATCGTCTGAAATGGGAATCGAACACATACCACAGCCCAACAAACTACCATTTGTTTCGAAGATCATCAAACATATTTGGCTTGGCCATATTTTTGTCGTAACGCGCCACATTGGATAAATTTCTGTCTACCTGAAGGTTGATTACAGCCTGGTCAATACATTAATTTCTTGTCTGACTGGATCACTATTGAACAGCGGTCTCGGCTTTACAACGCGTACTTTCGATACGATTTTGTAATCACTGTAATCTGCACGTAATGGCAAACTGTAGCAGGTAGAAATTTCTTCGGGGTGTGTTGTGATCCACTATCGCTGACCTAGCCCAACGGAAACGCAAAGCCCAAATATGTAGCACACTCCTTTCAAAATCTTTAAGCCACTTTTCTAGTGAAATAATATCCGTCGTCTGGGCATGGAGTAAAGGTTACAGTTTCACAGCAGCCACTTAATCCTGTAGTGGGAAACTACCACTAAAAAGAGGGAGAAGCAGCCGTGGTTAATGTCATGACGATGTAAAAGCTAATGGAATCCACTACACTAAAGACATACGTGTTACAGTCACATGAATGGCGCCACCACCTAGGTTCGACTTAAACGTGCAGTAACCACTCACAGATGGCAGGTGGCAGCACTAGCGTGTCGGAGGGACGCGGAAAAGAGTGCAGTCGTTGTCGTAATGCAGAAACAGAGTCACTTATCTGATATCCAAAAGGGCATGATCATTGGCTTTGGGGCTAAGCGTTGAACCATTTCTCAAACGGCTAAGTTTGTAAACTGTTCGCTTGCCGTCGTCGTTAAAGCATACCGTGCATGGCAAAATGCTGCTATCCACAACCGGCGCCGAAGAAACTGTTGAGCAACTGACCAGCTAGATGAGCCAATGGGCCAGCAATAGTGTCTCGTCAACGACCATTCGGCGCCTGTTGCTGCGTAACGGTCTCCGTAGCAGGCGTCTTGTTTATGCACCCATGCTGACTGATGTTCATCGGCAAAGAAGGCTGGAATTTGCACACCGATACCATAACTGGACCTTCACTTATTGGCGAGAGCCACCTTTTTTAGATGACAGACCGCAATTGCCGTGTGTGGCGCGAAACGTCTGAAAGCAAACACACTGCAAACAATCGTCGGGAGGGTTCAAGCGGGAGGAGGGAGCGTTATGGCTTAAGGACTAATTTAGTGGCGTTCCCTTGGTGATGCCGTCATTCTGGAAGGCGCAGTGGATCCCTGCGTGTTTGCATATATCCTTGTGAACCACGTCCTCTCTAACATGCAGTTCGTACTTCCTCAGCACGACGACATCTACTAGCGGGACAAGTCACGCAGCTCGCAGTGTACGTGCATAGTTCGAATAGCCCCGGGATGAATTTAGTGAACTCCTATGGCCACCAAACTCTCCTGATTTAAGGGGGTTAGGACGTCAAACGGGCCGACTCGGAGCAGGACTGGCACCACAGAACATTTTACTTTCCACTGTCTATACTTTTACAAATAAATTCATAAAACTTTGAAAGCATGACCAGGAAGCGTTCAGGATTCATACTCATAGCAGTGGATGCCGGTGTTAAAGATGATTTGTACCACGCGTCCACTACTAGGTGATCGCAACGGCGATCGACGGCGACGGACAGCGGGCAATTGCACTGACGTTTTCAAAACAGGTGACGTCACACCGCGGCGCGGGAGCGCGCGGACACGGAATTTAGCGGCAGTCAGTAGCGAGCCAGTTGGTGTGTTGGACCTTCCATCGACCTACGGACCCCCTTGAAGATGTCTCCCGCAGTCGGAGACGAAACGTTGGGAATTGAGACAAAATTCATCAACCGACCACGGCATAACAGCCCGGATAATTATAATGGACATGATATTTCCGGCGGTGAAAGTCTACATTTTAGTACCTGTAAGAACTGTCTGTATGCTGGGCAAAATTCATCGCAAAGTCTCTCTTACTTAGGAAGAAAAGTGTACCTACAGCAACAAATGCAGCCAGTAGTAAGTGAAAAAATGATGAAATTTCAGGTGTAAAAAAAAAGGTATTTTGCTACGTTTTTGAACTCCCACTGCTATGAGTGTGAGTCCTCAATCCTTCCTGGTCATGCTGACAAAGTTTAATAAATTTATTTGCAAAAGTATAGACAGTGAAAATTAAAATGGCCTGTGATGCCTCTCCTGCTCCAAGTCGGCCCGTTTGCCGTCCTACCCCGCTTAAGCTCAATCGAGAGTATGTGGGACCACCTCGATCGGGCTGTTCGTGCAATGATCCTGATGCAGGTAGCCACGGTGGCATAGCTCCACATCCTTCTTAGTACTTCTCAGAACTTCACGGCTCGCAGCGCAAAAGATGGTTATTCAGGATTTTGACAGGTGATAACATTAACGTAACTGTACAGTGTGTATTCACAGGGCATGCGGCATGTGACTAAAAAAGTGTCAACGATTTCTCCATTCGCCAAGTTTCCGGATTAGTCCCCCTATTCGGATCTCTGAGACAGGTCTGCCATGGAGGACGTAACAGTGAGAAAAACATTAAATGCTAGGATTATTCTCATCATAATCGACAGCGAACCAGTGATATACATGCTGATGTCGCACGCAGAAGATGTAGAGAGAAACAGTACATGACGACACTGAATTGGTAATTCAGTAAAAGGAGACAATCTAATATTCATAGGGGATTGGAAAGCAGTAGCAGAAGAAGGACTGAAGGAAACAACGAGGGAAAATGGACTTAGTAGCAGGAATGAGAGGGGAAGATGACTAAGTTATGCAGTTAATATCAGCTAGTAAAAGCGAATACACCATCAAAAATCACATTTGGAGGAGGCGCACTTGGAAAAGTCAGGGCAATACGCTAAGATTACAGCGGTGCGACATCATTGTGAGACGCAGAGTCAGAAATCGGGTATTAGATTGTAAGAAGTACACAAGAGAAAATAAAGAATTTTATCACAATTCAACATTGGCGAATAAGAGGCTGGAGGTTAAAACACTCATCCACAAGACCCTGTACACACAGAAGCTGGACACTGAAGTACTGAGAAATGATGAAATGCGATTCAGGTTCTCCAGAGCCATGTATATTGGCCACAGTGAACACCAAAGTAAACATTTAAATTGAAGAGGAATGGACATCTCTAAAAAGAGCAGTTGAAAAATTGAACAAACAAATGTAGGTACAAAGAAGGTAACTGCAAAGTAATTTTAGATGACGGAATATGTAATCCAAATTATCGGTGGCAGAAGGAAGTGAAAACATGTTCAGAAAATTAGGTAATAGAAAAATATAGCCCATTTAGGAATGAAATAAATAGGAAGTGCAGGGAAGCCAAAGAGAAATGCCTGCAAGAAAAGTCTAATAAAATCACAAAGTCAAATCAATCTTCCATGAGATTAAAAGCAATAGGGTCAGTGTTAAGAGAATTCCACTGTTACACGCAGAGACGACTACGTATAGGTTGAAAGAGTACAATGAAAGACATTTCAATGAGGGAATGGACTAGTCTGATGACGTGAGTAAATAAGAAATGAGAGTCGACATTGCTAGAATATTAAAGTCACTGTTTAAAACAGATTTTGAACACTTGAGCTCAAATAAGCCAAAAGGGATGACCAACATTCTTTCGCAATTTGTGAAATCGTTAGGGGAAGTTGATACGAAACGACTTTTGAAGTTGTGTAAAACACGAATCTGGAAACAAAACCACCAGACTTTCTAAAATATATCACACACACGATCCTGATGATAGTAAGATACGTGCGAGCACTATCCCTCATGGATAATGTTCCTGACTTGTATAGACTAATATACTGAACATGGAAAATAACACTGAGGGAAGAAAACGGCACCTGAAAGGCACGTGTGACGTTGTGAGTGATAATGGACTCAAAGAGAATCAAGAGACGTTCATAGGATTTGTCGACCTGGAAAAAGCCTTGGATAACATAAAATGCTACAAGATGTTAAACCAGTCTGAAAGAAACAAAGTAAGCTATACAGGAAGGCCGATAATATGCTGTGTGTACGAGAATCAAGAGTTACTGTAAACAGCGGAAGCCCAAGAAAAAACAAGCCTCGGATTAAAAACCGGTAAGACAGAGATGTAGTTTTTCACCACTACTGTACAATCTGTACATCTAAGTTGCAATGGTGATAATAAGAGAAATTTTCAGGAGTGTGATTAAATTTAGCTCCTACTGTGGCAGCTGTACACCAGAACCGAAGAAACTATGACTAAATGAAAAGAATGGTTAAGAGTAGCTTCAAAATTTGTGATGGAAGGATATCAGTGATAATATTCGATGAAGATATTGCTAACCTGGATGACAGTGAAGAGTAATTACAAGAAATATTGAATGAAATGAATAGTTTTATGAGCACAGAGTATGGATTGAGAGTAAATCGAAGAAAGAAGAAAGCAGTGAGAACTAGCAGAAATGAGAACAGTGAGGAACTTGACATCAGAAATGGGGATCTCGAAGTAGATGAGTTTAAGGAATGCCGATACCTAGGCTGCAAAGTAAACAATGATGGATGAAGCAAGGATGAAGTAAAGAGCAGACTAGCACTGACGAAAAGGACATTCGTGGACAAAAGAAGTCTAGTAGAATCGAACCCAGTTCTTAATTTGAGGAAGAAATTTCTGAGAATGTGCCTTTGAATCACAGCATTGCATAGTAGTGAGAGACAGACCGTGGTTAAACAAGAAAAGAACCCAAACACTAAACTGTGGCCGAGCGGTTCTAGGTGCTTCAGTCCAGAACGGCGCTGCTGCAACGGCCGCAAGCTCGAATACTGCCTCGGACATGGCTGTGTGTGATGTCCTTAGGTTAGTTAGGTTTAACTAGTTCTAAGTCTACGGGACTGATGACCTCAGATGTTAATTCTCGTAGTGTTTAGAGCCATTTGAACCATTTGAACTTCGGATGTGGAGCTACAGGCAAATGTTGAAAGTTAGATGGACTGGCAAGGTAAGAAACGAGAAGGTTCTGCGCAGAATACAAGAGAAAAAACAACGTATAGAAAACGCTGAACAGAAGGGACAGGATGACAGGACATCTTTTAAGACATAACTTCCATGGTACTGGAGGGAGCTGTACAGGATAAAAACTGTAAAGCAAGACAGAGATTGGAATACACCCAGAAAATAATTGAGGACATAGTTAACAATTGTTACTCCGAGATGAAAAGTTTGGCACAACGTCTTACGTCTGGAATCTCGTTTAGTGGAGTAAAAATATCGTCAGTGATGGGTGCCGATCCGAACTGAGCCCATATGTGTCTGGAGACATGTCTGCACAGTGGTGGGATACCACCCTTAGTGTTGCCTGCCATATGGTCCAGTAGCGTGCAATGCCATTCCGTTTCATAGCAGGTCCCGTTTGGTTGTCATTCGCGGGAACCTTACAGCACAGCAGTACGTCGACGATACTCTACACACCGTTTTGTTGCCCTTCAGGGGCAAACCATCCTGGGCTTACATTTCGGGAAGATAGGGCTCGCCCGAAGACAGCATAATTTCTACTGATTTTCAACGTGCTTTCCAAACCATACCTTGGCCAGCTAGGTCGCATGATCTCTCCCCAGTTGAGAACGGCAGAGAACGATATCGGGATTTTGACGATCTAACATGCCAGTCAGTCAGCTTTTGGTACAGAAACCCTCAGGACGGCGTCATCCAACAACTATCAATGCCAAGCTGAATAACGGCTTGCGTAGGAGTCAGAGGTGGATCAAACATTATTAACCTGCTCAGTTTGTGTTCTGTTGAATAAATCATAGAATGTTTCTGAAATTATAGTTTTGTTTGTCCATACAAATGCATCACATCTACCGGTTTCCATTCTATTCGGATAATCCCTTCTTACTACCTCGTGTTTCTGGTATTCTTAGAGTGCATACCTATCTCTTTCACTTGTGAGGTAACGGGCGAGTTGTAGAGCCCTGGAAATATTAGAAGTTCGGAGTTGGCGTGGCCACACAGGCAGCTCCGAAAGCCGGGGCCCGGCAGCAAACACGTGGTGCCGAACGTTAGCCGGGATCCAGAAACCACGTGGCTGGGAATTCCATGGTGACGCTGTGTCGATCAAATAGACTTGTACGCCGAGAGTGCCAAAGATGCCGGACTTTGTGAAACCATCGTGGCAGACATTTCACTGTTTATATAGAAATTAATAGTAGCCACATGAATCATGATACCGCAAAAAGGAACATGTACGTTACCATTATTTGCACGACGATTCTGATGGTGTAATCAGATTTTCAATATGTTTATTAGTTTAAAGTTTAGAATCTGACTTAAATTATACAAGAAACACCTAGAAACGAATTTCCAAAATCTAAACGGTTCTTCAGATTTCGTCCATCGACTTGACCTTAGAAAGCTATTAGCGTAAATCATAATTGGTATAAATTACAGGCATGTAACGTTAATAGTACATGAGTTATTGGATGTCAAAGTGGCCGAATACTATCGATCGCGTCATGTCACAAGTACTTCACTGTTACACGAAAAAACGGTAGCAGCGTGCTTATAAATACATTCTTTCATCTATGTCTTTGTTTATATCCGATATATACTATTCATGAAGAAATTGGTCAAATATTTACTGTGTCTTAGAAAGCACCGACACATTATTTTACTGGCCTACTTTTGCTTGCTCTTCTTTTGATATATGTTTATTTAATTTGTTTATGTTGAAACGTCCCCTTAGAAAAATTGTACAGGACTGTGCTTTAAACTAACACACAGTATTTTTAGCGCAACGCAATCTATCAAAATCCCTACAAAAGAATGGCCCTGACTAACATCAATCTTTCACAAATCACTTACCTCACCAAAAATCTTCGTTACTCGAACTACTGCAAAACAGCGAGCGCCACTACTGCCAGCTAAATAAAAGATTCAAACTACGGAAGTCACTAACTACTGATAGGCATCGGGCGCTGATAACCACGCAGTTGAGCGCCCCACAAACCAAACATCATCATCTGATAGGCATAGTTAGGAAATGAAAGATTTTAATAGAGAACAAACAATGTATTTACCTTAATAGTGTTGAAAAACCATAATATACATGTTCATGACATTCAGTCTTACAAATTTCTAAACTCCGCCATCTCTCTCCCCACATCCACCACTGCTGGCGGCTCACCTCCAACTGCGCAACGCTACGCGCTGTTGACATCCAGCTGCCCCTCTACAATGGCAGACAACAATGCAAACTAGCCACAGACTGCACACAGCACAGCCAGTGATTTTCATACAGAGCGCTACGTGGCATTACCAATATAAAAATCTAAACAGCCTATTACATAGCCCCCATGCTCCCCACAAAAAATTTTACAAATTGTTTTGGGCAGTGGCCAATAATGATTTGATAAAATTTTTCATAATTACAATAACAAAGAAATCAAATACACACACTTATTGATACAGTGTTGGTCAAAAGCTAAAATATTCTCACAGTCCATAAAGACAGTCCAGATTGTTCATCACTGTAAAATTGCAGTGTTTTTCTCAAAGTCTGAGCAGTAAAAGAAAATGCACACAGAAGTAGTGGATTTCCATGGAGTCTTGAAGAAGTAGTGTTGTCCTTCCAACGGAAAGACAGTGCTGACTCTTGACATGCTGACAGGTAACGGGCCACAACAGAGCAAACGCACAGCAGAGTCATTCGAAGTTGATGAATATTGGTAGGTAGGTCATCACGTAGTAGACCCGCTGTAGTCCAGGTAGAGATTATGGTATTGGTGGGCCACCAGAGGTGCAGACCCACTGTAGTCCTTGCAGAGATGGCCAGCAGCCATCTGCTGTGACTGTGCGGGTGCACAATCACCATTGAAGAGTCTTGCAGTTAATATAGCAAGTTCATAATCACCACTTGTGCACTCACAAAGTTTTTGGAATTGTCCTTAGAACCAGCAATGCTGTTATCCAGTCCCTTGCTGAATTATTAACACACGTGCAAACACTATCAGTCCCTACTTCTCACATATTGTCCATATACTATGACCAACAGAAACGTGTGCAGTGGTATGATACTTAATTTGACGAACTGGTGTCAATTACAATTTTATAACATAAGAATTCAATAACAAAGGTACAAAATACATCATTAAAGAACATAACAATACAGATAACATTTGTTGTACAGGCTTTACAACAGAATAGAAATAAACATATACATCAGTGTTATATGAATTATGACATAAGTAAATACATAAAAGATCAGAATAACTTTTGAAACATCAACTTTACACATGAGCATTAAAACAAAACCTAATAAAGAATGTCTAAGCTTATTTACAAGGAAAATAACATATTATTAATGCCAGTTATATTTGAGGATAACAGTATTCCTCATCATAGTGAATATAGCTTAGTATTAGAAGAAGAAAAAATTCTATGAAACTACACAGAGACAGGAAGAAAACAAATACACAAGGGTACACAAACACATACTGGGATAACACAAAAGGAAAGGACAGGGTTCGTTTTCAGTGTAACATTTGGTACTGCAGTCCAACCCAAAACTTCATTCCATAGATCCTTCGTCTTATTTCAACCTTTGCTTCCACCAAAAAAATCCTATCCAAGCATGCTTTCTATATTTTTCTCGCATAACCTCTCAGTGCATTTCTTCAAATTCATCGCAACTCATTCTCTTATATGCTCTACCCCTTCTTAAGCTAACTTAAATCTACTGTGCTCAGATGCTAAGCTAAGGGACGAGGCAATGCAGCAGCACAAAACAATCAACACAAACATCAATGACAAAAAATTTAAATAGGCAAAGCAATTGAAATATTACAACTAATATAAGGCAATGCGCAGCAAACAAGAAAAATAAATCCGTAGTGAAACTGGCTTAACAGAGTAATACAAAGTGAAATTTAGTAACACTATGCCTGGCAAACAGCAGTAACTTATACCTAAACATGACAAAGCTCAAGCAGAAAAAATATTACAGTTAAAACAACAATGCAGAAAAGGGAAATGTCTATTCACATCTTAATGTCTATGTAATTAAAGTGGTGCACCACAACTTATTCTACGAAAAATATTACCAAGTAGTTGAAAAGAAAATTATGTATGCAAGTCCTGTGAAGGGAAATTTGTTTTTGTGCTCCTTCGTTTTTTTTGAAGTACATCAAAGTTATTCTTTTTTCTGGATCTGTAGGCATAAAATATTTATATTAGTACATCTATAAAATTTTATTTCAACCAATGCTGCAGTGCAGCTAGGAACTAGATATTAAAGAAAATGAACAAATATGTACAAAGGATGGCATGAAACATCATTCATTAGCCATATCGCATTTCATAAGGCAGTAAAAATTCTCTCAATTCTCGTAGAAAGATACTTGTCATAATCAGGTGTGCAGATGTAAGAATGTTTCCAAGTAATGAGCGTGTCGTATTTGCGGTGCTTTCTATAAAGGAATGTCAATAGCGAGGTTAATGGCCTCCCCTTTTTTTTTCTACCTGTGCCTCTGAAAAGGACACTCACTAATGACTTGTTCTCCCGGTGTCTGACACAGCTGGGTGCCCACGACGCATTACGTGCAGGTGATCACTTAACTTCCTTACTGAAATATTTACGACAGCAGTTTCCGCTACAGTGACAGTCTCATATAAAATATTTCACAGGTCAAGAATTTGCGTTACAAATCTGTAGAAACGAAATGCTATTGATATAACAGTGTCCAAAAAATTTTTGTCGGCATTGTGATACATTCACGCATTTACATACATTTCATAACTCTTAAAGTATGATTCTTGGTTTCCAACATCCTTTCTCACAAGTCAGAGTCCCTAACCACTATTCATTACTCCTTACCTTATTACACATATATATATTCGTCGACACGTCAATCTTGCAACGACCCTTCAATATTAAATCATAATAAATACATAGCATAATCAAATTCCTCATATAGCATCAGCTTATTGATCATAAACATACCTCAGCAGCATAATACACATCGTTGTCGCAATAATAACATCATAACACCTCAGTCAACTCTCAAAAACGTCGTAGCTTACTGAATATTTTAAAACCTACAAAAAAGTCTCTTCTCGTTTCAAAAGTGTCATCTACCTCAAATGTACTTTAAAAATCATGATCCCATACCAAATACATCATCATTCAAAGCTCTCATAATATCACAATGGTTCCGAAAAATATGAAGGGTTCACACAGTACAGACAAAATACAATTTCGTAAGTGTGAAGTTATCCAACGGTGTAATTACGTAAACATCTGTCACTGCCGTTGTAAAAAAGTTTGTCTCTCTCAGTTAAATGATCAGATAGCTGTGTAATTTGTGTTAGAAAAGTATGGTACCGATGTGTAAAGTTGTATAAGCAAATACCATATTAGCTAGGGCTCCTTGTGCTTGCCAAACACATGGTACACAAAGTAAGTGTGTTCCCCCCCTGAGGATTATTGTAATTATAGCCCCAGGTGTTACAGATTACAAGAATGGAATGAAATGTATTACAGAAAACCTTTGTATCATTGTACTTCAAATATCTTTAAAAATAAATGATTTAAGTACAAAATTAATCACTCAAATACGTGTACTGTAGCGCTAAACTGTGCGTCTTGTTGTAAGATAATCTCTGTGGAAGTGTCGTAGTTATCGTCCTCCGAAAGCTAAGTTCTGCAGAAGTCAATGAACTTACCTCATGATAAACAAAAGTGAAATGCTTTGCGTATAGATGTCTTAGTTATTACGCTTATTGTTGTGATGAAGAAATTACTGTGCTGTAACGTATTGTTGTGCTACGGAAAAGGCTGTCTCATTGTAGCTATACCACAAAAGTTACTACTAAAACATGTTTTACTTTCCAGAATAATTCAGAAAACTGTGCAGATATAAAACAGAAACACCGCAAAAGCAACATTGTAAATTGTCACTCATTAGTAGCGTCGTGATAAAATCGTGTAGCTGTCACATAAACTAACCACTGTGTCATCTTGTATCTCACAGAAAGTACTTTAAATCCAGAATGTTTCTTTCAAGTAAACCAAAATGTTGCATTAAAATCTCATTAGCAGTACTGGTAAATGTTCTAAGTATGTGAAACTTATAGTCGTTATGCAATCGTGCAACTAACAAGGAAGAATGTATAAATAACAACACTGTGTCATCTGTTTGCAATAACAATGCATTCGCAATTACTTGTCTAAGTTACGTATGTTCTTGACTGGATAGTTAGCTTTAAAACATAGTTGCATGTTAACAGTTTGTAAGTGTGACAAAGAGTACTAGTAACGTGAAGTGAAAAATTTTATAGCAGAGACTAAATTAAAAAACAGTTTACCTCTCAATACACGATTTTACATGTGAGATGTGGTGTAACCCTTTGCTCTTCTCAGTATGCAGAGTTTCAACTTGAATGCAATTATCATGCTGCATTCGTCCGTAAAGAATACTGGAATTTTGCTCAAGGTTAGCGTCAATGTTATTTTTCCCTGAGCCAGCGGGCGCAGGTGGCTGCCTGTGGTGCGAGTCATTGTCTGCTATCTCTTTGTTGGCGCGCGTCGTTATTGGGATTAGGAGACCTAACTTCAACAAATTCACGTTGTCGAGAGTGCCCTGCTCTGTTTGAATCCCGCCAGTTCTGATGAAATTCAGGTCTGTCGTTATGATTATATCGTCTGTCGTCATGTCGGTAGTTCCTGTACTTTCTTTCTTGTCGGTTAAGTGGTGGAGAATTTCTCCCTGAATTATCACTGCACGGTGGACTGTTGCGTCTGAAGTTATTCTGTCTCTCGTGATAATAATTGTTTTTGATCCCATATTGTCTGTTTCTATGGTAATCTCTGTCATATTCATTACTACGGAAATGCGATCTTTCTCTGTAATTATTATTACTCTGCCAGTGATTGTCATTGGTCACGATTTGCGTTGTAAGAATAGGCTTGTCGTGTCCAGTTATTGTTTCTGTCATCACGGAATTGTGACGGATGTGACCTGTAGTGATTGTTCTCCTGCTTCTGCATCCCATGACTGTCTGTGTCAATCTCTAATTCCCGCAAGAGTCCCTGAAAAGCTTCAATGTCGTCTTTGCAACGTCCTGCTAAAATAATATGTCGTAAATGTTCAGGCAGTTTGATTAAGCAAATGCGGATGAGTTCTGAGGGGCTGTATGGGTTTGACAGGTACTGATTCTTGTGCAACATGTCTTCAAAATATTGAACAAGACTGGAAAATTCAGATTGTTCGAAATGTTTCATCATTATGATGCTATGTTTTACTCAGTCTTGTGTAGCTTGAGACCAATATGCTGAGAGGAAGGCATGATAAAATTCTCCTTCACTGTGACAATCGTGAATGACCCATCGCATTCTTACAGCTGGTTCATTCTCCAAGTAGCCACACATAAATTCTAACCTGTGCTCCAATGACCAGTTGGGAGGAAAACAATGAGAGAATTGCTTGTGGATGAATGTCGTTGGCAGAATTCTTAAACGTTTTGAATTTACGTCTAGTAATGAACAGCTTATAGTCAAAATCATCGTGTCGGCGACTAGCATATCGGTCATTGTTACGTCGTGTCAGCGGTTCCATCTCAAAATTCGGTGTACCTTGCCAATTTCTTTCATAATTTCCGAAGTGCCCTGAGTTATTATTTTGTGGCTGTTCCGTATTTCTATGTCCCTCTTCCCGTATTGGAGCGCGAGTGGCCTCTGAAATACGTAATCTTGTATTACCTGTGTCAGCTGATCTTGTACTTCCGGGATTTCTCTTTGGTGTTGCGTATTAATTTGATTCTGATTTTGTTTGAATTTCCTAATTTGTTCGCACTCTTCTTCGTCAGTGATGGCTACAGGTCTTGTGTCATTCAGATCATCATCTACCTTTGCAGATAAGTTAGTGAACTGATCCGAAAGTTCGGCTACTTTCTCCGATAGTGTACTTATTTCTTCAGTGTGTTTTTCTGAACCAAGTTTCAGAGTGTCCATCTGTGTTGAAATCGTATCTACTGTGTCCTTTAAGTTTTCTTGAGTTTTTGCAAGTTGCGTAACCGAATCGGCAGATGCAACAGAGTCAATTTTAGCTTGCAAGGTGTCATGATTTTCATGAACAATAGTTTGCAGTTCTCTTATGGCTGCTTCGTGATTCTGTAATGCATTTTCATGACGCGGAAAAATAGGTTGGAAATGCTCACAAATTTGTGTTTTTACGTCATTACATACTTTTTGACATTTCGATTTAATGTTATGTAACTCAGCAGTTAAATCTTCACGTGTTTGTTCGAGAGTTTGTTCCAATGAGTGTAACTATTGAAGCTTTTGTTCCATTGTGTCTAACTTTTGAAGCTTTTGCTGTGTTTGTCTCTGATTTTGTTCCATTGTGTCTAACTTTTGAAGATTTTGTTCCATTTGTCTCTGATTTTGTTCCATTTGTTGCATTAATTGCAATAATAATGTATTAGTGTCTGGAATCTGTTTCTCTATGCTTTTTGGCAATGCATTTTCACCGGCAACATTCACATTTTGACGAGCAGAAAATGTGTCTTGACTTATTTGAGAAAAGGGTGAGGACGCTAAACCTGAATCTACAGTATTTGCAAGATTGTGTCCTGTCATTTCGGATTCCTGAGGCAAGCTGTTGCCGACCGATCGATCGATAATGCTTCCCTGTTCACTAATTGTTTCACTACCTGCGCCATTGTTTGCCGCCCGCTCCATTTCCCTATGCACAATTACCAAATTACTATATTGAACATTAGTTAATTCATTACACGGTGTCGGTAACACACTACTTTCGTCTTCACTGTCATTTCTCAGTTTACTTTGGAGCCTAGTGTTACGTTTTTCACACGCCATTATTGTCACAATATTTCACACGATAACACAGAAAAACACAATTTGAAGAGCAAAAATAAGAGAACACATTAACATAGCACTGAAAATAATATCTAGTTAATTGCAGCTGCGAAATACTTGGTGCAAATCTAAATGCATGCCACAACTGTGTACAACAATGAAAAACTACAACTACAAAGGAAATTCTCTCTATAATTACGCGCTAGCAATAAACAATAGCTACACTAATTACACAAACTACAAGAAAAAAATCAGAAGATTCCAGTGAGGTATCCTCGGCTAAGGGTCGACATATGAAACGTCCCCTTAGGAAAATTGTACAGGACTGTGCTTTAAACTGACACACAGTATTTTTAGCGCAACGCAATCTGACTATCAAAATCCCTACAAAAGAATGGCCCTGACTAACATCAATCTTTCACAAATCACTTACCTCACCAAAAATCTTCGTTACTCGAACTACTGCAAAACAGCGAGCGCCACTACTGCCAGCTAAATAAAAGATTCAAACTACGGAAGTCACTAACTACTGATAGGCATCGGGCGCTGATAACCACGCAGTTGAGCGCCCCACAAACCAAACATCATCATCTGTTAGGCATAGTTAGGAAATGAAAGATTTTAATAGAGAACAAACAATGTATTTACCTTAATAGTGTTGAAAAACCATAATATACACGTTCATGACATTCAGTCTTACAAATTTCCAAACTCCGCCATCTCTCTCCCCACATCCACCACTGCTGGCGGCTCACCTCCAACTGCGCAACGCTACGCGCTTTTAACATCCAGCTGCCCCTCTACAATGGCAGACAACAATGCAAACTAGCCACAGACTGCACACAGCACAGCCAGTGATTTTAATACAGAGCGCTACGTGGCATTACCAATATAAAAATCTAAACAGCCTACCTACAATGTATTTAATAATGTATGTTATAGCGTGTTTATGGTCCAGATGTAGGAATATTAACTTAATTTTAAGTTATTTAAATGTAAATCCAGTGTTTCGAATGTGTTTGTGAATGTGCATTAGTTTGAAGACATGACGGGAGTGCTCTAGCCAATCACAGCACTCTTGCATGGGGAGACTGGATGAGAGTGGGGGAACAGTACGGGAGAGGACAGGAGAGTTCTGGATGATACGGCACAGGACACGGGGGAGTCCGGGACAGTACGGCGCGAGGGACGCACAGTCGCGGGCAGAAACTTGGAGAGCGTAGAGCAGTTCGCGTGTGGTCGCGGCAGATAGGAATACTTCGGAATGCCGGCTTGTGCACTTGAGAGATTTCCGTGGCTTCTACAGTGAAAACGTAGTGTGCGTTTAGAAGTGAACATCTCGTAAGCTATGCTGTTTTTCATAGCTAATTAGTGCAGTAGGAATCGATTCAAATTGTTCAAATGCCTCTAAGCACTATGGGACTAAACAGCTGAAGTAATCAAACCTCTAAACTTAGAACTACTTAAACCTAACTAACCTAAGGACATCACACACATCCATGCCCGAGGCAAAAATTCGAACCTGCAACCATAGCAGCAGCGTAGTCCCGGAATGAAGTGCCTAGGACCGCTCGGCCACAACGGCCAGCTAGGAATGTATTGTTTCCCTGTTATTCAACTTATATTGTATTTAATTGCTCGACCATCGGCACCAATAAGTGTTTTGCAGAAATATACCACATTCTCAAAAGTACTTCTAGTATCGCACTCATCATTTATAGTCGGTAAGATAGTACCTGCAGATTTTATTCAATTGCAGTGTTTCATTTATAAATTTCTACGTTACATTCGCAATTGCCGAGTGATAGGAACCTTCGACCATTCGATTCATTTGTATATTCCTATTGCATACTGTAGACTCAGCAGTATTTGGCTTGTAATGCGGCAACTACGTATTGCAACCCCTAGACTACGAAACCAGCCAAAACATTTAATGTTCCAACTCTGAGTCAGAGGTTACGTAGTTGAGGGCCACACCACACCATCATATCACATTTATTATTTTTTGAAAGCCCGCACACTGAAGAGGCAAATACACTAATATCTGCCTAATATCATGTAGCCGGCCGCGGTGGTCTAGCGGTTCTAGGCGCTCAGTCCGGAGCCGCGCGACTGCTACGGTCGCAGGTTCGAATCCTGCCTCGGGCATGGATGTGTGTGATGTCCTTATGTTAGTTAGGTTTAAGTAGTTCTGAGTTCTAGGGGGCTGATGACCATAGATGTTAAGTCCCATAGTGCTCAGAGCCATTTGAACCATTTAATATCGTGTAATCCGCAACACGACGTGGCATGGACTCGACTGATGTCTGAAATAGTGCTGGAGGAAACTGACACCATGCATTCTGCAGGACAGTCCATAAATTCGAAAGAGTACGACAGGATGGAGATCTCTTCTGAACAGCACGTTGCAAGGCATCCCAGATGTGCTCTTTAATGACCACGTCTGGAGAGTCTGGTATCCAGCAGAAGTTTTTAAACTCAGAAGAGACTTCCTGGAGCAAGTCTGTACCAATTCTGGACGTATGGGGTGTCGCGTTGTCTTGCTGGAGTTGCCCAAGTCCATTGGAGTGTGCAATGTACATCAATGGATGCAGGTGATTAGACACGATGCTTGCGTGCACGTAGCCTGTCAGAGCCGTATCTAGATGTATGAGGGGTCGCATATCACTCCGACTGCACGCGCCGCACACCATTACAGAGCCTTCACCATCTTGAACAGTCCCCTGCTGATACGCATGGTCCATGGATTAATGAGGTGGTCTCCATACCAGTACACGTCTATCCACTTCATACAATTTACAACGAGATTCGTCCTACCAGCCAACAAGTTTCCAGTCATCAGCAGTCCAGTGTCGGTGTTATCGGGCCAAAGCGAGGCGTAAAGCTTTGTGTCATGCAGTCATGAAGGGTACACGAGTGCGTCTTCGGCTCCGAAAGCACATATCGATGATGCTTCGTTGAATGGTTCGCAAGCTGACACTCATTGATAGTTCAGCGTTGAAATTTGAAGCTATTTACAGAAAGGTTGCACTCTTATCATGTTGAACGGTTCTCTTCAGTCGTCCATTGATCCATTATTGCAGGATCTTTCTCCAGCCGCAGCGTTGTAGGGGAATTGATGTTTTTCCGGATTCCTGATATTCACGGTACACTCGTTAAATGGTCGTACGGTATATCTTCACTTCATTGGTACCTCAGAGATGCTGTGTCCCATTGCTCGTGCGCCGTCTGTAACACCAACTTCAAACTCACTTAAATCTTAATAACTTGCCGTTGTAGCAGCAGCACCTGATCTGGCAACTGCACCAGACACTTGTCGTCTTGCATAGGCGTTGCCGACCACAGCGCCGTATTCTGCTTGCTTACATATCTCAGTAAGGATGTAGAGGCTTAACTCACTAGGGGTAAGATAGATACTGCCTACAGGAAAATTAAAGAGACCTTTGGAGATAAGAGAACCACTTGTATGAACATCAAGAGCTCAGATGGAAACCCAGTTCTAAGCAAAGAAGGGAAAGCAGAAAGGTGGAAGGAGTATATAGAGGGTCTATACAAGGGCGATGTACTTAAGGACAATATTATGGAAATGGAAGAGGATGTAGATGAAGATGAAATGGGAGATACGATACTGCGTGAAGAGTTTGACAGAGCACTGAAAGACCTGAGTCGAAACAAGGCCCCAGGAGTAGACAACATTCCATTGGAGCTACTGACGGCCTTGGGAGAGCCAGTCGTGACAAAACTCTACCATCTGGTGAGCAAGATGTATGAAACAGGCGAAATACCCTCAGACTTCAAGAAGAATATAATAATTCCAATCCCAAAGAAAGCAGGTGTCGACAGATGTGAAAATTACCGAACAATCAGTTTAATAAGCCACAGCTGCAAAATACTAACACGAATTCTTTACAGACGAATGGAAAAACTAGTAGAAGCCGACCTCGGGGAAGATCAGTTTGGATTCCGTAGAAATACTGGAACACGTGAGGCAATACTGACCTTACGGCTTATCTTAGAAGCTAGATTAAGGAAAGGCAAACCTACGTTTCTAGCATTTGTAGACTTAGAGAAAGCTTTTGACAATGTTGACTGGAATACTCTCTTTCAAATTCTAAAGGTGGCAGGGGTAAAATACAGGGAGCGAAAGGCTATTTACAATTTGTACAGAAACCAGATGGCAGTTATAAGAGTCGAGGGACATGAAAGGGAAGCAGTGGTTGGGAAGGGAGTAAGACAGGGTTGTAGCCTCTCTCCGATGTTATTCAATCTGTATATTGAGCAAGCAGTAAAGGAAACAAAAGAAAAATTCGGAGTAGGTATTAAAATCCATGGAGAGGAAATAAAAACTTTGAGGTTCGCCGATGACATTGTAATTCTGTCAGAGACAGCAAAGGACTTGGAAGAGCAGTTGAACGGAATGGATGGTGTCTTGAAGGGAGGATATAAGATGAACATCAACAAAAGCAAAACAAGGCAAATGGAATGCAGCCAAATTAAGTCGGGTGGTGTTGAGGGTATTAGATTAGGAAATGAGACACTTAAAGTAGTAAAGGAGTTTTGCTATTTGGGGAGCAAAATAACTGATGATGGTCGAAGTAGAGAGGATATAAAATGTAGACTGGCAATGGCAAGGAAAGCGTTTCTGAAGAAGAGAAATTTGTTAACATCGAGTATAGATTTAAGTGTGAGGAAGTCATTTCTGAAAGTATTTGTATGGAGTGTAGCCATGTATGGAAGTGAAACATGGACAGTAAATAGTTTGGACAAGAAGAGAATAGAAGCTTTCGAAATGTGGTGCTACAGAAGAATGCTGAAGATTAGATGGGTAGATCACGTAACTAATGAGGAAGTATTGAATAGGATTGGGGAGAAGAGAAGTTTATGGCACAACTTGACCAGAAGAAGGGATCGGTTGGTAGGACATGTTCTGAGGCATCAAGGGATCACCAATTTAGTATTGGAGGGCAGCGTGGAGGGTAAAAATCGTAGGGGGACACCAAGAGATGAATACACTAAGCAGATTCAGAAGGATGTAGGTTGCAGTAGGTACTGGGAGATGAAGAAGTTTGCACAGGATAGAGTAGCATGGAGGGCTGCATCAAACCAGTCTCAGGACTGAAGACCACAACAACAACAACAACAACATATCTCAGTATTTAAATGCGTATGCCTGTACCAGTTTATCTGGCGTTCCAGTGTTTAATGTATCTCCCTGACATCGCTCATGTAAGATAATACAAGGACAGCATAGGTAAGCGTGTAGTTCAGAGCTGCATAGTGCAAAGAGCCAAGCTAGTAGCACATGAGAGATCAAAATCTGACCAACAACCACCCTGGAAAGGATGGAAGAAAGGTTTATGTGATACCTAACATCATTTTTTCCTGAGGTTTAAGTACACAGTACCTGCGTAACACACCTATGTTTGAATACTGTAGCAAATCGACGTTAATCTCTCTCAAGGAGGATAGGAGAAATTCGAAAGGATCATGTAGTTACGAGGAACTGTGTTATTACTTACTCCCCAAATCTTACTCATGCAAGAGCGGTGCGTGGCAATTTCACGGATCCTTACTAATGGGGATAGTTCCTTGCGTGTCTGCAAGAACTTTGGTAAGAATGTATACGCAAAGTATGGAAATAGGAACATTTACAGTATTCAGGGAATTATGCTAAAGCATCCTAGAGTAGAGGAATGAGAAGGCTGTGTAGATGGAAACTACAGGCCTTGCTTAATTCCATACAGGTTGGTTCATTCATCTGAACATTTGATAAGCTATGTAGGGATATGCTGTGAGAATAGTGGTTTCTACAAACATGAAAATAAAGGATGGCTTTAAACTATTCATATCTGTACGGGGTGGCTAACGAGTAGATGTAGAAAGTGCATACATGAAACGAATTGAGAATGTTGGTGTTACGCTGCTTCTAAGTGTAACAGTATTGAGCACTTATGCCTTTGAGATGTAAATAGGCAAGAAGTAATTGAGTTTGGTTTATAGTCATGGAAATGGAGCGTCATGAAAATAAGCCGTGTTTATGATAAGCCTTACTCTTCGGTAGACAGTATATATTTCAGATGACGAATTCCCCTACAGCAGTGGTATCCGCAGCAAGGAAACTGCCGAAAGGGGAGGCTCGCTGATGTAAACTGCCGCAGGGGTATGGTAATAACAGAGAGGAACGAAGGCTAGGCTGTGGGGAGAGTTGCGGTGAGGCAGGGGGTTGTGTCAGCGACCGACGAAAGGCTTTGTGTCTCCAGCGAGGAAAGAGGGAACGCAGCCAGAGCAAAATATATGTTCTTAACTCCGCGTCTTACAAGTTCATAAATAAATTATTTCTTTCCTTTGTCCGAATTTCCGTTGCTCTTCCGTTATTTCAGGTTTTGCTCCTCTCTGTGGTGCACTGTAAGGTCTTCAGAATAGTTTACTACGAGCAGTCAGCGAGCAATGAGTCTTACGTAGCGTGTTAGTGAAATACACATGCAGTATTTTGAAATATTCATCTTGGATTTGATTAAGTGTGTAACGTTGGGCATCAGTGTAAATGACCTCGATATTTCGAGAGAGGATATTGAGATTCAATTAATCAACACCTTAAGTTGTTGGCAGGTGTAAAATAAAAATAACATGTTAAATTTCTGAGTTTTAGGGACAGCTAAAATTAACTAGACAGCAACAGTGAATAAACTGAGATAAATGGTATTTTTGTGAACATTTACCGTAAGCGTTTCGCTAAGACGAATTTTACACCGTCATTCATTCTCCATCACACACCATTACTTAACTTTTCATATACTCCTAACCTCCTCCATCTGTTCTTCAGAACTATACTGGATTTCATGTTTAGTTTTATAAATTAAACATAATTTTATTTTGTCTGTGGAACTGTTTTAATACTACGACACCACCATCTTTAGCAGGCCTACCACATATAGTGAGCAACACGTCCTAACGTGTTTGCATGCGCTTTGTGAGTGGCCTACTATGTTAAGAACTGGTTTACTAACTTGATAGATTAGGCTATCTACAATCACTGCAGGTTGGGGACCAGTCCTACAAAAGAGTGCAAGAATTCAAATACCTAGGGGCACTTTTCACTGAGAACCCGTCATGTGAAGCAGAGATCAACGCCAGAATATAGGCAGGAAACCGATCTTAACACAGCCTAGCACAACTGCTTCGGTCCAGATATCTCTCCAGACAGTTCATGATTTACTGTACAAAACCCTGATCCAGCCTGTTGTTCTATACGGCTGTGAGACAAGGAGTATCCGGAAACAGGACTTCCATAAACTCCTTGTTTTTGAGAGAAAAGTGCTTCGGAAGATCTTCGGTCCGGTTCTGGATCCAGACACAGGGGAATGGAGGATCAGATACAACCAAGAGCTTGAGGAACTATAACAGCAGCCCAACATAGTAGGAACTGTCAAAGCTAAACGAATGCAGTGGGCCGGCCATGTGGCCCGGATGGAGGATCACAGACGGCCTCGGAAGCTCCTGGATTTCACACCTACAGAAAGAGACCGCCAGGGAGACCCAAGAAGCGTTGGAGGGATGGACTCCATGAAGATTTAAACCAAGTGTCAATAGATGTGGACGGATGGCCTGCTGTATGAGTATCTATAAAGCTATGCTTTATAGCACAGTTTGATCTTAAATGGTATGAAACGTTGCAATCACAGCAGAACACACAGAAAATTGCACAGCTTGAGATTGGCAGGGTTAGCTCACATGGCTGAACATCGACCAATGAGAAACTCATTCGGAGGTATGTATGTTCTCAACTTGTAGCCAAATACAGCTGTAAGGACGATTCCTCGTGATTGTAGTCACAATCCCTTAATCTGAAACTGGTGTATCACTGAAAATGTCTCACAAAAGCAACTGAATGATGGTGTAGATAAAGTACAAAATCTGAAAGTACTACAGCAAAAACTGAATGCGTCGCTACGATTTGAAACGATGCTTCTTATTTCTTTTAACTAACATGAAGGTGTCCAATATTGAACAACACCCACATGATCATAAGACTAATGTGACAACAGACTGCAGTAAAAACGTTAGACCGATGGAGTTTATTTCATCTTTCTATAGATGTGACTTATTTCTTGTTTTGCTGTGAGGTTACTGGAAAGCAACTAATCCATATTCAGGTTACTGAAGATTAATTTATTACAAGAAAGGTCCATTACAATAGTATTTTCCAGGTTGGGAAAATATCGTTCTACGTGTAAATCGTTTTATATCGTCTTGGCCTTCATTTTGTTTCAATATTATAATTTCGATTTCTAGACATGGTTGAAGCGTACAGATTAAACTCCAGCAAGTTTGTTGCAGACCAGATAGGAGAAACATTCATGACGATGCGGCGCGGTTACTTTCGTCCATTACCTGCACCTACCTGCAAACTCCACCTGTGTAGCAGAGCGCCGATAGGAAAGCTGAGCAGAAACGTACCGTACTGCATCTCGCACCCGGCTGCATACAACGTAACCATTCCAAGAATCGTGAAAAGGTCTTAATTTTGAATGGAAGGCGGAAATACTGGCAAAACTTCGGTATATTCTGAACCTTGATAGTTTACACGTTCTCTGCCAAGCCCGTGCTAATCATGCACAAACCCTTTCATTCACGTTAGCAGCTTTATGGTGATGTATTTCCCGAAATATGAACTGCTACTAATCTCGGATTGTTCTTAAATGAAAATGCTCATCATACCACTAAGTTTATCGGTGTCTAATGTACTCCAGTTTTTAGTCACCGATCAGTTCAATGAGCCACGTGGAATTACACATCTAAAGCCGGCAAATTACAACTTCCTTCGGAGCTCATATTACACACGACCGTACAATTGAAAGGCTTGGCTCCGACTTCTTGGACTGCTGTAAGCATTCTATATCTCCAAGAAGAAAGACGTGCGAACTGTATTCCGTTGTGATTGTTTTTCTATTGACCTTAAAGAAAACCATTGTTCTCCCATTTTAGTCCGCGCTTTTCAAGACTAACCAATCAACAAAATCAAATGGCTCTGAGCACTATGGGACTTAACATCTGTGGTCATCAGTCCCCTAGAACTTAGAACTACTTAAACCTAACTAACCTAAGGACATCACACTCATCCATGCCCGAGGCAGGATTCGAACCTGCGACCGTAGCGGTCACGCGGTTCCAGGCTGAAGCGCCTAGAACCGCACGGCCATACCTGCTGGCTAACCAATCAGCAAACAATACACTTTCGAACTGTACTTTTCCCGAAATAAATATTTAATATCCTGATATTTTTTTTATACTTTACGTTATTAACTATTTTCGTTTGCACACGAATTAACTTTCCTTTTACCATGAACTTACTTAACATATTATGATACAAAACTGCCCGCCGATTGCATTCACACTGTCTTAAATTTTCTCATTCTAGTTTGTACAGCGTTTATCAGTAGAACAGTGACCTACATATTTACTTTAGACCACATTCACGCATAATTCACACTACTAAGAGCATATAGATAACTGTACAAACAAACATAAACAAAAAAGCTCTCAAGAAAGAAAAACAAAAATTCACGAAAACGTTCTCTTGACCTGTTTCTTCAATGTCACTGTGCACTACTGTCCTCTAGTAGACGAAAATTCTAACTGCGTACTCGTCTGAACCTGCATCAGACCGTCTGTCACTGTACATGCATGAGTCATTCTCCGGATACACAGGCTCTTGACAGGAGCTACGCCTCAATGTACAGTGCTGTTATCTCAGAAAAAAAGACAATATAGTTCGAAAATCAGCCTGGGAACTGGAAAACTGTACAGTGACTTCTCTATTATACTTTATTATCATCCAGGTGTGACAACTCAGACTTCATCAAACTTTTAAATTAAAACTGGTGCGTAAAAGTTGGTACAGGATACTGAATTAGCATCATCTTTCTCATCACTACTTCTTTCTTTACTTGCAGCTGATTTGCAAGCAGGCATGTCACTGGCGTACACCACGAATATTTGATTTCGAAAAGGAAGTCGCTACTGTAATACAAACTTACGGCATCAGCTTGAGGCAGTTTGGAAAGACATGAGATCAGCACACCTCTATCCCAGCTGTTGTGAGCTTTCAGAATATTTGAGAAGTTGCTTCTCCCTCAAGTTGCTGGTCAGTTGGCTTCAAAAGGCTGCGTGATGCTCTCTAAAATTCTCCAGCCAAGGAAAAATCCCTGGTGGTACCTGGAATTTAAGCGGCACCATCTGTGTGGCACTAGGACATCTGATGCTCAGCGGCGGAGGGGACGGAATTCTCTTTACACTTACTCAACATACATTTTTATAGTGGAAAGATGGGTTTGGACAAACTCTAGAATTTTCTTTTCATTTGAACACCATGTGGATTCTCAAGTAACTGAATATTACCAGGCAAGTTCACAAATTGCGTTAACTGAAGCAGCAGAACAATGACGAATTGTTACCGTTTGCAGGCGTGATGTGGCAGCTGTTGGTGCCAGCATTCTCGTTAACATGCAAGCTTCCGCTCATTGAAATTATGCGGGCTCGCTTTTGTGTTGGTCTCGACATCCATCACACATCAGTGTGCCTTTCCGGTACGGTCATTGCACATTACAACCAACACTACTACATACACCCGTCTCGACTGACAGCGGGTCTTGGAACTGCTCAATGTATCGCACTACTCTACGCTCGTTCATGAGGGGACGTTCTGAAATCCGTGACGCGCCGCTCCAGGTTAGTGAACAGGAATCCCGGAAGGCATCGAAAAATTATTCACGGCTACCCTCCAGAACAAAATGACAGGGGAAAATTATGCCTATTAAATGAGACATGAATTACAATTACTCTTGTTGTGCGTTACTAAAATACACTTGCCGGTCCAACGATAGTTTCTTTGGTTTCCTCCAGGAGGAGACTGAGGGGAGCCTTAGAGTATAAAATATTACTTCATTTTATGCAGTATAGTTATGAAGATAGACTTAAATTTGTATAGCCCATTTTCACAGGGTTGTTCTGAGTATGTACAACTGTGTCTGAATACTGAAGTATCACTTGATACACACACATTTACAAGACTTCACTTGAAAAGCAACTTTCATAATACGGTACTGCAGTTACTGTTTTGTTCACAATTACGATCCAATGTTCCCTCTGACGTGTAACCACCGACATCGGGCAAACGGCTTTCAATTATTATGCCTCCACTGTACGGAACTGTATACAGTGATGCATGTACGAGTGCAGCTTGTAAACACATGGTTGACGACATACGGAAGTCTGGGTATGACCTTGACTCCTTCTTGGAGAGCCTAATGGTAAGGTGACCGCTCGTGATAAGCGGGAAATCCGGGTTCGAGTCCCGGTACGGTACAAATTTTTCTTGTCATCATCGCATATATATCTGATAGTTGTCCATATTCGTAACAGCGAACATATTCCATGTATAGCTGAAACAATATTCAAGGTAAGTTCTGCATAACCCGCCCGGTTGGCGGGCTTTCCGCGCGAGAAGGAGTGGCTGGTCCCCGGCACGAATCCGCCCGGCCAGCCTGTGAATGGTTTATAGGCGGTTTTCCATCTGCCACGGGGACTGCGGGCTGGTTCCCCTTATTCCGCCTCTGTTACACTATGTCGGCGATTGCTACGCAAACAAGTTCACCACCTACGTGTACAACACCATTACTCTACCACGCAAATATAGGGGTCCACCGGGTGCCGAACCGCACTATATCCCTGGGTTCGTTGTGGAGAGGCGGAGAGGCGGAGGGGTGAAGTGGACTGCGGTAGTCTTCGTGGGGTTGTGGACCACTGCGGCTGCGGCGGGAACGGAGCCTCTCCGTCGGGTCTAGGTCCCCGGTTAACGTACATATATACAACACAATACAAGTTCTCCATAAGACATCTAATCTACTGGTGGCCTATCTAAAAAGATGCTGTCATCTTGACTGTTCATTGCCAACTGGAGCGAGCGTTCCTCTTCTCAGATGCAAATAGACAATCGATTGCGGCGACTTAGTGAATCTCTAGTAGCTGTGGCTACGCCTGCGTTTCTCATTCACCACTGCGGCATACAGCGACTATACTTCTCTGTGGTTTCTTTGCAAGGTGCCAATCATTTTCGAATCCCACTCTTCGGATGACACACAACTTTAAGCTATTCCAATACATTGATTGATAAACAAATGGCAAACTGTGACAGTATTCATATAATAATACCTTGGCATAACTAACATAGTGGGACGGGGGGAGGGGGTGGAGGAAGTTGCTAATAATAGTGCAGTGATCAATTACACCTACGAAGTGCTCAGTGATTGTAGTGACTACGGAACTTCTGTAGAGTTGAGAACAAACTGTTCATCGACGATAAAATGGAAATCTTCAGAGAGCATCTTGAGGCAACTGAGTGACTATAAATGACTCTAATGTCCCTACACATAGCCTCTTGGTTAAATCTCAATCTCACCATAGTATTTTTGGTGGAGACTGGAGTAGCTGCAGACTCAATCATTGGCGGAACCAACGGCCTTTGCTACTGGCTAAGTGCAGATCAGCCTAAAAACGCCACAGCAGGCTGGTGGTGGCTCCCAGCTTAGAAGTCCGGTGGCGAAGGCTCCTAAAGTTGCAGTTGCAGAAGTGATATCAGATCCAAACTGAAATAAAAAGAAACCTTGCAATGCAGTCTTTTCTACCTCTCACTGAATTTTGATTGGCTGTGCTCTGGAGCATCACAGTGCCTAGAGTTAAAGCTGCTCCTTAAAAGTCACCAGAACCCTTCTTCTAGCTGGTTAACCAACAACTTACGTCCTACCATTCTCCCTAGAGAAAAGTCATGTATCACTCTGTATCTGACTCCCTCTGTGATCAATGAGCTGCTCTTCGTCTCACCATCCGCAGATGGCTGCAAAAATGGCGGTGTCTACAGTTTAAATTGACAAAATCCTCCAAAAATTAACTCATATATTGAAAACTCTGCTCCAAAAAATACTCCAGGTTGATTTAGGTTAGATATATTGTACATCAATGTTAATGGAAACGACGAACAACCGCACTGTTTTGTGTATGTGACTGATAGGGTCCTCATTTATTCAAAACCTCACTTTCCACAACTTCTGTACTATGTCGCCACGAATAGCAAAGCCATTTCTCATTAATCAGGCTAATACCAAAATACCCACAACTGTCACTTTTTTATAACTACAGGTCATTCAATTGCGTCACTGCACGAGAGTCTAGATACACCTTCCACTTTTCTGACCAAGAATTTTATTTATTTTTATTCTTTTTTTTTTTTTTTTGAGACTACACTCGCTATTATAGCCTTTTTTCACCTCTCTCACCCAGCAGTTTTCGAACAAAGCCCAAATAGTTATTCAAATACCTACAAACTACACGAGGTTACCTTGCACAATTACACAATTATTGATCTCTTCTCGTCTTCTTTCCTTGAGCTCTTCTACAAATTAACGCAGTTTCTTCCCCCAAATGTCAACCCCCTCTCCTCTTTCTTGAATTTGTTCAAATGGCTCTGAGCACTAAGGGACTCAACTGCTGAGGTCATTAGTCCCCTAGAACTTAGAACTAGTTAAACCTAACTAACCTAAGGACATCACAAACATCCATGCCCGAGGCAGGATTCGAACCTGCGACCGTAGCGGTCTTGCGGTTCCAGACTGCAGCGCCTTTAACCGCACGGCCACTTCGGCCGGCTCTCCTCTTTCTTGATCCGCTTTCACTGTCATGTAACAGTTTCTACATGCAACGTGTCTGAGCTTACATTTCATGGTCTTGTAATAATATGACCCCATCACCTCATTGGCAACACTCTTCATTAAGTCAGCAGTATTCCTTCAACATTTTCTCAGTACTCCATATCTTCTAACACTTACATAAACTGCTCCTCCGCTAACGTATTTCCATGTCTCACTCCACTTTCCACTACCAATTGTCTACATTCTCACTAGTCCGATTACAAAATACAAATCTTAACTTTGAACGAAAGGGCCTAGTGTTATAGAAATCATAAAATTTGTGTTGCATACATTCAATGCAAAGGTTCAACCTAGATATAGTAGGGGTCAGTGAAGTGAAACGGACAAAAGACAAGGTCAGATGAGCATAGGGGAATATCAACAGCAGCGAAAACTAGTATCACGGGAGTAGGATTCGTTATGAGTTGGAAGGTATGGCAGAGAGTGAGTCACTATGATCAGTTCAGTGTTAGGGTTGTTCTTATCAGAATCGACAGCAAACCAACACCTACAACAATAGTTCAGGTATACATGCCAACGTCGCAAGCTGTAGCTGAAGAGGAAGAGACAGAGAAAGTACACTCCTGGAAATGGAAAAAAGAACACATTGACACCGGTGTGTCAGACCCACCATACTTGCTCCGGACACTGCGAGAGGGCTGTACAAGCAATGATCACACGCACGGCACAGCGGACACACCAGGAACCGCGGTGTTGGCCGTCGAATGGCGCTAGCTGCGCAGCATTTGTGCACCGCCGCCGTCAGTGTCAGCCAGTTTGCCGTGGCATACGGAGCTCCATCGCAGTCTTTAACACTGGTAGCATGCCGCGACAGCGTGGACGTGAACCGTATGTGCAGTTGACGGACTTTGAGCGAGGGCGTATAGTGGGCATGCGGGAGGCCGGGTGGACGTACCGCCGAATTGCTCAACACGTGGGGCGTGAGGTCTCCACAGTACATCGATGTTGTCGCCAGTGGTCGGCGGAAGGTGCACGTGCCCGTCGACCTGGGATCGGACCGCAGCGACGCACGGATGCACGCCAAGACCGTAGGATCCTACGCAGTGCCGTAGGGGACCGCACCGCCACTTCCCAGCAAATTAGGGACACTGTTGCTCCTGGGGTATCGGCGAGGACCATTCGCAACCGTCTCCATGAAGCTGGGCTACGGTCCCGCACACCGTTAGGCCGTCTTCCGCTCACGCCCCAACATCGTGCAGCCCACCTCCAGTGGTGCCGCGACAGGCGTGAATGGAGGGACGAATGGAGACGTGTCGTCCTCAGCGATAAGAATCGCTTCTGCCTTGGTGCCAATGATGGTCGTATGCGTGTTTAGCGCCGTGCAGGTGAGCGCCACAATCAGGACTGCATACGACCGAGGCACACAGGGCCAACACCCGGCATCATGGTGTGGGGAGCGATCTCCTACACTGGCCATACACCACTGGTGATCGTCGAGGGGACACTGAATAGTGCACGGTACATCCAAACCGTCATCGAACCCATCGTTCTACCATTCCTAGACCGGCAAGGGGACTTGCTGTTCCAATAGGACAATGCACGTCCGCATGTATCCCGTGCCACCCAACGTGCTCTAGAAGGTGTAAGTCAACTACCCTGGCCAGCAAGATCTCCGGATCTGTCCCCCATTGAGCATGTTTGGGACTGGATAAAGCGTCGTCTCACGCGGTCTGCACGTCCAGCACGAACGCTGGCCCAACTGAGGCGCCAGGTGGAAATGGCATGGCAAGCTGTTCCACAGGACTACATCCAGCATCTCTACGATCGTCTCCATGGGAGAATAGCAGCCTGCATTGCTGCGAAAGGTGGATATACGCTGTACTAGTGCCGACATTGTGCATGCTCTGTTGCCTGTGTCTATGTGCCTGTGGTTCTGTCAGTGTGATCATGTGATGTATCTGACCCCAGGAATGTGTCAATAAAGTTTCCCCTTCCTGGAACAATGAATTCACGGTGTTCTTATTTCAATTTCCAGGAGTGTATATGAGGATACTGAAAGGGTAATACAGTACGTAACGGGAGATGAAAATCTAATTTTAAGAGGGAACTGGAATGCAGTTGTAGGGGAAGAAGGAAAGGTCACAGGACAATGGGGATTTGGGACAAGGAATGAGAGAGGAGAGAGAATAATTGACTTCTGTAATAAATTTCAACTAGTAATAGCTAATATTGTGTTCAAGAATCGCATAAGGAGGAGGCATTCTTGGAAAAGGCCTCTTGGTATTGGAAGAGTTAATTTAGATTCCGAAATCAGATACTGGATTGTAAGACGCACCCAGGAGCAGATATTTAGATCACGATGCAGTAGTGATGAGGAGTAGGCTGAAGTTTAAGAGATTAGTAAGGAAGAATCAATACTCAGGGCAGTGGTATGCGGAAGTACTAAGTAATGGCGAGATACGCTTGAAGTTCTCTAAGGCTGTAGATACAACAATAAGGGATAGCTAAGTAGATAGTACAGTTGAAGAGGGATGTACATCACTGAAAAGGGCAATCGCAGAAGTTGGAAAGAAAAAAATGTATAAAGGAGGTAAATGCGAAGAGACCATGGGTACCAGAAGAAATACTTAAGTTAATCGATGAAAGGAGGAAGTACTAAAATGCTCCCGGGTACTCAGGAATACAGAAATACAAGTCTCTGAGGAATTAAATAAATAGGAAGTGCAAGGAAGCTAAGAAGAAATAGCTGCATGAAAAATGTGAAGAAATCGTAAAAGAAATGATTGTCGGATGGACTGACCCAACATATAGGAAAGTCAAAGCAAACTTCGGTGAAATTAAAAACAAGGGTTGTAACACTAAGAGCACAGTGGGAATTTCACTGTTGAATGCAGAGGAGGGAGAGGATAGGTAGAAAGAGTACATTGAAGGTCACTATGATAGAAAAGATTTGTCTGATATGATAGAAGAGGAAACAGGAGTCGATTTAGAAAAGATAGGGCATCCAGTATTAAAATCAGAGTTTAAGAGAGTTTTGAGGACTTAAGATAAAATAAGGCAGAAGGGACGGATAAAATTTCATCAGAATTCCTAATATCATTGGGGGAAGTACAACAAAACGACTATTCACGGTGGTGTGTAGAATATATGAGTCCAGGGATGTTTCACCTGACTTACGAAAAAATATCCATCCACGAAATTCCGAGGACTGCAACAACCGACAAGAGCGAGAATTATCGCACGTTCAGCTTAACAGCTCGTACATCCAAGTTGCTTACAACAAAGATATACAGAAGAATGGAAAAGAAAATTGAGTATGTGTTAGAAGATGAAAAGCTTGGCTTGAGGAAAGGTAATCCGGACGTTGCTGTTGATAATGGAAGTAAGACTAAAGAAAAATCAAGGCACATTCATAGGATCTGTGAACCTGGAAAAAAGTTCGACAATGTAAAATTCTGCAAGATATTCGAAATTCTGAGAAAAAGAGCGGTAAGCTATAGCGAGGGACGGCTAATATCCAATATAAGAGCCAAGAGGGAATAATGAAAGTGGACGACCAAGGACGAAGTGTTCGGATTAAAAAGTGTGTAAGAAAAGGATTTAGGCTTTCCCCTCTACTGTTCAGTCTGTACATATAAGAAGAATGATGGAAATGAAGGAAAGGTTCAGAATTGGAATTAAAGTTGAAAGTGAAAGGATATCAATGATACGGTTCCTTGATGACAGTGCTATACTGAGTGAAAGTGAAGATGAATTACACGATCAGCTGGATGAAATTAACAGTCTGATGAGTATAGAATATAGATTGAGAGTAAATCGAAGAAAGACGAAAGCAATAATAAGAAACAGAAATGAAGACAGCAAGAGACTTTCCAATAGGATTGATGGTTACGAAGTAGTTGAAGTTATGAAACTCCACTACCGAGACAGAAATCAGTGACTGACGGAAAAGGAGGGCATCAACAGCAGATTATCAGATTAGCATTCTTATCCAAGAGAAATCTACTAGTATAAAATTTAATTAACTTGAGGAAGAAATTTCTGAGAATGTAAGTTTGGAGCACAACATTGTATGGTAGTGAAACATGGACTGTAGGAAAACCGAACAGAAGAGAATCGAAGCATTTGAGATGTGGTTCTATAGACGAATATTGAAAATAAAGTCGACTGATACGGTGAGAAATGAGGAGGATTTGCGCAGAATCGGAGAGGTAAGGAATATGTGGGAAACACTGACAAGGAGCAGGGACAGAATGATAGGACATCTATTAAGACATCAGGGAATGACTTCCATGGTACTAGAGAGGGGGCTGTAGAAGCGAAAAACTATAGAGTAAGGCAGAGATTGGAATACATACAGAAAATAATTGAGGACGTAGATTGCAAGTGCTACTCTGGGATGAAGAGGTTAGCACAGGAGAGGAATCAAACCAGTCAACTGACTGATGACTAAGAAACAAACGTTCAGTACATTAACATTACCATAAATACAATACAAGAAATACATCTACAAATAAACTGTCTAGAATTCGCACTAAGAACAACAACCAACGTGAATTATTTAGAAACAGATATACTCGGTGTTGCAGTGCAGCTTCAATCACTTAATACAGGCAAAGCCTCCGGTCCCGATCGTATACTAGATAGATTCCGCTCAGAGTATTCTGATGCAATAGCTCCATATTATGCAATCATATACAGTTGATCTCTCTTTGAATGCTCCATGTCTATAGACTGGAAAGTTGCAAAAGTCACACAAGTACCCATTAAAGGAAACAGGAGTACTCCGCTGAATTACAGCCCTTATCGCTATCATGTATTTGCAGTAGAATTTTGGGAACCTATACTGGTTTCGAACATTACGATTAACGTTTGAAGAAAACGGTTTGTTGACAAATAGCCAACACTGACTCAGAAAATGTTGTCCTTGTGGAACACAACTAGGTCTTTACTCTCACGAAGTAATGAGGGCTGTTGACAGGAGATGTCAAACTGATTCCATATTTTTAGATTTACAGAAATCTTGACACTTCTAATCAAACTGCACGCCTGTTAACTATCGTCTCACTTGTGCGACGAGATTCGTGATTTTCTGTCAGAAAAGTCACATTTCTTAGTAACTGACGGTAAGTCATCGAGTAAAACGGAAGCAATATCTGACGTTCTCCAAGGGAGCGTTCTAGGCCCTCTGCTTTCCCTGACCTACATAAATGATTTAGGAGACAATCTGGATATCACTCTTAGCTTTTAGCAGATGATGCTGTCATTTACCGTGTTGAAAATTCATTAGATAACCAAACCCAATAGCAAAATGATTTAGACAAGGTATCTGTATGATGCAGAAGTTTAAGTGGATTCTAAATAATGAAGGGTGCGAAGTCATGCACATGAGTGCTAAAAAGAATCCGCTAAATTTTAATTGCATGTTAAATCTCACAAATCTGTAGCTCTAAACTCAACTAAATACGCAGCTGTTACCATTACGAGTAACGTAAACTGTATCGATCACATAGAAAATGTTGTGGGTAAGGCAAATCAAAGACTAAAATTAATTGCAGAACACTGAGAAAACTCGACAGGTGTATTAGAGAGACTGCCTACAACACGTTTGTACGACGTCCCCTGGGGTACTGATGCGCGGTGTGGGGCCCGCATCACATAGAGTTGGCGCAGAACATCGAAAAGTTCAAAGAAGGGCAGCTCGTTTTGTACTATAGCGAAATCGGGAAGAGAGCACTGCGGGTATGATACGTGAGTAGGAGTGTAAATCATTAAAAGAAAGGCGTTTTTCGTTGCGGCAGTATCTTTTCATAACACTTCAATACAAACTTTGTCCTCAGAGTGTGAAAATATTTTATCGGCTCCCACCTATATAGTTGGCAGTGATCATCATATAAAATAAGGGAAATCAGACGTCCGACAGAAAGATTTAAGAGTTCGTTTTTCCTGCTCCCTGTTCGAGAGTGGAGCGATAGAGAAATAGCTTGAAGGTGGTTCAAGGAACCCTGTGAATTGTATAGTAGTCACGTAAATGTAGATACCTTCGGAAACATCCATTCATGTTTTACCTTTGTATCAAGCAAATCAGTAAATATATTGAAAAGAAAGACAAATGACAAAACGGAGACTACAGTAGAATTACCAGTAGCAATTACATAAGACGAATTTCTTCATTGGAGTGACCGAGCGAGGTGGCGCAGTGGTTAGCACACTGGACTCGCATTCGGAAGGACGACGGTTCAATCCCGTCTCCAGCCATCCTGATTTAGGTTTTCCGTGATTTCCCTAAATCGTTTCAGGCAAATGCCGGGATGCTTCCTTTCAAAGGGCACGGCCGATTTCCTTCCCCATCCTTCCCTAACCCGAGCTAGCGCTCCGTCTTTAATGACCTCGTTGTCGACGGGACGTTAAACAACACTAACCTAACCTAACCCTTCATTGGAGTGGAGATTAGACGTTCCTCCAGTCGTGGCATAGGGCCACCCACACAAACAGCTTTTTTATAATCCTCGACTCTTTCCAGAAACAGACATCCGACTTCCGTTTCGACGTATCGAAAAATTATTAATTTCCTGATTACGATTGTATTAACGATCTCAGAGAAAGCATTTTCGTAGGAAGTTTCAGAGATTATATGTTTTAAATGGCTCTGAGGTCATCAGTCCCGCAAACTTAGAACTACTTCAACACAACTAACCTAAGGACATCACACACATCCATACCCGAGGCAGGATTCGAACGTGCGACCGTAGCGGTCGCGCGGTTCCAGACTGTAGCGCCTAGAACCGCTCGTCCACACCGGCCGGCGTCCGAGATTACAGATGTTCAGTGAACACACTTGTTTGTATGAAACGTAGTGTACATTACCACACACTGTGAATCTCTGTCTTCTGTCTTTCGCCAAATTAACGCCACAGCCGTTTCCTTATCGCCTCCCATGACATCTATGTGATTACTGGAGGGAGGACACTGATGAAACCTATCAATTAACTGAATCCGTCTGTAAGCACTGGTTGACTGGCTCCGAACAGAGTTATTTATCGTACATGATCCTTGACACAACGGCTGTCGAAAATCTCACAGGTCTGAGTTGTGAGACGGAAGTGTCATGAGTCGTACACCAACAATCTGGTCACAATCAGAATCGCAGATTTTGTTTTGTAGTTTTACCCAAGCTGCGATTCACCAAACTTGCCAAGTGACAACCCGGAGAAGCCAATTTGCCACGGCATTAAGCGGTAGCAGCAATCTTGTCATTGGTTTGTTGGCTGGAGTTAAGAGAATGAACTGCGAGTTCGTCATTCCTAACCTCTAATTGAGTTACTTATCAGTTAGTTCAACTGGTTCCTGAAATATGGCACTTCACAATCCATCGAAAATAATTACTGGAGTGACGGAGCAAGTATGTTAGCTTTTACAGTTCATGAGCAACCATTACTGTTGACAATAACCCGTGTTTTACTTTTCCCTTAAGCTTGCCATATTGCTGTATACTGCTTCTACTATGAACTAGAACTCAGACGTTTCTTCTATTCACAATCAAAACCTCGCCCTCCACCACCTCTCCCAAAAAAATAAATATATGAAAGAAAATAAAAAATAAGAACTAGGGATATTATCCTCATTCAAAAGTTCATCTGTACGTAGCTTCGTTAAGGTGCCACACTAAGGTTTTTTCTCTTATGGGATTTTTCTCTTATTCTTCAAATTTAAATGTAAATTTTTCCACGGATACTGTGTGACAGAAAAGAAACATGTAGTTACTGTATTTTATTTTTTTACAATATCTAATCTTCTCGTAGCACTGATCGCACAGACGTTGTCAATTCTGGTTCAGCGTTTAACGACGCACACGTTACTTTGTTCATATCTGTTTATGATGTTTGGGCACCACAGCGGCTGATTCAATCACGAAAATGCAGCAACGAAACTAGTTTTACTCTCTATTCCTCACATAAATGGAAATATAATTTTGCTTCAGTTGTAATTGATTGCAGACAGGGGGTAAGTAAATCAATGCACGCATTGCTCTATAGTTTTAGAAAGTGTTTAAAAAGCGGAAATGAAAACCATTAGCTGTAACAGTAAATTAAGTGTACCTCCAATTCATTACCACTTTAAAGGATGGCTCGAATAACAGCATAGCTAAAGGAATTACCGTTTGTTTCATACATGAAACACAGCACCTAGAATACAGCCAATAAAGTACAACAGAATAAAAATGTAACTACATTAAGTAATCTAAAAAGCAGCAAAACCCCAAAGCGCGTTATTTGTCCAATTATCGTTTGACTACGTAAACTTCCCGCTGAGTGCCCCTGTGACGCAATCGTAATTATTTCTCCTGTATATAACAGAAGTAAAATCCATAATTATGTCGTTTCCTCATAGGCGCTACTCAACATTTACAACTAAATACATATTATAAAAATGTATGTACAGTCTGTTAAGTAAAATCATGTTTGGGTTAATCAGTAGAAAAATGAATCTGACAATAAACTAAAACATATACATAGACCATACATGAACAAAAGAAAAATCCGATTACAACTGATAATACGTCCAGTCACCCGCAGCGTCGATAGTTGCTTGGCATCTCCGAGGCATGCTTCAAACCAATATTTACGTGGAAGAGACCTCCAGATGCGTCGAGTTTGCGTTGACAGCCGTTTCAAAGTCAAGATATTTTTTCCTTGCAACTTCTTTTTCATATGAGAACATACGTTTTGCAGTAGGATTAGCGTATGAGAATGCGCTAGGTGACGATCAGTTTGGCCTTAGGAAAAGTAAAGGGACGAGAGAGGCAATTCTCACGTTACGGCTAATAATGGAAGCAAGGCTAATGAAAAATCATGACACTTTCATAGGATTTGTCGCCCTGGAAAAAGCGTTCGACAATATAAAATGGTGCAAGCTGGTCGAGATTCTGACAAAAGTAGGGGTAAGCTATAAGGAGAGACGGGTCATATACAATATGTACAACAACTAAGAGGGAATAATAAGAGTGGACGATCAAGAACGAAGTGCTCGTATTAAGAAGGGTGTAACACAAGGCTGTAGCCCTTCGCCCCTACTCTTCAGTCTGTACATCGAGGAAGCAATGATGGAAATAAAAGAAAGGTTCAGGAGTGGAATTAAAATACAAGGTGAAAGGATATCAATGATACGATTCGCTGATGACATTGCTATCCTGAGTGAAAGTGAAGAAGAATTAAATGATCTGCTGAACGGAATGAACAGTCTAATGAGTACACAGTATGGTTTGAGAGTAAATCGGAGAAAGGCGAAGGTAATGAGAAGTAGTAGAAATGAGAACAGCGAGAAACTTAACATCAGGATTGATGGTCACGAAGTCAATGAAGTTAAGGAATTCTGCTACCTAGGCAGTAAAATAACCAATGACGGACGGAGCAAGGAGGACATCAAAAGCAGACTCGCTATGGCAAAAAAGGCATTTCTGGCCAAGAGAAGTCTACTAATATCAAATACAGGCCTTAATTTGAGGAAGAAACTTCTGAGGATGTACGTCTGGAGTACAGCATTGTATGGTAGTGAAACATGGACTGTGGGAAAACCGGAACAGAAGAGAATCGAAGAATTTGAGATGTGGTGCTATAGACGAATGTTGAAAATTAGGTGGACTGATAAGGTAAGGAATGAGGAGGTTCTACGCAGAATCGGAGAGGAAAGGAATATGTGGAAAACACTGATAAGGAGAAGGGACAGGATGATAGGACATCTGCTAAGACATGAGGGAATGACTTCCATGGTACTAGATGGCAAAAACTGTAGAGGAAGACAGAGATTCGAATACGTCAAGCAAATAATTGAGGACGTAGGTTGCAAGTGCTACTCTGAGATGAAGACGTTAGCACAGGAAAGGAATTCGTGGCGGGCCTCATCAAACCAGTCAGTAGACAGATTACAAAAAAAAAAAATATCGTCAGGTGACTGTGGGAGACAATCCAGAACCTGAAAACCTTCCTCCTTTTTGCAGTCGCTGCAAAGCTTGCTGCGCTGCTTTGGATCATCGTCCTCCTGCAGTTTCCAATCTTCAAATATGTCGAAAAACCAACGTTTGGTACTCGGCATGAAACACGTCTCCTGGGCATGTAAATTGTCGATAAACGTGTGAAAACTGCCGAGCGTGAACAAAGGTTTCCTCTGTTGGGTTGTGAAAGAACTAAGGCTATATTTTTTCCATCTGCGTATAGTGTCGGCAACGCTCTTAACAGACTGTTTGCACCTATGTGTGTGTGTGTGTGTGTGTGTGTGTGTGTGTGTGTGTGTGTGTGTGTGTGTGTGTGCGCATGTATCTCCTCCCAAACCACTGGACTGGTAAACATGTCTCTTACTGTCAGCCAACAATCGCTGTATGGGTATAAACCAGCTAACCATCGTAGTTCAGGAAATATGACGTCATAAATGCTGAGATCTGTTCCATTGTGATGACATTTAAATTTATTATTACTTCTTTGAAACTAACTCTCCTCTCAATACATTTTACACACAATATCTACAAAATTGTGCGCAGCTCGTGGTCTTGCGGTAGCGTTCTCGCTTCCCGCGCACGGGGCTCCGGGTTCGATTCCCGGCGGGCTCAGGGATTTTCCCTGCCTCGAGATGACTGACTGTTGTTGTGTCGTCTTCATCATCATCATCATGCATCCCCATTACGGCCGGAGGAGGGAAATGGCAGGCCACCTCCGCTACGACCTTGCCTAGTCGGCGGTGCGGGTCTCTCACATCGTCTCCCGTCGCTCCTCCGAGTATGGGACCTCATCATCATCACCTACAAAATTATATCATTGTGTGAGTCATACATCAGGATAAATGACGTCATAGACATTGAAATACGTAGAAAACTGACGCGTCATGCTTGACGTTTAAGTTTATTAGTTTTTTGCTTCTAACTCTATTCGCAACATATTTTCTAGGCAGTATCCATGTATGCCGCTAAATGTACCTACACAAATATACCATTGCATGATACGTACTTAAAGAAATACATCATAAAAATTGAGGTGCCTGAATAATGGCCGCATCATGTATTAAATCTTAACATTTATCCTTCACCACTAATACACTTGTGCAGTTGAGTCAAATTAAGTAAAGCCCTGACATCTGGCAGTGCTTTTGACAACTATGAACTGCGACGCGCAAACGGCTGTATGCGAAAACAGTAGCCGTCTGTTGAACTAAAAAGAGGCGTTTCTATAGAGACGTTTACAAACTCGCGTTATAGATACGAGAAGCAGCTGCGCTCAGCGTACAGAAACTGTCCGGTATCGTGTTTCTTAATGTGGATACTCAGTTTACACATTTGTACATTATGCATACTTCTTTACACGACTGTTGCGTTATTTCAAAGGTGTTTTCACTAACACATAGAAATGAAATTTTTTCCATACCTTACTACAAACGCAGTTCATTTTTTGTTTCCGTTTATAATAGAAAAATGGCAAAACGAGTACCGGAGAAATGTCGGATCTGTCAGCTAGTAGAATATAAAACTGATTCGATAATTTAAAGGTAGGTAATAGTAATGCTAGAAGAAACTTCATGTTTGACAACTTTATTTGAATAATTTAATCTCTCACTGGGTACAAAGTCTTTTTGAAACCATATTTTCGTAATATTCCTGTAACGTGTTTTGGTTAAAAAAAACCGTGTGGTTTGTGTGTGATATTCTGCGTAAAAGAGGAGGCACAGTACCTGTAACTAGACATACAAAAATACTATTTCTAATATTAGCATGTAAAAAATATGCCCACTTATTGTGTCCCACGTTACGAATGCAGTATATCCTTAAAAAGAAAAGTACAATGTCACAGTGGCGGATAATCACACATGCAATCATGACAAAAAATTCTTAGGAAACCACATGCACTTGACAGTGAGAATAAAACCTCGAAACGTATCGTGCTGAGAATGAAAAACCACATAACTTAATTTTTTCATTATGAGGGGCCACAGTCATAATATATTTCTTTAAAGTCAGTACCGCCATTAGACTGTTTTGTATTTGTAGTGTTACATCATACGATCATTATTTCGGTTCTAAAGTGCCATTATCAAATGTTTTAATGTTATACGATGCCTAAGATGGCGTACTGTCGTATTTAAAATACCCTATTAGACACATTGTCTAAGGGTCAGTATTTCTGGTAACAGTCTACTGCTTTGTTTTATCACTGAGTATATCATCTTGACTGAATGACTTAGACAACTGTCATTCAGTCAAGATGGTACACTCAGTGATAAAACGAAGCAGTAGGTTTTTACCAGAAATATTGACCCTTAGGCAATGTGTCTAATATTGTATTTAAAATATGACAGTATGCCATCTTTGGCACTGTATAACATTAAAACACTTGATAATGGCACTTCAAAGCCGAAATCATGATCGTGTAACACACACACACACACACACACACACACACACACACACACACACTCTACACAGGAAACCTAGGGGCAGCACATTCCTATACTGCTGCTTATCTCTCCAGCGACCACTTTCTTCCCTTCTTCATTCCTCCTCCTACCCCCACCCACCACCCCCCACCACCCACCCCACCCTCACCTGTACCAAACTTTTCATCACAGAGGAGCAGTTGCACCCTATGTCCTCAGTTACTTGCTGGACGTGTTCCAGTACCTGTCTCACTCTACAGATTTTACCCTCTACAGCTCAGTCCAGTACCACTGAAGTTATCCCTAGATGCCTTAACAGAGGTCTTACCATCCTGTGCCTTCTCCTTGTCAATCCTTTCCATATATTCCTTCCTCTCCGAATCTTACGACAATCTCCACAATCCCTACCTTATCAGTCCACCTAATTTTCAACTTTCGTCTGTAGCACCACATCTTAAATGTTTCGATTCTCTGTTGCTCCGGTTTTCCAACAGCCAATGTTTCACTTCCACACTCTGCTGGCTTCAAATGTACGTTCTGACAATGTTCTTCCTTAGGTTCTGGAATACGTTTGATATTAATAGGCGCATCTTGACCAGGAATGCCCTTTCCGCCAGTGCGCTCTCCTTTTCATGACCTCTTTGCTCTGTCCATCGTGAGTAACTTTTCTGCCTAGGTCGAAGAATACCTTAACTTCATCTTCTTCGAGATCATCAATCCTGATGTTAAGTTTCTCGCTGTTCTCATTTCCGATGCCTCTCACTACTTTCGTCTTTCTTCGGTTTACTCTCGATCCAGGTTCACTAATTATCTGTTCATTCCATTCAACAAGATCTATGATTCTTCTTCACTGATTCTTCTTCCACTGAGCATTGCAACGTCATCAGCGAATCGTGCCATTGATATCCTTTCACCCTGAGTTTTAATCCCACTCTTGAATCTCTTTTATTTCTGTCACTGCCTCTTCGACGTCCTAGGGCGACAGACCCTTTTCAATACGAGCACTTAGTTCACAGTCTCCACGTCTTACTGCTCCCTCCTAGTTCTTGTATACACTCCTGGAAATTGAAACAAGAACACCGTGAATTCATTGTCCCAGGAAGGGGAAACTTCATTGACACATTCCTGGGGTCAGATACATCACATGATCACACTGACAGAACCACAGGCACATAGACACAGGCAACAGAGCATGCACAATGTCGGCACTAGTACAGTGTATATCCACCTTTCGCAGCAATGCAGGCTGCTATTCTCCCATGGAGACGATCGTAGAGATGCTGGATGTAGTCCTGTGGAACGGCTTGCCATGCCATTTCCACCTGGCGCCTCAGTTGGACCAGCGTTCGTGCTGGACGTGCAGACGGCGTGAGATGACGCTTCATCCAGTCCCAAACATGCTCAATGGGGGACAGATCCGGAGATCTTGCTGGCCAGGGTAGTTGACTTATACCTTCTAGAGCACGTTGGGTGGCACGGGATACATGCGGACGTGCATTGTCCTGTTGGAACAGCAAGTTCCCTTGCCGGTCTAGGAATGGTAGAACGATGGGTTCGATGACGGTTTGGATGTACCGTGCACTATTCAGTGTCCCCTCGACGATCACCAGTGGTGTACAGCCAGTGTAGGAGATCGCTCCCCACACCATGATGCCGGGTGTTGGCCCTGTGTGCCTCGGTCGTATGCAGTCCTGATTGTGGCGCTCACCTGCACGGTGCCAAACACGCATACGACCATCATTGGCACCAAGGCAGAAGCGACTCTCATCGCTGATGACGACACGTCTCCATTCGTCCCTCAATTCACGCCTGTCGCGACACCACTGGAGGCGGGCTGCACGATGTTGGGGCGTGAGCGGAAGACGGCCTAACGGTGTGCGGGACCGTAGCCCAGCTTCATGGAGACGGTTGCGAATGGTCCTCGCCGATACCCCAGGAGCAACAGTGTCCCTAATTTGCTGGGAAGTGGCGGTGCGGTCCCCTACGGCACTGCGTAGGATCCTACGGTCCTGGCGTGCATTCGTGCGTCGCTGCGGTCCGGTCCCAGGTCGACGGGCACGTGCACCTTCCGCCGACCACTGGCGACAACATCGGTGTACTGTGGAGACCTCACGCCCCACGTGTTGAGCAATTCGGCGGTACGTCCACCCGGCCTCCCGCATGCCCACTATACGCCCTCGCTCAAAGTCCGTCAACTGCACATACGGTTCACGTCCACGCTGCCAGTCATGCTACCAGTGTTAAAGACTGCGATGGAGCTCCGTATGCCACGGCAAACTGGCTGACAGTGACGGCGGCGGTGCACAAATGCTGCGCAGCTAGCGCCATTCGACGGCCAACACCGCGGTTCCTGGTGTGTCCGCTGTGCCGTGCGTGTGATCATTGCTTGTACAGCCCTCTCGCAGTGTCCGGAGCAAGTATGGTGGATCTGACACACCGGTGTCAATGTGTTCTTTTTTCCATTTCCAGGAGTGTATATTGTGTATTACATGTGTTTCCTTATAGCCTTCCCCTATATTTCTCAGAATTTTTAACGTCTCACACCGTTTATATTGTCGATCACTTTCTTCAAGTCGACAAATCCTATGAAAGTGTCTTGATTTTTCTTCAGTCGTCAGTTATCAACCGCAAGGTGAGTAATGCTTCTCTGACGCCCTTTGCCTTTTCCTAAGGCCAAACTGATCATGCAATAAATCCTCAGTTTTCTTTTCCATTATTCTCTATACTATTCCTGTCAGCGACTTGGACGGATGAGCTGTTAAGTTGACTGTACGACAGTTCTAGCAATTGTTGGCTTTTGCTGCCTAGGGAATTGTGTGGATGATGATTTTCTGGTGATGGAATGTCATCCGTTTCGTACAGTCTACACGCTAACGAGAATTTTCATTTCGTTGATACTTCGTGCATGTTTTTAGAAATTTCGATGGACTGTTATCTTTTGCTTCTGCCTTATTTGATCTTAAGTCGTCCAGAGCTCCTTTAAATAACGGTTCTAATACTGGATCCTCTATGTCTTTCCTATCGACTCCCATTTCTTCTTCCCACACGTCATCATACAGGTCCTTCCATACATAGATCAATGTACTCTTTCCTTCTACCCGCTCCTCCTCTGAATTTGGCAGTGGATTTCCCACAGCACTTTTAATGTTACCACCCCTGCTTCTAATTTCACCAAAGATTTTTACTCTTTTTGTGCTGTTTCAGTCTTTCCGACAGTCATTTCTTTCTCGATAGTTCACACTTCTCACACTCTCACACTTCCTATTTATTTCATTCCTGAGCGAGTTGTGTTTCTCTGTTCCTGAACTTCCCTGATCATTTTTGTACCTCCTTTTTTCTTTGGTCTACTGAAACGTTTCTTCTGATTCCCGTGGTTTCTTAGCAGTTACCTTCTTTGTACATAGGTTTTTCTTTTCAGTTTCTGTAATTTCCCTTCTCAGAGATAACCATTATTTTTCAGCTGCACTGCCTACTGAGCTATTCATTGTTGCAGTACATATAACCGCATGAACTTCAAGCGTCTCTCTTCATTCCTTAGTACTTCGGTAATTGACATCCTTGCACATTTAACCTTCCCGACTTGACTCTTACACTTCAGCCTAGTCTTCATCACTAGTAAATTGTGATCTGACTGTTTATGTGCTCCCGTCACGCCTTACAATCCAATACTTGATTTCGGGATCTGTGCCTGACTATAATGTAATCTAACTGGAACCTTCCCGTATCTCCTCCTCTTGTGTTTCTGAAATTTATTTCAGAACTCATTCTGGTCTCACATTTCTATTACAAAGTCCATATTCTCCCATAACCCTCTCTAGTACTCCGCCCCTGCAACTTCATTCCGCTCCCCCATGCGATTTTCATCTCTCTTTACCTAACGCATTCCCCATTCAGTATCCTCATATAGGTCCGCGGCTCGTGGTCTTGCGGTAGCGTTCCCGGGTTCGATTTTCGGCGGGGTCAGGGTTTTCCTCTGCCTCGAGATGACTGGGTGTTATGTGTCTTTCATCATCATTTCATCCTCAATCACTCGCAAATCACCGTAGTGGCGTTAAAGAACTTGTGGAGCGGCGACCGAACCGCCCCTCAAGGGGTCTCCCGGCCACCAATGCCATATGCTCATTATTATTATTCTCATATGGTTTCTCCCTTTCATCTACTGCTTGCCACGTTGGCATTCGTAGCTGAAATATTGTTGTCGGTGTTGGTTTCTGATGAGATCAATTATACACTACCTGCCATTAAAATTGCTACACCAAGAAGAAATGCAGATGAGAAACGTGTATTCATTGGACTAATATATTATAATAGAGCTAACATTCGATTACATTTTAACGCAATTTTGGTGCATATATCCTAAGAAATCAGTACCCAGAACAACCACCTCTGGCCGTAATAACGGCCTTGATACGCCTGGGCATTGAGTCAAACAATGCTTGGATGGCGTGTACAGGTACAGCTGCCCATGCAGCTTCACCACGATACCACAGTTCATCAAGAGTAGTGACTGGCGTATTGCGACGAGCCAGTTGCTCGGCCACCACTGACGTTTTCAATTGTTGAGATATCTGGAGAATGTTCTGGCCAGGGCAGCCGTTGAACATTTTCTGTATCCAGAAATGCCATGCAACATGCGGTCGAGGATTATCCTGCTGAAATGGAGGGTTTCACAGGGATCGAATGAAGGGTAGAGCCACGGGTCGTAACACATCTGAAATGTAACGTCCACTGTTCAAAGCACTGTCAATGCGAACAAGAGGTGACCGAGACGTGTAACCAGTGGCACCCCATACAATCACGCCGGGTGATACGCCAGTATGGCGATGACGAATACACGCTTCCAACGTGCGTTCACCGCGATGTCGCCAAACACGGATGCGACCATCATGATGCTGTAAACAGAACCTGGATTCATCCGAAAAAATGACGTTTTGCCATTCGCGCACCCAGGTTCGTCGTTGAGTACACCATCGTTGGCGCTCTAGTCTCTGATACAGTGTCAAATGTAACCGCAGGCATGGTCTCCGAGTTGATAGTCCATGCTGTTGCAAACGTCGTCGAACTGTTCGTATAGATGGTTGTTGTCTTGCAAACGTCCCCATCTGTCGACTCAGGGATCGAGAAGTGGCTGCACGATCCGTTATAGCCATGCGGATAAGATGCTTGGCATCTCGACTGCTAGTGATACGAGGCCATTGGGATCCAGCACGACATTCCGTATTACCCGCCTGGTTTCCATATTCTGGTAACAGTCATTGGATCTCGATCAACGCGAGCAGCAATGTCGCGATACGGTAAACCGCAATCGCGATAGGCTACAATCCGACCTTTATCAAAGTCGGAAACGTGATGGTACGCATTTCTCCTCCTTGCACGAGGCATAACAACAACGTTTCACCAGGCAACGCCGGTCAACTGCTGTTTGTGTATGAGAAATCGGTTGGTAACTTTCCTCATGTCAGTACGTCGTAGGTGTCGCCACCGGTGCCAACCTTGGGTGAATGCTGTGAAAAGGTAATCATTTGCATGTCACAGTATCTTCTTCCTGTCGGTTAAATTTCGAGTCTGTAGCACGTCATCTTCGTGGTGTAGCAATTTTAATGGTCAGTACTGTATTTGTTGCCGACCGTGGTGGCCACGCGGTTCTAGGCGCTGCAGTCCGGAACCGCGCGACAGCTTCGGTCGCAGGTTCTAATCCTGCCTCGGGCATGTATGTGTGTGATGTACTTAGGTTAGTTAGTTTTAAGCAGTTCTAAGTTCTAGGGGACTGATGACCTCAGATGTTAAGTCCCATAGTGCTCAGAGCCATTTGAAACATTTGTATTTGCTGCTAGTCGTACTACTAATGTACCTGGTCGGATAGCATTTCTAATCGTTTCAATTAATACTATAAACGATATTAGTGCTGGTGGTGTGGCTTACACTCTGCTCTACCTTCCTGTTCATGACGGATCCTACCCGCGTTAAACTTGCTGCTGATATTACCCTGTACTCGCCTGGCAAGAAATCCTTATCTTCTATCCAATTTACTTCATTCTCCCCCAATACACACAGCGAAGCCTTAGCATTTCCGCCGGCCGAAGTGGCCGTGCGGTTAAAGGCGCTGCAGTCTGGAACCGCAAGACCGCTACGGTCGCAGGTTCGAATCCTGCCTCGGGCATGGATGTTTGTGATGTCCTTGGGTTAGTTAGGTTTAACTAGTTCTAAGTTCTAGGGGACTAATGACCTCAGCAGTTGAGTCCCATAGTGCTCAGAGCCATTTGAACCATTTTTTTAGCATTTCCCATTTGTGACTTTCTAGCTTCCCTATCACGTTCAGGCTTCTGAGAATCCACTGCCTGGTTCGTGGAACGTTAACCTTCTGTTGGTTATTCCTTTTCTCATGGTCACGTCACCCCTGGCAGCCCCTCGCAGAAATCCGAATGGGGGACTATTACGGAATCTTCTGGAAGTGGAGATACCATCATGGCACATCATCAGCTACAGGCCACACTTCATGTGGATTTACATTATGTGCGTTTTGTGCGGTGGTTTCCATTGCTTGTGGATGCTCATTCTGTTGATTATTATGATTCTTTCACTTTTTAATGCAATATCCCACCCCCAGGGATATCTCCGTTCGCTCCTCTGCACTCAACTACATGCAGACTTATGAAAAGATTATTTTGACAGCACTGTATTTGTAGCTAAATTATGGCCGCACAGAATGAGTTTTAATTTAACAATATAAAATAAGTAAATAAATAAAATAAAATATTAATTATTAATTATGTATTATAGTGATTGGTTGTAATTAATATTTGCTTATCTGGAACATGGACGTTTAATTATTTGGTATCAGACGCTTGACAATGGCTTTTTCGTAAGTGCAAAGTTAACCGTAGTTAACCGTGAAGTAAGACTCAAATAATCGGACTTCGTATTTAAATCATTTCCAAAGACTGCTGCGGTAGGTGCGGACTCAAAATCTAAATCTCAATGTTAGAATAATTTGCCAGCCATGTGAATACATCGTACAGAGGTGACTGTCTACTAATCATAAAAAAGTTTACACAGTTAGTTAAATCAGATATATTCAACGAATAAGCCTACAGTTAAATAATTCAACTTACTTTCATAAATATAAATTCTGTACAGAATCGAGTGCCTAGTAAGATTGCAACTCGCAGTGTTCTTATATAACATCAAAAATGGCGGTGTGCCAGTTAATAAAATATATGTGCTTCCAGCCTCAGCTATTCTACAAGACCTCCTCCTTCTTAATGAATCGCAGTTAACTTACAGGGTGTGGACAGAAATACGGAAACATCAGGAACACAAGAAATAACCGTGATTAATGTGGTGTAGGATTGGAAATAGCTTCCGGTCGTCTCGAATGGGATGTATAGATGTCCCGTATGTTTTCAGTGGACTCTTACAAGTTTCTTCTTGCAAAACAGAGACAGTTTGAGGTAACGGAGATAGAAGTGGATAGCGACAACACATTCTTCTCTCCAAAGTAGATCACAGTGACTCAATAATTTTGAGAGCTGGTTGGCAGGGAGAGATGCGACAAATTATCCTCTCACAAACAAAACCGATCGTGGACTATTTGAGCTGTACAATCAGGGACACTGTCGTCTTGGAACGCAGCTTCACCATTCGACAACGAACATTGTGCAATCGCATGGACCTGATACGACAAAATGGTCACATAATCCTTGGCGATCTTTCAGAGTGACAATGGGCGCATGGAACACCAAGATATGTCTGCCCATATCATCACCAGACCTCCGTCATGTTTACTCTTGTGTCAGGGTAAACTTCTTTATAAACTGGATAGATCGTGAAACAAAAAATGACTTTCTTTTACTGCCCCATAGTACAAGTCTTACGGCTTCGGCACCACGTTTTCATGTTAAGGAATTTCAGCTTTCAGCTCGCTCTTCAATTCCCTGCTTATTGAGCTTCCTTTGTGTTGTTTTGGCGATGACCGAGTCCGTGAGAGGGATACTCAGTTCTGCAGCAGTGACTTTGGCATCTGTCGTCCTCATATTTTTCTTCACAATACTCATCAATGACAATGTGTCACCATCGGTCAACACACTTTGACCTAGCGTATCACGTTTTTTCGCTTTCCCTGCATGTGGCATAAATCTTCTACACACATCAAAAAAAGGTTTTGTATCACCCCAGTTCCCAGAACTCCTGAAGATAGATGTTAACTGTGGATATTGAATCACAGACACAGTCCCATTGACTGTTCAGAGATGTCATTAAACCGGCCCAAAGATGTAAACAACCATGCATGAACAGCGCCAATTAGGCGGAGGAGGTCCTCCAACTGATCAGTTCCAGTCATCCACCAGGGTCCCGGGATAGCGTCGAAAATAATGCTACACCACATTGTTTTCTCTTGTCAGTCTCTACGTAGAGCACACTGTTGGGCTAATGACCTGTGTAGTGTCAGGAACTCTTCATCCTACAAAAAGATTACCTTCATCAATACGGACCATTAAATACACTCCTGGAAATGGAAAAAAGAACACATTGACACCGGTGTGTCAGACCCACCATACTTGCTCCGGACACTGCGAGAGGGCTGTACAAGCAATGATCACATGCACGGCACAGCGGACACACCAGGAACCGCGGTGTTGGCCGTCGAATGGCGCTAGCTGCGCAGCATTTGTGCACCGCCGCCGTCAGTGTCAGCCAGTTTGCCGTGGCATACGGAGCTCCATCGCAGTCTTTAACACTGGTAGCTTGCCGCGACAGCGTGGACGTGAACCGTATGTGCAGTTGACGGACTTTGAGCGAGGGCGTATAGTGGGCATGCGGGAGGCCGTGTGGACGTACCGCCGAATTGCTCAACACGTGGGGCGTGAGGTCTCCACAGTACATCGATGTTGTCGCCAGTGGTCGGCGGAAGGTGCACGTGCCCGTCGACCTGGGACCGGACCGCAGCGACGCACGGATGCACGCCAAGACCGTAGGATCCTACGCAGTGCCGTAGGGGACCGCACCGCCACTTCCCAGCAAATTAGGGACACTGTTGCTCCTGGGGTATCGGCGAGGACCATTCGCAACCGTCTCCATGAAGCTGGGCTACGGTCCCGCACACCGCTAGGCCGTCTTCCGCTCACGCCCCAACATCGTGCAGCCCGCCTCCAGTGGTGTCGCGACAGGCGTGAATGGAGAGACGAATGGAGACGTGTCGTCTTCAGCGATGAGAGTCGCTTCTGCCTTGGTGCCAATGATGGTCGTATGCGTGTTTGGCGCCGTGCAGGTGAGCGCCACAATCAGGACTGCATACGACCGAGGCACACAGTGCCAACACCCGGCATCATGGTGTTGGGAGCGATCTCCTACACTGGCCGTACACCACTGGTGATCGTCGAGGGGACACTGAATAGTGCACGGTACATCCAAACCGTCATCGAACCCATCGTTCTACCATTCCTAGACCAGCAAGGGAATTGCTGTTCCAACAGGACAATGCACGTCCGCATGTATCCCGTGCCACCCAACGTGCTCTAGAAGGTGTAAGTCAACTACCCTGGCCAGCAAGATCACCGGATCTGTCCCCCATTGAGCATGTTTGGGACTGGATGAAGCGTCGTCTACGCGGTCTGCACGTCCAGCACGAACGCTGGTCCAACTGAGGCGCCAGGTGGAAATGGCATGGCAAGCCGTTCCACAGGACTACATCCAGCATCTCTACGATCGTCTCCATGGGAGAATAGCAGCCTGCATTGCTGCGAAAGGTGGATATACACTGTACTAGTGCCGACATTGTGCATGCTCTGTTGCCTGTGTCTATGTGCCTGTGGTTCTGTCAGTGTGATCATGTGATGTATCTGACTCCAGGAATGTGTCAATAACAATGAATTCACGGTGCTCTTATATCAATTTCCAGGAGTGTATATAAATTTCATCTGAAATGGTAAAAGAAAAGGCTTAAATGCTCATAATACCTTAAAATGCGCTTCATTCTGCGCCTTTGACAATAAAGAGTGAATCTTATTTCCATTACTATTACTATCAGAGGTATAGTATTGTAAGTGAATTGCACTAGGCAATACATATACACTACTGGCCATTAAAATTGCTACACCAGGAAAATGACGTGCTACAGACACGAAATTTAACCGACAGAAAGAAGATGCTATGATATGCAAATGATTAGCTTTTCACAGCTTTCACACAAGGTTGGCGCCGGTGGCGACACCTACAACGTGCTGACATGAGGAAAGTTACCAACCGATTTCTCATACACAAAGAGCAGTTGACCGGCAGTGCCTGGTGAAACGTTGTTGTGACGCCTCGTGTAAGGAGGAGAAATGCGTACCATCACGTTTTCGGCTTTGATAAAGGTAGGATTGTAGCCTATCGCGATTGCGGTTTATCGTATTGCGACATTGCTGCTCGCGTTGGTCGAGATCCAATGCCTGTTAGCAGAATATGGAATCGGTGGGTTCAGGAGCGTAATACGGAACGCCGTGCTGGATGCCAACGACCTCGTATCACTAGCAGTCGAGATGACACCTTATCCGCATGGCTGTAAAGGATCGTGCAGCCACGTCTTGATCCCTGAGTCAACAGATGGGGACGTTTGCAGGACAACAACCATCTGCACGAACAGTTCGACGACGTTTGCAACAGCATGGACTAGCAGCTCGTAGACCATGGTTGCGGTTACCCTTGACGCTTCATCTGATGGTATGGGTTGCCATTGGTTACACTTCTCGGTCACCTCTTGTTCGCGTTGACGGCACTTTGAACAGTGGACGTTACATTTCAGATGTTTTACGACCCGTGGCTCTACCCTTCATTCGATCCCTGCAAAACCCTACATTTCAGCAGGATAATGGAGGTACTGTTCGGGCCTTTCTGGATACAGAAAATGTTTGACTGCTGCCCTGGCCAGCACATTCTCCAGATCTCTCACCAACTGAAAACGTGTGGTCAATGGTGGCCGAGCTACTGGCTCGTCACAATACGCGAGTCACTACTTCTGATGAACTGTGGTATTGTGTTGAAGCTGCATGGGTAGCTGTACCTGTACTCGCCATCCAAGGTCTGTTTGACTCAATGCCCAGGCGTATCAAGGCCGTTATTACGGCCAGAGGTGGTTGTTCTGGGTACTGATTTCTCAGGATCATGTCAGTTCTAGTGTAATATATTTGTCCAATGAATACCCGTTCATCATCTGCATTTCTTCTTGGTGTAGCATTTTTAATGGCCTGTAGTGTACATTATACAAACAGAATTCTCTAGTTCTTATTGATGGGAACATAAAATAATAATTTCATAGAAATTTTCGTCGTCTTGCCTTACCTGTGCGCAAAATCACGCTATGATATAATTTGTTGTCACTATGTGATTTACATTTCTAATTCAGTAAACGGATTGATCATGCATTATCTACAGGATATTTTAAAAAGGTTCATCCAATTTCACAACACTAAATGTTCTTCATGGATAGGAAATTAGGGTAAATTTTCACTTACGAAGTCAGCGTAACGGCTGCTATATAACCGAGTGGACACACCTAGTACGGCAGCAGTAGAGTCTGTTTTATACTTAACAATTTAATGTGCTTTGTAGTTCCACGAACTTCTGTGAGGAGGTCAACGGCACCTGTGTATTTTAATATGTACACTAGTATAAAGTAGCTTACGACACGGATGGAAAGAAATCGCAACACCAAAAAAAGTTAGTGTAGAGTAATGAAATGTCGGGAATACTTTTCTCTAGGTAAGCCACAAGATCACATGTTAATGAAACTTCGAAATAAGCCACTATAAATATGAAATGCTGGCACATTAATAACCGGTGTAACCGCTATAATGTTGAGTACAACAATGCAAACGTGCATCCATGGCGTTGTAGCGGTGCCGGATGTCAGTTTATGGGATGGAGTTCCATGCCTGTTGCACTTGGTCGGTCTATACAGGTACAGTTAATGCTGGTTGCGGATGACGCTGGAATTGTTCTCCGATGATGCCCCGTATGTTTTTGATTCTAGACAGATCTGGTGGTCGAGTAGGCCAAGAGAGCACGTCGACGCTCAGTAGATCATGTTCGGTTACAACATCAGAATGTGATCAAGCGTTATCCTGTTGGAAAACTCTCCCTGGAATACTGAACATGAATGGCAGTACAACAGATCGAATCGCCTGACTGATAATTTTGCAGTCAGGGTGCGTGAGACAGCCAGGAAAATGCTCCTGCTGCCATACGAAATTGTGTCTAACACACTGACAGGTTGGTTGCCAGCTCTCAACTGCCCTCCTCCTACTCAACACAGCCATCACTGTCACCGTACGTTCTCGTGATGATCACAACTGCCAGTAATCATGTGCAGTGGCATTCTTGCGACTTGAACGGAATCAGAATAGGCATCATCTTTCAGATGTAGTAACACGCCTACCAACTATAGTTTACGCCGCACAACTCGTCCGTAGTGTTAAGATATTTTCCGTCAGTGTACAAGGTTTTTTGCGTAATTGTAGTGCATTAGCTTTGTGTGAGGCAGTTTCCTTTCGTAGTATACACTAGAGGTAGTGTAGCAGCAGAACTTAGATTGTACGAAGCGATGTTTTGCATTAGCACTACTATACTTGTGATACAGAGAAGAAATAACTGAAAGATGGCCAAAGACTGCGCCTATTGTGTACGTATGCAACGGGAATCAACCGCTGTCCATAATCAGCTGAAACAAGTATTGACTACGTTCGACAGGCTTCTGGCTGCTGCCCTGAGCTCCCGAGGCTTTGAGATACCTGAGACGAATGCTTTGGTAGGGAGAGTGGGGTAAGACGGGATAGTTAGTATATTTGAGGCCATAAAATCATCAATCATAGTCAGAAGATTTTGATAAAATTATGGTGTACATTATTATAGCTGAGAGTGAAGTATAAACAAATTTATTTTGACTTTTCAATTACAATATAAAACTGTCTTTGTAATACAATGACAAGTTTCCATCTTGCCCCATCTAGTGGTCAGTAAAGACACTCAGCGTCAGAAGATTCTGATGAAGAGGAACTTATCTGCTTACGAATTAAGTTGGTTTTGTTAATTTCTTTGCCTTGCTTTTGTATTTTCTTCTTACAACTCGACTTCTTTAGCAATACTTGGTTAGTGATGGTCTTATATTTCTTAGGTTGAGCAAATCTCTTTATTAAGTTTTTCGTAGCTTGTCCCATTTGCTTCATTTCTTTTTCTCTTTTTAAATTTATTTCTGCCCGTAAATTATTTTTGTAGGGTGATTCAGTCAAAACTGCTGGTTTACTATGCTTTCAGCTCTTCTTTTTTGAATGGAGGCCACTGCATGAGGGAGCCAGTACAATGTCTTCTGGTGTTGGACATTTTGGAATGGTTAGAGCCATTCCAGCAGTTGTAGTATCATTAATGTCACTTGAAACAGGCTGAATATTTTCAATTGGAGCAGAAACATCAATTATTTCATATGCAGCATCAACCTGGAGAATGTCGGAGGGAACAGCTGGGGTTGACACATCCGATTCAGCGTTAGGCAGATGTGGGCTGGAGACACCTGAAGGTTGAGGTAGGCCCAAATAGGCGGAAGCAGCAGGCTGAGGCGAGTTGAAAGCAGCAGAAAGTTGATTGGTGTTTGTAGCTCCGTGGGTTGAGGGTTCAGTATCTGTGACATGTGGCCTAGGCCTATCTGTAGTCTCAGATGGGGCATAATCATGGTCACTGAAAACGCCTTGGTTGGTAGGCCAAATTCCAGTTTCGTGAAATCCATTAATTGCTGTGGGCATACTTGCTGCCTTTACAAAAGCCCTTCCATATAGCTTAGATATTTGGAACAAAGAAACAACACGTCCTGGATTCGACCTGAGCCAGCATGAAACTTCCTGGTCATAAAAAACACTCAAAGGCTTCATGAAGCTTCCATCGAGAGGCCGTAAGCGATGAGTGCAATGTGGTGGGAAGCACAACACTACGCCATTTTCCCTTGCAAAGTCAATAACATCCATGTTTTTGGTGTGGGTAAATTTGTCCATCGAGAATCAGGAGAACTGGCCTGTCCTTAGTCAACAAATTTCTTAAACCATTGAAAAAAAATATCGGATTGCATCCAAACACTTGGGTTATATGCTGCCCAGTCTCCAGGAGGGCAGTCATTCATTAACTGATCGTTAGCCCGAACCCTTGGAAAAATAAAAAGAAGAGGCATATATGAACCAGCTGCATTGTAACACACTTCTATTGTTACAGTGTTACCTCTTCCAGCAGAAGATAACACACCAACTTGTTTTCTACCTTTTAGAGACAGAATTTCTGACTTATGCTTTGGTACTACAGTTACTCCAGTCTCATCACAATTATAGATTCTGTCATGGGTAAATTGATGTGTAACTTTAAGTCGAGTTAACAAACCAAAAAAATTAGTTACGTTCGGTTTGTTGAATGCTGCAGCTCGTGCTGCACTTGTGTGCTCTGGTTGTCTGAGGGTTATCTGATTATGCCTGCGCTTGAAACCAATGAACGAGACTTTGCCAGCTACTTGTTTTTCTTGAGAAAGTGTGTGCTTTCTACACAACTTCCGTGCCCATTGAAAGCCAAGTTTTCTGAGGTCATATGCTGTCAGACCGAATAATCTTTCCTCCATTTTTAGTACGTATTCCAACAACATATTCTCTTCCTCTGGAGTAAAAACGGTTTTAATTGGCCCTAGACTCCTGACCAAAATTGGAGTTGTTTTATTTGAATACACACGTCCACTCGATGATGCAGTAAATATATTTTCCGATTTTTCTGTCTGGTCACGAGGTATTTTAACTCTTATTTCTAGAGTTTGTTGAACAATACGAAAAGTGTCAGCTGCTCTTTTATATGCCATTTCACCTGTGATAACGGCTTCAATTGCTGATTTCATTGGTTCTGGAGACCATCCACCTCGATCAGTCTTCCTCTTGTATGTCCTTACCATTTTAGAAACCCTGTACAAACAAAAGACGAAATTGTAAAATTTGTGGGGTACGATGGGGTAGTTCCCCATCACGCCCCATAGAAAAAAATCCCGTCTTGCCCCACTGATACATTGTGGAATATTTGTCGCTAGTTTCAGGTTAGGTTTCGACTAAAAGTATTTATAATATACGTAACATAACGTCCAAAAATAACGGTTTCCACCAATATATACAGTGCTTCAGTTAATGAATGTATTTTACCTGTATTCAGCACAAAACTTCAAATTCACTGAGAAACTTTTCAGCAAAAATCGCGCCAGTCGAAGGAAACGGACTTACACAAGGCAAACTAACAGTTCAGAAAGGCTGCCGCTTACACGTATTCTTTTTCTCCATCCCTGCTAGCAGTATGAACGTTTTCCGCTAGATTGCAGCACTAATTGAGCCGTAAAGCCAAGTACCCCTTCTTACCTCGCTACCCCGTCTTACCACAATTTCCCCCTCCTGGAGCGTAAAGCGCCTTATCGGATCCCTGATGACGCGGCAACTTCTCTTTCACACTTGACGGTGATTGGCACAAAGTGGCAGGACTGGGAATCTCTGGACGGAAGGTGTAACTGGATACTGACCTCACGACTGTCGCCTTGTGCCGCAAACACATGTTTGAACTATTCCCTACTGCTGAAAGTAGAGGGTGTTAATACGTAAACTTTGACTACATGATATAGTATAGACTTTCGAGAAAACATCACTCACACAGTTCCGAAGATTGGAATAGCCGACAAGTCCGACAATTATCGCACAATCAGTTTAACAGTCATGCATACAAGTTGCTGACAAGAATATGTAGAAGAATGGAGGAGAAAATTGAAGATATGATAGATGACAGTCAGGTTGGCTTGAGGGAAGATAAAGGTAATTCTGACCAGATAATGGAAACAAGACTGAAGAAAAATCAAGACACGTTGATAGGATTTGGTCACCTGGAGGAAGCGTTCGACAATATCAAAAGGTGCAATATGTTCCAAATTCTGAGGAAAATAGAGATAAGCTACAGCGAAAGTGAGGTAATATACAATATGTGCAAGAACCAAGAGGGAATAATAATAGTGGGAGACGAAGGATGAAGTTCTCGGGTGTAGTCTCTTCCCCTTCTGTTAGATCTGCACATCGAAGAAGCAATGATAGAAATAAATGAAAGTTTCAGGAAAGAGATTAAAATTCAAGGTGAATGGATACCAGTGCAACGATTCGCTAATGACATTGATATCCTAAGTGAGAGAAGAATTACACGATTTGCTTAGTGGAATGAACAATCTAACGATTACAGAACATGGATTGAGAGTAAATCGAAGAAAGACGAAAGTAATCAGAACTGGCAAAAATGAGAACAAAAAAAAACTTAACATCTCAATTGATGGTCACGAAGTAGATGAACTTAAGGAATTCTGCTACGTAGACAACAAAATAACCGCTGACGATCGGTGCAAGGAAGGTATAAGAAGGAGATCAGCACTGTCAAAAGGGCATTTAGGGAACAAATATCTGAGAATGTACTTTTGGATCACAGCATTGTTTCGTAGTGAAATATGTGGAAAAACCGGAAAAGAAGAGAATCGAAGGATGTGAGATGTGGTGTTACAGATGTATGTTGAAAATTAGGTTCACTGATAAGGTAAGGAATGAGGAGGTTCTGCACAGAATCGGAGAAGGATATGTGGAAAACGAAGGTGAAGATGTACAGGGTTAAAACTATAGACTGCAGAGGAAGACTCAGATTGGAATACATCAAGCAAATAATCGAGGACGTAGTTAGCAGCTGCTACTGTAAGATGGAGAGGCTTACACATGAGAGGAATTCATTGTGGGCCGCGTCAAACCAGTCGGAAGACTGTTAACACAAAAGGGGAAAGTAAAGACTGTCTCTAGCAACAGGTACCATATCTCTGCAATTAGTGCGAAACAGGAAAAGTCGGTGGATATTACGAGTTCGTGGAAAGGATGATAAGGAGGAAACCAAAAATTGAGTTCAAACGGAGCAGAATGTGTCGTACCGATAGAAGGGGGACGAGACGAAGTAAGATCAGACTGGCGCCAGATTCTGGTTTAACAGGCTGCACCGATGTGTAGGTAGGATATACTGCTGGACTGCGAGTTCGGGGAATGTGCTGCCCAGGGCGAGCTGCCAGGCACAGCGGCGTCAAAAAGCGCTTGATGTGGTGTGGCGTGGGCGTGAAAAGAGCCAGGCAAGGGCAGGCAGCCGCGCGGGCCAATAACCAATCAGCCGGCGGGAACTGGCGCGTGTCTAATTCCTGCCACCCCTCTCTGTCCTCTACACGCCGGGCTGTAGAACAGCGCCTCACTTGATGACGCTGTACGCTGCATCGCTTCAACAGTGGGTATCTTTCCCACTGCCGCTTCTTCATTGTCAACTAGAGTTGACCTGTAGGGTTATTGAAGATACATAAATATATTTACATCTACCGACACGAGCCACATGTCACAATACGGTGCATGACGGAGTGTACTTTGTATCACTAGCATATTCCGATTAAAATTACTTGGTAGTTCGACGTCTGTCACTTGCCGCTACAGTGTTGCCACATCGGCTGTCGGCTACCGCTCGGTTAGGGGCGACACACAAACACGGCGAATCACTTCACAAAATCTGTTAATCTGAGACATGGAGGAATACTGAAACTGGCCTCCGCGACGTGTGACAGCTGATTTTAAGTGACCAATAATTGAACTGTGACAGACGACACGTTAAGTAGCACTGAATGAAACGCATGTCCTAACCTATCAACAGACTCGTGATGCGCATTTTACCCGAGGAAACGGCAGTCAACAGTCTGCCGCAGAACTAAAATCCCGATCGCTTCGTTCACGGCTTTAAGGCCAACAACCTCTACGAGGGAAGTCAAGACGAAAAAATTGCAGTGTCAGTGGTAAAAGCAAACTGTAATTTCTCGCTGTCATTAGTTACCTGGAACTATCCTCACTATGACAATATATGATCCCATATCACCAACTAATGAGCATTCCTATTTGGCACTTCGTTGCACATTACAGGCGACAGAAGCATATACCAAACGCAAAAAATAATGATAGAAAGGAAAATAACAGCAAATAAAAGTCAGTAGATGATGAAAATGACACGGCAACGTATTACGGATAAAAAGCAGTTTTAAACCAATAAACTGAATAAAAACAATAAGTCTCCTGATTAGATTTAGAAAACTAAATAGTTTCAGAGCATTTGACGAGATTAGAAACTACGAGCTTCCAGATGGCAGGTTCGTACACTAACGACTGTGCTACGCCATTACACTATAGAAGCTGGTTGTATTTATGACTCTGGTGCCCTGGTCACGACAATTGACTGCAGCCTTCAAAAATTCGGCTTTCCGTAATGTCGTGCAAAGTCTATCTGAAGTTGGCCGATCTCTGATTACAGCAACTGCATTTGTGACGCTGAGTCGCACCTTGCGTGGAGGAATCCATTGCGTATCGTGCGTGCGTGTGTGTGTGTGTGTGTGTGTGTGTGTGTTTTTTGCTTCTGGTGTGGTTCCCATGTGAAATTAAGTGAGAAGTAAAAGGGCCAGACCCAGGATTTGGATCGAAACACTTCATAAAAGAAAGTTGGCAAGGAATTTGAAGTGAAATAGCTGGCGTGGTACAGTTTCGTAACGGCGAACCGTTCAGGTGTGACGGTGTGCACTCTTACAATACCACCACTTGCAAAGTAGGTTAGAAATCAGATTAATAATGTTGCTCACGCAGCATATGTTCGCTTTATCGTGCGTCAGCAAAGTTATTGGCTGTGGATTCTATCGTCAGAATAGAAATAATGAAGTCACTGAAAAAAAGTCATTCATTTTGTCACTTATATTGAATGGATTCCCACGTAGATTTCGTCGAAGTTGTTATGGCTCATCTTGTTGATTCTAGGGTGATTCCACTTTGACTGCTAGAAGGTCCAGATCTGTAGTTTAGCAACATTTGAAGACCTAACAAATGCGTTTTTCAGGAAATTCTTAATGATCAAACAATTCCAGATCAGAACAATGGTATGGTAGAAACAATTTTTGACTTGGTGTTCACGATCCCCTTTTTTATTAAACTTCTTGTAAATTCACATACTCTTCTTCTTCTTAATTGCCACATCATCAAGAAAACAGTTTTGTATCAATCTTCATATATTTAATTTCCACTTTAACCAAACACAAAACTTGACTATTCTTTTACAAAGCGAAATAACAACTTAACTTCTGGAATGTGAAACAAAGACTGCTCTGTGCGCATTCGCGCCAGAACAGTTACAAGTAAGTCAAACATTATGACAATATCCCAGAAATGAATACACACAAGAACCATATCACTGTAATATATAGATACATCGGAGTACCTATACATTAATAAAACCAAATGTGAATATTGTCACAAAAATATGTCTGTTACTTCGCAGAAAAGTAGTACGATATTACTGGTTTCGAGAACTGGGGTTAGAGTGCCGTAATGGTCACGTAAACAAAGAACCATTACAGCACTCTGGTTGCAGAAAAGTGTCAACAATCAAGTCATTTTAATCGGAGTATAGTCATTTCAATTCATATTCCTCTCGTAAACGGAGCGAGGGAGAAACGGCCTTGTCTATACCTCCCAACGAGCCCTAATTTCTCCTCTCTTCGCCGTCTTTACGTGAAATGTACGATGGCGGCAATAGCATCGTTCTTCAGCGGTAAGTAGCATTTCGTCAAATTTTCTCAACTGCTTTCCCCGAAAAGAACGTCGTTTTCCTACCACTAATTCCAGTTTGCCTTCATGAAGCATCTGCATAAATCCCGCCTGATGACTCAACCTGCCGGTAACAAATCTAGCAGCACAGTTCTGAATTTCTTTGATTTCATCTTTTGGTGTGAATCTGGTGGCGAATCCAAATGCTCGACCAGTGCTCAAGAAAGGGTTGTACAAGCCTTCTGTGTGCGCCCTCCTACACAGGAGGGGTACACTTTCCTAACATTATCTTCCAGGTCTGGCTTTCATAAATATAAACATTGAAAAATGTGGAGCATTCTATCCTGTTTACAGACACTTGTTCGCATGCTACATCAGTTGTTGGTATGACTGTTTGTTGTACAGAACTGAATATAGTGTGTTTTCTCAATATTTAATGATTGTATGTAAATATTCTTTATAAAACAACATTAACAGTCTCTTCTGTGGCGTTCTGTCTAATGGGATTTATTATAACACAAGTGTCGTCTGCAAAAAGCACCAGTTCTGCTTGTTGAATTTTGCGCGGAAGGTCATTCACGCACATGAGGTATATGGATGGATCCAAAATTGTACCCTTTTATAATTTCTCCCCGGTCACTAAAATTTTCTAAACTTCAAACCTTCTTTCAATTCTTCAGAATTACTTTCCGCATTCTATTTGCTATGATTCAGATCAGTTATGTGTAGAGCTATCAGTTTCATGTAACATGATGTACTCAGTTGAAAGCTTTCTAAACATCACAAAGACTACCAACTACCTATATATTATTTAAGGTTTACAAGGCGTAAATAGCAGTCTCAGTTGAGCAACCCTTATGGAATCCCACCTGTGATGTGCTAACTAAATTGTTTCTACTTGAATATGAGACTAGTCTTTAGTACACTGAATGTTTTGGAATAAGGTGTCAGTAGGGAAATAAGACGATAATCATTTAAGTTTTTTTTCTCACTTTGAGGCTGGACGACTGCGTATTTCAAACTCCCTGGAACAATACACTGTGCCAGTGATGCGTTACGTATGTTACTTAGGACGTTACGAAGTTAGAATAACTTTTCAGAATTGTATTTAAAATTGCATCAACACCATACGAAACTTGTGGTCTTTTTGTTTTTTATTTTTTTATTTTGGAGTTTTTGTAGTTCTTTTAATGTCAGTGAAACATGGTGGTACTACATCTTGTTGCTTAAAATTTTGTGGAATGAGTTTTCTAACGTATTCTCCTGCAGTTTCAGCTACCCTTTAATATCACTCTTATTGCTAGATTTACAAAGGACATTTTACAGTAAGAACTTCGTAAAACTTGTTTTTACTAATTTGAGGGTTCAAAATACAACTATTTGCGGAATTCCTGCTACAAAATATACTACCACAGCTGCGGATACCTCGACCACAGAGTCGTTTGTAATTTCGAGATAGATTGTTAAAAGTACTTGCATATTATCAATCATCAGTCACAACATTGTCATCTAGTTTATTTCGGTACCTTGTTCGTTGACTGGCGTCCTGTCTCCTGTTCAACAGTATCCAATAAAACTTTAATCTTAGTATCCTTATTGTCAATATATGTCAGGTCGTGAATACTTTTGGAAGTTTTAATGATTTATCTTAAAATGTAACAGTATTTTTGATTGTATACAAGTAATGTCAGATATTTACTTATTGTGGCTTTTATATAAGCTTCCTTTTTTCCTCTTATGAGTTTCTAATTCCCTTAGGTGTCCATTTCTTACTTGATTTTTATTGGATTCCCTGGACAACTATTTAAGAAAGCTGCTTTCAAATATTGGCACAAGTTTACTATAGAATAAATTGAATTTTTCCACTAGCATCTCTTTGTGTAAGTACGTCATCCTACAACGCCTCTCGTAACCTAATCGTAACCATTTAGTGACCAGTGGGAACTATAGGGAGATAGTATTCGTGTATATTTGCTGGATTTGACTGAAAATTACATAAATATTACAAGGTAAGTTTGTGGAAGCAGAAGTGAAGTATTCTGCCCATTGGCTGTGGCAGAGTATAATAAAATAATGGGAGGAGTGGATAGATTTGATCAGCTGCGTGAACGGTATACTGTAGGCCGTCGTTCATGGCAGTGGTGGCACAAACTGTTTTTCTTTGTTGTGCATTTGGCAGTTGTCAATTCCTACGTTATGTTGAAGCTACAGAAGACAGAAGCAGACCAGCTAACATTAGATTGCACTTGGCAGGGCAGCTTATGTCAGGCTTCTGAAGTCGCAAGAAAAGAGGAAGGCCTGTTAATTTTCAAACACCAAAAAGAGGTTTGTCTGGAGTACCAGATGAAATTTGTCTGGAGAAAGTTGGAACTCATTTTCATACAAAAGGTACAATAAACAGAAGATGCCGCCAATGTAGCACCAAGAACAAAGGAAAGAGAACAAAAATAATGTGTAACAACTGTCGTGTACCTTTATGTGTAGCACCATGCTTCTCTACGTTCCATAGTACATCACCTTAGTGAACTCAAAGGACAGTATGAACTAATACAAATATAAATGTAATGTTTAACATGTTTTTGTTCTAAAAATAAAGGAAATACATTTTTTTTAAAATTAGCAAGTGAAGTTACTCCAGAGTTCGGTGGGAACAACAGCTCCCACTAATTTTTTATACTCGTAGGCTAAACTCTCTCTTTCAAGATTTAAACTATGATTTTATGAACGGCTTCTTAGCCCAATAAAGTGTTCATAAAAAGTCTACAACTTCGGGAAATACTTTGGTCACTAAAGGGTTAAATCACTGTATCCTGTTCTCATTAATAAGCCTCACTGCCCAGTATGAACCTACCTCATGTGTCTGTGTATTTCCATTAATTGTGCTTCATGACCAGATAGTTCATTACAAATTTGGCACACCTTAACTGTTTCAACCTGATCACTATGTGTAAAAAATTTTACCAGACAGAGTCCCACTACGATGCTGCGCAGCAGGTGGAGAATTAACCACTGAAATCACATTGAAGTAACCAGTTAATGACAGCAGTTCATTTTTCGATACAATACCATGTTGCTGTGTCTGCACTGTTCAGGAGCATGTAGACACAGGGTTGACGATATTTGGAAATATGGATGTAGCCGTGAGTCGTGCTCGGATAGCCTAATGGCGAAATCTGAGTTCGAATCCTGGTTTGGCACAGATACTCAGTGTTGTGATTCTAGTATACAGCTGATGACTGTCTGTATTCGCAACTGTGAATACAGTTCAGGAAGTTCATTTTCTTGTCCGTATCGTTTAAATAATCTACAATCAATTCTCCAGAAACTAGTAACCGTTTCTTCTCATCTGATAGGTAGCTCAATAACGCATCTAGAATTCTCATACGTGGGTAAAAGTTTCCTGTAGGAGCTCTATAGAGTGTTACAATCACGAGAGAAGAATTCTTCAGTAGCAACTCACAAGCACATGCTTCTAAGTTCTCATCTACATGAAAACTGCTTCTATCAATATTTTTGACCGTATCCAAGTTTGACTTGTGTAGCAAGTCGTCCATTTGTCATAGTCACTCTCCATGAATATGACTGTTTGTAACCCTTTATACTTAACTTTCGTGTCCTTGTGATTATGTGGTGTTCGGAGAGGCTCATAACATAAATCAAGCGAGAATTTTTCGCCCGCATCTCGTGGTCGTGCGGTAGCGTTCTCGCTTCCCACGCTCGGGTTCCCGGGTTCGATTCCCGGCGGGGTCAGGGATTTTCTCTGCCTCGTGATGGCTGGGTGTTGTGTGCTGTTCTTAGGTTAGTTAGGTTTAAGTAGTTCTAAGTTCTAGGGGACTGATGACCATAGATGTTAAGTCCCATAGTGCTCAGAGCCATTTTTTTCGAGAATTTTTCTCATGATCTAGCAGTAGAAGAAGCTTATCTACCTTGGTTTTCAATCTCCTAACGTTCTGATGAAGAAACCTGATTTTACTTTTCTCATTCCTTCAGTAGCAGCTTTTCTAGTGGCACTTTCTTTGATTCTTGGTAAGGATCGTCGTGTTTTGCTTATGCCGTAAAAACTGAGCCTCTCCAGACTTTCTTGTTCTGAAAGGACAGAAAACGAGCTGCCAAACACGTGACTGATACTTTACAATGATCGGCTGTCTCTCTCGAAGGGCCTCATCATGACGATCGATACGCAGAGTATAAATAAAAAATGTCTCTGCAGAGGTGAAGTGACGTACAGAGATTCGACGTGGAATACTAAAGGTGTTGCTGCTGACGGTCGTTGAGTACACGTAAATAGCACGATTACGCAAACCAATTTCAGACATCACAGCCTAAAGGAATACCCAGCAGAAAAAAATTCTGTTCTCTGTAATAAATTTGCATCGAGGCAACAGCTTCTTGAAACCTTTTACTGACAACTAGTGTTCCGGCTTTAACAAGGATAAAATCCGTTTCCACGTCGTTACTTCATAAATCACTTCAAGGTGTACGGCGGGTAGGTTGTGGGGGTGAAGGAGTACTTTAGCTACCACTATCAATTAGCCCCCTTCACAGTATAATTCGCGAACGGTGGATCGGAATAAGATTGAGTTCCAGTTCCTCTGCCAATCTCGTCGTGGTCACATTGCGAGACACATGTGTGAGGAAGTATTTATGTTGCTGTTGTTTAAGAGTGAAAGTTTGAAAATTCCTTGTATAGGCAAATCTTTAAATTAAATTCCTGAGTCCTTCAAAATCAAAACAGGACAAGATGACTGTTTCTCAAGAATCCTCTTAACTAAATTATTTAGTGAGATTATGTAGGAATTAAAAATTGTAGTGGAAAAACTACGTCAAACAAACCACTTGGGTGAGGAGTCCTTGAGGTACAAATCCTTTGCTGATGCAGCAATTATTTCCAAGAGAAGAAGCTGATGCCTGCGAAATGCTAGATCCCGGGTTCTGCTCCGGCACACAATTGTAATCTGCCAGGAATCTTCAAAACACCACACACTCCGGTACAAAGTAAATGATTTATTCTGGCAGTGACACCAGTTGTTTATTCTTCACAATGGCGTAATCCTGAAACTGAAACAGCAAAATAAACCACACAAGCGAGGTATCATATCATTTTAGTATTCCACATAGGCTGTTGACTCATTTTACAAGAAGATAAACTTAAGGGTATACTCTACTATGGCATCTACAAGTACACTGTTTCTGCTGACATTTATTTTCTGCGGAAATTTATACATCTGTGTAACAGTATCGTACATTCACTGAGCAATGCAAAAGCGATATTTAATTCTCTCTCTGACATAATTCGATAGGTGATTAGACATGTTTTCTTGCGGTCTTCTTGACATTCCAGGAAGCTTGAAACAAGAAGGAAGGTATCCACCATAACGCACATACCCATGTGTTCGTTAATTTCGTGTAACTACACGTATTGTAACTTCGGGTAACGACCAACGACCACATTGTTAACAGCAATCAAATAGAATGATGGTAAAGAAATTACCTCATCACTACACTCTTACAAAGATCCGGAGATTTTTTGTAATGAAAATTATTATTCTTGGTTAAAATGTATTGGCTAAAGTTCGTATGAAACCTATTTGTCTGTTGTGCCTGCGGGAGCAACGGAGGAAATCTGCTTCCATCTCAGCTATTCTGTTTCCCTGCAGCTAAATTAAGCCATAAATACATAAATGCGAGAGACTCGCATCGAGCGCGCGTTTATTTATTCAGTAATCGTAATATACAACACGGCGCTCGCTCGAGAGGTTCAACTACCCTCGCTACTACACAGCCGCACTGCAACTGAAACGAAGATTGATTGCTAGGGGAATTCGACCCACAGCATAGTAAATAATGTTACAGTATGTGCTTAGTCAGTGCATCTTTCTAATGCTTTCACCCTTTCTGAATAGATCGTATCACGTACAACATATTATGAGCTTATCGGCTTTAAACAGTATTCAGATGCAGCCTTTCATTTCACTTTTCAAATGTTTCATAGCAGTATACGAAACAGAACAGAATTAAAAGCTAAGAAATACGTGTAGTACCCAGCTTGGAATAGGAAACGGTAAAGGTCCAAGAAAGACAATTTTTTGTGCATTGATATTAGTGAAGAAAGAATGAAATGGGAAAATTCCTATCATTATTGACCCGGTGAAAAATCTTTAGCATGATAATCTGGCGCAAAGAGATGTTAATCGTAAGAGAGTGCACGTGTAACCCATAAAGGACATTATTCACGTCGACTGATAATCATTGCTCAAGTGAAAACGAAGGATATACGTCACAGTTTAAAAAACCGCAACCACTGCACATAAACTCTATGAGGAAAAAGTATTTTTTTGTTCTTTCACTCGTGTATGGAATATCAACTGAAGAGGCTTCGCAAATTAAGACAGCCTTCTGGCTAAGATTAAGCATGGTATTTAACAAAAAAATGAAATGGAATGGAAGCTTAATACAGAAATCACGTTGATAACAATGTAAATTGTAGGAGACAGAAAGGAAAAAACAACACACTCAGCAGGAGAAACACGTAGTAACAGTGAAACAATAGTCATATCTAGGAAACATCTATTTTCGTCTGGTGTGTAATACGTATGTTCGCTTACAAAGCTATAAGAACAGGGTTATATCCAGAAATATCGTCTCTTTGTATAAAGACTATTGTTACTTTGTGGTGTGTACGAGCTATATCCGCACGACTTCAACCAAATTCTTCAATTCTTATCACCTTCTCTGTAGGTCAGTGATGAACTGTGTCTACTGAAATGTCCAGTAACCAGCTGATTTGATTTACAGCGGAAGATGATACTATGCATGAATCGACTTCAACTGTCGTGATTTCTGTGTCTTCTGCCGTAGAGAATACTATAAGGCGTGGTTCTGGAAACATTAAACTTCAATCGCGCGACTGCTACGATCACAGGTTCGAATCCTGCCTCGGGCATGGATGTGTGTGATGTCCTTAGGTTAGTTAGGTTTAAGTAGGTCTAAGTTCTTGGGGACTGATGACCTCAGATGTTAAGTCCCATAGTGCTCAGAGCCATTTGAACCATTAAACTTCCGTTCAGATTATTTAGTCATTAAATTATTATTAGTGTTTCCTTAAAAACAGTCAGCGAAAAGCTGCGAGTACTTTTATTCCTTATTCCTTATTCTCAACGCTGATATCTAGACTCTTATCACAAATACAGGGCCGTCTAGACTCAGTAGGCAGTTTGTGATTACATGTTATTTTAATTACTAAATGCTAGTAAGGGTTACAAAAATGCGATAAGTCACACATGTTCATGCACTACTGTCCATTAAAATTGCTACACCCAGAAGAAATGCAGACGATAAACAGGTATTCATTGGAAAACTATAATATACTAGAACTGACATGTGATTACATTTTCACGCAATTTTGGGTGCATAGATCCTGAGAAATCAGTACCCAGAACAAACACCTCTGGCCGTAATAACGGCCTTGATACGCCTGGGCATTGAGTCAGAGCTTGGATGGCGTGTACAGGTACAGCTGCCCATGCAGCTTCAACACAGTTCATCATGAGTAGTGACTGGTGTATTGAGACGAGCCAGTTGCTCGGCCACCATTGACCAGACGTTTTCAATTGGAGAGAGATCTGGAGAATATGCTGGCGAGGGCAGCAGTCGAACATTTGTTGTATCTAGAAAGGACAGTACAGGACCTGCAACATGCGGTCGTGCATTATCCTGCTGAAATATAGGGTTTCGCAGGGATCCAATGAAGGGTAGAGACACGGTTCATAACACATCCGAAATGTAACGTCCACTGTTCAAAGTGCCGTCAATGCGAACAGGAGGTGACCGAGACGTGTAATCAATGGCACCCCATAACATCACGCCGGGTGATACGTCAGTATGACGATGACGAATACACGCTTCAAACGTGCGTTCACCGCGATGTCGCCAAATACGGCTGCGACCATCGTGATGCTGTAAAGAGAACCTGGATTCATCCGGAAAAATGACGTTTAGCCATTCGTGCACCCAGGTTCGTCGTTGAGTACACCACTGCAGGCGCTCCTGTGTGCGATGCAGCGTCAAGGGTAACCGCAGCCATGGTCTCCGAGCTGATGGTCCATGCTGCTGCAAACGTCGTCGAACTGTTCGTGCAGATGGTTTTTGTAGTGCAAACGTCCCCATCTGTTGACAGGGGGATCGAGACGTGGCTGCACGATACGTTACAGCCATGCGGATAAAAAGCCTGTAATCTCGACTGCTAGTGATACGAGGCCGTTGGGATCCAGCACGGCGTTCCGTATTACCATCCTGAACCCACCGATTCCATATTCTGCTAACAGTCATTGGATATCGATCAACGCGAGCAGCGATGACGCGATACGATAAACCGCAATCGCTATAGGCTACAATCCGACCTTTATCAAAGTCGGAAACGTGATGGTACGCATTTCTCCTCCTTACACGAGGCATGACAATAACATTTCACCAGGCAACGCCGGTCAACTGCTGTTTGTGTACGAGAAATCGGTTGGAAACTTTCCTCATGTCAGCACGTTGTAGGTGTGGCCACCACCGCCAATCTTGTGTGAATGCTCTGAAAAGCTAATCATTTGCATATCTCAGCATCTTCTTCGTGTCGGTTAAATTTCGCGTCTGTAGCACGTCATCTTCGTGATGTAGCAATTTGAACGGATAGTAGTGTAATTTTTATGACCCAGTCATCGGTTTTCAGGGTAGTTGTCGACAAAACAATCCCATATGTAAACACTGGCTCGCAAACTCCTAGAAACGCTTTCACATCCTATCCAGCACATATCCACCGAAAAATCGTTGAACTCTTGAATGATTACGTCAATCAGATGCTGTCCAGTGGCAATGACCTTAGCGGCCAATCCAGCGCTCACGGAACACTGCGTATGCGATCGCGCGAAGAATGTTAGTGAAGTGTAGCGGAGCACTACCTTACTGCCATCATTTTTCATGAAAGTTCGATCTTTTGTGAAGTTCTGACAGCATCCCTCAGTAACCAAAGCTAGGCTTCCCACCGTGACGCGACCTTCCACAAAGAACAGGCCAATCAATCATTCGTAAATCACTTCCGCGGCTTGGAATCTTACTTGGTGGTCACTTTAGAGTTGTCTCGCCGGCAAAACACACAGTCAGTCTCTTCACTGACTCTGAAGTGCGGAATTCGGCTTCATCAGTCCAGACAATACTTCGCATGAGGTGAGGGTCCTCCAGAAAACTGATGATCCTCACCTCAGCATACTCTAGTCGTCCGCCGAAGACGTCCTCGTTAAGCACATGAATAGGACGTGGACACTGGCATCTAAAACTACATCTACATCCATACTCCGCAAGCCACCTGACATAGTGTGTTGGAGGGTACCTTGAGTACCTCAATCGGTTCTCCCTTCAATTCCAGTCTCGTATTGTTTGTGGAAAGAAAGATTGTCGGTATGCTTCTGTGTGGGCTCAAATCTCTCTGATTTTTATCCTCATGGTCTCTTCGCGAGATATACGTAGGAGGGAGCAATATACTGCTTTACTCCTCGGTGAAGGTATGTTCTCGAAACATCAACAAACGCCCGTATCGAGCTACTGAGCGTCTCTCCTGTAGAGTCATCCACTGGAGTTTATCTATCATCTCAATAACGCTTTCGCGATTACTAAAAGATCCTGTAACGAAGCGCGCTGCTCTCCGTTGGATCTTCTCTATCTCTTCTATCAACCCTATCTGGTACGGATCGCACACTTCTGAGCAGTATTCAAGCAGTGGGCGAACAAGCATGAAACTGCTCGTTTGCTCGAGGATTGTGTCTCTCTGGACTGAATGTGGTACAAACTCTTCCAACAATCGATCTTGGACTTAGGATTAATTGTTCTTAACCGAAACAATGCGCACACACTTTACGCGCTGCTGATGGCAACTATTTTCCGCCATTATACACGCTGAGGAAAGCAGTGTCCTTGGTGGAGATATCTACTGACAACTCAAGGTGCTATTTTTTTACTGCCTAGTTGAGTTTGGCCTATCCACTGTGTTGCCCAAATAGATGTTCTAGACACCACGCACCTTATATAGATTTCACGAAACGTGGATTAAAAACTCCGTCATTGTAGCATTGTTTATTTCTGATGTAAATTCTAAATCCATACATATTATAAAAATGGATGAATGTATGTGTGTATGAATAAAACGTTCTCGGTTTTCCGGCCGCGTCAATTCGAATAAAATTCTCGAGCTTTCGATGACCATCTCCCGCCATCGTCGTCAGGAGTTCACTGACTGCCGGGGGCTGCTGCGGTCTCTCGCTCGAGGATTTTATTCGAACTGACGCGGCTGGAAAACCGAGAACGTTTTAATCATGTATACCGTCACGAAAGACTCCGAGGACATATGTATCTGTGTATGTTTCACTTCCCCCCCCCCCTCCCTAAAGCAGTCTTGGTACACATATCCGTTATTCTCAGGCAACAATCGCTGTAGGGGTAGGAAGGAATCAGGTACCTTCCATAGTTCAGGAAATATGTCATAACTAATGAGAAGCATATAAAACTGCCGCTTTATGCGTGACTTTTAAATTTATTATTTCTACGTTACTTGCTATATTTGCAATAAATTTCGCACAAAGTATCCACATGCTCAGCTAAATGCACCTACAAAATTATATCCTGGTACCACACATACTTCAGGAGATGTGACGTAATAGAGACATGCGTAAGGCACTCCTATACTTTGCGTGACTTTTAAATTTATTATCTCTTTGCTACTAACGGCCGGCCGTGGTTGACGTGCGGTTCTAGGCGCTGCAGTCTGGAACCGCGGGACTGCTACGGTCGCAGGTTCGAATCCTGCCTCGGGCATGGGTGTGTGTGTGATGTCCTTAGGTTAGTTAGGTTTAAGTAGTTCTAAGTTCTAGGGGACTTATGACCTAAGATGTTGAGTCCCATAGTGCTCAGAGCCATTGACGTTTAAATTTATTACGCCTTTGCTGCTAACTCCATTTCGCAGTATATTTAGCAGACAGTATCCCTCTATGCCGCTTGTATCTACACAAATATACTATTGTACGGCAAATAGTTCAACAGACATAACGGCATAAACATTGTGATGCGTGGGAAAATGGCTCGCCATACATGAAGTTTTGATACATTTAATCTTCACTACTAAGACGCTCCTATAGTCCAGTCAGCGTAAGGAAATACCTGACACCAAGCAGCGCTTTTGACAGCTTTCAACAGCGAAGCACAAACGGCTGTGGGAGAAAACGATATCCGTCTGTAGAGCTGTGAAGCGGCGTTGCCACAGAAATGTCTACAAAAAATTTGGATACCGTGCTTATATATTGGTACATTACGAATGTTTCTTTGTACGACTGCGTCAGAATTTCCGAGAGAATGAAGATTGGCCCAAACGACCTAATGGTCAGCCAGGACGTTGTGTCACTTTTTACGAGAGTGCCAATACAGGATACGCTGGATCTTTTGGCCCAACATTTTCCATGTGGAATCATTATGTTGTTACGTCACGTCCTAACGACAACGTACTTTTTGTACCGCGATGAATATTATGAGATGACTGACGGCACAGCCATGGGATCACCACTGTCTCCAGCAATCGCAAATTCCTTCATGGAGCGCTTTGAGGAGCAGGATATGCAAACTGCGACATTACGGCCGTCCTGCTTTCTACGATACGTTGATGACACCTTCCTGATATGACGTCACGGTGAAGATACACTACAGCAGTTCGTCGATCACATGAATGGTGTCCATCCCAACATTTACTTTACTGTCGAGATGGAGAAGCACGGCAAGCTACCATTCTTGGATGTTTTGGTTGAGCGGAAGGCAGGAGGCCAGCTCGGTCATTCAGTGTACCGGAAAGCAACACACACTAATTGGTACTTGAACGCCAATAATTTCCACCACCCTGTACACAGAAAAGCGGTTCTGAGCATGTTGGTTCATAGAGCCAAGATTATCTCTTACGCTGTCTCCAGCAGTCGCCAATTTCTTCATGGAGCGCTTTGAGGAGCAGGATCTCCAATCTGCCACATTACGGCCGTCCTGCTTTGTACGATACGTTGATGACACCTTCCTGATATGACGTCACGGTGAAGATACACTACAGCAGTTCGTCGATCACATTAATGGTGTCCATCCCAACATTAAATTTGCTGTCGAGATGGAGAAGCACGGCAAACTACCATTCTTGGATGTTTTGGTTGAGCGGAAGGCAGTTTGGTCATTCAGTGTACCGGAAAGCAATACACACCGATCGATACTTGAACGCCAATAGTTTCCACCACTCTGTACACAAGAAAGCGGCCCCGAAAACATTGGTTCATAGAGCCAAGATTATCTCTTACGACGACCACCTACAGACTGAATTGCAGAACTTAAAACGTGATTTCTGGGAAAATGTATACAGCAAAAGAGGCACCGCAAACGCTTTCAAGGGTTGCCAACGAAAGACACCTGGTGAATCAGTAGAAGAGGCCAAACGGACTGCATTCCTGATACACTGTGGAGCAACTAGCAGTAAGTTAGGACGTCTGCTGCGGAAACATGGGCTAAGACCACTGTTCTGGCGCGTCCCAAAGATACGAGATATGTTGAGCCCTGTTAAAGACGACATTGCTCTTCGAGTGTCCGGCGTGTATGGTGTACCCTGTGAATGTGGCAGCGTGTACATCGGTCAAAAAATTCGCACGGTTGCGTAGCGCTGTACTGAGCACGAGCGCCATATAAAACAAAGGAAACTTGACAAGTAGGCCATAGTGGAGCATTGCCTAGAAAACGGACATAAAATAGAGTTCGAAAATACAAAAGTGTTGGCTCATGCATCTGCGTATTGGGATTCCGTTATAAAGGAAATGGGCGAGATTCGTTTAAACAACAATAATTTCAACAGATGCCAGGGGTACACACTCAGCACGGCATGGGGACCGGGCGTTGGACATCGAAAGAAAGCGAAGACAGATGCGCGACGCGGGAGCGGCAGTTTCAAACGTGGCGCCTGCCCCTGGCGCCACCTGACGTCACCTGTGCTGCCACGGGCAATAGCTCCACTAGCTGCCCGGGTCGCGCGCGCGACACATTGGGTCAAACTGACTGGCTGCTGCTGATGTCATCATGCCTATATAAGCGAGGAAACCGTGGCAGCCCTGGCAGTCAGTGAACTCCTGACGACGATGGCGGAGATAGTCATCGAAAGTTCGAGGATTTTATTCGAATTGACGCGGCTTCAAAACCGAGAAAGACTCAGAGGACGTATGAAGTAACGAATTCAGAGGGTTCACCGCCACAAAAATGCAAACGAACTTCCCATTCTCCAAGACAACCCAAGGCCTCATACAAGGCTGCACATTCCACAGGAGCTCACAAAATTTCATTGGACTGTTCTTCCTCTTCCGTGCTACAGCCCGAATATCGCACTTCCCACCTTCCGTCTCTTTGGCCCAATGAAGATTGCACTGCGTGTGAAGCAGTACTTGTACGGTTGGGAAGTTGTTGATGCAAAAAGGTGTTGGGTCCGACGTCGACCAGTAGATTGGTAACATGCGGGCATACAGACCCTAACTGTTAGATGGCGTAAGGCCATTGCATGGAACTGAGATTATGTCGAAAAATAGGATTTTGTAGACAAAAAGGTAGGGAATAATATGATGTATTGGAATCCTGAATAAAACCAATCTGCTTGAAGAACAAAAATTATAGAAGGTCCTCTGTACATTTTTCATGTGTGTTACATATCTCTTTGAAACAACAGTTCATTGATCCACATCTACTGTTACACTAAGAATACTACATTATGCAGAATTGCGTAGAGTACTTTGTGTACCGTTGTCACTTATCCCTTCCCTGTCCCAATCGCGAAGAGCGCGCGGAAAGATGGAGTGTTGGGCAGTTCCTATACGAGGTCGAATCTCTCTGAACTTATCTTTGTAGTATTTCCGCCATTGTACCACCCTTCATTCCTATGCTATTACGGCCTCCGAGGGACTGATGGATTGGGTCCGTTTATTGATTTAACGTAAGACTGAAACACCCTAGGATTTTCTGTCAGTTTGGTAGATAGAGTTTCAGTTTGGAATTTATTGGACAGTTCACGTGTGTATCTCATTACACCAGTTTTGACTTCGTTACGTTTCTGTAAGTCTATGAGCCTTTTGTTACTTCTAAATGAGCGGAGTTCTGTTTGCTATTGGAGTGGTGTTCTAGCACAGTTACTACTTTTCTCGGTACAAAACTGACCAGGACACCAGGCCGCAATCCGATTTTTGTAATTTTTTTATTCTTATGGTACGTGAAGTTCAGAATTCAAAATATCAAACACTCAAACCATTCATATTCAACTCTCAAAAATTCTCGAGAAAATCGACTGAAATTTTCCAAACGTATTTAATTCATAATTCTCGACCGCCATTTATCTAAGAGTCACAAGGCTGTATGTTAGAATGCTCACCTGAAATGTGATTAGCCAGGGTTCGATTACCAGCGGAAGCAACTTTCTAACAATGGTGTATGTTCTATAAGCGCTTGACTGAAGTACAAAATACATGAAGATAGAAAACATTAATTAATAATGTTTTTATTCAAAGGATCTTAATTAATAACGTATTATAAAATGTAAATAATGCATAATTTATATTTCACTAGCATCGCGGCTGTCGCTTTGCTAGCGTAGACTATGGTCTGCACACTTTTTTTAAATTTTCTTTGTTTTTATTTAATCGAATTTTGTTGTTCTCAAATTGCAATACCTTCTAATCTCTTCACTTAATTAACGTCATTTAAGCATGGTCTTTTACGAATGCACTCCTCACCATAAACCGGTTTCGATAGCTGGAGTTAAAGGTTTTTGTTAATCATGCCTCCTGCGTTCTTGTGCTGATATTTCCGTAGAAAATTTCATCCCCTAATACACAATTCTTTATCTCTAACCCAGTTTTCATAACTTAGAGAATTATTTAATACAGTGAAATACTTTATTAAAAGTTTTCATCCCCTATCTCACCACCTTAGGTGTCGAATTTCCAAAACTAGTGAAATATTTTTTTTCATTTATAACAGGGCTAACAAAACAAATTTTCATAATTTTTACTTTGAAACTACTTTCACAATGAAATAAATGCATAAAATTTTTCATCTCCTATTTCACTAGGGGCTTAAACTTCGAAAAAACAATGAAACACCAAATTTTTTGTTTCTAACTGTGAAATCAAATGCCAGTTTTCAAAGCTCTAGCTTTAAAAATACTTTAGACTTTAGTAGTTCTTTGATAATGGTTTATTTTCAAAAAAACTTTCACTATTTCACCCCCTTAGTGATCAAATTTCCTAAAATGCTGAAACACACACATTTTTATTTCTGACTGAGAAACCAAATCCTGCCGCCCGCGGTGGCCGAGCGGTTCTGGGCGCTTCAGTCCGGAGCCGCGTTGCTGCTACCGTCGCAGGTTCGAATCCTGCCTCGGGCATGGATGTGTGTGATGTCCTTAAGTTAGTTAGGTTTAAGTAGTTCTAAGTCTAGGGGACTGATGACCTCTGATGTTAAGTCCCATAGTGCTCAGAGCCATTTGAGCCAAACCAAATCCTAATTTTCCTCGTTGTAGCTTCAAAATTGCCTTCATTCCGACATTTTTCAGAAAGTATTTCATCCCCTATTTCCACACCGTTAGGAGTGGAAATTCGAACAAACCCTTCTTAAATGATTCATAGTGCACAATGTCCACACCCGCTCTAAATTTCAATTCTCTATCCTTAGCAGTTTGAGCTGGGCGATGATGAGTCAGTGACCCAATGAGACCCTGTTTCAACACCTTAGGGGCTGCATTTCCAAAAACGGTGAAATGTGTTTTTTTTTTTTTCAACAGAGAAGCCAAATACATTTTTTATCGATTTAGCTTAAAAAATCCTCGCGTAATGAATTATTACGTTTTCATAGAGTTATATTTAAAAATACTTTCACAGTGAAATATTTTGGACACTTACAGGTCGAATTTCAAAAGACACTAAACTCTATTTTTATATTTGTAACGAAGAAGTGAAATACCAATTTTCATAGAATTAGCTTTAAAAATACTTCGGTACACTTTAATATTGATTTTTTTCAAAAAAATCTCCCCCTACTATTTCACCTCCACAGGCACTAAATTTCCGAAGTTCTTAAACAAATCTCTTTATCTCTGCTCGAGGAACCAAATAAGAATTTTCATTGGGCCAGCTTCAAAACTATCTTACAAGCGACGTACTTTCAAAACACTTTTTATCTCCTATTTCATCGACTCGGGGGGTGGCATTAACAAGAAAGAAACCTTCTTAAACGACGCCTACAGCATAAGATCAACACCCATTTCAAATATCAAGTTTCCATCCTTAGCGGTGTGGGCTACGCAATGATGAGTCGTCAGTCTGGACATTGCCTTTTATGTCTATTGATGGATGATATGAAATTAGAAAGAAGATAAGGGGTGTATTTTTCACAAAAATGACAATTATATATGTGTTAATTGGCATATATTTGATGAATTTTATATTTAAATTGTGTAGGGATCATATTTGAACAGAAAACGCGAAAAAAATAATCATCTAAACAAGACGCAAACAATTTTTCTTCATCTTTACGTGTTTTACGATTCATATTAAGGCTCGTAGAATGTCCACTACTGTTAAAAAAGCTGTATCAGCCGCCTAGCGAACCAGGGCCGTCCACGTTGTAGACAAGTGTTCTGCCACAGAGCCATGTGATCCGTTGTCAAAAGTCTGCCGCGAATTAGAAAAATTTCAAGGCCATTTGATAGCTACATTTAATTGCTGTGGGGACTGATACTTTAGTTCTGAACTTCAGCTACCATAAATATAAAAAATTACAAAAATCAGTTTGCCATGTGATCACTTTATAAGACGTATTCTTCTTCTTGCGTTACGGCCTCTGTAGGTCCACGGGTAGCACCTTCGTGGACTGCATTTTCCTCTTCTTCTCTTTCTCTTCTTCTCTGCAGCTGTTCTTCAGAGATCGTCAGTCTCCTTTTCTCCTGTCGGCTTGTAACACCATAGCTTAGACATTAAATACCTTTTGTTGATTCATTTAGCTTTCTATTTTGTTCAACATCCCATCGTTGAACTTCTGTAATTAGTGTACGATTAATTCGATACTGTAATGAAGTATAATCTCTGTAATGATCTTTTGTCTTCTTTATTTAATCTCTTTGGTTATCTATAAAATTAAATAACTTAATTTCAATAATTTTGTGTAGAACTACCAATATATGCAAATGTTCTGTTTTATTTAAAGTGTTTGTCTGCTGTTATGTAAACTGCTGACATTCACTTAGGGTTCTTTTGTATGTAAAAGACGTTGTGGTTCCCCTAGGGATCGGAACTGTGTAGCGCGCGCAAATTGTGGTTGGCCTAGGTAGAAAAGGTGGAACAAAGAGTCAGTCGGAGACGAGCTACCAAACTGTTAACTGCTCATGTAATAGCTGTATATTGTGCTGGTGCCGAGAGAGGCTTTCCGTGCCGCTTTCCAATGCCTCGGATGGATGGATAAAGAGCTGGAACTATTCTGGAATTGGTATCTATCATCGCCACCAAGAAATGACAGAGTCCAGCAATTCTGCCTGCAAACCCACCTACCAATATGCAATCGCCACCAAATTGCGCAATCACTGTAATGGAACACTATACTAATGTACAGTGAAGGACCAGCTCATAGGATGTTATAGTGTATCCAAATATAAGGTAAAATTTTACTGAACTCTTGCACCTACTGTGATTTATCTTCAGTCCCATATCCACTTAGGGTCCCTCCCACTCTAAAGTGTTTACCGAGTGTCCTTTATTGAAGGCACATTAAAATTAATATAGCATTACAGTGTGCTAAAATTAATATTGTTTGTTGAAAGGATCTTACAAATAACTGATATTTGTGTTTAACTGCAGTGAAAGTTCAGAACTGCAACTGTTGAGAGTTATATGTTCATGCTTCGTAAGTACTTGTTTCTCTGGTGTATTGAAAGTGTGTTCAGTTTGCTCTGCTACAGAGGTTAAGATTAAGGGCCCCCTGCTTTGAAAGTAGTTCAGATGCACAAAGTTACTTAATTATAGAAAGTTTTAATTACTCTTGCTATTCAATTCAAATTCTGTAAAATATTGGGTTCCCCTTGTGTATCGAAAGTGCATATTATTAATGTAATAGGATCCACGGTTTATCCTTTATGCTCAGGATAAATAACAATTAATAGAAAGATCAGTATCTATGAAAACAGTAACTTCTTTTATTCAAAATTCAGTGGGAAATTTTTTGTTAGTGAAATACATGTAACTTTCATTCTGAAAAGTATTTAGCTGAGAGAGAGACTTAACCTATGACCAGTTCATAATTTTGCAGTGAACAACATTTACAATTTTTTTGTCAGGTAGGAAAATGTTTGAAAAGTAATATTGAACCTATGCCTATTTTATGATTCTGCAGTGAATATTGATAGTAATATTATTGAGACCATTCAGTTTGACCAAGCCTTGAAGGCAAAAGTATACGTTATTTTCTTTTACCATTATCCAAATAGTCAGGTTCTCTTATAACTGTTAGCTCTTTCTTTAACGTGAACATCTACATCTACATTTATACTCCGCAAGCCACACAACGGTGTGTGGCGGAGGGCACCTTACGTGCCACTGTCATTACCTCTCTTTTCTGTTCCAGTCGCGTATGGTTCGCGGGAAGAACGACTGTCGGAAAGCCTCCGTGCGTGCTCGAATCTCTCAAATTTTGCATTCGTGATCTCCTCGGGAGGTATAAGTAGGGGGAAGCAATATATTCGATACCTCATCGAGAAACGCACCCTCTCGAAACCTGGCGAGCAAGCTACCGCGATGCAGAGCGCCTCTCTTGCAGAATCTGCCACTTGAGTTTGCTAAACATCTCCTAACGCTATCACGGTTACCAAATAACCCTGTGACGAATCACGCCGCTCTTCTTTGGATCTTCTCTATCTCCTCCGTCAAATCGATCTGGTACGGATCCCACATTGACGAGCAATACTCAAGTATAGGTCGAACGAGTGTCTTGTAAGCCACCTTCTTTGTTGATGGACTAAATTTTCTAAGGACTCTCCCAATGAATCTCAACCTGGCACCCACCTTACCAACAATTCATTTTATATGATCATTCCACTTCAAATCGTTCCGTACGCATTCTCCCAGACCTTTTACAGAAGTAACTGCTACCAGTGTTTGTTCCGCTATCATATAATCATACAATAAAGGGTCCTTCTTTCTATGTATTCATTTGTCTATGTTAAGGGTCAGTTGCAACTCCCTGCACCAAGTGCTTATCCACTGCAGATCTTCCTGCATATCGCTACAATTTTCTAATGCTGCAACTTCTTTGTATACTACAGCATCATCCGCGAAAAGCCGCAAGGAACTTCCGACACTATCTACTAGGTCATTTATATATATATTGTGAAAAGCATTTGTCCCATAACACTCTCCTGTGGCACACCAGAGGTTACTTTAACGTCTGTAGACGTCTCTCCATTGATAACAATATGCTGTGTTCTGTTTGCTAAAAACTCTTCAATCCAGCCACACATCTGGTCTGACATTCCGTAGGCTCTTACTTTATCAGGCGACAGTGCGGAACTGTATCGAACGCCTTCCGGAAGTCAAGGAAAATAGCATCTACATGGGAGCCTGTATCTAATATTTTCTGGGTCTCATGAACAAATAAAGCGAGTTTGGCCTCACAAGATCGCTGTTTCCGGAATCCATGTTGATTCCTACAGAGTAGATTCTGGCTTTCCAAAAACGACATGATACGCGAGCAAAAAACATGTTCTAAAGTTCTACAACAGATCGACGTCAGAGATATAGGTCTATAGTTTTGCGCATATGCTCGACGACCCTTCTTGAAGACTGGGACTACCTGTGCTCTTTTCCAGTCATTTGGAACCTTCTGTTTCTCTAGAGACTTGCGGTACACGGCTGTTAGAAGGGGGGAAATTTCTTTCGCGTACTCTGTGTAGAGTCGAATTGGTATCCCGTCATGTCCAGTGGACTTTCCTCTGTTGAGTGATTCCAGTTGCTTTTCTATTCCTTGGACACTTATTTCGATGTCAGCCATTTTTTCGTTTGTACGCAGGTACCAGAGTTCATTGCACTCTCGTGTGGCAAAGTATAGGTTGTGTTTGTCCGTTAAAGTTACCAATACTTATCTTTTTGAACTAGAATGTCAATCATTCTCTTGCCGAATTAGGCTGGCGACCGTTTCCTTTATTCTTTGAACAGTGTAGACAGGTAAAATATTGTTTCGTACTGTTTAAATATTTATGGAATTTTGAATTTCACTTCCGATAAGCCACCTCCGTTAGGTACAACACGGTCAATATAACGAAATTCCTCTCAGAGGGTAACACTGCTGTGCTTCTTTATAGTATAATTGCTTGAATAAAAATAATTTCACTATACGAACTGCCGCCAGCTTTAAGGTTATTGTATAAGAGTAGCGGACAGGAGTGCTATAGGATCCACTGGTGACACTCTGTCGCTGATTTCCGGCATATTAGTCGGTGTATATTTCTTCCTCTAATTTTCCTTTCCTTCGACCTTGATCCCCAATTCCAACCAGTCCTTCCGAAGTTCAGCAACCCACTTGGTTCCTGTCTTTCCCCTTGTCCTTCCTGTTTCCCACAATGCCCATACTCATCCTAATTACGTGTCCAGCAAACCTTGCCCTTCTGAGTCTGATTTCCCCTTTTATTATTCTCAGCCGGCCGGAGTGGCCGAGCGGTTAAAGGCGCTACAGTCTTGAACCGCGCGACCGCTACGGTTGCAGGTTCGAATCCAGCCTCGGGCATGGATGGGTGTGATGTCCGTAGGTTAGTTAGGTTTAAGTAGTTCTAGGGGACTGATGACCACAGCAGTTAGTGCTCAGAGCCATTTGAACCATATTATTATTCTCATGTTCCGGTACAGTTCTTCCGCAGGTCTTCGCATCCATCTCTCTCCACCTCTTTTGGGACCTATTATTTCTCTCAGAATTTTTCTTTCTTCTTTCTCTAGTTATGCCCCACTTCTTCCTAGTTGCATCGTCTCAGCAGCATATAATACTGCATTCCTCACCTTTGCCTTGTAGTGGCTTATCTTTGCCTCTGTGGATATATTCTTTTTATTGTATATCTCTCTCGTCATACAGAAGACTGACCTCATCTTCTTTGTCCTCTCTGTTATTCCCTCCATGCTCCTGTTCCTGATATAAATTCTCCCAGGTATTTAAATTTGCCCACCATCTGCACAGTGCCTTCCGTCGTTTCCCAGTCTGCAGTGGTATTTAATGTCTTTGTCTTGTTACAGGCGATCCTCAGTCCCACCTTTCTGGCTACTTTGCTTAAGTTGTCGAGTTGTGCCTTTGCGCCTTCTTCCGTCTCACTTATAATTGCTTTGTCGTCTATAAATGCTAGGCAGTTCACTTGAGACCGCTTGTCCTTTTTATCCCGCACATGGGTGTTCAGTATTCCCATGTTCTCTTTTATTGCCCTCCACTGCCTGATCACTTCATCCAGTGCTATATTGAACAACAATGGTTACGAATTGTAGAGCACCCATGAACTTTTGTTTGTTTATACCGATCATAAAGGTTTGATATTGTCTGCTTAGGTAATCTGAAATTTATTTCTTGTTGCTTTTACTAAGCAGGAATATTTTAGCATGTTAAAATGTTTCTGTTACGTTCGCTGTGAAAGTTTTGCAAAAACTACTGGCTGATTTTCTAAATACAAATTTCAAGGCAAGGTGTAGAACGACATTTACCCTACAGTAATAATAACTGGGTGAGAAGTATCTAATGCTCTGAGTTTACTTAAATGAAAACTTTTAATAATGACTTCATGTTACTGCTGTTTTTATTGGTCTTTGTCATGAGATCCTAAGAGGAATCAGACGAAGAATGACTAAGGTCTTGTAAGAGACTACAGTATTGGCGTTTTCCTTTAGCTGACTTCTTTTGTCTTACAACTACGATACCTTTTACTTATGCTGTTTGTCGTGCAGTAGACGGTCTGATGCACACGTAAGTGTGTCTTTGTCTTCACTTTACCTGCAGAGACCGATTGCCGCGCCATTGATCATTAACTATGCAATGTTCGCAGTAAGCGCGAAGTTAGGCATATGCTTTTCTCGTGAGACATAACGCTGCGGGACATCGGACCGCGAAGTAAAGAGAAGTAGGAGATGCTTGGAATCAGCTGACGTGCTACTTCACGCAGATAATAGAAGATTAGCTTGTTATTTCAAGAAGTTTCGGATTAGCTGCTCCTCGTCGTTAACTAAAATCCACGGTATTTCGACAGGGAATCTGTCAGTGAGCTAAAGTTGACCAATTCTTTGAATATTCAGTTCATCGGGAGAATTTTTAAATTCATATTAACACATTCGTAAAGCGGATCATAGTGACCTCAGACGATCATATACTGATTTCGGTTTGTTTTTGTTTACTTTCAAATTGATGTCACTTCCTGGATTGGGACTTCCTTTACGGAGAAAAACGCGAGTTCTTGACACCTAACAACGTTGACTTTTATATTAACCTATTTGCGTAACTATAATTTTCCCATAATGTAGAAAATTTAATTACCAGGATCCAAGAATCAGTGCTTGAGCATTCAGACCACGTTATATTCCACTTACTGTTAGACAGGCTATTGTACGCTCACTGTCATTAATTGCAAGGTTCTGTAACTTTTTTCTCCCTACACAGCAAAGTAAATTAGCCAAAGAAAACATTGCATTCATGCAGCACTGGCTAGGTTCGTATGAAGATTCGTAACAGGAACTCATGAAATGACTAATTAAAGCGCAGCAGTAACATGCTGGCAAATTTCAACTTGTTAAAGACACTTTGCGCTCCAGTTACAGAGATTACATTAAGGGCCTGGTAGTGAAAGGCAAAGGAGGCTGATGGACGCGTTTCCGCAGCTGGACGTTTGAGGGAGAGTCCCTTGGGTCACGCGGAGAGCGTCCTCCCTGCGCTGGTTCCACCGCCTCATGAAGAATTAATGCCTCCCCGAGTTGGTCGCCTCATCCCGCGCGAGGGCTCTCTGCTGCTACTGCGGCACCGTCTGTGGTTCTCCCGGGGACTGCAGCTGCCACGATCCAGTGAGAACGGCTGGCAGCAGCCTGGCCAACCGGGATTGGCCATAGCGCATTAGCCTGTAGACTGGCCAGAATTTCACGTGGAAGGATCAACGACAGTCTGGAAACTTATGGACATTAAGTCGGTGGATAAAAGTTGTTGTTGTTGTTGTGATCTTCAGCCCTGAGATTGGTTTGATGCAGCTCTCCATGCTACTCTGTCCTGTGCAAGCTGCTTCATCTCCCAGTATGTACTGCAGCCCACATTTCTCTGAATCTGCTTAGTGTACTCATATCTTGGTCTCCCTCTTCGATTTTTACCCTCCATGCTGCCCTCCAATACTAAATTGGTGATGCCTCAGAACATGTCCTACCAACCGATCCCTTCTTCTAATCAAGTTGTGTCACAAACTCCTCTTCTAGAATGAGATTTTCACTCTGCAGCGGAGTGTGCGCTGATATGAAACTTCCTGGCAGATTAAAACTGTGTGCCCGACCGAGACTCGAACTCGGGACCTTTGCTTTTCGCGGGCAAGTGCTCTACCAACTGAGCTACCGAAGCACGACTCACGCCCGGTCTCACAGCCTTCCTTCTGCCAGTATATCGTCTCCTACCTTCCAAACTTTACAGAAGCTCTTCTGCGACCCTTGCAGAACTAGCACTCCTGAAAGAAAGGATATTGCGGAGACATGGCTTAGAAAGTTTCATATCAGCGCACACTTCGCCGCAGAGTGAAAATCTCATTCTGGAAACATCCCCCAGGCTGTGGCTAAGCCATGTCTCCGCAATATCCTTTCTTTCAGGAGTGCTAGTTCTGCAAGGGTCGCAGAAGAGATTCTGTAAAGTTTGGAAGGTAGGAGACGATATACTGGCAGAAGTAAGGCTGTGAGACCGGGCGTGTGTCGTGCTTCGGTAGCTCAGTTGGTAGAGCACTTGCCCGCGAAAAGCAAAGGTCCCGAGTTCGAGTCTTGGTCGGGCACACAGTTTTAATCTGCCAGGAAGTTTCAAACTCCTCTTCTCCCCAATTCTATTCAATACCCCCTCATTAGTTATGTGATCTACCCATCTAATCTTCAGCATTCTTCTGTAGCACCACATTTCGAAAGCTTCTATTCTTTTCTTGTCCAAACTATTTGTTATCCATGTTTCACTTCCTTACATGGCTACACTCCATGCAAATACTTTCAGGAACGAGTTCCTGACACTTAAATCTATACTCGAAGTTAACAAATTTCTCTTCTTCAGAAACGTTTCCCTACAATCCTGTCTCGCTCCCTTCCCTACCACTGCCTCTGTCTCATGTCCTTTGACTCTTATCATTGCGATCTGGTTTCTGTACAAATTGTAAATAGCCTTTCGCTCCCTGTATTTTATTCCTGCCACCTTCAGAATTTGAAAGAGAGTATTCCAGTCAACATTGTCAAAAGCTTTCTCTAAGTCCACATATGCTAGAAACGTGGGTTTGCCTTTTCTTAAAATAGCTTCTAAGATAAGCTGTAGGGTCAGTATTGCCTCACTTGTTCCAACATTTCTACGGAATCCAAACTGATCTTCCCCGAGGTCGGCTTCTACCAGTTTTTCCATTCGTCTGTAAAGAATTTGCGTTAGTACTTTGCAGCTGTGACTTATTAAACTGATAGTTCGGTAATTTTCACATCTGTCAACACCTGCTTTCTTTGGGATTGGAATTATTATATTCTTCTTGAAGTCTGAGGGTATTTCGCCTGTCTCATAGATTTTTCTCACCAGATGACAGAGTTTTGTCAGGACTGGCTCTCCTAATGCTGTCAGTAGTTCTAATGAAATGTTGTCTACTCCCGGGGCCTTGTTTCGACTCAGGTCTTTCTGTCAAACCCTTCACGCAGTGTCATATCTCCCATTTCATCTTCATCTACATCCTCTTCCATTTCCATAGTATTGCCCTCAAGTACATCGCCCTTGTATAGACCCTCTATATACTCCTTCCACCTTTCTGCTTTCCCTTCTTTGCTTAGAACTGGGTTTCCATCTGAGCTCTTGATATTCATACAAGTGGCTCTCTTTTCTCCAAAGGTCTCTTTAATTTTCCTGTAGGCGGTATCTATCTTACCCCTAGTGAGATAAGTCCCTACATCCTTACATTTGTCCTCTAGCCGTCCCTGCTTAGCCATTTTGCACTTCCTGTCGATCTCATTTTTGAGACGTTCGTATTCGTTTTTGCCTGCTTCATTTACTGCATTTTTATATTTTCTCCTTTCATCAATTAAATTCAATATTTCTTCTGTTACCCAAGGATTTCTACTAGCCCTCATCATTTTATCTATTTGATCCTCAGCTGTCTTCACTACTTCATTCCCCAAAGTTACCAATTCTTCTTCTACTGTATTTCTTTCCCCCATTCCTGTCAGTTGTTCCCTTATGCTCTCCCTGAAACTCTGTACAACGTCTGGTTTAGTCAGCTTATCCAGGTCCCATCTTAAATTGCCACCTTTTTGCAGTTTCTTCAGTTTTAATCTACAGTTCATAACCAATAGATTGTGGTCAGAGTCCACATCCACCCCCGGAAATATCTTACAATTTAAAACCTGGTTCCCCAATCTCTGTCTTGCCTTTATAATCTATCTGAAATCCGTCAGTATCTCCCGGTTTCTTCCATGTATAAAAGTATGTAAAAGAAACTCATCGGATTAAATATTTTTGGGCAGCCCTTACAAGAGTACCCCGGTCGTTATAGAGTGCTGTACGTGGTCCAGAACGTGTCAGACTGTGACGATTTGTATGTTTTCCACTGGCAGGTCTATGGCTCCTGCATTCGTACACTTAAGTTGCGAGAGTATTGCGTGAGAGGGCTCACTGCTCTGCTCTTGCTTCGACTCAAATGATTAAACAGAAAACAAGCTATTTGACACACAACCCACGTTAATTGTAACAAGTAATAATACACACATTGCGTTTCTCTGATCAAGGAAATTACTGTGGTGACACAGATAGGTCAAAAATGTCCCCGAGCTACCTGATAACACTGGATAAAAGGTAGGGGCACACAAGCACATTTACGGGGAACAGACTTACCTGTCGAGTTGCGCAAAAGAATTAAAGGATCACTTTTATGAAAAGCTGTTTAAATTTGGCTCAAGGGTGCCTACAGCTTTGCTCAGTTTCATTGCGAGTGGCTGAGGAAAGCTTTCAAGGCGCACCGCCGAGCAGAATCTGACAGAAAAGGCCGCAGTGGTGGCATAAAAGGCGTCGGTGAAACCACCCCTTTCCCTGCGGCATTGATGCTCACAAATTTCGCGTTCGAAAACGACAGTTTGCAGTGCAGTAAGCAGTAGGAAGACGTTCTTCACAATCTTCAACACTGCTGACACTGTCTCAATGACATTAGACGTCTGTATCCCCATTGAACGTGATAGCAAATATTAGGAGTGCAGCACGAACGCAGTTTCTGCCTTGATATATACGTTGTAATCAGTAGCGACCGTTAAAAAATGATTCATCGAAGTTTGAACGTGATTCGAAGCATATTTTTATTTATTTATTTACACGTCAAGTTCAGTGGGACCAAATTGAGGAGCAAATCTCCAAGGTCATGAAACGTGTCAGTACATGAACTTACAACATAAAAGTAATAACACATAATAGTAAATGTTCATGAATCTGAAAAAAAGTCTGTCCATAAGTTTAAGTAAACGCTATCAGCAATACAATAAGAATCATCTTAATTTTTCAAGGAACTCCTCGACAGAATAGAAGGAGTGACCCATGAGGAAACTCTTCAGTTTAGATTTGAAAGCACGTGGATTACTGCTAAGATTTTTGAATTCGAGTGGTAGCTTGATGAAAATGGATGCAGCAGTATACTGCACACCTGTTTGCACAAGAGTTAAGGAAGTCCGATCCAAATGGAGTTTTGACTTCTGCCACGTATTAACGGAGTGAAAGCTGCTTATTCTTGAGAATAATCTAATATTGGTAACAAGAAACGATAATAAGGAGTATACATATTGAGAAGCCAATGTCAAAATACCCAGACTCGTGAACAGAGGTCGACAAGAGGTTCGTGAACTCACACCACTTATTGCCCGAACCGCCCGTTTCTGAACCAAAAATATCCTTCTAGAATGGGAAGAGTTATCCCAAAACATAATACCATACGACATAAGTGAACGAAAATAAGCAAAATAGATTAATTTACGTGTCGAAGTATCACTCACTTTTGATACCGTTCGAATAGTAAAAATGGCAGTATTAAGTCTTTGAACAAGAGCCTGAACGTGGGCTTTCCACGACAGCTTACTATCTATTTTAAAACCTAGAAATTTTAACTGTTCAGTTTCACTAATCATATGGCAGTTCTGTGAGATTAAAACGTCAGGTTTTGTTGAATTGTGTGTTAGAAACTATAAAAACTGAGTCTTACTGTGATTTAACGTTAGTTTATTTTCTTCAAGCCATGAACTGAGGTCATGTACTGCACTATTTGAAACCGAGTCAATGTTGCACACAACGTCCTTTACTACCAAGCTAGTGTCATCAGCAAACAGAAATATTTTAGAGTTACTCATAATACTAGAGGGCATATCATTTATAGAAATAAGGAACAGGAGCAGCCCCAACATGTAAGGGTGCTAATGCTTTAGCAGCGCCTTTATTTTGTGTCGCCCTATGGCTTGGTTACGTGTGGAAGCAACATTGACACATGAGTGAGTAAATTGGCTAGAAGTTCCTCTAAGCCCCCCCCCGTTCGGAAAAACTCTCGATCGCAAGCGGCCACGCCTATTGAGGATCTTAAAAATGCACCTCTGCGGACAGAACCCGTCACGAGAGCGCCAGGCGACTGCAGGCAGGCTAAGCTGCTGCTCTTTAGCCCCCACGATGCTACTTTTGCACTTGATAGTAGCAGGCCATCCAGAATCTGAGAGTGTCAAAGGGGTTGCTGGCCTGAAAGCGCCTAGGACGTTGTCTCCGGTCCTGTCTGTACAGGCGCATTTGTAAAATTCTTAATAAAGGCGAACTGGGGGGATTGGGGAAGGGGGGGGGTCTGAGTGGGGGTCTTGAAGGGACCCTTACGTATTTCACCCACGTGTATATCAATGTCGCATCCCCCTGTAATCGCGCCACAGGAGGACACAAAGTAGAAGCTCTTGAAAAGCGTAAACACTTTTAGCTGCTTTGGATCATGTCCAAAATGCAGTCGAATAGATTTGAACGCAACGTAATGGTTCCAGCCTGTACACGAGAGGAAAAATTGGGATGTAGCCACACTGTGTTCTTAGAGAAGGCTTGAAACGTCCGAGGTTGTCAGCAGGTGAAAGATTGTGAATAACATCTTCCTGTTTCTCTTCGCTCTACGAACTGTCTTTTCCGACAGTGCTTGTGTTGGAATCAGCTCTGCAGAGAAATGGGTGGTTTGACGCGCGGTCCTTTAGTGCTGATTCGGAGAGGCGGTGTGTCTGGTATATTTTTCCCGACCACTCATAAGAAAATTGCGTGGCTTTAACGCTGGGCGCCTCGGGCATGGATGTATGTGATGTCCTTAGGTTAGTTAGGTTTAACTAGTTCTAAGTTCTAGGGGACTGATGACCTCAGAAGTTAAGTCACATAGTGCTCAGAGCCATTTGAACCATTTAACGCCGGGCTTCGCGTTACTAACCCTCATCTCAGAGGCGTAATGTGGGAAACAGAGGCAGTGACGGTCACGATGGGATTCGGAAAAACTGTGGTGAAATTTGTTGCCACTGTGACATAGTTAACCCGCCTTACACGTTGCATGAACTTCTCAACTGAAGACTTTTTTTGGCAAGTGTCGACACCTTGCTCTTTGAATCGTCATTGACGCTGAGGGTAACTTCGCAGAGCGGCACGCTTTTGCACCGCTGCAGAGGACGTTGTAGGGACCTTTGAGCCAAATTTCAAACTTAAAAGCTTCGCAACGGTGGGAATTATGGACTCCCGAAAAATTGATCTTTTAATTCTGTTGTGCAGTGTATTATAAATGTCAGATTGAACAAGGCTGTTAAAAGTAACTTTGATTCATTCAACTGACAAAATAAACAGCCAATAATTTGCCTGACGTTTTAATGGATATTTAAATTATAGTTACTTCATGTGACTTGAAGTGGTCAGTTCGTCGTTCATGTGACTTGTTTTAATGTAACCAACGTAACAATATGTATTTCTGAAGAAGAAAATAATATCAGTATCAAAACCTTGGCCATGTTGTATATAAACAAACTTTTAGCACCCGGGTAGCTGTTGATTTTATCAGCTGAATGGGAGAAACAATTACCGAGAGAACTTTTTTTAAGTCACTAGTCTTCTGTCTGATTTGATACTACCCGCCACGAATTTCTATCCTGCGCCAACCTCTTCATCTCGGAGTAGCACTTACAACCTACGTCCTCAATTATTTGCTGGATGTACTACAATATCTGTCTTTCTGTACAGTTTATCCCTCTGCAGTTGCATCTAGTACCATGGTAGTCATTCTCTGATATCTTAAGAGTGTTCTCAGAGAACTTAGTAGAAGGGAATCAGCACTATAGCATAGGTCGAGGTGGAGATATCACGAAATGGCAGAAAAGAACAGTCGTGTTTCGACTTACTCATGACCACACTGTGAGTGAATTTTGTTCATTTGGTGATGTATCATCGCCTTAGGACAGTGGATGTAAAATGACTCTGATACACTGGAAACGAATGTTAGGCCGTTTCAAACACTACTGGAAATTCTGCTATCAACGAATGGAAGTCCCACCACAGCTTGTTTTTGAATGAAAATTACGAAGGGAATTTCATTCAATGGATATTTGAATGAACACTGACCCTCCCGCCTGTCACGGCGTGCACTCATGTTCCTGCCTTTGCTTACTCTCAGGTATCGTGTCGCACCTCAGTCAGCTTCGTAAGTCCTTAATCCCATAGCTAATTTGTGAATATTTGGAATAGTGGAGTGACCTTAGCAGGATATGTCAAACCTGAAGAAACTAGTGGATTCGTTTTCTAGCTGAAATCAGGTTATATCAAAGCTACAGCCGGTGGTAAACGGTATTAATCTGATGTCTTCCGGATGTGGCTGATAATCGTATTTTGTCCCATGTACTTGTAAGCCGCCTGCCCCTGGAGGTAATTGATATTGCGGTAATATGATTTGTTTCGTCGAATGAATGTTTATATTAAAATTTCTCTTGCATGCAACTCCATGGTGTACATTCAAATGAGAAAGAGGCACCTTTTTAAGATGTGCAGTATGAAGCTCTTCACCCAGGTGCATGGATGAGGTACGGAATGCCTGATTCAGTATGAGAAGTCATAGCAAATGAAAACATTTTGGATTATTAGCGGTAGTGCATTTGAATCAAATCATACAGAAATATTGACGTAGATTGTTACTGAAAATACTTAGTAATCAAAACGCCTTCGGTCCCGGGCTCGAAATCACTAAAATTTTAGTTAATAATCAGCATTTGATTAATAATCAGCCGAAGGCTTCCGTCACAAGAAGTCACCCTTGTTCTACCAACGGCCGTGTCAAAGAGGGCCGAGGAGCGAACAGAGATTCAGAGCACTCTCTTGTCCTTGGGTTGGGAACCTATTCCTAAAGGAGGAAGAATCAGCAACGATCAACGACTTGAGGATGCAGAAGGCAATGGAAACCACTGCATTAAAGACACACAACATGTATCAACAGGACTGTAATTGAAAAAGTGTCGTTATGATCTCTCCATGGGCAAAAGATTCCGGAATAGCCTCCATTCGGATCTCCGGGAGGAGACTGCCAAGGGGAACGTGACCATGAAAAGAAGATTGAATAGCCAACGAGAGGATAACGTTCTACGAGTCGGGGCGTCGAATGTCAGGAGTTTGAACGTGGTATGGAACATAGAAAATCTGAAAAGAGAAACTCAAAGGCTCAGTCTAGATATAGGGGAGTCAGTGCAGTGAAATTGAAAGAAGACAAGGCTCTCTGGTCATATGATTATAGACTAATGCAGTAGACAGCAGTAGACAATAGGTATAACCGGAGTAGGAACGTTATGAGTAGGAAGGTAGATGCTTCAGTCCGGAACCACGCAGCTGCTACTGTCGCAGGTTCGAATCCTGCCTCGGGAATGGGTGTGTGTGATGTCGTTAAGTTAGATAGGTTTAAGAAGTTCTAAATCTAAGGGGCTGATGACCTCAGATGATAAGTACTATAAGTCCCATAGTACTTAAAGCCATTTGTACTATTTGAGAAAGGTAGGGCAGACAGCGTGTTAGTGTGAGTAGTTCAGTGACAGGGCTGTTCGTATCAGAATCGACAGAAAACCAACATCAAGAACGATGTCCAGGTATACATGACGACGTCAAAGCTGAAGATGAAGAGACAGAGAAATTATATGAGTATATTGAAAGGGTAATGCAGTGCCCAAAGGGAGACGAAAATCTATTAGTCATGAGAGACTGGAATGCAGTTGTAGGGGAAGGAGTAGAAGAAAAGGTTATAGGAAAATGTTGGTTTGGGTCAGGGAATGAGGAAGGAAGAAGACTAATTGAGTTCTGTAATAAATTTCAGCTAGTACTAGCGAATAATCTCTTCAAGAATCACAGGAGGAGGAAGTGTACTAGGAAAAGACCGGGTGGTACGGGAAGATTTCAGTTAGATTACATCATAGTCACACGCAAATTCCGAAATCAGGTACTGGGTTGCAAAGTGTACTCAGGAACAAAAAAAATGTTTCAAATGGCTCTGAGCACTATGCGACTTAACTTCTGAGGTCATCAGTCGCCTAGAACTTAGAACTAATTAAACCTAACTAACCTAAGGACATCACACACATCCATGCCCGAGGCAGGATTCGAACCTGCGACCGTAGCGGTCACTGGGCTCCAGACCGTAGCGCCCAGAACCGCACGGCCACTCCCGCCGGCTACTCAGGAACTGATATAGGCTCGGATCAAATGTAGTAGTCATGAAGAGTAGATTCAAGTTCCAGAGATTAATCAGGCAGAATCAATACGCAAAAAAGTGCTATACGGAAGTACTAAGGAATGACGAGATACGGTTGTGGTTCTCTAAGGCTACAGATACAGCAATAAGGAATAGCTCAGTAGGCAGTAAAATTGAAGAGGAATGGATATCGTAAAAAGGGCCGTCACAGAAGCTGGGAAAGGAAAAGTAGACACAAAGAAGGTAAACGTGAAGAAACCATGGGTAACAGAAGAACTACTTCAACTGATCGATGAAAGGAGGAGGTACAAAAATGTTCCGAGAAACTCAGGAATAGAGAAATACAAGTCGCTGAGGAATGAAATAAAGAGGAAGTGCAGCGAAGCAAAGACGAAATGATACTAAAATGTAAACTTTCACGGCCGGAAATATCGTGTCCATTATAATTATCCGGGCTGTTATGCCGTGGTCGGTTGATTAATGCTGTGGTGATTCCCAACGTTTCGTCTCCAACTGCGGGAGACATCTTCAAGGGGGTCCGTAGCTTGATGGAAGGTCCAACACACACACTGGCTCGCTAGTAGCGAGCCATTGTGTGTGTGTTGGACCTTCCATCAAGCTACGGACCCCCTTGAAGATGTCTCCCGCAGTTGGAGACGAAACGTTGGGAATCACCACAGCATTAATCAACCGACCACGGCATAACAGCCCGGATAATTATAATGGACAAAGACGAAATAGCTGCAGGAAAAATTTGAAGACATGGAAAAGGAAATGACTGTCGGAATGTCTGACTCAGCGTACAGGAAATCCAAAACAGATTCGGCGACTTTAAAAGCAAGGGTGGTAACATTAAGAGTGCAACGGGAGCTCCACTGTGAAATGCAGAGGAGAGAGCGGACAGGTGGAAGGAGTTACACTGAAGGCCTCTATGAGAAGGAAGATTTGTCTAACGTGATAGAAGAAGAAACAGGAGTCGATTTAGAAGAGATAGGGGATCCAGTATTAGAAGCAGAATTTAAGAGATCTTCAGTGGACTTACGATCAAATTAGGCCGAAGGGATGGATAAAATACTGTCATAATTTCTAATACCATTGGGGAGGTAAGTGGCAATAAGACGTCTATTCACGTTGGTATGTCCAATGTTCCTATCTGGCGATATACCCTGTGACTTTTGGAAAAATATCATCCACACGCCTCGGAATAATGCATGAGCTGATAAGTGCGGGAATTATCGCACAATCAGCTTAACAGCTCATACATCCAAATTGCTGACAAGAATAATACACAGAAGAATGTGAAAGAAAACTGAGGATGTTTTAGAGGACGATAAATTCGGCTTTAGAAAAGACGAAGGCACTAGGGAGGTAATTCTGATGTCACGGTTGATAATGGAAGCTAAAGAAAACTCAACACAGGTTCATATGATCTGTCAACATGGAAAAAAAGCATTCGACAATGGAAAATGCTGCACGATGTCCGTAATTCTTTGAAAAACCGGGATTAGCTATAGGGAGAGACGGGTAATATGAGCAAGAGGCAAGAGGGAATAATGAGAGTGGCCTACCAAGAAAGAAGTGTAATACAGGAATGTAGTCTTTCACCCCTACTATTTAATCTGTACATCGGAGAAGAAACGACGGAAATAGTAAAAAGTTTCACGAGTGGAATTAAATTTCAAGGTGAAAGGATATCAATTACACGATTAGCTAATAACAGAAATTTGTGAGAATGTACATTTGGAGCACAGAATTGTGTGGTAGTGAAACAGGGCTGTGGGAAATCCCGAACAGAAGAGAATCGAAGTATTTGATATGTGGTGCTACAGACGGATGTTAAAATGTGGTGGAGAATCGGAAAAGAAAGGAATATGTGGAAAACACTGATAAGCAGAAGGCACAGGATGATAGAACATTTGTTAAAACATCAGAGAATGGCTTCCATGGTACTAGACGGAGCTGTAGAGGACAAAAACTGTAGAGGAAGACAGAGATTGGAATACGTATAGCAAATAATTGAGGATGTAGGTTGCAAGTGCTACTCTGAGATGGCACAGGACTCATATTAAAATTTTATGTAAAGATTGTTAAATTTAAAATATATTTTTTACTGGATAATGATTCTTGGAACATTTTATGGTTACTTGTTCTCCAAACGCCTATTTCTTTCTTTTTTCTTTTATTCTTTTGTTTTAAATTTTGAATCCAACCAGGTTCAAGACCTCATTCGTATCGTTCTCGAAGGTGCACGTACTTTTGTTCAAGGTTTCAGCTGGACATGGTCAAAGCACATCCAACCACGAAACGAATATACATGATCCAATGTCACGAGAGGCGGACCCGCCAGTATAAAGAGGGCAGGAAGCTCTACCAGCAGAATGGGTCGGTCAGGAGAGAGCAGTGCTATCGCCAGTGGAGTAGTAGAGTATTGCAAAGCGAACTTGTAAAAAACAGCCTGAAATTAGCAGAAGGAATCACTCTTGAGTCCCAAAGTGCCCCCAGTAGTCCAGCTAGTCAGTGATTCTGCGTGCGAAGCTAAAATGACTGGGAAAGGGTAGCTGAGCAGCACTTTATAAACCACGTGTTTCTATACTCAGTGCTAAGCGACGCTAAAGGTGGTGTAAAGACCGACGCCGGTGGAGAGTTGATGGCAGGAAACGATTGAACTGTAATGAGGAATCACACGATAGCCTGTGGCAGTCAGGTGGGAGGCTTAGGGTGTGGCGATTGCCTGGAGAACATTACCTGCGTTCATACACAGTGCCAACAGTGGAGGTAGTGTCATTATATGGAGGCACTTTTCGTTATTAGGTTGTCATCTCCTTATTGAGCTTCAGAAAACGCTATATTTGTAAGTATATGAATACGTTTTACAGCATTGCATACTACATGCAGCTGAGAGACAATTCGAAGAAGATTATTGTTTGTATCAGCATGACAATGCATGTCCTCAAGTAGCATAAATGAGATTTTTGCACAACAACATTCCTGAAATGAACTGGCCTGCCCAGAGTCTCGACTTCAGCTCAGTGGAAAACTTGTGGGATGAGTCAGAACGTCGACCTTGCTTCGAACCACAGCGTACAACGTGAATACCTTTTCTGGGTGACACTCTTGAGGAAGAATTGACTGCCATTCCTCCATGGACAGACACTGCGTTGAAAGTGTCTCCAGAAAATTTCAAGGCGTCATATGGGAGAAGAGTGAGCGAACACCACATTAATGTCAGTTAACGGAAAATGACACTTTCGTTTAGAAAAACTAGTATGGTACAGCAATCAGTATGTATGATATGAAGAAACAAGCAGTCTTGGTTGGTAGTGTAAAATTTGTTTTATTATTGCCCAATGACGCTTTTCACCTTTATCTCGGCATCTTCGGTTTGGCTAATATATGATAACTATGGATACAAGGAATACCGCACATAAAATATTCCAGCAAGTAAATGCCTCTTGTGAAAGGGAATCAGGCCTACTGTAAAGCTTTACATTATAAACACTGCAACAAACACTGCTTCTTTATTCACACTTTTGATCAAATGATGCATCATGTAATGGGCATCAGAGTGAATTTGGCCAAATGGTTTGCCCAAAACTAAGTTTGTTGTACTTTAAGGTGACATATAAAGTTCCTACAGCACACTGTAGTTTCGTTTCCAACTTCGTATAGCAGGACAAGAATTATACTCTCTTACTACCTCACTGTGCTTCTACCGGAAGAGAGGACGCAACTAATACGGCTACCATAATTCACGAATAACTTTTAGCAGTGCTGAATGTGATAATGTTCGATAAGAGAATCTTATTGCGTAACTGATGATTTTTGTGGAAAAACAGTCAGTCTATCTGGGATAAGGGCAGGTACAACAAAGATTATAAAGATGTTAGATTTAACGGCTGAATGTGAGCAAATACTGTTCCACTAGCTGAGGTATGAAATACTATTTGCCCACAGCCATTAGTTAAGTCCACCCTTTTCTTCAGCTAGTTGAACTGAAGTATCTGACTAGTAATAAAAATGTCCAATAACCCGTTTCGAACCTCGTCACTGTATAAAATCTGAATAAAAGTGCCGGCCGGAGAGGCCGAGCGGTTCTAGGCGCTACAGTCTGGAACAGCACGACCGCTATAGTCGCAGGTTCGAATCCTGCCTCGGGCGTGGATATGTGTGATGTCCTTAGGTTAGTTAGGTTTAAGTAGTTCTAAGCTCTAGGGGACTGATGATCTCAGCAGTTAAGTCCCATGGTGCTCAGAGCCATTTTGAATAAAAGTCGTCAGCAATGGCAGGTGAAGATTTACGTCATAAGAAGTCTGCGGTGGGGAACTTCCTCTAAAAGGTGGAAAAATCAACAACTATAAACGCCATGAGGATGCAGAAGACAATGAAAACTACTGAATCAAAGACACAAAATTTGTATCCTGTAACTGAGAAAGAATTACGATGACACCTCCATTGGCAAAAGATTCCAGACTAGGCCTTTTCGGATCTCTGGGAGGGGACTGCAAAGGTGAGCATGAAGAAAAGGATGAATAACCAACGAGTCGGGGTGTGGAATATCAACGTCGGAAAGTCGTAGGGAAGCTAGAAAATCTAAAGAAGGGAAATGCAAAGGCCCTATCTACATACAGTGCGGGTCAGTGACGTAAAAGTGGAAACATGACAAGCGTTTCTGGTCAGACGAGTATAGGAAAACACCGACAGCAGCAGAAAATATTAATAGAAAGGTAGAGAACAGAGTGAGTTACTGCGAACACTTCAGTGCTAGTGTTGCTCTCAAGCCGGCCGGAGTGGCCGATCGGTTCTAGGCGCTACAGTCTGGAACTGCGCGACCCCTACGGTCGCAGGTTCGAATCCTGCCTCGAGCATAGATGTGTGTGATGTTCTTAGGTTAGTTAGGTTTTGTTGCTCTCATCAGAACCGACAGCAAAACAAAAACCGACAACAACAGTTAAAATATACATGCTGACCTGGCGAGCAGATGACAAGATAAAGAAAGTATTCGACGATACTGAATATATAATTCAGTATGTAAGGGGAGATGAAAATCAAGGAGTCAAGGGGGTTGGAATTTGGTTTGAGAGGAAGGAGTAGAAGAAACCGTCACGGCAGAAGTTGGGCTTCGTAGTAGGAACGAGAGAGGAGAAAGATTGAGTTCCTCAATCAATTTCAGCAAGTAATAGCCAATACTCTAAGAAGAACAAAAGTAGTAGTTATACTTGGAGAGCCCAGGAGATACGGGAAAATTCCAGTTAGGTTACGTCATGGTCAGGCAGAGATTCCGAAATCAGATTTTGGATCATAATGTGTACTCATGAGCAGATACAGATTCAGATCACAATGTAATGATGACAAAGAGTAGGGTATAATTTGAGAGTCTAGTCATGAAGAATCAATGAGTAAATAACTAGGGTACAAAGGAATGAAGAGAAACGCCCAATCTCCCCGAGGCTGTAGATACTGCGGTAACGGATAGCTCAGTAGGTAGTTCATTTGAAGAGGAGTAGACATCTGTGAAAAGGGCAATCTCCGACGCTGGACAAAGAAACAGTTGCAGGGAACACAACTGCGAAGAAACCGTGGTAAGGAAAGAAATAATTAAGTCAATCGACGAAAGAAGGATATATAAAAATGTACAGAGACATTAAGGAATACAAAAATACAAGACACTCAGGAAAGAAATAAATAGAAAGTGCAGGAAAGCTCAGGCGAAACGGCTTCCTCTGAAGAAATCTAATAATACACTCCTGGAAATTGAAATAAGAACACCGTGAATTCATTGTCCCAGGAAGGGGAAACTTTATTGACACATTCCTGGGGTCAGATACATCACATGATCACACTGACAGAACCACAGGCACATAGACACAGGCAACAGAGCATGCACAATGTCGGCACTAGTACAGTGTATATCCACCTTTCGCAGCAATGCAGGCTGCTATTCTCCCATGGAGACGATCGTAGAGATGCTGGATGTAGTCCTGTGGAACGGCTTGCCATGCCATTTCCACCTGGTGCCTCAGTTGGACCAGCGTTCGTGCTGGACGTGCAGACCGCGTGAGACGACGCTTCATCCAGTCCCAAACATGCCCAATGGGGGACAGATCCGGAGATCTTGCTGGCCAGGGTAGTTGACTTACACCTTCTAGAGCACGTTGGGTGGCACGGGATACATGCGGACGTGCATTGTCCTGTTGGAACAGCAAGTTCCCTTGCCGGTCTAGGAATGGTAGAACGATGGGTTCGATGACGGTTTGGATGTACCGTGCACTATTCAGTGTCCCCTCGACCATCACCAGTGGTGTACGGCCAATGTAGGAGATCGCTCCCCACACCATGATGCCGGGTGTTGGCCCTGTGTGCCTCGGTCGTATGCAGTCCTGATTGTGGCGCTCACCTGCACGGCGCCAAACACGCATACGACCATCATTGGCACCAAGGCAGAAGCGACTCTCATCGCTGAAGACGACACGTCTCCATTCGTCCCTCCATTCACGCCTGTCGCGACACCACTGGAGGCGGGCTGCACGATGCTGGGGCGTGAGCGGAAGACAGCCTAACGGTGTGCGGGACCGTAGCCCAGCTTCATGGAGACGGTTGCGAATGGTCCTCGCCGATACCCCAGGAGCAACAGTGTCCCTAATTTGCTGGGAAGTGGCGGTGCCCCTACGGCACTGCGTAGGATCCTACGGTCTTGGCGTGCATCCGTGCGTCGCTGCGGTCCGGTCCCAGGTCGACGGGCACGTGCACCTTCCGCCGACCACTGGCGACAACATCGATGTACTGTGAAGACCTCACGCCCCACGTGTTGAGCAATTCGGCGGTACGTCCACCCGGCCTCCCGCATGCCCACTATACGCCCTCGCTCAAAGTCCGTCAACTGCACATACGGTTCACGTCCACGCTGTCGCGGCATGCTACCAGTGTTAAAGACTGCGATGGGCTCCGTATGCCACGGCAAACTGGCTGACACTGACGGCGGCGGTGCACAAATGCTGCGCAGCTAGCGCCATTGGACGGCTAACACCGCGGTTCCTGGTGTGTCCGCTGTGCCGTGCGTGTGATCATTGCTTGTACAGCCCTCTCGCAGTGTCCAGAGCAAGTATGATGGGTCTGACACACCGGTGTCAATGTGTTCTTTTTTCCATTTCCAGGAGTGTAGATGGTTATCGGAAGGATCATCTCATCTGTCAAAACAACCTTCGGCACAATTAAAAGAAAGGGAGGTATCATTAATAGTGCAATGGGAATTCTATTATTCAATGTAGGGGAGAGAGCACATTCAAGGCCTCAATGAAAGATTGACTTGTCTGATGACGTGACAGAAGAAGAAACAGGTGTCGACAGGGAATAGATAGGAGGTCCAGTGTTAGATACGGAATTTAAAATAGCGTTGGACGACTTACAATTAAATGAGGTAGAAGGTATGGTTTACATTACGTCGGGCCGGACGGTGTGGGCGAGCGGTTCTAGGCGCTTTAGTCAGAAACCGCGCGACTGCTACGGTCACAGGTTCGAATCCTGCCTCGGTCATGGATGTGTATGATGTCCTTAGATTGGTTAGGTTTAAGTAGTGCTAAGTTCTAGGGGACTGATGACTTCATATGTTAAGTCCCATGGTGCTCAGAGCCATCTGAAACATTTACATTAGGTCGGTATTTCTAAAACCATTGGCAGAAGTAGAACGTATGAAAGTCGCGACTATTGGAAAAACATCATCCACTTTTGCATCCAAGTTGTTCACAAGAATAATATACAGAAAAATGGAAAAGGAAACAATATCTGTTAGATTACGACAGTTTGGCTTTAGGGAAGGTAAAGGCACCCGAGAGGCACTTCTGACGCTGCGGTTGAAAGTGGAAGAATGGCTGAAGGAAAATAAAGTTACATTGGTAAGAGTCGTTGATATGCTAAAAGTGTTTGGCGTTGTGATGTGGTGCAAGATGTTTGAAATCCTAAGAAAAACAGAGGTAAGCTGTTAGGTAAAGGTAGGTAATACAGGGTATGTAGAGGAACCAAGAGGGGCAAAATGAGACTGGAAAACCAAGGATGAAGTGCTCGGATTGAAAAGGGTGTATAACAACCGTGCAGTATTCCGCTCGTGCTGTCCATTCTATACATCGAAGAAGCAATGACGGAAATAAAAGACAGCATTAAGAGTGTGATTAAAATTCAGCGTTAAAGGATATCGTTGTTAAGATTCGCTTATGACACTTATCCTCAGTGAAAGTGAAGAAGAGTTACAGGGACTTTTGAATGGAATGGAATGAACAGTTTAATGACTACGAATCATGGGCGAGAGTAAAATGAAGAAAGACGAAAGTAATGACAAGTAGCGGAAACTAGAACATCGGGAGACTTCACATCAGAACTGGGAATCACAGAGTAGACGGAGTTCGTTAATTCTTTTACCTGAGCAGCAAAATAACCCATTATGGGCGTAGCAAGGAGAACATAAAAAGCAGACTAGCACTAGCAGGAAACATATTCCTGGACAAGAGAAGTCAGTTAATGTAAAACTTAGGCTGTAGTTTCAGGAACAAATTTCTGAAATATACACTCCTGGAAATTGAAATAAGAACACCGTGAATTCGTTGTCCCAGGAAGGGGAAACTTTATTGACACATTCCTGGGGTCAGATACATCACATGATCACACTGACAGAACCACAGGCACATAGACACAGGCAACAGAGCATGCACAATGTCGGCACTAGTACAGTGTATATCCACCTTTCGCAGCAATGCAGGCTGCTATTCTCCCATGGAGACAATCGTAGAGATGCTGGATGTAGTCCTGTGAAACGGCTTGCCATGCCATTTCCACCTGGCGCCTCAGTTGGACCAGCGCTCGTGCTGGACGTGCAGACCGCATGAGACGACGCTTCATCCAGTCCCAAACATGCTCAATGGGGGACAGATCCGGAGATCTTGCTGGCCAGGGTAGTTGACTTACACCTTCTAGAGCACGTTGGGTGGCACGGGATACATGCGGACGTGCATTGTCCTGTTGGAACAGCAAGTTCCCTTGCCGGTCTAGGAATGGTAGAACGATGGGTTCGATGACGGTTTGGATGTACCGTGCACTATTCAGTGTCCCCTCGACGATCACCAGTGGTGTACGGCCAGTGTAGGAGATCGCTCCCCACACCATGATGCCGGGTGTTGGCCCTGTGTGCCTCGGTCGTATGCAGTCCTGATTGTGGCGCTCACCTGCACGGCGCCAAACACGCATACGACCATCATTGGACCAAGGCAGAAGCGACTCTCATCGCTGAAGACGACACGTCTCCATTCGTCCCTCCATTCACGCCTGTCGCGACACCACTGGAGGCGGGCTGCACGATGTTGGGACGTGAGCGGAAGGCGGCCTAACGGTGTGCGGGACCGTAGCCCAGCTTCATGGAGACGGTTGCGAATGGTCCTCGCCGATACCCCAGGAGCAACAGTGTCCCTAATTTGCTGGGAAGTGGCGGTGCGGTCCCCTACGGCACTGCGTAGGATCCTACGGTCTTGGCGTGCATCCGTGCGTCGCTGCGGTCCGGTCCCAGATCGACGGGCACGTGCACCTTCCGCCGACCACTGGCGACAACATCGATGTACTGTGGAGACCTCACGCCCCACGTGTTGAGCAATTCGGCGGTACGTCCACCCGGCCTCCCGCATGCCCACTATACGCCCTCGCTCAAAGTCCGTCAACTGCACATACGGTTCACGTCCACGCTGTCGCGGCATGCTACCAGTGTTAAAGACAGCGATGGAGCTCCGTATGCCACGGCAAACTGGCTGACACTGACGGCGGCGGTGCACAAATGCTGCGCAGCTAGCGCCATTCGACGGCCAACACCGCGGTTCCTGGTGTGTCCACTGTGCGGTGCGTGTGATCATTGCTTGTACAGCCCTCTCGCAGTGTCCGGAGCAAGTATGGTGGGTCTGACACACCGGTGTCAATGTGTTCTTTTTTCCATTTCCAGGAGTGTACTTTTGAGCTCAGCATTATGTGGTAGTGGCACATGGATTTTGAGAAACCAGGAAAAGAAAAGAGTCCAAGGATCTGAGATGTGGATGTTGAAACTTACGTGTGCAGATATGGAAGGAATGAGGAGATTCTTCGCAGAATCAGCAAGGAAAGAAATATATGGAAAACATCGACAAAGATCAAGCGTCAGGATGATCTGTTAAGACATCAGGGAGCAGATTCCATGGTACTAGAGGGAGATGTAGAGGGCAGAAACTGTAGAGGAAGACGGAGATTATACATCCAGTAAATAGCTGAGGACGTTAAGTTGCAAATGCTGCTTTGAGGTGAAACGTTCGTCAGAGGAATTCGTGCCGTACCGCATGAAAACTGTCAGAAGACTGATGACTCAAAAAAACAAGTTGAGCTATATAACAAAGCACGTTGTTCGACGTTGTATCGTAAATATAACATCCTTAATGATTTATATACTAAACGTAATAGTTTATTACTGTGAAGAACAATATTCCCTCTAAAAGCCACGGTAAGTAAACATGCAATAGAGAGACAGCTCTGTTGCAATAACTGTATGTTCGTTTACCATAAAACTAACCACCGGAGGGTAAGCTGCTACTCCCGTTCTCTGTTTAACGTCGGGACAATAACTGTTGACCGCTATAAACCGCTCGGAAATAACGTAGTAAGGCTCCCGCGTAAACCACTGAATACTGACATAATGCTCCATAAATCATGTTTCTCCTAAATTCACTGATCAATTTTAGCCCTTTAATTGGATTACTTGTAGGCTAAAGTGTAATTCAGTATAAGAATGGATATGCTACTCACCGAGCGTGATCTCCTTAAGACTGTCTACCACGTGTGAATAAACATCGCTCACATTTCGTGCTAACGCAGTTTTAATTCAGTGGCAGTCTATTCTTTCAAAACTGAGAGATATGTAAATCCTGCAGAGTTGCCCGGGGTCGTATTTATCCTTCCGTGCTTAAAGCAGGCCCACAGCAATTTCGTGACTTCTTATGCTAATTAAAACTACCGCCTTTATCACTGAGAATAATGTGTTTCCGTAGGTATCTTGATAAAGAAACTGCTTCCACTTCCTTCGTCGGCTCAACAGCTGATTAACAACGCACGCTATAACGATATATTGTGTTGTCAAATTATTAAGGAGATATTGTCACTTTTTTTTCACGAAAGCGATATTTTTGAGAGCTAAGTAAAAATTCTTCAACGAGGAAACAAAAAACTCATATTGTACTTTTAGAGTCTAATTTCTCAATTTGATTCCCTTATCGTCGCCTGATTTAATTCATCTACAGACTGTATTATTACCCTTGACACAAAAGAATCTCGTTTATATCCACTATCCATTCCGTTCAACTGACCTTCCAAGTCCTTTGGCACATCCGATATAATGACGTTATTGACCAATATTAAAGTTTTTATTTCTGCTCCCGGAACTTGAATGCCCTTTCCAGATTTACCCAAAGTTTCTTTTAATGATTGCTCAATGGATAGATTCAATAAAATAGAAGTTACGTTACATCCGTCTCCCACCCCACTCAACTACTGGTCCCTCTGCATGTGCTTCGTCTCTGACAACTGTAATCTGGTTTGTACACGTACGAGGAGTGTTAGAAAAATAATGAGTCTGACACACTGTGAGGGATCTGGCTACGCTGTGTAGTTTTCCGTGTGTTGCCTAGTGTGTTTACCCCTTCCGTAAGTTCAGTCTGAGTTTCAGCTCTGTGCAACTATCACGCCATAAGTGATGTGGTGTTTTTATTTTGTGTTACGAAAATGGAACAGCGGAATTTAGAGTAACGTTACGCAACCAAGTTTTGTGTTAAACTTGGGGAATTCCCGAAAGCCGACCTTCGAAAAGTTGGAACAGTCTTGTGAGAATTCCTTAACAAGAGCACAATATTTACACTGACACACATCACTTTGAAACGCCGAGAACACGTTGGAGATGAAATTCGCCCAGGGAGACCGTCAAAAACAAAAGAAAACGTCGAACGTGTGCGTGCTCTTGTGAGATCAGACTGACATTTAACAAAAGGATGATAGATTACCTGTTATACACTTTCACGGTACATCAAATTTTGACTGAAGATTTACACATGCGAAAGGTTTGAGCCTAAATGGTGCCGAAAAACCTCACAACTGAGCAAAAGGATGATCGAAGAAACGTTTATGTTTATCTTCTTGAGAATACTGCCAATAGTCATGAATGGTTCAGTCGTGTGTGAGCCGTGCATAGCTCGTGTTCATCCCATTAATTGTTTGTCATCTTCTACTACGGTAGGCCGGCGGCAGTGGTCTAGCGGTTCTGGCGCTGCAGTCCGGAACCGCGGGACTGCTACGGTCGCAGGTTCGAATCCTGCCTCGGGCGTGGGTGTGTGTTATGTCCTTAGGTTAGTTAGGTTTAAGTAGTTCTAAGTTCTAGGGGACTTATGACCTAAGATGTTCAGTCCCATAGTGCTCAGAGCCATTTGAACCATTTGAATCTACTACGGTAGAGCCGCCTCGTTTTCTTATTCAATTTACTGACGTCACTAACTTCCTCCATTACTTGCCCGTGTGTGGCAGCAGCAGCGCCTATCGAAAAGCACACTGCTGTACCACCTCTGGAGCGACCGATAGTATTTCCGGGTCGTCGTGAGTCGGGTAGTCAGTGAGTGGGAGACGCACCAGTAGTGCAGTCGCGACGGAGCAGCAGTCGCGGACGGACCAGCAGTCCAGTCGGTCGGTTGGCATGGAGCAGCAAGCAAGCACCCGTCGCGCGGAGTCGGGCTGGAGCCACTGACGAAGTGCACGGGTGGTTGGAGTGTGAGGTGCTGCTTGCGAGTGCCATGAAGTTCGTTGCCAACCGATCTTGGACGTGAAAGTTGAGTCCTCACTTAACTTACTATCGAGCCTCAACTGTTTACATTTCTTCGTTTGATCCTGGTTGTCGATTTTGGAACACTCCCGCGAGCAACAACGTTTGTGTACTTAAGCCGGCTAAGATGCATGCCATCTTCCTGTGAAATTTAACTTAATTTATTCCTTGTTATTGAAGTTCACCGGCGGTATCTCCTGCCTTGTGGCCGTTGACGTTCGGGTTACCTGCCCTGGTCGCTGACGTAATTTTAGGCAGTTTATCTGCTAATCATGTTGTTGCTGTCCATCGTGGCGAGTAGTTCGACAGCCGAGGGTTTGTTGGTCGTTGTGGCCGCCAATTTTCTGTGTGTTGTGTACTGAAATCTCGTGGTAGTTTTGCTGTTTGCGTGGAGGAGAACTGATTTTGTTGATTGGTCGGTCGGCTGTCTGTCGGTTGTTTTGCCTCCAGATTAACAAGTCGTTGGACAAGTTGCCTGTCTCACCTAAACGGGCGTTAGTCTTACAATCCCAGGCCGACCCTTGGAAACTTCTGAACGCTGTTCCTTGTGTGTTACGTAGTAATTTCCCTGTTTGGATTTTAGTTATTTGTTTGATATATGGCTTTCAGCCGAGTATCAATATCTCTTAAATTAATGTTCTTGTCTCCGGGAGGAGACTGCCAAGGGGAGATGACTATGAGAAAAAGACTGAATAACCAACGAAAGTATAATGTTTAATGAGTCGGGGGCCTACAATGTCTGCAGTTGGAACGCAGAAGGGTAGCTATCAAATTTAAAAAGGCTAAATGCTAAGGCTCAGCTTAGATATAGTGGAGGTAAGTGAAGTGAAATGGAAAGACGATAAGGATATCTGTTCAGGTGAGTAGAGCGTAATGTCAACACCAGCAGAAAATGGCACAACGGGAACAGTATTCGTTATGAATAGGAAGATAGGGCAGAGAATGAGTTACTACGAACAGTTTAGTGATACGGTTGTTGTCATCAGAATCGACAGCAAACCAACACCGACAATAATTCAGATATTCATACCTAAGTGGCAAGCAGAAGATGGAGAGATAAAGTATACAAGGATGTTGAACGGGTAATTCAGAACGTAAAGGAAGATGACAATCTAAAAGAAAGGGAGGCTTTAAGTAAAAAGGAGTAGAAGAAAGGGTTATGGGACAGCATGCGCTTGGTAGTCGCAATGAAAGACGAAGAGGGCTGAGTTCTATAAAAGTTTCGGCTAGTAATAGCGAATACTCTGTTAAAAATCACAAAAGAAGGAGATGTACTTGGAAAAGACAGGAGATATAGGAATATTTCAGTAGATTACATCATGGTCAGGCAATCAGATATTGGACTGCAGGATGTACACGGGAGAAGATACAGACTAGGATCACATTTTTAGTAATGATGTAGAGTAGCCTGAATGTTCAGCCTATACATTACGAGCAGCGAAAATCAATGTAAAATATGTGAGATATGGGAATATTAAGGAACGAAGAGACAAATGTGAAATCCTCTGAGGCAGTAGATACTGCGATAATGAATCGCTCAGTAGGAAGTTCAGTTTAAGAGGAAAGGACCTTTATAAATAGGGTAATGACAGAAGATGGAAAGGAATAGGATAACTGCGGAGAAACCATGGCTAATAGAGAAAGTAGTTGAGTTGATCGGCGGAAGTAGAAAGTAGTGAAATACATAGAAAACTTAGCGAACCTAAGACGAAATGACGGCAAGAAAAATGCGAAGAAATCGAAAATGAAATGAGTGTCGGAAGAACTGACTCAGCATATAAAAAAGTCAAAGTAACCTTCGGTGAAATTAAACGCGAGGGCAATGGGAATTCCACTGTTAAATGCAGAGGAGAGAGCGGATATGAGGAAAGAGTACATACAAGGCCTCTATGAGGGAGTGGACTTGCCGGATGGTGCCATAGAAGAAATAGGAGTCGGTAGGGCAGAGGAAGCGGAGCAACTATTAGAGTAAGAAGTTAGAATAATTTAAAATCAAATAAAAACAGAAGGAGTAAATAACATACCGTTGGAATTTCTGAAATACACTACAGGCCATTAAAATTGCTATACCAAGAAGAAATGCAGATGATTCATTGGATAGATATATTATACTAGAACTGACATGTGATTACATTTTCAAGCAATTTGGGTGCATAGATCCTGAGAAATCAATACCCAGAACAACCACCTCTGGCCGTAATAACGGCCTTGATACGCCTGGGCATTGAGTCAAACAGAGTTTGGATGGCGTGTACAGGTACAGCTGCCCATGCAGCATCATCACAATACCACTGTTCATCAAGAGTAGTGACTGGCGTATTGTGACGAGCCAGTTGCTCGGACACCATTGACCAGACGTTTTCAATTGGTGAGAGATCAGGAGAATGTACTGGCGACGGCAGCAGTCGAACATTTTCTGATCCAGAAAGGCCCCTACAGGACCTGCAACATGCGGTCGTGCATTATCCTGCTGAATGTAGGGGTTCGCAGGGATGAAGCGTAGAGCTAGGGATCGTAACACATCTGAAATGTAACGTCCATTGTTCAAAGTGCCGTCAGTGCGAATAAGAGGTGACAGAGACGTGTAACCAATGGCACCCCATACGATCACGCCAGGTGATACGCCAGTATGGCGGTGACGAATACACGCTTCCAATGTGCGTTCACCGCGATGTCGCCGAACACGGATGCGACCATCATGATGCTGTAAACAGAACCTGGATTCATCCGAAAAAATGTTTTGCCATTCGTGCACCCATGTTCGTCGTTGAGTACACCATCGCAGGCGCTCTCGTCTGTGATGCAGCGTCAAGGGTAACCGCAGTCATGGTCTCCGAGCTAATAGTCCATGCTGTTGCAAACGTCGTCAAACTGTTCGTGCAGATGGTTGTTGTCTTGCAAACGTCCCAAACTGTTGACTTAGGGATCGAGACGTGGCTGAACGATCCGTTACAGCAATGCCGATAAGATACCTGTCATCTGGACTGCTAGTGATACTAGGCCGTTGGGATCCTGCACGGCGTTCCGTACTACCCTCCTGAACCCACCGATTCCGTATTCTGCTAACAGTCATTGGATCTCGACCAACGTGAACAGCAATGTCGCGATACGATAAACCGCAATCGCATTTCTCCTCCTTACACAACGCATCACAACGAAGTTTCACCAGGCAACGCCGGTGAACTACTGTTCGTGTATGAGAAATCGGTTGGAAACTTTCCTCATGTCAGGACGTTGTAGGTGTCGCCACTGGCGCCAACCTTGTGTGAATGTTCTGAAAAGCTAATCATTTTCATACCACAGCATCTTCTTCCTGTCGGTTAAATTTCGCGTCTGTAGCACGTCATCTTCGTGGTGTAGCAATTTTAATGGCCAGTAGTGTAATTGATGGAAGTGGCAACAAAACAACTATTCTCGTAGGTATGACGGTATACCGTCAGACTTCCGGAGAAACATCGTCCATAGTATTCGAAATATAGCAAGACGCGACAAGTACAAGAATTATCGCCTAAGAAACTTAACTGCTCATGCATCCAAGTTACTGACAATAATAATATAAAAAAGAATGGAGGTGAAAATTGTAGTACGACTTTTGGGAAGGCAAAGGCACAAGGGAAGCAGTTCTAACGTTGCCGCTGATAGTGGAAGACTGAAGGAAAATCAAGACACTATCATAGGATCTGTCCGTCTGTTAACAATGTTTGACAGTGTACAGTGGGCCAAGCTGTTTGAAATTCTGAGAAAAATAAGTGTGAACAATGAGGAAAGGCGGCTAATATGGAAGATGTACATGGGTCAAGAGGGCACAACAAGACTGGAAGACCAAGAAGTAAGTTCTCGGATGAAAAGGGTGTAAAACAGCGATACGGTCTTTCCGCCCTTATGTTCAGTCTATACATAGAACAATCAGTGACGGAAACTACCGTTAGTATCTGGCCAGAAGGTGGCCCAAACAATTTGTGACCGCCAGGCTTTTACTCCCATATCCGGTGTTACATTTCAACATATTCGCTCTGCCTCAGTGACAGAGAGATTGTTACGCTGTTTATGGCAATCCGGCTGTCGCGTTCGGTCTTTCAGCTCCGCAGTCACCTTGGCGCTCTTCGAGATGAGTAGGGTATGCGTTAGCTCTGGGTTTCACCTTCCCCTTTCCTTCATCCACAACACAAACTCGACACCACACTGTTGAATAACTCATCACAGTGACCACATGACACAGAAACACACTTCACACTCCATAATACAACGGAGGAGGGCACGGGCAAACCTGGGGCCTTGCCCATATGTCAACGTAAGATTGCCGCATTTGCCCCCAACGCTCACATGTTGGCACTACAGCACTGACTTAAAAGTAATTTCCGCAGCAGCTGAACAGTGTTCTGTTTGTTACTATTCTGTTTGGGCTATGAGCGGAATGTTAGTACTGTCTCTCCAGGTTTACTTGGACGACTTCTGGTAGCTACGTACATCACAATGTAATATAGATTGTCCATACTCGCTATATTATACTCATTTGTTTCCTCACATTCGTTTTCTGCAAGTACGTCGTTTCTAACATTCTGCTCCACAAAATCTAGCTTCACAAATTTCTGAACTTTGCACCAAATTATTTTTTATTCCAAATATACATTCCTCTGAACCGAACTATATTGCTTGAATCAGAACACCGACAAAATCGAGGAAGATGATCAGGGATACTTTTTGAGTTATTGGAATAAGATCTCGTGGTCTTAGGTAGATGGTTACACAGTAATTACCATACATCTCGTTTTTTTTCTTTTTCACATTTATACTGTATTTCTAGCTGTGTCGCACTGAAAACACTGCAAATGATGAGGATATGTACTGTGTGTCTCGTTTGGAAACACTTGTTTCATTCACTCGTGGTATTTGTTGTCGACAACAATAAAGCCAACTGTACTCTTCCACATAAAGATTGCATTCAGTACTGCTCGGTTCTGTGTCTTTTTTTGCGTCTGAGTTAGTCGTTCGTTAACAGTTACACAACAGTACGGATACAATTGCTGATGGAGAGTTTGCCGAAATCGACCTTCTGCACAGAATGCAATTGAAGAGCTGTACAACTATGCTATTCTGAGATGTTCTTCGTCGAAGGCAAACCAAATACATTACTTCTGTATATGTTTGACGGTTGTTCATTCTTCTGTGTTTTGTGTTATATTTCGGCCTTTTTTCACTGCTGTGAAGCTATTATCCCGCAAATAAAGATAAATGGGGTGACTGAGTAAATAAATGAACATATCTTGTGATCTTCAAATTTTTGCGGCGCAGTGATTGTTCCATAAAATTTCTGGCGTGCAGCCGCATAAAATTTCACTTCTACTTCTAATATTTCTGAGGTCTTCATTGGCAAACCAAAATCACTCAAACTAAACAAGTCTCATATGTTAGTCGGTTTCGATGTACTGTCGTTGTTCACAAGGGTTCCTCTTTCAGAACCATTGTTTCTCATTGGCAAAACATGCGATAAAGATGTTTCAGCTTCGTTTGACCTCGACATATTTTTTTATTCAATGACGAATTTTATGAAGAGACTAAAGGTGTCGCCTTTGTCGTTCTTGGTGGCCTACTTTTGTATGGAGGACTTCGAGGAGAAGGCGCTGAAATCTGCTAGTTAGAAGTCCACAATGTTTTAAGGTATGTGATGACACGTTTATAGTATGGCCCTATAGTGAAGACAAGTTAAGCGAATTTGTAAATCATCTTAATTCCATCCACAGACAAATTCAATTCTGTTTTTGGATGTTTTGGTACAACGCAAAAATTATGGCAATTTGGGAAATGCAGTATATCGAAAACCGCCCCTTACAGATTTGCATTTAAGTGGCAATAGCTGCCACCATGATTTGCAGACGATAAATGTACTCAGAATTCTGGTACACAGAGCACACGTCATTGCTAACGAAAGCAGTCTGGAGAACGAGATTCTACACTTGAGAAGAGTTTTTGAAGCCAATGGGTACTCTCCACAGCAGATACGTAAGGCACTACAAATGAAACCAACACTGAGTATAATGAATGCAGGAGAAGGCACGGAAAGTTTTAAATCCATGGATTTTTGCCATACGTGGGAAGCCTGTCATCAAAAGCAGGACGGATCTTCAGTAAACACAAAGTGAAAGTGATTTTTCGCACTCCACTCCTGCGTTCCGTTACAGATAATTTACTGCTTCTGCAGCCTGGGGTTTACAAAAGCCCTGTAAGTGTGGCCATTCATACATCGCTCAGACAACACGTACGGTCATAAGAGTTGCATAGAACACCGGGCGTACACCGGGCTCTTACAACCTAACAAATCTGCGGTGACAGAGCACTGTATTGACACTGGGCACTATGGTGTACGAAAACGTCGAAATTTTAGCCTCAACTTCATTTTTCTTGGACTCAATAGTGAGAGAGGCAATTGAAATTCGGTTGGCGATGAATTTAATTAATAGACATAGCGGCTTCAGCTTGGACAAATCATGGAATTCGGCACTTTCTTTAATAAACGCACAAAGACGTCGCGACGGTTCGGCTCGCAGTGATGCTTTGTTATCACCGTGTGGATCCACCGCGCAGCCATAGATCTAATTTCATGAAAATATCATACATCTTTGCCACGGATTAACGTCTCTGGCGCCTTGTGTATCTGAAGCCGCATGTGCAATGGTGCGGTCCGCGGGTTATAAGGACGGAGCAAGTGCTTGAGCGTCAGTCACCTCGGCTCACTCTGAAGAAGGCTGGACGGTATACAGATGAAACATTAGAAGAAAAAGAAGATGAAGATAAAGAAGAAGATGAAGAAGAAGAAGAAGAAGAAGAAGAAGAAGAAGAAGTGGAACTCGGCGGCAGCACGCCCGAAATATTATCGAACAATAAATAGATCGTAATTACATTATTATTCTGTAACGATCCATTGTCCCTTGTACCAAAAGACTCAGAAAATATCCTTGAACAACCTCTGAAATGTTTGTCAATTGAGTTCTGGTTCAGCCTGTACAGTTTACCGTTCAAAAAATATTGCGAACGATTTAGCAATCATATGATACCAATAACGGAGTCCGCCAATTTACAGCCTTCCTATAAAGAAAATCAGGAAACAGGAAATCATTTTTAGATTATGCAAGGGAAATTGGTATTCCTAATGATTGCCACTATGCTCCCTCACTAGTGCCACCTAGATCCAGCTTAGACCACGAGAACTACTTACGATGACGAGTTTAACGGTACGTTCTATGGTTGCACTCACTGAAATAGACAATATTTTTAATCTTGATTTCCTTTATGTACAAACAGAAAAAAAATTGTCTTGATGCTCACGTTTCCCTCGTCTCTGCTGAAAAGTAACATAATTCTGTACTATTTGTGAAGCTTCGAGATTTATTCACCCATTTTTTCGAATTAGGAATATTCCATTAGTAGGTGCCACGGTAATATGTACTCGTGTTACTTATTCCTTTACACATTATTTTTGTGTTCTGTTATCGAACGCTCTATAGACATTTTTGTTGGCTCTTAAAATTTTGACGTCAACAGACAGTTGTGTACGGGATACAAGTCTATCAAATTTAGCCGTGGTGCCATTGAGTCGGTAGCCTCTTCTGTCTGGCGCCACTGGCTCAGGTGCAGTATCGACTATCCTTCTTGCGGCCTGTAAGGGATCCGTGATCCCACGAACATAGATGCTAGTATCCGACGCCCGGGTCGATAGCAGACAGGAGCCGATTGTCGAGCGCTGCAGAAGGCAGTGAGACGAGTGTCGAGTGCGTAGTAGTACTGGAGAGTGTCAAATGAGAAGTAGTGCTGGAGAGACAGGCAAGAATGGTGGTCGAGTGAATTGTAAACGGCAAAATTCACCGGAGTATGACGAGTGAGCACGTCCCCCTGATCGTCGTGCGGTTGACCCTCACTAATACCGATTCGCGAGTGATATGCAACAGAAAGTGACAAGTGCCGAATTACGTGTTCCGCGTCGGCCAGCAACAACCATGGATTGCAGTGAGGATTGTTGTGAATGTTGACCATCAGCATTGCGTTTGACGAAGTACTGAAAATCAGCAACCAATAGAAAGATATAACTGTAATTAGACGTGTAAGGCGAAGGTAGCAACTGCCTTAGAATTTGTGTGTTAGTAGGAAATGTATATCAGTTTGTACATCGCAACCTTTGTGGTCCTTAATAATTGACAAACTTTCAATCATTCCACTATTCAGTCTCAGAACAGCCGCACTCGGTTGAAATACCCCCGAAACCACAGCAGAGAAACCGATAGCCTTTCATCCATTAAGCACATGGTCATACAATCAGATTAATTAACTGTTTGGCGGCCTCGATATATTACACAAAAACCAATAAAGGAGTTAAACGGGGGTGTTTCAGGCCCCATTGCCAGTATCTATGAGGAATAGTTGCTATCTGTGGGTTGTGTCCTTATAAGGTCTTTGCTTGCCGACATATACACGGGGTTCGCTGGCCCGAGGGCCAGACACCAAGTGTGGGGATTGGCGGTAGCGTTGCATCAAGAGGTGGTCACGAGGTACGAGCGGCCGAAGCCACGAGCTGCGCAAGGAGGGCCTGCGCCGAGGCCTACGAGAAAGACAGGCCACGGTGCGTACGTCACGAAGGTAGGCCTGCGCTCAACTCAGCAGACTGACCACGTTTCTACACCTGTTAACTCGTAAATAGGTATGTATGTACAAACGAGAATTGCATTTTCTACTGGAATCCGCTGTTATGGACTCCTACTGTTATTAGTCCTACGGTGATAGGAAGTCCATAGGCCTACTTACAATTTGTTACAGCTGTACTGGGTACAATAAAATTAAAATCATGCCAAATGATTATCAGTTGATAAGGCACAACTTCTCGTATGAAATGAGGACTGTTAAGCAGAAGAGACTAAATGCTATAAACAACTCGTTATATCATTTATATCGAGTATTGCTCTTAAATTTTGTTGTACTACTGTTAATCAGTAAGACTTCATGATAGCAGACCCCAGTAGAAGATTCAATTCTCGTTAGTACTTACACGCACAGCTGCGAGTTAACAGGTTTAGAAACGCATTTTGTCTACTGAGCTGAGCGAGTGATTGAGTTTAGGCCTGCGTTCGTGACGTACACGCCGCGGCCTGTCTTTCTCGTACGCCTCGGTCTGCGCAGAGCGAAATATCGGAGTACTTCACTGGGGTCAGCGTCGACTGCAAGCGGCAGGACGACATCCCGTCGATTGGTTGGCAACATTCGTCTCGGACGGCCGCTCGTGGCCTGGCTGAACTCTCCTACCTGGCTGTCATCGGCACCATTCAGTAACCGCTGCAACGCAACGTGGAATCACGGAACTGCTTGCTGATAAAGGGGAGTGACATTCTGTAATCCTCGTTATGATTTGTGTCATTGTCTACCTTCCCTCCTTATTATTTTCTGGTTTTTACCCGACCCTCAGAGTTTCCTCGCTCGGCCCTTTGGTTGTAAATATAGGCCGTAGTATTGTACTAAGACACTAGTTGCCGTTTGAAAATTTGTCCCGCTATTATATTGCCTTTCCTTTCTGGTTTGTACCCGATCATTAATGTTCTAATGAATTAGCTTCTGGTCGTAAATACAACAGAAATAATTGTGCTAAGGCACAGGTTGCCGTTAAACAAAGAGGGACCTTGTAGTTAGATTTAGATGTTAACCGATTCAATTCTTTGATTGTAATTACATTTCTCTGTCATTAGTTATAATCTGAACAACCTTTTGTGCTAAGCTGTTCATTACTGTGTTCGAAAGACAGGGTCATTATTGGCTTATTTTAGCTGAATCATGTGGTTCCGCCGAGTGAGTTCTCTTGTAATAAGTGTTCACAAGTAATGTTTCAAGACATTCCTTCAGAGCGGTCTTAGTAACGGACTATCAGTTTAACTTTGAAAATACTAACAGCCAGCTATCATCGGGGCTTTAGTAAAAATAAGATTATCAAAAGGAACAGGTTGGGATCCAGTCGCATCACGGTGGCCGATTGAATTTAAGAAGCTGGTTGCTTTGAGGTAAGCCGTATCATCAGCTTTCAAATTAAAAGTTAAGTCATCTGTTTTGAGTAGTTGAATCATTCTTATCAGTGGCACTTACATAGTTTTCAGGTGTTCCAGAAGAGCATTTAATAAGACAGGCTGTGTCCAGCTTGGTAGTAAACACCGCTGTTTCACCCGATAACCCGATAACGGGCGGACTGCAGGGCCGACCGTCTTGTAATTATTGTCATATTGTGTGCTGTATTGATTTCAATTGCAAATGCTTATTCATCTTAAGGGTTAAGGTAAAAAAAATACAAATTTGTTCATTTTGTAAACGAAACAACAAAAAGTTATGGATATATATTGTTAAATAAACAGGATCTGCGAAAACAAAGTTATATTGGTGGGACCTCCCTTCCACATTTTCCTTAATTCCAGTAAATACCACGTATCGCAAATGTACCCTGAAAGTTGCGTTTTACACGGCACTGCCAGTTTTTGCTACAGTTTTGTTATCCTTTAACACGCCAACTGGTCTTTCATAAAGACGTTCGGTGACAATTATCGACACGCAGCGTAGACTCATTATGGTGTCTCTCTGAGATACGGCAAAGTAGCGTGCCTTATCTTCCAGACAATAGAAGAGATGGTGGTTCATTTGGGCCACGCTTTTGAGTGCATTAAAACATTTGTTCTTGGACGTCGAGCGATGTATATGATATACGCATCGCACGGGTTATTTTGCACTCAGTTTGCGTATTAAACTTGTGATGAATTACGAAGATAAACTGATATTTAGGTGAGAGATGTTAAAAGGTTAAGAGTCTTCGCGCTCTCCTTAAATCGCAAGCTGGTTACTGAACTGTGTTATTTCTTCCAGTCCGAAGTCAGTTCCGTATTTCTCTCCTCCACTTTAGATAGTTCTATGCTTTGGTGAAAACCAGGTATGCAAAACTTTGCTTTGTGATGGCTAGAATTTCCCGCGCGGCTTGGATCCATTGTTTGATTTGAAGAGAATATAGATAACTCATTTGACATCGATGTTGCTCATTTCTTCTGTCCTGTGTCATTTACAGCATATTTATACGGGTTTAGGGTGTACTCTTTTTTCTGTTGCCACGTTGTACACTCCTTTTACTAGCATTGCCCTCTTGCCTATTGAGTGGTTATACACTCCTGGAAATTGAAATAAGAACACCGTGAATTCATTGTCCCAGGAAGGGGAAACTTTATTGACACATTCCTGGGGTCAGATACATCACATGATCACACTGACAGAACCACAGGCACATAGACACAGGCAACAGAGCATGCACAATGTCGGCACTAGTACAGTGTATATCCACCTTTCGCAGCAATGCAGGCTGCTATTCTCCCATGGAGACGATCGTAGAGATGCTGGATGTAGTCCTGTGGAACGGATTGCCATGCCATTTCCACCTGGCGCCTCAGTTGGACCAGCGTTCGTGCTGGACGTGCAGACCGCGTGACACGACGCTTCATCCAGTCCCAAACATGCTCAATGGGGGACAGATCCGGAGATCTTGCTGGCCAGGGTAGTTGACTTACACCTTCTAGAGCACGTTGGGTGGCACGGGATACATGCGGACGTGCATTGTCCTGTTGGAACAACAAGTTCCCTTGCCGGTCTAGGAATGGTACAGCGATGGGTTCGATGACGGTTTGGATGTACCGTGCACTATTCAGTGTCCCCTCGATGATCACCAGTGGTGTACGGCCAGTGTAGGAGATCGCTCCCCACACCATGATACCGGGTGTTGGCCCTGTGTGCCTCGGTCGTATGCAGTCCTGATTGTGGCGCTCACCTGCACGGCGCCAAACACGCATACGACCATCATTCGCACCAAGGCAGAAGCGACTCTCATCGCTGAAGACGACACGTCTCCATTCGTCCCTCCATTCACGCCTGTCGCGACACCACTGGAGGCGGGCTGCACGATGTTGGGGCGTGAGCGGAAGACGGCCTAACGGTGTGCGGGACCGTAGCCCAGCTTCATGGAGACGGTTGCGAATGGTCCTCGCCGATACCCCAGGAGCAACAGTGTCCCTAATTTGCTGGGAAGTGGCGGTGCGGTCCCCTACGGCACTGCGTAGGATCCTACGGTCTTGGCGTGCATCCGTGCGTCGCTGCGGTCCGGTCCCAGGTCGACGGGCACGTGCACCTTCCGCCGACCACTGGCGACAACATCGATGTACTGTGGAGACCTCACGCCCCACGTGTTGAGCAATTCGGCGGTACGTCCACCCGGCCTCCCGCATGCCCACTATACGCCCTCGCTCAAAGTCCGTCAACTGCACATACGGTTCACGTCCACGCTGTCGCGGCATGCTACCAGTGTTAAAGACTGCGATGGAGCTCCGTATGCCACGGCAAACTGGCTGACACTGACGGCGGCGGTGCACAAATGCTGCGCAGCTAGCGCCATTCGACGGCCAACACCGCGGTTCCTGGTGTGTCCGCTGTGCCGTGCGTGTGATCATTACTTGTACAGCCCTCTCGCAGTGTCCGGAGCAAGTATGCTGGGTCTGACACACCGGTGTCAATGTGTTCTTTTTTCCATTTCCAGGAGTGTAGATAGTGCAGATAATTCAATAACTCCCTTCGCATACAGTTTTGTCACATTACTAGGGATAAATATGCCGTTTCCTCCACGTATAAATTTCAGGTGTAAAGGTACGTTTTGGCAGTAGTTCCTGAAAGCAGAATTGCCGCGGCAAGTTGTTAGACAGTGTGTTTGGGTTCATGTCTTCATGAAAAAATTTGCACAAAGCATGGTACTGATAACTTCAACATTTCGTAATAGTTGATAAAAATTTAATCTTTCATATCATTAGGCAAATGATATGGAGAGGCTTTGTTAACAGTGAGTCACTTCCACCATAAAGCATGGCGATCACAGTCGACAGCCACGATATCACTGCACCGCGTTCAGCTATTAGTTGATCGCTTGCGAAACCCTACAGTTCTGATCAGATTTTACGAGTCAATTTCACAGTATCTTAATTATACAAACTGGGTCTAGCAGACACTAGTTACGCGATTTATTGTAAGTGTGTGCTGCTGTGACTATTCCTTTCCCTATTATCGAAGGCACATTTCGATACAAGACTGATCATTAGGTCATGAATTTACTGGTAATAAGGCATAGCTTCAATAAATCAAATTCTAAAGATACGACTTACTGCAGTAATCTAGTTTCTGAAACAATAGCGACCTCGCAAACCGTGTTGTAAATCTTCTTCTCCATAAACGGTAAAAGTTGTAATCGGTGACCGTTATCTGTTTGAAGACGTAAGTGATAAAACCATCGTTGCGAGCCAACGTTGAGAATATATTTTGAGACGAACACAAAAAAAACTGATATTATATTCATGTACTTTTGCGCGTGATAATCTTACACAAGTAAAACGTAGCACTTTTATTTTGTAGTGAGTAACCGGTAATATGCTAGCCTGGGAAAAGCAATTCTGGCAACGTTATGCCATAGTGAGTAATTTAGCATAATTTACATCTGGCAATATTGTTCTGTTAATTTGAAATGTTTGAATCAGCGAAGATACAAAAACTGAAACTACTGTCGGCAGCATGCGTAGTGAATGACTCTGGGAACAACCGGCCGTATAAATAATGACCCAGGTCGTTCCTCTGACATCGCCTTAGCACCGAGCAATACTATATCGTCTAATCTCAGCCTCCCTCTAAGCCACTGTCTTGTCTGAGCTGGAACAGTAGCCTCTGCGGAACTTCTGCCGAAACACCGTCTTGCGGATCAGCCCACAATCTGCCCGAGGATTTACTGCAGTCCTCTTCATTGAGCTCCGTAATTTACCAGAGACTGAGCACTAGTTCTATGGCTTGAATATCCGTTCTGTGCATGCCATGAATATACTCGTATCTTGTAACCTTTGTAACCATGCGCCTGTGGAACTTCATATGCATTTACTTCTTTTGGACCTAGATCTATAAAACTTCTTTACTGGTTGAAACAGAGGAAGGCGCCTTCAACTTGCGTGTTGTCACTTACGAGTGAAGGAACCATGACCTTGTAAGATGAATGAATCCATCAAGAAAGGAAAATAACGCCATATAAAAATGGCCTGATTCTTAATTATTATTGTATCATTCAGAAGAAAATATTGTGTTTGATAATTAATTAAACATAGTTATTTACTGCAATAGAATTGGTCGTATTTTACTATGCTTGTCATTTTTCCGGTAATATTTAATAATATAACATTAAATACTGTAATATTAAAGACAGCATGATATTATTAAACTGGGAATTATATGTCGCAGTTAGAACACTAAATACCATATCTGTGTTAGGTTCATACAGGTGTCTAGGCCGTACTTCATTTCATCCAATTAACTGTGTTCTGCAACGCAATCTGTAAATAAGTATCTGTCCTACATTTATTTCCACGGAGACAATGGACCTTAAAACTATCAAAAGGATAATCAAAATGAGAACATCAGAAGTCATATTTAATAAGGAATAATAACTTAGAGGAACTAATAACCCTCAATCCAATTAAGTAAAACTGAAAGATGACATGATTAACAGATATAAAGGTCGTATCTACTTGGATGTAATTTGAGCCCTGCCTTGGATGAGGAGCGATGTATGAAGAAATAGACTGTTAGCCTACTGAAGAATCGAGTCGGCAATGCTTTAGAGAAATTATAAAAAATATAAACTTGACACTTCAGGAACTAAGTAGTCTTACGTTGTCCATATTGTAGCATCTTGTCTCATGTATTACCTTCAAATCGTTTGACATACGGAATCTGCTTAGTTCCTAAATTGTCGAATTATTTTGTAACACGGAGAGATCTGAGAAAGTTTATTTGAAAAATTTAAGCTTGTTATGTCCGAAGAAAGGGTTATCCCAAAATGCTATAGTTGTAAGAAAACGGAATTAAAGTAATTGGTATTCGTATTCGCTTTATGCACACAAAAGTGACGGTGTAAGATCGATGCCATCTAGGGATTTTTTAAAATTTTTTTAAGCACTCGTGACTGTTCAAACGAGGGGTGGTGATTGCGAATCTCCTTAAACGAAATACAAGTAGCAGAGAGCAAATCTGGGGATGTCTCCCAGTAGGTAGGCTACAATTTTCCACAAGTTCGTCGCTATAGCTATAGTTTTCTCACGATGTCGGTAGTCTGAATAACACAGTGACTGGACATGCTCTTCTAATCAAATTTCTTGCCTATTGCATATCGTCCCAGCAGTGCGATTAGATTCGTGACTCCATGTCAGAAAGCTCAGAGCTCGCAGCTGACGGGAAGTTACCGTGTAAAATAAAAGTAACATCTTGCATTCCGCAAAGAAGGGGAACAGGCCCTCTACCGTTCACAATCTACTGTATGTAGGAGACAATCTGTGTGGCCGTCGTACACTGTTTGCAAATGATACAGACCCAGTAAAGACATGAAAACATCAAAACACAATCGTAAAATGATTTACACAAGGTCTACATGGTCCGAAAAGTGGCTGTTGACCCTAATAAAAATGTCATTCACATGAGTACTAAAGGGAATCCGTTAAATTACGGTTTCACTACAAATCAGACTAATTTAAAGGCTGTCAATTTAAATACAATCCTAGTAATTAAAGTTACGAACAACTTAAGTTACAATGCTCACACAGATAATGTAGTGGAAAAGGCAAATCGAAGACTGCCTTTTATTGGCATAACATTTAAAAGATGCAACAGGTCTACTAAAGAGACCACCTATCTATCCGTCCTTTGCTGTAGGATTGCTGTCCAGTATGGGATCCTTACTAGATACAATTGACGGAGAATATCGAAAAAGTTCAAAGAAGGCAGTTCGTCTTGGTATTATCGCAAAACAGTGGAGAGAATATCATGGATATGATACGCGAGTTGAGGTGGCAGTCATTAATACAAAGGGGTTTTTGTGTCGCGGAGAGATCTTTTCAAGAAATTTCAATGATCAAATTTCTCCTGCGAAAGCGAAAACATTTTGTTGACGCCTACCTACACAGGGAGAAATGATCTTGTTACAAAATGAAGCAGAGCTCGCAGGTAGTGACTTAACTGTTAGTTTCCCCCTCGCGCTGTGCGAGAGTGGAACGGTAGAGAAATAGAATGAAAGTGAATCGATTAACCCTCTGTTAGGAATTTCAGTGTGAATTGCAGGGTAACTATATAAATGTAGATATAGATGTTTCAGCTCTCCTAAAGCTACCCAAATCTAGTATTGATGATGAGATAGTGAAGTGTAAACGCGTAGGAACTACCACTGATAAACGAAGACCAGACAGACGCCGTGTACCGACGGACAGGAAAGATGCAGAATGAGCTTGTAAAAGATACCATGAAATCAGCAGAAGAAACACTCGTGAGTTCCGGAGTGCTACCAGCACTCCAGCAGGCACAAAAACTGTGCGTAGGGAGTTGAAAGAACTGGGTACTGTGGTCAACTCCGCTTAAGCCACACATTTCTGTAGTCAGTGCTTGAGGTGGTATAAAAATAAGGGTTTGGGTTTGGCGAAGGCCTGGAGAACTTTACTAGCCATCATGTATAGTGAAGCATGGAGAAAGTGGTCTTACGGTATGAGTAGTTCGTAGACGGTTATTTGCATCGGTGTGACATTGTACCTTATCGTAAAATAGTATCTGTCAGGCAATGGTCTATAGACAATAATGGCCTGACCTGCCCAGAGTCCGGACAGGAACCCAATGGAACACCCTTGGGTTGAGTTACAACGTTCACTTTGCTGCAGAGCCCACAGTTCAACATCACTCTCTGAGTTTGGTCTTGAGGCAGAATGTGCTGCAATTCGTCCACAGACTGACTCCTCACTGAAAATGTCAAGCCGTCATAAGGGTGAAGGGTAGTCACACACCAAATTAATGCCCACTAATAGGTCTGCATATACTTTTGATGACAGTGTGTCTTTCAAAATTGCGGACTGAAGCCAAGAATGAAAATTTGTTCGAAGTGCCGGATTCTAACCCAGGTTTCCTGCTCACTAGGCAGATGCGCTAACAAGTACGAGGAGTGTTTGAAAAGTCCTTGTAAAATCCGAGAGATGGCACCACCGGCGTGTATCTAGATCATGTTTAGTTAGCAGCATCTTTGGAAAGACCGCACACCAAGTTTCAGCCATATTGCTCTATTTGTTTGTGTTTGGCATTCGTGTGAATCAATGAATTCGTGTGACCGTCAAAAAATGGACGAAAAAGAATTTCGTGTGGTGGTTAGACATTACTTCACGAAAAGTAAAACGCCTCAGGAGACTAAAGAGAAGCCTGATAAACATTACAGTGACTCTGGACCTTCGATTAGAACAGATTATAAGTGGTTTCAAAATTTTCGGAGTGGCCGTATGGACTCAAGTGATGCTGAACGTTCTGGACGCCCTGTGGAGGTTATGACTCCAGAAATCATTGATAAAATCCATGATATGGTGATACATGACAGAAGAGGTAAGGTGTGTAAGATTGCTGGTGCTGTGGCCATCTCGAACGAACGGGTACATAATATTTTGCATAAACATTTGGACATGAGAAAGCTCAAGATGGGGTCCGTGATTGCTCACGCTTGACGGAAAACGGAATCATGTTAAGTGTTGCAAGGATGGTTTGCAGCTCTTCAGGAAGAATCCGTAGTAATTTAAGCGTCGTTTCGTCACTGTGGATGAAACTTGGATATATTACTATACTCCTGAGACAAGATAACAATATAAACAACGGGTTACCAAGGGGAAATCTGCACCAAAAAAGCCGAAGACCATTCCTTCGGCCGAAAAGTTTATGGTGACTGTCTTTTGGGATTCGCAATGGATAATCCTCATCGGCTATCTGGAAAAGGGTAAAGATATTGTAGTTGAATATTATTCATCGTTATGGGACCGTTAGAAAACCGAGCTGCAAGAAAAACGCCGGCGGTTGGACCGCAAAAATTTCATTTTCCATCACGATAACGCACCAGCACACACGTCAGCAGTTGTGGTCGAAAAACTAATGGAAATAGGATTCCAACTCGTTTACATCCCCCAATTCTCCAGACCTGACTCCCTTGGACTACTATTTGTTCCCAAATTTGAAGAAATGGCTGGCGGGACAAAGATTTTATTCAAGCGAGGAGGTGATTGCAGCAACTAATAGCTATTTTGCAGACTTTGACAATTTCTATTATTCGGAAGGGACCAACAAATTATAACAGCGTTGGACGAAATGTTTAAGTCTAAAAGCAGACTAGGTCAAAAATAAAAGAGGTTTACCCCAAACAAGTAAGTAGTTTTTATTTTTCCACAGATTTTCCAAATCCCCTCGTACACAATGACACAATGACTTTGCACCACTGTACGACTAACCTAACGTGCCTCCTTCCTCAGTTCAAATTCTCATTCGCACCTGAGCACACTTGGTATACCCCTTAAACTCTAACAACTTTGCAGTGGCTGTACAACTTTATTGGAATAGTACGTTAGCATCGAGCGAAACGGGGGATTCGTGAATCCCAAGTACAGGTGCATCAATTAGATGAAACTATACGGATCGAGAGACATTTTAAAGTCTCAAAGATTAATGATCCACGTATGTAGACTGAAGTGACGAATGAGGGCGTCAATGGGAATTTGTATTGAGAGGGAGGCGTTTAAGGCAGTCCGTGCAGTTGTGCAAACCCACTGTGCCAAGGTGACGTGGCGGTTAGGGCATGTCTATTGAGCAGAGGACTTGGGTTCGAATCCCGGACTTAGCATAAATGTTAATTTGTCGCCTCTGTCACCTTCAAAAGATGTTGGGGACATGGAAAGGTCTCTAGTACCATATAGTTTCATTTGAGATAGTGTCTATTGAACAGGAAAGTGTGAACGTACGCGGAATAAGGGTAATGGGCGGTTGAGACCAGCAGGAGTGAGAAAACAGATTTCTTCTGCGGCATGCAAATACAAGCGTGAGACGAGAACGGCGCTTGAGCGTGTCTCTGCCCTGTCAGCGCCCTGCTCCTGACTTGAGCTGCCTAAGCGCACGCCAATACGCGGCGTGCCGGCCGCGCCTGCGGCTGCTGCAGCCGCTGATAGGCCGCGTCACCAGTCAGCAGGGAGCCTCACATATTGGCAGGCGTCGCCGCTCAGAGCAGGCTGCTTGCTCCGCGACGCGCGGCGCAAACCCCAGCCGAGGAACGCCGCAAACACATGACGCAATTACGCCGCAGACCTGTGCGTCCGTAAGACTTTCCAGAAGCGCTTTGCTTCCATACCATTTTTTTCGCTGTATCAGCATGCCTATGGTATCTTCAGTAAGAGTAGAAAGGATAGTTTTAAGTGTTAGGAGAGGTGGTATGGGTTGACGCAAGGATGTCACAGGAGGAAAGATGGATATTCATGGATATGACAGGAACGATCATTCGAAGCTAAGAAGTCCAGTAAAAATGGGCTTTGTCGGTACCGTGAAACTGATTTCTTCTACCCCAAGCTCTTTGCTTTCCACAGTTTCAGAGGAGGTCCTATGGACCAATACAAGAAAAAAATTATCTAGTAAACATACCGTAAGAGTCATCAGCTCGTATTCAGCAGAAAGATGTCTTTCACATTGGTGGAGATGAGCAGAAACTCAAAGCTCTTAAGGTATGCACCTGACAAGGTAAACTCTCCATCGCACAACCTGAGATTTCGTGGTTCAAAATTGGCTCCCAGCACTATGGGACTTAACATCTGAGGTCATCAGACTTAGAAGTACTCAAACCTAACTAACCTAAGGACAGCACATACATCCGTGCAAGAGGCAGGATTCGAACCTGCGACCGTAGCAGCAGCACGGTTCCAGACTGATGCGCCTAGAACCGCTCGGCTACAACGACCGGCGAGATTTAGTGGTAAGATGGCCGAGTGGATAGCTCGTCATAAACTAACAATCAAGCATGGAAAGAGGAAAAGATGTGGTGAACTCTGAAAAAAAAGAAACAGAACACGAAAGTTCAATGGTCGAAAACAAGAAGTGCACTAAAGAGCACCGTGAATCAGCAGCGGCGCCGTAGGTAAGTTGCCATGTTGGAGTGCCAAGTGGGCAAGCCGTCTCAAAAGTTCCCTCGTGGCAACTTTTTTTCCCTAGAGCCTTAGGAACTGCCCGTTCGATCATTGAAATGTATGTTCTCTTTCTGTAGTCTTGGCAGCTGTCAAACTATACATTTGTTACACAATACGAGTCATGTGGTATTCCAGGCGAAATACCACATAGACGTCCACGGAAACGAAAACAACGAATAAACGGGTGTTAACTACGAATAATAAAGGAATACAAGGCCGGCCGCGGTGGCCAAGCGGTTATAGGTGCTCCAGTCCGGAACCTCTCGACTGCTACGGTCGCAGGTTCGAATCCTGCCTCGGGCATGGATGTGTGTGATGTCCTTAGGTTAGTTAGGTTTAAGTTGGTCTAAGTTCGAGGGGACTGATGATCTCAGATGTTAAGTCCCATAGTGCTCAGAGCCATTTGAACCATTTCTTTTTTTTTTTTTTTTTTTGAAAGGAATAAAAGAGTCAAGACTTTCAAAACGGAACGCAACTTCAAAAACGTTAAAAGGTTATGTTTTGACAGAGCACAGAAAAAACTGTGATTGTGAAACTGTTGGCTTCATTTATTGCAACTTATGTGACAAACTATTATGATCTTACCATTTCCTTCAGAGTGGTAACATCCACATTCACATGAACACCTATTTCGGACATGATGAAGGCTTATCTCACTAATTTACCAGTCGTAAAAATTAGGTGCGTCGATAAGACATCCCTGTCATATGACACGTACTTTCATTAATGCCGTGTATGATACACCAGATGTGTTTTCCGGTGAAGGATTCGGTTCACTTGTGGCCTTGTCATCAAACGTTTGCGGTCCCATTCGAAAGCCGCTTCCTTTCGTCGGCTAACTGAGTATTAGGCAGAATCAGCTCTAATTATAGGTCTCTGCCTTACACCTCATCGTTGCAGACGGACGTTACACCACGACACAGTCACAAATTTGCATAAACCGAACAGGCGAGGAAAAAAAAATGGCACGAGCGAGGTTTGAACTTAGCTCGCCCGCTTGGCAGTCCAACACCGTTACCATTTTCTTTTTTTGTGCATTTTTTTCGTTATAGTTCGTAGTATTTGGTCGTAGCGGACGTCACGTGACATCCGTTGAAGTCCGTTGTTGATCCCTTCACTCAGTTTTCTTATTACAGAGACCAGATAGCTCTCTGACCAAACACACTTCTTTTTTTCGTCTCATTTTTTTCGATATTGTTCGTTGCATTTGTTCCGGGCGGATGCCCCATGACACTTTCACTCAGTTTTTTTTTTTATTATTACAAAGAGCAGCTAACCTTCTGACCGAACACACTGAGCTATGCTGCCGGCGCCATTTAACCGCGATTCCATTTCTCTTCTCAGCTGTTCTATATTGCACTTACCCTTCTTTGTCTGTTCACTGTTTCGATTTTGCTTTTTTTTTTCACACATTCCTGTTTTATATTTGACCTGTGTTCAATTTTTAAGGGATGTCCAGTGGGCCCTCTTACTACATAATCTGAGAGGGGTGCGATGGCGAGTTTCCCTTGTTAGAGTACATGTTTGCTGTATGTTATTTTCGCCTTTTCATCAAGACTGCAACCTCTCGAAAACTAGAAACGAAAGAACTTGCAGTAGATATGATACGTTTCACAGTATCCAAGACGAAGTAGTTCTCATAACTCCTAAGACCAACCTTTTACGGACGATGTTTACTGGACTTTCAGCTTCGAATGATCATTCTTGTCATGTCCCTGAATTATATTAAATTTCAGCCTCCAGTTGTACAAGCAAAGAAACTTTACCTAGGTTTCGGCTATAATAATGTAGCCTTCTTCAAAATTGTCACAATATAAAATTACATTAAAACATGAGAAATATTGGCCTTGTCATACTTAAAATGTTAGTACTACAGTACGTAGTCAAGAGACAGGTCACGCCATCGTGCCAGACAGGTGGGCCGAGGGCGCTGAGTCGTAACTGGGCGCCGCGGGCAGCGAGCAACGAGCTCAGATGGTGGTCGCGCGCATGCGCGTGCGGAGTAATACTGACTTAAAACCAGTAAATGTTAACTGAGATTATGATGGAAAATAGGTTATTACGATAGTTCGGACTATTAATGGCATTAAAACCATGAGTCCCAAAAGTTACCGTTCCATTAAAGCAAAAGACATAAAAATGTACAGTACATAAGTATGAATGAACATTAATTGATTACATTATTTGTTACAACAGCTAGAAATGTTACTGGCAAATAAACCATAATAACTGAATTCACAGTTCTGTGAGAGGCAAATGACATTATATAGCGTAAAGGAACCTTTTTAATAAGAAAAGGCCATAACTTAAGGTTAACAGTACCTAAAATGTGTGGAACTTAGCTAAGAATTAACGCCTCTGAATGATAATAAGGACAACAGTCCCATACAGGTTATCAGTTGGATATACAGTATATGATCAGCAATTAATACATAAGAAAACCAGTAGGTTGTATGTCATAGAAAGCTACTGATGTAGGTTGAAGATAATATAAAGTAATGGACTTATTGGATAATAGGTGCGTGCAACGCTACAAGACATTATGAAGATTGTATAGCCAGTGGAGTTATATGCAAACTTTATGAAGCTCTTAAATATAAATACACCATTTGATGTATAACAAATTGTGAAACATCATTGAACAAAGGTTAGTGCATTAAATATGCAGTGTATAATCGAGAAATACCCGAAGCTGCTAATAAGAACAAAAAGACCGTATGTCATAGCCAGGTATTGGCGTGGGTAATAAGCAATATACAATATTAGATTTAACGGGTTAATAAGAAGTACACAGGGGCGTACCACGCCACAAGTCATTATAAAGGGAGTTATAAAAAGTCATGTGTCATCTTTACTAAGCTCGTAATTAGAGATACACCATATTGAAGTGTATCAAATTGTGAAACAGCCTTAAACTTATAAAGATAACGACGATTACGTGAAATGTGTATGTGAACATAAAGATAAGAGGGCAATGGCATCGGGCGACATAGAAAGTCCCGCATCATCATGGTAGACGAAGCAATCGATGCACAGTCTGACAACACAGTGTGCCATTGGCAGTGTACAATCCCAAACACCATCGAAGTATTAAGCAAAGCTAATCAGTGGCGTCCATTAATCCAGAAACTGATGAGTGTTTGCGTACTTAACTGCAAAACTCGCTGTTTATTGGTTTGCGTTCTTCCTTCTTTTCATAGTATGAAAATGGACAACCAATACGGTGGAATCCAGCCAAATTAGCAAATGATATTTGGTGTACTTACCGCGAATGTTGAGCTTTAAATAACCCAGGAGGCACATTCAGTAGTGCAGGGACAGCTCACAATACTTCCACGCCAGTGCTACATTTAGGCTCAAGACGATACTTGTAACTCCACTTTACTTTCAGGTGACATTGCGGACATAAATGATGCCACCGAGCTTCCGTCCCAGGTAAAACTGTGCCGATCACGTGGCATTAACTCCGCTTGCGAATAGCTATCCCGCTTTTACGAACGACTCACTAACACTGTCATTCGCTAGAGGTGAGAAGAGCATGAGCGGGTCCACTCACAGCGTTTTATAGCCTCATAGCTCAATTTCGATGCAGTCTTGGGAGACGCCGACGGAAGCGTTGGCTGGAGGTGCGGCCTCTGTTTCTTCGGATATCGATAGTGGATCGGTTCATGAATAATTCGGACAATGTTAGAAGAGTATTAAATTTTAGTTACTGGAGGCAAATCACGGAGTCCCATAGGGTTTGTTTTCCGATCCACTCCCATTCTTTACAAATGTGAACGATCTCCAGCTTAACATTCAGCAAGCAGGAATGATACATGTTACAAAGAATTCCATTAGAGAGAAATCCACAGGAGAAATGTGTTAATGACGCTTCTCAAAGAATTATTAGGTGATGTCCGCCCCAGTAGCTGAGTGGTCAGCGTGACGGATTGCCGTCCTCCGGGCCCGGGTTCGATTCCCGGCTGGGTCGGAGATTTTCTCCGCTCAGGGACTGGGTGTTGTGTTGTGTTCATCATCATTTCATCCCCATCCGGCATGCAGGTCGCCCAATGTGGCGCCGACTGTAATAAGACCTGCGCCAAGGCGGCCGGACCTGCCCCGCGAGGGGCCTCCCGGCCAATGACGCCAAACGCTCATTTTCATTTCATTTCCATTAGGTGATTCTCTGAAACAGGCTCTCTCCCAATTTTGGAAAAAAAGGAAAAAGATATCACACACTATATTCAGTTCTTTGGAACAGTCATGCCAACAATAGTCAGAAAATGGTTTATAAACGAGAAAAACTACTTCTGTCAGAAGAATATTATTGAGCTCCCGAGTAGATAAGTCCAGCTACTTCTTCTGTACATATAATTGCTGATATTGTTAAACAAACGAATTAACGCACTGGCACATTTTGCATATTTCCACTCAATAATATCTTAAGGAATAAGTTTCAGGGTAACTCACCACTTGCAAAGTAAGATCACACAAACCTGAGCAGTAAGAATGGCATATGGTGTTCACCGACAGTCGTCAGATAAACTACTGGCCGTTAAAACTGCTACACCAAGAAGAAATGCAGATGATAAACGAGTATTCATTGGACAAATATATTATACTAGAACTGACATGTGATTACATTTTCACGCAATTTGGGTGCAGAGATCCTGAGAAATCAGTACCCAGAACAGACACCTCTGGCCGTAATAACGGCCTTGATACGCATGGGAATAGAATCAAACAGATCTTGCATGGCGTGTAATGGTACAGCTGCCCATGCAGCTTCAACACGATAACGCAGTTCATTAAGAGTAGTAACTGTCGTATTGTAGAAAGCCAGTTGCTCGGCCACCATTGACCGGACGTTTTCAATTGGTGAGAGATCTGGAGTATATGCTGGCCAGGGCAGCAGTCGAACATTTTCTGTATCCAGAAAGGCCCGTACAGGACCTGCAACATGCGGTCGTGCATTATCCTACTGAAATATAGGGTTTAGCAGGGATCGAATGAAAGGTAGAGCAACGGGTCGTAACACATCTGAAATATAGCGTCCACTGTTCAAAGTACCGTCCGTGCGAACAAGAGGTGACCGACACGTGTAACCATTGGCACCCCATTCTATCACGCCGGGTGATACGCCAGTATGGCGATGACGAATACACGCTTCCAACCTCGTGATGACTGGGTGTTGTGTGCTGTCCTTAGATTAGTTAGGTTTAAGTAGTTCTAAGTTCTAGGTGACTGATGACCTAAGATGTTAAGTCCCATAGTGCTCAGAGCCATTTGAACCATTTTTGAACAGGATTCCAATGTGCGTTCACCGCGATTTCGCCAAACACGGATGCGACCATCATGATGCTGTAAACAGAAACCATCATGATGCTGTAAACAGAACCTGGATTCATTCGAAAAAGTGACGGTTTGCCATTCGTGCACCCAGGTTCGTCGTTGAGTACACCATCGCAGGCGCTCCTGTCTGTGATGCAGCGTCAAGGGTAACCGCAGCCATGGCCTGCTAGCTGATAGTCCATGCTGCTGCAAACGTCATCGAACTGTTCGTGCAGATGGTTGTTGTCTTGCAAGCGTCCCCATCTGTTGATTCGGGGATCGAGACGTGGCTGCACGATCCGTTACAGCCATGCGGATAAGGTGCCTGTCATCTCGACTGCTAGTGATAGGAGGCCGTTTGGATCCAGCACGGCGTTCCGTATTACCCTCCTAAACCCACCGATTCGAAATTCTGCTAACAGTCTTTGGATCTCGACCGACGCGAGCAGCAATGTAGCTATACGATAAACCGCAATCGCGATAGGCTGCAATCCGACCTTTATCAAAGTCGGAAGCGTGATGCTACGCATTTCTCCTCCTTACACGAGGCATCACAACAACGTTTTACCAGGCAACATCGGTCAACTGCTGTTTGTGTATGAGAAATCAGTTGGAAACTTTCCTCATGTCAGCACGTTGTAGGTGTCGCTACCGGCGCCAAACTTGTGTGAATGCTCTGATAAGCTAATCATATGTATATCACAGCATCTTCTTCCTGTCATTTAAATTTCGCGTCTGTAGTTCCTCATCTTCTTGGTGTAGCAATTTAAATGGCCAGTAGTGTAGGAATCTCTTGGTTTACAGAGCAAGAAAAATTCTTGATCATTTGTGTAACGCCATAAAATGTCTGACAGGCGGCAAACCTAATTTCACATATAATCTGAAATAATTTCTTCTGGACAACTCCTTCCATTCCTTGCACGAATTCCTGTTCAAAAACTGGTAACGTGTTAAGAAAAATATAAAAATACCTTGTTTTTATGTGTAGTTTCGTCAGTAGTAACGAGAACTATGTTCGTTAATGTTAACACTAAATAAGACTGAGTCCTCCACATCATTGCAATTAAAGAACTCTCCAAATGATTTGTGGAAAATGTAATTAACTAATGTACCAGTATTATCTGTTCCTTTATAACTTGCCAAGCGATATAGATGTACAGACTGACTTTTCCCTAACACCTCCACAAGATATTGGTAACTGTACTGCAGGTATTGCAGTAGACACGATACACAACAGGCCTACTATTGAAACTAAAAATAGTTACTGAAGAGGAATATGCACATCCTTCTTAAGTCTGCTGGAGCAGCTAATTTCCTGCAGGCCGCTGTCACTTACGTTATATTTCTGGTTCTCGTATCCATCTTTTCTTTCTTCACATTCAAAGCATCTTACGTGTTGCACCAGGCAAATGACAAAAAAAAATGTTATAATTGGTGTTTACGACCAAGCGAAGTTTCAAGCTGTCGTCTTGCGCGTGGCATCAAAATGGATAAAATGATGGTACTTCAGTTCGGTGGGCTGCTACGTGTAGCTGACATGGGGCCAGGGGAGCACGCGCACCAAAACGTATACACTCAGTACTGGTTATTATTTTAACAAGACGTCAGACACTCATTTGCAAATGGGGATAATAAAATCTTTCTGTAGTTTTTGAAGTAATCTCACTATAACATTTATAAAATAATAAAATAATTGAATGGCTCTGATCTCATTTTGCCCCACAAGTCATGAGTGCCGGTTAACGGTGAGGTACTCGCCTTACCGGCAGCCGTGAGGCTGTTTCCGCAACAACTGCGAGAGAAACTGACCAATTACAAAGCAGAAACGATATTTATTGCTTCTTCTGTATAAAAAATACTTTAGTAACATGCGAGGTTATTGTAAAATGTATACTTTCACGGCCGTAAATGTCACAATTAGCATAATGTTCCGGGCTGTTATGCCGTGGTGGAACAGATTTCACCTTAGAACTCAACGTTTCGTTTCCATCTGTGGAGGACATTTTCAAGGGGGATCGTAACTTCTTTGATTATCGGATTCTCACCCTGGCTCACTACTGACTACAGCAAAATTCCGCTACCGCGCACTAGCTTGACGTCACATGCTTTGAATGCGTTAGCGCAATTGGCCATCTTCGACTGCTTGTCTTCTGTTAGGCTTTCGTGGCCACTTGTTCACAAACTGCCTGTTGGCTTCTGTTTCGGGTTCCTCGGCCGACGTTTGTTTCATGATTTTTCCGGCGTTTCGCCAGCACAAGTGGCTGGCATTGCCAAAGCTTCACCCTCCATGATGGCGGACTGGAGTCGAATTCGCGGCCGCAGATTATACGTACGTGGCGCGACAATGTACAAAGGTTTCATCGCGGTCTTGTCCGGTCTGGTTCTCCTCTTGCTCCCTGCAGCAGTCGTTCGCTGCAGCACAGGAATCCAGGATCATTTCTTCTTTCTTTTTGAAGCTATTCTCACATTTGTGTACTTCTGTAGCTTCTCTGAACAAGCAGGTGTAATACGTCTTCTCTACAGCCAGAGCTTCCATGTCTGCAAATTTTACTGTGTGGTCAACCTCACACAGCGCGTGCTCTGCTGCGGCTGATATCTCCACCAATCCTAACATACAGTGCCGCTTATGTTCTGAGATCCTGGTGTTCATTGATTATCCAGTCATTCCAACAAAGTTTTCCACATGTGCATGGTGTACGGTATATTTCCTTTTCTCCCTTGCCGATATGAAGTACTCTTTGATCTTCTTTGTCGGTTTATAAACAGTCTTTCCACCGAGTTTGTGCAATATACGGCCGATTATGTGCGCCACACTGGGAATGTAAGGCAGAAAAGCCGTACCCGACATTTCTTTGTCCGATGTGTTACTTCGCCGCGTGTTTGACTCTGTTACACTTCTTGTATAAATTGCAGTGTACCCATTGCTCAGAACGCTTTCCAGGTCTTGCGTCTGAGGTGACGAGGCTCACATATTCGTCTTACCAGTTTATACGTCGGTGAGATAGGAGCGCTAACAGTCGGTCCGAATGGAGCATTATTCTTATAGATGGTTGGTAATTCATACAGCCCAGGTGATAGTGTTTTTTTGTCGCCCAGGTTCCTCTGTACGTCCGCCGAGAGAGAAAACGTCTTAATTAACCGATTCGTACTCAGTGCGACCCACTGCGGCGGATCTGCGCTTAGTTTTCGGTACGTCGTCGAATCTAATAGGCCATGTAGGAGTGCCTGGGAATGAGGCTGCTGATGCTGCAGCCAAGGTTGCAGTCCTCCTGCCTCGGCCAGCCTCCCATTGTGTCCCGTCATCTGACATTAGTGGGGTTGTTTGTAAGATGCTTGTGTCAGTGTGGTGGGATACTTGGTCATCACTTCAAGGAAACAAGCTCCGGGCAGTAAAACCGTTCCCAACTGCTTGGACAACCTCCTCCCGACCATCTCGGCGAGAAGAGGTCCTTCTGACCAGGTTGCGGATTGGGCATTGCCGGTTTAGCCACCGGTACTTGCTCTCCAGTGACCCAGCCCCGCAGTGCCCTTGTGGTCATCCCTTGACAGTGCGCCATGTTTTATTGTCGTGTCCCCGTTTTAGTCAATCTCGTGTTGTCCTGTCTCTGCCATCTACTTTACAGGATATTTTAGCTGATGACGCTCGAGCAGCTGCTCGTGTTCTTCGTTTTATTACTTTGACTGGCTTGTCCAAAGACATCTAACCCTTTCACTTATTTTATCTGCCTTTTTTTTAAGAATTTTAAGAACTGTCTGGTGTCCGCCCCCCCCCCCCCCCCACCCTTGAGTTTTACTAGATTCTATGTGCTCTAACAATTGTGACTGGGCGCTAATGACCTCAGTAGTTGAGCGCTCTTAAACCCCATTAAAAAAAAATGAATCTAATAGGTCCCGGATCTTGTGTTAATAATCATCGGTCATCATTACGACGGTCGCATTTCCCTTGTTGGCAGGCAGCACCATATACTCTTGCCGGCTTTAAGACTCTTGACAGCTCGTACCTCTTCTTTCTTCCGGTTACAAGCTGCTGGTTTTGTTCGACGCAGATTTTGGCTGTTTCAATGCGTTTTTCTTCAGCTCTTTCACAAGGAGAGGTCTGAACGGCCGCTTCGGTGTTTGAAATGACGTCCTCCATAAGTATAGCTCTCGGGGTGATGGCGAAATTCAAAATTCCATCTTTTTTGAAGGACAGACAGTTCCTATTTTTTCAGTTATCGTTCAGCGAGGTTGAGCACTGTGCGTGACACGTAGCGAACCGCCTTGTGAATCTGCTTCCGGTATCTTGCAAACTACTTCTTGTGTCGTTCAGTGCAGCGCTCGAGTTCCTTCTGCATGCTCCTGTGAGTGATGGTGTGTATTTTGTCCCAGTCGTCTCGATGCATTCTGCTACTTATTTGATAGAAAAAGTCCAAAATTTCTCATCCGTTCTTTTCAAGCATCTTCATGTTGCATGAATCAGCTTACGAAGGAATGTTCGTTCCATTCTGTCGTAGATAGGATGCATGACATATCGAACAAAGAAATGTCGGGCACGGCCTTTCTGCCATACATTCCCACAGTGACGGACAGAATTGGGTGTTTATTTCACAAACACGGAGTAAAGACTATTTATAAACCGACAAAGAAGATCAAAGTGAGTCTCAGATCGGCAAAGGGGAAAAGGGACCCACTTGCTGTATCGGGAATATACCGCATACGATGCACATGCGGGAAAGTTTATGCTGGAATGACTGGACAGTCAATCAACACCAGGATTACAAAACATAAGCGGAATTGCAGGTCAGAGGTGGTGGAGACATCGGCTTTGGCAGAGAACGCGCTGTTGAGGCGGACCACATAGTAAAATTCGCCGACACCGAAGTTCTGACTGTAGAGAAGAGGTATTACAAAATGGTTCAAATGGCTCTGAGCACTATGGGACTTAACTGCTGAGGTCATGAGTCCCCTAGAACTTAGAACTACTTAAACCTAACTAACCTAAGGACATCACACACATCCATGCCCGAGGCAGAATTCGAACCTGCGACCGTAGCGGTCGCGCGGTACTAGACAGTAGCCCCTAGAACCGCTCGGCCACCCTGGCCGGCGAGGTATTACACCCTCTTGTTCCGGGAAGCTATAGAAATAATTAAATAGGGGAATATTTTCAGCAAGAAAGAAGAAAGGATCCTGGATTCCCGTGCTGCAGTGAACGACCGTTGGAGGTAACAAGAGGAGAACCGCGCCTGAATTGCGCACGGAAAAGCCTTTGTATGTTGGCGCGTCAGGTACATACATAATCTGCGGCCGCGAACTCAACTCCAGTCCATCACCAGCAATGGAGGACGAAGCTTTGACAATGCCTGCCACTCGTGCCGGCGAAACGTCAGAAAAATTAAACAGACGTCGGCCGAAGAACCCGAAACAGAAGCCAACAAACAGTCTGCCAAATTTATCTTTGTTTCATCGACTTACGGAAGTCTTTCGACAGAATTCAGTTAACAGGTGTGGTAAACATGCTCTACAGTCGGGGCATTCCCTCTGACTTAATAACGACAAATTGAACACGTTTATTCCAAGAACGACATCAAGGCGAAAACTGGTTTCAGGTTATCTAGCTGTACAGCGAGTAATAGTTTTAATAGACGAGGTACCTCTCCCAGCTCGTTACTTTCTAATATGGTGATAAACAAGGTGATAAAGAAGTTATTGTCTGGTAGTAATTATACAGGGTTATTACAAATGGTTGAAGCGATTTCATAAATTCACTGTAGCCCCATTCATTGACATATGGTCACGACACACTACAGATACGTAGAAAAACTCATAAAGTTTTGTTCGGCTGAAGCCGCACTTCAGGTTTCTGCCGTCAGAGCGCTCGAGAGCGCACTGAGACAAAATGGCGACAGGAGCCGAGAAAGCGTATGTCGTGATTGAAATGCACTCACATCAGTCAGTCATAACAGTACAACGACACTTCGGGACGAAGTTCAACACAGATCCACCAACTGCTAATTCCATTCGGCGATGGTATGCGCAGTTTAAAGCTTCTGGATGCCTCTGTAAGGGGAAATCAACGGGTCGGCCTGCAGTGAGCGAAGAAACGGTTGAACGTGTGCGGGCAAGTTTCACGCGTAGCCCGCGGAAAATTGGCTCATGCCACAACTGGAGACCGACAGCGCCGACTTCATCTTTCAACAGGATGGTGCTCCACCGCACTTCCATCATGATGTTCGGCATTTCTTAAATAGGAGATTGGAAAACCGATGGATCGGTCGTGGTGGAGATCATGGTCAGCAATTCATGTCATGGCCTCCACCCTCTCCTGACTTAACCCCATGCGATTTCTTTCTGTGGGGTTATGTGAAAGATTCAGTGTTTAAACCTCCTGTACCAAGAAACGTGCCAGAACTGCGAGCTCGCATCAACGATGCTTTCGAACTCATTGATGGGGACATGCTGCGCCGAGAGTGGGAGGAACTTGATTATCGGCTTGATGTCTGCCGAATCACTAAAGGGGCACATATCGAACATTTGTGAATGCCTAAAAAAACTTTTTGAGTTTTTGTATGTGTGTGCAAAGCATTTTGAAAATATCTCAAATAATAAAGTTATTGTAGAGCTGTGAAATCGCTTCAATCATTTGTAATAACCCTGTAGAATGGGGAACGAAGAAATAGAAATCATTTGTTATACTGATGAACGCTAGCGAAATCGCAATAAGAAATCCAAATGTATAACCATTTTTGTGGAACCAATCAGGTGCAGACTGGAAGTGGAGGAAAATTATTGAACAGATAATGACATTTAAATACCTTGGTACTGAATTGTAGAGCAGTGTAAATGTCGAAAAGGAGGTCAGAGAACAAGTAGCAAAAACAGATAAAGTGGAAGGGTGTTTAAAATATACATTTTGGAAATCCAAACCCGTAAGTAAAGATGCAAAGGCAACAACATTCAAAACGGTATTGAGACCAGTTACGACATACACAGCGGAGACAAGACCTGAAACATCAAAAACTGGAAGACTTTGGGTAATCACGTAATTGAAAATTCGTCAGTGGATTGTAGGGACGATAAAGAGAGAGAAGTGAAAGCACTAGAAAAAGACGTAAAGTGGGCTCTATTAACTGGGTACATAAAAAAGCATGAATGCGCCCAACACACAGACTAGATGAATGAACGGAAGATTGTGAAAATTGTAAGAAACAAATAACCAACTGGTAAAAGATGTATATTCCCACAACGGGAAAGATTTAGCCATAGTCTCATAGTAGATTGAGGGTACTGAAGAAGAGGTGCCTCCTCTTAGGAACGCAGGAGACGAAGAAGAAAATCGATCTGATGTTGATAGTGAGCTTCCTCCACGGAGGTGCTCGCGTAGACACAGTGGAGTACATCATGCATGTGTCAGCAGGTTCTTAATGCGGGATCGGCAGTGTTTATTCCGATCGCACACGTCGCTGCCAAGGCGCCACTCCGAATTCAGCCTGTGACAACTCTAGTCTGGCATTCGGGTGGCACCATGTCCATTTCCACTTTTCCGTTACTAGCCGCAAGGAACCATGACGAATGAAAATGGAGTTCTGCTCAAATGTGCAAGCCCGAAGTGGAACTAAATGCGTGCGTCTTTGCCTCTTTATAAGTCGGGGCACGCAGAAACGCGGCAGATCAGACGGAGAAGACACGCCGAATACAAGCAGAATCTCGGAGCACTGCCACCGACACCAGCGCCACAAAAATTACTTAAGAAGCTACTCAGAACCGAGGTTAGTATTAGTGAGACAAACAATTGTAAATCCAACAAAATAAGTTAAGTATCTGTTACTGGCCTTCCTCAGCTTAGATGCATCATATTAATATTGTAAACAAAACTGTGTGAATCTCACCAATGCAAGTGTATGTGTTTCTGGTATCAGCGTCTACTTCGTATCCGCCACCTACAACTCCAGATACAACACACACATATAGGAGCAGAGTGTACTTTCGCCAGTACACACCTGGAGATGCCCAAAAGGCTCTGCACAGAAATATCTCGACAGGCAGTACTAACATCCGGCAGTTTCCCCCACAATTTATGGAATGTTCACACGTTCTTAGCACAGGCCTTCGTGTAAACTATAGGTCACTGACGTCCTAGTTAAGGAAACAGACCACCTGTGAAAAATTAAGTTTTTGTAGCTGTTGTCGGAGATGTTTCGTACACGGCTTAATTTGTGATGGACCTGTGAACAATTAGCTACTAAATGCGCCGGTTGAAGATAGCTGAGAAATAGCGTTTTTTGTTTCTGGGTGTTTCCTGCGTACACTGTGGTGGAGTTACCTGTTACATTTTCTGCGGAAGAACACCTCAAGGGAGCGCAAAATGTCGTATTTTTCTGCTTTGCTTATCAACATTTTGCTGTCACGAATGCTACAGAGATTTCCGATTTTCAGGTATGTGGGTTCAGATAAAAAATGTGTCAACATGGAGCTAAAAATAATTTTTTTGTGTGAACTGTTTCCAAGATTATATTGTGAAATATCTATTTTTTCGTTATTTTCAGTGTTTTCCAACACAAATATCGTAAGTTAATCTGTTTCAGGAACAGATGAACTCTGGTTGGCTCATTTTGTAAGGACGGAAAGAATTAACACAGTTTGTTGTTTATTCGTGTGGTCTCTAAATCCTGTTTGTCATTTCGTGTAACACGAGGAAAATGCTGTCGTTGGTTCAAAGCTCCGTAACAAACTTTGGTCGCACTTGACGGTTACAAGTAACACGAAAACTAGAAATCAGCTACTACTTCAAAGCAATGGAACTCGTGTACAGAACGGCAAAAAGAATCTAACAGCCATACGTTTGCTGTGCCACGGTAGAGACGAATGGTTACAAATCTTAATCCATAATATCGATGTTTGAAAACAAATGATAATGGTACAGTTTACAGTCGCTTACAAGTATATGATCTCCATGCTTGACCAATACTACTGTAGACTCTCTGCATGAACATCAGTTCGTTGTTGTTGGAGGTGAGACTAGACGAAGAAAAACACTGCAATTAAAAACTATCCAAGAAAATTTACATCTGCTTACATACTGTGCAATTCTTTGCGGTTTTGTCTTCACAGCCCCTTCGGAAGCGATATCCATCTGCTTAAATAATATGCTAGATGCTCATTTCACACTGTTTCTTGTAATTCTGCAAATAAGATTCCAAGGTGATCTAGCACAAAACATTTGTAGCTTGTCTCCTTAATACAATGACTGCATTTTCCTAGTACCCTGCAAATAAACGTACTCCAACCTGATGTAACTACTAATGAACCTATGTGATCATTACATAGCATGTCCCGGCAAAATGATACACCCAGCTATTTGGTACAACTGATTATGGTGGTCGCTGATTGATGTTGGGTCAGTAGACACTATGCGTCTGCGTTTTGAATGGTACACATTTTTCTATTTCTCAACATTTAAAGCATGTAACCAATATGCGCACCACTTCGAAAACTTAGCTAGGTCTTCGAGCCGTGCGTGGCTCATTTTCGTGCCGTATCTCACCTGACATCCTGTTTTTACTATACTACCACCTCGTTATGTTAATTTCAATTACTGGTGTCACCGAGTTGCCGCCTTGCCTGCTCTTGAGCGGCAGCAGCGGTGCTTATCGATATATTATCTTTGCTGACTGTTATTAATACCTGGTTGTCGTGTGTTCGGATTTAGTTTGAATCTGCTAGTCAGTTGGGAGGCGATAGCGGTGCAGTTCGGACCTGGCAGTGTTTGACTTAGGACGTGGCAGAAGTTCAGTCGGGGCGCGGCTGCAGTGAGGTCCGGACAGCCATGGCTCTCCCGACGATTTCCGATACATATCACTTCAGTGCGGACCACCTTGGTTGGTCGTTGGTCGGTCGTCTCGTCGGACGACGTGTACGTTGGCCGACGATCGCTTACGGGTTGCCTGCGTGTTCCGACTGGTGATTCGTCCTTGTTATTGCACAGTCGCTGCCGTTATTATTGTCTAGTCTTTCGCGCAAGTGTTCGTGAAACTGTGTGTTGCTTGTGATATCGACTGCTCAGTTATTTTAGTCCTGTCTCCGAGCTGATGTGCGACAGTCAGTCGCTTAGCGAGGAAATCTCCGCGGGGTGTAGTTTGGCCAGGCCCACTGGCGGTTCTACGCAGTGTCGGAGTGTGTGGGGCTGTTCCGATTGCTACGAGGTCCGTGGCTCACCGACCGTGGACACGAAAGTTGGGTTAGGATTTAATTTACCAGCAAGTCCACACTGTGCCATTTGGTTCTCGTTGTTGGCTATTGGGACATTCCCGCGAGCAACAACGTGTGTGTTGAAGTTGTCGAAGGTTTAGCCACCGTCCGGTGGAGTCTAACTGTATTTCCTTATTTGCAATGGAAGTGCTCCAGCGGAATTTTCTACCTTGTGGCCGTTAACTTTCCGGTTACCTGCCATGGCCGTTTACGTAAATACAGGCGAAGCAGTTTCAAAGAATGCAGTTTTAGTTTTCATTAAGGAACATGTTTCTTCGGCAGTGACAGTAGTATCTCTGAACTTGTGTATCTTTGTCTCAGTTGTAGAGCGGACAGTAGTCGAGTATTGGACATGGAATATGCTCGCAGAACTCTCAGCGTAGTGCATCTTGGAGGAAGATTTTGCTGAAGAAAATCAGGAATTATTAATATGACGGAAGGACTTAAAGATGCAGCATTTATGGAACAGAGAGAATGGATTTGCATTACGAATATGTTTTAAAGGTAATAATTTTTGTGCTGTCGCATACTGATAATATTATCGATTCGAACACCCGGTTGTGTGGTGGTAGAGTGGAGCGCAAGTTACCTTGTCTGTGGGTCCGTTGACTGTCGGTTGGTTGGGTTGTCGTCGGATCGAGAATGGTTGGGCCGACTGCCTGTCTCACCTAAGTGATCGTTAGTATTTCAAGTGCTGGTCGAGCCCCGAAACTTCTGAGCGCCGTTAACTGCACTGACTTCTCTTATTTTCTGTAGTGTGTATTCGTATGGCTCATAGCCGACAGTTTTGAATTAAAGTTGAATTGTTTTTAGTGGTGTTTTAAGTCTTAGGCTCGTTTCCGATGGAGGAAGCCAGGGTGATAGCGGGAGGAGCTCGAAATCTCGGCAAAACGGCGGCGCAAGGTGTTGGAGACAGCAATAGCACGATGGCACTGTCTGTACTATCAGGCCGGGATTTGGGGAATGGGTCTTGGTCCCAGAGAGCCGTCGGGGGTTGGCCCACATGACGGGAGAGGGAGTGGAATTGTTAAAAGAACAAGTGGATCCCGAAGAATGCGACGGACTGGGCACGCCAGTTTTTATAACGACAAAACGTTGAAAACGTGGAGAGTACGTCTCCATGCGTGAATTGCGGCGCGGCACGCCTCAATCCACCAAGACTCCTGGACTCAGCATGGTAGAGATAAAGTGAGAGGAATGGAAATTTCTGCGGCAGTAAGGATTACAGTCGCTGAAAATTTTTCCAGGTTGTATGGCCGTGGTTCATGGAACTCCTCAATCCCTGACGTTTCGTCTAATGTGTTGGACATCTTCGGAGGTGCTCCTGGCAGTGCTGAGTCTTGCCGACCTAAGCTGATGTAGGAGACAGACTGTTCTGTTGCAGGAATCGATAATATTATCAGTATGCGACAACACAAAAATTATTACCTTTAAAACATATTCGTAATGCAAATCCATTCTCTCTGTTCCATAAATGCTGCATCTTTAAGTCCTTCCTTCATATTAATATTTCCTAAAAATTTTATTCAGCAGAATCTTCCTCCAGGATGCCCTACGCTGAGAGTTCTGCGAGCATATTCCATGTCCAATACTCGAGTACTGTCCGCTCTACAACTGAGACAAAGATACACAAGTTCAGAGATACTACTGTCACTGCCGTAAGACGACTATTCTACAGATGTCACTCGCGACTTCTTCGCTCTCGTAACATGAAATGTCCATTCGTTCTTTGTAACTACACGAACGGCTCAAGGACAAATGATAAATGTCTACCACGGCGAAGCAGTTTCAAAGAATGCAACTTTAGTTTTCATTAAGGAACATGTTTCCTCGGCCATAAGCCCTGTTTACTGATAACACCAGCCAAACTTGCGGTCAAAATTATACTTCAACAAATCCTAATAGCATTTACGGCGAATACCAGGTAACAGAATTAACGGCAATTGTCCATGTAACAACTTTACAGTTGGTGATGGTGCTTCAGTATTTACAGAAATTATTAACTATTTTGGAGAATTTTAAGCTTAAATACACAGAGCCTTACAGCTCAATTGTCGAGCAAAACATCTGTAACGTCCCCTTTGGAAAATTATGAATTAGTGTGCTGGTAAACTTCTAGGTTATTTGATACAAAGACAGCTGAGCAAATCTGAACGTAGATAGTTCTCTCTTTACTTATTCTGATCATCACTAAACTGATGCACAATAATTTTTAGCACAATGCAATTTGACTTTCAATAATCCCTACAAAAGAATGGCCCTGAGTAACAATAACCTATACCTTTCATGAATAAATTACCTCGCAAAAATTTTCGTTACTCGAACTACTGCAATACAGCGAGCACCAATACTGTCAGCTAAATAAAAGCCTAACTACTGATAGGCATAGTTAGCAAATGAAAGATTTTGATAGAGAACAATGTATTTACCTTAATAGTGTTCAAAAGTCATCAAATATATATCTATCAGTTCATGACATCCATCTTTACAAATTTACTTTTTCTGGCGGACACACGTCCAGATCGTCCTCTCAAAACTCTGGCATCTCTCTCTCCACATCCACCACTGCTTCCGGCTCACCTCCAACTGCACAACGCTACGCGCTGTTGACATCCAACTGCCCAACACTACAATAGTGAATATTCCAACAATGCCAACCAGCCACAGACTGCACACAGCAGTCAGTGATTTTGATACAGAGCGCTACGTGGCGTTACCAACATAAAAACCTAAACAGCTTACTTACACATCACGTCAACTTGATGAAAGCCTGTCTCTAGACGGTGTCACTTACATTTATTCAAATGAGATTTAAAAGGAACAAGCGGCACTAAACTGTTCACTGGAGTCGTATTTAACATGAAAACAAGCCAAGCTGCTAATTCTTGAGGTTTCAGGTAAATAAACTGCGGCATTAGCCGACCAAATATGCACACGGAACCAACTGAGCCCGGTAGGTGGCAACGGTAAATAACAAATGAAAGGATAATTATCACTGAGGCTGCCAGTTCAGAAAATAGCAAATGGCAACTAATACGGATTTAATGTAATTAGCACTTCAGGTCCTTCATCAAAATGAATTCCCTTTCCACAGATGTATGTCAAAATAATTTGGCGAATGTCACCAGATCGACCCAATCATATAGTGAAGTTTCTGAAAAATAATGCATTAAATAATGGCTATCTGCCCTTACAGCCCACAACATGAGCACGAAATAGCTCCCCGAGCAGGATCGCTTCCATCAATGGTCGAGTTGCTGACAGTTAAGCTCCAGCCGGTTTAATGGCGCCAATAACACTCCACATGTCAGACCGCCTCCTTCCAACTACGTTGGGCCCAATACAGCGTTCCTCAGTGAACGCGAACCTCGAACTGCCGGCAAGTCAATCATCCACAGTTGAGCACATCCCTGTATCTGCGTCCACCACTGTTTACGAGCACCCTGTGTGGCCAGACGCCCTCTGGTCTCCCAGCGAGGGGCCAGAGACGAAGACTGGCAGATACAGTCAATACCGGAGCAGCAATGATGTTACGCTCGAACGTAACAATTACAGTTTCTACAGGAATGAATACGCAAATACTTTAACGTACTTACAGTATCGCATATCGCATTGTATTGTATCGTATCACATTTCGCTGCTACTTGATGTGACTGTTGGTAGGGTTCCCCTGGATGCAACCAACGCGCTCGCTCGTTCTTTCATTCCCTTGTGTGTGTCGAATAGCGATGGTGACAACCCAGAAACGAAAGGCTTATGTGTTCTCCGTTTCTACAGTTGCAATTTGGTTACAACTGTGTGGTGCGATTTTCTTACAGAGGGTGGCCTCAGTGATAGATTGGCAGTAAATGCCATACTGGCACCACTTTCACCACTGGCATCCCAGGTAATCGCCTTGTCCTAATTGTAATTTTATTGTAAGAGTTTGTGAACGACTCGATCTACATGCCACCCGTAGCCAGTTGAGACGCAACATAGGCACAGAAATCAATACAAAACTCCAGAGACGCTCGTAGAAGCATGTACTTAGGCAATGGTCTGGATGTCTGCCGTGCGCCTTCTGGAGAAATTCTTGAGCATCTGTGAGAGATTCACAAAAAACTGATGATAAACATCATTGCAAAATGTATCTCACTTTTTCACTCTGCATTTGAGTGTGCGATATGAGATTTCCTGGTAGATCAAAGCTGTGTACGGAACCCAGGCTCGAACTCAGGATCCTCGCGTCACGAGCAAATTCTCTATAAGCTGAGCTTCCAAAGCAGGACCCAGGACTCAATCTCAAGGTGTATGTGGATGTATGTAAAACATGTACCCTTCCAAAAGCTGATACTCCTTTCGAATGTAAAAACTTTGTAGTCCTGTGCGTAATGTGAAATTTATCGAAGTTTTCTTCGCTAACGTAGAAGATGCAATCTTGTGAATTCGGATCTTTGTGAAACACACCGTATCCTCTTTGAATGCATGATGCATTTGTAACGCAAGAGAGCATAAAAAACTGGAGAAGCCCTCCCTCTCATTTTTCGCAGTGCTTTCACTCGAACAATTTCTGACATCTCATGGGACATGCTTTCAAAGTAACGGATGTCTTTTTCTCTTTACGAGCTGAGCTGTTTGTAGTTGTAAAGCCGACCATCCTGTAAGACCGTTGTATATCAATGAAAATTGCAGATGTGGCTATAGTAACATTAAATAATAGAACAGGAATGAAAACAGAATGTCAGAGAGGGTTGAAGAGACGGTGGAAAATGTTAGATTCGTGCAGCTGGTAAGGATGTGCCTGAAATAACTACATCAAAAGTAGTGTGCTCAAGATGATTGTATACAATTATAAACTACAAACTGTACAGCAGAATAACTTATTCCCTCTGACCGCTCTGTTAGGCTAAAAAACAACTGGTCAATGATACTTTTGTACAATTACCTTGCACCGCTCTGTTAGGCTAAAAAACAACTGGACAATGATACTTTTGTACAATTACCTTGCTTAGACAGGATATTTTACAACAACAGAGAAAATTTTTATGGTTTTTAGGCATAGTTTTCTGCTCTGCAACCTTACGTTTGCATCAGTTCGTCAAATAAAGGAGTAATGGAGACATGGTTGCTTTTGAATACTAACATGTAATGTCTGAAGCTTGTTTTAAGTGTACCTTTCGTTATAAAGGATATTAACCACAATAACGTTGTCGCTGTGAACTTTCTTGAAACAACTATGAAGTCTGACCCGAACTTGAAGATTACGGAAGTTACGTGGCTGGAGATAAATGCAGTGGATGCGTGGCTTAGTCATAATGTCATTCAATAATTGGCACTTCTTTCTCTTGCTAAAAAGAAAAGAGGAAATCAACCTCAAGGTAACACTCCTGTACCAATTATGAGGTCTTTTTAGTTGTATAAAGATCATCGTCCTCTACCGAAAGAGTAAGGAACGACCTGTTGGATACGTGGAAATAAAGGTAATTTTTGTGTGAACATACTCTCTGACTGAACAATTGAATGTATTTCTCTTTTGTCTAATTCTTCTTTGCAACTATAACTGGTCCTACTTTTTTTTGGTTTCAGTATGTCAGATAATAAATTCCATAAATACTTTCCATTATTTTTGCCAGTGTAGTGCAAAAATAATATTCTTTTTAGATACTACGTCATTTTACAACGTACTTTTACAGGATATACAGCGCCCCTACATGCAAAGCTAAGCAGAAATTAAGATAACTTTCTAAATATTGTAAAATAATCTGAATACAGTGTGCTATAATACTCTATCACTTGATCAAGCGTTAATTACTTTTACTTTCAGAAGAATTATGAAATTGTGACGTACACCGTTCTCTGGGAGAGGTCTTTCTCTTGAGGATGACACCGACCAAGATGAAAATGCTCCTGTTTTTCTGAGCGAAAACTATACAGAACTCATTACCAAAGAAATTTCTTGCACTAATTACCTACTTTATATGTCCCTCAATGAATATCTTATTTCACACAAAGCAACAGGTCCATTAATCGGGAAGTTATCATTAAGTCAGAGCCTGGCAAAATTCCGCGCCGCCTCCTCTAAGATTCATAGAGAATTTGCAGCCCTTGCGCCACTGGGTGGAGAGTAATTGTGCGGCTTATCTACAAAGGAGTGCAAAGCCGCGAGGCTCTTTAATAAGTCATGTGAGTGGGTGCAGCGCCGACGCTTAATTAGACTGACACCCTGATCGATAGGGCTGTGTGACGTCACGCGCACCTCGTGGCCCTCCCCCTCCTGTCTCGCGAAGTTGCTCTTTCCGTACTCACTTCGCCGAGAAAGTCATTCATCATCAGGTGATTGTGCGCCCTCTTCCTGCCGTTAAAAGCGAGGAGACTCCCCGCCTTGTGAGTTTCACAAGGCTGTAAAACCTTAGTTACGTGAGTCCCTGCAGCGTTGGCACCCATAAATGCCGTTCCTCCAAACAACTGATTGTGCGGTGATCGAGCAACAATAATCATCCTTTCCACGATACTCATTTACTATTGGCTGCACGATTTGGAGCATTCTTACCATTACACAAGAATAATTGACATTTTTAAGAGCTATTAGCAACCCCAAAGCACTACCAATAACTACGATAACTTTTATGTACAGTCTGTTTCGCTGGGTTTTTCAACAGAATTTTGTTGTGCAGCATTTACTATTGGTACGAACCTCCCTTCCGCACTTAGACCGAGTTCTTATCCACCTAATTTAGGGGGGCAGAAACCAATACTGTTAGATAGTGATATTGTTGTAGTTTCATTCTGTTTGGCATAAAAAATAATCAGGTTGTTTATAAGATTAAATAATCTTTCCTGAACTTTTGTTTAGAATATTAATATCAGAGATGCCACCATACACTCGAAACAGAATTTCCGGCATGTAGATTGTGTAAGACAGCTTTCAAGAAACGGCACCACAAAACGACCAAAATCCACTGCAATGAGAACGTATCTACAGAGAACAAGCTTTAAGCAAGTAACCGTTTTCAGTTCACGGATTAACCTTACATCAAGTTAAGGGAAGCCTTTGGTGCCATGTACAGAATTAATGCCCTTACTGAATATATATGAAACACAATACTGTGTATGTTTTACAGCACTAAATAATTTTTGCTAACCGGTTTTCAATTCGCGGGGCCAAAATCGGATTTGAACTTTAAAAGTAGTCATTTATTTCACCATACGAGTCGCAAAATCAATTTTACTAAACCTTTTTTAGATCAGTATTTGTCGTCTTGAGATCGAAGTATATTCTGATATGAAGTTCCACACGTATAAGACGAGTTGCTTAAGGCAACAACATAGATCTGAAGACGATCAAATATTGAGCGAAACTATCATAAAAATAGATGTGCAACTGACGCAATGAAGAAAGGAAAAAAATTAATTACTTTAATAAGACTTCAATTTCATTTTCTTACTATAATAATTGTGTCTTTTAGTAGGGTCCCATGTCTGTCGCTGGTCTTTAACTATCTCCTAGTTACATCCAAAGCGATTGTCACAATTGCTCTCTGAGCGCCTGTTATCGCTTGAATGTTTTTCACATAAACGCTCACTACGCCAAGTCAAAACATGGATTACAAACTGATTTTAATCCTTCCTTTTGAGCTATAAATAGCACACTATACCAAATGAATTCTTTGCTGTTTTCCATCCTGCCATTGCCTTCAGTTTCCATGAAAACGAAAACTCACGTTCTGTGAATCCATTATTTATTAACACAATTTTCTTCCCGTTGTATTCCTTGACCTTATTGTAGACTTATTACGCGGTGACTTTGAGACCTACTTTCCAGCTGGCTGTATGAAGTTTTTCCGTTTGACATTGTAGCTTATTTAACCAGAGATAAACAGTACCTTAGATTGATCAGCATAACAAAGGAATTTAGAGAAGATTCATTAATACAGCTGACATTAGTTTTGATGGTTTGGAATTTGCGTAACTGACTCTTATTTCGATACTGATTTCATCACTCTCCTGGTGTAGTACGAGAATTATGTTCTGTAGTGAAGTAACATACTGATTGAGTTATTCATAATATTGATTTTCTTTGATTCGTTTTGAGCATAAATTTCCAAATGATGCGTCGTGCTATATCCAGTTCTAAAGCTAGTTTCTTCCACGGCACCATTAATTCCAGTGTTTCTCTCTCTCTCTCTCTCTCTCTAGGTCTTTACTTTCTTTCTTCTTTCTGTTTCACTCTTCGTTAAGTAGAACACATCACCGTTCCAGATTTTGGCGATCTTAGTCTTCGACGGACATTATGCGATTAGTTTTGTGACTTCCTCAGGCATCACTTTGCCTTCAGCTTTAGCTATATGTATAGAAATGCTGCCGTCTCCAAGTATCTTTCATTTATTTACACCTCTAAACGGCTTCATACACAAATTTTGGTATTACATTTGGAATGACATTATGTGCGTATTAACTATCCGTGTGTCAGATTCATAGCTTGAATTGTACTATAGAGATTGACCAGTTTTCTCTCTGTTGTTCCATAAAGAGACTTTTCTTATCACAAGTGATGAAATTTGATATCTAACCAACATCTTCTCTTTAGGGTTTCCTCATTTTTTATTTACAATTGTTTCTCTTTTAATTCCATATTTTCAATTCTTCTTGAAGACAGGCAGCAACAGTTTCATTTAATTCTGCACTTTATATGCTTTTTCTATTATAGTTTGCCTGAAATTCTTATTACGTCCATTTAAGAATTGCTTTCGTTTAGATCTCATGATATCTGCGACTTGATGTTTGTATAAGTGTCTTGTCGGATAAATGGCACACTTTTTCATGTCCGTATAGTCTACCTTTTATAAAGTATTGAAATGTAAATGCGCTACGTAAGTCCACTACTGAACAAATTTTGATAATTTATGTCTATGATCTAACGTCTGATGAAGCTGTTCCCATCTAGATTTGCATCTTCTTTTACATCATCTTACGAGTCTATGTTTACTTGCAATTTTGAAGTAATGAAGACAATCACAGTCTGTGCCATTTCATAGATTAACAAAACCATAATTTTTAACTTGGCCAGTTTAGCCAGATAGCGACGATGCTATTAGAGACATAGTGCAAACTCGGATTCGGAGAAGTTATTGGGCTGAGTCCTTTACAAAGGAACCATGAAGACTACTGCCTTAAGTGACTTAAGGAAACTACGAAAAACATAAATGAGGCTGGCTTTGTACAAAGGTTGGGCCTTAACACTTAAAGTACTGTATCGGGATGTCTTACCCACCAGCAGAAATACCTTGTAAGGGAAAAATGGTTTGACATGAAATCGAATCAGTTTTCTATTGGTGCTGTATAAGCACTCTCAGAACTCTACAGCGAAGCGTGACATTTAACACGAAGTAATGTTAAATACACAAGAAACATTATTTCCTTAGAAAGGAAAATATGCTAAATTATTCTTCGGAAAGTAGATGAATGGTTTTGTTTATTACTATTGAAAAGAGAATGTATAAATTATGTGAAGTTCAAAAACATTTATTCTGTCAGATTAGGGGTCCGACCATAATTTATTGTTTGTGAACTGCAGATTAAAGCTGGAGGCATTGAAGAATGATAGAAAATTGAGGAGATGGGACCTGGATAAATTAATAGAACCAGAGCTTGTTTAAAAGCTAGCATTAAGCTAAGAACGACTGAAACATGGGAATGGAATACAACAGAAAACGAATGGATAGCTTCCACACAAAATAGTGAAGGCAGAAGAGGATTAAATAGACAGACCGACAGGGCTCATTAATAAATCATTGGATAACTAGGGAGATATTGAATAAATTCACAACAGTAGAAAATATTTAAAAAATGCAACAAATGAAACAAGGAAACAATAAAGAAGCAGAGTTTGACAGAGTGTGCAAAATGGCAAAGCAGATATGGGCAAGATTTAGAAGGCTGCATTACAAAGTAAAGATAGAAGATACTGTCTCTCGGTAAGTCAGAGAGAGCTTTGGTGAAAAGAGGAGGCACTGTATCACTATCAGAAACTTCAAGCACAACCCATTGACAAGCAAGGAAGGGAAAGATGACAGGAGTGTTCAGAAGGCCTGTACAAGGAAAATGAAAGACAGTATATTAGTAAGATAGGAGTAAATGAAGATCAAATGGGTAGTTCGATTCTACGAGAAGAATTTGACAAAGCACCGAAAGGTGTAAATCGAAACAAGGCCCATGGAGTGGATAACATTCCCTCTGGACAATTAAGATCTTTTGGAAGGCCAACCACGTCACAAGTGTCCAATATGTAGTAGTAGTAGTAGTAGTAGTAGTAGTGGTAGTAGTAGTAGCAGCTTTATTCATCTGTAGATCACTTTTTACAAGGATGTAGGACATGTCAAAGTATTTACAAGTTTATGCCAATTTAAAATAAGCTTATTCGTGTACACACACATTTACAGACATCTAGTTACAGACAATCATTAGGTTTACTCCTCGTATACAACACTACTTTTACAAATAACTTATTTAATAACGTAATGCCTCACTGTCAATCATATCTCACCATTAGTCTGGCACATAATATACACACATTGTTTCACAACACTTCACTCAGTACAAACACAAACACACACACAATGGTGAACTCTGGGCCATTTTCTGTACCGGAAACATCCCGTTTGCTATCCTAAAAAACTAAGTCAGCATCCCTCTAAAATGATTGAGATGTTGAGCTCAGAAAGAGGAAGAGGTGTTGCACTGAATAGCTTGGGTTCAAAGATGGTTCAAATGGCTCTGAGCACTATGGGACTTAACATCGGAGGTCACCAGTACCCTAGAACTTAGAACTATTTAAACCTAACGAACCTAAGGACATCACACACATCCATGCCCGAGGCAGGATTCGAACCCGTGACCGTAGCAGTCGCGCGGTTCCGGACTAAAGCGCCAAACAAGAAAAAAAATAGTATAAAGGTGCTATGTGGAATGTTGAATGTTTTATAGTGATTATTATTATTATTTATTTGGTTAACATTTTTTTACCAATCCCCTAGTCTGTAACAGGTACTTTTTAGCTGCCTTTTTAAAAATAAGTGTATTTTTGCAATTTCTTTTATCTCTTTTGGTAATTTATTGTACAGTTTTATTCTTTGGTAGAAAAGGCTGTTTTGGGTTTTGTGTTTATTTTTTCTTGGCAAATGTAAGTTGAGTGTATCTCTTGTTCCACGGTCATAGACAGAATTGTTTGTGCAGTAATTACTAATGTTATTTTTGATGTGTACGATTGATTGGTAAATGTATTCACACAGAGCAGTTACAATCCCCAACGTTTTGAACAGATCTTTACAATGAGCTTGACTACAATTTTTGATCATGATTCTCATAGCTCTTTTCTGGAGTTTGATAACTGTTTGATATTTTGTGCATTTGTTCCCCAAAAAAGTATGCCATAGCTAAGAATTGAGTGTACATATGAATAGTATGTAACTAAAAGACACTGCATATTACACATTGATGATAGGATTCAAAGGGCATACCATGCTGATGACATTCTGTTTGCAAGTACCTTTGCGTGTTCACACTACTTCAACTGACAATCAATATTCATTTCTAGAAATTTTGCATTTGTTACACAGTCTATAGAGGTGTCATTTACATTTAATTTGACATGGTCATTTTCCCTTTTCAAACAGAAATTCAAGGCATTAGTATTCTTTATGTACAGTGATACTTCATTGCTTATTGACCAACCATAAACTTCCTTTAGAGATTCATATGCTTTCTCTCCAAGGAGATCTCTTGTTTTCTCAGTGACTATGATATTGCTGTCATCAGCGAAGAGAATTTTTTCACAATGGCAAACACTACTGTGAAAGTTGTTGATGTGTATCAGGAATAGTATTGGTCCCAATATGCCACCTTGCAGAACCCGTATATTAATGTATTTTGGTTCTGATAAGTGTTTTACTAAATGTTTCGATCAGTTTGAAGTATGTGTTATCTCCTCTCTTCGTACCCTATCTGCTAGGTATGAAGAAAATCAGCCATTAGCTGCCCCTCTTATTCCTAATGCTTCTAATTTACTTAATAAAATCTCGTGGTCATCTGTATCAAAGGCCTTAGAAACATACGAAAATGTGCCTGTGACACACTCATCTTTGTCAAGAGCATCAAGTATAACCTATGTGAATTCTATTAGGGCTAACTCCATATTTTTGCCACATCGGAAACCAAACTACAATTCGCTTAAAAGATTGCATATATTCAGGTACTGCACCAAGCTGCCTTTCATAATTGCTTTTAATATTTTTGAGAATGGTGACAGCTGGGAAATAGGCTAGTACACTATCGGCCATTAAAATTTCTATACCAAGAAGAAATTGAGATGATAAATGGGTATTCATTGTTGTTGTTGTTATGGTCTTCAGTCCTGAGACTGGTTTGATGCAGCTCTCCATGCTACTCTATCCTGTGCAAGCTTCTTCATCTCCCAGTACCTACTGCAACCTACATCCTTCTGAATCTGCTTAGTGTATTCATCTCTTGGTCTCCCCCTACGATTTTTACCCTCCACGCTGCCCTCCAATACTAAATTGTCGTTGGACAAATATATTATACTTGAACTGACATGTGATTACATTTTCACGCAGTTTCGGTGCATAGATCCTGAAAAATCAGTACCCAGAACAACCACCTCTGGCCGTAATAACGACCTTGATACGCCTGGGCATTGAGTCAGACAGAGCTTGCATGGCGTGTACAGGTACAGCTGCACATGCAGCTTCAACACGATACCACAGTTCATCAAGAGTAGTGACTAACATATTGTGACGAGCCAGTAGCTCGGCCACCATTGACCAGACGTTTTCAATTATTGAGAGATCTGGAGAATGTGCTGGCCAGGGCAGCAGTCGAACATTTTCTGTATCCAGAATTGGTACAGGACCTGCAACATGCGGTCGTGCGTTATCCTGCTGAAATGTAGGGTTTCGCAGGGATCGAATGAAGGGTAGAGCCACGGGTCGTAACACACTTGAAATGTAGCGTCCACTGTTCAAAGTGCCGTCAATGCGAACAGGAGCTGACAGAGACCTGTAACCAATGGCACCCCATACCATCACGCCGGGTAATACGCCAGTACGGCGATGACGAATACACGCTTCCAATGTGCGTTCACCGCGATGTCGCCAAACACGGGTGTGACCATCATGATGCTGTAAACAGAACCTGGGTTCGCCCAAAAAAGTTACGTTTTGCCATTCGTGCACCCAGTTTCGTCATTGAGTACACCGTTGCAGGCGCTCCTGCCTGTGATGCAGCGTCAAGGGTAACCACAGCCACGGTCTCCGAGCTGATAGTCATTGCTGCTGCAAACGTCGACGAACTGTTCGTGCAGATGGTTGTTGTCTTGCAAACGTCCCCATCTATTGGCTCAGGGATCGAGACGTGGCTGCTCGATCCGTTACAGCCATGCGGATAAGATGCCTGTCATCTCGACTGCTAGTGATACGAGGCCGTTGGGATCCAGCACGGCGTTCCGTATTACCCTCCTGAACCCACAGATTCCATATCTTGCTAACAGTCATTGGATCTCGACCAACGCGAGCAGAAATGCCGCGATAAGATAAACCACAATCGCGATATGCTACAATCCGACCTTTATCGAAGTCGGAAACGTGATGGTACGCATTTCTCCTCCTTACAAGAGGCATCACAACAACGTTTCACCAGGCAACGCCGGCCAACTGCTGTTTGTGTATGAGAAATCGGTTGGAAGCTTTCCTCATGTCAGCACGTTGTTGGTGTCGCCACCAGCGCCAACCTTGTGTGGATGCTCTGAAAACAATTTGCATATCACAGCATCTTCTTCCATTCGGTTAAATTTCGCGTCTGTAGCACGTCATCTTCGTGGTGTAGCAATTTTAATGGCAAGTAGTGTTATTTTCTATGTCTTCTGATTTACCTTTCTTAAGCAAAGGTTCAACTGTTGCCTGTTTTATCTGCTCTGGAAAGGTCCCTGAAGTGAAGGATTCATTTATTATATTTGCTAAATGGCCTTGTACAATCTCTATGCATTGTTTCAGGACGCACATTGGTATTTCATCTAAGCCTACTGACGTTTTATTTTTCAGTTTTTGAACAATTTTATTGACTTCATTCTCTGTGGTTGGAAGTAACATCATTGTATTTAGTGCAAAATTATTAATAGGTGTTGTATTAGTTTTGGGGAACTTTTGTCTTATCTTCTCTGCAAAAAAAAAGCTCGATTACATAGTTTGCTAAGTGTTGTGGATCATTTACTACCTTATTCCCCTCCCTTAGCAGTATGTTATTCTGCGTTTCTTTGCCTCCCCCCATTTTCTTTTTCATAACATCCCAAACTGTTTTGCTTTTATTTGTGCATTATATATTATTTTGTCATTAAATGAGTTTTTGCTGCAATCAGCACCTTCCTATGTATCTTTTTGTATCTATGATAGAAATTTAAGAATTCTGGACCATTGCGACTCTTTTTCATCGAAATGAGGTATTTAAGTGGTTGGGAGGACTTCTTAATACCTGTTTTTGTGAGATTTTGATACAGATATGCATACTTTTGGAAATGCCTTTTCAGAGTTAAATTTAAATAATGTGAAGAATTTAGAGAATTTGAAATTCACATTGGTTTCCTTATACGCTTGATCCCAACTTTGTTTTGCTAGTTATTTTGAAAAATCTTTTATTTTGATTTCTGATAGATCTCATTTGTAGGCTTGTTTTTTAGGGAACGATTCGATGCTTGATTTTAGTGTTGTTATTTGACAGAGATGGTCTGATAGTCCGAAATCTTTTACAGCTACATCACATTTTTCCCAGTCCATATTTGTGGCCACATGGTCAATTTCTGATGCACTCATTGTAGTAACCCTTGTTGCACTATCTTAGTTTGACAGAGGGCAGATTGTGATGACGGCCTGGAGGCTCGGCACAAGTATTTCCAAAACTGACGACTTGTGTTCAAGGATTGCTATGGCTAGTGTCTTCAAACAAGGTGAAACCAAGTCCAGATGTCGTGGGATGGGGCGACTGACCCTCAGTATGCGTCGTAGGTTGGGCATACTGTTAAAACAGGACAAACGGCGGACTGTGGCGGAACTAACACCAGACTTCAATGCTGGTCAGACTACAGGAATGTCTGAATGCACATTGCACCGAACTATCCTAACGACGAGTCCTGCAGACGACAACCCATGCATCTGCCTACATTGGCAACTAAGACTGAAATGGGCACGTGACCGTCGGCAATAGACATTGGCACAGTGTGTGGAGAGGGTGGGAGGGGTGTGGGGACATCCGCCGTCTTCCAGGGGAACAGCTCTTTGACACCTGTACTGCGGGAAGGAGACAAGCTGGCGGCCTGTCCATTATGCTCTGGAGAACACTCACGTGGGCATCCATGGGTCCAGTGGAGCTCGTTGGGAAGCACCATGAAGGCCAAGGAGTGTCGTACACTGGTTGCAGACCACGTACAACCCTTCATGAGGATCATGTTTTTCGATGGCAGTGGTATTTTTAAACAAGATAATGAGCCATGTAGCAAGATGTGTGATGGGGTGATTCGAGTAGTACAGTGGCGAGTTCCAGTAGATGTGCTGGACTCCCAGCGCACCAAATCCGAATCCGATCGAATATATCTGGGATGTGATTGAATGTGACGTCCGAGGTCATTGCCTCCCTCCTCAGAATTTATGAGAATTAGATGACTTGTAATTGCAGATGTGGTTTCAACTCCCTCCAGCGACCTATCAAGGCCTCATTGCTTCCAAGCTACGATGTGTCGCTGGTATTATCCGTGCCAAAGGTGGACATACTGGCAGTTAGGTAGGTGGTCATAATGTTCTGGCTGATCAAGGTATGATACAGGCAAAATACCGTATTATATACTACCGAACCACCAGTTTAGTAAGTCAACGTTGCCAAGAATTATTTACAGAAGAATGGAGAGAGGTAGGTACACTCAATACTGACCTCCTACCTTCTATTGAACTATTTTTTCAGTAAATGGAGACTTACACTCAGCGTCTGCAGATTTAGAGAAAACTTTTTACAGTAGAGTGTAAATTTATTTAAAGTCTGCACAGAAACCAGACTGTCGTTATATACGAGTCAAAGGAGATACGTTGGAAACAGTACTTATAGCCTATCCCCGATTACATTGTCAGTAAATTGAGCGAGCAGTAAAGAAAGTTTGTCGAGATATCTGTAAAGAGAATTATACCCAGAATGAATTTTCACTCTGCGGGGGACTGTGTGCCAATCTGAAATTTCCTGACAGATTAAAACTGTGACTCAAGACTGGAACCTGGGACCTCTGCTTTTGCGGGCAAGTGCTGCCGACTGAGCTATACTAGCAGATTGATGGTTCACAGTCGCAGCTTCACTTCGGGCAGTACCTCATGCTCTACGTTCCAGACGTCACACAAATTCTCTTGCACAACTTGCAGGACTGGCGCTCCTGGGAAAAATGGTTTTGCGGTCAAAAAGCTTAGCCACATCGTAGGAGCAGAAAGAACACTGACCGCGAAATTTTTGGTATCGGTATCCAGTTCCATTCTGGCAACACAATTTTTAAATTGACGAAACACTCATTTCTGTTGAAGTACAGGGCAGACTGTATAGTTATTGGTCACTTACGGATTATTTTCTCAGTTGATAGATATAGCCAAAGCAATTGCAATGAGGTGCTGCTGCCGAATACGGATTAGAAGACTAACAACTGAAATCATCATTGTCCTATTCGGTACAGAGGACGGAACTGGTGTACCCTTATGTGTGTAGAGTAAATTCTGTGTCCAACAGTGACAAAGTTTTCTAAATGTCTGCGTAGCGTGCATTCTACGCAGAAAGGGTGGATTCACCTAGTGGGATTCGAAGCGGAGCTGGCGCGCCTCCCCGTCCAGGAGGTAGGTGCTTTGACGTGCACGGCTATTCGGGCGGGTAACTACAGTTAGAGATCTGATTATTTTATTTCAGTAGGTGAGTCAAATAGATTTATCTCAATGACAGTTAAAACAATCGTTGAATTTTCCACTAGATTGCTACTGTTACAGGTTACAATGAAATTTGCATTTTCTACAGTGACTATTCACAAAATTCAGTTTTTGGTTGCGAGTAACATATTGTTTGACCACTAGAAAAATATTTATAAAATAAAAATATTTCCAGAATGAGATTTTCACTCTGCAGCGGAGTGTGCGCTGATATGAAACTTCCTGGCAGATTAAAACTGTGTGCCCGACCGAGACTCGAACTCGGGACCTTTGCCTTTCACGGGCAAGTGCTCTACTAACTGAGCTACCGAAGCACGACTCACGTCCGGTACTCACAGCTTTACTTCTGCCAGTATCTCGTCTCCTACCTTCCCGAGTTCGAGTCTCGGTCGGGCACACAGTTTTAATCTGCCAGGAAGTTTAATAAAAATATTGTTTATTTCTAATACAAAGATTAGCATTTTTTAGGATTATATACACTTTCTATTGAAACAAAAAATAAATTAAAAATAGTTGTTAGTTACTCATAAAATTCAAGTATTATCAAAACCTAGTTATTCTTCTTAAGTAACCATCACATCACTTCATTAGAAGAATTTAGGTTCTCTATCCGATATAGTTCAGACGAGCGCCTAAAAGAACCCTCTTTCCAACAATTACGACATGTGAATTCGCCTTGATCACTTTCTGGTATATGGAACAGATGAGCCTTTGCAGTACAACTCTTATGGTATAATTTATGGCATTAAATGCATTTAACTTTCTTCTGTGTCTTGCTTTCTGTCTTGCTGGCGGTACAGAAAGATAAGAGCGTTCGCTAGCATTAGGCTCTAGTACTAAAACTCCTTGTTTATCAGACGAAGAGGGCTTTACAGTGGTACGTGATATTTTATTATTTGTAATTTGGATTCTTTTCTTCTCCTGTTTTCATATGCTTTCATCTATTTCTTCTTGAGCCTTGTGTCCTCCTTCCTTTTCCATTTGTCTATCCCGCTCCGAAAAAATGGCCGGTGGCTGCCTCTCTGTTTGCCGCACATCCTTTCGTTTGGGCTATTCTGGCCACAGACGGCATTTTCATGTTGGCTGAGAACCTTCAGAGCTAGGTCAGCTATTTTCGTTGTGGGCACTGTTGGGTCTAGAAGGCGATACTGAAGCAATAAGTAGGGTGGGATGACTCATTACTAATGTTTAACATTGAAACAGAGTGTAATGAAGTTCCACAATATTTCCAAAGATATACGACATTAAACGTAACGCATCTGTCTATACGAAAAACCACAAGCTCGGAATGCTTCAAAGGTAAAAAGCAAGAAATTTAATATTATGTATTGATGTAATGAGTATTTTAGACTCTTAAAAAATAAATGATCATCAATCCATCAACCTAGTGTTGGATCGACTTAAACATACTGAACTACACAACTTATACAGATAATAGTTAGTACTACAGAACTATACACAAACTTATGTTGAAGGTACCTGCAAATATATCTTGTACTGTTTTGTACTCGAAATGAGTACTGGCACTGAATACGGTGCATGAATCAAGATCCAGATGTTGGTGACAGTGATGAGGTGGTAATGAGGGAGCCGGGGGGGGGGGGGGGGAGGGGTAGGTGAGAAGTAGAGGGAAGGGGGGGAGACAACGTAATGCTAGGAGCGTGGAGCTGTAACATAACTTACAACAAGCGTAACATCTCAGCGCGAGAACAACGTTAACTGCCTGCTGCTAATTTAATGGAACTGTATTTGATAATTAAGGCTTAACTAAAGATGTGTGACAAGTTTATTGACAGCAAGATATCCAGAAATGTTAGTTTTCTGTCCTTATTTGGTCTATTGAGAACGTCACATTTAATCACGAGTATGGCACTCACTCAGAATATGTTCAACAAAGATGTAATGGTTTCTTCGTCTCTAGTTCATGTTCATTACCAGAGCTTGGTTCCAATTTCTGATCATGGTAGAGTGCAATACGAAGTTGCTAAATAATTATTTATATAGGTTGTCTTATGTACAGCGATTTTCCGCTTCAAATTATAGTGACTGGCACGTTACTTAATCATTCAAAAAGAATCGTTGTAACATGGCAGTAATGTGCTACCCTGTCTTTAGAAGAAATACGCTTATCACAATCGTTCATAACTTAAGAATAAAAGTTTAGAAATTTTGTATTTCTAGTTTTGTATATATACGATATCTGAAAAGATATTTGTAACTGTAGTCCTTGTAAGAATAGTAAGGTTTACACAAACGAAACAGCCTAACAACACCGTGATATGTAGTTTGAAGCATTATTCTACAGTGCTGCAACCTTTAGCACAGTATTTATACAAAAAAAGGCTTAAGGTTGCCATTTACGGAGAAATAAGACGACTTAGATTTGAAAAGGACGACAGCAATCAACACTTCATGAGGTGCACAGTCATTGAGGGGGTTGGCTAACGACTGTACCGTTTACCCTACTGCAGTAATGAACAGTGAGAAATTATAGCAGTTTGTCCATAGCAGATCGTAGGTACGGCCATACAACGTGCTCTAGAGAAAAATAATCTACAATGTGAAGTCAAAAAGTAAAGGGACTTTTGAGTAAGTAAATATTATTCTAATGATACAAAACTGAAACATATATTATATTTGTAAATAACCTCTCTGCACTTCAATGCGCTTTGTCCAACGTTTCTTTTAATTCCGCTGGAAAAAAGCATTTGGGTTGCATCTGTAGCCAATTTTGCGCCACATCAATGACCTCTGCATCGGTTGCAAATATTTTTCCCCTTAGCGCTTCCTTCAGTGGTCCAAACATGTGGAAATCGCTGAAGCCAGGTCTGGACTTCTACGGCCGGTGTTCGAGAAATTCGAATTCCTACTCTTTTATTGTTTCGGCTCTTCGTTTGGCGGAATGTGGCCGAGCGTTATCTTCCTGCAGGCCTTATCGCAGATTTACGTGACGTTTGGATCTGATTGCAGTTTAGTTTGCAACACATCACAATAGTTCTCACTATTCACTGTCTCGCCTCTTGGGGTGAAATGAACGGCTACCACACCTACCATGTCCGAGAATAGCGTGCATATAATCTTAGCAGCTGATGCCTGACTACATTTCTTAATTTCTGGTGATGATGGATGTTTCCAAACTATGCTCGCATCCTTACTTTCCGGTTCGTGACGTTTCGTCTACAGTAACAATTCGCTGCAAACATCCATTTTCCACTCTACGACGCCGGGCCAAAGGCTTACGAGAGATATCCATCCTTTGTGCCTTATACAGCGTTCTTTCCGTACTTATCTTGCACACACTGAGGAAGATCGAATACGCTGAACCATGACTAGCATGTAAATTACTGGCGATTTCGTCCACTGTAATTCGTCTGTTTCCCATCACCACACACTCAAAGCCTTCCAGAGTGTCCTCAATTCTTGACGTCGATGGCCTACACGATCTTTCCTCGTCACGTAGAGAAGATCTTCCCCGTTAGAAACGTACTATCCATTCGTAGATCTTGCTAGAGATTAACAATTGCCACCATACAGAACTTTCATTTGACGAATATTTCCGCAGGTTTAACACCTTCCACAAACAAAAAGCGACTCTCTTCCCTCATTTCCTCTTTGGTGCAGATCGACATCGGCTGGTTTGTTGGTTGACTGGTTGGTGCTTTAAGAAGCAAAACTGCAAAAGTCATAAGCGCCCGTACTACAGCGTAAGAAAAAACAAGTACTAAATAAAACAACCTGAGGCGAAGAAGGCAAAAACCTAATCAAGCAGTCTGGAACCGCGCGACCGCTACGGTCGCAGGTTCGAATCCTGCCTCGGGCATGGATGTGTGTGATGTCCTTGGGTTATTTGGGTTTAAGTAGTTCTAAGTTCTAGGGGACTGATGACATCAGATGTTAAGTCCCATAGTGCTCAGAGCCATTTGAACAGATCAAGCAAAGAAAAAAAAAAAAGAAGGGTTCAAATGGCTCTGAGCACTATGCGACTTAACTTCTGAGGTCATCAGTCGCCTAGAACTTAGAACTAATTAAACCTAACTAACCTAAGGACTTCACACACATCCATGCCCGAGGCAGGATTCGAACCTGGGACCGTGGCGGTCGTTCGGTTCCAGACTGTAGCCCCTAGAACCGCACGGCCCAAATTTAAAAGAGGAACAGCTAAGGACAAGGTTGTCCCTAGCGAAAATTCCTGTGAACTACGCTGAGATGACGGTGGTCCCTTCTGCGGCAAATAAAAAGTAAGATGCTATCGGCAGAACGCGTGTCATCCGCTAAAACATATGACAAAGTAGATAGCAAACGCAGACGCAAACTTAAAGAGTTGAAAAATGGGCACCGGATCAGAAAGTGGCGCACCGTCAACGGATGAGAGCAATAGGCACTGAGTGGGGCAGGGCCGCCACTTAATAAATGGCGGTGACTAAGACGACAGTGATCTATACGCAGCCAGGTAAAATGACTTCCTGGCGACCTGAGAGCCAAGATGAAGTCTACCGTGCTATTGGGAGACGTTTAATGTTGCGGAGGTTGTTTTTCTGGATCGAAGACCACTGTGCACACATGCGGACAGGCGATGACACCACGGTCATCCGGGGGAACAGAATGACTAGCAGGCCCAGGGAGGAGAGCTGCAGCCTCTGCAGCAGCATCAGCACCCTCGTTCTCTGGCACGCCGGCGTGCCCAGGAATCCACAGGAACACCACGTTGGCTCCCCCCCCCACCCCTCCCCAACACACACAGTAAGCGAGTGGAGGCAGTCACGGATCCGTTGTACTAAAGGGGGGACAGTACAGTGCGAGAAGGCTCCGAAGAGCACCGAAAGAATCTGACCAGATGGCGCTATGTGGAAGTCCGTGTCGCCGTCTGTACGGGGTGGTCTGATGAAGAGCGTAGAGCACCGCGGTAAAAATCGAGCACTGGTAAGTCGATATTAAAGGATCATCGCCAAGTACAATGATACACCCAACAGCATGGTTGGTCTTGAACCGTCCGTGTGTACGAAGACACTGTCCCTAAGCCGCGTGCGAAAGGCGAGAGAAACTGGCTGCGATACACCAGGCCATGAGTAGTGTTCCTAATGACCGAATGGAGTCCGAAACTATGACGTATCTCGGCACGAAGCAAGGGTGATGAAGAGCTCGCACCCACTCGGAACATGGCAGGGACCGTAAAGCAAAGCTGTCGAAGCAGCAAACGAAAGCGAACTCCGGGAGGCAACAAAGAATACGGGCGCAGCCCATACTGGCGGTCAAGAGAATCGACAAGAAATGGAGTATAGGAGATAGACATTGGAGCTACCATGGTTTCACGGCCTGCTACAATACAATCAATCTGAGAAGCCGTATTTGGTTGTTTGCAGATGACACTGTAGCTTATCGACTAATGAAATCATCATAAGATCAAAACAAACTGCAAAACGATTTAGAAAAGGTATCTGAACGGTGCGAAAAGTGGCAGTTCACCCTAAATAACGAAACGTGTGAGGTCATCCACTTGAGTGCTAAAAGGAACTCGTTAAACTTCGGTTACACGACAAATCATTCTAATCTAGAAGCAGTAAATTGAACTAAATGCCTAGGTATTACAGTTACGAACAACTTATATTGGAAGGAACACACAGAAAATGTTGTGGGGAAGGCTAACCAAAGATTGCGTTTCTTTGGCAGGACACTTAGAAAATGTAACAGACCTACTAAGGAGACTACCTACACTACGCTTGTCCGTTCTCTTTTAGAATGCTTCTGCGCGATGTGGGATCCTTACCAGATAGTACTGAAGGATTGTATCGAAAAAGTTCAGAGAAAGGCATCACGTTTCGTATTATCGCGAAATACTGGAGAGAGTGTCACAGAAATGGTACAGGATTTGTTGATATCGACCTACATATGGAGGAACGATCACCACGATAAAATAAGGGAAATCAGAGCTCGTACGTAAAGATATAGGTGTTCATTCTCCCCGCTCCTATACGAGATTGGAATAATAGAGAATTGTGAAGCTGGTTCGATGAACCCTCTGCCAGGCACTTGATTGTGATTTGCATAGTATCCATGTAGATATAAATGTACTAGCACGGAGATAGGAGCGACAAGTTGTACACACCTGTTGCAGAGAGCAATACTTCAGCCCTGCATACTAACAGTGCTACCAAGCCCTACGGAGTGAAATTGCTAAAGTCAGTTTAGATTTTACTTCCCGTTTTACATGTTTGCAACCACGTGCACTGACTATCGTTTGCATTTCTCTTGCTGTAAAACCATACAGAAAGTACCGTTATAGATGTTTCGTTGAATCCATCTTTATTTTTTGCGGTATCGCTAAGTAATCCGTACCAAATTCACCAGGGAAAACACACACACACACACACACACACACACACACACACACACAATTCTTTCCACTCAAACTCGAAGTAGGGACGTCGCACGTTATATGGGTATGACAGAATGTTCCATCCGTTGACGCATAAGGCAAGTACACCACCAGCGTGACTCCGGACAACTGCTTTCCGCAGCGATGCCGTACTGCACCAGCTAACCCGCCGGAGAACGCCTCGTCGACTGCCACAGAGTTTCAAAGGCAAGCCGAGTGAACAGTAAAGCAATGAGCCGTGTCTCTAATATGTGAACGCTGTGCGGAATGCAATATATCGACTGCGCCAGAGCGCGGTAACGTCCCGTGCTGTACACCAGCAAAGGTAATTCCTCATCGGCGAGGGCAAAGGCCATACAGGCGCGCAGAGATCAGCGGCGTGATGCGTCACGCGTCATCACGCGTCAGCAGCCGGACGTCGCTTCAGTAGCCACCAGCGCTATCAGTCACCTGATCCGCAGCGGGCATTATTACTCCCTAAAGCATTCCTGACGTTAATTTTGGACTGTCTCACTACTGAACGGGCTGCTTCACGAGCAACGCAGGGGCCGCACCCAGCGTGGTACGGTAAACTGTATAGTGTGGCATTCGCTGCAGTCGTTCCTCTGATTTATCAGCTATTCTACAGTTTTTGCTCGGGTGGCCTTGCAAAGAGGTTGAAAGGTGGCTGACCTTTCTGCTGTCATAATTCTGTGTAAGTCATGGCTCACAAATATGAGTTAAATTGTATATTTCTTGAGTGTTCTAGCTTTCTAATATCGGTTTCACATTACCTTTACAATTAGACACTTTACACACTATGGAACTATGTTAGAGACAAAAGACATTGGTCAGAGAGGTTAGCTTTGTTATAATAGAGTAAAATTGTGGTAGTAGCAACGGGGTCGTAATGTACACTACTGGCCATTAAAATTGCTACACCAAGAAGAAATGCAGATGATAAACGGGTATTCATTGGACCAATATATTATACTAGAACTGACATGTGATTACATTTTCACGCAATTTGGGTACATAGATCCTGAGAAATCAGTACTCAGAACAACCACCTCTGGCTGTAATAACGGCCTAGATACGCCTGGGCATTGAGTCAAACAGAGCTTGGATGGCGTATTCAGGTGCAGCTGCCCATGCAGCTTCAATACGATATCACAGTTCATCAAGAGTATTGTGACGAGCCAGTTGCTCTGCCACCATTGACCAGACGTTTTCAGTTGCTGAGAGATCTGGAGAATGTGCTGGCAAGGGCAGCAGTCTAATTTTTTCTGTATCTAGAAAGGCCCGTAGAGGACCTGGAACATGCGGTCGTGCATTATCCTGCTGAAATGTAGGGTTTCGCAGGGATCGAATGAAGGGCAGAGCCACGGGTCGTAACACATCTGAAATGTAACGTCCACTGTTCAAAGTGCCGTCAATGCGAACAAGAGGTGTCCGAGACGTCTAACCAATGGCACCCCATACCATCACGCCGGGTAGTACGACAGTATGGCGATGACGAATACACGCTTCCAATGAGCGTTCACCGCGATGTCGCCAAACACGGATGCGACATTAATGATGTTGTAAGCAGAACCTGGATTCATCCGAAATAATGACGTTTTGCCATTCGTGCACACAGGTTCGTCGTTGAGTATATCATCGCCGACGCTCCTGCCTGTGATGCAGCGTCGAGGATAACCGCAGCCATAGTCTCCGAGCTGATAGTCCATGCTGCTGCAAACGTCGTCGAACTGTTCGTGCAGACGTTTGTTGTCCTGCAAACGTCCCCATCTGTAGACTCAGGAATCGAGACGTGGCTGCACGATCCGTTACAGCCAAGCGGATAAGATGCCTGTCTTCTCGACTGCTAGTGATACGAGGCCTTTGGGATCCAGCACGGCTTTTTTTTTTTTTTTTTTTTTTTTGGTTGGGTTTAAGGGCGCTCAACTGCTGAGGTCATTAGCGCCCAATCCAGCACGGCGTTCCGTATTACCCTCCTGAACCCACAGATTCCATATTCTGCTAACACTCATTGGATCTCGACCAACGGGAGCAGCAATATCGCGATACGATAAACCGCAATCGCGATAGGCTACAATCCGACCATTATCAAAGTCGGAAACGTGATGTTACACATTTCTCCTCCTTACACGAGGCATCACAACAACGTTTCACCAGGCAACGCCGGTCAACTGCTGTTTGTGTATGAGAAATCGGTTGGAAACTTTCCTCATGTCAGCACGTTGTAGGTGTCGCCACCGGCGCCAAACTTATGTGACTGCTTTGAAAAGCTAATCATTTGCATATCAAAGCATCTTCTACCTGTTGGTTAAATTTCGCATCTGTAACACTTCATCTTCGTGTTGTAGGAATTTTAATGGCCAGTAGTTTACTTGGTTTGAAATGAACGGAAGCTGGCCTGCTATGGAGTGGAGACAGTATTATTTGGAGAATTTTTTTTAAAAAATATTATGTTTAAAGAGAGATATTAAGCAGATGGATTATAGTATTGTGAGAAAGGAGATAACACTTAGAGATAACGTTGATTGTTATATTTGCAATTACTTAGTATACTGATTGTTGTGGCAGTGCTTACGATTTAGATTTTCTAAAAGGTTTTTTGTAATGAAGTTGTATGGTTCAGTCTTTTACTGCAGAGATAAATTCTGAAGAAACATTTTCCGAATTAATTAATGTCTGGGAAGTGTGGAAAGTGGTATTGTTGCTATGACTTAACGGAGCTCAGCTGAAACTTACTGTGTCAATTCAGTCATTTCTTTGTCGGTGAGATTGGTACCCGATTTTTCATTTACATTCGTGGTTTTATTTGACTGCACACTCGCATTGCACATCGTGAGTTGCTTGCTGATAAGATTTTTGACAGAAGACTGGGTGTTTGTGTTGTGCTCATCATTTCATCATCATTCATAAATGTGGCGAGTTTGGACTGAGCAAAGGTTGGGAATTTGTACCGGCGCTGATAACTGCGCAGTTGAGCGCCCCACAAACCAAACATCATCATCAACAACAACTTTTTTGAGTACTGATGATATCACGTCTCGCATTGCACATGGCGAGTATGGTGAGTGAAAATTTTGACAGTCAGGTCAGTCTTTTACAAAAAGCGAAGTTGCAGGACAGACGAGTAGTTTATTGCGCACAGGTAAGGCATAACTTTCGTTATCATTTTAGTTAACATTCAGAGTCAGCCACAGTGATTGTCACAGTGCAGCCGGCGGGTATGGCCGAGCGGTTGTAGGCGATTCAGTCTGGAACCGCGCGACCGCTACGGTCGCAGGTTCGAATCCTGCCTCGGCCATGGATGTGTGTGATGTCCTTAGGTTAGTTAGGTTTAAGTAGTTCTAAGTTCTAGGGGACTGATGATCTCAGATGTTGAGTCCCATAGTGCTCAGAACCATTTGAATTTGTCATAGTGCACTTACGAGAATAATTTCTGTGTAATTCTAGATGTTAAATGCGAGTGAAATATTTTTGACAGTGATACATGGTGATTTCAAACACTGTTATTCTGTGATCATTTGTTGTGTAGTTACGATAACAATTTTGGTAAAGCAACTGTTTTTCAAAGTAATAAAGATCCGCCCAGTAGCCAGGGCCAACACTTAACACAGTCATTTTGTGGCAGCCAGATAGGCTACGTAAATGTTGTTGAGATTAGGTCTCTATCTCGCAGTCGTATTGTTTGACTGATGGGGTCACAGTGGACTCCATTGTGTAACGCGAACACACATTTCCATATCTAAAGAGTATCAAATATTTTCAGTCAATATTTCTCAGTTGCACAGCTTTACATGCTCGATCTTCTCGTTTCACAACTAAACGATTATTAATACATTTTGAAAGTTACTTTCAAGGTGAGACGAACAGGCTTTCCTTGTTGCTCTTTGCAATGGTGTATCAGCAGCAAATGCTTACAGAACTGTGCACAAAACTCATAGTGATGATGGTGTATAAACTGGACCGTTCATATGCTGTGCCAGGCGCTGAGGTGACTTACGATGTCTGTCGTCTGGATTCCAAAAACGTGGAAATCGCATGGGGAGAAATGGGGATCGTATGGAGAATGTGTAAGGGGGCCGAGCCCAAATGTTGAGGAGGTTGTTAGACTAGGCTGCGGAAGATTCGTGGGGACACCCTTAAAATCTTCCATACAGTCCCGATCTCTTCCCATGCAATTTCCCTATCTTGGGTGCATTCGTGGCCGTCGATTTGCTCCGGACGAAGAGGTGCTCGCCTGGGCAACATCATGCTCCCGCAGGTAACCGCAAACATTTTCCCGTGAAGGTACTGATCATCTTGCCTCACAGTGGCATAAATGTATTAACAATTATTTTTGAAATAATAAACATTTTACTTAGTTTTTATGGTTCCGTACCTCAGTCGCTGAAAATGGAACCGTTATAGGATTACTTGGTTATCCGCCCGTCTGTCTGTCTGCTAAAAACCCTCTTTCTTCAGGAACAGGACACGTATAACGTTAAAGTCTGTGGTCCCTTGCCGAAATAAAATATCGAAGCTTCTATGTCAGTGCAATCAAAAGATACGGCCGTTTATATCGCATATTTTGATGTTCGCACGCTCACTCATCAAAGCTTTTGGGTACTTCACGTTGGCCTGGAATCATGAAATTTTGCGAGATGCTTGAGTCCACAGTACAATCAAAGCAAAAGTCCTATATATGTAAATTTGTAACTATATCACAACGAAAATTGCCTTTTTTTCTGACTCTCTGTCCGTTCGTCCGCCTGTTAACACCGCTTTCTCTCAGGAACTGGTAACCGTATCAAGTTAAACTTTGTCACACAGTCTGCGAATGACTGTTTCACATACAACTTGAAAAGCAGTATCTACGAGTAGCAATCGCCCCTGGATATCTGATGAGGATAAATTCCGAAACGCGTCAAATGATCATTAAGTTCGTTCCTTGCCTGGTATTTGACTTTCTCATTGCGTCCCACTCAGCATGAATGGAGAACTACTGATTATTACGGCACTGGTAGCCTATGTCCTGCATGACTGTTACATTTATAAAGGCTGACAATTATTGAGCTATATGAAATAAAATCGTCATAACATCTGAACGGTTTGCGTTATGACGTTCAAACTATATGGATGGCGGCGGGCATGATGGAATTAGCAGTTCGTTTTAGCAACGAAGCACACTTTCATTTGGATGGATTCGTCAATAAGCAAAATTGGTGCATTTGTGGACCTCAGATCGAGACGTCTCTTCAACCTCAATGGGTGACTCTGTGGTGTGCAACGTCCAGTCACGGAATAATCGGTGTGATATTCCTGGATTGCACGGTGACTATCAAACAGTACCTGAAGGTTTTGGAAGATGATTTCATTCCCATTATCCAAAGTGACACTGATTTCGACAAGATGTGGTTCATGCAAGACGGTGCTCGACCCCATCAAAGCAGGAGAATGATTCATATCCTGGAGGAATACTTCGGGGACCGCATTCTGGCTCTGGGGTACACATAGGCCATTGGGCATGGCCTGGATTGGCCGCCATATTCTCCAGATCTGAACACATGCGATTCCATTTCGTGGAGCTATATTAAAGACAAGGTGTACAGCAATAACCCCAAAGCCATCGCTGCGCTGAAAACAGCGATTCAGGTGGTCATTGACGGGATCGATGTTCCGACACTTAAGTTAGTCTTGCTGAATGTCGCTATTGGTCTGCATCATATCATCGCCAATGATGGTAGGCATACTGAACATGTCATAACCTAAATCCGAATATCTGTAGTGACGTTAACATGTTGAATAAAGTGTGTGCACGCCGTAGTTTGTAAATAATGTATTTATTTTTCATATAGTTCAATAATTGTCACTCTGCATGCTTGAAATGAAACCATTCTCAAAGATAATGGAATTCTTGAGATCGCCATCATGTAAATGGTGATAACGGCAGATGTCCTCGAAACTCTCGATTCTCGGAACGGATGAATTGTCGATACACATAATGAAGTTTGAATGAAACCCTCAGTGCTGTGTCCTACTCGCACTTCGCCTATTTTGTTTTCCATTTGTCTCGTTTTCGTCTGTCTGTCTCTTATAATTAATTTTTGCAATCAGGACAAATAAAATATTTGTAACTCTTTTTTAGAAATATTTAAAAATAAGTAAGATTACTTTTCTTCATCCCCCGGATACCGTCCTGTGTAATTTACGTATCCGCCGCTGCTGTGTTTTGGGGGCTTCACTTTTCCCGGCAGGCAGCGTACTAGTATGTAAGTCAGGAGGGCAATTGAAAACTTGTTTTTAACAGTTCGCGTAAATAATGTGATGTACAACTTCGGAACTTCGATGAAGCTCTTCGTGAGTGATAGCACGGTACATTGGAAGCTCGTAAAGGCACGAAATTGTAGCGAAATGTAGAAAAGCGCACAGAAGCTCGGCACATGGTGCAGTGATTGGAAACTTCATCCTAAAAATAATTTAATGTATCGTACTTCCTGTAAATTGATATAACGAACTGTTTCCTTTTGATTACCCGATTTGTGGCCAGTCTCTGGAAACGACGGTAATACTCCGTCTCTCTAGGAGTGAGCTGAACTGGGACAACCAAAAAAATGTAGGAACCGGATGCCATGCTTAGCTCAGTCCATGAATCATAGCGACAGCTGTTCACATGTGAAAAGGTAACACTGCAAAACACTCCGACGAATGTTTGGTAAACGCTTGCCAGTGCAGGACCATGGACAGGTGGGGTTACTTGAAGAGACCAAGAAAACTCGCAGAAGAGCGGCGTGTTTAAAAACACGTTCTTGCATCAACGTCATAAATGTCCCCGAAGTCCACTTCCAACTACAGCGGATATGTGGAGTGTGTCACGGAGAGGTCCGTTCTTAAGATTCCGATATCGTTTGCTCCAAGAAAAGTGAGATGGCGTATCACTTAGTGGAACTTACCGCAAAATGAAAAATGTGTGCCTGTACAGGACTCAAACCCGAAAGCTGGCCTCTCGCTTACCATGCACTAACGGCTGAGCTGTCCGTTGATTAACATAAACAGAAGTTTATCCAGGGCGAGGCTGGTAAAATTCAAGAATTTCCATTCATGGTATAGGTAAGTCAAGGAGTTTCGAGAAGTGTCTTGCCACAAGAATTTTAGAGGTGACACAAATTGGCTGAACGAGAGGTTTAATGGAATCACGGAAAGTAACTTCTAGATCTCAAAAAGAAAACGCTCTTTGTTGCAAAATAATCATTGTTCAATATCAGGTTCCCCCCTTTTGAAATATCATGAGATTATCTGCAAAGGAGGGGAATGAAGAAAACTATTAACAGGAAAAGGGGCCATGGGTGTCTCAGACATCTCTACAGTGAGAAAATTTCTAATTAGAAAATCTCCGTAAGGAGAAACTTGCGTAGTGCGCTGCAAATAAACATTCTTCAAACCGTGCGAGGCAGGGCACACCAGCATCCACGAACTTAGAAAGGCAGAAAATGGAACAAGCTTACAAATCTATACAAATGTCATCCCTACACACAGTGGCAGTCTCCTCACCACAGACCCATAATCATACACGTCAAACTGGAGGAAAACTGTACGCCGCGTGAATTTAGTGAGAGACACTTCACCTAAATGGCGCTAATAGGTGTAACATAAAAATTATTGCATTTAAGATATAATGAACAGTTATAATGCATAACAACAATAAAAACTACAAACGCTTGATAGAATTACAAATAAAAGCAGAAAAAATGAGTAAATGCGAAACATACTGATATGCAGTTTGGATAAATGCCTTACAATTAGTAGCGGGCAGCGTATGTGCTAATATGGGCAGACAGATGAGAAAAGATACAATTTTCTGGTAGAAAAATAATTTTAAGGAGGATTAAATGTAAATAAACGAATATGAAAAATCCATAACAAAAATACAAAGTCCCCAACAAGTGGGGACGAGTATGGAAAAAACAGCCTTTGGATTTGTATTTGTACTCTGAATTTCGTATATTTGTTTAATTTTAATCCTCCTTACAATTATTTTTCTACCATATAATTAAATCTTACCTCATATGGCTGCACGTACTAGTATATACGCTGCCCACTACTAATTGTAAGGCAGCGCTCTTTCCATTTATCCAAACTGCAGATCAGTATGTTTCGCATTTACTCATCTTTCCTGCTTTTGTTTGTAATTCCTTTTATACCGTTGCAGCTTATATATTTCTGGTCTACATTGTGATCTTCGTATGTTAAATGTACCGTAGTAGTTTCTATGTTGCGTGTATCCGCACGACCTATAGTGGGTGAAGTTTTCCCTCACTGAAATCCACACGGCGTACACTTTTCCTCCAGTTCGACGTCTGTCGTTGCATGTCTGTTGAGAAAAAGTACTGCTGTGTATACAGATGATACGACATTTGTATAGTAAGCGTGGTCCATTTTCTGCGCTTCTGCGTCGGCGATTGCAGAAGTTCGCAGTTTCTGCTATGTCTTCCTTGTGTTTTCAGTCCTTTTTCTCCATTACTTTCGAAACTTCTTACTACGATATTTGTCGTACAGGTCCACTATTTTGATACTACTGTCACTAAGCTACACGTCAGTTCTGCACAAAGAGAGAGGCTTGTCCCAGTAAGCCAAGAAACACTAGCAGAGTTTTAAGGTTCTATCGTGAATAGAAGAAAATTATTATAACAAGAACTGCTTCATGTCCACCGCAATCAGAATTAATCTTCTCCAAGACAGAATCGCTATGTAATATGACAACACGCTCAACTTATTCTTACCAAAAATAATTTGAATGATTGGCAGATAAGTAAAAATAGTTTGAATGACAATTAAACGACGAAACTTTCATTCAAAAAACTCTTCCCGAGTTACAAGGAACGTATCGTCAGAAATCCATTAGCCAGAAATTAGCATTAATTCTTTTTCTTTTAAGGAATCTATGAGATTATTATTTCGGTATCACCTCTTTTGCAGGTTAATATGTTGCGACGCAATATCAAGAGGTGTAATTCTCTGAAGTGAATAGCAGTGTGACCCTGTAGAAACTGCGGCAATATTCAGTCAGATCTCAATAAAGCATTAAACTCAGACAAGTTACTTACTGCATCCTGAAAAACTTCTTAGAAAATTCTCATAATCTGTTTTCCTCGTTGTTTCTAGTACTCTCTGTTTCCATATGTGAAGGTATCATAGGGATCAGAAACATAAAATTTGCTAAAAGCAACAACATAATGTCGTACAAGCAGTAACTCATCCCACACTGCATTAACGATTAGAACTACCGTTTTTCTATCATGTTCCTAAGGTTCACGGATCACAGATGCAGACGCATATATAACAAAATGTGTTGTGGCATAAATAGTTGTTAATGAAGTTGGTGATAGACGGTGAGCGGTATACGACCACTTTAATCACGTTTTGTCTTGTTTCAGCACATTTCCTTATCACCTCTGGGCAACACAACAACAATAGCTGTAATACATAAGGTGGCCCGCATAAGGCGTCTAAAACGTTACATCCACTTGAGTTCGTGCACGTTCACGATACTGAAACGAGGTTTCTGCAAAATGGCAATACGCTGAGGAGTACTTTGCTCAAAAGTTTTTTCGTATATTTGCAGTTTCATGTGGTATCTGTAGTCAAGAACGTCCGGCAGTGAGAATCTTTCTCGCCTTTCAAAGTCGTTCATGGACCACTTGGTCGTCTATGGGCAAATGCAGAATTGATAGTGAAACTTTCTGGTAGGTTAAAACATTGTGCCGGACCGGTACTCGAACCTCTGTCCTCTGCCTTTCCCGGGCAAGTGCTCTATCGGCTGAGCCGGCCAAGCACCATTCACTGCCCACCCTCAAGCTACAAAAAGTGAGACGTGCTTGGAAAGCTCAGTTGGTCGAGCTCTTGCGCGCCAAAGGTAAATGTCCTAGCTTCGACCCGGTCCAGCTCACATTTTCAATCTGCCAGGAAGCGTCATATAAGGTTACACTCAGCCAAAGAGAGAAAATTCTTTCAGGACTCATAATAATATCATCAACGTAAGATAGATTTTTTGGTTTGGAGAAAAGGAGAAAATTTCCTGACGCGAGCGTGGTTGTTTGCAGAACAAATTTTACATTGGGACAAACTTAAATTAGAAACATTCTGATGAACCATTTCCAGCGCAATAAAAGTTAGCACACAGTTCCATTTACTAAAATCGTAGCTGACCCAGTATCTCCAGCGTACAAAGCAGACCAAAATATCTTCATATGTAAGCTCCTCATTATTTTCACCTCAACTGGTTCTAGCCACCGTCTTGCCACCCTCTTACAGTACATTTCTCACTGTAATTGTGTTTGCAACATATTTATAATGTCACAAATAAATATATGTCAATTCGTTAAAAAAAAACAGTGCCCCTGTACTAGCTTCGATATCTTGGTTGATAATAGAGGTACGAGAATTACCCATGTAACACACACATGTTTCCCTCTTTGTGCTGTCGTATTACGACATACTCCTTTCTATAGCGTGAACCGTTCACAAAATTAAAAGGCTGTTACATCTCTAATCACCCCGAACAAACCTGTAAAATCTTTATCAAAATTAAATATGAAAGTGCTGAATAAGGAAGTTTACGTTTATCAGTATAGCTTTGAAACAAAATTCTGTCTGATTGTTGGTTTATAAACTGCATTACTTCTATATAGCATTTGAGCCACATTTATCAATATATTTATTTACAACGTAATGACTTTACTCTCATGAAGATGTGACAAATTATGTATAGGTGGTTGAGCCCTTCGTGGCTCGTGTTCATGCCGTTTATTACTTGTCATTTTGTTTTTACGGTACTGCCGCCTACTTTTTTATTTCATTTGAATTACTGGCGTCACTTCGTTGCTGGCTTGCCTGCCCGTGAGTGGCAGCAGCAGCGCGTACCGATAACTGTGCTGTCATATTATCTTTGCTGCGACGGCTAATATTTCCGGATCGTCGTATGTCCGGAGTTCAGTCGGGGCGCAGCAGCAGTGAGGTCCGGACAGTCATGATTCGGCCGACCGTTGCTGACACACACGACCTGAGTGGCGACGGCCTTGCTTGGCCGTTCGGTCGGTCGTCTGATCATACGACATGTATTTGGTCGCCGAACACCTATCGGTTCTGTGTGTGTGTCGACTTGTGATTAGTATTTGTTGTTCTTCAATGATTGATTTTACGGTTGTTCGAGTTCCTTGTGGATGTGTTTTCGTGTAACTGTGTGTAGCTTGTGTCATGTCCACTGGGCAGTGATTGAAATGCTGTCTGCGTACGGCGGTCGGTCGGTTTCGGCAGAGCAGTGAGGAAGTCTCCGTGGCACGTAGTCAGGGGCCCTATTCGGCATCTTTCCGCCATTGTGCCGATCGATTCGGTACTCAAGAGCACCGAACGGTCTAGAACTCGAATTGGAGTCCCATCATTATTCAGTATGCATTTCGGTAGCAATATTGTTCGGGTCTAGGGAACCGAAGCGCTGTTGTCGGTTCGCGTCACGCAAGCCAATCAAAAACAAGCAGCTGCACATCCGTGCATGCGCACTGCAGCGCCACGAACACAAAGCGGCTAGCAGACGACACAGGCGCGCTATTCTTTTCAGTACCGAACTTGCGTTTTCGCGGTACGAAGTGTTGCTAAAATACCAGCGGAAATGTCGGACGAAAATAAGGTTAGTAGGTTCACAGTTCAGTGACACTGAAAGAGCGTTAAGGATTGCTATTGTGATTGTAGTTTGTGGGTATTTTATTTGAAATAAAAACAGCAACCCTGGGTATGGAGAGGCACTTATTACTGAACAGTTTTGGCCAGTATTTTTGCGTAGTACCACATTGCACTGATACATCTAGAAAAACACCCGAAAAACTGATTGAGAGTTTCATAGAATAAGAAGATACACAGAATGTGGTTATAGCTCGCTCCTAGATATACAAAGGATTACGTAGCCCATTTCCCTATATGATACGCAACGATTTCGATCTTAAAAACAAAATTGGAAAAACGCGATTTCGAGAGCTCCTGCAGTTCGTCGAAGTTTATAACATGTGTCTCATAAATGAAAATGTTTCGTTTATGGTGCTACTGTCCAAAAATATTATGGCAGAGATCTTTCATCTCTGTCTACTGTTGTTGAGGATTTGATCGCAGATAAAGACTTGTGACAAGCAAGATTATGAAGATGGCTGCTGCTAGTTACATTCCAAGTAATTTAAGTTGTGCTCTTAGATTCCTGTCTAACCTCATACTCGGAAATCGCTACATATTCGGAAAAAATTCTGAATTATTTCTGACAAGAAAAAATATAAAGGTCACTGTCGGTTGTTTCACTCACAGCAATTTCATCATCAACTTTTTCATATTGGCTGCACTAAACAACAGCTACGCGTGGCTTAATTCTTGTACTATTGGGGAGGAACGTAGGCTACTTCGTTGCCAAACGATGCTGCGTAAGTCAGAAATGAGTAATAGATTGGAAGGTTTCTAATATCAGGCTTCACATAATTGCTTTCCATTGTTACTTGAAAGTTGTAAACACGTTTCGAGAATTACTAACTAAACCATTTGTGGGAAAAAGTACACAAAGTCACTAGTAACGTCAGTTCACACTCATGTAATATACGTAAGCAGAGCCGATGTCTTGCTATTTAATGATCTTTAAACTCTTATTTGCATTAAAATAACATATATTTTGAGAGAATATAGACCGAAAACGTTTTCTTTTCGGATGTAATCATTCATAGTAACAACCTAACCTAACCATATTTCTAACAAACGAAAATACTTATTATGAACTCACTTTCCAACCGGATGCGTCCTCTGGTGTTTCTTTAGTAACATGATCACTAAATCCAAGGCTAAAACCGCTAAATATGTTTAAAATAACAAATTGTAGGTGTACATAAACCACAGCTCACCGATAGACAGGGCCACATCGAAATCTAAAATATCTCGGTACAATTGTCGTAAAATCGGTGGGACAACCGTTCGGTAACAGGTCTCAGATGCTTACTGAATAGCATATTTCGAAAAAGAACCGAAAATGACGTCACTACGGAAACGGACCAATTACACCGATCGATATGAACGGTAAAGAATAGGGCCCCAGGCCAGAGCCGCTGGCGACGTGCACGTGCGGTTGCAGTTTTGAAGTGCCTCTTGCGAGGGTTACAAAGTTCGTCGCCGGCCGATCATGGACACTAAACTTGAGTGCTCACTTAGCCTACTATCAAGCCTCTACTGCTACCACACCTCTTTGTTTGATCCTGGTTGTCGCTTTCTGGGAGATTCTCGTGAGCAACAACATGTGTGCTTTGAAGTCGGTTTATTTCGTTTCTTCATTACTGAAGTGTACCAGCGGTATGTACTGCCTTGTGGCCGTTGACGTTCCGGTTACCTGCCCTGGTCGTTAATGTAGTTTTCGACAGTGTATTTTACTCGTCCTGTTGATGCTGTCCAGCATGGTTTGTAGTTCGCCAGCTGAGGTGTTGCTCGTAGTTTTGGGTGTTTATTCTGACTTGGCTGGATTGGGCACCAGTATCCAGAACGTTGTGCTATTGACATGTTGTTGTCGTTTTGCTGGTCGGGCGGAGCAGAACTGATCTTGTTGGTTGGTTCGTCGGCTGGCTTTCGGTTGGGTTGCCTTTCGATTAAGAGGTTGTCGGTCTGGCTGCCTGTCTCACCTAAACGTGTGTTAGTGTTACCTCTCCAGGCCGACCCTTGGAACCTTCTGAGCGCTGCTCCTTGTGTTTTACATCTCCTTTTTAGCCTTAAGTACTCTGTATGACCTTCAGCCAGGTTTTAATGTTTCTTAAATTAAAAATTCAAAATCAGTTTCTTGCCCTTAAGTCATAAGACTGTTTTTCTTTAGTATGAGGCCTTCAGCCGAGTTTTACACAAAACATTTTAAGATAAGGCCTTCAGCCTTTTCAAATTGAAAGTAATTCTTCCTAGACCTTAAGCCGTTAAATTGTTTTGTTGATATGAGGCCTTGAAAATCTTTGTTTCGACCTTAAGCTACAACACAGTTCTTGATTAATGTGTGGCCTTCAACCGCATTCTATGGGAAAAATTTAAGCTATGTCTTTCAGCCTATTTATATTTAAGATAAAACTTTTTTTCTAAAGAAGTGAAACCTCCAGAAGAACTCATGTACCTCACATTCTTACTTAGTCGTTGTGCCTTAGATTTTCGATGTGGCCTTCAGCCGATCTAAATTAAATCAAAGGAGGTCTTTCGTTAAAACCTTGAGAGATTTTGATTTTTGCTTGTGTGATTGTGCGTTTTAACAAATAAAGTTTATATGTTGAGTGCAACTGACAGTAACTTATTTTGGCCCCCTTTCAAAGACTCAGAACGCAATTTGTCTCACCCACTAGCGAAAATCATCGTGATGAAGCCCACTGGTGCAGCAGTTCTGTTGAAATTCTGCATCTCGCTAGCAAGATATGCAGCGTAGAGAGCCAGGTGTGTCCAGAACACGGGGTGGTCCAATTTCACTTTGCCCGCTGCGTGGAAACGTGTAATGCGGCTGATAACGTATCGCAGCTGCCTGCTCCCCCCTTCGTTGCTAGATGGGACCGCCCCCATTACATTACACGCTACCCTGCCTCTGACAAATTAACGTGACGCCACGTGGAAGCGTGTTTCTGGAGATGAAATGGAGAGATGGATTACGAAAAACAGAAACGAAGCAAGAAAATTTCCACGCTTCTCTCGTCTGTCGTGATAGCATGGTCTGCCACTTTCTTCGCTTGATTCTTTCCGTTAATAATTAGAGAGAAACTGATGCTGAGTTAAAGCTAATTAGTTTTACAACTCACATCATTCTCAAAAGACTGAACGTTACGGATACTAATTTAAAACATAATATTGATCGGATAACGCCCGCTTGGAACGAACAGTACACTCGCATGTAACACAAAATTAATCGTTTGTGGTGGTTACATTTGTAAAGACTGGGGAAGAAGCCACAAACATAAATTTCATACCGGAGTAGAATCATATAGCTTATTACAAGCAGTATATCAATAAATGAGGAAAACTAGAAATCACTTCTTTTTGTTTTAAGTATTACAGACAGATCTGACAGCTGATGAGTTATAAGGCCCTTGTACGTTTGACATATTTGTTTCCTAATTATGAATCCTCTCTTACTCTGGCTCTACGCCAGGGAATCATAATTACTATATGCTATATCCTTTCGTTTCTTCGCTCTTGGCTGAAAAAGAAAGAAAGCACTTTGCGAACGATAAAATCATTTTTGTCTAAGTTGAAAGTATACCACACACAGGCGGCAGAAAGCCCACGAAAATTCACGAATCAAAAGAATAACTTATTTCAAAAGTAATATAACGAGTGAAGCATCGGAATGTTGTCCCAATGTACTGCAGTGTGAAACGAAATAACTTATTTCAAAATTAGTATAACGAGTGAGGCTACAAAAATGTTGTCCCAATGTATTCCAGTGCTGTTACTTTTGCATTATATTCTACGGTTATATACTTTCTTAAAGAATTGACTTCCCCAACCTCCTGATTAATCAGATCTCGATATGATCATTACATATGATCGAAATTAGTTTTCAAGTGTGATAATATTGTAAACTCCACACAAAAAGTGTAACCTCCCAACAGTAAAAAATATAATCATATATCATTCACATTCTGCCTAACCTACCAACAGGTAAATTCCGTAACCTCACAATAATAACGTGACTAATCTCTCAATAAAATTGTGGCTCACTTATAACCTTTCAATAACTGACTGTGAATTTAAACTGGTAAATTTGGACGTCAGCAGTGCTGCGTCATGGCCCTGAAAGATCATTCTGAATAAAGTGAAATTCTTACCTCAGCAAGGTCGCAGGATAACGCATATATATCTGTTCCAATAAGAAATTTTTCTGGCACAGCCCTGTGCAATGCTGGCTGATAGATTTGTCATGTATAGAAAGAAATAACTGATTTTTTTTTACAATAATCGGGATGACCATAGATTGGAGAAATTAGTAAATTCTTTAAATTGAGATGAATGATTGTTAAAAGTTAATTGTTATAAGAAAGATTATTATTAAGAGATTTTTAAAATATTTACGTGGTACCGATTTGATGTAACAATAATACATATACGCGAGGCTGCTTTTACCTTATACTGCAACGCTCAGGCACTGCCATCGCTTCCCACGACCGGCCCAGCCAACTTCATATAAATGAGTGCTCGCTACACAGTTCCTACCGCTGACAACACTGCTCTCTGGTCTCAGATTCTCCTATAGCTTACATATCGCAGGCAGCGCGTGAGCAATCCATCGAAATTACATCTGCTCGAGCGCGCTAGCAACAAATTCCTTAATCATGGACCTCTTACAATTTGTAACAGAGAGTGTCGCAATAAATATTTAAAAATATTTTAACCGTTGCAGAGTCTGTGTTGACGTCATCGATTATTGCAGTATTTTGTTTATCAGCAGACAGATATGCTTGAGGTTAAATTGGGAAATTTGTGGTGAGATTTAACGGACGAAACTGTTGAGGTCATCGGTCCCTAAGCTTACACACACTACTTAAATCTAATTTAAACTAATTTACGCCAAGGACAACACAGCACCCGTGCCCGAGAGAGGACTCGAACCTCCGACGGGGTGAGCCGCGCGCCCGTCCAAGGCCCCCCTAGTCCGCGTGGCCACCCCGTGTGGCTTTGAGACTAACCTCACACGATCCTGCCACGTTAATGCGACCACTGCCTTTGTTCGTGAACACACAATAGCCACTCACAGACGGCATGTGGCAGCACTAGCAGTGAAGGGCGTATAAGGTTGCGGATAAAAGTGTAGTCTTCGTCGTAGCGCTGAAAGGGGAGATTCAGCTGTCAAAATGGGTAGACTAGGCCTGGTTAATAAAGTAACTGGTTCTCCACTGAACAACAAGCGGGACCTCAGGAAATGGAAAATTGATACATGACAAGAAGAATGGGGCACAAGTGATAAGGAACGGAGAGTACATACATCTTTTCCGGATATCACAGAAAGGTTAAGAATGAAGCATGCCGATCCTAGCCGCGGCATGGTGCATTTATTGACCAGGCACGGACGTTACCCACCAACTTGAACCGTATGAGTCTAAGAGACGCATATACATGTACATGCGGAGGTTTAGAAACCCCGAACACGCAATCCTATTCTGCAGGAAATACTGACAACACAGGAACACACCAGAAATACAAAACTTACAAACTGAACGACACGTATACGATGGTACGAACTAAACGTACTGACAGAAAAAATTTCTGATGAATGCCCTAAAGAGTACAGACGCGAGAGACCATTCAGAGACTATGAGGCACCTACACAGAAGCTATAGTGTGGAGGATGAAAACCAATACACAAAATAAGACCTGATAGAAACCCATGAGTCTAAACGTACTGTACAGCTATTAAAATAGATAACATACAACTAGACCAATAGGTGAACGTAGATGTAAAGTGTCGGCGCCCCTTCGCAGTTGCCTCAAGCAAACAAATGTGTGTGAGTTATTATGGGACTTAACTGCTAAGGTCATCAGTCCCTAAGCTTACACACTATTTAACCTAAATTATTCTAAGGACAAACACACACCCATGCCCGAGGGAGGACTCGAACCTCCGCCGGGACCAGCCGCACAGTCCATGACTGCAGCGCCTAGACCGCTCGGCTAATCCCGCGCGGCTCTCAGGCAAACACGGCAATTTAAACCTGGCAATAGCGTAATTATTTTACAAACAGATTTAGTAATTAGCCTAGTAATTATGGCTTAGCATAGATCTTCCTAGTCTAAAGGTAATTAAAGGTATTGGAGTCTGAGGATCAATGGCTTGACGACAAATTCCAAGGCTTTCATCCTCAGTACACCAAGTGACGGGACTACAAACTTCTTCCTTTCCTATCTTCTTTCCGCTTCTTGAGTCTCAACAATTTTTTTGTATTTCCTTTTCAAATTTCTTGTAAATAATTGTTAAAAGGTTTAGGAAAGCTGCCAAAAGAAAAGAAAAGAAAAGAAAGAAAGCAAAGCAAACAAAGATAACAAAATGAAAGAAAACAAAAATAAAGAGACAAAAACAAAGTATGAACAGCTATGACCCGCCTCCACGTGGCGGGACACGGGCAACGGCGCGATCGGATGCAGGAACTCGTGTGAGGGTTCTAGCTACGTCAACGCCCGTATACCGATCGCAGCGGCTAAGTGGTTAATAAAGACCCACCTTAAGCAATTCGGTGGTGGGTCATAAAATCAGGGCGGCAAGTGAAAAAAAATGTCCAAATGGGCATGAATAATGGGGTCTGGGCCAAGAGTGGAATCTTTTCCGAAACGGCTTTGTAAACTGTCTGCGTGCCGCCGCGGTTAAAGTATGCTGTAGATGGCGAAATGACGCTGTTCAAAACAGCCGCCGAGGCAACTGTAGAGCACCACGGGCCATAGATGACAGGGAGTGAACGTTGGCTGCGGAGACGTGTACGTGCGAAAAGACGAGCAACTGTTGAATAAATGACCGCCCAGATGAACTAAGGGTTAGCAACAGTGTTTTCTCAACGACCGAACAGCGAACATTGCAGTGCATGGGCTTCCGCCAACAGGCCCTGGTTTTTGCACTATGCTGACATCTTTTCATCGACGAAGAATGCTGGAATTTGCACGTCAGCGCCAGTACACCGCTGAGTGGCGACAGGTAGCCTTTTCAGAAGACATATGGCCGTTGGGATGTACGGCGTGAAACGTCGGAAAGTAGAGACCCTGGAACAATCGTCGGAACGGTCCAAGCCGGAGGGAGGGAGCGTTGTGGTCCGGGGAACGTTTTCGTGGCTTTCGCCGGTTGACCTACTCAGTCTGGAAGACGCAGTGGATCCTCGAGGATCATGTTCGCCCATAAATGCAGTTTGTTTTTCCTCGGCAAGATTGTATCTACCAGCAGGACAATGCAAATTGTCACACAGCTCATAGTGTACGAGCGTGGTTGGAAGAGAGCAAGGATGAATTTAGCTTACCTCCCTGGCCACCAAGGTCCCCGCATTTAAACCCAATCGAGAATCTGGGGAAGCACCGCGTTCAGGCTGTTCGTGCCATGGGTCCTCAGTCGAGAAACCTGGCGCAGCTGCTTACGGCACTGGATTCGGAATGGCTCCAAATCTCTGTCGGTATCTTCCAGAACATCGCTGGCTCTCTTCCTGCAGGTTTCGCATCGGCCCGCGCTGCAAAAGGTGGTTATTCAGGATTTAACTGGAGGTCACACTAATGTTTCTGGACGGCATCTTATTAGCAGCTGGATGTTAAAATGCTTAAAATTTACAGTGCTTGCACACGGACGTCCTGGTACAAATACTTCTTAACTGTCATAGGACAAAGAACCTGAAACTTTGACAATTACTTCCTATCGTGCGCATGCTCAGTAAATACATATATTGATAGAAATGTGTTCAAATGTGTGTGATTTTCAAAGGGGCCGAACTGCAGAGGTCACCGGTCCCTAGACTTACACACTACTTAAACTAGCTTAAACTAACTTATACTAAGAACAACACACACACACACACACACACACACACACACACACACACACACACACACGCCCGAGGGAGGACTCGAACCTCTGACGGGAGGGGCCGCGCAGTCAGTGACATGGCGCCTATGATAGTGTCGGAAGTTCCATGCGGCTTTTCGCGGATGATTCTGTAGTATACAGAGATGTTGTAGCATTAGAAAATTGCAGCGAAATGCAGGAAGATCTGCAGTGGATAGGCACTTGGTGCAGGGAGTGGCAACTGACCCTTAACATAAAAAAGTGGCACGTAAAATTCCCTCCGGCACACACCGTTGGGTGGCTTGCGGAGTATAAATGTAGATAACCGCGCGGCTATTAATAGAAATAAACTGCAATAAAAAATGCTCATATTACTGATCAACACATTCATTCTGTAGGAATAACTGAACGTAGGACTGATAGCAAATAGGTAGTAAATTTGCTTGGTTTATCACTGTACGACCGTTAAGAAATACCATTTCATTTCCGCGCGGGGTAACCGGGCGGTCAGGGGCGCTTTGCCACGGTTCGCGCGGCTCCCCCCGTCGGAAGTTCGAGTCCTCCCTCGGGCAAGGGTGTGTGTGTAGCCCTTAGCCAAATTTAGTTTAAGTTAGATTAAGTAGTGTGTAAGCCCAGGGACCCATGACCTCAGCAGTTTGGTTCCATAGTACTTTCCACAAATTTCCAGTCTTTTTTACCATTTGGTCTGTATGTAAGCAGAGATGATTCAATACAGTTTCACGTCTGATCGTTTGTAATAACTTCACTACGAAGTCGTATGCAGGCGTGGGTCCTATGGAGAGAAGGTCATTATGCTTATAGTCCTACTCTAAAAAGATATTTTAGTACAGTTATTTACATTTTTTCATATAGCAAAACACAAATTTTACAGCTAAGTATCGCAGAATAAAGTAGTATGGAAACCGGTGTGCAGTACTCGCGTCAGGCTATCTGTAGTAGGAAGGACAGGCCAAAGGGAGACTAAACATCATGTTGTGAGCTTTCTCTTTACTTTAAAAGAACACACTAAGTCAGATTTATTAAACATCTCAGTAGCGCTGATTACTAGGAAAATAATTTACAATGATAAAACTGTACCGGATTGATTAATAGGAAACAGATCAAAAATAATAATAAAAACTGTAGCAGTACAATAAAAGAGGTAAAAGTTGTTTACAAGAAGCATTATACAAAAAAATTAATATGGCCCGGAATAGCGGAGGTGCGCAAGGCATGCAACCCAGCCAAAATTGGCTTTAAATACTCCGTCCTGAATGGTACAAATAGTGTGTGAGAACCTTTATGAAGTTAACAGGTCTTAAATCTCCTAGTGTTTGGCCGCTTCAAAAACCAGCAGTCTATTCAAGGAATAAGATTAATAACCATTCAGCTGGCCTAGCCACACTTGCATAAACGTATTTCAGTAAACAAATGTAATAATTAGTCAAGTGTCAGTCGGTTAACACTTCAACAATTTAGATGAGCCATAAAAAAAATTAAAAGGAGAGCTGCAGTAGGCGCACTTGGCTAGACGCAGTGGACTCGGAAAGGTGAAGTTGTGCATTACCACCTGCACCCGGCAGGCCGTTCGGTCGGGAGAGGACTCAGGTTTCGTGCGCTGCATTTACTCTGTCAACCAGGTACATTCCACCTATGTCCGACCCAAAGGATCACAAATAGTAGCCTAATTAACAGAGCAATATATAATTTAGAACAGGAATTGGGCCAGGCCGGTGCTATAGATCGAACGCCGCCGCACGACAGGCAAAATTACAGCAAAAAGAAAAACAAGTAATTAAGTTTTCGGTGAGTTAACGGAGTCAAATCAACAAAACTTGTAGTGTGGCTAAAATATAAATATAGTTACCATGAAGAAAGTTCAGCTGGCAACTGCAGATTGTACCAAACTCTTGACACGTGGGTGAGGGGTAAACAAGCACCTGTTACGTGGAGCGGAGCACTAAACACCGAGCTAACGCTTTCAAATTGTCACACGTGTGTGAAATCTTATGGGACTTACCTGCTAAGGTGATCAGTCCTTTAGCTTACACACTACTTAACCAAAATTATGCTAAGGACAAACACCCACACACACCCATGCCCGAGGGAGGACTCGCACCTCCGCCGGGACCAGCCGCACAGCACATGACTGCAGCTAACGCTTTCAGTTGGCTATCGAACCCCTGAATAACGGCACATAGAATATAACCTTTTGAACAACATTACAGCCACATATAAGCTAGCAGCAACAAACGCAAAATAAAGTCATTGATAAGAGAGAGAGAGAGAGAGAGAGAGAGAGAGAGAGAGAGAGAGAGAGAGAGAGAGACTGACTTATTAAGATTAAAAAGCACCACCCTTGCAAAAAAAGAAATAAAAAGCCACAGTCAGATTTGATAGATAAACACCCAAACAGAGAAATGAAATTGTGAGGTCCAGTAATAGTACGTCCAGGACGTGGCACATGAAATAAACCCAATTAATACATGAATGCCCGCCGCTACAAATCCGATGCCTTACAGCAAGTAACACTCAGATAGGAGCATTGGGTAAATAAACAAATTTAGCAGTAGCCAAAAAAGTCTAATATGGAACCGGACATGAGCCTCTAATAACAAGGAAACTACCGAATTAAACAATCTCTGTACTGGTGCAGGAAATGGCAATCATCGCTATGGCTACTGCTGATGCTCGACTCACTTACATACGATAAAGAAAATCGGAAGCTCAGCAGACATATCCGTACAACATTCCAGGAAGGGCAGCGTGGAGCCGACACACAACTTCAACACAGCGGCGGTCCGCCCTCCGTCTCCAGACTGGTCAGTCGCTGAAGCACACCACACGCCTCGGTACGCACTCCTCACCTCCAAAGGTTTGCAGCCGACCACAACCGAGGTAATAATGGTTCACAGTCAAGGAACCCACCTGAGTGTCTCTTCCTCGTATCGCTGCTACGCTCAGGGACTGCGACTGTTAACTGGCGACCCTACTCGAGCTATCAACTGCCAGAACACTGCTCGCCTCGCAGCCAGTTTCCAACTTGGCCGCCTCACCCCGAGCGAACTGCCTTCACCTTTCCAGTCTCACTGTCACTGCCGTCGCACCTCCAATGTACGCGCGAACCACGCGCTCCGAAGGCAAGGATGTTTTAGTAGAGACTGTGGCACGATCCATCGATTGCGCAAAAGTTAAAAAGTTGTTTCGGAAACAGCAGGGAATTCTAGAACTTGTAATCTATATTTCACACAGGATAGTGTTCAGATGCTAACCTCACGGCTATCCCACATGGATGGGCTTGCGACGTGAACTCCTGCAGAAAGAATTGCAGCCACGTAAAGGGGCCAGTTACCAGATGGACATACTTGCTGCAACCCGCCAACAACATATCTGACACTGTGAATCAACAGGTAGATCCGGTAATACATGCAGGTTGAGTAAAGCGGGGAAGATAGAGTAAAACTGCCTCCCCCGACACCCCCCCCCCCACACACACACACACACTACCCTTCCCCACCATCACACTAAGAAAAAATAACCTAAGGGATGACTTAACGAGCGTACATGGCAAGAACTGAAGGAAACGGGATTCTCATCCTTTACACGCTCACATAGCCACCGTATACTGACCTGTGTTCACAATCGTAGTGCTAATATAATACAGATAATGAGGAGCGCACACTTTATTAAGTTCATATCATGACATTGTCAAAAATGTGAACCACTGTTACTCTTACAGTTCTTAAATTAATGTCAATATGTATATCTCAGGATTCCGGGCATGCTGGTAACCATTTCAATTTTTAAATTTCTCTGAATAGGAATTCTTTGGACATTATGTTAGAGCAAAGCACTCAGCACTGATGTAAAGAAATTATTATTTTCATATTAAAATTATTTTTATTCATATTAAACTCTTAGGCATGTTAAAAGTGGGAGCCATAGCAGTGAAAACAGGCTATATTTCTTTTCTTGCCCATCATACGGAAAGTCTGGATGCAGGTTCGGCAACTGTAGTCCTGTTATTAATAAAATGCCAGCACAAGTTGCACTTTAGTTTTTACTTGAAAAAACGTCATGTTTCAGCCCCCCGGCCGTTATTCAGTGGTACCTATATACTATGGAACTACAGCGTAAAACAGAACTACTAAAATACAGCTGTAGAAATAGACATACTCAACAAAAATGTAATAGAAGAAATTTGTGAAACAACCTGTCCACATACTTCATGAAAAAATAAGAAAATACAATGTGGTGCGAATTAGTCTGTCATTAAAAAGAGGTGTACCTTACATAACCTAAGTTATGTTGAAAATTAACTTGCTAACGAGAATCATCAGAACAACATAATAACATAAATATTACCTGTAGTCGCATACAGCCTAAGAAATCGACAGAAAGATTATGAAGGAGAAAATATGTAAAAAGTATTAATATCAAAATAGATCCCACAATAGACGAAAATCTCTTAGTTATCATATTTTTCTGCATTTTTTCTTATGTTCAATTATTTTGTCAACTTTTATCACATCACTAACCTCTTACTGCTTAAATACCTGTATTCTACTGGCGTTGCCTGGAACTTGTCTCGTCCCTATTTCGCTGCCGCCTCACGGCGGGTCTCAGCAGTCGTTCTGTGTCCTCTCAGGACGCCAAACGTGTAGAGTCACGTGACAATTGTCATTTTCTTGGGCTGTAAACAATTTCAGACAACATTTTTGTTATTATGTTGTTTTCACGATGTTTGTTGACAAATTCATTTTCAACATTATTTATGTCATGTAATATCTGGCGATGTCAGTGCAAAATTTTGAAGTTAAAAGTTGGCGTTCGTCTTTCAACAGCTTCTCCACTCACAACGCCCGACTGCTGTCATTGCTCTGAAGATGGTCTGCAAATAGACTGAAACCGGTCACCATCGTAGTAAAAGTTCTTATGCGAACAAGACCTACTCTTTAACTTCAGAATTTTGGTGAACTTTCGTTTCCATACTATGCAGACACATCTCAATAATGGCCTTGGGGACTGAAAGCGGCCGTAGTTATCAAAACAAAAGATAATGGAGGAACTGGTTATTACACACTGAAGTGTCAAAGAAACTGGTATAGGCAGGCGTATTCAAATACAGTACAGTACAGGAAGAGTACGTCGTTGGGGCGGCAGCGCCTATATAGGACAAGTGTCTGGCGGACTTGTTAGATCGGTTTCTGCTGCTACAATGAAAGGTTATCAAGATCTGAGTGAGTTTGAAAGTCATGTTATAGTCACCGCGTGAGCAATGGGGCACAGTATCTCCGAGGTAGCGATGAAGGGGGTATTTTTCCGTACAACCATTTCACGGTTGCACCCTGAATATCAGGAATCCGATAAAACATCAATTCTCCGACATCGCTGCGGCCGAAAAATGATCCTGAAACGAGGACTGAAGAGAATCGTTCAGTGTGACAGAAGAGCAACCCTTCCGCAATTTGCTGCGGATTTCAGTGCTGGACCATCAACAAGTGTCAGCGTGCGAACCATTTAACGAAACATCATCGATATGGGCTTCTGGAGCCGAAGGCCCACTCGTGTATCCTCGATGACTGCACGACAGAAAGCTTCTCGCTTCGCCTCGGCCCGTCAACACGTATATAGGACTGTTGATAACTGGAAACATGTTGCCTGATCGGACGAGCCTCGGTTCAAATTGTATCGAGCGGATCGCCGTGAACAGATATTGCGACAACTGAATGAGTCCATCGACCCTGCATGTCAGTAGGGGAATGTTCAAGCTGGTGGAGGCTCTGTATGGTGTGGGGAGTGTGCAGTTGGAGTGATATGGGACCCCTGATACAGATGACACGTACGTAAGAATGGTTCAAATGGCTCTGAGCACTATGGGACGTAACTTCTGACGTCATCAGTCCCATAGAACTTAGATCTACTTAAACCTAATTAACCTAAGGACATGACGCACATCCAATCCCGAGGCAGGATTCGAACCTGCGAGTGTAGCGGTCGCGCAGTTCCAGACTGTAGCGCCTAGAACCGCTCGGCCACACACGTAAGCATTCTATCTGATCACCTGCATCCACTCATGCCCATTGTTAATTCCGACGGACTTGGACAATTCCAAAAGGACAGTGCTACACATCACACGTCCAGAATTGCTACAGAGTGGCTCCAGGAACACTCTTTTAAATTTGAACACTTCCGCTGGCCACCTCCCGAGACATGAACATTATTGAGCATGTCTGGGTTGCCTTGCAATGTAGTGTTCAGAAGAGATCTCCACCCCCTCATATTCTTACAGATTTATGGACAGCCCTGCAGGATTCATGGTATCGGCTCCCTCCGACATACTTCAGACAACAGTCGAATCCATGCCACGTTATCATGCGGCACTTCTGCGTGCTCTCGGAGGCCCCTACACGATATTAGGCAGTGTACCAGTTTCTTTGGATCTGGCTGGGTAGGAGGTAGCAGGTAGATAAATGGGGGGAGAGAGAGAGAGAGAGAGAGAGAGAGAGAGAGAGAGAGAGAGAGAGAAAGAGAGAACCGTACTGGTTCAGATACTGATGAGATACTAGTAGATGTATGGTCTTGAGGATGGTATTGCTCCAGAAATACACTACTGGCCATTAACATTGCTACACCACGAAGATGACGTGCTACAGACGCGAAATTTAACGACAGGAAGAACATGCTGTGATATGCAAATGATTAGCTTTTCAGAGCATTCACACAAGGTTGGCGCCGGTGGCGACACCTACAACGTGCTGACATGAGAAAAGTTTCCAACCAATTTCTCATACACAAACAGTTGACTGGCGTTGCCTGGTGAAACGTTGTTGTGATGCCTCGTGTAAGGTGGAGAAATGCGTACCATCACATTTCCGACTTTGATAAAAGTCGGATTGTAGCCTATCGCGATTGCCCCCCCCCCCCCCTGCGGGTTCGGGGGTAAGAATCGGCCCGACGTATTCCTGCCTGTCGTAAGAGGCGACTAAAAGGAGTTTCAACCGTTTCGACCTTCCATGTGATGGTCCCCCTTGTGGTTTCACCTCCTTTTTTCAAAATTCTACAGAAGTACGAGCCTTTTGGGGAAGGACACCTTATGTAGTGCATCATTGGTCCTCAGTGCACTAAGACCTTGGCACTCAGCATTGTAACGGCGTTGTAACCACTCCCATTATTCCTCAAATTGGGCCTAAACGCCTGACGGGTTGCACAAGTTATGCCCATAGTGCGTCCCCATCTGCAGCTACGATCATGATGGACTTTCCATGGCACCCGAAATCCAGCACGGTAGCCAGCCCGTTGTGGTGGGGTCGTCATGTACCCTCTAGGGTACCTGAGCTGCACCCTCCCCACGTCGGGCAAGGAGTAGATGCCCGTCTCCTTGGGGCATCGGGACTCCCGGCAACAGTCATCCTGCCAGGCGGCCCTTGCTGAGGCTGGGTGGCGCCCGTGGGGAGAGCCCCTGGTCGGAGTGGGTGATATCGGGGCAGACGTTTCGCACATGAAACGTCAACATGTATAAGGTCGCTCTGCGGCCGAGTCTTTTAAAAAGAAAGGTACTGTCTCCGGTTCTGGTTCTCCTGCCCTTTCCCCCTTGGCCACTCCCTGGGAGGAAAGACAGGCCCGCTGGCTTGGGGCAAAGTACTTCCCCCGCTATTTAGTCTGTTCTCGGACCGATGGGGGGACGTTCGCCACCTCCAAGCCATGTTCTTTGTCCAGCACATTGAGGACATCTTCCGGGAAGTCGAGGCTCTCAGTAAAATGCGTTTGGGGTCCGTTCTTGTAAAGACCACCTCCGCCACACAGTCGGCGGCGCTCCAGGTGTGCGACCGACTAGGGGACATCCCAGTGTCTATTGTGCCGCATCTGGCTCTGAATAGGACGCAGGGGGTTATTTTTCATCGAGACCTCCTGCTGCAATCTGATGAGGCGCTCAGGGCCAAACTGGAGCGCTGAGGCGTGCGTTTCGTCTGGCGAGTTCAGCGCGGCCCCAAAGACCGTCGCATCGAAACCGGAGCCTTTATCCTCGCCTTCGAGGGGGACGTCTCCCAGAGAAGGTAAAGGTGATGTGTTACCGGTGCGACGTGCGACCTTATGTCCCGCCTCCTATGGACTGCTTTCGGTGTTTGCGCTTTGGGCACATGTCGTCACGGTGCGAGGCTGAGCCCCTTTGTGGCGATTGCGAACGTCCTCTTCGTGAGGAATATACATGCACCCCACCACCTCGGTGCGTCAATTGTTCTGGCATCCACTCTCCTAGATCTTTAGACTGCCCCATGTATCAGAAGGAGAAGAAGATTCAAGACTTAAAAACTTTGGATCGTCTCTCTTATTCTGAGGCCAGGAAGAAGTATGACTGCCTCCATCCCGTGACATTGACAACTTCGTTTGCCTCAGTTATGTCCACTCCTTCCACAGTATCCTCACCCCTATCCTGTCTCCCCTCCACCTCCTCACCCCATCTGGGGTCTATGCCTCCGCCTCCCAAATCCCTCCCTTCCCAATCCTCCTCCCTCGCGGCCCCTGCCCCCTCTGCCCCGGGGCCACCCTTCCTCCTCCGCCGCCTGAGAAGCGATCCTCTTCTCAGATATCCATCGAGGAAATGTTCCGGACCCTGGCTTCCGAGGTCCGGCGTTCCAAAACGGACCCCGCGCGTGAGGACCTCCTCCGGGTCCAGCCCACCATCCCCGTGCCTCATCGGCCTTCCAAGAAGGCCTCCAAGAAGAAATCTTTATCCCCCTCTCCACCCCGGCGCGTTTCGGCTGACGCTCCATCCGTGAGTCGCTGCTCCCGGCTGTCCTCAGTTCCGCCGGGACACTCTGCTGCCAGGCGCTCAGCTGGCCTCTCGTCGGCGAATGATGCTGCCCCTCCTACGCAACCCGCGAAAGCGGCCGCCGCTAGCGACAATTCGATGGAACAGGATCCGCCTCCCGCCGGTTGTAGCGTTGTTCCCTTGACACCTGGCGTGACCAGCCCTTCACCCGTGTCGTTCGCCCTCTTTTCTGACTAGCGATGGCTTTGTTACATTGGAATGTAAGAGGTATTCGATCTAATCAGGAGGAATTACAACTGCTCCTCCGCCTGCACTGTCCGCTCGTCCTTGGTCTCCAGGAAACCAAGTTACGCCCAACTGACCGTATTGCTTTTACCCACTATACCTCGGCGCGGTCTGACCTCCCCCCTGTGGACGGTATTCCAGCTCATGGTGGGGTCATGTTGCTCGTTCAGGACGATGTCTATTACCATCCCCTCCCATTGACCACCCCACTCCAAGCAATAGCTGTCCGTATTACTCTTTCTGCCTTTACTTTTTCTGTTTGTACCGTCTACACTCCATCGTCATCCGCAGTTAGTCAGGCTGACATGATGCACCTGATTGTTCAGCTTCCTCCGCCGTTTTTATTGTTTGGCGACTTCAATGCCCATCATCCCCTTTGGGGCTCTCCTGCATCCTGTCAGAGAGGCTCCCTCTTGGCGGATGTCTTCAACCATCTCAATCTTGTCTGCCTCAATACCGGCACCCCGACTTTCCTCTCGGACTGTACTCATACCTACTCCCACTAGGACCTCTCGATTTGTTCTACCACTCTTGCCCGTCGGTTCGAGTGTTATGTTCTTTCTGACACCTATTCGAGCGACCACTTCCCCTGTGTCGTTCATCTCCTGCACCACACCTCATCCCCACGTCCTTCGAGCTGGAACATACCTAAAGCTGACTAGGGACTTTACTCCTCCCTGGCGACCTTTCCGGACCACGATTTTCTCAGTTGTGACAGTCAGGTCGAATACCTCACGCATGTTATCATCAATGCTGCCGAACGTTCCATTCCTCGTACTGCCTCTTCTTCACGTCGCGTTTCCGTCCCCTGGTGGAATGAGGTTTGTCGAGACGCTATCCGTGCTCTATGACGTGCTTTACGCACCTTTCGCCGCCATCCTACGTTGGCGAATTGTATTGGATACAAACGACTCCGAGCGCAATGCCGTAGAGTCATCAAAGATAGCAAAAAAGCTTGTTGGGCCTCTTTCACCAGCTCCTTTAACAGTTTTACTCCCTCTTCTGTCGTCTAGGGTGGCCTGCGATGGCTGTCGGGCATTAAGGCCCACTCCTCGGTACCTGGTCTGACTTCAGGTGGTGAGGTCATTGTTGATCCTGTGGATTTCTCCAACGCCTTCCGCCGCTTTTTCGCGGAGGTTTCAAGCTCCGCCCATTACCACCCTGCCTTCCTTCCCAGGAAAGAGGCAGAAGAGGCTCGGCGACCTTCCTTCCTGAATCTGGAAAATTATAATGCCCCCTTTACTATGCAGGAACTCGAACGTGCACTTGCCCTGTCCCGGACCTCTGCTCCGGGGTCAGATGCCATTAACGTTCAGACGCTGGCACACCTTTCTCCGGCAGGCAAAAGCTTCCTTCTTCGTACCTACAATCGCGTCTGGACCGAAGGTCAAGTCCCCATGCGTTGGCGTGACGCCGTCATTGGTCCTATACCCAAACCCAGGAAGGATAGACACCTTCCTTCTAGTTACCGCCCCATTTCTCTTACAAGCTGTGTCTGTAAGTTGATGGAGCGCATGGTTAACGCTCGGTTAGTTTGGATTCTTGAATCTCGACGGCTACTTACCAACGTTCAACGCGGCTTTCGTCGCCGCCGCTCCGCTGTTGACCACCTTGTGACCTTTTCGACATTCATCATGAACAACTTTTTGCGAAAGCGCCAAACGGTCGCCGTTTTTCTTCGATTTGGAGAAGGCTTATGAGACCTGTTGGAGAGGAGGTATCATCCGCACTATGCACAGGTGGGGTCTACGTGGTCGCCTGCCCCTTTTTCTTGATTCCTTTTTAACAGATCGAAAGTTTAGGGTACGTGTGGGTTCCGTATTGTCCGACGTCTTCCTCCAGGAGAACGGAGTGCCTCAGGGCTCCGTCTTGAGCGTAGCCCTTTTTGCCATAGCGATCAATCCAATTATGGATTGCATTCCACCTAATGTCTCAGGCTCTCTTTTTGTCGATGACTTCGCGATCTACTGCAGTGCCCAGCGAACATGCCTCCTGGAGCGCTGCCTTCAGCGTTGTCTAGACAGCCTATACTCATGGAGTGTGGCAAATGGCTTCCGGTTCTCTGAGGAGAAGACAGTTTGCATCAACTTTTGACGATACAAAGCGTTCCTTCCGCCATCCTTACATCTCGGTCCCGTTGTTCTCCCATTCGTGGAAACAACTAAGTTTCTAGGGCTCACACTGGACAGGAAACTTTGTTGGTCTCCGCACGTCTCTTATTTGGCTGCTCGTTGTAAACATTCCCTTAATGTCCTCAGAGTTCTTAGTGCTTCATCTTGGGGAGCGGATCGCACTGTCCTGCTTCGCTTGTATCGGTCCATAGTCCGATCAAAGCTGGATTATGGGAGCCTCGTCTACTCGTCTGCTCGGCCATCCCTCTTACGCCATCTCAACTCCATCCACCATAGGGGGTTACGTCTTGCGACCGGAGCTTTCTACACTAGTCCCGTCGAGAGTCTTTATGCTGAAGCTGCCGAATTACCATTGACCTACAAGCGCGACGTACTGCTTTGTCGGTATGCCTGCCGGCTGTTGTCAATGCCCGACCACCCCTCTTATCAGTCCTTCTTCGCCGATTCTCTCGACCGTCAGTGAGGGTTGTATGTGTCTGCCCTGCTGCCCCCCGGAGTCCGCTTTCGTCGCCTGCTTCGACAATTGGATTTTGCCCTCCCTACCACCTCCAGAGAGGGTGAGAGCCCGACACCACCTTGGCTCCAGGCTCCGGTTCATGTTTATCTCGACCTCAGCTCGCTCCCGAAGGAGGGTACTCCAGTTGCAGTGTATTGCTCACGGTTTGTCGAACATCGTGCGCGACTTGCCAGTCACACCTTTATTTACACTGATGGCTCCAAAACTGACGATGGTGTCGGCTGTGCCTTTGTCGTCGGGGCCGTCATCTTTAAATACCGGCTCCTCGACCAATATTCCAGCTTTACGGCCGAGCTTTTTGCTCTCCATCAGGCCGTTCAGTATGCCCTCCGCCACCGCCATTCATCGTATGTACTCGGCTCTGATTCACTTAGTGCTCTTCAGAGCCTTGGAGCTCCATATCCGGTCCATCCCTTGGTGCAACGGATCCAGCAGTCCCTCCATTCTTTCGCTGAGGGTGGCTCTCCTGTCAGCTTTCTGTGGGTTCCCGGCCATGTAGGAGTGCCTGGGAATGAGGCTGCTGATGCTGCAGCCAAGGCTGCAGTCCTCCTGCCTCGGCCAGCCTCCTATTGTGTCCCGTCATCTGACGTTAGTGGGGTTGTTTGTAAGGGGCTTGTGTCCTTGTGGTGGGATACTTGGTCCTCACTTCAAGGAAACAAGCTCCGGGCAGTCAAACCGTTCCCAACTGCTTGGACAACCTCCTCCCGACCATATCGGCGAGAGGAGGTCTTTCTGAGCAGGTTGCGGATTGGGCATTGCCGGTTTAGCCACCGCTACCTGCTCTCCGGTGACCCAGTCACGCAGTGCCCTTGTGGTCATGCATTAACAGTGCGCCATGTTTTATTGTCGTTTCCCCGTTTTAGTCAATTTCGTGTTGTCCTGTCTCTGCCATCTACTTTACAGGATATTTTAGCGGATGACGCTCGAGCAGCTGCTCGTGTTCTTCGTTTCATTACTTTGACTGGCTTGTCCAAAGACATCTAACTCTTTCACTTATTTTATCTGCAGCTTTGTAAGAACTTTCTGGTGTCCCCCCCCCCTTCAGTTTTACTAGATTCTATGTGCTCTAACAATTGTGACTGTGGGCTAATGACCTCAGTAGTTGAGCGCCCTTAAACCCCAAACAAAAAAAAAAAAAAACAATATCGCGATTGCGGTTTATCGTATCGCGACATTGCTGCTCGCGTTCTTCGAGATCCAATGACTGTTAGCAGAATTTGGAATCGGTGGGTTCAGGAGTTCAATACGGAACACCGTGCTGGATCCCAACGGCCTCATATCACTAGCAGTCGAGATGACAGGCATCTTATCCGATTGGCTGTAACGGATCGTGCGTCTCGATCCCTGAGTCAACAGATGGGGACGTTTGCAAGACAACAACCATTTGCACCAACAGTTCGACGACGTTTGCAGCAGCGTGGACGATCAGCTCGGAGACTATGGCTGCGGTTACCCTTGACGGTGCATCACAGACAGGAGCGCCTGCGATGGTGTACTCAACGACAAATCTGGATGTTCGAATGGCAAAACGTCATTTTTTCTGAGGAATCCAGGTTCTGTTTACAGCATCATTATGGTCGCATCCGTGTTTGGCGACATCGCTGTGAACGCACATTGGAAGCGTGTATTCGTCATCGTTATACTGGCGTACCACCTGGCGTGAAGGTATGGGGTGCCTTTGGTTACACGGTTCGGTCACCTCTTGTTCGCATTGACAGCACTTTGAACAGTGGACGTTACATTTCAGATGTGTTGCGACCCGTGCCTATACCCTTCATCGATCTCTGCGAAAGCCTACATTTCAGCAGGATAATGCACGACCGCATGTTGCATGTCCTGTACGGGCCGTTCTGGACACAGAAAATGTTCGACTGCTGCCCTGGCCAGCACATTCTCTAGATCTATCACAAACTGAAAACGTCTGGTCAATGCTGGCCGAGGAGCTGGCTTGTCACAATACGCGAGTCACTACTCCTGATGAACTGTGGTATCTTGTTGAAGCTGTATGGGCAGTTGTATCTGTACACGCCATCCAGGCTCTGCTTGACTCAATGCGCAGGCGTATCAAGGCCGTTATTACGGCCAGTGGTGGTTGTTTTGGGTATCGATTTCTCAGGATCTATGCACTAAAATTGCTTGAAAATATAATCACATGTCAGTTGTAGTTTAATACACTCCTGGAAATGGAAAAAAGAACACATTGACACCGGTGTGTCAGACCCACCATACTTGCTCCGGACACTGCGAGAGGGCTGTACAAGCAATTATCACACGCACGGCACAGCGGACACACCAGGAACCGCGGTGTTGGCCGTCGAATGGCACTAGCCGCGCAGCATTTGTGCACCGCCGCCGTCAGTGGCAGCCAGTTTGCCGTGGCATACGGAGCTCCATCGCAGTCTTTAACACTGGTAGCATGCCGCGACAGCGTGGACGTGAACCGTATGTGCAGTTGACGGACTTTGAGCGAGGGCGTATAGTGGGCATGCGGGAGGCCGGGTGGACGTACCGCCGAATTGCTCAACACGTGGGGCGTGAGGTCTCCACAGTACATCGATGTTGTCGCCAGTGGTCGGTGGAAGGTGCACGTGCCCGTCGACCTGGGACCGGACCGCAGCGACGCACGGATGCACGCCAAGACCGTAGGATCCTACGCAGTGCCGTAGGGGACCGCACCGCCACTTCCCAGCAAATTAGGGACACTGTTGCTCCTGGGGTATCGGCGAGGACCATTCGCAACCGTCTCCATGAAGCTGGGCTGCGGTCCCGCACACCGTTAGGCCGTCTTCCGCTCACGCCCCAACATCGTGCAGCCCGCCTCCAGTGGTGTCGCGACAGGCGTGAATGGAGGGACGAATGGAGACGTGTCGTCTTCAGCGATGAGAGTCGCTTCTGCCTTGGTGCCAATGGTGGTCGTATGCGTGTTTGGCGCCGTGCAGGTGAGCGCCACAATCAGGACTGCATACGACCGAGGCACATAGGGCCAACACCCGGCATCATGGTGTGGGGAGCGATCTCCTACACTGGCCGTACACCACTGGTGATCGTCGAGGGGACACTGAATAGTGCACGGTACATCCAAACCGTCATCGAACCCATCGTTCTACCATTCCTAGACCGGCAAGAGAACTTGCTGTTCCAACAGGACAATGCACGTCCGCATGTATCCCGTGCCACCCAACGTGCTCTAGAAGGTGTAAGTCAACTACCCTGGCCAGCAAGATCTCCGGATCTGTCCCCCATTGAGCATGTTTGGGACTGGATGAATCGTCATCTCATGCGGTCTGCACGTCCAGCACGAACGCTGGTCCAACTGAGGCGCCAGGTGGAAATGGCATGGCAATCCGTTCCAAAGGACTACATCCAGCATCTCTACGATCGTCTCCATGGGAGAATAGCAGCCTGCATTGCTGCGAAAGGTGGATATACACTGTACTAGTGCCGACATTGTGCATGCTCTGTTGCCTGTGTCTATGTGCCTGTGGTTCTGTCAGTGTGATCATGTGATGTATCTGACCCCAGGAATGTGTCAATAAAGTTTCCCCTTCCTGGGACAATGAATTCACGGTGTTCTTATTTCAATTTCCAGGAGTGTATATTTGTGCAATGAATACCCGTTTATCATCTGCATTTCTTCTTGGTGTAGCAATTTTAATGGCCAGTAGTTTATTTGTTGGCTGTAAGGCACGATAATCAGAAGACAAATTACTGATAATCGTTGTTCTGGGGTATCAGTCTCGTGTGGAACAGAAATGAGAGAAAAGTAATAGAACCTCAAGAATCTTCCACTGTACACTGTAAGATAGTTTACTGAGTATAATTTTACATTCATCTATCGTGAGAGCCAGATTGTTTTAGCTTCCAGCATGTAAAGAAATATGCAGCAGATATATAAAACGATCATCTTTAAGGGATTTCTCTACGGCTCATGGTTTGGTGCTTCCTTGCCGTCGGGTACGTTTCAGCCCTCTCCTGAGTGATCCTCTTCAGGTGTCCGTTCGTCGCAGCGACAACCGCGACGCCCGCGGCCGCCGCCCTGATTACGAGCGTTAAGTGCATTGCGCGCCGCGGATGAGAGCGCCGTCGCAGCCGGCCGGCGCCTCGGCCTGACCCGCGCCCCGGGCGCAACCGCGCCTGCCGGCCCCAAACTAATGCGTTTCCCGGGCCCTCACTTAGTCACGAGGCATTAGACGACACGCTTCTGACTCCCACTGCCAGCTCTCGTGGGAGCGCGCCGTTTACCACAGAGTGTACGAGGGTGGAGGATAGAGACGGACTTCCAAGTTTAGCAGCGTTTTATCACAATTTTTAGTGCGGTTAAGAAAAATATCACAGATGACAGAAAAAACCATTCCAAACGACCAACCATGACTTTGCGTTTGAATGCGGTAACGAGTGATCTGTTGCAACCACGACAATGATGCTTAAGTTCCGATATTGTTAGCCGCCTTGTAGAATCTGTCTGCCATTGCTGTCAAATACTGCATCCGACAAGTGAAACTGATAGAAATTGTGCGCAACATGTGGTAGTTTTATCTGCAAGTTAATTACAACGGTCGTTGTGTCTCCCGGCAGCCCATGTCCGAATTCTTAACTAACAATAACAATAATGATAATAATTGCACCTGTATGTTTTATTTATTGAGTGAAAATGACAATATTTCCCCTTTGTCCGCATTTATTTAAACATCATCTTCGTTAAATATCTAGTTTTAGTCTTTATCAAGTGGTGGACATAGATAAAAAGCCTATCCCCATACTATCTGATAGTGAGAGTGATAGAATTGAATTTTCCCATGATGGGAATACTGAAGGGCGATCTGTTTTAATTGTTAGAAAATTCAAAAGCCAACATTGCACATACCATTTTTTTTTATCCAAGACAAAATGTTTCAACAGTCTTAGCTGTCATCTTCAGGTCTTTAATTTTTTCTTTTTTTTGTCGTAAAACATGCCCGTTTTACGCTGACCTAATGCACAAGATGTGAAATGTATAAAACTCAGCACATTATAAATGTGCATGAGGTTAGCATAAATTGAGCATGTTTTACTACATAAAAAGTTTAACACCTGAAGGTGACAGCTAAGACTGATGAAACTGGTTGTCTTAAATAAAGAAATATTTTGGAGTGATAGTAGCTTCACCCAGGTTTGTCACCATTTTTTGAATCATCAGTTTTCTGAGTGGTTGGATTTACAGGAAACACAGCGACCCTCCCCCGCTTCATGTGGTTAACACTAATAAGGGGGAGACCTCAGACACGCTCAATTGAATCGGCTCGTATTTGGCAGGTCGCTTGGTTAAAATGGAAGACTAAGATTTTAGGCTCAACCCCCCCATCCCCCCCACGCCTGAAGGCCGACCCACGCGTTCGCACGCGTAGCCGGTGACGGGGTAACGCGTAATTCCCCGCCCTGGGTAGACAAGTAAGGCACGCACGTACCCCCTGGTAAAGGCCAGGCCCAGGGAGGGGTGATCGACTGAACTGATACCTTCTGACCATGCCGATTGGTCCCTCCGTCTGTTTCTCGGGAGGTGTGGCCTGAGGTGTAAACATTCACCTAAGGCGGGAGTGCCCTCTGACAGGGTCCCCATAAGGAAGGAGCGCGCCATCGGAGACGCTGGCAATCATGGGGGATTCCTCCGCAATGGATTTCTCTTCTTCTCTCTCGACTTCTGCCCACAAACGGAAACATGACCAGCCACCAGTGACAAAGGTACTACCGCCTGCCCCACAATTCCTCGTCGTTTCTCGATCTGAGGATGGAAAGGATTTTTCCTCTGTCAACCCTTTCGTTATCCAGAAGGGCGTAGATGCCATAGCCGGTACTGTTAAGGCTTGTACAAGGTTGCGTAATGGTACCTTACTACGAGAAACTGAGAGCGCCTTTCAGGCACAGAAACTGCTTCGAGCCACACTCCTGCACACGTTCCCTGTCCGGGTGGAGGCTCACCGAACTTTGAATTCGTCTCGTGCTGTGGTCTATACTAGATCTCTCGACGGATTGACTGACGAGGAGATTCAATCTTTCCTCGCTGAGCAGGGCGTGACGGCTGTCCATTGGGTCCTGAAAAAGGTCGACAATGGCCTTGTACCGACCCGGACGCTTTTCTTGATAGTGTTCAGCTGCCATCGCGCATCAAAGCGGGCTACGAGGTTATTTCTGTTCGCCCCTATGTCCCGACACCTACGCGCTGCTACCAGTGTCAGCGTTTTAATCACACTCGCCAGTCTTATTCCAATGCGGCTAAATGTGTCACTTGTGGCAGGGACGCCCATGAGGGTGACTGTACACCTCCGTCTCCTCGTTGTGTGAACTGTCAGGGTGACCATGCAGCGTCCTCCCGCGACTGCCCCATCTATAAGGAAGAACGATGTATCCAAGAAATTCGGGTCAAAGAGAAAGTGTCCACCTCGGCTGCTCGCAAGCTATTTGCTAGTAGGAAGCCCATGCTGCTCCCAGCGGGTAAATTCAGTACTGTCCTCGCCTCTCCTCGGACTACCAGGGAGGTGGCAACCCAGACATGCGATCCGACCTTTAGCACCACGGTCGTCCGTTCGGCCAGTGCTAAGATCGCGCGGTCGACGTCTCCTCTTCCTCCCATCACCCCACAGACACAAGCCCCTTCATCAGCTTCTGCTAAGACGAAGACCCAGAAGTCAGATGCACGGGCCTTCAAGAAGGAACCGTCCCGTGCAGACTTCCTACGTACCTCGACCTCCCAGCCATCGACCAGTACTTCCACCAAATGACCTTCCAAGAAGGCTCATAGGAAGCACAGTTCTCCTTCTCCGCCACGGCGCATTTCTTCTCCTGCGCCACCCAGCGGTTGCTGTCCTAGGCCGTCATCCGTTTCGCCTGGCCGCACCGCTGGTAGCCGAACATCTGGCCGTTCACCAGCGGAGGAAGCTCCCCCTCCCGGCCATCTTACCGAGATGGCCGATGAACCTATACAACCAATGGACGATGACTGTCCGCTTACTGATAGTGGCGGCAGTGCTCGCTCGAAGCCAGGCCCTCAGCGGCCTTCGAGGTGACCCCTTCTTTCATTTTTCTTTTCTTCTTACGATGGCACTTATTCACTGGAATATTCGCAGCATTCGCTCCAACCGAGAGGACTTGCAGTTGCTGCTCCGCTTGCGCCGTCCGCTCGTCGTAGCCCTCCAGGAAACGAAGCTACGCCCATGCGATCAAATTGCCTTGGCACACTACACCTCTGTGCGTTTTGACCTACCCCTTGTGGTAGGTATTCCGGCTCATGGAGGGGTTATGTTGCTGGTCTGGGATGATATTTACTACGATCCCATCACATTGCACACCGGCCTGCAGGCAGTTGTCATCCGAATTACTCTCCCCACTTTCACATTTTCCATTTGTACCGTTTACGCTCCGTCGTCGTCTGCCGTTACCAGGGCAGACATGATGCAAATAATAGCTCAGCTCCCTGCACCATTTTTGTTAACCGGAGACTTCAATGCCCACCATCCCCTTTGGGGCTCTCCAGCATCCCGCCCGATGGGCTCCCTGTTAGCAGACCTTTTCAACTAGCTCAATCTTGTCTGCCTCAATACTGGCGCCCCTACTTTTCTTTCGGACACATCTCACACCTATTCCCAATTAGACCTCTCTATATGTACTACCTAACTTGCACGTCGGTTTGAGTGGTATGCACTTTCTGATACATATACGAGCGACCACTTCCCGTGTGTTATCCATCTCCAGCAGCATACCCCCTCTCCGTGCTCATCTAGTTGGAACATCTCCAAAGCAGACTGGGGGCTCTTCTCTTCCAGGGCGATCTTTCAGGATCAAACCTTCACAAGCTGCGATCGTCAGGTCGCACACCTCACGGAAGTCATTCTCACTGCTGCTGAATATTCCATCCCTCACCCTACTTCTTCTCCACGTCGCGTACCGGCCCTCTGGTGGACCGCAGCATGTAGAGACGCTTTACGTGCTCGTCGACGTGCTTTACGCACCTTTAAACGCCACCCTACAGTGGCGAATTGTATCAATTATAAACGATTACGTGCACAGTGTCGTCGTATTATTAAAGAAAGCAAGAAAGCCAGCTGGGCTGCTTTCACAAGCACCTTCAACAGTTTTACTCCTTCTTCTGTTGTCAGGGGTAGCCTGCGCCGGCTATCTGGCACTAAGGTCCACTCACCAGTTTCTGGCTTGACGGTCGCGAATGACGTCCTTGTGGCCCCTCCGGATGTCTCCAATGCCTTCGGCCGCTTTTTCGCAGAGGTTTCGAGCTCCACTCATTACCACCCTGCCTTCCCCCCCCCCCCCCCCCCCCCCGAAAACAGGCAGAGGAGGCTAGGCCACCTAACTTCCGCTCCTCGAATCGTGAAAGTTATAATGCCCCATTCACCATGCGGGAACTCGAACGCATTTGCCCGGTCACGGTCCTCCGCTCCAGGGCCTGATTCTATTCATATTCAGATGCTGAAGAACCTTTCTCCTGCGGATAAAGGTTTCCTTCTTCGTACTTACAATCGCATCTGGATTGAGGGACATGTTCCCGCATGCTGGCGCGAGTCTATTGTTGTCCCGATTCCTAAGCCGGGGAAGGACAAGAACTTGCCTTCCAGTTATCGACCCATCTCGCTTACCAGCTGTGTCTGTAAAGTGATGGAGCGAATGGTTAACAATCGTTTGGTTTGGCTGCTCGAGTCTCGACGCCTCCTTACCAATGTACAATGTGGATTTCGTAGGCGCCGCTCTGCTGTTGACCATCTGGTTACCTTGTCGACCTTCATTATGAATAACTTCTTGCGGAAGCGCCCGACCGCAGCTGTGTTCTTTGTTTTGAGAAGGCTTACGACACCTGTTGGAGGGCGGGCATTCTCCGCACCATGCATACATGGGGCCTTCGCGGTCGCCTCCCCCTTTTTATTCGTTCCTTTTTAATGGATCGACAGTTCAGGGTACGTGTGGGTTCTGTCCTGTCAGACACCTTTCGCCAGGAGAATGGGGTGCCACAGGGCTCAGTTTTGAGCGTCGCTCTCTTCGCCATAGCGATCAATCCAATAATGGATTGCCTCCCAGCTGATGTATCGGGCTCCCTTTTCGTGGACGATTTTACCATCTATTGCAGCGCTCAGCGTACATGTTTCCTGGAGCGCTGTCTTCAGCGTTCTCTTGGCCGTCTTTACTCCTGGAGTGTCGCCAATGGCTTCCGTTTTTCTGCCGAGAAGACGGTCTGTATTAACTTCTGGAGCTACAAAGAGTTTCTCCCACCGTCCTTACGACTCGGTCCCGTTGCTCTCCCATTCGTGGAGACAACAAAATTTTTAGGTCTTACATTTGACAGGAAACTTAGCTGGTCTCCACATGTGTCATATTTGGCTGCCCGTTGTACCCGTTCTCTAAATGTCCTCCGTGTTCTCAGTGGTATGTCGTGGAGAGTGGATCGAACCGTCCTACTTCGTCTATATCGGTCGATCGTCCGCTCCAAGCTGGATTATGGGAGCTTCGTATACTCCTCTGCACGGCCATCCATCTTACGCCGCCTCAACTCCATACAACATCGGGGTTTACGTCTTGCGATCGGAGCGTTTTATACTAGTCCCGTCGAGAGTCTTCAAGCTGACGCTGGTGAATTGCCACTCACCTACCGGCGCGATATACTGGTTTGTCGGTATGCCTGTCGGCTACTGTCAATGCCCGACCACCCGTCTTATCGTTCCTTTTTTGACGACTCGCTCGACCGTCAATACGGGTTGTATGTCTCTGCCCTGCTACCCCCTGGAGTTCGCTTTCGTCGCCTCCTTTAACACCTTAATTTTTCACTCCCTGCAACCTTTCGAGTGGGCGAGAGCCACACGCCACCTTGGCTCCAGGCTCAGGTTCGCGTTCACCTTGACCTCAGCTCGCTCCCAAAGGAGGTTACACCCGGTTCGGTCTACCACTCCCGTTTTGTCGAACTTCGTTCGAAGTTCATTAATATGACCTTCATTTATACAGATGGCTCTAAGACCAATGACGGGGTCGGGTGTTCTTTTATTGTCGGGGCACAAAGTTTCAAATACCGGCTCCATGGCCATTGTTCGGTCTTCACAGCTGAGCTCTTTGCCCTGTACCAGGCTGTTCTTTACATCTGCCGCCACCGACATTCTGCTTATGTCATATGCTCCGATTCCCTGAGCGCCATCCAGAGCCTCAGTGATCCGTATCCGGTTCACCCTTTCGTGCACCGGATCCAACGCTGTCTTCAGCAGCTGGTGGACGACGGTTCTCTGGTTAGCTTTATGTGGGTTCCTGACCATGTCGGTATCCCTGGGAACGAAGCTTCAGATGCCGCGGCCAAGGCTGCGGTCTTCCAGCCTCGGACAGCTTCTTGTTGTGTCCCTTCATCAGATTGTAGCAGGGTCATTTGTCGGCGCATTTTATCGCTGTGGCATGCCGATTGGGCTGCACTTACGGACAACAAGCTTCGGGCCTTGAAACCTTTTCCCGCGGCTTGGACGTCCTCCTCACGCCCTTCTCGGCAGGAGGAGGTCGTTTTGGCCCGGTTACGAATTGTACACTGCCGGTTCAGCCATCGCCATCTGCTGACGGCTGCGCCGGCGCCGTTCTGCACATGTGGGCAATTGCTGACGGTCCGCCACATTTTAACGTCCTGCCCGGATTTTAACACCCTGCGTCTTGATATTGGCCTGCCATGTAGTCTAGATGCCATTTTAGCGGATGACCCACGAGCAGCTGCTCGCGTTCTTCATTTTATCAACTTGACCAACCTCTCTAAGGACCTTTGATTATGCCGTTTTTTTTTTTTTTAATCCTATGCCTGTCAGTCTGTCTTTTATCGTGTTTTCCCTTTTAGTTGCTGTTTTAAACTTGTGCCTGGCGGTGCATTCCTAACGTAGTCTGGGCGCTAATGACCATTGAAGTTGTGCGCTCTAAAACCACAAAAAAAAGTTTACATGAGAGGTAGTAACCATCTAGTTCTCCGAAGGAAATTGAGGTCATTTTACAAAGTAAGTGAGAAAGCCATATAAAAGCGACCAGGATTTAATTTGTAGTAATTTTCTAATCCAAGTTGCTTGAGAAATTGGTTTTCCTACCTTGTTATCACTCCTTGTTGATTTACTTATATTACGGACCCTCTTATTCCTACTAATTTCTAAACGGAAAAGAATACAAATAAAAAATCTCCATAACGGATTTAGCAATCGAACACCGGTTCTCTACTCTCCAAACAGATGCCTTGGTTATGTCAGCAGCGCTTTCGTTGAAAGAGCTTTTACCTCTCTGGCACCTCAGCGACAGTCAGAAAAGTTTATTTCCTCGATCTCTTGGAAAGTAAGCGTGGTCGGACCCCATATGTGATAGTGAAAAGTGTTCAATTTGCAATTCACAATCGATCCCGTAAATTTTGATTCGATTGCACGTAATGGACATTGGGGTTGGTTTAATCGGAATAGTCGAGGAGAAGGGGGGAGGGGGGACGGAGTTGAACCATAGTATAATCTAGGTACTGATTTAAGTTTGTACGCAAACGACCTGCCAAATATGAGCCGAATAGGTTGGCCGTGTCGGAGGCCTTCGTCTTGTAAGAATCTACGGCTGGATAAATTATATGACATAGTGGAAACGTTCGTCGTGATACTGTACCAAGTAGTGAAAACCATATGAAAAACTCTACAGTTTTGGCTGAAATTAGCCTTTACATACATACAGAAAAACACGGCAGGATACCTTAATTTACTGATATGGATAGATTATAGAGGTCAGAAGTCATCGTAATGTTGGTAAAAATAAGAGTTGTAAAGTTTACAGAAGGAATTCAGCTACAGGCGGTAGTCACCTCGGAAAAATCTAGCTGCGACCTTGAATCTAGATTATGGCGCCAGTCCTTCACCTATGTCAGGCGTTCCCAGACGGTGGTGCGCAAGGGCTTTTCAGGTGGTACCAGTACAAGTAAGCAAGACAACACGAATTAAAATAACTAAAATTGTTTTATTTCGATACTTTATTTTAAAGTAAAATGTTATTGAGAAAACTGATAAACAAAGGTGGCATCAGTGTCACGTTACAGAAAATGGATTTATCGAGTGTCGTTCATTTAGCACTGAACGCTGGACACAGCAATATGGTTATACCCTTGCCATTTCTCCTTTCATTTGTCGTTGCTATTTGAACGTTGGTGATTTTATGATCGGATCTTGCCGGTTGTTATACGAAAGCTTTTGTTCCGCTATTCAACAGCTGCCATCTCCACGCGGTGTACCAATTTGTGGCGCTCCAGTAATCATTTCGCAGGGAACGGTTATTTCTGTTGTCGTCATTTTGTTGGGCGTTACGTTAAATGGCACCGTGATATGAAGGAAACTCGCGTCTGAATTGGTGTGAGGCATTACAACGAGCCCATTGTTGACCATTATAGTTGTGTTAAGAAGATTAACTGGATTGTGTGACTTACATATGATTGTCTTTTAAGTTAACCATGAAGCCAGGAAGCAATCTCTACTTCCAATGATGCAGTTAAAAGACCAGAACCTAACCACAAGCATGATGAAAGCTACGTGTGATTTATTATAACGGTGAAGGCCGGTAAGGAAATCAGTGATAAACAATTTATCAGCGTGTCGCATACTCAGAAACTGTTCCAAATCAAAGCATGAAGGCTTCTTTATTAAAATGTCACCCCTGCGCCTGCCGTCGCTCAACATTTCGCAGACCCACCTCCTCCCCACCCCACTCAAGGGTTCTTTAAGAAGTGGAAGAGCTATAGTGGTAAGCCCAGATTTCTAAAAATGTCAAGACGTACTCAGTGACAAAAAGGATTGGGTCCCCTCCTCTATGTATTTACCATTCAGTGCAACACATTAGATGACGTGAACGAGACTTTAGTTCTAAAAGTCTGCAATACTGGCTGTTCAGCATGACTGCTGCCCGGCTCCAGCCGGCGCTGTCTAGAATATGTCGCCTACAGCCCACCACACACGACCGGTCCCCTCTCCGTTAACGTCAAAGTACCAGCCAACAAATAATAATGTTGTAGATGAGTAAAAAAATATTGTCTCACTGCTCGCCACAGAACTCGAGAACTCATACAACAGCGGCCATAACCGTCCAGTAGTTCCACTAGTATGTTCTTGTGACAATTTGCCCCTTACGAGAATCATCTTTTAACTGAAAACTTAATATTAAGAAAACAGTCTTAATCGCGTTTTTTATTTATTTAGTGCCTGACCGGTTTCAGCCCATGGAGTGGCCATCTTCAGGGCGAACATATGGTCTCCTGCCACACTTTGGTAGACGTGCCACCACCAGCAGTCGACCATATGTTCGCCCTGAAGATGGCACCTCGATGGGCTGAAACCGGTCAGGCACTAAATAAATAAAAAACGCGATTAAGACTGTTCTCTTAATACTAAGCTAATTTATACTAATCACTGTTACTCCATAACCATGTCGTCCAAACATCTTTTAACAGAAAGCTGTAGCAGTCGCAAAAAGCACCCAACATTACCTTGAGTGACGATGATTGGGCCCACGCCATTTTCAGCGCTGGTGAATCCGCATGCTTATACCGCTCAGTTGCCTCGAGGTTATAGTGATAAACCCAGATTTTTCGAAAGAGGTGTGAGCAGACGAGGAACTCACCGGGTTTCACCGTGTGCAAAACGTCGTATATGATTTTGAAAACTAATCCGGGACTAAGTTTTAATTCTTTCATTATCGTCTTGATTGTGATAAGCCGGTCTTTGAGCACCAGAATCTCCATTTACCTTTCGATTCCTTCGTATTCACAGAGAGACGGTCTCTCACTTCGGTCTTTCTCATTCTGATCTCTCTGAAATGTTTGGAAGCGTCTGCGCGAACTGACCACCGTCTTATGCGGTAGTGCATTGTTGCTGTAGCCTCCATGAACTCAGCATGGATTGTTACAACGTTGGTCCCCAATAAATGCAGAGAATAAATTACAGAGCGATACTCAATATTAGGGCATGGGGTGCGCCGTTGCGGTTTGCCTCTTCTAGCGGCTTGATACGGAATTGTGAAACACCTGTTCAGAATGATACCTGTGTCAGAAATGGAATGTGTTGATATTTCTGCACTGTGCAGAAGATTTGGTAGTTTTTTTTTTTCCTTCACATTCGTTGCCTTCCCCAACTCACTACAATTGTGCAAATACTGAGTGGTGTGGAGTTTGGGCTGGGAGTTGTATAGGAGTGTGCTTATTTTATGGAAGTATTTCCTAACTCCATAAGCATATTCACAGAGACCCAATGGCGTCAATGGGCAGTTAACAGTAAATTAACCATTTTCTACCACAAACTAACCTTTTGTAAAAATACCAGGTGTTCAAAAAATCTCTGCGCAGTGCCGCATGATTGTTAGCCGCGCGTACCGTATGCCGCAGTGAATACACCTAAATGAAACTCATTGAAATATAAGTTATTAATTTATCGAATATTAATTTTTACTTACAAATTTTCACATTAAATGTTGAAAGTGTCCCCCCTGTAGTTGAATACACAATTCAGTTCGTCTGATCATGTTTCAAAACACAAGATGTAACATTTCTTGTATAACAGAAGCAGTGAATGTGGATATTGCAGTTTTCAATTCATCGATGGACTTTGGACGGTTTTTATAGACAGTTGCTTTCGCTGCACCCCAGAAGAAAAAGTCGGATGGTGTTAGATCAGGCGATCGTGGCGGGCAAAGTCCCTGTGAAATTATGCGATCACCAAAAACATCAGCAAGCAGTGACACTGAAACGCGAGCTGTATGCGCGGTTGCACCATCTTGTTGAAAATAACCGTTCAGTATTCCACTTAACACAAGTTCTCCTATGAATGGGTACAGAATGTCACTGCAGTATCGTTGTGCGTTTATTGTTTCGCAGAAAAACCCAGGCAGGCGAACAATCATACGGCACGCGCGGCTAACCATCTTACGGTAATGTGGAGAGACTTTTTGAAAACCCCGTACGATAGTAAAGTAAAAACGTCTTATTAATCAATACAATATACATACAGCAAAAATGATTTTCAGCCCACGTGACGCACAAACAACCTCAGTGTTGGGAGCACACTCTTACGCCCCACGTGCGCGCTATTGGGTCCTGTAATGAACACTTTATATTCAGAACGAATACAGAAGTCACAGGCTGTCTTCACTGTACACAGTACTCACCGTACAATAATTTCAATCCGCCAACTTGTCAGCGGAGTACCAAACACTAAGAGGCAATAAAGCGCACTCCTCCCGCGTATATTAACAGCAATAAAGACACCACTCTTATGTGTACCTGGTTGTGGTTGACATCTTCTGTGGCCACCGCCTGCCCTTCAGGTAATGGATGTGCACAACAGGTTGTCCACATCCTGCGTTCACCGTTTTGCTCCGCACACACCCCTTCCAGCTCAACTTCCGTCTCGGTTCCTGGAGTCCAGTCAACTGCTCTCCACCCTGCTCCATCCTTGGACGAAGGCCCCAGGGCCTCTCGCTCCGAAGCTCGCACATACAGGGCATCATCGAAGCGGGAAGTCAAAATGTGTCGATTGGCAGGGAACACAACCAAAATCTTACATTCCCACCTCACCTAGTCTTCGCTCTGAGTAACAGGTAAGATGATCGTGGTACCACATCCAGAATTTTCGCTCTCACGCTTGCTGACTTACCCACTCACAATCAGACTGTCAACCTTCAACCTAACGCAGCTAAGCTACACATCAGTTCTGTCGTCAAAACCAGGTGATTTACTCCGACAGTTTGTTTGTGAGTTGGAAAAGCCACCAAACGTGAAAAACTTCAAACTAATGAAGAATTCGTCTTAAGATGGACAAACCAACCAGAAAGTGGTAAAGGAGAAATAAATTATTATATAAATCGGGGCGGTTAGTAGACCCGCAACGGAGCGCCTCCCCAGGTGGCGGATAGGGGAATGCCTCCTAGATATAGGTGGTACCGAGGAAATGAAATACTCGGGGCGGACCAGAACTACTAATAGCGTCTGTTCCCACAGTGGGCGGCTACAAAAGGCGTCTGCTCCACATGTCAGTGGCGGCCTCAACCAACCTCCTGATCTGGAAAGTCAGGTTGTACTCGGCAGCATGCCATATATCCAACTACTAAACATCATGATGGTACAACGAGAAAATTCTCATTACCCCGGGCCCCAGTCAATAGACTGGGATCGTCGTGAGCGTCGGATTCCGGGGGCTCACGGACATCATAAGAAGAGTTTGAGCTTCTCAAACTCCCTCAAGACAAAACGCAAACACTACGTCGACACACTCGACATGAACACACTGATGAAAATAGAAAAGATGAAACAACTCACAGACACTCTCGAAAAATTTCAAATAAATATATGTGCTCTTCGATAAACACGATTCACAGACGAAGACAGTTTCAACACGGAGAACTTCAGAATATACAAAGGAAAACCATCGAGACAACTGAAAAACATACGGCTTTTTGGCACAGGGTTTGCAGTCCATCACGTACAGCATAATCGACTTCTCGTCACCAAATGAAAGAATTAGCACCATCACAGTGAAATCAGCCAACAAATCCTACAGCCCGCATCTTGTGGTCGTGCGGTAGCGTTCTCGCTTCCCACGCCCGGGTTCCCGGGTTCGATTCCCGGCGAGGTCAGGGATTTTCTCTGCCTCGTGGTGGCTGGGTGTTGTGTGCTGTTCTTAGGTTAGTTAGGTTTAAGTAGTTCTACGTTCTAGGGGACTGATGACTATAGATGTTAAGTCCCATAGTGCTCAGAGCCATTTGAACCATTTTTGAACAAATCCTACACAATAATCAACTAATGACTACAACAGGAAAAACCGGACGAAATTGATGTCTTCTGGACGACAACTGCACATAGAGTCAAAATAATACTGGGAGACTTCAACGCTAAACTCGGAAAAGAACAGGAATACAGGCGTAACACAGGAAAACATATTCCACACAAGGACACAAACAAAAATGGAAAACCCCTGATAGACTTTTGCAAATGCCACGATCTCGCCATTATGTCAACAAAATTCAAGAAACAAACATGGGAACTTATTACATGGAAATTCCCCAGCGGGAAGCAAGAACTACAAATCGACCACGTAATAGCCGAGAAAGACTCACAGAAAGAAATTTTTAACATACACACGTAAAGGCTACTTCGAGTCAGACCACCACCTATTACAGAACAGGATTCGTATTTTGCCCAAGAAAAGGCTCCAGAAGAACAAAACTGTTAGATCAGATCCAGAATACATTACTTTAAACCAGACACAAATATTAGACAAAATTAAAATGGAAAAAACGACAGACTGGACACAACTTTCAGGATGAATCCGAGAAGCCATGAAACTAGCACCAACACGACGCACAAGGAAACACCGTTGGTGGAACCACACATGTGACCAAGCTTTTGAGCATCGAATCAGTGCATGGAAAAAATTTAGTAACCATAAATCCCCAGAGAATTGGATGAGCTTCCTGAAAACACAGAAACAAGCAAGCAAAATCATTCGCAGTGAAAAACGACAGTATGATAAACCGCTACTGACGGAGATCGAATCGGACTTCACGAAGAATAATACAAGAAATTTCTATAGAACTTTCAGAGAAAATATGGCTGTATGTGAGCCACCCAACTTGTGCTTCAGAAGACCGGATGTAATCCTAGAAACCAATACCAAAAACAATTGTGACATTCTGGCAAAGTACTTTGAAAAACTCCTTGACACGGACCCCCCTGTGGAAGAACTGATGACAGAAACGAGCACCTACGATCCAGACAGTTAACCTCTAACTCTCGAAGAAGTTAAAGAAATAATCAAGTCACTCAAGAATCGTAGAGCACCAGGAGGAGACGGCATCATGTCGTAAATCTGGAAGTTACAAGACCCAGAACTCACCAAAGATATCCACAGGATCTTGGAAGATATCTGGGAGACCATGAAAATTCCTGACGACTGGAAAACTGCCATGATACACCCACTACACAGCAAAGGTGACAAGACTGACCCGAACAACTACAGAGGAACATCCCGACTACCTGTCACATACAAGATCCTCTCTAAAGCTTAACTATACAGACTAGAATGCCAGACTGACCACTTGATCGGCGAATACGAAGTAGGCTTCCGTAAAGGGCGGTCTTGTGAGGAACAAATTTGGGGCCTAAAATGATTTTACAATACAAAACCGAACCTGATCATTACCTTTGTCGACTTCAAAAAGGCGTACGACTCTATCTACGGGAAAACTCTCTTCAAAAATCTAGCTGAATACAAAGTAGACACCAAAACACGGACTATCATAGAGCAAAACCTTGACCAACACGACCTCCAAAGTAAAGTTCTGTGGGGAGCTATCAGAGCCATTTGAAACACGCACAGGCGTCCGACAAGGCGATGGCCTCTCACCTCTCCTTTTCAATCCAGTGTTAGATAAGGTAATAAAAGAATGGGGAATATCACAACAGGGGATAACGTTAGGAAACCTACAGATTAAATGCCTGCCTTTTGCAGACGATTTGGCGATTGTCACGGAAGGTATAAACGAAACAAAAGAAGCTATCGAATAACTACATGAAACCGCTTCCAAAACTGGACTACAGATATCTTACGAAAAGACGTGAACACAAAGTACGGCACGATTTACAAAATGGCAAACTTCAAATACCTACAAATGAGTGGAAATAACAGAGACTCAAACGAAGAAAGAAAAACTTAACTAGACAAGGCATACAAAGTAGTGCGGAATCATTACAACAAGAATCCTATCTCACAAAAATCCTACTGCATGCAGCACAGACCACACTAATCCTAGGGCATACACGTATCAGTCAACTAGAAAAGGTAGAACGAAACATACTCAGTAAAATATTTGGCGCAACTAACAATAATAGTATATGGATCAAGAAACCTACAGAGTAACTATACTAACACATGGAGACAACCACAGAAAAGATTAGAAAACGCAGATTACAATTCTATGGACAACTATACAGAATGCCATCACACAGACTGACCAAATAGATCATTGACTGGTTAACCACTAGAAACAAAAAACGGGTGGCAGAGGTATAAAAGACCTGAACCAACTCAATGTCACACCAGACACAGTAAACGACTGAATAAAATTCAGAAACATCATTAAGAAAAGTAAACTACATGAGATACACTGTGACAAATGAACAGACATAAAATGGACCGAAGAACGCAAGGAAGATCACAGCCGGAATGTGAAAGAAATATGGGCAACCAAAAAGGCAACCAAGATGAAGCTGAAGACACGAAGCCGAGAAGAAGCATGGACAGAAGACCGGAAACAGAAACACAACGATCGAATGAGAGAAGTTTGGGCAGCAAGGGAGGCAGCAAAAGGAATTGGCCATGTAGTTTAGTCCAAATGCGCTCTTTAAGGGCAAAACACCAATTATATATAATCTGTTTTGTCGGGCGTGCCTGACAGAACAGACACTATTTTTAATACTGCCATTCGTATATAAGAGAAATAATAGATCTCAGTCGCAACTGGGCATTGAATTAAAATCAATATTGAAAGGCGAAAATTTGTCAGGCTACGACTTGATTTCGGATTTTCCACTTTACACGAGTTGTCGCCTTAACGGCTTCGACTATCTGGACACGCTTCCATTTCATCCCAAAATCTCAACTTGTCGCACACTACACCTGTAGCGTCCAGCGTCCATTATCCTCAATGCTCACAGCTCTAAGTGATTCCCCCAAGAGTATGGACATAGTAAGCATCTGCATTGAAGTTACAGCTACCATCAAAGTGTTCGTATGTTACTGTATGTATGATCTGTTCTGTCCAGCAGAAATTTTCGCTTGTCGCCATTGAAATTAATTCAGTGCTAATTGCGGCTAAGATCTTTATTTTACTTAAATCATGAAAAAAAAAATATCATAAAAATGTGACTAGGCAAAGTTTCTTCAGTGTTTAAAACTAAATAAAAAATGTGATACTAATCTGTGTCATGGATTACAGCACGGTGTGCTACAATGCTACACGGGGAACCACTTCTTACTGTGCATGTTTGCTACATCCAGAAATCCTTTTACCCCATCTGGAGCCTGAGCCCTGTATGTAAGATGGGTAGAAGGACGGATCCTCAAAATTACAGACCAATATCCTTAACATCGGTTTGTTGTAGGATTCTTCAACATATTCTCAGTTCGAATATAATGAATTTCCTTGAGACAGAGAAGGTGCTGTCCATGCATCAGCACGGCTTTAGAAAGCATCGCTCCTGCGAAACGCAACTCGTCTTTTTTTCGCATGATATCTTGCGAACCTTTGATGAAGGGTATCAGACGGATGCCATATTCCTTGACTTCCGGAAACCGTTTGACTCGGTGCCCCACTGCAGACTCCTAACTAAGGTACGAGCACTTGGGATTGGTTCCCAACTATGTGAGTGGCTCGAAGACTTCTTAAGTAATAGAACCCGGTGGTGTACGGGAAGGTGTCGTCGTTGAGTGACTGTAGGAGGATACAAGATGACTTGGACAGGATTTGTGATAGGTGTAAAGAATGGCAGCTAAGTCTAAATGTAGATAAATGTAAATTAATGCAGATGAATAGGAAAAAGAATCCCGCAATGTTTGAATACTCCATCAGTAGTGTAGCGCTTGACACAGCCATGTAGATTAAATATTTGGGCGTAACATTGCAGAGCGATATGACTTGGGACAAACATGTAATGGCAGTTGTGGGGAAGGCGGATAGTCGTCTTCGGTTCATTGGTAGAATTTTGGGGAGATTTGGTTCATCTGTAAAGGAGACCGCTTGTAAAACACTAATACGACCTATTCTTGAGTATTGCTCAAGCGTTCCCTATCAGATCGGATTGATGGAGGACATAGAAGCAATTCCGAGGCTGGCTGCTAGATTTGTTACTGGTAGGTTTGATCATCATGCGAGTGTTACGGAAATGCTTCAGAAACTCGGGAGGGAGTCTCTAGAGGAAAGGAGGCGTTCTTTTCGCGAATCGCTTCTGAGGAAATTTAGAGAACCAGTATTTGAGGCTGACTGCAGTATGATTTTACTGCCGCCAACTTATATTTCGCGGAAAGACCACAAAGATAAGATGAGATTAGGGCTCGTACAGAGGCATATAGGCAGTCCTTTTTCCCTCGTTCTGATTGGGAGAGTAACAGGGAGAGAAGATGCTAGTCGTGGTACGAGGTACCCTCCGCCACGCATCGTATGGTGGATTGCGGAGTATGTGTGTAGATGTAGTGGAAACGCCTCTCTGGAGAAGTCTCACTATCGTGGCGCGTGAATTTAAGTGCTTACCTGGGTTTCAAACAAGACCCTCCAAAGAAAACAAAAAATTCCGTATTTTTAACTTTTCGAGGTCATAATTAGTACTTCGTGACTGTGCCTCATGATAAGGGAGGTATGGGGATGCTGGAAGCGGCAGGTGGCCGCCGTTGGCCATTTATGTACGTGCCTTGGTATTTGCTTCAGGCGACTCGCGCCGCCGTGTTTATCCGCAGCCTCTGGGGCCGCGTGCACAGTGGGTGGGGAGTGGTGACTGTCCCTGTCCGCCGCCGCAGACGGAGCGGCAGAGCCCCAGGCGGGCAGCCAGAAGGCGTCCGCCGGCCGGCGTGTTTGCGGCGGTGTTTGCGCTCGCGATGGGAACAGGATCCTGTGGGAAGGTCGCCATCCGCGCGCACCGTCAACACGCCGCGCTCAAACAAGAACCACGTCGCCATCGCCCGGGGCTATTGGATTCCTCCGCGCTACAGCTGCCCTCCCTTTGACAGCCGCCAGGGCGCTGTGGTTTAGTCTTCTTGCGGAAGCGAGAGTGGCCTTTACTTTCACCTACCTGCTCGCCACTTGGGCATCATGTTGAACTGAAGTGGTCTTCCCGAATGTTTCTATGTCCAGTAAAGCTTAAGAGAACCACACTGACAGATGGTTCTGATGGTAGGTGTAGATACCGAGTAACTCAGCTGCCCCTACGGATGGGTTTTACACAACCCGCAACATGTTCAAAAATCACATGGGTGATTTTCATACTTTCTCACTCGCTACATGTGAACTATTTGTCCTACAGAAAAAATGAACATGAGATTCTTACAGTAAATTTAATTTACGCAAATTTTGTACTGGGATACGTTTCCACTGGACGCTACACGTGTCGAGTTACTACAGAAAAACGCATTGGAAGGTCACTTTTTTAAGTTTTCTTGAATAATTTTAAAACTAGATCCTTTATAGAAAACAAATCCAGCACAAAGTTTGGCTACATTAAATATCCTACAGAAAGTTGAAAATCAATTTTTCTGTAGGACTCATAGTTTGCACATAGCGAACGAGAGAATATAAAAATTGTTAGTCTTGTTTTTAAAGGTGCTGCAGGCAGCATAAAACCCCTTAGGTAGGGGCAGCTGACTCATGCTGTATAGTGTGTACATTGGTGTAAATGTTATTGCTCAAGCTCGAAAGCCTTCAATGTGGACACTATCCAACTAATCTGCAGATTAACTGAGTTGATCCATCAACGGGGAGGATCCAGAGCTTTCCTCACTTTTACCTGCCAGGCACTTAAATGTGATTTGCAGAGTATCCATGTAGATATAAATGTACCTTGATAATGTGCACATTAACAGCTTCGGTGACGTTCAAGTTCAAATGTTTGTTTCTCTGATTACCTTTCCCTGTTTCTTTCCCCTTTTCATTCATTTTTAGTCTGGTGTCGCCAGCGTCTTGTCCACCGGTGGTTGTTTTTATTTGTCACAATTTGAGTCGTCTGGCAGTGCATTAATTTGTGCCATGATTTTTTTGTAAATCAGACGAATTTAGCTCGTAGTATGAAAATAAGCACTTAACTCGTGAGTAAACTAAAGAAAAGATTAATCAGAAACCTCTTTAGCGAACACTCAAAATACAGTGTGATCAAAAAGTCAGTATAAATTTGAAAACTGAGTAAATCACGGAATAATGTAGATAGAGAGGTACAAATTGACACACATGCTTGGAATAACATGGGGTTTTATTAGAACCCAAAAAATACAAAAGTTCAAAAAATATCCGACAGATGGCGCTTCATCTGATCAGAATAGCAATAATTAGCATAACAAAGTAAGACAAAGCAAAGACGATGTTCTTTACAGGAAATGCTCAATATGTCCAGCATCATTCCTCAACAATAGCTGTAGTCGAGGAGTAATGTTGTGAACAGCACTGTAAAGCATGTCCGGAGTTATGGTGAGGCATTGGCGTCGGATATTGTCTTTCAGCATCCCCCTAGAGATGTTGGTCGTTCACGATACACTTGCTACTTCAGGTAACCCCAAAGCCAATAATCGCACGGACTGAGGTCTGGGGACCTGGGAGGCCAAGCATGACGAAAGTGACGGCTGAGCACACGATCAACACCAAACGACGCGCGCATGAGATCTTTCATGCGTCTAGCAAAATGAGTTTTTTTTTTTTTTGTTCTAAGAAAACCCCATGTCATTCCAAGTATGTGTGTCAATTTTTACCTCTCTATCTACATTGTTCCGTGGTTTATTTAGTTTTCTAATTTATACTGACTTTTTGATCACCCGGTATAACAGAGTTTTAATGACAAAACTAAAGTATGATTCCATACTCGGGGATGTAAAGCGAATAAAAGTTTCCAAGAAGAAAGAATTATCTCGAGACCATCGAATAATTCAAAGCTACACTAGGTGATCAAAAGTATCCGGACACCCCCAAAAACACGTTTTTCATATTAGGTGCAATGTGCTGCCACCTACTTACAGGTACTCCATATCAGCGACCTCAGTAGCCATTAAACATCGCGAGAGAGCAGAATGGGGTGCTCCGTGGAACTCTCGGTCTTCGGACGTGGTCAGTTGATTGGGTGTCACTTATCACACGTCTGTACGCGAGATTTCTACACTCCTAAACATCCCTAGGTCCAGTGTTCCCGATGTGCTAGTGAAGTGGAAACGTGAATGGGACACGTACAGCACAAAAGCGTACGGGGCCGACGTCGTCTGTTGACTGTGACCCCCGACTGTTGAAGAGAGTCGTAATGTGTAACAGGCAGACATCTACAGAGAACATCACACAGGGATTCCAGACTACATCAGGATCCACTGCAAGTACTATGACAATTAGGCGGGAGGTGAGAAAACTTGGAATTCATGGTTGAGAGGCTGCTCGTAAGGCACACATCACTCCGGTAAGTGCCAAACGACGCCTCGCTTGGTGTAAGGAGTGTAAACAATGGACGATTGAACAGTGGAAAAACGTTGTGTGCAGTGACGAATCACGGTACACAATGTGGCAATGCGATGGCAGGATATGGGTATGGCGAATATCTTGATCTGAATCCTACAGAACACCTCAGGGATGATTTGGAACGCCGACTTCGTCCCAGGCCTCACCGACCGACATCGATACCTCTCCTCAGTGCAGTACTCCGTGAAGAATGGACTGCCATTCTCCAAGCACTTGACTGGACTTATGCCTGCGAGAGTGGAAGCTGTCATCAAGGCTAAGGGTGGGCCAACACCGTATTGAATTCCAGCGTTACCGATGGAGTGCGCCACGAACATGTTAGTCATTTTCAGCCAGGTGTCCGGATACTTTTGATCACATAGTGTATGACGTGTTGACTGTACAGAGCAGTGAAAAACTCATTGAGGTATTGTCAGGTGCTTTTGAAAGTGTGATAAATTTGTCTGTACTGAAGAAGTGTTTGACATATTGTATTCTATTCCTTTGTTAACTGGCACAGTGGAAGAGACAGAATGATCGAGGGATTAAATGAACTTAATAAAAACATAACCGAAGCCAAGTGAAAATGTTTTACTTCTTACGAGAAACTTGTCAACAAAAACAAAAAAGTTTCAAACAAGGGATTGTTGTAAACCCGATTGTTTCACGGCATTTCAGTAGAAGATGCCAGATGGGTCTCATCGGTCACTAATCTCAACCAGATACAAAGTTCAGTCTCAACCAGATGGAAAGTTTAAGTTTCCTCTCATGTACCAGGACCACTTAACAAACTTTTGGGACTGCAGCCGCTCAGGCCAAACTGGTGTATGAAGTAGCTTGTAACTTGGTTCATATTTTTCTCCTTCTCGGCGCTCCAAGAACTTTGCATTCTGGTAACGACCGAGAATTTTGCAATAAAATCTTCTAATTTAAAACATATCTGTGGCCAGTAATCAAAATGGTTACTGACAAACGTAGATACAGCCAAAGTCAAGGAAGTGCAGAACGAGAGGATCAAGACATTGAAAATGTGCCCACTACCTGGTTGGCTGGTAACCAAACTAATATGTGGAGTGCGGGTGTATGACTGTACAATTCATGAAGTATCGTGCCTATCATTCTCCAATTAAAAGAAGTTCATACGAAGCCACGTTCGGTTGTCCCGTAAAAGTGCGATTGGCTCATACTATTATACCATGAAGCGTGTTAAATTCGATAAAAGAAGACCTTGAAAAATTACAAGATTCACAAGGGACTGTGATTATAGGACCACTGTCAAACCTTATTCAAGAGGACATTCCGTTATACCCTACTTCTACAGAATCACATTTAGAAATAAAAGAATTTATCGACAGTAATCTTAAACTGCCTTCTACACCATTGGTTGAGGATACACTTATAAAGAATATTGAGTTTTCCAGCGCCTCCAGGGAATAACCTCTCCATGTTGAAGCCATCACTAAGTTACGCTCAACTTCGCCATCATAATTTCGTACAGACTCCAAAGAATATGGAAGACATGATCTGTTACCGTTTGCTCAAAAGTAGTATCAGGTAGTAACAAGTGTAAATTGTGTGATACACTTGTTCACGTAATTTGTGGTGAAGTAGTTCCTAGCTCGCGCTATTCGTCCACGAGACTCATAGGGCCATAGACACGGGTTCACAGGTAGATGCCGTGTTTCTTGACTTCAGCAAGGCATTCGATACAGTTCCCCACAGTCGTTTAATGAACAAAGTAAGAGCATATGGACTATCAGACCAATTGTGTGATTGGATTGAGGAGTTCCTAGATAACAGGATGCAGCACGTTATTCTCAATGGAGAGAAGTCTTCCGAAGTAAGAGTGATTTCAGGTGTGCCGCAGGGGAGTGTCATAGGACCGTTGCTATTCACAGTATACATAAATGACCTGGTGGATGACATCGGAAGTTCACTGAGGCTTTTTGCAGATGATGCTGTGGTGTATCGAGAGGTTGTAACAATGGAAAATTGTACTGAAATGCAGGAGGATCTGCAGCGAATTGACGCATGGTGCAGGGAATGGCAATTGAATGCCAATGTAGACAAGTGTAATGTGCTGCGAATACACAGAAAGATACATCCTTTATCATTTAGCTACAAAATAGCAGGTCAGCAACTGGAAGCAGTTAATACTATAAATTATCTGGGAGTACGCATTAGGAGTGATTTAAAATGGAATGATCATATAATGTTGATCGTCGGTAAAGCAGATGCCAGACTGAGATTCATTGGAAGAAACCTAAGGAAATGCAATCCGAAAACGAAGGAAGTAGGGTACAGTACGCTTGTTCGCCCACTGCTTGAATACTGCTCAGCAGTGTGGGATCCGTACCAGATAGGGTTGATACAAGACAGAGAGAAGATCCAACGGAGAGCAGCGCGCTTCGTTACAGGATCATTTAGTAATCGCGAAAGCGTTACGGAGATGATAGATAAACTCCAGTGGAAGACTCTGCAGGAGAGACGCTCAGTAACTCGGTACGGGCTTTTGTCAAAGTTTCGAGAACATACCTTCACCGAAGAGTCAAGCAGTATATCTCGCGAAGAGACCATGAGGATAAAATCAGAGAGATTAGAGCCCACACAGAGGCATACCGACAATCCTTCTTTCCACGAACAATACGAGACTGGAATAGAAGGGAGAACCGATAGAGGTACTCAAGGTACCCTCCGCCACACACCGTCAGGTGGCTTGCGGAGTATGGATGTAGATGTAGATGTAGGTTCACACCGCTATGGTACTACAGCCAGCTTGTACAGTACATTGTAGAAAACTTCGGTTCGCGGCTTCGTGGGGTCTGTGCCACACTCGTACACTATTATCAGCTCTTCCTAGCTAAAACAGGGACTCATCTGACCAGGCCAGGCTTACAGTCGACTAGGATTCAACCGATATGGTCACGATCCCAGGACAGTGCTGCAAGCGATGCCGTGCTGTCAGGAAAGGCACTAGCGTCTTTCGTCTGCTGCCAAATCCCATTAACGCCAAATTGCGCAACGCTGTCCAACCAAATATATTCATCGTACGTCTCACATTGATTTCTGCGGTTATTTCATTCAGTATTGCTTGTCTGTTAACTCTGACAACTCTACATTGCTCTCTGTTGTTGAATGATGCTGTGTTGTGCGTGGAAAGGGATAATGCCTAAAATTTGGTATTCCTTGCACATCCTTGACACTGTGGATCTCGGAAAATTGAATTCCCTAATGATTTCCTAAATAGGGTGCCGCATGCGTCTAGCTGCAACTACCATTCCACGTTCTAAGTCTGTTAATACCCATCGTGCAGCCATAATGCCGGAGATCTTTTCACACGAACCACCTGAGTACAAACAACAGCTCCGACAATGCACTGTTCTTTTCTACCTTGTGTACAGTTACTACCACCATCTGTAGGTGTGCTTATCTGTGTTCCATGACTTTTATCAACTTAATGGTGGTCACAGTACGTCTATGCTGACTCTTAATTCACTTAAAACACGATATTTTGCTCACTATTAATTATTTTAAAAAACATCGATATATACATAGCAGTAATATTCATGACACTTCGCCTAGACGAAATGAAGTAATAGTTACTTAACCCTCTAAGGGTTGCTACGCTGTAGGTTGATACAAATTCGCCAAGCCGCCATTTTCCCACTTCCAGTGAGAGAAAATTTCTCAATCTTACATTCTGGATGTTTACAGCCAACCGGATGAGTCAGCAGTCTTGGTGCTACAACACGAATGTCTGAGTTAGTGAATGTTGGCAGAGCAATAATACAGAGCACAAACCTTTGGTCAGTTAACTGATATACAGTAAGTTCTGGCGGAAAAGTTTTTGGCAGGCTTGCCCTGCGTTTTTGTGTGTTCAGTGAAATTCTTATTCATCCTTACAGTCAAAATCCTTCATCCTCCCCTCGATGCATACATACGAGGCTTGGAACTTGAATAGTGGCAACTATTTATTCACAACCGATACAAAAGAGTTACATGTTTGCACCTGTTATTGTCCTTGAAAGTAGTCACCAGCGTTGTGTAGAACCCGTTGCCAGTGATGTGGAAAGCATAGTATACCGTTAGCAGAGCCTTTTCTGTTGGTGGTGCGAATGGAGAGGTCTACTGCCTATCGAATCTCTGGAACAGTTTTGAAGCGAATGCCACCGTCAGTGTACAGTACTACTGTTCCTTTTTGAAGTATCACCTGCGACCAGCTTTGTGAAAGAAGCGGCGACACTTTCTGCGCAACCCACCCATCATTTTGCACGAGAATGCGCGGCCGCATACAGCGAAAGCAGTGGCTGCTCCGTTCGGTCGATAGAATTGGGAAGTACTGTAACACCCACCTTACTCCCAGGACTTGACTCATTGTGACCTTGGTTTGATTCCGAAGATGAAGGAACCACTTCGTGGCATTCACTTCAGAACTGTTCCAGAGATTCGACCGCTCTATTCGCACCATCACCAGAACAGGCTCTGCTAACGGTATGCTATGCCTTCCACATCGCTGGCAACGGGCTCTACACAAGGCATGTCACTATTTTGAAGGGCAGTAAGAGGTACAAACATGACTCTTTTGTATCGGCTGTGAATAAATAGTTGCCACTATTTAAGTTCCAACACTCGTATACTTTTTTTTTTTTTTTTTTTGTTCGTCAGTCTTCGGACTGGTTTGATGCGGTCCGCCACGAATTCTTCTCCTGTGCTAACCTCTTCATCTCAGAGTAAGACTTGCAAACTACGTCCTCTATTATTTGCTGAATGTATTGCAAACTCTGTCTTCCTCTACAGTTTTTGCCTTCTTCAGCTCCCTCTAGTACCATGGATGTCACTCCCTCATGTCTTTACAGATGTACTATCATCATGTCCCGCCTGCTTATCAGTGTTTTCCACATATTCCTTTTCTCTCCGATTCTGCACAGAACCTCCTCATTCCTTATCTTATTGGTCCTCCTAATTTTCAACATTAGTCTGTATCATCACATTTCAAATGCTTAGATTCTCTTTTGTTCCGGTTTCCCACAGTCCATGTTTCACCAACATACATACAATGCTGTACTCCAGAAGCACATTTTCAGAAACTTTTGCCTCAAATTGAGGCCCATGTTTGATGCCAGTAGACTTCCCTTGGTCAGGAATGCCCGTCTTTCCATTGCTAGTCTGCTTTTGATGTCCTTCTTGCTCCGTCCGTCATTGGTTATTTTACTGCCTAGGTAGCAGAATTCCTTAACTTCATCTACTTCGTGACCATCGTTCCCGATATTAAGTTTCTCGCTGTTCTCATTTCTACTGCTTCTCATTATCTTCCCCTTCCTTCGATTTACTCTCAATTCACATTCTGTACTCATTACACTGTAAATTCCATTCAGCAGATCATGTAATTCTTCTTCAGTTTCACTCAAGATTGTAATGTCATCAGCGAATCATATCTTTGATATCCTTTCACCCTGCATTTTAATTCCACTCCTGAACCTTTCTTTTATTCTCATCATAGGTTCCTCTATGTACGAACTGAACCGTAGGGGTGAAAGACTACATCCTTGTCTTAACCTTTTTTAATCCGAGCACTTCGCTCTCGGTCGTCCACTCTTATTATTCGGTCTTGGCTGTTGTAAGTATTGTATATTACCAGTCTCCCCCTATAGCTTACTCCTATTTTCTCAGAATTTCGAACATCTTGCACCATTTTACATTGGCAAACGCTTGTTCAGATCGACAGATCTTATGAACGTGTCTTGATGTTTCTTTAGTCTTGCTTCCATTATTAACCGCAACGTCAGAATTGTCTCTCTCGTACCTTTACCTTTCCTAAAGCCAAACTGATCGCCATCTAGCGCATCCTCAATTTCCTTTTCGATTCTTCTTTAAATTATTTTTCTCAGTAACTTGGCTGTATGAGCCGTTACGCTGATTGTGCGATAATTCTCGCACCTGTCAGCTCTTACCTCCTCGGAATTATGTGGATGATGTTTTTCCGGAAGTCAGATGGTAAATCGCCAGACTCATACATTCTACACACCAACGTGAATACTCGTTATGTTGCCACTTCCCCCAAAGATTTTAGAAATTCTGATGGAATGTTATCTATACCTTCTGCCTTATTTGATCTTAAATCCTCCAAAGCTCTCTTAAATTCTGATTCTAATACTGGATCCCCTGGCTCTTCTAAATCGACTCCTGCTTCTTCATCTATCACGTCAGACGAATCTTCCTCCTCATAGAGGCTTACAATGTATTCTTTCCACCTATCCGGTCTCTCCTATGCATTTAACAGTGGAATTCCCGTTACACTCATAATGATATAACCATTGCTTTTAATGTCACCGAATGTTGTTTTGAATCCTGCATGCTGAGGCGCTCCTACCGACAATCATTTGTTTTTCGATTTCACCTCATTTTTGAAGCAGCCATTTCGTCTTAACTTCACTGCACTTCCTGCTTATTTCATTCCTCAACGGCTTGTATTTCTGTATTCCTGATTTTCCCGGAACATGTTTGTACTTCCTCCTTTCATCAGTCAACTGAAGTATTTCTTCTGTTACCCATGGTTTCTTCGCAGTTACCTTCTTTGTACCTATGTTTTCCTTCCCAACTTATGAGATTGCCCTATTTAGAGATGTCCATTCCTCTTCAACTGTACTGCCTACTGAGCTATTCCTTATTGCTGTGTGTATAGCCTTAGAGAACTTAAAGTGTACCTCGTCATTCCGTACTACTTCCGTATCCACTTTGCGTATTAATGTCTTAAATTTCAGTCTACGATTCATCACTACTATATTGTGATCTGAGTGTATATGTGCTCCTTGGTACGCCTTACAATCCTGTATCCGATTTCGGAATATCTGTCTGACTATCATGTAATATAACTGATATCTTCCCGTATCACATGGCTTTTTCCAAGTATACCTCCTTCTATTGTGATTCTTGAACAGAGTATTCGCAATTACTTGCTGAAGTTTATTACAGAACTGAGTTCTTCTTTCTCCTCATTCATTCCTTATCCCAAGCCCATATTCTCCTGTAACTTTTTCTTGTAATCCCTTCCCTTCCCTGCAGCTGCTTTCGAGTCTGCCATGACTATTAAATTTTCATCTCCCTTTGCATATTGGATTACCCTTTCAATATCCTCATACACTTTGTCTATATTTTCATCTTCAGCTTGTGACGTCGGCATGTATAACTGTTGGTTTTTCTGATAAGAACAATAGTATCACTGTACTATTCACAGTAACACATTCTATGCTCTACCTTCCTATTCATAAGGAATCCTACTCTCGTTATACAATTTTGTGCTGCTGTTGATCTTGCCCTCTACTCATCTGACCAGAAATCCTTGTCTTGTTTCCATTTCACTTCCGTGGCGCCGGCCGGAGTGGCCGTGCGGTTCTAGGCACTACAGTCTGGAGCCGAGCGACCGCTACGGTCGCAGGTTCGAATCCTGCCTCGGGCATGGATGTGTGTGATGTCCTTAGGTTAGATAGGTTTAATTATTTCTAATTTCTAGGCAACTGATGACCCCAGAAGTTAAGTCGCATAGTGCGCAGAGCCATTTGAACCATTTTGAACTTCCGTTACCCCTTCTATATCGTGATTGAGCTTTTGCATTTCCGTTTTCAGATTTTTGTAGTTTCCCTGCCACGTTCAAGCTTCTTAATTTCCACGACCCGACACGGAAAACGTTATTATTACTTTGATTATTCAATCTTTTTCTCATTGTAACCTCCCCCTTGGCAGACCCCTCCAGGAGATCCGAATGGGAGACTATTCCGGAATCTTTTGCCAAATTAGAGATAATCATGACACTTCTTCAATTACAGGCCACATGTCCTGTGGATACAGGTTCCGTATCTTTAATGTAGTGGTTTAGATAGCCTTCTGGATCCTCATGCCATTGATCTTTGTTGATTCTTCCGCCTTTAGGGGCAGTTTTCCACCCCTAGGCAACGGAGTATCCTGAACCTCTGTCCATTCCTCCGCCCTCTTTGACGAGGCCGTCTGCAGAATGAGGATGACTTCTTATGTCGGAAGTCTTCGCCTGCAAGTGCTGATTATGGATCAAAATTGAAGCACCGGCGGGATTCGGACCCGGGACCGAAGACGTTTTAATCGGAATCAAAGACGCTGCCCCAAGAGTCTGCGGGTGCGATATATATTAGTGCTCACAAATTGCTCGATCTTCTCCGAAAAACATGTCAGTTCTTTAATGGTGTCACATACTTGGATCATCGATCCGATTATACCTCGCGTTTTCGTGCTGCACAGATTTGGAAAGTCAGTCGTGGACCCGTCGAAATCTTCCATACACATTGAGGTACCTACCATTTGTTGCAGTTTTTCAGACATCAGTGTGTATTCTGTTGTGGAATTGATTTTGTTAATGAGTCAACTATTCACTCTCCGATTCACATAAAGTATGGAGCGCATTTAATTCGGTTTTGAACTCTGATGTACAAGAGGCGTTCAATAATTAATGCAAAATATTATTTTCTAGGCCAGTTTATATTGAAAAAAATACGGAATTTGCTGTGTGACATCACGTGATACTATCGCTTATGCCTAAGTAGTTTCATGAACTTCCATCAGTTGTCACTTATATACGTGGCCTTCAAAATGGTGTCTGTAATGGAGAAGGGTTCCAAGGAGAGAGCTGTCCTTGAGTTTCTATTGGTAGAAAACTAGAGCATCGCAGATAATCATAGGTGCTTGGAACATGTCTACGAAAAGCTGGCAGCGAACAAAAGCGCGGAGAGTAGTTGGGTAAGACGACAGTCATCATCGCAACCAGACCGCGCAATCCTGTCCTATCTACTGCTTGCCGCTAGGCTGCATACCGTTGTGAGGCCTGCTACGTCAGAACTTGTGGACACTATTATTCGAGGTGATCAACGGAATATAACCACACGGCTCGCTACAGAACTGGACGTCTCTGTTGGTAGTGTGACACACGTACACTAGATGGGGTGCTCAAAGGTGCCTGCTGGCTCTTGGCCGTCTAATAGAATACCGTAAAGAGCAACGACGGACCAGGTGTGCGAAATTACTTGCGCGTTAAGAGGCTGATAGTGGCAATTTTATGTCGAAAATCATCACAAGCGATGAACTATGGATTCATAACTGCGAACCGGAAACAAACCAACCGCATGGCACCACACCACCTCTCCTCCGAAGACAAAGACGCGTCCACAGCCTGTGAAATCACGCTGACGGTCTTCCGGAACTCTTGAAGGGGTCATTCTGTTCGATGTCCTCGCTCATGGTGCAATGATCAACTCTGAAGTGAATTGTGCTACCTTCAGGACACCGGAGAAATGACTTCAGCGTGTTCGTCGCCACAAAAATGCAAACAAACCTCTCCTTCTCCATGACAACGTAAGACTTCACACAAGTTTGCGCTTCTGGGAGCAGCTCACGAAACTTCATTGGACATCCTGGTCCACCCTACAACACATATTTGCACCTTCCGACTTCCATGCGTTTGGCCCAATGAAAGACGCACTCCGTGGGAAGCAGTACGTGGATGATGTAGGGATTAATGATGCAGCAAGCCGTTGGATCCGACGTCTACCCCTCGTACTTTGAGCTTCAGGTAAGCAATGATTTGTCGTAACTCCATGACGTGGTATTCATTTTTGTTCAGAAAATTAAAGTTGTTTAATCGCGGTGCAGTCACGAGGAAAATAAAATTATATGTTAAAGCTTAGGACCGGTTTTGCTTTTGTAATTTGCCCTACAACTGTATTTGTCAGGCGAGCCGAACTAAAAAACAAAATATGACCTGCTTGTCTTGTATAGATAAATTGTGCTCCCACTACGACAGCGTTCCACTGTAAACCAGATGCCGCTACTTCGTACATTTAATGTGTGCTACAGGAAATTTAAATCATTTATGTAGCTAATGATTACTGAGGATTGCTCTCCTTTGTATTTACCTTAGTGCTGAGATTACAGCGAGTTACAATTTCCGTAATTAGTGGAATTTGCTGGTTTAATGTTGTACAACACGTGCACCTGCTTGTATAACGTTTCCGTGTTGAGTACGGATGGTAGACAGTTGGCACACTCCGCTGTCTGGCTCGAGCGAGTCATCATACATTTCAAGTAAAAGCAGAAAACTCAGATGGCGTTAGGCTTTTTGGACATTTTGCGGTTGCATTGTCTTGTTATGATAAGAGTCGTTGTATATGACAGACAACAGATGAGCATGTGTTTCCAATATGGTGATGTATTTTGTCTTGGGAGAAGGTGGCCATACTCCCTGACTGAGACACAAGAATACTTCAGTAGTTCAGTGTTTATTTTACAGTGTGACAAACAATATTCGATGGTTTTGTTCGTCATTTATAAAGTTAAACATTCACCTCAAACATAGTTATAGTGCTTTGGGCTTGCAACCCTGGGCAACAAACGACTGCAAAGAAGTTTTAGATACGGGAATATACGTCGTACGTGGGGGTTCGAATCACTGGCATTTACAATAAACGATATGCAGAACTGAGCCTGATGATGTTTTCACCGTCGATAAATCAATTACCAACGTGCAATGGCGGCCTCTGCAAACGTATAACAGCTAAAGCTGACAAAAAAATTAAGAGCCTTCCGTGGAGCCCTAGAGTATCCAAATACAAAATAAATGTTGCCAACAATAGATTATAAACCATTCAGTGAGCTCTTCAGCGCACTGAAAACCGCTGGTACAGCAAAGCATACCTACACCATAATCTAATTTAAATATCGGCGTCACCCTTCCGTGAAATGTGTTGCCATTTGACAGATGGAATGGTAGTAGCACCTCAAGCGACGAGAAAGGCTACCGCCCCTTAACATAATTCAAGCCGTAAGAATAATATTTGTTTTTAATTCTGTTTCAAATTTTACGATGTAAATCTAATTTTGCGTAAAGCGATGGTAAAGTACCAAAAGACATGAACGATCATAAAAGAAATGTAAAGACAGCAAACACTCGTTAATGAAATGATACGAGCTATAATCGTGCTCATGAAGAAATATTTTAATGTTTGAGTCTTGTCTAAGTTTCTCCTTTAAATGCCTTCTGAGACAGCTTCGCAGTGGATGACAGACACTTTCGTTGTTACATAGTCTAATGAGTTATTTATTCCTCCACTTCAATCTACAAATAACTTTTCCTAAATACAACTTTATTTTCAAAAGTTGAATATGCTGACGGCTGTGTGTTTGATGTTTCTTACTTTGACACAGTATTATTTCTGGAACTGGTTTCTTTCCCATGCTGAAGTTACCTGCGAAAACCCCATGAAAACTCGTATATTAGTTTTGGAGAATTGTGTTTAAACAGACAAATAGGCAAGCATGACAGTGTTACAAATTTGTTATTAGTGTAATTGCTGTAGGGGTCAAATAAATAGTATTGTGATGTTTAATAGCTCTCAGGATCCTTAAGAAACGTGAAGAGAGGCTAACGTGGTATCTTCTTCTTGTTATTTTTACCATTTTTTTCCTCCACATACAATTCTTACAGTAATAAAAATATGTTACAAATCAGAACAAAAGATTCTGGTCGTATTAGGGGTGTGATGTTTAATAATGTAACTTGTATGCCACTTGCTGCGGTTCTGTCACAGTGTATAACAAAAATGACTTGGTGTCTGACGCGTGTATGTTTCAGACTGTGATAATACTGAGAGGCCAGACAGTATATCGTGCCGATTTCGACTTACTGCAGCATATTATTTGGCGGGAGCTTGTACTCAAAAATGTAACTTATTTACAAGTATTTAAGACAGAGTGCTATAATTTTCATAACCTTATCGATCATCAGTAACACGGTTCCATTTACGTTATAGGGGGATTCATTGTTTTTTCTTTATTATATTTAAATTCCACACGAAGGGAAGGGCTGTCAGGAGACAAAATTTTTCTTCAGCCCAATATTACCCAACTTGTAAAGATGTTTTAAAATAAGAATGGATGATAAGCGATACTTATACACTCCTGGAAATGGAAAAAAGAACACATTGACACCGGTGTGTCAGACCCATCATACTTGCTCCGGACACTGCGAGAGGGCTGTACAAGCAATGATCACACGCACGGCACAGCGGACACACCAGGAACCGCGGTGTTGGCCGTCGAATGGCGCTAGCTGCGCAGCATTTGTGCACCGCCGCCGTCAGTGTCAGCCAGTTTGCCGTGGCATACGGAGCTCCATCGCAGTCTTTAACACTGGTAGCATGCCGCGACAGCGTGGACGTGAACCATATGTGCAGTTGACGGACTTTGAGCGAGGGCGTATAGTGGGCATGCGGGAGGCCGGGTGGACGTACCGCCGAATTGCTCAACACGTGGGGCGTGAGGTCTCCACAGTAAATCGATGTTGTCGCCAGTGGTCGGCGGAAGGTGCACGTGCCCGTCGACCTGGGACCGGACCGCAGCGACGCATGGATGCACGCCAAGACCGTAGGATCCTACGCAGTGTCGTAGGGGACCGCACCGCCACTTCCCAGCAAATTAGGGACACTGTTGCTAATGGGGTATCGGCGAGGACCATTCGCAACCGTCTCCATGAAGCTGGGCTACGGTCCCGCACACCGTTAGGCCGTCTTCCGCTCACGCCCCAACATCGTGCAGCCCGCCTCCAGTGGTGTCGCGACAGGCGTGAATGGAGGGACGAATGGAGACGTGTCGTCTTCAGCGATGAGAGTCGCTTCTGCCTTGGTGCCAATGATGGTCGTATGCGTGTTTGGCGCCGTGCAGGTGAGCGCCACAATCAGGACTGCATACGACCGAGGCACACAGGGCCACCACCCGGCATCATGGTGTGGGGAGCGATCTCCTACACTGGCCGTACACCACTGGTGATCGTCGAGAGGACACTGAATAGTGCACGGTACATCCAAACCGTCATCGAACCCATCGTTCTACCATTCCTAGACCGGCAAGGCAACTTGCTGTTCCAACAGGACAATGCACGTCCGCTTGTATCCCGTGCCACCCAACGTGCTCTAGAAGGTGTAAGTCAAGTACCCTGGCCAGCAAGATCTCCGAATCTGTCCCCCATTGAGCATGTTTGGGACTGGATGAAGCGTCGTCTCACGCGGTCTGCACGTCCAGCACGAACGCTGGTCCAACTGAGGCGCCAGGTGGAAATGGCATGGCAAGCCGTTCCACAGGACTACATCCAGCATCTCTACGATCGTCTCCATGGGAGAATAGCAGCCTGCATTGCTGCGAAAGGTGGATATACACTGTACTAGTGCCGACATTGTGCATGCTCTGTTGCCTGTGTCTGTGTGCCTGTGGTTCTGTCAGTGTGATCATGTGATGTATCTGACCCCAGGAATGTGTCAATAAAGTTTCCCCTTCCTGGGACAATGAATTCACGGTGTTCTTATTTCAATTTCCAGCAGTGTATATACACTCCTGGAAATGGAAAAAAGAACACATTGACACCGGTGTGTCAGACCCACCATACTTGCTCCGGACACTGCGAGAGGGCTGTACAAGCAATGATCACACGCACGGCAAAGTGGACACACCAGGAACCGCGGTGTTGGCCGTCGAATGGCGCTAGCTGCGCAGCATTTGTGCACCGCCGCCGTCAGTGTCAGCCAGTTTGCCGTGGCATACGGAGCTCCATCGCAGTCTTTAACACTGGTAGCATGCCGCGACAGCGTGGACGTGAACCGTATGTGCAGTTGACGGACTTTGAGCGAGGGCGTATAGTGGGCATGCGGGAGGCCGGGTGGACGTACCGCCGAATTGCTCAACACGTGGGGCGTGAGGTCTCTACAGTACATCGATGTTGTCGCCAGTGGTCGGCGGAAGGTGCACGTGCCCGTCGACCTGGGACCGGACCGCAGCGACGCACGGATGCATGCCAAGACCATAGGATCCTACGCAGTGCCGTAGGGGACCGCACCGCCACTTCCCAGCAAATTAGGGACACTGTTGCTCCTGGGGTATCGGCGAGGACCATTCGCAACCGTCTCCATGAAGCTGGGCTACGGTCCCGCACACCGTTAGGCCGTCTTCCGCTCACGCCCCAACATCGTGCAGCCCGCCTCCAGTGGTGTCGCGACAGGTGTGAATGGAGGGACGAATGGGGACGTGTCGTCTTCAGCGATGAGAGTCGCTTCTGCCTTGGTGCCAATGATGGTCGTATGCGTGTTTGGCGCCGTGCAGGTGAGCGCCACAATCAGGACTGCATACGATCGAGGCACACAGGGCCAACACCCGGCATCATGGTGTGGGGAGCGATCTCCTACACTGGCCGTACACCACTGGTGATCGTCGAGGGGACACTGAATAGTGCACGGTACATCCAAACCGTCATCGAACCCATCGTTCTACCATTCCTAGACCGGCAAGGCAACTTGCTGTTCCAACAGGACAATGCACGTCCGCATGTATCCCGTGCCACCCAACGTGCTCTAGAAGGTGTAAGTCAAGTACCCTGGCCAGCAAGATATCCGGATCTGTCCCCCATTGAGCATGTTTGGGACTGGATGAAGCGTCGTCTCACGCGGTCTGCACGTCCAGCACGAACGCTGGTCCAACTGAGGCGCCAGGTGGAAATGGCATGGCAAGCCGTTCCACAGGACTACATCCAGCATCTCTACGATCGTCTCCATGGGAGAATAGCAGCCTGCATTGCTGCGAAAGGTGGATATACACTGTACTAGTTCCGGCATTGTGCATGGTCTGTTGCCTGTGTCTATGTGCCTGTGGTTCTGTCAGTGTGATCATGTGATGTATCTGACCCCAGGAATGTGTCAATAAAGTTTCCCCTTCCTGGGACAATGAATTCACGGTGTTCTTATTTCAATTTCCAGGAGTGTACATTGATGGAAAATATTTACGATTTTTGCATAAACAGACGACAATAAAGGAAATTTTCCAAAAAAAGAACACATTTGTGGATAATACCGATGATTTTATATAAGGTTATGCATGATTTTATGTTATACTTAAATTATAATTACTAGTTGTAACGTGAAAGATGCTATGGTGTAATGGTGATTCTGCTGATGCATAAAAATGGTGAAGATCGTGATGGAATGATTATGGCCATGGCCTGCGGGGCCTTGTGGAACTGTAGATTGCGACTTAAGGTTAGCAAGGTGGAAGGAGGGGGAGGGATGAATGTGGAAGGATAATATAAGTTGGACCTTTGTGAATAGAGCTGGAAAAAGTGGGATGTCTTGGGACGGATTTCATCACTGGGTAGATGGAGTTGATTGAAATTCCGGCTGGAGAGAATGGATAATGTGTGAGGGTGCATGGGAGGTGGGATAGTCGCGCAGCAGGTTACCTGTATTTGTGATTAGTGGGTTGGATATCGGGTGTTGGGACTGGGCTTTGTGGTTAATGTATTCGGTCCAAAGGTGTTCTACGAAGGAAAAGTGTGGGAAGTGAATGTGCGGTATACACGTAAGATGAGATTTGGGCAAGGTAGGCGTATGTGGAACGCGTGGCGGAGTGCCTATCTTTTCCAGAATTTCAAGGGAGTTTTATAGGTGAGGATATTGGGAGAACGGCGTAGATCCTGGGTGCGACCCGTTAGTAGTATTAGTAGTTTTAGTTGGCTTCGGTCTATGTGTTGAATGGTAAGGGATGTGAATTCCATGTTAGTTTTCTGTTGAGGATCAGTACTAAATTACTGTGTTAAAAGACTGGATTGGTTTTAGATGGAAAGATGGAAATCTGGTCGATGTAAGCGCACAGTGGTGCGGCCAAAGATTGTGGCTTGGCTTTTCAGTTGGTTTATTTGACGTTTCCACGATTACACCATTCTGCAAGTAGATTCAAGGGGTGTTGGCGGGAGGCATGGGAGGTAGGTGCGCGGGGGTGATTTGGGAATGTTACCAGTGTACAGTATATAAAGAAGGGGTGACAGGACAGAGCCTTGAGGCACACTGGTTATAGAGGTTAAATATGCGTCAGCAGGTGCCATTTATAGTGATTTAGCTATGACAGTGGTAAATGGAAGATGATATAAGGTGGACATAGTTAATTGGAAGTTCGTAGACTTGCAGTCTGACAAGCAGTCCGGAAGGCAGTAAGTATTCAGTGACATCGACATAACACTAAAAAGTTAGTCTATCATAACCGACTACGTAGATCCTGACATAATCGTATCCACGACACCTACGAAATAATAAGATTCATCACATTTATGTGCGTGGAACCTTAACTCCTCATCGTTGATCGGGTGTCTGCGAAACACGGCTTCGAAAATTCGTGCTGACCCAAGAAGTATATGGTAGATTTTCCTCCTCGCTACGAATGACGTCTACTGCCGAAATCGATAAACATCACTGGCCTGGCCCAACTCGGCGCGCTTCAGTGGAATAAGGTTCACTTTACATGTCTACTGGCTTTATCCATCCATAAACTGTCAACTAAACAAAGGTCGATAAGTCTTAATTTTGTACAGAACATTATTTACAATTTAAGTTTTCAGAACTTCTAACAGCCACAACTTGACAGATTTATGTACTGAAAAGAGACAACATAGATGTTTTTACACAGTCCTACAGTACAGTTTACTTTTCGTAACACTGTAATGTCAAACTGGACAATATTTCATGAAAACATATGAGCACTTTCGGTAGCAATCTTCCAGAAAGTGTTTTTTTAAATTGTGCCATCTGCAAATTGTGATTTAGTTAAAACTGCCGACAGTTCACTAAAACATAGTGAAAAGAAATATTAAAATTCAGAAATAGTAAGAAAACATAAAAATTCACACAGTCTTTAATGAGAGCCGAATCCAAGTATCCTAAGTTGGTGGATACTTGTTCACCGTCCCATTCATGATTTTTCTTAAACGTAACATCTGGATATATTCTTGACTGCAGGTAACTTATTTGAAAGGCCGTCTATGGATGCTTGTACCCAGATATTAAGCCTGTATTCTGAAAGTCATGGATCAAGACAAACAAGTGGGAATGCAGTATTTTTTGTCATCCAGAAGGCATTTAACTTGGTGCAGCACCTACGTTTATTAAGAAGAATAAGATGACGTGGTTTATCACACAAAATTTTTATGTTTTACTGGATTTCTTCATGTGGACAATGCAGCGCGGTGTCTTGTATGAAGAATCTTCTGGGTAAGTAAAACGAACTACATGCATTCCTGAGGGAAATAAACTCAGAAACATTCTGTTCGTTTCGTGCATTAATCGTATGGTGGACAGTAACAATAGCCAGTTCATATTTTCTGAAAATTATGCAATTATCCATAACTATTTTCTGAAACAAGGTGCATATGCATTTAATCAGATCTTAATACTATTTCAGTGCTGTGCAAAGACAGACAGTTCGCTTTAAATGGACGTAAATGTAAAATTGTCACTTCATTTCATTTCTATGACTAAAAAGTCAATGAGTCACAAATGAAGTCAGTCAACTCATAGAACGTCCTGGCGATATGAAATGGTCACATATGCTCAGTCTTAAGTAACAGAGGCGGAAGTCTTCTGTCTTTTAGTAGGATACCACAAAATCTTGACAGTCTGCAGAAGAGACTGCGTACAAAACCGCTGTGCATCCCATGCTAGATTATTATTCAAGTGTTTGGGACCTTTCAACATAGAACTGACAGGGAGTATTGAGCATACTCAAAGAAGGGCAACACAAATAGTCACATGTGTCTTTAAGTAGTAACTCAACACCAAGCAGCTAGATCAAGAGGCAAATGCCATGGGTAGTCGAGCATTGTCCTGTTGAAAAATGACACCGTGACCTGTCGCTTGAGAGGATGCGGGATGTCCGTGACGTACCGCTGTGCCGTCAGACTTCCCTCAATCGCTAACAGCTTCTATCAGAAGTCATAACCGATGGCCCCCAAACTAAGCTGTCAGCAGTAGCGCCACTGTACCTCTGCAAAATACTGCAAACATCGGGCGTCTTCCCAGCTCTCCAGTCTACTCGCCGCCGAAGGTCACCCGTGGCAGTGCAAAAACATGATTCATCACCAAACATAATACGACACCTGCCATCAGAGGTCCATATTTCCTGGTGAGGACACAATTCCAAATGCAGCCAAGTTTGACGTGGTGCCAACGGCAGCCCACGCAAGGGACTTAATTCCCTATCCCAGTTGTTGCTAGTCTCTGCGATAGCTGCGAATGTTGTACGGACTCCAGTACTTGTTCTCGGATGCCAGGAGCAGGTGTGAAGCACCTACGGTGTGTTTGGTCCATAATAAGGCGATCCTCGTTTGCGGTGCTTTGACGTGGTTGGCCAGAACCTAGACAATGCGTCTGTCTGCGCTCAATTTCGCATGTATCGGTGCACCATCACATCCGAATACACCCAAAAATGTCGAAATTGCAGAAGTCGACGATCTGGCCAAGTGAAGACCCGTGATGAGGCCCCTTATAAACTCCGTCACGTGCTGATAACACTGTTTCACACGAATGACGCTGTTCACCTGCCGTTGTTCACGTCGTATCGACAGAGTGTCTTACAATTCACGTTACACACTTCTAAAGTGTTCAGTGGGGACTTAGAAAGCCGAGTTTTACATAGAAACCCATGTCCGGAAACATCATCCAACGACGCTGCAGAGCATCAAAGCTGTTGGCACCGGCACCTGTAAATCAGGGTGATTCCGTGATGCAGGAGATAAATGTATCGATTGGAGGTAAGGGTCCCAGTACCGGAAACGATCGAGTAGAAAGTTATAAGCGGAAACCGTACTGATACCTCTGGCAATGGAATACATGTACCCGTACTGCTGTTACTAAGACTGTAGGGTAGGCCAGTTTCAGAGGTAGAACCATCGACCACATCAAGAAAAAAATGTCTAGCAAACATGGGCTGAGAAATGCATACCGTAAGAACTATGAGTACTTGTTCAATGGAGGAGATGTGTTGCACAGTAACGAAGATGACGAAGTGCCCATATCTCCTGAGGTATGCATTTTAGGACCAATGTTTACTAGATTTTTTCCTTGTTTTGATGCATACTACCACCTCTGAAAGTTACATACTTTACATTCTTAGCAAAAACAGTACCGGTACATGTATTCCACTGTCAGAGGAATCAGAATGATATTCGATTGTTGATTTCGGCTCTTTCGTTTCCGAACCCGGCATCGTAACGGCAGATAGATGCATTTTATCCGTCTCCATTGTTACTGAAGGTTTGTGACGTCCCATGTAATCACCCTGTACACGTGCATTTACAGGTGCTGGAGCCTTTTCCCTTGACATTCTGTAGCGTCGTTGGATGACGTTTACGGACATGGGTTCCTATGTAAAACCTGATCCACAAAGTCCGCTCTACAACCTCTAGATGTGTGTAACATGAGTTGTGAAACAGCCTGTATACCTTACCAGGTCTAGTTACGAGACGAAACACAAACAACACGTTTTCCCTGTCACACAGAATTTTCGTTCTAATCACTAACACACCAGCATGTTGTGTGTACGTGTACAAGGTTACATTAACGTCTTATGTGTCTTCCACATATTATTATTATTATAATTATTATTATTAGTCAGGTAATGTAGATGGCAACTACCCCACGAAAGACTAATTTCTAAATTTAACACTCGATATTAAGTGAATAACCTAGCCGGCCGCTGCGGCCGAGCGGTTCTATGTGCTTCAGTGTGGACCCGCTCGACCGCTACGTTTGCAGATTCGAATCCTGCCTTGGGCATGGATGTATGTGATCTCCTTAGGTTAGTTAGGTTTAAGTAGTTCTAAGATCTAGGGGACTAATGACCCCAAATGTTAAGTCCCATAGTGCTCAGAGACATTTGAACCATTTTTGAATAACCTAGAAAGTAATTATTACAGCGTGCACCGAGACATTGAAGCATTCTTCCTGAGCTCCATAAGCGATTAGAATGTGAAGAAATCTTAACAGGTGATACACTGCTACGTATACTCTGCCATAACTTTCGCTATGATCTACAAATACTGGATGTAGATTTCTTGGTTTTTGGTATGTGTGGATACATATGGAGAGTAACGCACACTCTGAGTATGATGAAACAGACGGAACACACAGGGTTTGGATATAATATGGAAACACCACGAGAAATGTGTGATTGAAGGCATATGCAGGTCCTAAACAAGCTTGCAAGATTCGCTCTTGTTCCTGGATCACGAAAGGCATCTGTGAAATGTCCTCAATACAGTGCAGGTGTCCGTCATTGTCAGAACAGTGTTCTGTGTAGCTGTGAGTGCAGTACGCCGAAACTAAGTGAAATCGAACGTGGGCAACCTGTTTGTGCTACTATGGTGGGTACTTCCGTAACCAACGTAGCTTCGAGAAGATTTATACAGCATACAGGGAAAGGTAAAAAGCATCGTCTGCTAAATCACAACGCGGACAAAAGTGTATGCCAATTGATCGTGGCAGACGGTCATTGAAGAGGATTCTGAGGACGAATAAATGCACGAGAGCAGCAAAAGTCACCACGGAACAGTGTGTCTCACTCACTAACTCTATCAGTACCAAAACAACACCAAGGGAGCTCCATCAGCACTGTATCACAGGGCGAGCTGGAACTAAAATTGTGATGAAAATGCCTGTAATAGGAATACGTGGTGCCGAAGCCATAAAAGCTAGACCATGGAGTAATGATAGAAAGCCATTTGGTCGGATGAGTATCGGTTGCCTCTGTTTCCAAATTGTGGCCAAGTTTATGTCCCAAGGGTTAAACGTGTCGAGGGTTCGGCAATGTTGGGGCACCCATATTATGGTGTTCCATGGGATCCATGGTTACCCTGCAAGGTCGCATTGATGTCAAGGTTTGTGTGACCATTTTGAATGATGGGGTGCAGCCTACGGTGTAGTGTTCGTACCTCAATCGTAATGTTCTGTTACAAGACTGAAGGACGCTTCTTCACACCGCTCTCATCGTTCAGGACTGGTTTTGCAAGCACAAGGAAGAATTCTCCCTTATGCCCTGGTTACCATTGTCACTAAATCTCAACATTATTGAGAAGGGAGAGATGTGTGCCTGCTCGCTATCCGTCTCTATCTGAACTTGCCACTATTTTGAAGGAAGAATGAAGTAAAATTTACTTGAAATCGACACAGGAACTGTATTTATCCACTCCCAGACGGCCGGAAGCCGTTTTGAATGTCAACAGATTTGGTTCAAATGGTTCAAATGGCTCTGAGCACTATGGGACTCAACTGCTGAGGTCATAAGTCCCCTAGAACTTAGAACTACTTAAACCTAACTAACCTAAGGACATCATACACATCCATGCCCTAGGCAGGATTCGAACCTGCGACCGTAGCAGTCGCGCGGTTCCTGACTGAGCGCCTAGAACCGCTAGACCACCGCGGCCGGCTCAACAGATTTCCTACATCGTATTAGGTATGGTAATATATTGTGTTTTTGGTGACTCCGCATTTTTGTCGAATCCTTGTATCATAGTCACGTAACTTACCTACTTATAGCTATTCAAACCATTCGTATGGAAATGCTAATTGCTATCGCAAGTGGTTCACGTGTCCATGTTTGTCGGCAGTCACTTGACTGTTGCTACTGCCCAGCAGCCGGTGATACTGAGCCGTGTGAAAGCAGACGTTACTTTCTTACTACAGCCGTTCATTCTATAAGGTACCATTTTCTCCTGCTTTGTAATAGAATCTCGCGGTTGTTTTCCAAAAAAGTGTACCTTAGTTTCATTTGCTGTAGCGATTTTGGGATCCACATACATAATTAACTTTCTATTGAATTTAAAATATCTCACTTACATGATTTACGCTACTGCAGTGTGTGATTGGTAACTTTCTTATCGCATTATCTGTACTTCGAGTGCACACAGTCATGACTAAGTGTTTAGGCCGTAATAGATATCAATGCATGAACTGCAGGACTCGTTCTCAAAGTCACCACTATTTCAGCTGTATACAATAATCAATGTTTCTGTTACAGTTTTCAGTATGATTTGATAAGTATTGTTATAGAACGTCTAATTCACGTTCACGTCATTCAAATTTTTTCCGTAGTCTTATTAGCACTCTGAATGTACATGAAATGTACTGAAGAAACCTCCTGCCCTTTGCTTTACTATCCTCTTGTAGAGAATTGCTGCGTGTAATGGGATCCTTATCAGACAGGACTGACGTAAGACACTGAAAACGTTTTATCAAGGGAAGCTTGTTGTGTATTACTGTGAAATAGGGTAGAGTGTGTGAAGTATATGGTAAGCGAGTTGGGTTGTCAATCATGAAAACAAGTGCATATATCATTACGGAGAGAGCTTTCCACGAATTTACCGATACCATAATTCTCCTCCTAGTACCAAAGTATTTTGTTTATTCCCTTTTAAATACGGAAAAATCACCATAATGCTAAAATAGGAAGGTAAGATTCACGTGTTCATTATTCCGATGTACTGTTGTAGAGACGAACGTTCGATAAATTGCCTGAATATAGTTCAATGAACCCACTGCCAAATACTTAAGTGTCAACTGCAAAGTAATCATGTAGATTTAAATGTAAACTTCTTGTTTTGTTAACAAACTGCTCTTTCTCAGTATTGCACCTGACAGTAGTAGCCTGACTTTTCCTTACGGACGACAAAGCCTACCTGGTCGTTCCACTGCAAATCTCTCCTCATTGCTAATCCCCAATGTGTCGTCAACCAGACATGCTTATACCAGGCTGATAGCAACATTCAAAGTGCGAAATAATGGAAGTTCGTAGAGAAACATCTTGACGAGCTGAAGCTGTGTACCGCATCGGGACTCTGATATGGTTCTTGCCATTCACTAGGAATGCTCGCATGCCACTGAGCTAGCAATGCGTACACACGATTTCCCTTAACAACTAAAATGTTCCTATCACTACTCTCCTACATTCCAAACAGCAGAGAAGTTATTATGCATGTATCGTAATTGAGATCTGGTGTGATGTGCAGAATTAAGCTGTCAAGAAATTTCATAACAGCGCTCATTTCGCTGGAAAATGATGTACTTGTACTGAATGTACGTGTTGACAAGATGTTGAACCTTGGAAGGCATTGCAAAAAATGGTTCAAATGGCTCTGAGCACTATGGGACTTAACATCTGTGGTCATCAGTTCCCTAGAACTTAGAACTACTTAAACCTAACTAACCTAAGGACATCACATGCCCGAGGCAGGATTCGAACCTGCGACCGTAGCAGTCGCACGGTTCCGGACTGCGCGCCTAGAACCGCTAGACCACCGCGGCCGGCGAAGGCATTGCATATTGATCATAAAGTAAGTTAAATCAAACTGAAGCTACATTAATTTTACCGTACTTTACATTAGTACTCAACCATAAAAACAACGTTTATACTATTGTATTTTGCGTTGCAAATTACAATTGACTTACTGGTAGGGGCTAAGCGCATAGCCAATATTTTTCGTGTTTTAATGATTAAATTCTTGCTTGAAGAATACAAAATTCTGATTCCGTTTTTCAAATATGCCTAGTTATAATTTTAAAAAGTTTCCGTTTAAAAACGATGATAAAATGTATGCAGAAGGCTATGACCAGATTTCGTATCTCTGTGTCGACAAACTTATTTCTAACCGAATGTCGAACACTAAACGATTTGAGTTTATTCATAAAGGAAACAAGTCGTTGTGGAATTTTGTGAAATCATCTACATCGTTAAAAATATTTCAGTGTTTGTAATGCAGTTTTGTGCTACGTTGTTGACAACATCATGTGTGCGTGAATGGTGCACTGTTACACGTTTGTGAACAGCTCTTGAGGAGAGGAAATGGATTACCTGAAAAAAAAAGGTTCCTGGTTAAAAGAGACATACTGCTCTTGGTAATGAGCAAAGTAATGAGGAATGGAAACATTCAGTTTAGCGTCCTCGTGGTAGTTAAACAATATTTGATTGCCAAATTTAATATTTTGCATTTCAGCAAAACGTTACTTCTGGTGCTCAAGACAAACTCGACAACACCTAGTGCCGTTGGATGGCACTATACAACGTCCAGTACGCTCTTTCACTTAAAGGTAGTAAGGTCCTTTAACTAGGTATAACGAGACGAACGTTTAGCTCGCAACAGACGTATATTCCTGTGGTCGATTAAACTATTGGGTTTCTCAAAACTTTAGGCCCAATTGAAGCAGTTCATAGTGGGTCTACGACCGATTACATTGACACAGGTAACCTAATATCAGAAATGCATATTTATTGTGTTTTGAACATACACAGCGTACACCGCATAACAACAGTATATCTCGTAGTTTTTGTTGAAAGTGACGACTGCCAGTCTCAAGGCATGCATGGCACTGACACAAGAAGTTCTGCCGCACTCTTTTCAAAGATCGCTAGTGTCTGTTATAACAGGAGACAAGCAGCTTGGACTATAATAAGCAGGTCGTCGTCCGTTTCAACGTAGATCTCAGACACCAACATCTTGACGTAATAACAGTGGAAAAAGACCACAGGTGTGAGATCCGGCGATCACGCTAGCCATGAGACAGGACCTCCCATTACAATCGAACGATGAGGGTACGTTTTGTCCAGGTGCTCGTGGACACTAACGTCGAAGTGGGCTAGTGCACCGTCGTGTGGAAACCACATTTTCACGGACAACCAGCGGTTCAGTCTCCAAGAAATGTGGCAGACCATCTCGCCTTTGCAATGTATGTACTGAGATTGGCGGTCGTCACTTTGAACAATTACTGTGACCTACGATGTTATTGACAGTGTAAGCAGTGTATGTCCATAACGCAACAAATATGTATTTCCGATGATCCGATGATTAGTTTCCTATCTCAATATAATCGGCTGTGGCCCCACACTCACTTGTTTCAGTTTGATCCAAAGCATTTGAGACACCCTGAATACGCACTTCAAAATGGGTACACCACTGTGGAACAGTCTGTTATCATTCAGATATAGTAACTATATTGTGTTGATCAGTTTATTTCTTGTGCATTACACAAAGAAACTTGTCGTGTACATTAAACAGGTTTTTGTGATAGTTAGATGTGGCGGACACAAACTTTGTGACAAATTACGTTGAAGAGATAAGTGCTTTGTGTTGAAAACGATGAAGGTAAATGACACCACTAAACGAGAAATATACTCACCGAAAAAGCAAACAACAGCAATTTCTCAAGCCTTTTAGTTCTATGTTTCCCACCCGCGGACTATGACGCACACATGCTGGATATGGTCACAACTTCTTCTATTAACGAGCTTGTTCTATGTCGCGACCAATATTGTGTTACTTCGCGTTAATTAAAAAGTATGAAAAGTGTTCCCCGAAGATGGAGTGCCTACCTTTAATAAAAAGTGAATAGAGAATAATTAACGAAAGTCCTCATTATAATGTAAGCCCAGTGACCAAGTACGTTAGAAAATTTTGAGGAAAGAGAAAGAGAGAGAGAGAGAGAGAGAGAGAGAGAGAGAGAGAGACAGAGAGAGAGAGCTGAAGCTGGAAGGAAATGTGGACATTATGGGGGGGAAAGAGGGTGAGGTAGGAGTGGAGGGGAACTCGTGAAGGATGAAACCCACGTTCATCCGAGCAACTAAGCGCTTGAGAGAGCGAGGTGAAAATTTTGTGAGACGTTAAGGAAAGATGACAGGTGGAAGGGCGGCAAACGGTCCCGGCACCTCCAGAGGGTGTTTCGCCTCGCAGCTGCGCTTTATTGAGTTATCCCCAGGGGGTGGGCCTCACACACTTGCCAAACTCGACGCAGAGGGGCTGCATACGACGATTCCGCTGGGAAGCCTGTCTGTGCCCCCCGCTATACATTCGGAAGTACCAGTAAAATTCAAGAACAGTAACGGAATACGTATTCACTGCAGCTAGGTCTTATGAATATAGAATTATGCTGTATTTTTAAGAAGAGTCCACCTACGTAAATGCTTTCCACAGACAGTAATCAGATGATATTCAGAGTGTGCATTTGAGCTCAGAATCTGATATTAAGAGAAATCTTCACTGCGTCTTGTCATCAAGTCCCAAATGTAATACTTCTTTCGTAGCACTGGGGACAAAAGTACGTGTCTACGTTATTGCACTCGCTCCCGTCGCGGAACAGTGATTACATTGTACCAGTGCCACATGGTAGCATACTGTTTTGGTGTTATTCGTGTTGCTGCCTAAGTCATTAGACTCAGCAGTAGTTTCTATGCTTGCACCTAAAAGAAGTAGCCGTTCAGTTGTATAAGTAACGCTATCTCAAAAATAACTCAACTGTGAAATGTGCGCCATTTGGAAATATGTTCGTATCTCATAAGGTATACGTGCCCGTACCAATTGACACATCTGTGTATATATAATATACACATCATATATATAATGTCTGGGTGATTTGATAAGTCATTTAAAAATGCAAGAAAAATGTTTTTTTCTATTTTACTACAAATTGCGCCTTATGCAAGACACTTTTTTCTGTTTTGTTTCACCCAGACATGTTTCAGCACTTTCTGTGCTATCTTCAACGGGTTATTTATTATTTTCTAGCTTACATGATGCTACTGGACATTTATTTTTGGTAGCTGTTCTGCTACACAGTCTACAACTTCTCATGTTTTTCACATTGTGATGCTTTCTCATATGTTGTTTGCGAAACGAATAGGGTGATTTCGTGACCTATGATAACTTGACACTGCACTTTCTACGATTTTTCAAAACATAGGCAGAGTTTCCGCCGCCATCACGAAAATAATAAATAACCCACTGAAGATAGCACAAAAAGTGCTGAAACATGTGTGGGTGAAACAAAACAGACAAAAAGGTGTCTTGCATAAGGTGGAATTCCTCGTTCCGTATTTTCGTAGCAAGCACGGACACACAGCACCACAAGATGAATGTTGGTTTCGTAAACAACTCAGCTTGCTTCTCGACACAGTCTGTTTTGAGGGATGCATACTTCTTCCAAATATCTTCTAGCATTCTTGTACCACTGAAAAAGTGGATTTTGTCAAACTCTGAAACATATTCGTTGACTGTATCACTTCCTCATTTGACGAAAATTTCTTCCCAGCAAGTCAAAGTTTCAAGTTAGTGAACAGGAAGAAGTCACTCTGGGCTATTTTTGTGCGTAGGGTGGATGTGGAACCAGTTCAAATCCCAGCTCATGCATTTTATCCAGTTTTATCGCTGAGGTGTGGGATGGTGCATTATACACGTGAAAGAGCACTTTATTGCTTGCCAGCCTTAGTCTTTTTTCAGCCGACGCAAGTTCCAAACGATCCAGCGATGAAGCATAACAGGATCCAATTATGGTTCTCCCTTTTTGTAAGTAATGTATGACGATTATTCCTTGGGAATTCCAAACAAAGTGGCCATCACCTTACCAACTGACAAAATGGTCTTAGCCTTCTTCGGTGCACTTTCCTCAGCCTTTGTCAGTTGTTTTGCATTCACCTCGCACACAGCTTCTTCATAGTCAGTTCTCCGTGTAGGATATTATGCACTCAGTCTGTAGAGATGACAACAAGGTCAACAGTTTCAGTAATTTGTGTTCGGCGGTCTTGTGTTAACGTATCTTGGATTTTGTCAATGGCTTCCTTTGTGAAGATCTCAATTGGACTGTCACAGTGCACTTCTTCTTCTTCGGTACTTGTCCGGCCACATTTAAATTCATACATCCAAATGTAATGGTCTTCAATGATGGTTCAGAGCTGCGTATATGTCGTACAATTGTGTTTTGATTTGCACGGCCTTTCAACCGTTCAAATAAAAACGTCTTATAACAGCACGAAACTGTGTTTTCTCCATTTTCAGTCGTAGTCGACACACTGACTAATTCAGATGATTCTCAACAATGAATGGAAATTGTTAATATATATATATATATATATATATATATATATATATATATATATATGGCGGTACACAGTATTGTCAAATCAAATTAATAATTTTATTAATGTCGTGAATAAAAACAATAATTAATGAGTCAAACCACTAGAAGTATACAGCGGTAATATTATCGATTTTCTGATAAACGAAACTTGCTGTCTTCAATTTTTGATACCGCATATCTGTGCCCTCTAATCTGTTTGATGTCGAGCTGTGCATAAGTGGCAATTCCCGTTACTTGGTCGAAATAGATTATATAATGGTCTTAGTAAAGACTGTATTTATTTAAAAACGCAGTATCTTCCCCGTTTCCTTTGTAATGAATATAATTTTATACAGGGTGTGGCAAATAAAAGTGCCCTGTACTAAAAAACACAGCAGAGGGAGGAAATACAGTATTAACCTGACTACAGCAGATGTTGAAAGTGGGCACCATTCATCTCTTGGCACTTTCGGACTCTCGTCAGCATGTTCCTGAACATGTATCGAAGATGGACTACTGGAACTGCTGCAGTCTCAGCTGAAATATTCTGTGGCAGTTCTTGAAGATTATAAGGTTTGATGCAATACATCTTACTCTTGTGGGCTCCCCACTCAAAGTAATTGCACACTGACGTATCAGTTGACCTGGATGACCAGCTAGAGCCGCGACCAGATCGACGTCTGCTAATAGCTCTCAGGCGTGAAGATTGTGTAACTGTGTTCCAAGGAACAGATGTGAATCTCGTGGAGGGCGTAAGCGCGGTATGCGCGACACAGGGTGCGGTTATATGCATACATTCACGACCAATTGTATCCTCTCATCGGGGTCACTTTTACTTGCCACATCCTGTACTTATTTCTCAACTTTTTCCGTGGCCAAATCAATACGATTGAGGATGGATTGTTCGATGGCATAACTACCGGACACTTCGTGTTGTTTCATTACTTTTTCCTTCTTAACAAGCAGAACCACCCTGAGATTTATTTGTCGATCGTCCCCTCATTCTCGCGTACATTTCTCACGTAAGAATTTGATCTAACTGATCGGTCACCTACCACCGAACAGTGATTTCGTTACTCACAAGACAGGTCTACTGTCCTCAACACCACAGTTTAATTTTTACGATTAACCATTTCATAAATCTATGCTAACTCATAACTATTCAGAATTTTACAGCTTTTTGACATTTCGGCTTTGTCGTCGTGACATTTGGGTTATCCAAATTTCTTGGTATTCACTGTATCTTCATATCAAGACTTACTGAGGAAATATTTATTGAGATATTTCAGATTACAGAAAGAGCAAGAGGAACACTTGACTGCGTTTATCGAACCTATTTTATTTCTTCGACGGGTCTAAAAATATTCGACACTTTTTAACACTTTGAATACTACTTAAATACCAGCTCTATCATTGTCTTAACGCAGACGAGAGTTATTAATCCTGCATTTACTACAAGTGTACCAAAATTAATAATATGAGCAGGTATTCCTAAGCCAGCCAATATGAATCAACTACAAAATTCGTTTTTGTTCGCTGTCCGTAACATCATTAGTTCTTTCTCCTCTATCGATGAAAGTAGCGTTTCCATTGACAACCATTCTTAAAATGGAAAAAGTGGTTCAAATGGTTCTGAGCACTATAGGACTTAACATCTGAGGTCATCAGTCCCCTAGACTTAGAACTACTTAAACCGAACTAACCTAAGGACATCACAGACATCCATGCTCGAGGCTGCGACCTTAGCAGCAGCGTGGTTCCAGACTGTAGCGCCTAGAACCGCTCAGCCACAACACCCGGCTTCTTAAAATGCAGAAGCAGAATTGGTACCATGCCTAAACTATATATTTTTTTACAGTTAATTTAAATTCGATAAATTATACCTGTCTTAATGCAAAGCCAGTGTTATAACAAATTTTGAGCAGAAACAGCCTAATAACTGCAAACTAAAACGGGACATTCATGTGTTACTGTTTTGTGAAACCGTATAAATCGTAGCAAATGTCATTATGTATAACGTCTTTTCGGCTCCTCATATCATCAAAAAATGGTTCAAATGGCTATGAGCACTATTGGACTAAACATCTGAGGTTATCAGTCCGCTATAACTTAGAACCACTTAAGCCTAACTAGTCGAAGGACGTCATACACATCCATGACCGAGGGAAGATTCAAACCTGCGACCGTAGCAGCAGCAGCGTGGTTCCTAGATCCTCTCGCCAACACCGGCCGGCCCCTTAAAGCATCAGACCAGTATTTAACATTACAGGAACATAATCCGTAGCCGTTAACCTATTAACCAAAGTCCATTTCCATCGTGTTTCCATGTGTGTACTGTCAGTTACAGCAAGTAGACGAGTTAAGTTACCATGCTTGCGTACACTGTGTGATACTACGGGGCGGTGAAAGTCAGTTTGATGTTACGTTTTTAATAACCTCATTGTTACGTGGATGGTGCACTACGATAGTCGGCCGCTGTGGCGGAGCGGTTCTAGGCGCTTCAGTCCAGAACCGTGTTGCTGCTACAGTCGCAGGTTCGAATCCTGCCTGGGGCATGGATGTGTGTGATGTCCTTAGGTTATTTAGGTTTAAGTAGTTCTATGTCTAGGGGACTGATGGCCTCAGATGTCAAGTCCCGTAGTTCTTAGAGCCATTTGAACCATTCTTTTTGCACTGTGATATGTTGTTGAACAAGTCTTTATGAGAGAAAGTGGATTAGGAAATACTAATTTTAGTTGTTATTTCAAATAAATGTACTGCTTTCCACATGTTCGTAAAGAACAAAAATAAGAGAAAGTCAGTTATTCTGGTTAACGTCCCCTAGGTAGCTGACAAAGATATGTTTTGTGTTAGCAGAAGAGCCAACACCGTTTTACGAGTGGAGGTCGAAATGCACACGTTTTAGCTCACGCAGGCTGGCGTGAAGAGGGAAGAACTATACTGACGTGAGGTCTGGAATATGACAAGGAATGAGAATTCAGAAAGCGGACGTAATTAGTTTGATAGTTAACTATAATTCATTAATGATGAACGTTGCTCTTGACGGTACATGATTCACGGTATTATCTGTTCAGATTACATTCTTGAAGTAATTATAGTAACTGAATATGACGCCTTGCTAGGGAGTAGCAAATGACGTAGCTGAAGGATATGCTAAACTGTCGTCTCTGCAAATGAGAGCGTATGTAGACAGTGAACCATCGCTAGCAAAGTCGGCTGTACAACTGGGGCGAGTGCTAGGGAGTCTCTCTAGACTAGACCCACCGTGTGGCGGCGCTCGGTCTGCAATCATTGATAGTGGCGAGACGCGGGTCCGACGCATACTAACGGACCGCGGCCGTTGTAAAGGCTACCACCTAGCAAGTGTGGTGTCTGGCGGTGACAGCACAATATGAATGGTTAATTTTTTGTTGTGGTTCTGAACAAGAAGTTATTTGGGGTGATGAACAATGCGTATGTGGTAAAATTAGATATCGGGAAAATCAAAGCTCATATGGAGGATTAGTAGCAGTCATTCTCGCTGCACACCAATCTCGAGTGGAACAGGACAGGCAGCAATTAGTCGTATACGAAGCGATCTTCGCGACAAAACCTAAGGTAGTTTCCATAGAATATGTGTTAGTTGGTAGAAGTAGTGCAAACATGTTCCGGGAGTTACAACTGTGCGACGACAAAATCAGTTGTCTGAGCTCATAAAGGGGGGTTCGGCATCTTCAGGAGAAGACCTGCAGTGCCGCGAGAGCTGTGGCTGGCAGGCTGGCGGGTGGACGTCTTACGCAAGGCGGCACCTCTGTGCGGCTTCCGCAAAACGCCGTTGAAGGGGCGTACGCTGGCTGCGGTTGCACTTGCAGTGCCGCACAACAGCCGCAGTTTGAAAACCTGAGCCACACGGTACTATAGAACGCAACGTGTTGTTCTTATTGCAACGAATTTGACAAAGCTAACTGAAGCTGTTAATCACAAAACAGCGCAGGTCCATCTTTAGGCACTATACGAGTTATTGGTAATCAGTCTATTCACTCCGCGCTAGACAGAGCACAGACACACAGAAAGCCACCCAAATGCTCATCTAACGGTTATTTTATAGAGACAACGAAAGCCACAAAGTGCTGATCTAACGGGTATTTTATAGAGACAACGCAGTTAGTAACAGACCAGGTCCATCAGCTAGAGCTTTTTTTTTGTTTTAGTAATGAGGTGTTCAAAAGAAACTTCAACGGCAGACAATACAATGAGACGTGTTGAGTAGCAGCCTGGGATTTGCTATTGAAATTCCGAGAGCTTTCGTTTCAAGAAGAGCTGGGAACTATATTGCTTCCTTATACATAAGTTTCATGAAGAACGATCAGAAAATCGGAAACTCGAGTACACATGGAGGTTCGTCAACAGCCGCTACGCAGTGTTCTCAAATGGAACGGGAAAAGGGGACAGTCATACTGAAACCTTTCTGCACATGCCGTAAAGGGGCTTGTAAAATACGGATATAGTATATCTGTAGCCATATCCATTTATTTAGTTATTTGCCTTAGGTGCTTACCATCTTGAGACATTACTAGAAGTCGTTAAACACTCTAGGGGGCGCCGGCCGGGGTGGCCGAGCGGTTCAAGGCGCAATCGATACTGTATCAGGTTCGAATCCTGCTTCGGGCATGGATGTGTGTGATGTTCTTAGGTTAGTTAGGTTTAAGTAGTTGTAAGTTCAAGGGGACTGATGACCTCAGAAGTTAAGTCCCATAGTGCTCAGAGCCATTTGAACCATTTACTCTAGGTGGCACTCTATCATAGTCCATTAAATAACAGACCCGAGGATGGCTGACACCTGCTAATTGTTGGTTACAGTGGGATTTCCAAGATAGCTAGTTGTGGGCCGTGGTCCTCTGCTGGAGGATGATGAGGTGTGCAGCCGAAGAGAGTCGCAGTAACTTCTTTATTGGAGCTTGTTGACAATCATTGGCTTGGAACTGCAACAGGCGAGATGAGTACCACTGCGTTTCACACAAGGTAAAATCCCCATCACACCCTGCTCAGATGTAGTGGTAAGATGCCCCAGTGGATAGACCGTCCAAAACTGAACACATTTCAAGCATGAAAACAAAAAGGAGATGTACTGAACTGTGAAAAATTATGATGATGAGGTGCCATACTCCGAGGAGCGTAGGGAACGATGCGGGAGACCCGCACCGACGACTAGGAAAGGTCGTAGCGGAGATGGTTTGCTATTGCCTCCCTCTGACCGTAATGGGAATGAATAATGATGACGAAGACAACACAACACCACCCAGTCATCTCGAGGCAGGGAAAATCCCTGACCCCATCGGGAATTGAACCCGGGACCCCGTGCGCAGGGAGCGAGAACGCTACCGCAAGACCACGAGCTGCGGACACTGTGAAAAAAAAAGAAACAAAATAAAAACAGTAAACGGTCCAAGCGTAACAAGTGCCATATCGAGAAAATTGAACAGCCGTGGCGTCGTGCTTAAGAGGTCACGGCGTAGGAATGTGAACCGGACGAGCCGTGTGCAGAACTATCTCGTGCCACTCATCTTTTTCTTTTTTTCCCCACAACATTATGAACTGTCCGTCCGGTCCTTTAAATATTTGTTCTCTTTCTGTGGTTTTGGCAGTTGTAGTGCTATACGTAGATTATAGAATATGACTCCTGAGTGCGTTACCGCCACAAGAAAATGTGATGATTAATTAGAGCGGGCGAGATCCCACATAAACGTCTCACTGAAATGAAAGCAACAAATAAAAAATGAGAACAACAAATAAACGGATGTGATCTTACAACAAAGGAATTCAAGAGTCAACACGTCCAAAATGGAACGCAACTTCAAAAACGTTAAAAATATATTATTTTACTCAGCACAGAAAAACTGTGCGATTGTGAAACTGTTGCGTTCATTTGGGACAGTTTGTGACTAACTATTATGTTTTCATCATTTCCTTGGGAGTGATTACATTCACATTCATAAGAACACCTAAATCGGGCAGTGAGGCATGTGTCACTCATTCAACACGCGAATGAATCACGTGCGTCGATAAGAGATTCCTATAATATGACACACGGTACTGTCACTAATGCTGTTTATGACACACAAGACCTGTTTTCCGGAGGAGGATTCGCATGACTTGTCGCCTTGTCATCAGACGTTTGTGGTTCCCATTCGAAAGCCACTTTGGCTGCTAATAGCGTAGTTCTGCAGAATCCACTGTCACTATTGATCCCTGCCTTGAACCTCGCTGTTATGTACAGATGTTACAACACCACACAGACACAAATTTGAACACAGCGAACATCGGGAGAAAAAAATTGGCATGAGGGCGGTTTGAGCACGGCTTGCCTCTTGGCAGCGTAACACCATTACCATTTAACCACGACGTCGTTGGTATTTCAAGCTGTTCCATATTGCAGTTGTTGCTGGACAGTTCACTGTTTCTATTTCCCTTCTTTTTTTCACCGTTCAGTACACCTTCTTCCTGTTTTCATGTTTGATCTAAGTTCGCATTTTTACGGGCTGTCTACCGGGCCCTCTTAGCACTAAATATGAGGGGGATGGGATGGGGAGTTTCCCTTTTCAATACATCCGGCTGCTGACCGCGCCGCCTACTGCTGTTGCTGCAGATGCGCTACCAGACTCTTGGATTCCCCAGTCGGGGAAGTGTCCTTCGTGGTGGTTTGCTGTGAGAACTTTTGCCTGCGTAACGCTCCAGAGCCCAGAGTACAGAGATCTTTTGGTACCCTAGCGAGGACAGGGATATCTGGAGTTCCAGGTCGTACTCTCGCAACGGCGGCAAAGTGCGGGACTGCCCTAAAGCCCAATGCTTAGCTGCAGGCAGCGCTTCGTGTCCCGACGGTGGTAAATACGTCTGCTTCATAAGGACTGGGCTGAGCAAACAGGCTGTACGTTACATAACTGCTCAGCTGTTCCAGAGCTGACTGGTTGGTTCGGGCAGGCTTGAATGCTAACTGCCACCCGGTAACTTCATGGTACTGGTAGCGTTTGTGCGTCACGCCAAATTACCGCAAGCGTGGTGAAAGTTTATGCTTTCGAATTTTTTAATCTGTTCTGCTGAGGTATTACGTGTCATGCACATTACTCAGTCGGCTTTACCGCTTAGCTGACGCTAGCTGCAATCCTCTGCTCCGAACAGTAGCGTGTAACACGGCGCTGTGTTACGTAAGGACGCCGGTGCGTGAGAAACAGCGAGCTGTAAAAGAGTTTCCAACCACAGAAAACTCCGTCCACACATGGAGCACAGTTCCTTCAGCATGTATTATTTTGTATGTGAACCGGGGACCTAGAAACGACGTAGAGGCTACGTCACCACCGCAGCCGCAGTGGTCCACAACCCCACGACGACTACCGCAGTCCATTTCACCCCTCCGCATCCCCACAGCGAACCACTCTTTCATCTTCATCTACATCTACATCTACATTCATACTCCGCAAGCCACCCAACGGTGTGTGGCGGAGGGCACTTTACGTGCCACTGTCATTACCTCCCTTTTCTGTTCCAGTCGCGTATGGTTCGCGGGAAGAACGACTGTCGAAAAGCCTCCGTGCGCGCTCGAATCTCTCTAATTTTACATTCGTGATATCCTCGGGAGGTATAAGTAGGGGGAAGCAATATATTCAATACCTCATCCAGAAACGCACCCTCTCGAAACCTGGCGAGCAAGCTACACCGCGATGCAGAGCGCCTGTCTTGCAGTCTGCCACTTGAGTTTTCTAAACATTTCCGTAACGCTGTCACGGTTACCAAATAACCCTGTGACGAAACACGCCACTCTTCTTTGGATCTTCTCTATCTCCTCCGTCAACCCGACCTGGTACGGATCCCACACTGATGAGCAATACTCAAGTATAGGTCGAACGAGTGTTTTGTAAGCCACCTCCTTTGTTGATTGACTACGTTTTCTAAGGACTCTCCAAATGAATCTCAACCTGGTACCCACCTTACCAACAATTAATTTTATATGATCATTCCACTTCAACTCGTTCCGTACGCATACCCCCAGATATTTTACAGAAGTAACTGCTACCAGTGTTTGTTCCGCTATCATATAATCATACAATAAAGGGTCCTTCCTTCTATGTATTCGCAATACATTACATTTGTCTATGTTAAGCGTCAGTTGCCACTCCCAGCACCAAGTGCCTATCCGCTGTAGATCTTCCTGCATTTCGCTACAATTTTCTAATGCTGCAACTTCTCTGTATACTACAGCATCATCAGCGAAAAACCGCATGGTACTTCCGACGCTATCTACTAGGTCATTTATATGGTCCCATAACACTCCCCTGTGGCACGCCAGAGGTTACTTTAACGTCTGTAGACGTCTCTCCATTGATCACAACATGCTGTGTTCTGTTTGCTAAAAACTCTTCAATCCAGCCACATAGCTGGTCTGATATTCCGTAGGCTCTTACTTTGTTTATCAGGCGACAGTGCGGAACTGTATCGAACGCCTTGAATAGCATCTACCTGGGAGCCTGTATCTAATATTTTCTATGTCTCATGAACAAATAAAGCGAGTTGGGTCTCACACGATCGCTGTTTCCGGAATCCATGTTGGTTCCTACAGAGTAGATTCTGGGTTTCCAAAAACGACATGATACGCGAGCAAAAAACATGTTCCAAAATTCTACAACAGATCGACCTCAGAGATATAGGTCTATAATTTTGCGCATCTGCTCGACGACCCTTCTTGAAGACTCGGACTACCTGTGCTCTTTTCCAATCATTTGGAACCTTCCGTTCCTCTAGAGACTTGCGGTACACGGCTGTTAGAAGGGGGGCAAGTTCTTTCGCGTACTCTGTGTAGAATCGAATTGGTATCCCGTCAGGTCCAGTGGACTTTCATCTGTTGAGTGATTCCAGTTGTTTTTTCTATTCCTTGGACACTTATTTCGATGTTAGCCATTTTTTCGTTTGTGCGAGGATTTAGAGAAGGAACTGCAGTGCGGTCTTCCTCTGTAAAACAGCTTTGGAAAAAGGTGTTTAGTATTTCAGCTTTACGCGTGTCATCCTCTGTTTCAATGCCATCATCATCCCGGAGCGTCTGGATATGCTGTTTCGATCCACTTACTGATTTAACGTTAGACCAGAACTTCCTAGGATTTTCTGTCAAGTCGGTACATAGAATTTTACTTTCGAATTCACTGAACGCTTCACGCATAGCCCTCCTTACGCTAACTTTGACATCGTTTAGCTTCTGTTTGTCTGAGAGGTTTTGGCTGCGTTTAAACTTGCAGTGAAGCTCTCTTTGCTTTCGCAGTAGTTTCCTAACTTTGTTGTTGAACCATGGTGGGTTTTTCCCGTCCCTCACAGTTTTACTAGACACGTACCTGTCTAAAACGCATTTTACGATCGCCTTGAACTTTTTCCATAACCACTCAACATTGTCGGTGTGGGAACAGAAAATTTCGTTTTAATCTGTTAGGTAGTCTGAAATCTGCCTTCTATTACTCTTGCTAAACAGATAAACCTTCCTCCCTTTTTTAATATTCCTGTTAACTTCCATATTCAGGGATGCTGCAACGGCCTTATGATCACTGATTCCCTGTTCTGCACTTACAGAGTCGAAAAGTTCGTGTCTGTTTGTTATCAGTAGGTCCAAGATGTTATCTCCACGTGTCGGTTCTCTGTTTAATTGCTCGAGGTAATTTTCGGATAGTGCACTCAGTATAATGTCCCTCGATGCTCTGTCCCTACAACCCGTCCTAAACATCTGAGTGTCCCATTCTATATCCGGTAAATTGAAATCTCCACCTAAGTTTATAACATGCTGAGAAAATGTATGTTAAATGCATTCCAGGTTAATTGTGTTTCAGGGTTATTGTGAGGTTCGGCCCCCGGCAGACCCCCCCCTCCCCCCTCTCCCCTCCTAAGAGACGTCTCACGTCAGGCGAGTATAACCTCTATATTTTGAATGGCAGAGCAATGGTGCTGTGCGCGTACGTGGAGAACTTGTTTGCGCGGCAATCAAATGGTTCAAATAGCTCTGAGCACTATGCGACTTAACTTCTGAGGTCATCAGTCGCCTCAAACTTAGAACTAATTAAACCTAACTAACCTAAGGACATGACACACATCCATGCCCGAGGCAGGATTCGAACCTGCGGCCGTAGTGGTCGCTCGGTTCCAGACTGTAGCGCCTAGAACCGCACGGCCACTCCGGCCGGTGCGCAGCAATCGCCGACATAGTGTAGCTGAGGTGGAATGAGGGGAACCAGCCTGCATTCACCGAGGCAGGTGAAAAGCCGCCTAAAAACCATCCACAGAGTGGCCGGCTCACCGGACCTTGACACAAGTCCGCCAGGTGGATTCGTGCCGGGGAACAGGCGCTCATTCCCAATCCGGAAAGCCGTGAGATAGACCGCACGGTTAACCAGGCTGGCTTCTTCAGCATGACAATGCCAGATCTCACACGAACGCTGCTACATCTCCAACAGTCCGACGCCTTGGGTTCACTGCCATCGATCATCCTCAATACAGTCCCAAATCCGAATTTCATCTGTTTCCCAAACATAAACAACAGTTACGTTATCAACAAACAGGTGTCTCACTGGGAGACAGGTATGTCGTTAGGGTGACTATGCTAGGAAATAAATATGTATTCGTGAAGAACAAAAGGTGTGAAATGTTAATAACGTTGGTTTTATCTACACTCATGCTCATAAATTAAGGATAATGCTGATACATTGTGAGACAACGCTCTGGTGGGCGGTTTGCGGGTTTAAAAGCACCACGGGGTACGACCATGCGGTGCATTTGACCTGCGGTTGTCGCACGGTGGCGCTGGCAGCAGTCCACATGCGCAGAGGTGTGTTGGTGCATGTCAGAGTACGGTGCAGCGAGTAAGTGTGCAGACGTTTTCAGACGTGCTAAAGGTGACTGTGTGTTGAAAATGGCTCAAAGAACACTTATTGATGACGTTACGAGGGGTGGAATACCAGGGCGACAGGAGGCTGGTCAATCACAACAGGTCGTAGCACGGGCCCTCTGTGTGCCACAAAGTGTGATCTCAAGATAATGGCAACGACTCCAGCAGACAGGAAACGTGTCCAGGCGCTACAGTACGGGACGTCCTCAGTGTACAACGCCACAAGGAGATCGATATCTCAGAAATAGTGCCCGCAGGCGGCCACGGTGTACTGCAGGTAGCCTCGCTCGGGACCTTACCGCAGGCACTGGAACAGTTGTCTCCAGACACACAGTCTACAGACGACTGAAAAGACATGGTTTATTCACCTAGATACTTTAAAGTTGAATTCCACTGACCGCTGGTCACAGGAGAGCCCGTAAAGCCTGGTGTCAAGAACACAGTACATGGTCATTGGAATAGTGATCCCAAGTTATGCTCACGGACGAGTCCAGGTGTAGTCTGAACAGTGATTCTCGACGGATTTTCATCTGGCGTGAACCAGGAACCAGATACCAACCCGTTAATGTCCTTGAAAGGGGCTGTATAGAGGTCGTGGTTTGATGGTGTAGGGTGGGATTATGATTGGTGCGCGTTAATCCCTGCATGTCTTTGACAGAGGAACTGTGACAGGTCAGGTGTATCGGGACGTCATTTTGCACCAGTATGTCCGCCTTTTCAGGGGGGGCAGTGGGTCGCACCTTCCTCCTGATGGATGACAATGCACGGCCCCACTGAGCTGCTATCGTGGAGGACTAACTTCAAACAGAAGATACCAGCCGAATGGAGTTTGCCTGCCTCTTCTCCAGACCTAAGACCAATCGAGCACGTCTGGGATGCTCTCGGTCGACGTATCGCTCCACGTCTTCAAACCCCTAGGACAATTCAGGATCTCAGACAGACACTGGTGCAAGAATGGGAGGCTATACCCCAGCAGCTGCTCGACTACCTGATCCAGAGTATGCCAACCCTTTCTGTGGTCTGTGCACGTGTGCATGGTGAGCATATCCTCCCATATCGGTGTCTGGACACATGCGCAGCGCACACGTGTCGGACCACGTTCTGCCATTACCCTTAATTTATGAGCAAGAGTGTAAAAAAGCCATAAGGGTTCTCTCATAAAAAATTCGAAGACAATACTTTTCAGCGAGCCGTCTTATGACCGACTGTCATAATCGGCAGCAGGTAGGGCTATAGTCCTTGTTGGTGACTGACCTTGTTTCATCACACGGTGTGCTGTCTCGCGAAAGAGATGTTGATCCACTCAGCACTTGGGTCGCTGACCGGCGCTGGCTGACAATGTGGCCTGATTACTAGTGACACTATTTTAAGGTGCAAATTATGGTCCGAAAATTAGGAGGAAAAGGGTGCTGAAAGAACATGCGAAAAGCTGAGAGAAATTGTTTTGATGAAATTACTTTATTTGAGTTTTAACCAGCGACATTAACTTTCTTTGTCCCATTTTCAGGGTTCTATTATACTGGATTACACACATCATTTCAGTGTTTTTGACACTAATATGGTACGCCTTTGAGCTCGATAGGTTCTTACAAACGCAGAAGCTCTGCTCGACATTTACGAAAACGAATGACACATATCTTGTCTGCACATTTAAGGAAAATTGAGTCAGAGTTGCAAACGTTTCCACTTCTGAATTGTTCTTAAAATTTAAGTGGAACTGTCTTTAGCAAATCCTTAACATTCATCAACATTTTCACTGTTCCTATTTCCACACACTTTTTTCTTCCAAACTCTCAGTCACATCAGGCAAATACCTGTCGCCATACACTGCTGAAAGTTCCAACTCTAGGTCTTTGTGGTTGACCAATTTCTGGGCCTGCTTGATGGCTTCTGCGTTCAGTGAGTCTAGCGAACGTAAAAAAATGTTTGATTTTATAAATGTTTTCCACAAGAAAACTACGCATCTTAGCCACTTCTCCTACCTTGTGATGACAAGTAACTCTGGAAGACAGGGCCCTGTCATTTCTTGACAAAGATACTTGACGATTGGGAAACCTTACCAGAATCCTCTTCAGAGCAGTACGAAGTCATTTACACTGCAGTAATTCTCCCTGATAGTTTTGCAAATACAGTGCGGACCATCTGCAAACACACGATGTCACAACGTTGAGATTTGGTTACATGCCCTTCAATTGTGGGAAAACCTTGCCGTGCTTGATCAGATACAACAGACTCAATTTTTTTCTTAACATATATCTCATGACCACAAATTCATACGTGAGTTGTTGAATGATTGCATTATCATGCAGCCATTTGTCTTCTCGCGTTGGTGCAGTTTAAAAAGCATATGTTTTACTCATTCACCAAGTAATAGAAAAGCAACACATTCAAAATATATATTTTCAGTTCATCAATAGTTTCATCTAAAATGAATTCCACTTCATGTTTACCGACCGACTCTTATTTTCTCTAAACCGTTCCCATAAATTAGCTGTATATAACTTTTTCTCAGAGTGCTCTCATGTCGTATTGACCTTTGTGTGTACTTCTCACGAAATAATTTGTATGCAGGGTTATTTACCTTATGGAATAGAACTCCTGACTGGATTAATGCCATGGCAAGATATTCACTGAACTCACTGAAAGCTGCTTTTCAGATACTGAAGCGAAGGCGTGTATTAGAGTAGTTTGCTTAGGTTTCGGCTTGCGAAGTTCAGTGTTCTTTAAATGTTTGTTGTTCTGGCTGTGTTGGTTTATTCCGTTTCTTTTATGGTTATCATCGTTTGCAATATTTAGTTCGCAGATGACACGTCGCACACGGATGCCGACAGTTTCTGTAAACTGAGTACTGAATTCTTCTGAAAATTCACACAACTCCTCCTTAACATTCCGCAACATTTTGATGAGAAAAATCTGTTCTGGTAAAAAACTAAGACGGACTAAAAGACAGTATACAGCGGGTAGATAGGAGCCGTTAAATTCACTCCAGCACTAACGGAATTTAGCATTCTAGAGTACCAGCATCATTGATTAAATTTCAACTTCTCAGCTGCAGGTTGACTATTGTTACTGACGCTGAGGATGGCCATTGTTTATGGGGTGTGAATAATTACTGGAGCTTTCCATTAACTGTATTTTAATACTCATTGGCCATTGTTGTCTTCTGATTAAACAACATTTACAACCTTGTTAAATGAGAGAAAAACAATTTTGTATAATCTATTAAGAACTCAAATAAAACTGGGGAGATAGGTGCTTAAGCATGGAATAGAAGGGAAAAGGGGGAAAAGGTAGTACTCTCACAAAAAAGATGTAACAGGCTGTACTTATTTGGCTGCATATCATGCCATCAAATGTGTATATTGACCTGTCTGTGTGGAAAGATGCTGTACCTTAAAATGTTTGTTTACTGATTGTCGTCCTAACGCTCCATCTCTGCCTCATAGTTCCGTTATGACTTTTTCTCGTTATAATTTCCTTGGAAGTAATAAGTTTGCTGTCGTAAAAGAAAATGTCCTAAGTGACTAAAAAATTAGGATTAAGTACAATGAAATGAAATCGTCTAAGCCAATAACTACAAGCTGATGGGATACTAAACCCCGTCTATTTACTAGAGGTATGTACAGTATTTATTCTATGCGTGTGGAAGGTTCCTTGACACTCTCGCAAGGATACCCAGTCATTCCAGTCCATTTTCCTGTAACGTTGTTACACTGCGGTCCTTAGAATTCCCACCTCTTGTTTCTCTCAAGACCACGGAATGTTCCGTAACGATTTGGTTTGTGAAGGTTTCAACATTCATTCGTTAGGATCACGAATGCCATTCCATTAATTCGTTTTACGCTCACCACCCACACATATTCGCAATGAACAACAATTTACTGTACACCATGAAGAACCACCAAAACCTTTCCCAGTGAAATTCTAGATCTCCTATTTGTACCAGGCTTTGAAGTGCGATTTAATTTTAGCAATCTTCTTACATCATGGATCTGTTGTAACATTAATCGAATAATGAGGCCCATACGCTTGCATAGTTTCTACGAATGCACCACTCTGCAACTAGTCGCGACACTGTCTCTCATTTTTGCTTCGCACTGAAATTGCAGCTCGCTAAGAAGGCAGAAAGTTATACTGTTCGGTTCGGTGAGATCTTCTGAAAGCGAAATTTATATTTGCTTGTAGAATGGTTTTTACAAAAGGGAGTGTCTGCAGCGCAATAAATTGCAGAATGAAGAAGAAGAAGGCACCACATTTGTCTTTTTTTTCCTGCTTTACAGAACAGTTTATTTACGATTTTCTTGTAGCCTACAGATATTTACGGGACAATGTCGTAATCTCTAAGAGCAAAAAAGTTGCTCGTAAATAGCAGAAGCCCTAATCTTTTGCAGAAAAGCTCGTATATCTGCTCAGAAACGTGAAGTTTACTTCTCTAAACTTCCAGTCACATCAGTGAAAGTGGAACGTCGGAAACATGTATATAATCCAGTACCAGTACTATTATTTAACGTAGCAGATGAGCTACCGCAACTGTTGCTGAAGGAAAAACCACACACACGTGACAATAAAAGAACAAAAGCAATAAAACTGTTTCCCAGCACATAAGAAACCAATTCTACAATTCGTTGTTGCTGCATCTGAGTCACAAATGGCAAAATTCTTCAACACAATTGCTTTTGAAGAAAAATTAATTAAATTTACAATATTTATCTACTAGAAAGTGAAACATTGGCCTTCCTACAAAGCTGTTAAAGATCAGGGAAAGTAACTTACCCGGCTGGTGTAGTAAAACGGTTCTAGGCGCTGCAGTAAGGAACCGCGTGACCGTTACGGTCGCAGGTTCGAATCCTGCCTCGGGCATGGATGTGTGTGCTGTCCTTAGGTTAGTTAGATTTAAGTAGTTCTAAGTTTTATGGGACTGATGACCTCCGATGTTAAGTCTCATAGTGCTCAGAGCCATTTGAACCATTTTTTTGAAAGTAAATGTGATCTCATGCTACAGATGTTTTCAGTGGAGTAAACTGCAGCTACATACATATTCAAAAGAATTTTTTATCATAAATTATAGCTTATGTCACTGAATCAGGAAGATTCGGCTGATTTTACATGTACACTCCTGGAAATGGAAAAAAGAACACATTGACACCGGTGTGTCAGACCCACCATACTTGCTCCGGACACTGCGAGAGGGCTGTACAAGCAATGATCACACGCACGGCACAGCGGACACACCAGGAACCGCGGTGTTGGCCGTCGAATGGCGCTAGCTGCGCAGCATTTGTGCACCGCCGCCGTCAGTGTCAGCCAGTTTGCCGTGGCATACGGAGTTCCATCGCAGTCTTTAACACTGGTTGCATGCCGCGACAGTGTGGACGTGAACCGTATGTGCAGTTGACGGACTTTGAGCGAGGGCGTATAGTGGGCATGCGGGAGGCCGGGTGGACGTACCGCCGAATTGCTCAACACGTGGGGCGTGAGGTCTCCACAGTACATCGATGTTGTCGCCAGTGGTCGGCGGAAGGTGCACGTGCCCGTCGACCTGGGACCGGACCGCAGCGACGCACGGATGCACGCCAAGACCGTAGGATTCTACGCAGTGCCGTAGGGGACCGCAGCGCCACTTCCCAGCAAATTAGGGACACTGTTGCTCCTGGGGTATCGGCGAGGACCATTCGCAACCGTCTCCATGAAGCTGGGCTACGGTCCCGCACACCGTTAGGCCGTCTTCCGCTCACGCCCCAACATCGTGCAGCCCGCCTCCAGTGGTGTCGCGACAGGCGTGAATGGAGGGACGAATGGAGACGTGTCGTCTTCAGTGATGAGAGTCGCTTCTGCCTTGGTGCCAATGATGGTCGTATGCGTGTTTGGCGCCGTGCAGGTGAGCGCCACAATCAGGACTGCATACGATCGAGGCACACAGGGCCAACACCCGGCATCATGGTGTGGGGAGCGATCTCCTACACTGGCCGTACACCACTGGTGATCGTCGAGGGGATACTGAATAGTGCACGGTACATCCAAACCGTCATCGAACCCATCGTTCTACCATTCCTAGACCGGCAAGGGAACTTGCTGTTCCAACAGGACAATGCACGTCCGCATGTATCCCGTGCCACCCAACGTGCTCTAGAAGGTGTAAGTCAACTACCCTGGCCAGCAAGATCTCCGGATCTGTCCCCCATTGAGCATGTTTGGGACTGGATGAAGCGTCGTCTCACGCGGTCTGCACGTCCAGCACGAACGCTGCTCCAACTGAGGCGCCAGGTGGAAATGGCATGGCAAGCCGTTCCACAGGACTACATCCAGCATCTCTACGATCGTCTCCATGGGAGAATAGCAGCCTGCATTGCTGCGAAAGGTGGATATACACTGTACTAGTGCCGACATTGTGCATGCTCTGTTGCCTGTGGCTATGTGCCTGTGGTTCTGTCAGTGTGATCATGTGATGTATCTGACCCCAAGAATGTGTCAATAAAGTTTCCCCTTCCTGGGACAATGAATTCACGGTGTTCTTATTTCAATTTCCAGGAGTGTATTTCATGATCGTGTCTTTTAATATTTTCCTAATGCTTGGCACGCAAAAATGTAATAACTATCTCGCTAAATTGAAAAATAGTTAAAACAAAGTAATTTTTAGACTGCTTTCTCGCCGCTTGGGGCGCTAGTGTTCCACCAACTATCAGACGTTAAAAATTTTCACAGTACTGAGTGTCGAGATTGTAGTTGTTAGACTGTGTTTACACTTCTATCGCTTGCCACCCCTTCCGTCATTACTTGGCCGCAACCCGTGAAACTTCCCCTTTGAACATTTATACATGACTGTGCTTAAACTGACACACAATATTTTTTTAGCGCAACGCAATCTGACTTTCAGAAATCCCTACAAAGGAATGGCCCTGACTAACATTAACCTGTACCTTTCACAAATCACTTACCTCACAAAAATCTTCGTTACTCAAGCTACTGCAATACAGCGAGCGCCACTACTGTCAGCTAAATAAAAGATTCAAACTACAGAAGGCACTAACTACCGATAGGCATAGATAGCAATTGAAAGATGTTAATAGAGAACAAACAATGTATTTACCTTAACAGTCATAATATATATAGTAGTTCATGACATCCAGTGTTACAAATTTCAAAACTCCGCCATCTCTCTCCCCACATCCACCACTGCAGGCGGCTCACCTCCAACTGCGCAACGCTACGCGCTGTTAACATCCAGCTGCCCAACACTACAAAACAGCCTACTTACATAGCCCCCATGCTCCCCACAAAAAATTTTACAAATTGTTTTGGGCAGTGGCCAATAATGATTTGATAAAATTTTTCATAATTACAATAACAAAGATATTAAATGCACACACTTATTGATACAATGTTGGTCAAAAGCTAAAATTTTCTCACAGTCCATAAAGAGAGTCCTGATCATTCATCAGAGTAAAACTGCCGTTTCTTTTCTCAAAGTCTGAGCAGTAATAGACAATGCACATGGAAGTAGTGGATGTCCATGCAGTCTTGAAGAAGTAGTGTTGTCCTTCCAACGGAAAGACAGTGCTGACTCTTGACATGCTGACAGGTAATGGGCCACAACAGAGCAAACCCACAGCAGAGTCATTCGACGTTTTGAAGAATATTGGTAGGTAGGTCATCACAGAGCAGACCCACTGTAGTCCTGGTAGAGATTACGGTATTGGTGGGCCACCAGAGCTGCAGACCCACTGCATTCCTTGTAGAAATAATGGTACTGGTGGGTCATCAAAGATGCAGACCCACTGTAGTCCTTGTAGAGATGGCCAGCAGCCATTTGCTATGACTGTGCAGGTGCACAATCACCATTGAATAGTCTTGCGGATAATATAGCAAGTCCATAACCTACCACTTGTGCACTCATCAAAAAGTTTTTGAAATGTCCTTAGAATCAGCAATGCTGTTATCCAGTCCCTTGCTGAATTATTAACACACGTGCAAACACTAACAGTCCCGACTTCTCACATATTGTCCATATACTATGACCAACAGAAACGTGTGCAGTGAAATGTAACTTAAGAGTTACTTAATTTGATGAACTGGTGTCAATTACAATTTTATACCATAAGAATACAATAATAATGGTACAAAATACATCATTAAAAACATAACAGTACAGATAACATTTGTAGTAAAACGGACTTTACAAAAGAATAGAAATAAACATATACATCAGTGTTACAAGAATTATGACATAAGTAAATAAATAAAATAATGAGACTAGTTTTTGAAACATTAATTTCACACATGAGACTTGAAACAGAACAGAATTAATAATGTGGAAACATCTTTACAAAGAAACTGATATATTATTAATGCAAATTATATTTGAGGATAACAGTATTCCTCATCATAGTGAATGTAACTGAGTATTAGAAAAATTCTACAACATAAATCTTATTAGGTAAACATATAAAGACAGGAAGAACATAAATACACAAGGGTACACAAACATATAGTGGGATAACACAAAAGGAAAGGACAGGGTTCGTTTTCAGTGTAACATTTGGTACTGCACTCCAACCCAGAACTTCATTCCATAGATCTTTTTTTTTCTTATTTCAACATTTGTTTCCACCAAAATAATCCTATCCAAGCATGCTTTCTGTATTCTGTTCATATCCCTTTTCAAAAATAGTTTTTCTGCACTGTACACTCCTTTTTTGGCCAAACCATTTTCTTATAGCTTCTCAATGCATTTCTTCCAATCCATCATAGTTAGTTTCTTATATAGTCTACCCCCTCTTAAGCTAACTTAAATCGACTGAGCTCAGATGCTAAACTAAGGGACGAGGCAATGCAGCAGCACAAAATAATTAACACAAACAGCAATGAGAAAAAAATTCACATTGGCAAAGCAATTGCAATATTACAACTAATATAAGGCACTGTGCAGCAAACAAGAAAAATAAATCCGTAGTAAAACTGGCTTAACAGCGTAATAAAAAATCAAATTCAGTAACACTATGCCTGGCAAACAGCAGCAGCAAATGCTATAATTTATACCTAAACATGACAAAGCTCAAGCAGAAAAATATTACACTAAAGACAACAATGCAGATAAGGGAAATGTATATTCACATCTTAATGTCTATGTAATTAAAGTGGTGCACCACAAGAAGTTATTCTACAAAAAAATTACCAAGTAGTTGAAAAGAAAATTCCGTATGCAATTCCTGTGAAGGGAAATGTCTTTGTGCTCCACCATTTTTGGGAAATGTATTACAAAATTAGTATTTACTGGATCTGTAGACAGAAAGTATTTATATTAGTACATCTATAAAATTCTATTTTAACCAATGCTGCAGTGCACCTAGAAACTAGATATTAAAAAAAATGAAAATATGTACAAAGGAAGGCATGAAACATCATTCATTAGCCATATGGCATTTCATAAGGTAGTAAAACATCTCTCAACTATAAAGACAGTAGTCATAATCAGGTTTATAGACATAAAATATTTCTCGTCATTTCATTAGGCATTTCAGTAAATCATAAATTATGAGCTCCACAGTGTAATCATATGTTTTCAAGTTTGAGCGTGTCGTATTTGGGATGCTTTCTACAAAGGAATGTCAATAGCGAAGATAAGGGCCTCCCTTTTTATTCTACCTGTGCCTCTGAAAACGCACACACTAATGGCTTTTTCTCCAGGCGTCTGACGCAGCTGGGTGCCCACGACGCATTACGTGCAGGTGGTCACTTAACTTTCTTATGGAAATATTTACGACAGCAGTTTCCGCTACAGTGACAGTCTCATATAAAAATATTTCACAGGTCAAGAATTTGCGTTACAAATCTGTAGAAACAAAATGCTATTGATATAACAGTGTCCAAAAAATTTTCGTCGGCATTGTAATACATTCACGCATTTACACGCATTTCATAACTCTTAAAGTACGATTCTTGGTTTCCAACAACCTTTTTCACAAATCAGCGTCCCTAACCACTACTCATTATTCCTTACCTTATTACACATATACATATTAGTAGACATTCTTCAATATTTCATCATAATAAATACGTAGCATAATCAAATTCCTCATATAGCATCATCTCATTGATCATAAAAATACCTCAACAGCATAATACACATCGTCGTCGTAATAATAACATCATAACACCTCAGTCAACTCTCAAAATCGTCGTAGCTTCCTCCAATCATTTCAAAACCTAAAAAAAATTCTCTGCTCATGTCAAAAGTGTCATCTGCCTCAAACGTACTTTAAAAATCGTGATCCCATACCAAATATATCATTCAAAGCTCTCATAATATCACAATGGGTCCAAAAAAATATGAACAGTTTACAAAGTACAGACAAAATACAATTTCGTAAGTGTGAAGTTATCCAACAGTGTAATTACGTAAACATCTGTCACTGCCGTAGTAAAAAAGTTTGTCTCTCTCAGTTAAATGATCAGATAGCTATGTAATTTATGTGTTACAGGAATATGGTACCGATGTGTAAAGTTGTATAAGCAAATACCATATTAGCTAGGGCTCCTTGTGCTTGCCAAACACATGATACACAAAGTAAGCGTGTACCCCCCTGAGGATTAATGTAATTATACCCTCAGGTGTTACAGATTACAAGAATGGAATGAAATGTATTACGGAAAACCTTTGTATTATTGTACTTCAAATATCTTTAAAAGTAAATGATTTAAGTACAAAATTAATCACTCAAATATGTGCCCTGTAGCGCTAAATGTGCGTCTTGCTGTAAGATAATCTCTGTGGAAGTGTCGTAGTTATTGTCCCCCGAAAGCTAAGTTCTGCATAAGTCAATGTACTTAACTCATGATAAACAAAAGTGAGATGCTTTGCGTATAGATATCTTAGTTATTACGCTTTTTGTTGTCATGAAGAAATTATTGTGCCGTAACGTATTGTTGTGCTACGGAAAAGGCTGTCTCATTGTAGCTATACCACAAAAGTTACTACTAAAACATGTTTTACTTTCCAGAATAATACAGAAAAACTGTGCAGATATGAAACAGAAACACCGCAAAAGCAACATTGTAAATTGTCACTCATTAGTAGCGTCGTGATAAAATCGTGTAGCTGTCACATAAACTAACCACTGTCTCATCTGGTATCTCACAGAAAGTACCTTAAATCCAGAATGTATTTTCAAGTAAACCAAAATGTTGCATTAGAATCTTATTAGCAGTACCAGTATATGTTCTAAGTATGTGAGCCGCATAGTCGTTACGTAATAGTGCAACTAACAAGCAAGAATGTACACACACAATAACACTGTGTCGTCTGTTCGTAATAACAATGCATTCGTAATTTCTGTTTAAATAAGTTCTATTGGTTCTTGACTGGATATTTAACTTCAAACATTGTTGCATGGTAACAGTTTCTAAAGCATACTAGTAACGTGAAGTGAAACGTTTTATGGCAAAGACAAAGTTAAAAAGCAGATTATTTTTCAATAAACGGTTTTACATGTGAAATGTGGTGTAAACCTTTACTCTTCCTAGTACGCAGAGTTTCAACTTCAACGCAATTATCATGTGGTATACGTCGGATTCGGTAAGGTCCATTGTAAACTAGAAAGAATTTGTGACTCAAGTGTTTCTTCTTATGTGACAATGAATGAGCTTTAATGAGAACTTTCTGGCCAATATATAATTTCTTTGCATTTGCTTTACCGTGTAGTTTTTTCCTTTTGTCTGCTGCAGATTTTATATTTTTAAGAGCCAAATCAATTATGTCTTTGTGTCGAAGTTTACGTGTATTCGGGAAAGGTACAAGCTCTCTGATTCTGTTCGGTGGTTCTTCATTCTTCAGTACAAGAGTAGGTGGTAAAGCAGTGGAGTCATGAGGCATTTCATTCAGCACGTTTTGAAATAAGTGTAAATATCTGTCCCAATGCTGATGCTTTCTGTGACAATAAAGTCTGCAAAGCTTATTGATTTCTTTCATAATCCGTTCGGAGGGGTTACAATGTGGTGAATACAATGAAATAAAAACAGGTTTGATTTCATGATTCCGAAGCATGCGTGACCAAACAGCAGATCTGAATTGCGGTCCGTTATCTGAAATGACTTTAGCAACGTGGCCAACTTCACGTAAGAAATTTTTAACAAAGGCGTTGGATACAGACCGTCCAGTGGCTTTACGTAACGGAGTGAAAGAAACAAATTTTGAAGTAAGTTCAACAGCGACTAGAACGTACGAAAATCCATTCGATGTTCTGACAAGGGGTCCCAAGAGATCAACAGCAGCAAATTCTTTTAATTTAGAAGGAATAATATGAAACAACGGAGCACGATGTGAGATAGTAGATGGTTTCGCCTTTTGACAAAGTTTACAAATAGACAAGACTCTTCGAATTCGCTTTTCCATATTGTTAAAATAACAAGTCGTTCGAAGAATATGATAACATTTTCGTGGGCCAAAATGTGCGTAGCTGAAATGAATGTACCAAATGAGCTTATTATCAAAATCGTCTGGAATGCAAAGTACCCATAGCTTGTCATCAACAGTGCAGCGTTTGAAGAGTATGTTGTTTCTAACCTGGTAAAAATGCCGAATCTGAGTGTGTGTCTTTTCATGCCATTTACTTTTGATATCTTTCCAAATCGGATCTTTATCTTGTTCATGAGCAATGATCTTTAAAGATGTGGTGATGAAGTTTTCAAAGGCGACTTTCTGAATGTAAAGAATACTGAAATTTTTCTCAATGTTGCCTTCTGTGTTACTTTTCTCAAGCCCAGCCGGTGCGCGTGACAGCGCGTCCGCAACAATGTTCTCCTTGTCGGGAATGTAGACTATTGTGAAGCGGAATTCTTGCAGAAACAATGCCCAACTTCTTAACCTGTCATGATTTAATTTTGAAGACATAAGAAATTGTAATGCACGATGATCACTGTATACTTTTACGTGCTTACCAGAAAGAAAGAAACGGAATTTCTTAAATGCCCAAACGATAGCTAAAGCTTCTAATTCAGTAACGGAATAATTTTTTTTCAGATTTTGTTAGCACTCGGCTAGCAAAAGCAGTGGTTTTCTGAACAGTAATGTTATTTTCTATGGCTTCTTGAACTAAATGGGCACCAAGACCGACTTTAGAAGAATCCGTGCTAAGGCAGAAGTCTTGTGACAGATCTGGATGAGCTAGTATTGGCGTGTGAAGTAACGCTTCTTTCAAAGAATTGAATTCCAACTGTGCTTGTTCGTCCCAGTTCCAAACTGTATTTTTTCCAGTGAGAGAACAAAGTTTTGGTGTAACAAGAATTTGCATATTCAGAAAACGACGGTAAAAATTTACGAGACCTAGAAAACTGCGGACTTGTCTTTTTGTGGATGGAACTGGAATGGCTCTGATTGCTTCTAACTTTTCAGGATCCGGCTGAATGCCTTCAGAAGAAATAATATGTCCCAAAAACTTCACCTTTGTCCTACCGAATTCAGACTTTTCCAAGTTAACTGTAATTCCAGATTCTGCAAAAATATGTGACACGCTGTTGAGGATGCGATTGTGTTGTTCCCATGAGGCTTCTGCTATCAGAATGTCGTCCACATATAAGGTGATGTGACGTTTTAAGAACTCAGGTAATATGGAATTTAGCCCGCGAATGAATGCTGCCGAAGAAATGTTCAAACCAAAAGGAAGTTTCCGAAACTGATAACAAACGCCGAAACAAAGAAAAGCTGTGTATTTTCTACATTCTGGATGAAGTTCGATCTGATAAAAGCTGGATCTGAGATCAATGGAAGACAACACTTTTACACCATTAAAATTTTCAAGAAGTTCTTCCATCGTCTGCGGCCTGTCTGTTTCAGGAATAATGATAGTATTGATTTGTCTCGAATCTAAGACAAGCCTGATCGATCCATTTTTCTTCTCAACAACATGTAACGGATTGTTGTATGAACTTACTGCAGGCTCAATAATGCCCTCGTCAAGCATAGATTGTATTTCTGTTCTAACACGGTCCCTATAATGTGCTGGAATTACGTATGGTCTAACACAAAATTTAGTATGCTCACGAACACGAAATTGGTATTGAAATCCCTTGATTGTTCCTGTTTTGTGAGTAAAAACTGTGGAATGTGCTTGTAAAATCTCAAAAAGGTCCTGCCTATCAGTGTCATTACAATTCTCAGTTGTTTGAATTTTATTCTGAATTAACTCATTAGTTTCAAATATGCCGTCGATATCATCCCTGTCAGTACATGCAGAGTGATTGTTAGTGTCTAGTTCCGTAGAAAATTCCGAACTGTTGTCTAACAGAAGGTAAAGCCGATTAATTTCCTCGTCATGGTTTGACAGCCAATCTTCTAATTTCAAAGCTATTGACTTACCTTCTTTCCCTAAACTTATTTCAGCATCGTGAAAGCTCAAGATTGCTTTGTATTCATTCAAAAAGTCTACTCCCAGTATAATTTCCGTCGACAATAATGGAACAATAAAAAAGGTCATAGAGAAGCTGTGGCTATGACAAAAGACTTCTAAGTTGGTTTGTTGGCGTACAGCTACACTTTTTCCAAAGATTGCACCTTGTAATTTAATCTTACGTAACGGAAGTGTGGGGCAATCGTTCGATTTGTTGCACTTGCTAAAAGCTGTTTCACTAATTACTGAAATGGGACTGCCAGAGTCAAGTACTGCCGTAAATTGTACGTCATTTACAGTAATGTGAATCACAGGATATGCAATGTTGTTAAGTTTTACGTCGTGTTCCTGGAGTAAGATGTCCCTAATGTCTTCCATTTTTACGTAATTACTAGCTACGGCAGCTGCGTCGTCAGTTTCATAAGTATGTTTTGTGGCTGCCAGCGGTGTGAGTCATTGCCTATTGTCTCTTTGTTGGCGCGCGTCGTTATTGGGATTTGGAGACCTAACTTCTACAAATTCACCGTGACGAGAGGGCCCTGCCCTGTTTAAATCCCGCCAGTTCTGATGCAGTTCAGGTCTGTCATTACGATCATATCATCTGTCGTCATGTCGGTAGTTTCCATAGTTTCTTTCTTGTCGGTCACGTGGTGGAGAATTTCTCCCTGAGTCGTAACTGCACGCTGGACCGTTGTCTCTAAAGTTATTCTGTCTCCCTTGATAATAATTATTTTGGTTCCGATATTGTCTGTTTCTCTGATTGTCTCTGTGATAGTCATTACCGCGGAGAGGTGATATTTCCCTGTAATTATTACTACTCTGACAACGGTTGTCATACGGGTGGTGTCTGTTTTGGTCACGATTTACGCTGTAAGAATAGCCTTGTCGTGTCCATTTATTATTTCTGTCATCGCGGAATTGTGACAGATGTGACCTGTAATTGTTGTACTCCTGTTTTCGCATTCCGCGATTGTCAGTGTCAATTTCCAGTTCTTGTAACACTCCCTGAAAAGCTTCAATGTCGTCTTTGCAACGTTCTGCTAAAATAATATGTCGTAAATGTTCAGGCAGTTTGATTAAGCAAATGCGGATGAGTTCTGAGGGGCTGCATGGGTTTGAAAGATACTGATTCTTATGCAACATGTCTTCAAAACATTTCATAAGACTGGAAAATTCAGATTGTTCGAAACGTTTCAATATTATGATGCTATGTTTTACTCGGTCTTGTGTAGCTTGAGACCAATATGCTGAGAGGAAGGCATGATAAAATTCTCCTTCACTGTGACAATCGTCAATGACCGATCGCATTCTTACAGCCAGTTCATTCTCCAAGTAGCCACACATAAATTCTAACCTGTGCTCCAATGACCAGTTGGGAGGAAAACAATGAGAAAATTGATGAAGCCATGCTGGTGGATGAACGTCGTTGTCAGAATTCTTAAATGTTTTTAATTTACGTGTAGTAATGAACAGCTTATAGTCAAAATCATCGTGTCGGCGAGTCGCACATCGCTCATTGTTACTTCGTTTCGGCGGTTCCATCTCAAAATCCAATGCGCCTTGCCAATTTCTTTCATAATTTCCGAAGTGTCCTGTGTTATTATTTTGTGGTTGTTCCGTATTTCTATGTCCCTCTTCCCGTACTGGAGTGCGACTGTCCTCTGAAATATGTAATTCTTGTATTACCTGCGTCAACTGATCTTGTACTTCCCGGATTTCTCTTTTGTACTGTGTATTGATTTGATTTTGATTTTGTTTGAATTTTCTAATTTGTTCATACTCTTCTGTGTCAGTGAAGGCTACGGGTCTTGTGTCATTCAGATCATCATCTACCTTTGTAGATAAGTTAGTGACCTGATCCGAAAGTTCGGCTACTTTCTCCAATTGTGAACACATTTCCTCAGTATGTTTTTGTGAACCAAGTTTCAGAGTGTCCATTTGTGTTGAAATCGAATCTACTGTGTCCTTTCAGTTTTCCTGAGTTTTTGCAAGTTGTGTAACCGAATCGGTAGAGTCAATTTTAGCCTACAAGGTCTCATGATTTTCATGAACAATGGTTTGCAGTTCTTTTATGGCTGCTTCGTGATTCTGTAATGCATTTTCATGCCGCGAAAAAATAGGTTGAAAATGCTCACAAATTTGTGTTTTTACGTCATTACAGACTTTTTGACATTTCGATTCAATGTTATGTAACTCAGTAGTTAAATCTTCACGTGTTTGTTCAACTGTGGTGTCTAACTTCCGAAGATTTTGATCCATTGTATCTAACTGTTGCTGTGTTTGTCTCTGGTGTTGTTCCATTGTGTCTAACTTTTGAAGCTTTTGCTGTGTTTGTCTCTGATTTTGTTCCATTGTGTCTAACTTTTGAAGATTTTGTTCCATTGTGTCTAACTTTTGAAGATTTTGTTCCATTGTGTGTAACTGTTGCTGTGTTTGTTTCTGGTGGTGTTCCATTTGTTGCATTAATTGCAATAATAATGTATTAGTGTCTGGAATCTGTTTCTCTATGCTTTTTGGCAGTGCATTTTCACCGGCAACATTCACATTTTGACTAGCAGAAAATGTGTCTTGACTCATTTGAAAAACGGTGAGAACCCAAAACCTAAGTCTACAGTATTTGCAATATTGTGTTCTGTCATTTCGGATTCCTGAGGCGCGCTGTTGCCGACCGATCGATCGATAATGCTTCCTTGTTCACTACCTGTTTCACTGTCTACACCATTATTTGCCGCCCGCTCCATTTCCCTATGCACAGTTACCAAATTACTACTTTGAATATTAGTTAATTCATTACATGGTGGCGTTAACACACCGCTTTCGTCTTCACTGCCATTTCTCAGTTTACTTTGGAGCCTAGTATTACGTTTTTCACACGCCATTATTGTCACAATATTTCACACAACAACACAGAAAAACACAATTTGAAGAGCAACAATAAGAGAACTCATTAACATAGCACTGAAAATAATATCTAGTTAATTGCAAGCGCAGCAGCGAAATACTTGGTGCAAATCTACATGCATGCCACAACTGTTTTACTGTACAACAATGAAAGACTGCAACTACAAAGGAGATTCTCTCTACAATCACGCACTAGCAATAAACAATAGCTACACTAATTACACAAACTACAAGAAAAGGGTCGACGTATGAAACGTCCCCTTTGAACATTTATACATGACTGTGCTTAAACTTACACACAATATTTTTTTAGCGCAACGCAATCTGACTTTCAGAAATCCCTACAAAGGAATGGCCCTGACTAACATTAACCTGTACCTTTCACAAATCACTTACCTCACAAAAATCTTCGTTACTCAAGCTACTGCAATACAGCGAGCGCCACTACTGCCAGATAAATAAAAGATTCAAACTACAGAAGGCACTAACTACTGATAGGCATAGTTAGCAATTGAAAGATGTAAATAGAGAACAAACAATGTATTTACCTTAACAGTCATAATATATATAGTAGTTCATGATATCCAGTGTTACAAATTTCAAAACTCCGCCATCTCTCTCCCCACATCCACCACTGCTGGCGGCTCACTTCCAACTGCGCAACGCTACGCGCTGTTAACATCCAGCTGCCCAACACTACAATGGCAGACAACAATGCTAACTAGCCACAGACTGCACACAGCACAGCCAGTGATTTTCATACAGAGCGCTACGTAACGTTGCCAATAAGAAAATGTAAACAGCCTACTTACACCCGTTTCGTTTTGCGGGGAGATGCGATAGCGTAATGCTGTGTGGGAACTGCAATCCCCCAGTGGTTCTGCCGCCTGCGTCGGCTGAATGCTGGGTACCCACGCTTTACTGGGAGTGGAGGCACTGCCTCTGTCGATCAGGACGTCGACCACTATTATGTCAACAGCTTCCTTAGTCTTTCTTAGCTCTTCTGTTCGTTAATAATTTACTGAATCTCGTTTTTGTTGGTCGTTTGAGTTCGGCGTATCTCTTGTGCTCCTCGCACATTTGTTTGAGTGCCCTCACTGTCTGCCCGATGTGTGGGTTACCGTATTTACATGGAATCCGGTAGCCAACATGATTACGGAGCCCCATGTCATCTTTCACCTACCCTAACACTGCACATGGTATGGGAGGTGTACCGTTACAACGAGCCTAGATAATGCCGATTTTTGTCGATATTTTGTCGGCGTACGGCATATACGCCATCGACGTATCTTGTTCCTTTGTCTGTACCTTCTGTCTGAAAGGGCGTCGGATTAGTCTCCCTTCGTATTGTTCTTCTTTAACTCGTCCTTAAGGTGGCTAAGCACATTTGTAGGTTTTCGTCGCCCGATATTACACAGACCGTGTGGACAAGATACGTAGCGTACCTTAGCGCTGTGCAATATTATGGCGGCTGGAGACGTGGAGATACAAATCACGGCTGGTGGCTTTCCCTTACACACTGTGTCCGGCCTTTTTGCGCTTGACTGGAACGTCCAAAAAGGGAAGTTCCCCGTTCTCTGCAACCGCCATGCTAAATTTGATTTTGGCTTTAACTCTTCCATGTGTCCTTTCCTCCTCGCATACGTGTTCGCCAATAATAAGCTCGTTCCCAATGCGCTGAAAGGAAGTACGAGACCATATTATCGCGTAACCTTTTTTTCAAAAGAGAATGAAACAAATTATCTGATAATTGGAAATGAATATGTTTTGTTAACAATTCTCTTTTATGGTGGTTAAAAGCCACGTCTAATTATTTTCTGAGCGCGCTATCTCCGCAAATATCATACGTATTCCTACGTGAAGACATCCGTCTTACTCACGATGGATTTAAAAAAAAAATCTTTCTTTCATGTTATGCGATATACCAGTTAAGCAAACTGCTTAATTATTTCTTTTTCTGTGAGGCTTGATGCTTCAGTATAGCTGTCTATGTTGAATGGCAGCGTATACATTAACAAAAATTATTGTTCACAAAGCTGTACCTCTGACCTAAAAAATGAAATGTAAAATGTTACAAGACGCCGTTCTGTATTTATTAACATTATTATCTTTAATACTTCTTGCAAGAAATGACTATTAAAAGCGTTCCTATCATTTTATCAATGGCGTCGCTACAGCAATTAACTTTCACAAAGTGGCCAGGGCAACATTTAATCATTATGTAAATGAATCATGGGTCACAGAAGGTACTTTTTGCTTCCAACAAAATACACATTCTACCATAAATAACTGCACATATATTTACAAAATTAATAATAACGTTACAAATAATTATATTAATTATTTACGGACCGTGATATCCGTGGGACCGTGAGATAGGACATCAGAACCAACAAGACCAGGGAGACAAAGAAGAAGACAAAGAAACAAAATGGCGTTTTCTTATATACCATGATGCAGAGATAGTAATTGTTGCACATCTAATGGAGGAGAGAGCGCTTCCATTGTTGATGATTATCGATAAATTTATTTACATTATTTTTTTCCGGTGGCTATGCTGTAATATCCTCGGCAAAATCGTTCAGCATAGCAAGTGAAAAAAAAAATGGTTCAAATGGCTCTGAGCACTATGGTACTTAACATCTATGGTCATCAGTCCCATAGAACTTAGAACTACTTAAGGACAGCACACAACACGCAGTCATCACGAGGCAGAGAAAATCCCTGACCCCGCAGGAAATCGAACCCGGGCGCGGGAAGCGAGAACGCTACCGCACGACCACGAGCTGCGGACATAGCAAGTGAGAACATGTGTGACGTTCCTTTCGTTTTCACAACAAATTAAAATCAGTTCATTTTGATCTGCGACATGAAATGCAGATAGCAGTCAAAAATAACACGCTTGCTGAAAAACTGACAAAGGTCTAACGCGCGTCCGCCGTATGACGACAGGCAGGACATAATCACAGAACTAGTATCTCGGAGCACGGAACTCGTTAGCAGTTGCAGGTCGCCTGTTCAGTAATTCATCTCTATTCCTTCTTCACCACGAATTAGTGTAAATGGACAAAGATGCTAGACTTCCCATTCCTCCCCTCCTTAACATCTTACATTTTCTTGCTGTCACAATGTTCGTGAATAGGTTGACAATAATGTACCTTGTAATACTCGATGGTCTAGACTGAATGCATATCGGGTAGAACAATGCTTTTTTTTGCACATCTTTCTCTCACAGTACGGCTCTCCCGCAACAAGCCAAGGGCTAGAGCTGCTGAGAGCCTCGTACAGAGAAGAGCGTCATAACTTTTGAACATGGAGCAGAGAAAGCACTTCAGCACAGCCACAGAGTCGTTCTCTCTCACCGATCTCTCGACGTGCTCTTCTTCTCTAGCAGACACTGCTTTGGGAACTGGCTGACGATCGCGCTGTATGGTCCATTTACTGATAAATACCTAACGCGTCGAGCTGTGGCTGACAGTAAAACAGCTGATACACACTGAGGTGACAAAAGTCATGGGACAGCGATATAAACATATAAAGATGAAGGTAGCGTCGCTTACACATGGTGTGAAATAGCAGTGCATTGGCGGAGCTGAATTCGTACTAAGGTGATTCTTGTAAAAAGGTTTTCGACGTGGTTATGGTTGCACGACGGTAATTAACATACTTTGAAGCTGAGATGGTGGTTGAAGCTAGACGCATAGGATACTCCACTTCGAAAATCTTTAGTGAATTTAATATTACAAGATCCACAGCGGTGTTTGCGCGGAGTTATCAGTGCTAACAGACAAGCAACATTGTGTGAAATATGTAAGTCTGCTGGCTTTCGTGGCCATTGTCACTGAAGTTAAAATCTTCTGGGTTTTTAGGCCGCGTCCTGTTTCTTCTAAAATAATTGACGTTTAGACCCCTCTGCTGGGATCTTCCTCAGGATCTTCTGGTGTCCACTACTGCCAGAACACTCTCAGAGACGAGTGTCGCGTCCTCTTATAAAGGGGGATTTCTGACGCGTTAGTGCTGAAGAAGTGATAGTAGTAGTTAAAATTCATATGGCTACCATTGGTGGACCATAGTATTAGGCTGATATTTCCGCTCTGATGCAGAAGAATGGGCGTTGTTAGGCACTCTCCTGTAGATACCATTGGCGGCCCATTGTCATTGGATAGAAAGGCAGTATTCCACACTTACACAGGAGAAGGGTTATTGGTTGAAATTTCTGCTACCGCTATTGGTTGGTCGTTATCATTGGATAGATTCGAAACGGACAGATCATGAGAGGGAGAATGTTTACCCAAAATATTATTGTCCTCCGCGGTGACTTGCAGCGCGTTGTTTATGCCGCTCACACACCGCAGCCGCGTATTTACTTCCTTGATGTAACTCTTCAGGCTTTCCCGGCGATCTAATGACATCTTGGGTTCTCGGGTGTTCTGCCGGATATCAGCGTCGTACTTGCACGATATTTCGGTCACGTAGCTCGAGACCTTCATCAGGTGCGATCTGAGACTGCTCCTCGAGTGGACCTGGTCCAGTATTTATGCCTATGGCCTTCCCCCTCCACCAACGGCTGCAGGCGCTTCCTCTGTGGTCCGCGCCCATTCCCTGCGACCTGTTGTAGCGTTGCTGCTCCGTTTTCCGTCCGCTGCGGTTCTAGGTGTTCCCTCTGCGGTCCGCGCCCACTAAACCCGCTCCTGGGGCTTTCATCTACGGTCTGGAGTACCAAGCGTTCCCCCTGCGGTCCGCGCCCGCTCACCACGACCTGTTGGAGCGTTGCCGCTCCGTTTTTCGTCCGCTGCGGCTCTGGATGTTCCCTCTGCGGTCCGCGCCCACCAGTCCCACTTCTGGGTGTTCCATCTTCGGTCTGGTGCGCCTGGCAGTCCGTCAGGGGCTCGTTTACCATCTCCATCTCTCTGGTTCTTCTGTTTGTGTAGTGTTGCATCTGGCCCCGTTGCTCCTTTAACAATTCCAGAGCCGGATCCCAGGCTCTGCTTAGCTGGTACCCTGTGTCACGATTCATAAGATCGTCAGCCATTTTAATCTCTATCGATTCTCTTATAACACTGTCCCAGAATCTGGGTGTTTGTGCTAGAATCTTGGTATCCTCATACTTCATGGCATGATCTAGTTCCAGGCAGTGTTCAGCAATGGCTGACTTAGTCACCTGTCTTAATCTAGTGTGCCTCTGATGTTCTTTGCACCTGATCTCCACAGTTCTTGTCGTCCGGCCAATGTAGGACATGCCACATTGACATGGTATATTGTAAATCCCTGGTTTTCGTAACCCCAGGTCGTCTTTGACACTGCCCAGCAGTCCCCCGATCTTGTTGGATGGACAGAAAACACACTTGATATTGTGTTTACGGAGGATCCTACTGATTCTGGCAGAAATAGAGCCAGCATAGGGCAGATATGCCACCTTCTTTGCTTCATCTTTGTCTTCTTCAGGAACCTGTGGTACAGTGGCTGGTCGGAGTGCCCTCTCAATTTGTCTGTCCATGTATCCATTCTTGGAGAAAACTGTTTTGAGACGTTCTATCTCTATGGGTAGATTCTCTTGGTCTGACAGGGCACGTGCTCTGTGGACCAAAGTCTTCAGAACCCCATTCTTCTGTGCAGGGTGGTGACAACAGCTGGCCTGCAGATATAAATCAGTGTGTGTTGGTTTTCGGTACACACTGTGGCCAATTGATCCATCTGCTTTCCTCTGGACTAGTACATCCAGAAATGGCAGCTGGCCATTCTTCTCCAGTTCCATGGTGAACTTGATATTAGGGTGGCATGAGTTAAGATGTTCAAGAAACTCATTGAGCCTATCCATCCCATGTGGCCAGATCACGAAGGTGTCACCCACATACCTAAAGAAGCATGTGGGTTTAAATGCGGCTGTCTCCAATGCCCTCTCCTCAAAACTCTCCATAAACATGTTGGCAACCACAGGGGACAGTGGGCTGCCCATAGCTACACCTTCAGTTTGCTCTTAATATTGGTTTCTGTACAGGAAATACGTGGATGTCAGTGTATGACTGAACACGTCCAACAGAGCACCGTCAAATTTCTCTGCAATCAGTTCTAGTGAGTCCTTCAGTGGGACCCTGGTGAACAGCGATACCACATCAAAACTAACCATGATGTCCGAATCTGTGATGTGCAGTTGCTTGAGGCGTTGCAGGAAATCTTCTGAGTTGCGGATGTGGTGAATACATTTCCCCACATATGGAGACAGGAGTCCTTTCAAGTACTTGGCTGTTGTGTACGTAGGTGCCCCAATATTACTGACAATAGGACGTAGGGGCACGCCCTCCTTGTGTATTTTAGGCAGACCATAGAGTCTAGGTGGCACTGGGGCTTTTTCCCGTAGTTGTCTGATGATCTTATCGGGCATCCCTGTTTCCTTCAAGAGAGCTCTAGTCTTCTTCGCCACCTTGTCACACTCCAGAATTCTGTATGCAGGGTCCTCCAGAAGTTGGCGTACTTTCTCATCATAATCCACCCGCTGCAAGATGACAGTGGAGTTCCCTTTGTCTGCTGGTAGTACAACAATGCTGTTGTCTTTCCGTAGTTTCTTGAGTGCAAGCCTCTCCTCGGTTGTGATGTTCGATTTCCGCGGCCTGGCCTTGGTGAGGGCCCTGCAGGTCTCTCGGCGGACTTCCTCTGCCACATTAGGTGGAAGTGTGGCTGCAACTTGCTCTACTGCACTGACGAAACCTGAAATGGGTACGTTCCTAGGGGTCGTAGCAAAGTTGAAACCCTTGCTGAGTACCTTTAAGGTTGTATCATCAAACTGTATGGCACTCAGATTCGTCACCGTGCGTGTCTCTTCCATCTGCTGTGCTTTCTTGCTCATGCGGTCAAACTTTGCAGATTGGCAAGATGAGGCATTCATTCTAGCACACTCAGCTAAAGACCAGGAGGCACGGTCTGCCCAATCCCAATCTTCTCTTGTTAAGGAGGTTACCATGTACAGATGAATGTGTAACAGCTCCCTGGCCACAACATCTAACCTGTGGCGCATATCTCGAATCCTCTCTCTCACCAGTGCCATGCTGGCTCTGCGTTTTATCTTGTTCGCCGCTCTGGAATTGATGTGATGTTTAATTCTGGCAAATACTGGTACCACTTCTCCATCTCGACATGAGCATTTAAACCCACATGCTTCTTTAGGTATGTGGATGACACCTTCGTGATCTGGCCACATGGAATGGATAGGCTCAATGAGTTTCTTGAACATCTTAACTCATGCCACCCAAATATCAAGTTCACCATGGAACTGGAGAAGAATGGCCAGCTGCCATTTCTGGATGTACTAGTCCAGAGGAAAGCAGATGGATCAATTGGCCACAGTGTGTACCGAAAACCAACACACACTGATTTATATCTGCAGGCCAGCAGTTGTCACCACCCTGCACAGAAGAATGGGGTTCTGAAGACTTTGGTCCACAGAGCACGTGCCCTGTCACACCAAGAGAATCTACCCATAGAGATAGAACGTCTCAAAACAGTTTTCTCCAAGAATGGATACACGGACAGACAAATTGAGAGGGCACTCCGACCAGCCACTGTACCACAGGTTCCTGAAGAAGACAAAGATGAAGCAAAGAAGGTGGCATATCTGCCCTATGCTGGCTCTATTTCTGCCAGAATCAGTAGGATCCTCCGTAAACACAATATCAAGTGTGTTTTCTGTCCATCCAACAAGATCGGGGGACTGCTGGGCAGTGTCAAAGACGACCTGGGGTTACGAAAACCAGGGATTTACAATATACCTTGTCAATGTGGCATGTCCTACATTGGCCAGACGACAAGAACTGTGGAGATCAGGTGCAAAGAACATCAGAGGCACACTAGATTAAGACAGGTGACTAAGTCAGCCATTGCTGAACACTGCCTGAAACTAGATCATGCCATGAAGTATGAGGATACCAAGATTCTAGCACAAACACCCAGATTCTGGGACAGTGTTATAAGAGAATCGATAGAGATTAAAATGGCAGACGATCTTATGATTCGTGACACAGGGTACCAGCTAAGCAGAGCCTGGGATCCGGCTCTGGAATTGTTAAAGGAGCAACGGGGCCAGATGCAACACTACACAAACAGAAGAACCAGAGAGATGGAGATGGTAAACGAGCCCCTGACGGACTGCCAGGCGCACCAGACCGAAGATGGAACACCCAGAAGTGGGACTGGTGGGCGCGGACCGCAGAGGGAACATACAGAGCCGCAGCGGACGAAAAACGGAGCGGCAACGCTCCAACAGGTCGTGGTGAGCGGGCGCGGACCGCAGGGGGAACGCTTGGTACTCCAGACCGTAGATGAAAGCCCCAGGAGCGGGTTTAGTGGGCGCGGACCGCAGAGGGAACACCTAGAACCGCAGCGGACGGAAAACGGAGCAGCAACGCTACAACAGGTCGCAGGGAATGGGCGCGGACCACAGAGGAAGCGCCTGCAGCCGTTGGTGGAGGGGGAAGGCCATAGGCATAAATACTGGACCAGGTCCACTCGAGGAGCAGTCTCAGGTCGCACCTGATGAAGGTCTCGAGCTACGTGACCGAAATATCGTGCAAGTACGACGCTGATATCCGGCAGAACACCCGACAACCCAAGATGTTACTTCCTTGATGGTGGGGAGCCACGATGCGGGAAGCCTAAAGCCATCCTGTCTACTGAAATTAGATGCATTCTTAGAAATTTCGACAGCTTCTCAGATCTTTCTTCAATAAATGTTTGTTTTCTTAGCCAGTACAGGTACGTTATTAAAATCGCTGTCAAAGCCATAGTTCTCACCATGTTCCGCCACTGCCGATTTTGAAATTTGTTTTACCTTCATGTGCCGTTCGTCTTCCTTAATGCGTTCTTTAACAATTCTTTCCGTTTCGACTATATACACTTTGCCGCAGCTACAGGTCACTTGATAGACGCTTGGCACAGTAGATTAGCTAACAACGCCCCTTCTTCTGCATCAGAGCGGGAATATTAGCCTATGACTATGGCCCGCCAATGGTAGCCATGTGAATTTTAACCACTACTATCACTTCTCCTGCACGAACGCGTGGAAACTACCCCTTTATAAGAGGACGCGAAACTCGTCTCTGACCGAGCGGTTTGCCGCAGTGGTTAGACACTGGACTCGCATTCGGGAGGACGACGGTTCAATCCCGCGTCCGGCCATCCTGATTTATGTTTTCCGTGATTTCCCTAAATCACTCCAGGCAAATGCCGGGATGGTTCCTCTGAAAGAGCACGGCTGACTTCCTTCCCTAATCTGATGAGACCGATGACCACGCTGTCTGGTCTCCTTCCCCAAACCAACCAACTCATCTCTGACAGTGTTCTAGCAGTAGTGGATATCAGAAGAGCCTGAGGAAGATCCCAGCAGAGGGGCCGAAACGTTGATAATTTTCGAAGAAGCATGACGCAGCCTGATAACCCATAAGATTTTAACTTCATTGTGTGACATAACTGTAGAAACCTATGTGGAGACGTACGACAAACGTATCTGTAAGGACACTGGGGCGAAATCTGTTGTTAATGGACTATGGCACCACACGATCGACGCGATTGCCTTTCCTGACAGCACATCGCTTGCAGCGCCCATTTGGGACTCATGACATATCGGCCGGACCCTAGACGACTGGAAAACCGTGCTCTGGTCAGATGAGTCCCTATTTCAGTTGGTAAGAGCTGATGGTAGGGTTCGAGTGTAGCGCTGATCCCACGAAGCTCCGGACCCAAACTATCAAGAAGGCACTCTGAAAGCTGATTGTGGCCACGTAATGATGTGGGCTGTATTTCCACGGAATGTACTGTATTCCCTGGCCCAACTGAACCGGTCATTGTCCGCAGCTCGTGGTCGTGCGGTAGCGTTCTCGCTTCCCACGCCCGGGTTCCCGGGTTCGATTCCCGGCGGGGTCAGGGATTTTCTCTGCCTCTTGATGACTGGGTGTTGTGTGTTGTCCTTAGGTCAGTTAGGTTTAAGTAGTTCTAAGTTCTAGGGGACTGATGACCATAGATGTTAAGTCCCATAGTGCTCAGAGCCATTTCAACCATTTGAACCGGTCATTCACTGGAAATAGTTATGTTCGGCTACTTGGACATTATTTGCAGCCAAACAAGGACGATATTTTTATGGATGACAAACGCCATGTCACTAGGCCACAGTTGTTCACAACTGGTTTGAGGAGCATTCTGATTTGGCCACCCAGATTGCCCGACACGAACATATCGAACATTTATGGAACATAATCGAGAGGTCAGTTCGTAGACAACACCCTACACCGGCAAAAATTTCGCAGCTGTGGGCTGCTATACAGATAGCACGGCTATTACTGCAGTGGTCTTTCAACGATTTGTTTAGTTTATGCCATGTCGAGCTGCTGCATTGCGCAGAGGAAAAGGAGATCCGACGCTATGTATCCCGACTTTTATCACCTCATTGGAGAAGCGCAGTGACTCAAATTTGATTCTGGCCGACCAGATGGTGGTATCTGAATCTCGTGATAGCGTCCAGGTATGTGTGACTTACTGTGAATGGGGTTTACCACATCTCCGTCAGCAGCTTCTGGTCTTCTCGTTTACATAATGGTTCAATTGGTTCTAAGCACTATGGGACTTAACATCTAAGGTCATAAGTCCCCTAGACTTAGAACAACTTAAACCTAGCTAATCTAAGGACATCACACACATCCATGCCCGAGGCAGGATTCGAACCTGCGACCGTAGCAGCCTAGTGGCTCTGGACTGAAGCACCTGCATCCGCTCGGCCACAACGGCCGGCTTCTCGTTTAAATTACTGCATCTCGATGACGGGGTTCTGGGTTCATTTCACGGCGGGGTCGGGCATTTTCTCCGGTCGGGACTCTCTCTCTCTCACCTTCGTATTCCTTAGGGAAGCGAGAGCCGCATTCCAAAGAAGAAGAAGATCAACCTGTATCATGTTCCAAACATTACAATGGATGAAAAAAATTTCGATTTGTGGGCGTTGCTGGTGCCTATATGAAACCCAGCGCGATTTCAAAGCGGATAAATAATCCCCTACCTATAGGCAAGATTTGGCGTTTGAAAGGAAATTGGGACATTCGAAGTAGTGTCTGGTTGAAGTATGATTTGAGCGAAAATCTCCTGGCTAACAGAGAGACATAGGTCAGACAACAGCGAAACACTATACCAAAGCATCGACATTTCAGGTCTTGGATCGAGTCTTTCCACATCACATTGCTGTCACAAAGAGATTTATTAGGACTGTAGTCTGAACAACGTAGACTTGTCTCTGTGAATGCTGGACAAGCTGCCGTTTATAACACGGCACCAGGTCACGATAAGAAATCGTACATTATGTTACTCTTCACACAGAAAATCTAAGCAACTTCCTCTTCCCGCTGTCCGACAGTATCTAGGGGTGGGGACGATTTTCCGGCTTGTGAATGGGAACTCGTTTACCCGAAAGCTCTCTTCGAATTTCAGAGATGATCTGTTCTCGTTCAAGTTTCTATTTTAGTGTAGCTCTCCATTGTGTACGGCAGTTACCTTGGAGTCGATGATGAGGAGTCGTTTAAATTCCCAGTTCGAGATTTTATTATTTCTTCTAACTGTAACTAACAAGAGATCATACCTCGGTTAATGACTTACAGTTCAAATCTAGGCGCGGATGGAAGAGGTGATGAACACAACGAAGCACTAGGAAATTTTTGTGTCGTCCTCCTGGACGTATTCCACGCTATTGCCAGTGTGTGTCTCGAAGGACCATTCATCACACTTCTCGATCAGGGGTTCGTGAGTCAAATATCCGCTTCCGATCAGTATACTCACAAGAACAAGCTTACCATATGCACGTAGAGTATTAAAACTTGTCAAACCGCAACATCAGTACCGAGTGAGGTGACGCAGTATTAGCTCATCCCGGAGAACGACAGTTCAAATCCGCGTCTAGCGATTCATTTTTATGTTTTACGTGATATCACTAAATCACTCCAGGCTAATACCGGGAAGGTAGCTTAGAAAGCGCCCGGTAGATTTACTTCCCCATCCTTGAAATGACTCGAGCTTGTGATCGTTCTCTAATGGCCCTCAAGTCGACGGGACGTTAAAAAATTACCTTCGCTTTCTTCTGAAACATCATAGCTTTTACTCTGGGGCTTCTACACCGATGAAATATGGGGGAACAGCCAGCAGGTAAGATTTTCACACAAATAAATACACTGCTCAAAACAATTAGGCGGACATGACTTTGGGCGTCTGCCATACTACAGTGAGCAGTAGTTGAGAAATGCGTATGTCACCAAATTATAACGTGATCATTCACAAATTAAGTACACAACAAAACCTGGAGTCTTACTGAAAAAAACTGAAGTGTCTGCCAGGTGTCGAAAACAAAGAGGAAACAATCGTTCATCCCGTCAGCCTGGGTGCTTTTCATTGGACTTTGAGCGCATCAATAACATGTGTGTCCTCCTTTGTCCTCCTTAGAAACTCGCAACCCCCTTCATAGAACTTGGCAGACTTTAGAAGTATGATGAAGAGAGCACGAAACCTGTCTCTCCTTCCAAGGAATTTTCTCGACAGAGACGGCGCTCACTGACGTCAAATTGACAGGAAGTGAACTACATGCCTCGATATGCAAAGAAGCGTTTAAACGCTACCGAAGAAAGCAGGTATGCCTAACACCATTTATATTTAGAATGAAAAGAAATACCATGCAGCTGGTATTTCCATGCAGATATCGTTTCGGGATGTTGTTTGTTTGGGAGGATATTGTATTTTGTTTTATGCCTTGTGTAAGAACGAGAAGCATTTACCACTGCATGTCGTAGTACTAAAGTGGCCGGACCGCAGCCTGTCGAGAAAGGATTATTGTTCCACGATATTGATGTTCGTGTTGGTAGGCATCACATGATAGTGATAACGAACGCGGAACCGACATGCTGGGGAGAGCCACACTGAAAGCCACGTAAAATAACCAGCTGCCCCTTGGCACCAACGTCAGAGGATAGGTGCATTACCCACCTGCCCATGCAGAACCTTACAGCCACGCCACGTATATTGCCTAACGAAACAGGCTTGTCTGGCGGAAGACAAGTAGCCAGACAGACACTGCAACAAAGTCTGTAGCGAGGCGAGCATTAATGCGAATCCTCTTGACGTGGTAGCGGAGAGAGGTACACCAAGGTCCTGGTTCTGCGTACAGTATCACAGTAGACGCCTCCGTGACTGAAGGTTTCACGTAGAAATAAAGTTAAACGTAAATTGAAGGGGATCACTGCTGTCAGCTGGAGTGAGACATTAAAGCAGAATCAGCAACACGAGTGAAAAAGTGTACCGGAGCGGGATTCGAACCCGGGATCTCCTGCTTACTAGGCAGATGCGTTAACCACTATGCCTTCTGGGACATAGCGTTCTTGCATCTGCGCGGACTATCTCGGCACATTCCAGGACCGGTTTACATTCCCATCGAGCGCCACCTATCCTATCCCATTTAACACTTCCACTCCCAGCCACACTGCTATCTATTGAAAGCCCCATATGTAAACTGATGTTGGACTGGGGGAGATAGGTAAGGAAAGGGAATGGAGGGAATCGCTGCTGTCAGCTGCATCAGTACATTATGCGAAATCAAAGCTACGTGTCCGAAAAAACAGACACCACGCTTTTATATACACTATGTGATGAAACGTATCCGGACACCTGGCTGAAAATAAAGTTCGTGGCGCCCTCCATCGCTAATGCTGGACTTCAGTATGGTATTGGCCCACCCTTAGCCATTATGACAGCTTCCATTCTTGCAGGCATAAGTTCAATCATCTTCTGGAAGGTTTCTTGGGGAATGGCAGCACCTTCTTCACTGAGTGTGGTACTGAGGTGAAGCCTGGAACCGAAACATACGAAAGGTGTTCTATGGGATTCAGGTCAGGACTCTGTGCAGGCCAATCCATTAAAGGGACGTTATTGTCGTGTAACAACTCCACCACAGGCAGTGTATTATGAACAGGAATTCCGCTCGTGTTGAAAGATGCAGTCGCCTTCCCCGAATTGCTCATCAACAGTATGAAGCAAAAAGGTGCTCAAAACATCAATGTAGGCCTGTGCTGTGATAGTGCCACGCAAAGCAACAAGGGGTGCAAGCTCCCTTCATGAAAAACACGACCACACCAAAACATCACTGCCTCCGAATTTTACTGTTGGCACGACACACACTGGTAGATGACGTTCACCGGGCATTCGCCATACCCACACCCTGCCATCAGATCGCTACATTGTGTAGCGTTATTCGTCACTCCATACAACGTTTTTCCGCTGTTCAGTCGTCCAATGTTTACGATCCTTACACTAAGCGAGGCGTCGTTTGGCATTTACCGGCGTGATGTGTGGCTAGCCGGTCGGAGTGGCCGTGCGGTTCTAGGCGCTACAGTCTGGACCCGCGCGACCGCTCCGGTCGCAGGTTCGAATCCTGCTTCGGGCATGGATGTGTATGATGTCCTTAGGTTAGTTAGGTTTATTTAGTTCTAAGCTCTAGGCGACTGATGACCTCAGAAGTTAAGTCGCATAGTCCTCAGAGCCATTTGAACCATTTTCTTTTTTTTTTATGTGTGGCTTATCAGCAGCCGCTTTACCATGAAATCCTAGTTTCCCACCTCCCGCCTAACTGTCATAGTACTTGCAGTGGCTCCTGATGCAGTTTGGAATTCCTATGTGATTCTCTGGATAGTTGTCTGGCTACTACACATTACGACCCTCTTCAACTGTCGGTGGTCTCTGTCAGTCAGTAGACGAGGTCGGCCCTTACGTTTTTGTGTTGTACGCGTTCCTTCACGTTTCCACTTCACTATCACATCGGAAACAGTAAACCTAGTGACATTTAGGTGTGTGGAAATCTCGCGTGTAGATTATGGCACAAATGGCAGCCAATCACCTGACCACGTTCGAATTCCGTGAGTCCCACGGAGCGCGTGATTCTGTTCTCTCACGATGCCTAATGACTACTGAGGTCGCTGATATGGAGTAGCTGGCAGTAGGTGACTGCATAATGCACCTAATATGATAAGCATGTGTTTTTGGGGGTGTCTGCATACTTTTGATCACATAGTGTATTTGATACACCTAGCTTAGAAATGGATACACCTTCTTCAGTTCGGATGCAAAAATACGCCCGATTTTCTCTGGGAATCTCAGAGTTGCGAGCGAGAGTATGATGGACAGGGAGTGCGGATAGGTGGCACTAGGTGGGAATCTGGATCGGCCGCAATTGTGGTAACACTGTGTCCTGGATGCGTTAACGCAGCTGCCTAGTAAACAGGCGATCCTAGTTTCGAACCCCAGTGTGATACAGATTTTCACTCGTCGCTGTTGATTCTCAGTAAAGTCCCACTGCAGCTGACAGAAGTGATCTCCTTCAATTTACATTTAATGTTTCGTAGTTGCAGACTGTGTGGGTGGTCTGTTCCTTGGGACATAAGAAATAACGCTGCCAGAGTTTTTGGTAATCTGTGTATGAGTGTAGCACCTGGCGTAATGGCATGGGGGACGCAACTGGTTGGAATAGACGATCACTTCTGGTTTACATAGCCGCTGATTGGGACAGAACCCGAACGATATCTGTCGGATTGAGCTCTGGAAGCTAAGCTGTTTCTTCTTGGTTTGCGTGATATTAACCTTTCATAGGATAAGGCAATGCCACAATGAAAAAGTCTGGCTGTGAGCTGACTATAGATTAGCGTGCCATCGATCGCCAGTTGCTACAGTTAAGGAATATTGGTATGGAGTTCAAGCAGCATGGAATGGCGTACCTTTGTATGTCATCCAACCTCAGTTTGGCATAATTCCCAGCTGGATCAGAGGAATGGTGATTGGTCTGTTTACAAAATTTCACGTCTTACATACTCGAAAACCACCTACAAACGTAATCATGTAACTTCCCTACAAAAAGCATTCGCACAGGAAGTAATATTTTATTATGTACTGTCCTTTTGGTAGCCCGTATCGCACATTCAGTGGATTAGCAATTAACAATGAGCACAAATGACAGTGAAGACAACCTAGTTATAAACAGTAAGCACATTCAGAAGTAACAACAGGAAAGAAACTTAAGGGTCTTACATAGTTCTTGAGTAGTATGAAACCAAGAAGCCGGTGGTAGGCATAAAACGTCGTCTGAAATCGTGCTAAATACTTTCTCCGAAAATTTTTTTTAAACAATTGGTTCAGGAGCCTATTCAAAGAGTGAATGTGTACGAAAATACACTTGACATCGTAAAAAAAAAAGTGGGCAAATAGGCGGCGTCATGGCGGATGCAGGGATTAGTGGTCACAAGCTGATTGTCACACGACTGAATACCGTATCATCCAAATCCACCAAAAATAAACGCGTGATACATATATTTAAAAAAAGCACATAAAAATTGCTTGACGCTTTTCTAAGAGACAGTATTTACTCCTTCCAAACGGACTGTGTAAGCGTAGACCAGATATTGAAATTCGAAGAAATAATATTGACGGGAACTGAGAGATTTATACCAAATAATAATGGATGGTACTGTTCTCCAATGGTACACTAAATCGGTCAGACCACTGTTGCGAAAAAAATGAAAAAAAGAATACCGACTTCAAAAGAAAGAAAAGTCTCCAAGATTGGCGATGTTTTACTGACTATCGCAACCTAGCGCGGACTTGAATGCAAGACGAATTTAAGTGTTTCCACAACGAATCTCTGCCTCGAACTCTGACAGAGAATCCAAAGCGACTGTAATCGTGTGTAAAGCGCACCAGCAGCAAGGCGCAATCAATACCTTCACCGTAATACCACCGATGATAGATGCCATGCAATATTACTAAGTGCGGATTCTGAGATTCCTTCACCAAAGAAGAAGAAGAAGAATTCGAATCAAGAACAGCTGCCAACGTGAGTGACTTCGAAGCAAATATTCTCGGTGTACCGAGGCAGCTTAAAACAATAAAGCCAAGTTTCCCGATGCAGACTGTATACCGATTACGTTCCTTTCACAGTACACTGATACAATAGCTCCATACTCAGCAATCATATACAGCTGCTTTCTCGCCGAAAGATACATACCTAAAGACTGGAAAGCGGCACAGATTACATCGATACTCAAGAAAGGAAGTAAGAGTAATCCGCTGAATTACAGACCTATACTGCTAAAGCCGATTTGCAGAAGGTTTTTGGGACCTATTCTGTATTCGAACATTATAGATTACCTCGAAGGAAACGATTTATTGACCAGCTGTCAGCATGAATTCAGAAACACTGTTCTTGTGAATCACAACTGTCTCTTTATCCACTCGAAGTAGATTTCTAGATGTTATTTGACACCGTTCCTCACAAGAGACTTCTAACCAAATTGTGTGCGTATGGAGTGTCGTCTCGGTTCTGCGACTTGATTTGTGTTTTCCTGTCAGAAAACTAAAAGTATGCTGTAGCCGAATGAAAATTATCTAATGAAACAGAAGTCATATCTGGCATTCCCCAAGGAAGCGTTATAGGCTGCCTGCTGTTCCTCAACTACGGATATATAAATGATTTACGAGACAATTTGAGCAGCCCTCTAAGACTGTTAGCAGATGATGCTGTTATTTACCATTTCGCAAAGTCAGCTCGTGATCTAAACCAGTCGCAACATGATTTAGACAAGATACCTCTATGGCGCGAAAAGTGACAATTGTCTCTAGATAAAAGTGTGAAGTCATACATGCGAGTACTAACAGGAATCCGCAAAATTTTAGTTCCACGATAAATCACATAAATATAAAGGCTATGAACTCAACTAAATATTTATGGGTTACAGTTACGACTAACTTAAATTGGTACAATAACATAAATAATGTTGTGGGGAAAGTGAACCAAAGACTGCGATTTTTGGCACAACACTCAGAAGATGTAACAGTTCAAGTAAAGGGACTGAATCCACGGCCGTTGTCCGTCCTCTTCTGGATATTGGTGTGTTATGCGAGAAACACAACCGAAAGGACTGACGGAGGACATCGAATAAGTCGAAAGAAGGGCAGGTGGTTTTGCATTATCGCGAATCAGGGTAGAGTGTGTCACGGAGATGATACGCGAGTTGGATTGGCAATCTTTAAAATAAAGGCGTTTTTCGTTGCGCTAGAATCTTTTCACGAAATTCCAATCAGCAAATTCCCCTCCGAATTCGAAAATATTTTTTAGCGCTCACTTACATAGGGAAAAATGATCATTGCTATAAAATAAGATAAATCGAAGCTGGTACGGGAAGATTTACGTGTTTGCTTTCCCTGCTCGCTCACCGGTAGAGTAACGGTAAAGAAAAGAAATAGCTTGAAGGTGGTTCGATGAATGCGCTGCGCCGGCCTCGGTGGCCGTGCGGTTCTAGGCGCTCAGTCCGGAGCCGCGCGACTGCTACGGTCGCAGGTTCGAATCCTGCCTCGGACATGGATATGTGTGATGTCCTTAGGTTAGTTAGGTTTAAGTAGTTCTAAGTTCTAGGGGACTGATGACCATAGATGTTAAGTCCCATAGTGCTCAGAGCCATTTGAACCATTTGAATGCGCTGCTGGCACTTTATGGTGAATTACAGAGTAATCATGTAAATGTAGGCGTCGAAGAACGAATTACGGCATAGATTGTACACATTCAATTAAATTGACAAATACAATCAAAGAAGCTGGAGTTTGTGAATTTGCAGACGATGATGTTATTACCCTGGGAAGACAGAATTTGAAACTGACAACAGAAGAAATTTTAAAAAGGCGGCACTCCTACTTAACAGAAGAATTCGACAATTGTTACTCACCTATCTGATGCAGAACTTACAATGGAAAATGTCACAATGCACTTACCACACCACACACTCGACAGGAAGGCCTCAAAAACGTCCAGGAAACACTAACTAAATGCGGATGTATTTCCTACGAAATAATGGACAACGAAGCACTAAATCCATCATCAGTTACAACAAGAACTTCTTTTCTAAATTTCCCTCATACACAGCGGATCCACCTAGCAAGTGGTAAGAATCGAGAGAAGTAGGTCTATGGTGTTATTGCAACCATCTTTTTGCATGCAATTGTATTTATCAAGTAATCACATAAAAGGCGAAGATGAAGACATTGTGATTCTTTGTTAGATCTGAAGAGGAGTCATCGGACAGATGGATATAAGTACAGGCGCAAATCGTTGACGTCAATTTGTTGTAGACTTTCGGAGCATGTTATATGCCATCGCATTTTAAGGTTTTCGGGAATCAAAAATGTCCTCAACATAAATCAACAATGGCTCCGTAAACAGAGAGTTTGCTGTACTTAGTGAACCGGTACAGAGCTAGGTTATTGAGTGCTAAGGTAGTGGATCAAATGAACTGATGCACTTACAGTTAGTTTCTTTAACAGTAAGCTGAAACATGAAAAGCAATAAGAAGTTTGTATCCCCTAATGTTACAAGCGGACATTTTAGGAAAGCATTTTATACTGCGTTAACATTTCTGGTACACACTCAGAATAATGAGGGTACAAGCAATAAAACAGTCGCCTAAAGGACAATAGAAACACAGTATTCAAGTAAGCGCCTTAAGGCCGACCAATGAGCTAAAATACAATTTTAGAACTGTTACAATTAGTAGCTCGCTTCAGTCAGGAACCAAGATCAGGAAACTTTAAGAAAATAGCATTTGGTAGCTAGCTGTGACAGCGATCATATTAAGTTATCAAAACAAAGAACATCAGGATATAACTGTCCATCTCTGGTGGCCAACTATGCTTCAAATGAGTTACCGAAGCTTAGAAAGTAGTTCTTCAAGAGAAACCTTCAGGGAACAAGCCAAGTCAGTGGGCTATCTCTTAGTATTTTAAATTCCTTACAATGCCAAGGCCTGTAAATGCTAAGAGGTTGCCTGAGACACCCCAAAAGTCTTTCAGTTTTGAAATATTGCTTCGACAAGCACACAGAATTGAACTTACATTTGCAATACACAAAGCAGGTCAAATATTTAGTCTTCATACAGCAAAATAAAAGATAAAGAAACAACAGAGAGCAATAACCAAACGCCTACCAGCGTGATATGCCACAAGAATCTAACTATAAAAACTAGTTAACTTCACAGCGGCAAAGAACAAGTCTAAAGCCAAGTAATAATAAACGAGAATGGTACTTCTGTCATTGTCACCTGCCTCACGCAATTTTAACTAATAGAAAAGGATACATATGGACAACGTGCGTTCGCTGGCCAACTGATTGTATACTGAGAAGACTAACCTCTGCCAAACGTGAGGCAGAAAATTTAACAAGAAGATACAGACTTACTACAAGAACAGGGCTTAACGACTCACCGACACGGGTTGGAACCATACAGTACTGCAGCCCAATGTGTCTCGATAACCAGGTTGGAGGAACCTTAGGGCAGTACATAGGGATTTTCTCAAATTCTCCTCCGCAGCACCTATGGTTGTATAGCAGATGTTCACCAGAGTTTCCACGCTGATCCAGGATGAAATTAAAACCGCCACATGCACCTTGTCCATCACGCTGGGCAGCAAATTCAGGGACTTAGACCACTACTGGCGCTCGCCGCTGCCAAAGCAGTAAGCAGTCAGCTACTTCGAACAGCTTGACGGAAACTTTAACAGGTAAACACTTCCGCTTGGTTACTCCGAGCAGATCCAATTGTCGAAGGCACTCCCTCGGCCATTGCACGTAGCCGTCACCAAAACGTTGCCCGTAAGTCTCACAGTACCGCAGTGGACGCTCAACCAACCTTCTTCTCGGAGTTCATCTGCGAGCCTTTAACCTCGCGGAGGACTACGACGTTGCTACAAGCGGGATCGCCCGAGCCCCAGTTACCAGGCAACGGGCCAAAGACTTTACGCTAGAGCGGCAGGTATCGATGAAAATGTCTCGCATTGCTCACTCGGCTCACTCTGTTCGTCTCAGTATCTGTGGCGCTCAGAGCTATACCGTCTTACTTGACTAGAGGAAGCCACTGTCCTTTGGTATTCGAAAAAGTTGTTACTAGATACGGATATAATTAACAGAAATAATTAATGGAAAGAATTTAACGTGTCGTACTTAACCTGAAGAAATCGACAGATTAAAAAGTAATTTCGGGAGTGCCTTGTAAGTAACACCACGTAGCGCTCTGTATGAAAATCACTGACTGTGCTGTGTGCAGTCTGTGGCTGGTTGGCGCTGTTGAAATATTCGCTATTGTAGTGTTGGGCAGTTGGACGTGAACAGCACATAGCGTTGCGCAGTTGGAGGTGAGCCGCCAGCAGTGGTGGATGTGGGGAGAGAGATGGCAGAATCTTAAGAGCGGACGATCTGGACGTGTGTCCATCAGGAAGAGTAAATTTGTAATACTGGATTTCATGAACTAATATATATATATATATATATATATATATATATATATATATATATATATATATGAAGACTTTTGAACATTAGTGAGGTAAATACATTGTTTGTTCTCTATCAAAATCTTTTATTTGCTAACTATGTCTATCAGAAGTTCGTGTCTTCAGTAGTTAGAATCCTTTATTTACCTGGCAGTAGTGGCGCTCGCTGTATTGCAGTAGTTCGAGTAACGAAGATTTTTGTGAGGTAAGTGATTCATGAAAGGTATAGGTTATTGTTAGTCAGGGCCAATCTTTTGTAGGGATTATTGAAAGTCAGATTGCGTTGCGCTAAAAATATTGTGTGTCAGTTTAGTGTTGATCAGAATAAGTAAAGAGGGTAATGTCTGAGTACGTTCAGTTTTCCTCACATGTTTGAAAATCAAATAACGTAGAGGTTTATCAGCACATTAATTCATAAAATTTTCCAAGAGGACGTTTCAACCTCAGTTGATTTACGTTTACAGCATGTATATATGATCTGCTAGTTAACGTTGGAAACTCCAGACGACAGTTCGGAGGCGATTATGTAGTCGATAGGATGGCTACAAACCAGAATATAGTAAACTGCAGGGAGACGACGTGGATGACTGATGCAATGACTGGCAGTTGAAAACGAGCATCAAGAAATGTAGCGAATTGTGCATTAATAGCAAAGAGGTCCATTACTCTTTGAGAGAGCTAATAGCTAAAAATCATGAAAACAATAACTGTTGTAAAATATCTAGGCATAGCGGCTTGGAACAAGTCTAATGAGCACATAAAACTAATTGTAGTAAAGTAGACGCAAAATTGTAGAACCTTGATTCATAATCAAAACGTCTTCTGTCATGGGTTCGAATCGCCGGCATGGTAGCTCAGGGTGTTCGGTCAGAGGGCTGTGTGCCCTCTGTAATAAAAAAAAACTGAGTCAAGGAATCAACGATCAACTTGAATGGATGTCTTGTGACGTCCGTCCAGAGTAAACGCAACAAATTATATCGAACAAAATGAAAAAAAAAACAGAAAAGAAGAAAAAATGGAAAACAAAGGAATCCCGCTGCTGCTTAAATTTTGATTAATCAATAGCATTGGCGGCCGAAGACCTCCGTTATAAGAAGTCACCCTCATTCTGCCAACGACCTTGTGAAAGAGGGCGGAAGAGCGGACAGAGGTTCATGGCACTCTCTTGTCCTAGGAGTGGGAAACTGCTCCTGAAGACGGAATAATCAGCAATGATCAAATGCATGAGGTTGCAGAAGGCAATGGAAACCACTGCATTAAAGACACGTAACTTGTATCCACTGGACATGTGGCCTGTAATTCAAGAAGTGTCATGATACTCTCTTCTTTGCTGAAAGATTCCGAAATATTCCCCGATTCGGATCTCCGGGAGGGGACTGCCAATGGGGAGGTTACCATCAGAAAAAGATTAAATAATCAACGAAATAATAACGTTCTATAAGCCGAGGCGTGGAAGGTCATAATGTTGAACGTGGTAGGAAAACTAGAAAATCTGATAAGGGAAATGCAAAGGCTTAACCTACTAGATATAGTAGGGGTCAGTGAACTAAAGTGGATACAAGACTAGGATTTCTGGTCAGCTGAGTATAGGGCAATATCAACAGCAGCAGAAAATGGTATAACAGGTGTAGGATTCGTTATGACTAGGAAGGTAGGGAAGAGTGTGTGTTAGCGCGAACTGTTCAGTGACAGGGTTGATCTCATCAGAAACGATAGCAAACCAACACCGGCAAAGATAGTTCAGTTATACGAGAAGACGTCACAAGCTGAATATGAAGAGATAGAGAAAGTGTATGAGGGTAAAAATCTAGTAGTCATTGGGGACTGGAATGCAGTTGTATGGGAAGGAGTAGAAGAAAAGGTTACAGGAGGATATAGGCTTGGAACAAGGCATGAGAGAGGAAAAAGATTGAGTTCCGTAACAAGTTTCAGCTAGTAATAGCGAATACTCTGTTCAAGAATCAAAAGAGGATGAGGTATACTGGGAAAAAGCCAGGTGATACTGGGAGATTGCAGTTAGATTATACCATGGTGAGACAGAGATTCCGAAATCAGATACTGGATTGTAAGGTGTACCCAGGAACAGATGTAGCCTCAGATCACAATGTAGTAGTGATGAAGAGTAGGCTGAAGTTTAAGACATTAGGCAGGAAGAAGATATGGTTGAAGTTCTCTAAGGCTACAGATACAGCAGTAACGAAAAGCTGGGTAGGCAGTACAGTTGAAGCGGAATGGCCATCACTAAAAAGGGCCATCACCGAAGTTGGGAAGGTAAACATAGGTACTAAGAAGGTAACTGCAAAGAAACGATGGGTAACAGAAGAAATACTTAAACTGATCAATGAAAGGAGGCAGTACAATAAAGTTCTGGGAAACTCAGGAATACAGAAATACAAGATGCTGAAGAATGAAATAAATAGGAAGTGCAATAAAGCTAAGACGATTTGGCTGCAGGATAAATGTGAAGACATGGAAAATGAAATGAGGAGGAAGATTTGTCTGACGTGATAGATGATGAAAAAGCAGTCGATTTAGAAGAGATAGCGGATCAAGTATTGGAATCAGAATTTAAGAGAGCTTTTGAGGACTTAAGATCAAATAAGGCAGGAGGGATAGATCACATTCCATCAGAATTTCTAAAATAATTGGGGGAAGTGACAAAAACGTTGGTGTGTAGAATGTATGCGTCTGGTGACATACCATCTGACTTCCGGAAAAGCACCATCCACACAATTCCGAAGACGGCAAGAGCTTACAAGTGCGAGAATTATCACACGATCAGATTAACATCCCATGCATCCAAGTTTCTTACAAGAATAATTTACAGAAGAAAGTAAAAGAAAATTAAGGATGCACTAGATGACGATCAGTTTGGCTATAGGAAAGGTAAAGGGACGAGAGAGGCAATTCTGACGTTACGGGTAATAATGAAAGCAAGATTAAAGAAAAATCAAGACACGTTCATAGGATTTGTCGACCTAGAATAGGCGTTCAACAATGTAAAATGGTGCAAGATGTTCGCGGTTATGAAAAAAGTAGGGGTAAGATATAGGGAGGGACGGGTCATATACAATATGTACGACAGCCAATAGGGAATAATAAGAGTGGACGACCAAGAACGAAGTGCTCGTATTAAAAAGGGTGTAAAACAAGGATGTAGTTTTTCGCCCCTACCGTTCAGTCTGTACATCGAGGAAGCAGAGATGGAAATAAAAGAAAGGTTCAGGAGTGGAATTAAAATTCAAGGTGTAAGAATATCAGCGATACGATTCGCTGATGACATTGCTATCCCGAGGAGGAGGAGGAGGAGGAGGAGGAGGAGATTAGTGTTTAACGTCCCGTCAACAACGAGGTCATTAGAGACGGAGCGCAGCTCGGGTGAGGGAAGGATGGGGAAGGAAATCGGCCGTGCCCTCTCAAAGGAATCATCCCGGCATTTGCCTGAAACGATTTAGGGAAATCACGGAAAACCTAAGTCAGGATGGCCGGAGACGGGATTGAACCGTCGTCCTCCCGAATGAGAGTCCAGTGTGCTAACCACTGCGCCACCTCGCTCGGTTTGCTATCCCAAGTGGAGAAGAATTACATGATCAGTTGATCGGAATGAACAGTCTAATGAGTACAGCGTATGGATTGAGAGTAAATCGAAAAAAGACGAAGGTAATAAGAAGTAGTAGAAATGAGAACAACGAGAAACTTAACATCAGGACTGTGGTCATGAAGTAGGTGAAGTTAAGGAATTCTGCTACCTAGGCAGTAAAATAACCTATGACGGACGAAGCAAGGAGGACATCAAAAGCAGACTAGTACTGGCAAAAAGACATTCCTGGCCAAGAGAAGTCTACTAATATGAAATATCGGCCTTTATTTAAGGAAGAAATTTCTGAGGATGTACGTCTGGAGTACAGCATTGTATGGTAGTGAAACATGGACTGTGGGAAAACCGGAACAGAAGGGAATCGAACCATTTGAGATGTGGTGCTACAGACAAATGTTGAAAATTAGGTGGACTGATAAGGTAAGGAATGAGGAGGTTCTGCGCAGAATCGGAGAGGAAAGGAATACGTGGAAAACACTGATAAGTAGAAGGGACAGGATGATATGACACCTGTTAAGAGATGCGGGAACGACTTCCATGATACTAGATGCATCTGTAGAGGAAGACGGAGTTTGGAATACATCCAGCAAATATTGTAGGACGTAGGTTGCAAGTGCTACTCAGAGATGAAGAGGTTGGCACAGGAGAGGAATTAGTGGCGGGCCGCATCAAACCAGTCAGAAGACTGATGAACCAAAAAACAAAACAAAAAAAAATTCAAAATGGAAATGCTGTGGAAGAATATTAAGAAAATGTATTTCATTCACAACAGATGTGAGTTGCACAACACTTCGATTCTTGAGCATTGCTCATCAGTCTGTGGCCCATGTCAGGTGGAATCAATAGAAGAGACAGAGAAGCTCCACTGAAGAGTGGCAAGTTTCGTCCCGGGATCGTTAAGTCAGCGTGCGAGCTTTAAGGACATGCTCAGCAAACTGCAGTGGCACACCCTACAAGATAGGTATTGTTTACGTCCCGGAAAGGTTATCTTTATAAAAGTACAAGAGCTTAAGGTTCAGGAAGAATTGGGAAATACATGACTCGTCCCATATAAATCAAGAGAAATTACTACGACGAGAAAGTCTAATACATTAAAGCTCAAACACGGGTTTATGGATAGTCTTTCATTGTACGGACCATTCGTAAATGGACGAAAAGTACCCTCTACAAAGCGCCGTTTTGTGATAATGCGACAAAATGCGCCGTGAGGTGGCTTGCGGTGTATAGATGTAGATGATACTTCAATTCTGTTTCTAGAATCTGACACTATCATTCTGTCGTAAATGACGTATTACTTCTTAGTTACTGTAAAATCCACACAAGACTGGACTGAAATTGTATTGGAGAAGTTGTTATAGTTTCACGGTGTAGTACAGTAGTAATTCCTAAGAGCTCAAGGTTGCACGAAAAGATGTTACTGTCTTTGGTTCAGTCGCTGGCAATTGATAAGTGTAAAATTCCGATACATATCACGGCAGGAGAACACAAAGTGCCAATGATACAACACTGCAGGCACTTATGCAGTTTAAAAAAACGTATTATTTCGCCCATACGTTTAACATTAAATTTTATCCTCTGGTATAAGAGCGTTCTTCTTATTTCAAGCCTCAGACGGAAATGTGGGTCATTTTCTATACTGTGAAACTGTACACCCCTGCTATTTCCTCTGCTGATCATTGTATTGTTGGCGGCTCCACCCACCTTGCCAACAGTTGATAAGTACCTCTTAGCCTGCAGACAATCTACACACATCAAAAAAAGTTTTGCATCACCCCAGTTCCCAGAACTACTGAAGATAGACGTTCTCTGTGAATACTGTATCACAGACACAATCCATTTGACTATTCAGGGATGTCACTAAACTTGCCCAAAGACGTAAACATTCATTCATGAGCAGCGACTATTAGACGGAGGGAGTCCGACAGCCGATCAGATCCAGTCATTCCACAAGGCTCGTGTTGTCTGTAGTTCAACCATACCTAGACAGTCAATACCGCGGTTCGATCGCTTCCGCATTGTTACTTAGTGCCAAGGAAGTGCTCTCAACAAGAAAAGTGTCCAGGCGTCTCGGACTGAACGAAAGCGATGTTGTTCGGAAATGGAAAAGATACAGGTAGACACGAACTGTCGATGACATGCCTCGCTCCGGCCGCCCAGTTGCTACTACTGCAGTGGATGACTGCTACCTACAGATTATGGCTGGGAGGAACCCTGACAGTGACACCACGATGTTGAAAAATGCTTTTCGTGCAGCCACAGGCCGTCATGTTACGACTCAAACTGTGCGCAATAGGCTGCATGACGCGTACTTTCACTCCTGGTGGCCATGGAGAGGTCCATCTTTCCAACCGTGACACCATGGAGCGCGGTACAGATGGGCCCAACAACATGCCGAATGGACCGCTCAGGATTGGCATCACGTTATATTCACCGATGAGTGTCGCATATGCCTTCAACCAGAGAATCTAGACGGAGACTTGTTTGGAGGCAACCCAGTCAGGCTGAACGACTTAGAGAAACTGTTCAGAGTGTGCAGCAAGGTGGAGGTTCCCTGCTGTTTTGGGGTGTCATTATGTGGGACCAACGTACACCGCTGGTGGTCATGGAAAAATCGTAAGGGCTGTACGATACGTGAATGCCATACTCCGACCGATAGTGCAACCATATTGGCAGCATTTTGACGAGGCATTCGTCTTCATGGACGAAAATTGGCGCCCCCATCGCTACACACATTGTGAATGACTTCCTTCAGGATGACGACAGCGCTCTACTGGAGTGTCCAGCATGTTCTCCAGACACGAACCCTATCGAACATGCCTGGGATAGATTGAAAAGGGCTGTTTATAGACGACTTGATCCACCAACCACTATGAGGGATCTACGCCGAATCGCCGTTGAGGTGTGGGAGAATCTGGACCAACAGTGTCTTGATGAGCTTGTGGATAACACGTCAGGACGAAAACAGGCAAGCATCAATTCAAGAGGAACTGCTAGTGGGTATTCGAGGTACCGGTGTGTACAGCAAACTGGACCACCACCTCTGAATGTCTCGGTGTATAGTGGTAAAACATGCAACATGTGGTTTTCATGAGCAATAAATACGCCAGAAAAGATATTTATGTTGATCTCTACTCCAGTTTTCTTTATAGGTTCCGGAACTCTCGGAACCGAGGTGATGGAAAACTTTCTTTTTTTATGTGTGTAGAAGCATGGTCAGTAAGTCGGCTTTCTCAGTGTACACCTGTAAGGGGCATTCTATACGGTCAGAAATTACTTATCAACTTAATATCATTTTCTTTTAATGCTTAATTTGTGTTTTAATTTATTTTCGTTATTACTGCTTTGCGCTCTTATTCGCCTGAATTCCATATAATCTAATATCGATGTAGAAGTTTGAACACTGTGTAGCTTCTCAAATGACAGAACATTGATTTTTTACCTCTCTAAGAAAGGAGAAGCTGTAATTTTCATTTTCAGTACGCATCATTCAAAAAGTACAAATTCCGAAACAGGAACACCAGCAATAATTTCCTTTACTTAATTCTGAGCGTAAACGGAGTTAACTCACGTGTTACGTAAACATGCTGCAAGAAGTACATAGCTATTTCCCAAATTTTCTCCAACAAAACACTGGCAGCTTACTGAACACTACGTCAACGAGAGACTCATCAGTGACAGGTTACCAAATGAACTAATAATGACAATGTTAGGGCTTTTGAAAAACTTCTTCCAAAATCACAAATACCCTTTCTGGATTGAAAGAGGAAACGATGAGCTGTGTCTCTGCTTACTAGTGAGAAAAAGCCCAAGCAAGACTGTACCTGCTGCACTCTTTGGTTTATCAAATCTCTTATTCGATATGTGTAAAGAGTGTGAAGTGGAGAACATCGGTGAAAACTGAACATCCTGTGAAACTTTTTCAATCACTTCAAGTGTGAAGTTCATTACGTGCTCCCTATATGTTCACTTTACCGCAGTCACTTACTGGTCTGTATCTATTCTAATACAATAAACTAGTCAGAATTTGTATGTTTCACTTCACTTCCGTATTATGCAAGGATACATAAACTTGTTTTTAGTTAGTGATTTATTTCGAGTTTTTTGTGTTAAACTGATGTGTTGTAATATATATTTGTTTATGAAAAAATGTTCTGATGAAAGTAAGTAAATTACTTTTCATGGTAAAAACGAATTGGTATCCTTATGGACTCCACACCACTATTTATAGTACAAAGAAGTAACAACTCGGTTTGAGGGTTAACATTTTAACCTAAACTCAAAGTGACATCCATTGAAACGCAACGTTATAGCTTTGCCACTACTACCCTGTTTAGTGAACTGACTTTTCTGTTGTTGTATTTTCTCTTTGCTACTCTCCGGTTATCGCGAACAGGACAAGCAACGATAGTTGGTATGCAAATGTAGTATAATACGACTGAAATCTTACAGGAAAAGATTTTTTATTTTTCAACGCGGTCTGGAGGGAAGCGTTAATCGGGTGTGTTCCCTCGCTGGATTTCTTCCCTTGTGAAAGCGTTCGGTGTTCTCCAGAAGTCGTTTGCGCACGGTCCAATTCCTAGCGGGCTGGGCTATCTTGAGCTCCCTCCTGCAGTCAACGTGACGTACGGCCCCAGTGGACGCTGGCTACCAGATAGCAAGGGTCATCCGCCTCCCTCCCCTCCACCCCCCACCCACCCAGTCACCCACCGCCCCTCACTCCGAGCCTCGCTGTATCGCCAAGAGGACTCCCGCCAATGAGGACTCACATTACAGACAGAGGAGCTGGAAACCCTCCGCTGCTTCTCCCGTGGCCGGATTAGATGGGACCGGCCGCGGCTATTGCTGGGATTCCCCGACTTGACGTCACCACAGCGACCGCTCCTGGATCATTCCACCCCGACGTGAAAAACAGCTTGCTTGGCGACAAGTACTGTGCAATATATATTTCAGTTTTCACGGAGACGCTTGAATTCATAAATTTTATGAATTACTAAATTAGTTTGCTTCCATGTCACGGACTGCGCGTCCGCTCCCGTCGGAGGTTCGAGTCCTCCCTCGGGCTTGGGTGTGTGTGTCCTTCTTAGCATTAGTTAGTTTAAGTAGTGTGTAAGTCTAGGGACCGATGACCGCAGCAGTTTTATCCCTTAGGAATTCACACACATACAATTAGTTAGCTTCAAAATCAACGAAATTCTGTGACTAAACTGGGTCTTTGAGGAACAACCTGTTATCCCAATGACATTAGCCTATATTATTTAGTATAAAATGTCAAGGAACCATTCATATAGAGGTACATTTATTACGCTTACCATATTCTGGAGCTAATTCATATTAGCTGCATTCATTGATTGTATATAATTTGTTTCAGTGCAGCAAATTACAGTCAATTAAATCAAAATATTTTCTTGTTCCTTCAATAGTGAGACATCAGCTGTGAACGTATTTGGTTATAGAAACTTCTTCTTTCTCTTTTTTTAATTCCGGTGCAGTATTTATTGCTTTACTCGTATATTCTCTGCTCCAGCAGCAGAAATGTAGAAATTCATTTGGGACCCGAAGTTTGGTAAACCACACTTCTTCCCGACCAATTTCAGCCATTATCCATCATATTTATCTTATTTTTCCAAACTATGAAGAAAGTGCTTTAGACTTAAATAAAAACACAATGAACGTATGGATAACAGTTCTTTACAATACGTACGGTACAGAGAATCAGATGTACCCACAATAGTTGCCACATTAACTGGCAATCATGCAAAGTATTACACATAGCTATGGTCTTATGTGCTACGAAGAAAAATAGTATTACAGTGTAATCTAACATAAAAATGAAAAACACAACGTATTACGCCCGCTCGAGGTGAGTATCAAATCGGGAAACTAACCTCTATGCTTCTGGTGCTTCAAAATCATTTGTTTGGTATTCTACAACACATAAATTAAGGTTTAGGGACTCAGCTGCCCAGAATGTAAGCTGCCAAATAAGAGATCTCTATGTCACTGTTTACTACCATACTTTCACACATTGCCACCAATGTGTGAAATTGTGCCGACTGAATATTAAAAACTTGTGAATATGTCGAATAGAATTTAATCTGTGTTGCGATATGTCGATGAAATAAAATTGATCAAACTGAAATCACTAGCCAGTTGAATACGTATATGCTTTCGAAAAAGTATACCAACAACAATACGAGTAGCTCTGGACTAGACATAAAAAGTTTAAGAATACATTCAGTGAAGATTTCCTGGACCAAATAAGACCATTTTTTAGGCCGGCCGGAGTGGCCGATCGGTTCTAGGCGCTACAGTTTGGAACCGCGCGACCGCTACGCCACGAATATATGACAACACATGTATCAATTTTACGATCAAAACGTTGGGTATCATTATAAAAGATGACAGGCTTCCTGACATATAGCGATAATAGAAATACACAAAACGATAAAAAACAGGCGCTCAGAAAACATAATAGAAATCACGGTTTCGCATTAACGTATTCGTACAAGGCTACCTAACTCCGAAATTAACTGAACACTAACAGCTAGAATGGCTGAAATCACAATTAAAATTATTGTGCCTGATACTGCCATCATGAAAGAGATGTGGACATGAAACATGTAAAGTGAAAGTCATATTTTATTCAATTACGTGTTACAAACGCTACGTACTTAGTTATGTGCAAGTTGAGCAAAAAAAAAAAAAAAATTGATCTCTTAAACTGGAAAATGAAAGCTTATAGATTATATACCGTAGCACAATCATCAGCCGTAGCTGCTGTTAGTAGTGTACAGAAACTTATTATTCAAGGGTCCGCAGCTCGTGGTCGTGCGGTAGGGTTCTCGCTTCCCACGCCCGGGTTCCCGGGTTCGATTCCCGGCGGGGTCAGGGATTTTCTCTGCCTCGTGATGACTGGGTGTTGTGTGATGTCCTTAGGTTAGTTAGGTTTAAGTAGTTCTAAGTTCTAGGGGACTGATGACCATAGATGTTAAGTCACATAGTGCTCAGAGCCATTTGAACCAAGGGCACAACATACTCAACATATTGAAAATCCCGTAATATAGCACAATAATACTGAGTTCAGTATTATTGACTTTCATGTATGACTACAGAATTTTTAGAGTATTCATAAAATTACGGAAATGCTGGTTTCAGTTACTCGAACATTACTAGCATCAGTCTTCGCCTCTCGTTAGTGTCCATCGCCCTTCACCGGTCGGACTGTCAGCCACAGAAATGATATTGCAACTAATTCTGCTCCACTCTACACATGATACCCATTTAATAATGATTTCTGCTTCACACAAACAATTCGCATATGACGGTCCTTTAAACAAGCGCCATTTTTGTGTGCTTTGTGGGTGACTCTGTGGTTTTCGCTGAACCGCGGACCTCCAAAATGAGACTGCCGAAAGCACCGGACAAACAGTTTTGTTGTCCGACGTACCACTACACGCATAGATCCTGTTTGTACGCATAAATTATCGGTGGAAAAGTTTGCTCTCTTTACGCAAAGGCGATTGCGCAACAGGAAAATCAGTTAAACGCAACAAATTTGAGAGCGCAGAGGCAGAGTAATTACGAACCGCTTAGCATTTAATGTACGTCACGATTTAATGACGTTGTGGAACAGGGCCACAATTTACGGAGAGAGTATAACGAGAGGTATAATGCACTTTGTGGAAGCGAGGGCTTCTTCCCTGAAGAATGTAATATTTTGTGATGCACGGGCTTTGACACTGCTTACCGTATCAGGAAGAAAAGAAACCATTTTAATTGTGACTGGACTGCAGACGACTGAAAAAGTTTTGAACTAACTGAACTAACGTGTTGGGTGTGGATTCGAAGGGAGCAGGTAATAAAAGAGGAATCCTGTTTCCTGTGAGGCCTCTGACTGGTCTGATACGGGTCGCCACGACTTCATCTTCTGTGCCAATCTCTTCATCTCAGAGCATTACTTGCACCGAACGTTCTCAGTTATTTGTTGAATGTATTGCAATGTCGGTCTTCCCGTACAATGTTAACACCCTACAGCTCTTTCTAATATCACGAAAGTTACCTCCTTAAGTCTTAAGACTTTTGGGGACTGATGACCATAGATGTTAAGTCCCATAGTGCTCAGAGCCATTTGACCCATTTCTTCTTGTCAATATTTCACACATATTTCTATCCTTGGCGATTATGCGGAGAACCTTCTCGTTTTTGAGCTTATCAGTTTACCTAACTTTCAGCAACATTTTATAGCATCGTTTCTTATCTCAAACACTACGAGTCTCTTTTTCTCAGCTTCCCGCACAGCCCATGATTCAATTCCGTGCAGTGTTTCGTCCAGACGCAAATTCTCGGAAATTTCTTCCTTAGATTATGGCCAATGCTCGATACTATTAAACTTCTTTTGGCCAGGAATACTCTCTTTTCCATGCGCTAGTCTGCTTTTTACGTACACCTTGTTTCGTCAGACGTAGATTGCTTCCAAGGCAGCAGAACTCCTTCACTCCTTCGTGGTTCTGATGTAACTTATTTCACTATCATTTCTGCTTGTTCTCATCACATTCTATACTCTTCGGTTCATATTCCATGCTCAGTAGAGTGTCCATTTCATCACTATGTACTGCAATTCTGTCTCGGTTTCATCGATCATGCCAATATTATCAGTGAATCATGCTATTCTTTTATCCTGAACTTTGATCCCACTGATGAGCAAATCTTCGATTTCTATCATTGATCGTTCGAAGTACAAAGTGGATAGTTGGGGAGAAAGGCTGCATCCTTGTCTCATCCTCTTACATAGACGTATTTCTCAAAATCCCCTCTCTTATTTCTTGTATTAATACCCCACTTTCCCTAACGCTTACACCTATTTTACTGAGAATTTCAAATATATTACAGCATTTTACACTGCGGAACGCTTTTTCTACATCGAAAAATCTGATTAAAATGTCTTTTTTATTTATTTATTTTTTTTTAAATCCTACTTCCATCAACAAAAGTAACGTCAGAACTTCCCCTCTCAGGCGCCTTTATCTTTCCTAAAGCCAAACTACTTGTCATCTAGGAGGTTCCCAATTATGTATTGTATTCTTCTGCATATTATACTTGTCAGCAACTTTGATGCGTTAGGTATTAAGCTGACTATACGATAGTTTTCGCACGTAATCGCCCTTTCTATCATTGTGTCTGTGTGGATGATACTTTCCTGAAAGTAGAATAATATGTACCCGGTCTCATACAATCTACGCACCAACTTGAGTAGCCGTTTGGTTGCCATCCTCCTCAGTAAGTTCAGAGATTCCCGCCTTATTTGATAGCAAGTCCTCTAGTCTTTTAAACTCTGTAATACTGGATCAGTTACGTCCGCCATATCTCTTTCTTCTTCTATCACATCATCCAACAGTTTCTACCCCTCGTAGAGGCCTTCGACTTACTCTTTCCACCAGTCCCCTCCCTCCTCTGATTTCAACAGCGAAATGTCTCAGTAATGGGCGCACTACTTTCTGGATCAAAGATTTATGATCCTTATGTAAGCAAACACCATCTGTGACTTCAGCGGTCATCCCTTCCCCTCCCACAGTAGCCCTCTTGTGGTCTTATTGAGAATTTACGTAAGACTAATTTTGACACACTATCATAACATGGGTGCCTCTATATTTAAGCTACCTCATCTCAGTTACCATAATTTATGACTCAGCATGTCCGCCATGTGTCTGTCTGTATTCTAAGGCCTATATTTTATGGCCGAAGTAGATCAGTTACAGCGAAAAATAAACGTTTATTTGGTGATGTATGTGTTAAATGTGAGAGCTCAACCGTGAAAATTTGCTATATTGCGCACTGGAAGAAACTCAATATTTTAGGCATCGCTGGGTGGTTGTTGTTGTAATTCAACGTAAGGTGTTGTGCTGGAGGTAGTCTGATATGCGTCAAAATGCCTTATACGTACTGGGTGCACTGTCTGCAATTGATAGCGTTTATTATCATTATACGTAGATGTTAAGCAATGTCACCACTTTGATCATAACCTTTCGGTTGGTGTCATTAACGTGTGCAGTAAATAGCGAAAAAACGTGCATCAACAAAAATTTTGCTCACTTCTGTAGTTCGGTATTGATGTCGCATGTACTGACTAATCAATAATTTTGAGAATAATAATTACAATGGAAATTTGCTGGCGCCGCACCAGAGGTGCAACAATGGTGAGTTCGCTCGAGAGCGTGCATCTCAGCTAATTTACGCAATGCGGCACACACTCCAGGCAGTCAGGCTTATCGTAACAAATAATATAGGATTATTAGATGCTAGTTGATCGAGCCTTGAAATTATTTGCCTCCTCTTCTTCTTTGAAGAAAATATTACGGCGTGCAGCTTGCTCTGCTTAAATTTCTTGCTCCTCCGAAGTATTACTGACACAGGTAACGTAGATAGATAGATGAGATGAAATAAAGTACTAGTAAGTGAAGTTGAGTTAGTACCAGAAGAATTAATATATTTCACATAATTAGTGAACTAAACCGAAATCTACGTCCTCTGTATCACGGACGGGAAAAGGCAGACAGTACATCCGATGGGATTTTTACAAGTATAAGAAAATTAATGTTCATCTTTTCTCGCTAGCTTTACAGGCTTGACTGCCGTGAGCAGACCGCATTTTAATCTTTGCCGTAAACTTCTTAGGTGAAGAATGGTTAAAAATAGACAGCAAAGAAATAAAGCATATACCTATATACGTAAGTTGTTGATGCTGTTGTGGTCTTCAGTCGTGAGACTGGTTTGATGCAGCTCTCCATGCTGCTCTATCCTGTGCAAGATTCTTCATCTCCCAGTACTTACTGCAACCTACATCCTTCTGAATCTGCTTATTGTATTCATCTCTTGGTTTCACTCTACGATTTTTACCCTCCACGCTGCCCTCTAATGCTAAGTTTGTGATCCCCTGATGCCTCAGAACATGTCCTAGCAACCGGTCTCTTCAGCTTGTCAAGTTGTGCCACAAGCTCCTCTTCTCCCCAATTCTATTCAATACCTCCTCACTAGTTATGTGATCTACCCATCTAATCTTCAGCATTCTTCGTAGCACCACATTTCAAAAGCTTATATTCTCCTCTTGTCCAAACTATTTATCGTCCATGTTTCACTTCCATACATGGCTACATTCCATAAAAATACTTTCAGAAACGACTTCCTTACACATAAATCTATACTCGATGTTAACAGATTTCTCTTCTTCAGAAACGCTTTCCTTGCCATTCCAGTCTACATTTTATATCCTCTCTACTTCGACCATCATCATCAGTTATTTTGCTCCCCAATAACTCCACTGTTACTTTAAGTGTCTTATTTCCTAATCTAATTCCCTCAACGTCACCCGACATAATTCGACTACATTCCATTATCCTCGTTTTGCTTTTGTTGACGTTCATATTATATCCTCCTTTCAAGACATTGTCCATTCCGTTCAACTGCTCTTCCAAGTCCATTGCTGTATCTAACAGAATTACAATGTCATTGGCGAACCTCAAAATTTTAATTTCTTCTCCATGGATTCTGATACCTACTCCGAATTTTTCTTTTGTTTCCTTTACTACTTGCTCAATATACAGATTGAATAACATCGGGGAGAGGCTACAACCCTGTCTCACTCCCTTCCGAACCACTGCCTCCCTTTCATGCCCCTCGACTCTTATAACTGCCATCTGGTTTCTGTACGAATTGTAAATAGCCTTTCGCTCCCGGTATTTTACCCCTGCCACCTTCAGAATTTGGAAGAGAGTATTCCAGTCAACATTGTCAAAAGCTTTCTCTAAGTCTACAAATGCTAGAAATGTAGGTTTGCCTTTCCTTAATCTTTCTTCTAAGATAAGTCGTAAGGTCAGTATTGCCTCACGTGTTCCAACATTTCTACGGAATCGAAACTGATCTTGCCCGAGGTCAGATTCTACCAGTTTTTCCATTCGTCTGTAAGGAATTCGCGTTATTATTTTGCAGCCGTGACTTATTAAAATGATAGTTCGGTAATTTTCACATCTGTCAACACCTGCTTTCTTTGGGATTGGAATTATTATATTCTTCTTGAAGTCTAAGCGTATTTCGCCTGTCTCATACATCGTGCTCACCAGATGGTAGAGTTTTGTCCGGACTGGCTCTCCCAAGCCCGTCAGTAGTTCTAATGGAATGTTGTCTACTCCAGGGCGTTGTTTCGACTCGGGGCTTTCTGTGCTCTGTCAAATTCTTCACGCAGTACCGTATCTGTCATTTCATCTTCATCTTCTTCCATTTCCATAATATTGTCCTCAAGTACATCGCCCTTGTATAGACCCTCTATATCAGTAAACATTCATAATTTCCAATAACTGTAGCAAACAGAAATTGTATCTGGGGAATGTGTACGTATTCATTTGAATGTATCGATATGACCAAATTGGAAAAAGTATAACGACTAAATCATCTGTTTTCCACCGGGGGTTTTTTCACTTCACTCACGAACAATATCAATGCGCGTCTACTTGCTCGAATTCAGGCTTGAATTCTTCGTTGTATCCCGTCGATGAGATTCTCAACCTATCCCTGGTCCAAACTGTCGCACTGTTCTACGGTGATTCTGCACTAGTCGCACAGAATATGTGACTGTTGGCGTCGTCTAAAAATTGCTTGTTTCATCAATCCCTCAAATGTTCAATTGGCGAGCAGGCAGACCAATTCATTCTAGTGTTCCTAGCATGCTGAAAGAACGTGGTCACGAGAATAGCACGATGAGTACGCGAGCTGTCACCCATCAAGATAAAATTGACACCAAAATGTTTGTGCTACCGTGCCACTATTGCTCGAAGAATCTCGTCCCTGTACCGTAGACCAGGAGACGTCCCTCAACAAAAACGGCAAGTGTACGGTGGCCTCGAGTAATGCTGCCCTATAGCATCAACCCACCACCACCTTGTTGCACATAGTGGACAGTGTTGGAGGCATTCGACATTACCGACTTGTCTCCAAGCAAGTACAAACAGATCCAAGGCTCTTTCCTAAACAACAACGTGCACCAATCCTCGGCCACCCATTTTCCATAACTTCTTACCCACCTATAACGGAGTCCATAGTGGTTGGTATACGACGTGGTGCTTGTCATGGGAATGGAGATTCGCAACTTGCAATCTTCTCACATCAATTTGATGCCAAACTTGACGTCCTATAGCCCCCGTTCTGGAGCATTTATCCCACGGTTCCTCTGACTCAAAAGCCGTAGAAACTGATTATCCTGTACACCTGTCGACGGTGGACTGACTGTGATTACGGTGCACACGTTGGGCAGCTTCCATGTTTGACAACCTTCTGCAAGTAATGTGATGCTGCAGATCCGATCACTGATCATCGTTTTCCATTGTGGCATGACGGATGTTCACTCCACTGTTACCCAGACGTCTCTACTGCGACGCTACTGGTGCTTTTCTTTCAACTGGAATGCTTCAGTCCATTAGGGTGCGCCGTTCTGTCAGTGGGTGGTAACTGTGTGTGTACGTTTACAGGTCAGTAATGACCTTCCGATTGGTACAGGAGAAGTAGTGGCCAGGACAACTACTGAACACCTATATCGACGTAGTTCAGGGCAACTCTGACAGCATGATGGCTTGCGTTATCCTACTGAAATATAACGTCTCGGAGAACGTGACAGTAAATGAACACGAATACAGCGATCAACGTGCAGAAGATAGTGAAGGAGATGTGTCCGCCGACCAAAATCTCCTTGCCACTGTGAATGAAATGAGCCACACTCAACGATCTTGTTCTTGATTTATATACAGCTTGAAGCAACGAGGTGAGCTTTAAATTTCGTTATTAAAAAGATGAGAAACTCTTCTTCGCGATGTGAATGTGTTTATTGCAACCACCTTACCGAATATTTCTCCAGCGACAGCAACATTTTTTTTAAATGATCTAGTCCGTTGCGGAGGATCTTGGCCACGTAAATGAATGGCGCTAGTTCACAGCTGCCTGCAAAGTCAGTCTGAAAACAGCACTTCTCCACCATGGGCAGAGAGTAATAGAGATATTGAGACTACACGACCTTATCGTATGTAACATTTCACTTTCATTTTCTTGAATGATCACTTGAGGTTCTTCCCAGATATCCTCGGTGCCATTATTGATGGACGTGGAGAACGATCTGACCAGAACATTTCTCATATGGAAAAGCCTTATCAGGGTGGATGGAGTACCTCAATGTTAACCGATTAGTGTTCATCTTTGCGAAGCAACGTTCCTGAGCCAACGCAGGTGTGATTCCTCGCTTTCCGTTACTTCCCTTTTTGGTCATCAGTCTTCCGACGGGTTTCATACGTCATTCTTTTCTTTGATTAATTTGTATACTAGCTATTTTTGTGTTCCGCAATTGGAACAGCAATTTAATATTTCTCAAAATGTTTTTAATACACATATCACTTGGTGAGTGGGACAGCCACAGTTGTAGAAATCAGTTTGAATAATAAATAGCCGCAACAGTTGCCGTGAGAAGATTTATTGACGTCCTTTTAGTTCACAATTAGTTTCTTGACTACAAAGTCCCATTCTCACTGTGAAGCTGTTGACGACTGTGTTTTTAGGCTGTAATAGAGGACATGGTTTAATGAAAGTCGACTTCCATGTCTAAACAGACACCTGACCCTATAATTATAGTCACGAAACTAGTTGTGAACCAATCAGTAAATCTTCTCACGACAGGTGTTACAGTTTTTTATTATTTAAAAAAAATCATTATATCTTTCAGTCTGAGATCGCGAAAGAGCTGTGACACTGTTTTCTTCTTAGAAAGTCACCGTAAGATGATATCTGAATACATTACACAATAATTCGTCAAAATACAACTTTGCATTCTGGGAGGAGCAATATGCGTTGATTTTGTCATTTTATTGTCTGTTGAGGGACTTACAAGAAGGTGTTTTTATTTCACTCCTATGAATGGAGTGGACTGTCTCTTTGAGATCAACCCCATTCATCCGAGTACCAGCCAGGCTGATAGTGTGGCAAATGGGGATCCGAGCTGGGAGTAAATGAATAAATGAGAGGGGCTTACCAGTTGCGGCATACGCCGCACAACCAAGGAAAACCTCCTGAAAACCGTGGTCAGAACCTCGAGTTTGGAACTATACTTATTTCTGGGACAACATCCTTCGATCAGAACCTTGTCCAGTGGAAAAATGAAAATGTTGTGTATGTATGAAGTGTGCATATCTTGCATGAGTGAGTACTTGCTAGCGATCTCAATGAAGTGTTCATACGAGGAGTAGTCATATACATTTTATTATCATTCGAAAAAAATCAACGAGCAAGAAAATTAGTGTTAAGTATTTCAGAACTTATTATTTTATTTTACAGTGGTGGCTTGGAAGAGACTTTGTTTTGAAAGTCTCCATTTAGGCTGTTCGTAAAACGTTCCACAACGAAAATCACCTCGTCTGCACTCGGGGATTGCCAGCTACGCAAGGGGCTTCTCCGTCCGAGGCAAGTGAAGAAGTAACTGCGTACCATGTTAGGGGAATATGATGAGGTGAGACAAAATTTTTATAGCCCAAAGAAGCAGATGTACTGCACTAAAACGCTACAGCCCATTCTTCACAAGACAAAGTCGCACGTGCTTCTTTCGGCTACCAAATTCTGTCCCGCTCTCCATATCCTCCTAAAATGGTACCCAGAGTGACTGCTTAGCTTCCGTCCGAGGGAGAAGCCATTGCATCGTTGGCATTTTCAAAATGATTGCAGGATGATTTTCGAGTGAAATGTTTCGTGAACAGCCAAAATGCAGACTTCTGAGCATCCCAACGTAGGTAATAATGTGTCCCATTTCAGGGTGATATGTAGAGGAAACTAACACTGTTATCAGCCTGATTCTTTCGAGCTGATGACGAAAACTTTTTGACTATTCCTCGTATCGGTCGGCTCCGCCATTTTTTTATTGGCTCCTGTAGTAGACAACTGCGGTACTGTGGCGTGGGGTTTTCGTTGTGTACCTGGACAACAACAAACAACAAAAAGATAACTTACGAACTTTATTTTAAGTGATGATCGAAAATGTATAGGATAGCCACAAGCGATCTGTATTGCAGTTTGTGGAACGCGCATTCAGAAATGTTGGCTGATGACTAATGGTAAAAGTTTAACCGCTAAGCAACGTAGTTAGCTATGCGGTTGCCCCCAATCTCGCAGACTGCCTACCGGAAATTGCTTGATGCAAGTGCGGTGGTGTCCAGCGCTCGAGCCTCAGATACGCTGACGCGCTAAATGTGGCACGAATGTCGCTTGAAACAGAGACGAACCCACTCTGTGTTACCGGACGCAATCGCGAATCCCTGTTTACACTCGAGCTGAACGCATAAATACGTGAAAAATGGGTAATTATCGATAGCAAAAAATTGTTCAAATGGCTCTGAGCACTATGGTACTTAACATCTATGGTCATCAGTCCCCTAGAACTTAGAACTACTTAAACCTAATTAACCTAAGGACATCACACAACACCCAGTTATCACGAGGCAGAGAAAATCCCTGACCCCACCGGAAATCGAACCCGGGAACCCGGGCGCGCGTATCGATAGCAAAAAATTAAATAAGAAAGAAATATCAAGAGACTGAGATACTGCGTCGATTAATAGGAGTGACCCATTTGTTTTCCTGTAAGGCTGAAAGACGCGTTTCCGTAGTTACTAACGTAAGTAAAAAACAATCACTACACAACTGCGAGGAATTAAATGTACAAAAAATTTCTCATAACTATGATAAATGTCGTTGATAAACATGGTTTCATATTTTAATGTGAAATTCATTTACTTCGTCGCTGACGCATCTAAATTATCATGTATTCTCCGTGGGCCATTAAACAGTACTCACCAGGGGAACATCGTACCTACGAGGTCCGTTCAAAAAGTAATGGAACACATTTATTTCTCGGCCAATTGAGGGTCAAAAACGAGGAATTTGCTTTTAGACATCGTTGACGAAGGTAATGAGAAGTAGTAGAAATGAGAACAGCGAGAAACTCATCATCAGGATTGATGGTCACGAAGTCAATGAAGTTAAGGAATTCTGCTACCTAGGCAGTAAAATAACCAATGACGGTCGGAGAAAGGAGGACATCAAAAGCAGACTCTCTATGGCAAAAAAAAGCATTTCTGGACAAGAGAAGTCTACTAATATCAAATACCGGCCTTAATTTGAGGAAGAAATTTCTGAGGATGTGCGTCTGGAGTACAGCATTGTATGGTAGTGAAACACGGACTGTGGGAAAACCGGAACAGAAGAGAATCGAAGCATTTGAGATGTGGTGCTATAGACGAATGTTGAAAATTAGGTGGACTGATAAGGTAAGGAATGAGGAGGTTCTACGCAGAATCGTAGAGGAAAGAAATATGTGAAAAACACTGATAAGGAGAAGGGACAGGATGATAGGACATCTGCTAAGATATGAGGGGATGACTTCCATGGTACTAGAGGGAGCAAATAATTGAGGACGTAGGTTGCAAGTGCTACTCTGAGATGAAGAGGTTACCACAGGAAAGGAATTCGTGGCGGGCCGCATCAAACCAGTCAGTAGACTGATGACAAAAAAAAAGACCCTAAGGACATCACACACATCCATGACCGAGGCAGGATTCGAATCTGCCACCGTAGCGGTCGCGCGCTTCCTGACTGTAGCGCCTAGAACCGCGCGGCCACTACAGCCGGCGGAGACTGTTTAAAATGACACCTATACGATTTCGGTGACTGAGTTTGCAAATGAACCTTTAATCTTGTCAGCACTAATGGCCAGTATAAGAACAACTGATATGCTCCTCGCTGCGCGTAAAAGGTAGTAAAACGAGGAACTGTGTTGCAAATAGCCCCACGCTGCGTGCGAAAAATACAGTAAAATGAAAAACTGGAATGACATGCAAATTTTATGCAAATGGAATAAATTCAATTATTCAACTATTAGGACTACGCACAACTCGTAAAAACAAAAACAATCAAGTCTGACTCGACAGGCGGTGGACACCACTCAGCAATTGGACTTGTAGGGGCGGGGGTGCAGATGAACCACTTTGTCTTACTAAATGACAAATCGATGTTAAAGATAGGTGGCTGAACTCAGGTTAAGCGTAGATCAAATGGTAAATCTCACATGGTGTGGCGTGAGCATTGTTTGACAGCAGCTTTTATCTTGATCTACCACAGCTTTTGAGGGGTCAGAGAGGTATAATTCCTTCCTCCTTTTGCACTTCCTGCCTTATCGCTCTCCAGGTATAGCTCCGTCCACCGGTCGACACGATTGCTATTGTTCTCGCCGGGGTCGATACTCACTGGCTCCCAACACGCTCGCGACGTCTGTTGTCTACAGCAATTAGACGGCAGGGAAAGTACCAATGTTATAAATGCAAGCTGAGATCCGTGGTGGGGGAAACAGTCATAGGATTAAAATTTCAAGCAATGGAGACAAGAACGGATAGCTGACATGGAATGAAATATTAGAATGTCACAAAGTGACAATAAACGTTGGACCGAAAGTAAGCATCCGACTCAGTCTCGGCACGCAGTACAAAGTATGCTGCATTCTGCCAGACAGCCAAGCAAAAAGCTTTATGCAAAACAGCATGTAAATCATTTAGTATTATGTATGAGAATATCTCGAAATTATCTTCCTGCTGGATTCTCTCACAGTGATCTCCCAGTCATCTCTGAATGTCCCACAGCGTTAACACCAAATGATCTCCAAAAGGCTTCTGAATGAGAGACTCCTCTATGAACTGAAAACGCCCGATCCCACAATTTTCGGACTGATCTTACCGCAAAGAGCTCCAGACGTCGGTCGAAGCACCCCCACTCGACAGTAGTGCTCACGATCCCCCAATTCTATCGTTCAGAGTTGAATTTCCCGTTGTATCCTCTCTGTCACCGGTCGGCTCAGTTTGCAAGGTCGCCCCGTGAGCCAGTAGCCGCACGTGCCATCATTGCACAGGGTGACAAACGTTCAGACTTTGCTTCGGAAAGTGCCTGGCCGAGTTATATTTCAGAGGAACTCCACCGGTTGTTCTCACGCCGTCTTCCGTTGTGGCACCTGCCACTGTGCATCGCCAATTCCCTGGTAGCTTAGGGGCCGCATTTTTCTTGAGAAATTCACTGTTTTACTGCATTGCTGAGTTGTCAAGAAGGTTGCAGCTTAACAACTTTTCGTAATGGGGATGCCTTTAAGTCCACACACAAGTGTCTCGGGTCCTTGCCAGCGTCCCTCAGCTGTCATCCACTCCTGAAACGAGATTCCTTCAGAGCGAAGCAAACTCTTTAGTTAAACAGTGCCTGCCTCATGTAGGTTTCAGGAAAATCTCACAATATCCAGATGCAATGTAAGTGGAACTCTTTTTGTTCTGAGCGTCAGGCTTCAAAGTATTACAGCAGGTATCTCTTAGATCATCCATCTTGTGTGAGAGAGTGAAACACCCCCATTATGTCCTTTACTGGATTTTGCGAGATTTACCGAAGCCGCCAAACAGTTAATTATTATGATTATATGACCGTGTGCTTAATGGATGTAAGGCTATCGGTTTTCCTGCTGTGGCTTCGGGGATATTTCAGCCGAGTGCGGCTGTCCTGAGACGGAATAGTTAATGATTGAAAGTTTGTCTATTATTAAAGACCATAAAGCTTGCGATGTACAAATTGATATGTTTTTTCTACTAACACACAAATTCTGAGGCAGTTGCTACCTTCACCTTACACGTCTAATTACGGTTGTATGTTTTATTGGTTGCTGAGTTTAAGTACTTCGTCAGACGCAGTGATGATGGTTAACATTCACAACAATCCTCACTGCAACCCACGGTTGTTGCTGGCCGACGCGGTTGACGCGAAACACGTAATTCGGCACTTGTCACTTTTGGTTTTACATCACTCGCGAATCGGTACCGATGAGGGTCAACCCCATAACTATCAGGGGGACGCGCTCATTTGTCATACTCCGGTGAATTTACCGTTTACTACTCACTCGACCACCACTCTTGCCCGTCTCTCCAGTACTGCTTCTCTCTCGACACTCGTCTCACTACTTCCTGCAGCGCTCGACAATCGACTCCTGTCTGCTATCGATCTGGGTCTTCACTTAGCTCTGAAGTTTGATGTTAAGTTGACAGCAAATCATCGTTGCTGTCATTCTCCCTGTTTATTCTAATTTCATATCCTGTGCTCTTTACACCATTTCTTAAACTTCTTCCAGATATTAAGTTTTCAGTATCTGCTTCCTGATATCTATGTAAACATTCCACACAAATATTTGGTGCAGCAAGAAATATAAACAATTCTCGATTGACCTCTTCTTTTGGGTGTATTGAGCTTTCTCAGTCCCTGTTTCACTGCGTAATCTTGGTTCCTGTAGGTGCATAAACAACATGTCACTCCGTCAACACCATCCTAATTCCTCACTGTATGTACTAGGTCTGCTCCATTTTACGTCGTTAAACGGAAACGGACAACGCCTCACCTTCTCTGTGTTGATAAGTATGGTGTAACAAGCAGTATCTTCTCTATTCATCGGTAGAAACTGTTCATGATCTAGTAATTAATGTTTTTTCTACATATTCATTCTACTTCAGTGTTTAGTAGTGTAGTACGTCAAATTGATCCTAAGTTGACCTCACAGTAAGTATCGTGACTAACTGTAAGTTATTCTGGCAGTTCCTGTGAAGTCTTCGTCTGAAGGTCACACTGATCAAATCTCTAATACGTCGAACATTGTAACGGTACCACCGACAGTCGATGCTAGCGTTATACCTCTGTGAGGAACTTTTGAGATGTAACCGTGAGATAACCTAATGGAAACAAAACAATCAAACTGAATTTCTTCTTCGAAAAACTCCAGCACAGTATAACTAACAGTAAACAGTTGGGTCAGGAACAGACGTTCTGCAAGCACAAAAGCAAGACGTAACAATACATATTAAAATCGGTCGCCAGCCTACTTACGTATTCTTGTGTCAAGCTTAATGATAAAGCAGAAGGCAATGCTAAGGCTAACCTAACCTTCAATGACACACACACACACACACACACACACACACACACACACACACACACACACACACAACTGTTTCCTTATATCTGTATCTACTACAACACGGTGACCTAACTGAACCGTGAATTTACTTTCAAAACTTTTTCTTAAGCGTTTACTTTATTTACTAGCCATTAATCAAGAACGTTAACACATTTAATCACACTATGTGGAAGTGGAAGTGATGAAATCAAAATGAAATTGCTTTTAAGAAATGGGAATTTTGTTCCTAAAAGCCTATTTTTTTAGAAACAAATTTAAAATTATAAGCAGAAAGCACCCTCTAAATATCAAGTTACAATTTATTCAGAAGCAGAAAGAAACAAATTTTTGAGTGTATGAGCTTTCGGGCTGAGAATGTTGCCGCTCCCTTTTGACACCGCTACAACCACCTCTGAAAGACTACACAGGTGCTAATCTGCAACACACTAGATTACCTTAAAGTAAAAGTTTTAGCAATTCACACAAGCACACGAACTATGCACCCCGTAGGAGGGATGAAAATGGTACAAAACACTAAAATTAAAAGATCAACTTGCCACCGAAGGTGCAACATGATTTTCAAAGGTCTTACGTTGGAAGGGTGGCAACTTTATATCCTAAAATGACCATTTAAATAAAAGCCCATGAAATGCAATCTCACATAAAATTATACAAGGTTGGCCAAACGAGTTAAGATGCACTACAGTAGACATATACCGCCTCTCAAGATGATAGGCAAGATAAAAACATATTTCAGAAATTAGGCCGTTACACTTCAAGCAATAAATTCGTTAACACACCGAATCCGGCCGGCCGAAGTGGCCGTGCGGTTCTAGGCGCTGCAGTCTGGAACCGCGAGACCGCTACGGTCGCAGGTTCGAATCCTGCCTCGGGCATGGATGTGTGTGATGTCCTTAGGTTAGTTAGGTTTAACTAGTTCTAAGTTTTAGGGGACTAATGACCTGAGAAGTTGAGTCCCATAGTGCTCAGAGCCATTTGAACCATTTGAACACCGAATCCGACAAACATGACAGAGGCAGCTATTAACGTACGGCAGATTGATAGGGAGATTACCGAACACCCCGAACCGCAGGTTACTCTAACTCGCCCCTACTCCACCCAACGGACCACCCAACTCATAACTAACCACCTTCCCGCGGTTGAGTGAACGGAGAAGAATGGGACGACCCCAAAACAAAGCGGCTGGTGACCTCACCAAGAAAACAAGTAGAATTTAACAAGTAAATGAAACAACATATCACCAGTCACTTAACTTCTGATAAACTGCGATTTCTGGCGAAGACCTGGCGCAGCACTCCCAGAACGCTCTCCCGAACCGTCCGATGGCAGCCGCTTCAACGGATGCAGGAAGGCGTGCCGATCTCCCGTCTCACGGCGTCGCAGCTCGCACCGGCCAGACCGATGTCGTGGGTTGACTCATGTTACTCTCGTGTCGGCCACGAAGCCAGTACCCCTCGCTATACGGCGCGGCCCACTGGACTTACGTGGAGTCCTCACATGCGCCGACGCTCATAGCGGACAAGTCATCTTGTGTCTCAGTGCGCCATCGACCAACCGATCGATCGAACCGCCAATGACCGTTGCCTGAGCAACTCGAGGAGACTGGCGGCCTAACTCGTAGACTCAGATGCAGGATCTAAGCCCCGACTGGGCGACCACTCGTTTAGTTCTCTCACTGCGCCACTAATTCGGACGAGAGACAGACCCCAGACTCATTGACTGACCCCATACTGACCAACTGTCGAGATCATAGCGCCCCTTAAATGCACGTGAACAGCAACCTTTCCCCTTTCCCTCCAGAGGGAGACACCAAAGCTGCGACTGCCACAGCGGCGCCACCGCCAGAAACGGAGAGCGACTGCATCACCCTACGCGCAGCGGCGTGCTCTTCAAAACAGCAATTTTTACCACGGCCCACTAACCTTGCAGATAAAGGTGCTACTAACTAGTAAGTCAGATAAGCAAACGGCCAATGAGATAGTAAACACCAATATATGCCTCTGAAAAACCCGTACCTTAAATGCATTCAGTCATTTCCGTGTCTGGTCAGCATTTCCAGAACGTAGCAACTCCGATGGCCTAGTTGTTTCCCTCGATCAGGTTCTGTGTTGTGTAGGGTTGTTCAAGTTAATGATAAATTAGCAGGATGTATCTCCATCAGCTGGAAGAATGCCCCATTTTCGCATGTTAGTCTTTCAAAGAGGAATGCCCACCGTAAGACGATTGAGCGATCTCCAAATCGGGTAGGGCTAGTCATTTCCTGGAGCTAGATCTTCCTTTACAGGGATACCAGGTGGTAGCTTGCTCTTCGTCCTGGTGATGCGGTTAGACTCTGTTGTTTCCTCTAGTAGCTGAGTCCTGGCCATGTAGCTCTTTCTCGACTTCAGTCGACGGACTACAGCCTGGTGATCATGCAGTGGATGTCGGGGGATCATAAGTTTTCTTAGCTCTCTCTACATCAGCAGCAACAGCCCTAATAGTGAGGGGAGCTATTCCCACGATTCGATAGATTTTATCGGCTGGAGTTGGCTCTATACACCCCGACAAGATTCGTACGGTCTCATTGATCGCAATATTAACCTGTTTGGTGTGAGTGGATGCACTCCACACAGGTGACGCATACTCTGCAGCGGACACACACAAAGCAAGAGCCGAAGTTCTCAGGACGGGAGGACTTGCTCCCCAGGTGGTGGATGTGAGCTTCCTCAAGACGTTATTCCGTGAACTAACTTTCAGCCTGGTGTTATGGCAGTGTTTCTTGAAGGACAGAGTTCGTTCAAGGGTAACACCCAGATATACTGGTGCTGAACAATACTCCAGTCGTTTGCCTTGCCATGTAACGTCCAGTTCCCGCCGAGCCTCTCTGTTCTTCAAGTGCAATGCGCACACTTGAGACCTGTTGGGATTTGGCTTTAGATGATTGGCTTTGTAGTAGGAGCCAAGCGTATTTAGCGCAGAAGTCAACTTTACTTCTTCAAACGTCTTTCCTTGAGCAGCCACTGCAGTATCGTCAGCATAGATGAAAATCCTGGAATTTTCCGTTATGGGCTGGTCATTAGTGTAAACACTGAAGAGCACAGGAGCGATCACGCTGCCTTGAGTTAAGCCATTCTTTTGTATGCGACATCTGCTCTTCTTATTTTAAATGAACTAGGTGCAGCAGTTTATAAAACCAGATACCGACACACATGAAACTAGTAGCTATGCTGAACAGGGAAAAGGTTGAAATGATTCTGAATTTAAATCAAGGGGTCTGCTAAGCATAAACTACAACTTCATTGGTTAGTACAAAATGGTTCAAATGGTTCTGAGCACTATGGGACTCAACTTCTGAGGTCATTAGTCCCCTTTAACTTAGAACTAGTTAAACCTAACTAACCTAAGGACATCACAAACATCCATGCCCGAGGCAGGATTCGAACCTGCGACCGTAGCGGTCTTGCGGTCCCAGACTGCAGCGCCTTTAACCGCACGGCCACTTCGGCCGGCTTCATTGGTTAGTACAGGGTCTCTATGTCTACGCATTACCCAGGTAGCATTAGAATAGATAACACACTAAACAGTTCTTTCTTAAATACGGTTTGAAACAACTAAACAGATTGCAGATCTAACTACACTGGCTCTGAAGGAAGCTTTGCATTGCGTCATTAACTAACTAGCCTAGTACAAGAGGACCATTAAACTTTCATGGTTAAGAATCATGGTCATTAACAAAACTACACCAGTATGTAAGATAAATTGTAAGTATTCTTATCATTTGTTATTAATTAAATAAAGCACAACGAACTATAACTCTTTAAATAATAACTGTGTTTTCATAAGCAGACTTTTGACCTACTCAAAAATATAACTGGCTGTGCAAATGTCAAGACAACATTAAATTCAAGTACAATCACTTTTTCATAATAAATTAGGGTACTCGGAATTCCTTTCACTATCATAGGTGTCCTGTCCAGGTTTGTGATTTTGGGATAATCACGGGTGTAAGATAGAGTTTATAGCGACACAACAATTATTGTTACAAAATCAACCAAATATCACAAATACCTGGTCCATTTACATAGTGCCATATATAAACAATTTAGTGGAAGGCTGGTGGTACTGGTGGCGCAGTTTTCAGTGGCTATTAAGCTGGCGGCGATGCAGTCATAGCACTACTATTGGCCTCGCCCTGTTACATATCTTCGTGTCGTCTGAATTATATTTATAGGGCCAAAAAGCATGCCATGATAATGGTGTCACGAAATACAGCGTCCGAGGCCCATAAATACTGCCAGGCGCTTCAGTCTGGACCCGCGCGACCGCTCCGCGCGACCGCTACGGTCGCAGGTTCGAATCCTGCCTCGGGCATGGGTGTGTATGATGTCCTTAGGTTAGTTAGGTTTAAGTAGTTCTAAGTTCTAGGGGACTGAAGACCTCAGAAGTTACGTTCCATAGTGCTCAGAGCCATTTGAACCATTTGATCCGCCACTGCTAGCGAGGTGTTAACCACAGCTCTGCTCAGCCCAGACTCCTCACCTGTCACAAAGGACGAGTTTCCACTTGCGCGCTAACCACACCATTTCCACTCCGCAGGCTACTTCCGTACCTGTGGGAATTCCCCAAATCTTTTACATTTAACCCTACGTTCTCTAACTAAGGACCAAGTGATTTACAGTAATTGACAGAGCAATCGTTCCATTAGTTATTTAATCCAGAAACATAATTTTAGACAAAATCGTTCAAAAGTTTCACGTAACTGAAACATGTATACAGAGTCAAAGAATTTCCACAACAGATACAACATTATACATATGCAATACCACAGTTGATATAGAAATATAGATACAGACACATAATATGTCAAAAATAGTTGTTACAACTTTTTCTGCGGAACTGAGAGTTGAATACTGCATTTCTTGTTAGTATACTGTGCATGTTTTATGTTATAAATCAGTGCTATGTTTTAAAGCACAAATTTTGTTCCTTTCTTCAAATTCAAAATACGTTCTTTATGTACGTTGTAGATGTGGAATAAACAAGACCGCTGTTCAAAAGGTAGATGGCTTGGTTCAAAAGGCTCTGAGCACTGTTGGACTTAACTTCTGAGGTCATCAGTCCCCTGGAACTTAGAAGTACTTAAACCCGACTAACCAAAAGACATCACACATATCCATGCCCAAGGCAGGATTCGAACCTGCGACAGTAGCGGTCGCGCGGTTCCAGACTAAAGCGCCTAGAATCGCTCGGCCACTCCGGCCGGCAAAAGGTAGATGAATGTTCTTTTACTTGACTAACGTGGATTTCTGTCGGTGGCTAATTATTATTAACTTTTTTAAAATTTGACAACTTGGGATTACAATGGTTTTCATTAAAGTTATATCATATAAAATTAATAATTTTTGATAATTAACTCCTTACCTTCTGGTACCCCTTTAGTGATCGACTCCAGAGCATCACAGTTGTAACATATTTCGGAAGAAGTAACGTGAAGATATGTTGTTATAATTTCGCTTACATGAAGACAGTAACTCAAAGTATTTCTTTCAAACTACCTTTGACGGATAGTTTTGATGAGTGATACATGTGCATGAACACAATATTACACATCGACTTTAAAATGGACATAAGCCACTCCTAACAAATGCATTGGGTCCCAAGGAGAAAGTTTTGCGTTGTATTCCACTGAGACGACGACACCCTATTCTCCGAAACTGAGTCATTCAAGTCAGCTGGTGAATAGACGCTCTGTCGCCGCCTGCTGGAATGGACAGGCTATTTCTGGCGCTGCCGTGCGCAGTTTCGTCCTAAGAGCGTCCGCACACGTCCCATGCCACAGGACGCAGAGTGGCCGACCTCTTCACTGTGTACCTAGAGCGAAGCTCCGAAAGGTGAAAAAGTCACTATGAACCAAATAAAGACATTAATTCTGTATATGAGCCAGTAACCATTTTTAATAGTACTTAACCTGTAACTTTCTGCCCACGTCACACCGTGCCACGTCGAGCTTTTAGCGATACCGCTTTCAGCCTGAAACAGCGTCAGATGATGTTCAGTGTAGCGAGGAGGAAGCAATGTAACAGTACCTGATAAGAACAATAAAACTGAAAGTCATTACATATTGATCCTTTAGATTTCAGTCGTGCAGCAACCTCCTCATCTGATATTTCAGCCATATACCAGCTTCGAGGTTGCAGACAGACCAATGCTACAGTGTTTTTATTTCAGTTCCCCATGAAGGGATTGACTGGAGGCGCATAAAACCGTTCTTGAGCCAAAAGTTTTACATATTTGCTGTTACTTTTTAGCATACATGAAAGGAGATAAAAAAAGCATTTTTTCAATATATTGGACAATTTTAGACCTTTAAGCTTCTCAGTTGATTTTATATTAGTGTGAAAATATAATCACTGATGTGACGATTAATTCTACTACTATATAATGGTGAAGCTGACGGTGCATGAAAATGATCAAGTTCGTGATAGACGTGGAAGATGAACATGAAGCATTGTCGTTCCGCAGGTGGCGACTAAAGGGGAGGAAGAAATATGGAAAGATGCTGTGAGATGCTACAGCAATTGTGTCTGTCCTTGTGAAACAGTGGACGGAGACACTACGAATGTGGTCACGGATATATATATATATATATATATATATATATATATATATATATAAGTATATGGTAGGGATCTTGTAGTTAGTAACACGTTGGTATCATGCAGGAGTCAGCTGGAGGCACTCGCTGCTACGTCAGTACTTGTGTAGGAACAGATTTGTATTGAGTTATCGTGTCATGGGATTGTATGCCGCCTGTGGTAGGAGTTACCTGCCTGCAAAAACTTCGCATGACATCGCTCCTTAGCTCTCGCTTCGCGCTTGGGTAGTAATGGATCAGTAGAAGCTGCATTGATTGGGCATCTAATCTGAGATTCAGTTCAATTCTATTTGTGGTCAAACAGTATCTCTGGCCGTTGTTTATCGATGGCTACATGTGCAGTGGCAAGACCATCACTTGGAAGATGACAGAAAGGTGTGCGGCCAAAGTAACAGCTGAATCAGTGGAGTTTCTGCACGCTCTAAAACTCTTGGATCAGTCAATGCGCCGCGAAACTGTGAAGATAGAGACCATCGCTTACTAATCTGGACTGATTTTTCGATACAAGCGTGAACTTAAATGTCACTTTACACACAGGTTTCGTGAGTGAGGGGGAAAACTGTAGTGTAATCTGATAATGATTGTTAGGACGAAACAGGAACGTTCTAAGACAACTTGTACCAGAAATGCTCGTGTTCATATACAAAAAAGATGACTACAAATAATTTAGCTTTGAAACTCAAACGGAATTTGACTAAAAAGTCACATTAAAAATTGGCCAGTTCCGAGTAGGACTCGGGTACTGATAGTTCCGTACAAACTGAACGACGTACACAAGCAGTTAATCCATGGCAGTAATCAAGGATCTCGACGACTTCTGCCAGTTATCGACATTGATGTTGGCAAGATACCGTTTTCAGGGATTCCGAGACTTTCGGAAATGTTTCAGTTTCAAATCAGATAATGAATGAAAATAGGTTTTTTTCGTTTGAAGTTTTTATCACTTAGCAACTTTCTAATTTTCTTCCTTTACTTATACTGTCAAACTATTCTGCTTACCAAATTTCGTAACTCTGCGTTAAGGGAAAGTACGCTATAGGTTTTAATGAATGACACATTTGTTTGCGTGGCCATCATCCACAGCAAGCACAGAAATAATCGTGATATAAATAAAAACCGACTTTTTCTTGCTGAATTGTATTTGATGCAGAAGCCTTTTGCCTTTTACTTTGTGGATCCTCAGGCGAATCTAGAATGATACAGTTTAGTATTACATTTCATGTAAATATGTGATTACGTACCGTTATTCGAGTTCATGGCTAGCATCAGCGTTTCCTCTCATCTGCTCATGTGCTTGAGAGCACATCTTAATTTCACTTACGAAACATACGCACATTTTCACGTTACGAACTTTTTTTACAGTTTTTATGTTCTTTGCATTAAAGGCTGAGTAACACTGTTATTCTTCTGGCAATGGCTGTAGATAGTTTACCAAAAAATTCGGTTCGAAGTCGTGACTACTGTCTGTGTCCTTTATGTGGTGTCCAGTTTGGTCTGTCTATGTACATATTGCCTTCCTATCTTCTGTTCATTTCTGTTCTCTTCGTCTCTCAAACTTTCTCTCTCTCTCTCTCTGAGCGCGCGTGTGTGTGTGTGTGTGTGTGTGTGTGTGTGTGTGTGTGTGTGTTTTCTAGATTTCACTGAAGTGCCTTAAAGTAAAAACGTGAAAGGTGAAACGAGTCGGTAAGAGATAAAGTACACGGCAGCAAGGAAAAGGTGGATTTTATTTACAAAACGAATATTTAATGAGTGAGTTTTCTATTATAAAAAAATGTGACATAAAGAACCGTATCTTTTGATTTGGCTTAGAAGTTTAATTTTTTTTACGTCGTGAAGGCACCATGGACGTTAATATGTAACATAAATTGCAACTTGAAATGTCTACGCGATCATGAGAAATAGAAACAGTGAGACAGACAAATGGCAAAGTGAACCTATAAGCGTTCCATTTTTAGCGAATGAGGCACGAAAGTCAAAAAATGGAAGAAATCTTCTAACGAAGTGAACATAGGATTTCTAGTATATAATCCTGGAAAAAGTGAAAACATTGATTTTGTACTGTCTCTGAATTCCCTCAATATTACACTCTGACCTAAACACCTACATACAGCTACCAACTCAGTAAGTAAAGTCGCAGTGGGTCTGGAATACGATAGTATGAGGAGTTGTGAGATGTAAGTACACTCCAGCTAACACGCATCTGCGCCGCGCGGGATTAGCCGAGCGCTCTAAGGCGCTGCACTCATGGACTGTGCGGCTGGTCCCGGCGGAGGTTCGAGTCCTCCCTCGGGCATGGGTGGGTGTGTTTGTCCTTAGGATAATTTAGGTTAAGTAGTGTGTAAGCTTAGGGACTGATGACCTTAGCAGTTAAGTCCTATAAGATTTCACACACATACACACACACACACACAGACACACACACAACATGCATCTGCCAAAGTTAAAAATTCCACGCGGTCCAAATGGTCCAGCAGTAAAAATTCACCGACTCTTTCCTCATAGGTCGTATTCAACAAGCTTAAAGACGAGCACTATACGTCGCACGTGTTTTACTAGCGTACTGCATTAAACAACATGTAATTCGGCATTCAGTGTGCATAAAAATATAAGTGAAAGAAGTAGCACTGACGAACTCTGCAAGTGCATATTTATTTCTAGTAAAGGATGAAGAAATCATAAAATGAAAATGTCCTACTGCTCCAGATGAATGTGCATCACACTTAAATACTGCAAGAATGTACTAACATGTCCAACGAAAGCAATGGAGAGGATGTGGTTATGGGTGGCCGGTATTCTCTTTCTACAACAGAAGAGCACACGCGAAATAATACGGTTCTTTATTTACATGAAGCTGGTACTTGAATAGAGTCTATGTGTTGTGGTACGAGCTCATCAGTCCTGTTGCATATAATATCGGTAATCAGTCAGCCGGCTGGTGTGGCCGTGCGGTTCTAGGCGATTCATTTTGGAACCGCGAGACCGCTACGGTCGCAGGTTCGAATCCTGCCTCGGGCATGGATGTGTGTCATGTGCTTAGGTTAGTTAGGTTTAATTAGATCTAAGTTCTAGGGGACTGATGACCACAGATGTTAAGTCCCATAGTGCTCAGAGCCATGTGGTAATCAGTCTGGCTGCTAATCTCGATCTGGTCGGTATGCACTGTTGTAGCCCGAGTGAGTCAGTCAGTCCCTCCGGTCAGTGGCGGCGGCGTAAATAAATGCTGTGGAGAGGGCGTTGGCGGCTTCTTGCTTTTCAGTGTGTCTCTGGCCTCTCTCGTGACAGGCGCACTTTATCTAGCGCCTACTACTGATCTTTGCACTGCGTCTTTGCCGACCAGTGTGCTGGCGACAGCTTACGCCAGCAAAAATTTTACCTTTTAAATTACTGAGAGTTTGAATTAAAGCACCTAGAAATCAAGTTACGTAGATCAGGTAACAAGAATTAAAAGTTGCAAATGTAAATTCAACAAAAGATCATATATTAAAGAAAATAATTTGCAAAAGGAGAACGTCCTAAAAGTCATTATGTCAGATGAAGGAACATCACTGGTGTCGCCAGCCGCGGTGGTGCACCATAAACCATATTAGCGTAATCCCGACTAAGAACTGCCATTGCACTTATCCTCTTGGAAACGAACGCTTGTGTATAGTTATAGCAGAAAGTAGGTTACTTACCGTCTCCTCGTTGACAGAACTATCTGTAGTTGGCGATGTAGATAAAACGTGAAGTTTACCGACATCACTGTGCAATTTAAATGTTTATGACTACCGTCTGAACATTGCAAACTTTTATATTTGTTTTAGATATAAGTGTATGGCGGGAAAAACTTCGGCATATTTATATTTCGCAGTAAGCGCTATGTGTCGAAAATACTTGGTGAACACGTTAGTCCATTGCCAAACTTCGTAGCTTTTAATTATTTTGAGAAATGTCAGTCCATGACAAGAAGCATATTTGTGCCTTAGCTCCGAAATCCTAACTGTGGACTGAAAACAGTCTGCTTGATAACCTGTCACTTCACTGTACGAATTTCTAGATTTCACGTTATTATTTTCTGATATAATAGTTTGCAACGACAATCACTTTGATCTCTTTGTTTTTAAAGTCCACAGTCCACGCTACACACCGAAGTAATTTACTCAGCAGACACGCTACTCCACTGTCTGCAGTTCGTAATTTTCAAGTTACTTTGTGAGATGATAGTGAACGAGAGAAAGCACGTAACTATATTTATATTTTAACTTAACAGTTCGTGATATTCAGGGAAAGCAGTCCGCATCACACGGCAAAAACACAGTCAAAGTCGCTGGTATAAACACCACTCACTCAGTGACCTTTCGATTACATTTCAGAGATCGTCTCTCTTTTAACAAGCTAGACTAATTACATTAATATACATTTTACGCACGTAGAAAAATTTAAACAACGCATAAATAAATGTGTAAGTTGTAAGCACATAACAGTGGAAAGTGGTACACAGAAATACCATAGATGGCGGTTACAGAAAGTATGCAGAAACAAACACAAAACCTTGACTACTGCTTTCTCTTTCATGTGAAAGGTTACGAAAACGAGGAAGGAGAACGGTACTATCGCAGTATAGTAGTAGTTTTACATGGTCAACCATCGATACACTTACTTGATAAAATAAAACTGAACAACACAGAATTATATTGTCATGGCATTTGATTAGTAGCAGACCCTAAGACATAGATCACAATAGTAATTAATCATGAATATGTGCCAAAGATACTCTGACAGAGTCGAACATTTTCTGCGCACAGATCCTGAGGAAACTGCCTCTTCATATCGTTCTTAAAAACTATTGCGAAAATATTAGCATAAATATAAAGAAAATATTTAAAAGTAACCGGTGGCAATTTGAATTTTTGACATAATCAGTAGGACAGCTTCAGTAATTCAGTTGAGAGACCAGAGTGTGTAAATTTTTGGTGCCTATGTTTAGATCCCTGACTGGCAGTAGGTTTCACTTTCACACATAACATGATTTACACACTGAATGATCGAAATAATTTCGGATGTCTTAAATATTTTCTGATGTGAATGTTCTACTGATACTCCACAGCGCTGAGAACAATTCACATTCGTTACTTGTTCTATGTGCAGAGAAAATGGATGGTGCCCGTATTCTAATATAACGGCTGTATTTAAGCACACAAATCCGCAGCTGTTTACCTCTTTGTCTGACTGAGTATGTAAGTCTGCAACTGTTTCCCTCGTTGGCTGATTATGTATCAAATTTGTACACCATCTACTGAAAATCCTCTTTAAGCGTTACGGGACTATTTATCGCGCACTAGTCCGGTATCGTTTATGGCTTCAATCCGCTTAACAGTTCAATTTATTCCGTTGCAGATAAGCATGATTAAATTCTGCAAATTACTCGTCTTTGTCAGGATAGCTCCTATGTTTTTACAACTAATGTGATAGTATCAGCTGAAGTCTTTCAAAATATTCGTTGCTTCCAGATATGTGCAACATTATTTACACGGCGGGTGCTGACAGGTTCCTGGCTTTTTCTAGTTACAATAGATGTAGATTAACTCTGTTTCTTCCATTAAACTTTGTTCGTTGCGTTATACATACAATAATTTCGTAGCGGTACCATTGGTTTTTATGTCTCTCTGGGGTTTGAACATAACGTAGTGCAAGAATATAGAGAAATCAGAGTGAGAATACAGCGGAACAAAATTGTGGTAACATGTCTGGTACACTGAGTGTAACTGCCCTTTCTGTTCCAACATCAAGAATTTGGATGCTGCTTTTAAAATAACGCATTTCAGCACTGAAGGTGAAGAGCGTCCTGGAAGACCAACCCAAGCTATTGTTACGGCATCCACGGATGCTGTTCATCGTATGATCCTGGATGATCAGAGTGTGCCAAAAGGTAGCGGACCCTGGGAATCTGCAGAGAGCGTGCAGGAGATTTTGGATATGAGAAAGTTCTTACCCAAACTGGTTCCTAAATTTGTGAATGCTCTAGAGTCCATTTTTTCCTATTTTGCCGGGATCCTGAGGGATTTTGGATCGTCTGGACACCATCGATGGAACGTGGATACACACTTATGATAAAGAGACGAAAGAACAGTCCAAGGAACGGATAAAAGATGGTTCTCCACGTGCAAAGAAGTTCAAAACACAAAGATCAGCAGGCAACTTGCTCGAATCCTTCGTTTGGAGTAAAGATGAAATCTCACATAATGGTGAAATCATCATGGAAAAGCACTATATTACTAAACTGAAGCGTCCGCCCCCGGTAGCTGAGTGGTCAGCGCGACAGACTGTCAATCCTAAGGGCCCGGGTTCGATTCCCGGCTGGGTGGGAGATTTTCTCCGCTCAGGGTGTTGTGTTGTCCTAATCATCATCATTTCATCCCCATCGACGCGCAAGTCACCAAAGTGGCGTCAAACCGAAAGACTTGCATCAGGCGAGCGGTCTACCCGACGGGAAGCCCTCGTGACACGACACTATTATTTACTAAATTGAAGCAACGATAGGTCGCCAAACGTCGAGGAAAGCCAGGAAAAGGAATCCGGTTTCTGCAAGACAATGTCCCCTCCGGCGAGGCGGTGATCACGCAGAATTTTTTTCTGTTTTCTTTTCTGTTTTAATGGACTACAAACGCTGGAACAAAGATGCCATAAATCTGCCGAGCTGCAGAGTGAATATGTTGAATAAATAGTTCTTTTTAAACGCATGACAGTATATCCTTTGTAAAGCCAACGACTTACCAGTACACCCTCGTATCTATTCTCTGGATACCACTTCACGATGTGGGGCAGTGAGCCCTTTCGATACTTGCCGCCATTTACTTCCTTCTCCTGCTCCATTTGCCGAATGTTACTCCAGAAGATTGTCGGTGAGGCTTCCGTATTAGCTCTGCCACAAACCATTAGGTGGCTTGCGGAGTACGATGTAGATGTAGATTTTCCCCATTATGATAGCGCGAGATGTATGTCGGACAAAGTAATATGTTATCTGACTCACCTACCTACTTCTCTGTGAACACAGCATCTATTGCAGCGTATACCAGCGTAGTTTGACTAGCAGTTTCTTAACGGTAACATGTAAACCAACGAACCTTCGACGACACAGGTATCTTTTCTATGGAGCTTCACTATCACCTCTACTAATGCCATTTGGAAAGATTCAGAGACAGACGATACTCGAGGTCGATCCAACGAATGTTTTGTGAGTCACTTCCTTCGTGGATGAATTACAGATCGTTAGGATTGTACTACAGCATCTCAACCTGATATCTGCTTTTCCTGGAATTAGCTCCCTTTGTGGTCGTTCCACTTAAAAAGTGTTGCAGTTATTACTGTTCCTCGTGATTTATCGACAGTACAATAATTAAATCGTAATGGGACTTTCTTCACATTTATCCCTATATGTTACACTCCTGGAAATTGAAATAAGAACACCGTGAATTCATTGTCCCAGGAAGGGGAAACTTTATTGACACATTCCTGGGCTCAGATACATCACATGATCACACTGACAGAACCACAGGCACATAGACACAGGCAACAGAGCATGCACAATGTCGGCACTAGTACAGTGTATATCCACCTTTCGCAGCAATGCAGGCTGCTATTCTCCCATGGAGACGATCGTAGAGATGCTGGATGTAGTCCTGTGGAACGGCTTGCCATGCCATTTCCACCTGGCGCCTCAGTTGGACCAGCGTTCGTGCTGGACGTGCACACCGCGTGTGACGACGCTTCATCCAGTCCCAAACATGCTCAATGGGGGACAGATCCGGAGATCTTGCTGGCCAGGGTAGTTGACGTACACCTTCTAGAGCACGTTTGGTGGCACGGGATACATGCGGACGTGCATTGTCCTGTTGGAACAGCAAGTTCCCTTGCCGGTCTAGGAATGGTAGAACGATGGGTTCGATGACGGTTTGGATGTACCGTGCACTATTCAGTGTCCCCTCGACGATCACCAGTGGTGTACGGCCAGTGTAGGAGATCGCTCCCCACACCATGATGCCGGGTGTTGGCCCTGTGTGCCTCGGTCGTATGCAGTCCCGATTGTGGCGCTCACCTGCACGGCGCCAAACACGCATACGACCATCATTGGCACCAAGGCAGAAGCGACTCTCATCGCTGAAGACGACACGTCTCCATTCGTCCCTCCATTCACGCCTGTCGCGACACCACTGGAGGCGGGCTGCACGATGTTGGGGCGTGAGCGGAAGACGGCCTAACGGTGTGCGGGACCGTAGCCCAGTTTCATGGAGACGGTTGCGAATGGTCCTCGCGGATACCCCAGGAGCAACAGTGTCCCTAATTTGCTGGGAAGTGGCGGTGCGGTCCCCTACGGCACTGCGTAGGATCCTACGGTCTTGGCGTGCATACGTGCGTCGCTGCGGTCCGGTCCCAGGTCGACGGGCACGTGCACCTTCCGCCGACCACTGGCGACAACATCGATGTACTGTGGAGACCTCACGCCCCACGTGTTGAGCAATTCGGCGGTACGTCCACCCGGCCTCCCGCATGCCCACTATACGCCCTCGCTCAAAGTCCGTCAACTGCACATACGGTTCACGTCCACGCTGTCGCGGCATGCTACCAGTGTTAAAGACTGCGATGGAGCTCCGTATGCCACGGCAAACTGGCTGACACTGACGGCGGCGGTGCACAAATGCTGCGCAGCTAGCGCCATTCGACGGCCAACACCGTGGTTCCTGGTGTGTCCGCTGTGCCGTGCGTGTGATCATTGCTTGTACAGCCCTCTCGCAGTGTCCGGAGCAAGTATGGTGGGTCTGACACACCGGTGTCAATGTGTTCTTTTTTCCATTTCCAGGAGTGTATATTTACAGTGGTGCGCAAAACTTAAGGACGAAAGTAACTTTCGCATCATGCGTTACTGCCAATTAACATTGCTCGATGAAACGTGGACCGTACGTAGAATGAACTGCTATAGTATAGTGTAGCGCAGTATTGTACAGAAGGTAACTGAAAGAAATGAGACGAAAAGTAGTGACACTTTTATTCAAAGGCAATGATTACATAGAACAACGCAATTCATGACGGACCCCTGCGCTTTCAAAAGGCAAGACATGGTTTTTAATAAGATGTGTGGTCATCACGGACGGCACTTCATTCGTTGTAACGTGCTCCAACATGCTGGCTAGAAGATTGCTAAAGATTTGCTGTGTTAGGGTGTCTAGTTCCTCCACTAGCTGGATGGTCGCTGGTACGTATGGACGTAACGAAAAGTACGTCTACCCAACGCATCCTACACGTGCTAAACGGAATTTAAGCCGGGGGAATGGGAGGCAAGTCCACTCGCCGAATATCCATTAGTTCCAAGAGCTCCCTCCCCCATACTGTTCGAAGAGGTCGCGCATTGTCATTCATAAAAATGAAGTCATGACAGAATGCGCCTCTAAAAGTCGTACAGCGGGAAGGATACAGTGTCACAATAACGCTGACCAGTGAGTGTACAATGTTTACAGATTTGTAGGTCTGTACGCTCAAGCAACATTCTGCCCAACCACACAGTAATACCTAGATCACCAAAACGATCATCTTCGACAGTGTTTCTGGAAGCATTCTGTGTTCCCGCCACTGGCCACACAGGGGTACGTCCAGAATTGTAGAACATGATCTTTTTTAGTGGTACAGGTTTTATGGTGTGGAGTGGCGCGGTGTTGCGTGAGCATGGTGACTGCCAAATCTCTGAGAACTGTACACTGTTTGGCCTACGTTATTATGACACTGTACTACTTCCCCACATGTCTTCTTTCAGGGCTGCACCCGGTGCTGATTTCATTTTTATGGTGACACTGAACAGCGCAAGTGGAGCAGCTCTTGGAACTATAGGACATTTGGCGACTGGATGGGCCTGCCCGTTCCCCGACTTAAACTCCGTGCACCACCTATTGGCATGCGTTGGGGAAATGTTCTACAGCACGTCCTTACGTACCAACGACCATCCAGTAATTTTGAACAGCACTGGTGGAGGAATGGAACACTCTACTACAAGACCTCTTTAACAACCATGTAGCCAGCCAGCATGGTAGAACGTTGCGGAGCATGCATTAGCATCCGTCGCGATATCACTCTTTTTTAAAAGCTATGTCGCGCCGTTAGAAAGTGCAAAGGTACATCACAAATTGCGGTGACTTCAGTGTAACTATTTTCCAATAAAAGTGTCATTTCTGTTCGTCTCATGGCATATTTCATTCAACTATACACAAGTAGTTCTTTCTATGCACGATCATTTTCGGCCGGCCGGTGTGGCCGAGCGGTTCTAGGCGCTTCAGTCTGGAACCGCGTGACCGCTACGGTCGCAGGTTCGAATCCTGCCTGGGGCATAGATGTGTGTGATGTCCTTAGGTTAGTTAGGTTTAAGTAGTTCTAAGTTCTACGGGACTAATGACCTCAGATGTTAAGTCCCATAGTGCACAGAGCCATTTGAACCATTTTCGATCAGTTTCATCGAGGTAACTTACTTGGCAGTAACACATCACGCGAAAGTTACTTTCTTCCCTAAGTTTTGACGCTAGTGTACAACTACAGATACCTGCATCAATTGCCAATCCCCTGCAGGTCTTTGAATATCATAAGTGCAACGCCAAAAAATGTACATAAATAACAGAGTGTCCCAGAAGTATTCTGACAAACTTTGAGGGAGTGTAGAGGCTTTCTTGAGGAACAAATCGAGGATAGGGACCCAAAGGCGTGTTTGTTCTCGTCAGAATCGACAGCAAACCAGCCATGGCAATCATAGTTCAGGTATAAATGTTGATGTGGCAAGCTGAAGATGAAGAGATAGAGAGACTATATGAGGATATTTAAAAGGTAATACAGTACGTAAAGGGAGACGAAACAGAAAGGAGAAAGACTGACTGATCTCTGCAATAAATCTGCCGCGCGTAGTGGCTGCGCGGTTAGACGCGCCATGTCACTGACTGCGCGGCCCTTCCCGCCGGAGGTTGGAGTCCTCCCTCGGGCATGGGTGTGTGTGTTGTTCTTAGCATAAGTTAGCTTAATTTAGTTTAAGTAGTGTGTAAGTCTAGGGACCGATGACCTCAGCAGTTTTGTCCCTTAGGAATTAGCCAGCCGGAGTGGCCGTGCGGTTCTAGGCGCTGCAGTCTGGAACCGTGCGACCGCTACGGTCGCAGGTTCGAATCCTGCCTCGGGCATGGATGTGTGTGTCGTCTTTAGGTTAGTTAGGTTTAAGTAGTTCTAAGTTCTAGGGGACTTATGACCTCAGCAGTTGAGTCCCATAGTGCTCAGAGCCATTTGAACCATTTTGAACCTTAGGAATTCACACACATTTGAACATTTTTGCAATAAATTTCAGCTAGTAATAGCGATACTCCGTTTAAGATACACAAGAGGAGGAGGTATTCTTGGAAAAGGCCAAGAGATATTGAAATACATCCCTTAGATTACATCATGGTCAGGCAGAGACCACGAAATCAGATACTATATTGCAAGGTGTAAAAAGGAGCAGATTCAGGCTCAGATCACAAGTTCTTAGTAATGAAAAGTAGGCTGAAGTTTTAGAGATTAGTCAGGAAGAATCAATACGCAATGTAGAGGGATACGGAGGTACTAAGGAATTAAGAGGTACGCTTGAAGTTCTTTAACGTTCTTCAACGCTATAAGGAATAGCTCAACAGGCAGTAGAGTTGAAGAAGAATGGACATCTCTATACAGCGCAATCAAAGAAGCTGGAAAGAAAACTTAAGTATAAAGAAGATAAATGGGAATAAACCATCGTTAACTTAAGAAATACTTCAGTTGATCCATGAAAGAAGTACAAAAATGTGCAGGGGAATTCAGGAATATAGAAATACAATTCGCTGAGGAATTAAGTAAACTGGAAGTGGAGGGAAGCTAAGACGAAATTGCTCCGTGAAAAACGTGACGAAACTGGAAAAGAAATGATTGTTCAAATGACTGACTCAGCATATAGAAAAGTCAAAACAACATTCGGTGAAATTAATATCAAAGGTGGTAACATTAAAACTGCAACCGGAATTCGACTGTCTAATGCAGAGGACAGAACAGGTAAGTGGAAAGAGTACACTGAAGATCTCCATGACTGGGAAGCTATATCTGATGTGATAGAAGAAGAAATATGAGACGTTTACAGGAGATAGGGGATCCAGTATTAGAATCATAATTTAAGAGAGTATTGAAAAAAAATCAAATAACGCAGAAGGGATAGATAATATTCCATAAATATTTCCAAAATCATTGAGAACAGTTGCAACAAAACGACTATTCACATTGGTGTGCAGAGTGTAGGAATCTGGCGAAATACAATCTGACTTTAGGAACAATATTATCCACACAATTTCGAAGACTGCAAGGAGCTGACAAGTGCGAGAACTATCGCACAATCAACAGCTTATGAATTCAAGTTTCTGACAAGAATAATATACGGAGAAATGGAAAAGAAAATGGAAGATGTGTTGGATGACGATCAGTTTGGCTGTAGGAAAGCTAAAGGCGCCAGACGCAGTTACGACGTTCCGGTTGATAGTAGAAGCAAGGCTGAAGGAAAAAGTAGAGATGTTCATACGATTTGTCAACTAGGAAATAGCGTTCGACAGTGTCAAATGGTGCAAAATGTTCTAAATTCTGAGGAAAATCGGGGTAAGATGTAAGGAGAGACGGATCATATACAACGTGTACAAGAGCCAAGAGTGAATAATAATAGTGGAACACAAAGAAGGGAGCGCTCGGATTATAAAGTCTGTAAGACAGGGATGTAGTCGTTCGCCCACCAATTGTTCAATACATCGAAGAAGAAAGTTTTAAGATTGGAATGAAAATTGAGGGTGAAAGATATCAATGATGAGATTCGCTGATGATATTTCTCTCCTCAGCGAAAGTGAAAAAGAGGTACAGAATCTGCTTAGTAGTATGAACAGTAATTGAGACGTGGGACACAGGCTCAAGGATACTTCAGCTCACCAAAGACAAGGCAGTAATTACCAATCAAACACAAACTCTGGCTTGTAATTTCCAACAGATTTTATTTAATAATTGCATGACAACAGCGAACTGCTGTAACCCCCGAAATGATATAAATAATTGCCCCAGAATTTGAGACATTACGAAACAGACAAAATATCTACGGGCATCAAAGCCCACGACAAACAGTAAATAATTTTAAAACCCTCTTTCCATAAATTTTACGAACCATACGAACAATAAATGGTTTACTGTGGAAAACTTGCACAGGAGCAGGACACCTTTTAAGATATAACAGCAGAAACAGCTCACAATATCTCTTTCTGAATAAGATATTAAAAACCCAGTACAATGACAGGCGTCTTTCAGGTATTACAAAAGCTCAGTCACGAGTAATGGGACATCAGAGGAGCGCGGAAACTAAGATCGAACCTGAATGAAAACTGAAAGGAACGATGAAGAATGAAAGACTGACGCCTCGACGTCACCAGGAGCAAATAATAAAATACTCAACTGAATTTCGCTGAAAAACTGGTATCTACTGATAAACACAGCGACCGCATTATCGGTTACAATTCAAACTGGCCGCCGCCAAGTCAACGTCCCCCAGTTAAAAGACCATTGACCAGACGTTTTCAATTGGTGAGAGATCTGGAGAAATTGCTGGCCAGGGCAGCAGTTGAAAATTTTCTATATCCAGAAAGGCCCGTACAGGACCTGCAAATTGCGGTCGTGCATTATCCTGCTGAAATGTAGGGTTTCGCAGGGATCGAATGAAGGGTAGAGGCACGGGTCGTGACACATCTGAAATGTAACGGCCACCGTTCAAAGTGCCGTCAATGCGAACAAGAGGTGACCGACACATGTGACGATGACGAATACACGCTTCCAATGTGCGTTCACCGCGATGTCGCCAAACACGGATGCGACCATCATGATGCTGTAAACAGAACCTGGATTCATCCAAAAAAATGACGTTTTGCCATTCGTGCACCCAGGTTCGTCGTTGAGTACACCATCGCAGGCGCTCCTGTCTGTGATACAGCGTCAAGGGTAACCGCAGCCATGGTCTCCGATCTGATAGTCCATGCTGCTGCAAACGTCGTCGAACTTTTCGTGCAGATGGTTGTTGTCTTGCAAACGTCCCGACGTGTTGATCAGAGATCGAGACGTGGCTGCATGATCCATTACAGCCATGCGGATAAGATGCCTGTCATCTCGACTCCTAGTGATACGAGGCCGTTGGGATCCAGCACGGCGTTCCGTATTGCCCTCCTGAACCCACCGGTTCCATATTCGGGTATTGGATCTCGACCAGCGCGAGCAACAATGTCGCGATACGATAAACCGCAATCGCAATAGGCTACAATCCGACCTTTATCAAAGTCGGAAATGTGGTGGTACAGACGAGACTATCGTCCTCTCACTAGACGCAGTCAACACTCCCCGACAGTACGCGCGTCTCCGTCCGCAGCCCCATCGCCCACGTGGCAGAAAGAGCAGAACATTCGCAAAGAGTGACCGCCTACACCAGACTGCACACAGTAGCGCTAAATGGCCGGCCAAAAGCAGCCCTCTCCCCACAGCGTAGTGCGCTTAAATAGCCGAAAAGCGACCAAAGAGGAAAACCGCGGCCCGGCCACGGCATACAGAGTCGATCGCAGAGATCTTAAATGAGTACAGAGGAGCGACTGGCACCAACGGCGGCACGTATCACTAATGGGTATAGAATATGAACTGAGAAGAAAGACTAAAGTAAAGAAAAGTGGCATAAATGAGAAAAGAGAGAAACTTCAGAATCGTCACGAATGAGATGTAGTTAAGGAATTCTGTTGTCTAGGCAGCGAAATAAACCAAGACGGACAAGCAAGGAGGACATCACAGGCAGACTAGCAAGAAGGGTGGTTCTGGCCAAGAGAAGTTTATCAATCTCAGACATAGGTCTTACTTTGAAGAAGAAATTTCTGAGAATGTACTACTGGGAGCACAGCATTGTATGGTAGTGAAACATTGACTGAACGAAAACCAGAACAGAAAGAAATCGAAGCATTTGAGATGTGGTGGTACAGACGAATGTTGCAAGTTGAGTGGACTGATATGTAAGGAATGAGGAGGTTCTCCAAAGAATGGGCGAGGAAAGGAGCATATGAAAAACTCTGAGAAGAAGATGATGAAGTCCCATACTCCGAGGACCGTAGGGAACGATGTGGGACACAAGCATCGCCGACTAGGCAAGGTCCTAGAGGAGGTAGTTTGCCATTGCCTTCCTCCAACTTTAATGAGGATGAATGATGATGATGAAGACGACACATCAACACACAGTAATCTCGAGGCAGGGAAAATCTCTGACCCCGCCGGGAATCGAAAGCGCGGAAAGCGAGAACGCTACCGCATACCACGAGCTGCGGACTGACAAGAAGGAGGGACAGGTTGGTAGGACATCTGTTAAGACATCAGGGAATAATTCCTGGTACTTGAGGGAGCTGTAGAGGGTAAAAACTGTAGAGAAAGGCAGAATACATCCAGCAAATAACTGAGGACGTATGTTGCAAGCGCTGCTCTGAGTTGAAGAGGGTGGCACAGTTGAGGAATTAGCGGCGGGCAGCATCAAACCAGTCAGAAGACTGATTACTCAAAAGGATAAAGACTGATAGCTTTGTAGTGAATTTTTGTTTATGCATACATGTATACAGATAAACTTTTCGAAGACTACTGTAAGTTTATTTAAATATTTAATATCTATTCACAGAATGTTTAACAATTTCACTGACATCCACACTATTTCGAGGTGTTATCGAGTCTGTAACAACAGTACCAGAAAATATGGCATGAGGATGAAGTGTAATCCGTAAATGGTGGTAAAATAAATCGGACAAATAATTGATAAGCTACACTACTCACTCTTAACCCACAAATGCAAGTTGCCAGGACCAAATGAATACAGCAATAAGGTACTTTATTGTGAAGGGATGTAACAGCGATGTTGGTCTATGCCCAGTTTTCGTTTTACACAGCATATACGTTTTCTCATAGTGCAAGTGGAATAAACACGAACACAACCATTTTGTTAACATTGGACGAAATTTGTATGTCTTTTCTCCTGATGCGTGAACTTTTGCGTGAAACGTCTTCCAGATATAGTTCTTCAAATGGTTAAAATGGCTCTGAGCACTATGGGACTTAACATCTATGGTCATCAGTCCCCTAGAACTTAGAACTACTTAAACCTAACTAACCTAAGGACAGCACACAACACCCAGCCATCACGAGGCAGAGAAAATCCCTGACCCTATATCGTTCTTCCTTTACTGGAATTCATTTGCAAGTGTATATTTTGCATCAATTACTTTTCATCTTATACCCTCCACAGTTTCACAAAGATCATCCGACAGTCGGTCATTTCGCCATGTCAGTACTACCTTACAGCAACAAGATCGTGTACTCATTTTCTGTACTAATAGTTAACCACGACTATCCTTACACTCCTGCATGCCTCAGCAAGAAGGAACGAGTCGACGAGTATGAAGTAACTGCAGCGCCACAGTTCACAAACTCGTAGTTCGCGGAACTATAGCGTGAACGAAGGAAGCCCGTTACGGGGCCCGCGGGAAATTCAGACCTCCCCCCCCTCCCCCAAGGAATTTGTATTGTCACACTAGTTGACTTGTCCGCCACAAATCGCGAACTCTCGGCTACGTCCGGGGCCAGGAGGGAAATCAGTATGTCAATGAAAAGATACCCAATAAAGTCTCTGACTTCGCCATATGTCATTGAGAGCGTGAGTCTGTTTAAATGCGCAGTTACGAAGTATTAAAATGGTCACCGATATGAAAGTTCCTGGCAGATTTAAACTGTGTGTCGGACCGAGACTCGAGTTGGGGACCTTGCCTTTCGCGAGTAAGTGCTTTACCGGCTGAGCAACCCACGCAAGACTCACAACCTGTCCCCACAGTTTTAATTCTGCCAGTACCTAGTCTCCTATCTTCAAACTTCACGGAAGTTCTCCTGCATACCTTGCAGAACTAGCACTTCTCGAAAAAAGGATATTGCGCAGACATGGCTTAGCCACTGATTGGGGGATTTTTCCAGACTGAAATGGTCACTCTCAGCGGTGTGTTCACTGATATGAAGCTTCCTGGCAGATTAAAACTGTGTGCCGCACCGAGACGCGAACTGAGTTCGCCTTTCGCGGGCAAGTGCTCTACTGTGCTCTATCCCAGCTCGAGTCTCGGTCCAGCACACAGTTTTAATCTGCCAAGAACTTTCATATCAGCGAACACTCCGCTGCAGGTGAAAATTTCATTCTAGTTTCAGACAGTAACTCGATCCCCATTGGAGACGGTCACTGCAACTCGTAAGACCTGTTGTATCACGTGCTGTGAAGCACTCAAAAGTGCCCATCTATCGGGTTAGCCCGAGCACCGACGTAACGGTGGCGCCTGATTTCTCAAGTATGCAATGTGAACATTACACTCTTTCTCGCTCCTTTTCCTCTATGGCTGACTCCATACCCTTCCATAACGCATCCACATGACGCGGACATAACAATCGAACCCCTCCTACAACTTCTGGATGGGAATGACAGGTCATACGGAATTGTGGCCCACGCAGATGGTCTATTAGTTGTACTCACTGCAAACAACAGAGCCCAGTTAGAAGAGAAAGCCAGTGGAATACTACAAAAAATTACTCAGATGTGTCACAACAACAAACTCAGGATAGCCGAAAACAAAACAACATGAACCTTACTGAAAGGATCACTCCAAAGGAATCCTTCGGTTAAAATTGGGGACACAAATATCAAACGAGCGCACGTTAGCGCTATCTTAGAGTGCACATAGATGAAAAATTGAATTTCCACGAACAAATAAGGCTAAAAACATACAAAGCAGAAAAAATACTACACGAACTGGTGAGGCTAAATTCAAAACAGTACATACTACCTCTACCAGTCATACGGACATACCACTGTGCGCTCTTCGAATCAGTATTCAGCTTTGCAGCTAGCACGTGGGCACATAGACTGAACGTGGTCACCAACAAAGCATCGGTCAGACGAGGGCAGAGAAGTGTCCAACTTGGGCTATCTGGAGCCTTCGGTACCACCTCAGCGGATGCACTGTGTGAGGTGCTCGGAATATGCACCAGAGCTGCAAGGTACTGGTTAAAGGTGGGGAGACTAGATAAAGTACACACACAATAACCGGTGTGCCGATAGAGACGATACGTCACCATAAAATTTGGCATTTGGATACATGGCAAGGTGAGTGGGATGTAAGTGATAAGAGACGTAGACTGCACGACTTCCTCCCTGACATAAGGGAACGGTTGAGAATGGGACATATCGATCCCAGCCGCGGTATGGTACATTTTTTAACCGGACACGGACCTTATCCCACGCACGTAAATCACGTGAGTCTGAGGCAGACACCTACATGCACATGCGGGGAAGAAGGTTTCCCAGAACACATTGTCTTTTTCTGCGGGCAATATGCGAACAATAGACATACACTACGCTTAGACTACACAGATACAGATACAGACATAGATATACACACAGCAATAAGAGACGAAGAGCAATGGGCACAATTAAACGCACTGACAAACAGTATTTCAAAAACAACATATGAAGGGTACATGCGGACAAGACATTACAGACATGCCTATGTGCAGCGTAACAACACTGTCCAGAGGGTGGACAGCGATAACCACAGTGACAGCGAAAATAGTGACAATGAGGACGAACAGGAGGAGGAAGCTGAGATGTGACAGTAAATAAGGATAAGGTGCTGGCGATCTAGCCAAGAAATCACCAAGTGCTGTACATGGATGGGCGCCTAAAGTAGTTAATACATGTTGTTGTTGTTGTTGTTGTTGTTGTGGTCTTCAGTCCTGAGACTGGTTTGATGCAGCTCTCCTTGCTACTCTATCCTGTGCAAGCTTCTTCATCTCCCAGTACCTACTGCAGCCTACATCCTTCTGTATCTGCTTAGTGTATTCACCTCTTGGTCTCCCTCTACGATTTTTACCCTCCACGGTGCTCGCCAATGCTAAATTTGTGATCCCTTTGTGGGGCGGCGGTTAACTTGTGAAAATTAAATTTGATGTATAAATGCTTGCATGTTGAATCAGTTTCAGGCTTTTAGAATGTTGTTAATGCTGTCTTTCGCCGTTCTCAACACTGGCTCTCTATTTACTTTTTAGCACCCAGAAAGTGATTTAACAAAACGTGGAGCCTGTAATTAGAGTTCCTAGTGCCCACTTCATCTGAGAATACCATTATAGCTGCAGCTTATAGCTCTGAGGAATTAGGAGATTGTCCGGGATTTCTAATCAAAAATGATTTTCCAAAATAGTTGAGTATATTCTGAAATTCACTGATAAAAAACACAAGTATCCCTACAACCTAACTAACAGAGCAGTTCAGAGTCTAACGCGCTGATGCAACTATAAATGTCCGAATTAAATGTTAATAAGAATGCTCGCCATAATTTGATGAGAGTATTTCATCAAACGCCACGCTAAATAATTGGTAGAATGTCTGTCCCGCGACGGCACGTGAAAATACGACAAAACGCAAACTGAAGCTAGATAATGAAAATCATCCCAGAATTAACCCTTCACTTGAAATGATTTCATGGTTCCGCGTATCTCTAGTAACTTAATACAGCACCCGAGGCTGTTTGTCGCAGTGATACCGATGCGACGCGACTCCCGATACAGATGGCGTGTTATTCAGCGTCTGGAGAGAACTGGGGCCTTCCTTCCTCGCGCAGCGCTCTTATATATGTAGCCGCGGTGCGGACGGCTAAGGGAACGCCTGATCAAATTGGCTCTCCCGACTAGCCTCTGGGCTAGTAACGCACCACTTCAAGTTACATAATAATTAATAGCTTCTTCTGCTGATGGCCGATGAAGCTCTTAATTTAAACGTGCATTCAGCACGCAGGTAAGTATTGATAATAAAATTTTGACGTGGCGAGAGAATTAATTAAATTACACTGCACGCAGCAGATGAGCTCTGAACTGGCCCTTTTGAGATCCGCTATCGCTATAATTTTATAGGTATTCAAAAGAAGCTTTTCACATCTTCACAGTCATAGAGGACCTCCAACCTATTTAAATCTAAACATCCTAGCTTTATTTATTAGCCTACTTAATCTATCTTGCTTCCTTCAGTTTTGAAACGAAAACCAGAAAATCATGAATTTCCACTAAAGTCTTAATTTGTGAAACCCAAAGTACTGTTTTTATTAAATCATTATAAAAGATGAATCTAAATATAAATTTTGAAGTCTCTAGCTCTTTTCTGTTGCGCCAATAATTTTTTCAGAAAAACGTCCAAATTTCGAAAATGGCTGAAGTTATCGAACTGATATTTAACACACATTAATTTAGTATTATTCCTGACATGCTAGAAATGTTTTAGGTCATTTGCTTGATTTTTAAGGTATAGCGCAACATTTATGACGTCAGAGCTAGTTACAGCAGACTGGCTGGCACACAATGGAAACTGATGTTAATTTACTACAGTGTGAGTAGGCTGCTTCCCTACACATTGATGCCTCAGAACATTTCATACCAACCGGTCCCTTCTTCTTGTCACGTTGTGCCACAAACTTCTCTTCTACCCAATTCTATTCAATTCGTCCTCGTTAGTTATGCGATCTACCCATCTAATCTTTAGCATTTTTCTGTAGCACCACATTCCGCAAGCTTCTATTCTCTTCTTGTCTAATTTATCGTCCATGTTTCACTTTCATACGTGGCTACACTCCACACAAATACTTTCAGAAACGACTTCCTGACGAATCTATAATCGATGTTAACAAATTTCTCTTCTTCAGAAACGCTTTCCTTGCAATTGCCAGTCTACATTTTATATCCTCTCTACTTCGACCATCATCATTTATTTTGCTCCCCAAATAGCAAAACTCCTTTACTACTTTTAGTGTCTCATTTCCTAATCTAATTTCCTCAGCATGACTCGACTTAATTCGACTACATAGTATTAGTAAAAACTAGGACAAACAATATTATTTCTCTACTAATAACCATTTGTATGTGTGTGTGTGTGTGTGTGTGTGTGTGATGTGTGTGTGTGTGTGTGTGTGTGTGTGTGTGTGTGTGACTGGCGGTCAACGGCTCGAAGAAACCATTTCGAGGTATTCACCGTCAGTCACATTCGGGAATGGTACTAACATATTTCTCCTCTATCCTATCATCTTTTTATATTCTTCTTAAAAAACAACAAAATTTTATTTATATTTCAACCTTAAATTATTGTTATTTTACAAAGTATCATTCTTTGTAAATGTTGTAGATAAAACAAAAGAAAAGAAAACTGTCAAAACATGAAATATGAAAATTGTAAGATGTACGACCTGTTTTAAACATGAGGTAACAGGCCTATAATTTGGCAATAAATAAATAAATAAAATCCGCATGACACCACATGGAAAATGATGGCACGGCGGCTGGACGACACGCGTGGACTTAAGGGCCTGATCGTTGAGTTTACCTAATGCAAATTTACAGTCGTTCAACACTTTCTCTAATACCGTAATGTTCCAACATCCAGAAACTCACAGCCAATCAAACCCTCTTTTTAATCAAAGGAAATACCTACAGTCATCACCTTATCGTTTAGCGCTTTCGCCGACAGAAAATGATATTTGCTGTTGATTCATCCTTCCTGAAATCGAAATCCACAAGGGCAGTGTAGGTGTATTGAAAAATGTTACTACTCTCCAATTTTTTCTGTCGTAACAATGTTGAAAATAATTGGACGCATAGATATAGGCCGTTAGTTATGTGTATTAACGGTTTTTCTCTTTCTATAAGATGATTTCGCTAAAAAGGTTCAAACATATGAAGCGAAGCTACGTGGTTACTTGACTCACGACCGCAAAAAAAAGTTTGACAGCTGTACTAGCAGAGGATGGGGGAAGCATACCATTTGCACAGTGACTACACTCCCAAAGCGAGCAAAACGGAGACGCTCACCTTTCCGAGCGATGTCAACTAAAGGTCACAGCACGTGAACCTAAGCACTGCAAGCGGCCAGAATTGGTCCGTATCGAACCGAACTGCACAGAACCGACTGGCGCACACGCCGGGCTGCCCGTGGAATTCATCCCGGCTGCCGGTCGCCGCATGCGGCCGATATCGCCTGCCTCGGCAGCGCTCTTGTCTCTCTAGGTGGTCGCCGGGCAGCGTCGCTAGGAATGCGCGTCGCCAGCTAGGCGTGCGGCACGCGCAGCTCTGTGGGTGCTCGCGGAACGCGCGCCCCGCCTCTCTCTGTCCCAGTGGCGCTGGTGTCGGCTTTGTTTGGGCGCCGACTGGCGGACGCGTCCGCAAATAAACACCACCCGTCCGACGCTGAATGGGGCCGCTGATTTGTTTCCTTTCGCTTTGCCCCGTCTGCACGCAGCATCTGACAGGCCGCCGAGGAGTCTGCGTTCTGCAAGTGCCACCAGCTGTCCGAGGTGCCCGGTGGCCCTGACTCCTTGACATCTCAGAGCCGGCTGCATATACTCTTATAATTGTCGAGCCGCGACGACGAACAGACCATATTTTGTGTGCCCGACCGAGACTCGAACTCGGGACCTTTGCCTATCACGGGCAAGTGCTCTACCATCTGAGCTATCGAAGCGCGACTCACGCCCGGTCCTCACAGCTAGACGAGATACTGGCAGAAGTAAAGCTGTGAGGACCGGGGTGAGTCGTGCTTCGGTACCTCAGATGGTAGAGCAATTGCCCGCGAAAGGCAAAGGTCCCGAGTTCGCGTCTCGGTCGGGCACACAGTTTTAATCTGCCAGGAAGTTTCATATCAGCGCACAGTCCGCTGCAGAGAGAAAATCTCATTCTGGAAACATCCCCCAAGCTGTGGCTAAGCCATGTCTCCGCTGTATCCTTTCTTTCAGGAGTGCTAGTTCTGCAAGGTTCGCAGGAGACTTTCTGTAAAATTTGGAAGGTAGGAGACGAGATACTGGCAGAAGTAAAGCTGTGAAGACCGGGCGTGATTCGTGCTTCAGTAGCTCAGATGGTTTACGACCTTATGGGTGACAAGTGGCTCCGAATGTTTCAAGACCTGATCCGCCCTGATTTCACTGTCCCCACAGAATTCACAGAAGGCATCTTGATCCCAGTACCGAAACCGAATGGTGATTGTAGGTGGCAGGACTTTCGCCCACTCACACTCCTCAACAACGACTACAAGATCTTCGCCCGTATCCTCCGCGCGCGTCTCCACACCGCTATAGGGAAAGCCATTAACACCGATCAGACATGTTTAGGTGGTGTCAGCAACATTCATACGGCGTTAGGAGCATACCGCGACGTAATTGCTTTGACGGCAGCCTGCAAAATACGAGGCGCCCTTGTCGCCGTAGATTTTGATCACGCATTCGTCCGCGTCGACCACGGCTTATTACGCGCAGTTTTGCAACACATGGGCCTCTCTTCGGAGTCTGCACAGGTGGTCCTTCGACTGGTCCACGGAGCGCGCTCCCGCATGATGGTCAACGGTTATCAGTCTGGTCACATTGTTGTTGGACGGTCAGTGCGACAAGGGTGCACCCTGTCGGGTATATTATTTGCTGCAGCGCTTGAACCAGCTTTACATGGTCTACGGCAGCGATTAACTGGTATCTCCTTACGGAACGTGACGTTTCGTTGTGGTGCATTCGCCGATGACGTGGTGTTCCTGGCCAGGATGAAATGCATATGGCGCTACAGTGGCTACGCCAGTACGGGGCGGTCGCTGGGAGCGTCATCAACGTGAAGAAGACAAAATACATGGATGTCGGAGGGGGGCTTTCCCACACAGCGGCGGTGCCCTTGACAAGGCGCCCGTACTCAAGTGTTTAGGAGTGCAATTCTATAGCAATGTCCGCCGCACGGCGGCGGCTACGTACCTCCGGCTCCTACACCAGACACGTGCTCTGCTGCAGGACAACAAACTGCGTCGCTTGGATATGCTCCTCAGAGCACGTTATGTCAACACCTATCTTGTCTCAAAACTGAACTATTTTGCGCATATCCTTCCCTTGACGGCTACGATGGCCGACAGATTTCAAGCAGCATATGGACATTTCGTAAGCACCGGTCTGGTTTTTAAAGTCCGATACGCCACCCTGACACTGCCGCAGCGGGCGGGCGGTATCGGTCTAATTCATGTATATAACCGTGCGCTAACGCTTTATCTCAACACTATGCGTCGCACGTGGACCTCTGCCCACGCCACTCTGACGGGCACCCTGATAGCGGAAGTGGCACCACACTCTCTGCATCCCCCGGTTTTTGTAGCACACATTTCACCGGCACTCACCCACATCAGAGAGTTCTTGACTGACTTCAGCTACTTACGGTCAGAACTTCCGACGACACGGAAGCCCAGCGCAAAAGACTATTATCGCCTCTATCAACAGCAGCAACCTGTAAATACGGTCGCCCACAGACATCCTGAAGCTGCCTGGAACACGGTGTGGCGAGCGGTACACACACCTTTTCTACCTACGACGGTGCGTTCATTGTGGTACGTGGTTGTGAATGGGAAGTTCGCTACTCGTCAGAGGTTACATTCCATACATCTGACGGACGACCCCTTGTGTCCGACATGCTCAGTCTTTGACTCGGATGCACACCGTCTGACGTATGCCGCGACCAGCGAGTGCTGGCTACTGATACAGCGCATGCTGGCGTTACTCTTGCGGCGATTGCCGGAGTCTATCTCCCCTGATGATGTATTGCGCCCCGAAGGCGTATACTTTCCATCAACCAGAACGAACGCCGTTAACTGGCTAAAAGGCATGTCTGTTTACTACATATTTTGCGGTGCTCCCAAAGGCACACTCGACTTTTGGTCCCTATTGATTACGACACATGCAGCTTTCAGCCGCCACCCGAAGTACAGAACTGGTTTCGCAAATTATTTAGGTTCATTATTTGCGGATCCTCCTGCTCACTGGGGCGTTCCGGATATGAGACGCTGAAAATGAAGAAGAATCCTGGATCATACGGATCCTCTACGGACGGAATAGGGGGGAACCCCTCCCAACAGACGAGAAGACGACTCGGACGCTCCGCTATGGCAGTTGTAGGCTCTTTCTTTGTAATGAAACAAAAATAAATCTGTAAATACAATACAAAATGATAAAAATGAAAAAAATTAAAAACGTTATAAAAATTAAAGAAATAAATAAATAAAACAACATCGACAAACCCACTACATCCTCTTCCTGATCCTTCGATCCTCGAACTCGAACACTTTGCTTGGGCGTGGCGGGGGGATGGCCAGGCTTCGGGTGTCGACCCCTGCCCTACCCGTCGTCCTGCTCCTGCAGCGGTTCATTAGGAAAAAAAAAAAAGATGGTAGAGCACTTGCCCGCGAAAGGCAAAGGTCCCGAGTTCGAGTCTCGGTCGGGCACACAGTTTTAATCTGCCGTGAAGTTTCATATCAGCGCACACTCCGCTGATGAGTGAAAATCTCATTCTGGGGACCATATTTTATTTCAATAACTATTCTCAAAGGGCCAGTGGAGGCTATAAATATCGTCTGGCAGCGAAAATTGGTAGACACGTTTATTGTGTCTCACTGTTTAAAGGCACAAAAGGCGTGGGTGTTTTCAGCTCGTTACTAAATGCAAATAAGTAGGAGGCTGAGTTGATAGGAGCTGAAGGTGTCCAGGTTGCAATAATATGCGGTACGGCACACTGTACGAGAGAAGGATTATTATTCAAGAAACACATAGTACAACGAAAATTACTTATCTTCAGTAGTTTGTAGGACTCCAACTGCGGCTATGAACTAACAATCTCGAAAACATGGAATACCATGAACTAATAAAACATAATATCAGAGACTAAGCCTGACGGGCCCTCCTCAGAGAATCAACGCAAACAGAACTGGCTGAGGGCCGATTATGAAAGTGCGTCTGCCTTGGTTGAAATCTAGCTGAGAAGTGGACGAGGCACACTCCAGTACCGTCGAGCTGCACAGCCCGCTAGAGTGCGCTGTGCTCTGCAGACGACGGGCTGCCAACCTTGTGTTGGCGCGGCGTTGGAGTAGTATCTGTGGCAATGATACTACAACGCTAATGCGAATCCGATACAATTTGGAAAAAATATTAGTTACAATTTTGGCCACCAGATGCATACCTGGCGCTGTACACCATCTCATTGACAACTCTAGTGTTAATTTTGAACGAACGATTTAGGTAACAATTAATAATAAATTCAACATTATACCTCTCTCATTAGTTCGACTTTTTCTGTCAACACCCCTTTCCTAATCGATTATATATGCAAAAATTTCTATAGGTCTCTCTTGCATGAAAAGCGCCATATTTGCACCTGGTGGCCAAAATAGGGACTTTTTCGCATCATAAATGGCTTCCACATTCTCAAATTAGAATATCTACCGAGTTTTGCTGCCGTACAATAGTTACAGCCTACACTAGACCTCTGTGTCGTTCTGCACTTCCATTGCAACCACCTGGCGCTGGAATCAGTAAATTACAAATCGCTTCGGTTTTGTGACTTTGCTTAAGCTTTTCATTGTGCAAGCCATGATATCTCCAATTGAAATTTCGTAAGCTTTTCGCGTCGTACCTGAATGTGTACAAATATTTCTTCAGAAACTTGCCCTTAGTAAATTACCTTTTTCACACCAAGTTGAGATCCAGCAACATTTCCCACAGTTCGGAAATCTACAGATGCACAGCAAAAAACATTTTCCAACTCATAGCGGTGATGGTACAGCAACCAGTAATACGCGTTGAAGAAGCAAACAGTCTTGGTTGCAGGATCAGGCCTACATAGATCTGTCAACATGTCATCTATGTACGCCTGTTCCTGGTTTGCATTCACTGGACTATTTTGCATGCCTCAACAAGGACACAGTGCAGTGTTTCCGAATATTTAACGAGGGCAGTTACTCGAATTTTCTGGGATGTGTTGTACGGACTGTATACCTTGCCCCTAGCACCATCTAACATAAGCCAATCTAAAGATGCCTGAATGAGGCCGAATGTTTCACAGGTATATAAATAACAATTACAACCCTACAACCGAGACAATTTTTTTATACTCTTGCACAGCAGTCTCCTCTTAGTCAACATGACCTACAGTCGTCCCTCTCGGAATTTCCATACGACGACTTACGTACTGATCTGTAAATCATGCAAGGATATGACAAAAGCGATTTTTTTATTGCAGATCTGAGAAATGTGTAAATTGCTTTCAGTAGTGGCTCAGTTTGATTAATAAGGAATAGTATGTGTAATCATTCTAGTTGTAGCTCCATGCAAGTTACAACCTGCACACAGTAGTACGGAAGTATTAGAATTCTTAAACGTGAATTTATCACTGTCATGGGATTGGGAATAATCTTTCATTCACCTGATTAAGTTACCTAAAAATACAGTTATTGCTGTGACAAGGTGTACACTCTACCATACGTAAAACACGTAGAATTATGGATCTCTACAGGAGAAATAAATGCACAAAAAGAAACCCATATGCATTGGAAAATAGGGGAAATATTTCGCTAAGCAAGAATGTGATGAATTCAATAGCCAATTATTCAGATGAACTAATGGAAACTGAATTTTCTACCATGTGCCTAGATAAGCAATCACCTCAAATAACAATAAATGTTAGATCTGAACGGAGGTAAATCCACATCTGGAAGTGTTTCAGTGTGAACCGGAATCTCAACAGACATTTATTTGAAAACGTTCTATGTTCAACACAAAGCAACTTGATAGCTACTTCATTTATTACTCATCCTTTTTTTTGTCATCAGTCTTCTGAATGGTTTGACGCGGCCCGCCACGAATTCGTCACCTGTGCTAAACTCTTCATCTCAGACTAGCACTTGCAACCTACTTCCTTAACTATCCGCCGGATGTTTGCCAATCTCTGTCTTCCTCTACAGTTTTTGCCCTATACAGCTACCTCTGGTACCATGGAAGTCGTTCGATCATGCCTTAACATATCTCAAGTGTCCTGTCATCCTGTCTCTTTTCGTTATCAGTGTTTTCCACATATTCCTTTCCTCTCCGATTCTGCGCAGAACCTCCTCATTCTTTCCCTTATCAGTCCACCTAATTTTAAACTTTCGTCTATAGCACCACATCTCAAATGCTTCGATTTTCTTCTGCTCCGATTTTCTCACAGTCCATGTTCCACTACCATAAAATTCTGTACTCCAGACGTACATTCTCAGAAATTTCTTCCTCGAATTGAGGTCGCTATTTGATATTAGTAGACTTCTTTTCGCTAGGAATGCCCTCTTTACCATTGTTAGTCTGCTTCTGATGTCCTCCTTGCTCTGTTCGTCATTGGTTATTTTACTGCCTAGGTAGCAGAATTCCCTCTTCTACTTCGTAACCATCAATCCCGATGTTAATTTTCCCGCTGTTGTCATTTATACTACGGCTCATTACCTTCGTATTCCTTCGATTTACTCTCAGTCGTTACCCTGTACTCATTAGACAGTCGATTCCGTTCATCATGTAATTCTTCATCACTTTCACTCAAGATAGCGGCGTTATCAGAGAATCGAATTGTTGATATCCTTTCACTTTTAATTCTAATTCCACTCCTAAACCTTTCTTCTATATCCACCATTGCTTCCTCGATGTACAGATTGAAGAGTAGGGGCGACAGGCTGCAGCCATATCTTACACCCTTTTAATCCGAGCACTTCGTTCTTGGTTGTCCACTTTTATTATTCCCTCTTGGCTTTTGTACGTATTGTATACGACCAGTCTCTCCCTATGGCTTACCCCTATTTTTCTCAGGATTTCGAACATCTTGCACCGTTTTACATTGGCGAACGCTTTTTCCAGGTCGACAAGTCCTATGAACGTGTCTTGATCTTTCTTTAGTCTTGCTTACATTATTAATCGCAACGTCAGAATTGCCTCCCTCGTGTCTTTGTATTTAGGAAAGGTAAACTGATCGTCACCTAGCGCATCCTCAATTTTCTTTCCCATTTCTCTGTATATTATTCTTGTAAGCAACTTGGATGCATGAGCAGTTAATCTGATTGTGCGATAATTCTCGCAGTTGTCAGCTCTTGCCTTCTACGTAATTGTGTGGATGATGCTTTTCTGAAAGTCAGATAGCATTTCGCCACGATCATACATTCTATAGACCAACGTGAATAGTTGTTTTGTTGCCATTTCCTCCAATCATTTAGAAATTCTAATGGAATGTTATCTATCCCTTCTGCCTCAATTCATCTGAAGTCCCCTTTTAAATTCTAATTCTAATAATGGATCCCCTATCTCTTCTAAATCGACTCCTGTTTCTTCTTCTATCACACCAGACAGCAGCCAAATATCTCCCCTCATAGAGGCTTGAAATAAATTCTTTCCACAAATCAGCTCTCTCTTCTGCATTTAACAGTGGAATTCCCGTTGAACTCTTAATGTTATCACCCTTACTTTTAATGTCACGAAAGGTTGTTTTGACTTTCCTGTATGCTGAGTCTGTCCTTTCGACAATCATTTCTTTTTCGATGTTTTCACATTTTTCGTGCCGCCATTTCGTCTTAGCTTCAATGCATTCCTATTTATTTCATTCCTCAGCGACTTGTAGTTCCGTATTCCTGAGTTTCCCGGAACATTTTTGTACTTCCTCCTTTCATTGATCAGCTGAAGTATTTCTTCTATACCCATGATTTCTTCCAGTTACCTTCTTTGTGCCTATGTTTTCCTGCCCAAGTTCTATTTTGGCCCTTTTTAGAGGTGTCCACTCCTCTTCAACTGAACTGCCTACTGACCTCCTTATTGCCGTATCTGTAGCCTTAGAGAACTTCAAGAGTATTTCGTCATTCCTTAGTACTTCCGTATCCCACATATTCGCGTATTGATTCTTCCTGACTAATGTGTTAACCTTCAGCCTACTCTTCGTCAGTCTGTATCTGCTCCTGGTTACGCTTTACAATCCAGTATCTGATGTCGGAATCTCTGCCTGAGCATGATGTAATCTAATTGAATTCTTCCCGTATCACCCGGCCTTTTCAAAGTACAGTAGAGCGTGGATTATCCGAAGTAATTGGTGTACATGGGTGTTCGGAAAACTGGTTTGTTCGGATAATCGAACTTTACATGTTTATTTGCCAAAAAGAAGTACTATACAGTAAATTTATTCCTAAAAACAGGCATCTCTTTTAGTATTGCAAAGTAAAATACAAAGGCAACTTCAGTAGGAATATATAGTATGTGGCACAGTTTATTAAACAAAAATATATACATATTACATAGGCATTTTGCATGAACAATACACACAGTATACAAAATAACGTTTAAAAAAATCCTTTATTTTGGCCTGTCTAAGCAAGCCTACACGCTTACGAGCAGCTAAGTCACGTACTTTTTTCATTGCAGATATCTGAAACTGGTCACTTTCATCTTGGGCTTCAAACCATCGCAAGGCAGTATCTAAACAAGTGAACGCCTCAGAAGCTGTTGGTATACTTTCATCTTCATTTTCTGGAGCACTGATTGATGAGATGCTGGCGGCGTCGTCTTTATCAGTGACGATGTTTACAATCTCGCTGTCCTGCGTAATTTGGTGTCCTGGATCTGCATAATCGATATTCATCCATTCATGAATGTCTTCTTCATCACATTCGTGGCAATCTGTTTCTTTTAGCATATCGAGAATTTCGGACATATCATTCTGTTCGTCATTTTCAATCATACCTTGTGAATTTTCTTCTGTGTCCAAAATTTTATTCCAGGCTTTCTTCAAATTCTCTTCCTTTACACTGTTCCATGCTGCGCTGATCATGTAGGACGCGTCTTTCAAGTCAATATTCTTATGAATTTTTAAGAGACTTTCTTCTCCATCCTCTTCTCTTCCTAACAATAACTTACGCAACAATTATTTCCTGTGATATCGTTTGAAAGTCTCAATAACGCCTTGATCCATGGGCTGTAATAAGGAGGTTACGTTAGGTAGAAGAAATATTACCTTTATGAACTCGCCTTTTTCGTTTAAAATATCACATGACGGATGAGTTGGTGCATTGTCAAGGAGAAGTAGTGTTTTCTCCCTTTTCCCATTCTTTAGCTGATGGGCTTTTACAGAGGGTACGAAAACGTCCGGAACCCACTTCATAAAAATCCCACTATCCATCCAGGCACTCTTTTGTGAGGTGTACACAACAGGCAAGGCTGACATATTAACGTGCTTGAAACAACGCGGTTTTTTATTTTTACCAATGACGAACATAGGCAGTCGGTGACTTCCAGTAGCATTAGCACAAGCCAAAGCTGTAATATGGTCCTTGCTTGTTTTAGGACCAGGTGCTGCTAATTCATGACGTGAAACAAGAGTTTTTCTTGGTAAAGCGTTCCAGTTAAGTCCAGTTTCATCAGCATTGTAAACGTTTTCTAGAGCATAATCTTCTTCCATTAATACGTCGCTTAGTTTGACTTTGAAAGAATCAGCTGCTGACGAATCAGCCGACAGTTTTTCTCCCTGTATTGTAAGCTCACGAATGCTGTGTCTTGACTGGAAGCGTTTTAACCAGCCCGTGCTCGCTTTACAGTTCCAAGGCCCTCCAAGTGTTTCGTTGAACAGCATTGCCTTCTTACACAGAATGGGACCTGAGATAGGTTCTCCTTCCGATCTCTTTTGTATAAACCACTTGTAAACAGCATCATAGTTTTACGGCTTGTTGATCCATCAGTATAGTCAAGCATAGCTATAAAATTTGCTATGCTCGTCTTTTGTTTTTTTATATCCGTAATTGTCGACTTCCCCACCTTCTACTCATTGGATAAAGAGGTTGCAGATTCACCTTCCTCTAACCTTTTAATAATCTCGTACTTGTCCCTCATAGAAAGGACAACAAGTTTATGTTTCAGCATTTTGTATTGTCAAGTTCTCTTCTTCACGCAGCAGCACACAAGTGGTCGTAACAGAGAACAGAAGGTGACAGTTTGCACCGTGAGAAGCTCTTCTTGGGGGCGCGCAATCCTTCAAGCTGCGCGGAGCGGCACGCCTCAACTCTAGGCTGGCGCAGCTGTTTCTGTGAACAGCTTTGATACTGCCGCTACTTCTACTGCCAGTGCCAGCCGACAGATGTGTGCAAATTGTTGAAACACAGCGACTGGCGGCTTGGGCGGTCAGCAGCGTCTTGTGAAGGCCCCATTAGAAGCAATGTTCCGCCAGCGGTGGCCCAGCGCGGCGACTATTGTGGGAAACTTGGTTTGGGAGTGAGAGGATAATGGACGGAACTGTGGGAGAGTAACAGGCGCGAGCGAGTACACAGTTCGGTTAAGCGGTCGTTCGGATAATCGACGCTCTACTGTATAGAGCCGCCTATTGTGATCCTTGAACAGAGTACGCGCTGTTACTATCTGAAACCTGTTACAGGACTCAATGTCTTTCTCCTCTCTCATTTCTTATCCCAAGCCAATATTCTAACTTTTCTTCTACTCCTTCCCATACAACTGCATACCAGTCCGCCATAAGTAAAAGACTTTCATCCTCCTTTACATACTGTATTAACCTTTCAAAATAATCATACACTTTTTCCTATCCCTTCAAATGGCTCTGAGCACTATGGTACTCAACTTCTGAGGTCATTAGTCCCCTAGTCTACTGACTGGTTTGATGCGGCCCGCCACGAATTTCTTTCCTGTGCTAACCTCGTCTTCTCAGAGTAGCACTTGCAACCTACGTCCTCAATTATTTGCTTGACGTATTCCAATCTCTGTCTTCCTCTACAGTTTTTGCCCTCTACAACTCCCTCTAGTGCCATGGAAGTCATTCCCTCATGTCTTAGCAGATGTCCTATCATCCTGTCCCTTCTCCTTATCAGTGTTTTCCACATATTCCTTTCCTCTCCGATTCTGCGTAGAACCTCCTCATTCCTTACATTATCAGTCCACCTAATTTTCAACATTCGTCTATAGCACCACATCTCAAATGCTTCGATTCTCTTCTGTTCCGGTTTTCCCACAGTCCATGTTTCACTACCATACAATGCTGTACTCCAGACGTACATGCTCAGAAATTTCTTCCTCAAAGGCCGATATTTGATATTAGTAGACTTCTCTTGGCCAGAAATGCCTTTTTTGCCATAGCGAGTCTGCTTTTAATGTCCTCCTTGCTCCGTCCGTCATTGGTTATTTTACTGCCTAGGTAGCAGAATTCCTTAACTTCATTGACTTCGTGACCATCAATCCTGATGTTAAGTTTCTCGCTGTTCTCATTTCTACTACTTCTCATTACCTTCGTCTTTCTCCGATTTACTCTCAAACCATACTGTGTACTCATTAGACTGTTCATTCCGTTCAGCAGATCATTTAATTCTTCTTCACTTTCACTCAGGATAGCAATGTCATCAGCGAATCGTATCATTGATATCCTTTCACCTTGTATTTTAATTCCACTCCTGAACCTTTTTTTTATTTCCATCATTGCTTCCTCGATGTACAGATTGAAGAGTAGGGGCGAAAGGCTACAGCCTTGTCTTACACCCTTCTTAATACGAGCACTTCGTTCTTGATCGTCCACTCTTATTATTCCCTCTTGGTAGTTGTAAATATTGTATATGACCCGTCTCTCCCTGTAGCTTACCCCTACTTTTTTCAGAATCTCGAACAGCTTGCACCATTTTATATTGTCGAACGCTTTTTCCAGGTCGACAGATCCTATGAAAGTGTCTTGATTTTTCTTTAGCCGTGATTCCATTATTAGCCGTAACGTCAGAATTGCCTCTCTCGTCCCTTTCCTTTTGCTAAAGCCAAACTGATCGTCACCTAGCTCATTCTCAATTTTCTTTTCCATTCTTCTGTATATTATTCTTGTAAGCAGCTTCGATGCATGAGCTGTTAAGCTGATTGTGCGATAATTCTCGCACTTGTCAGCTCTTGCCGTCTTCGGAATTGTGTGGATGATGCTTTTCCGAAAGTCAGATGGTATATCGCCAGACTCATATATTCTACACACCAACGTGAATAGTCGTTTTGTTGCCACTTCCCCCAATGATTTTATAAATTCTGATGGAATGTTATCTATCCCTTCTGCCTTATTTGACCGTAAGTCCTCCAAAGCTCTTTTAATTTCCGATTGTAATACTGGATCCACTATCTCTTCTAAATCGACTCCTGTTTCTTCTTCTATCACATCAGACAAATCTTCACCCTCATAGAGGCTTTCAATGTATTATTTCTGCCTATCTGCTCTCTCCTCTGCATTTAACAGTGGAATTCCCGTTGCACTCTTAATGTTACCACCGTTGCTTTTAATGTCACCAAAGGTTGTTTTGACTTTCCTGTATGCTGAGTCTGTCCTTCCGACAATCATATCTTTTTCGATGTCTTCACATTTTTCCTGCAGCCATTTCGTCTTAGCTTCCCTGCACTTCCTATTTATTTCATTCCTCAGCGACTTGTATTTCTGTACTCCTGACTTTCCCGGAACATGTTTGTACTTCCTCCTTTCATCCATCAACTGAAGTATTTCTTCTGTTACCCATGGTTTCTTCGCAGCTACCTTCTTTGTACCTATGTTTTCCTTCCCAACATTTGTGATGGCCCTTTTTAGAGATGTCCATTCCTCTTCAACTGTACTGCCTACTGCGCTATTCCTTATTGCTGTATCTATAGCGTTAGAGAACTTCAAACGTATCTCGTCATTCCTTAGTACTTCCGTATCCCATTTCTTTTCGTATTGATTCTTCCTGACTAATGTCTGAGTCTATATCTGCTCCTGGGTACGCCTTACAATCCAGTATCTGATTTCGGAATCTCTGTCTGACCATGATGTAATCTAATTGAAATCTTCCCGTATCTCCTGGCCTTTTCCAAGTATACCACCTCCTCTTGTGATTCTTGAACAGGGTATTCGCTATTACTAGCTGAAACTTGTTACAGAACTCAATTAATCTTTCTCCTCTTTCATTCCTTGCCCCAAGCCCATATTCGCCTGTAACCTTTTCTTCTACTCCTTCCCCTACAACTGCATTCCAGTCGCCCATGACTATTAGATTTTCGTCCCCTTTTACATCCTGCATTACCCTTTCAATATCCTCATACACTTTCTCTATCTGTTCATCTTCAGCTTGCGACGTCGGCATGTATACCTGAACTATCGTTGTCGGTGTTGGTCTGCTGTCGATTCTGATTAGAACAACCCGGTCACTGAACTGTTCACAGTAACACACCCTCTGCCCTACCTTCCAATTCATAACGAATCCTACACCTGTTATACCATTTTCTGCTGCTGTTGATATTACCCGATACTCATCTGACCAGAAATCCTTGTCTTCCTTCCACTTCACTTCACTGACCCCTACTATATCTAGATTGAGCCTTTGCATTTCCCTTTTCAGATTTTCTAGTTTCCCTACCACGTTCAAGCTTCTGACATTCCACGCCCCGACTCGTAGAACGTTATCCTTTCGTTGATTATTCAATCTTTTTCTCATGGTAACCTCCCCCTTGGCAGTCCCCTCCCGGAGATCCGAATGGGGGAATATTCCGGAATCTTTTGCCAATGGAAATATCATCATGACACTTTCTTCAAATACAGACCACATGTCCTGTGGATACACGTTACGTGTCTTTAATGCAGTGGTTTCCATTGCCTTCTGCATCTTCATGTCGTTGATCATTGCTGATTATTCCGCCTTTAGGGGCAATTTCCCACCCCTAGGACAAGAGAGTGCCCTGAACCTCTATCCGCTCCTCCGCCCTCTTTGACAAGGCCGTTGGCAGAATGAGGCTGACTTCTTATGCCGGAAGTCTTCAGCCGCCAATGCTGATTATTTATCAGAATTTAGGCAGTGGCGGGGATCGAACCCGGGACCGAAGACGTTTTTGATTATGAATCAAAGACGCTACCCTTAGACCACGGGTCTAATCCCTAGAACTTAGAACTAGTTAAACCTAACTAGCCTAAGGACACCACACACAACCATGCCCGAGGCAGGATTCCAACCTGCGAAAGTAGCGGTCTCGCTGTTCCAGACTGCACCGCCTAGAACTGCACGGATACTTTGGCCGGCCCTATTCCTTCAACTTCAGCTTGCGACGTCGGCATGGTTCAAATGGTTCAAATGGCTCTGAGCACTATGGGACTTAATATCTGAGGTCATCAGTCCCCTATAACTTAGAACTACTTAAACCTAATTAACCTAAGGACATCACACACATCCATGTCCGAGGCAGGATTCGAACCTGCGACAACCTGCGACCGTACTGGTCACGCGGTTCCAGAATGAAGCGCCTAGAACCGATCGGCCACTCAGGCCGGCACGTCAGCTTGTGTACCTGTCGGTGTTTGTTTGCGGTCGATTCTGATAAGAACAACCTTGTCATTGAACTGTTCACAGTAACACACTCTCTGCCCCACCTTTCTATTCATAACCAATCCTACTCCCGTTATACAATTTTCTGCTGCTACAGAGCCGGCCGGAGTGGCCGTGCGGTTCTAGGCGCTGCAGTCTGGAACCGAGAGACCGCTGCGGTCGCAGGTTCGAATCCTGCCTCGGGCATGGGTGTGTGTGATGTCCTTAGGTTAGTTAGGTTTAATTAGTTCTTAGTTCTAGGCGACTGATGACCTTAGAAGTTAAGTCGCATAGTGCCCAGAGCCATTTGAACCATTTTCTGCTGCTACAGATATTACCTTATACTCATCTGACCAGAAATCATGCCGTCCGCAGTGGTCGAGCGGTTCTAGGCGCTTCAGTCTGGAACCGCGCGACGGCTGCGGTCCCAGGTTCGAATCCTGCCTCGGGCATGGATGTGTGTGATGTCCTGAGGTTAGTTATGTTTAAGTAGTTCTAAGTACTAGGGGACTGATGACCTCAGATGTTAGGTCCCATAGTGCTCAGAACCATTTTTTGAACCAGAAATCATTTTTTTCGTTCCACTTCACTGCACTGACCCCTACTTTATCTAGATTGAGGCTTTGCATTTCGCTTTTCAGATTTTCCAATTTCCCTACCACGTTCAGGCTTCTGACATTCCATGCCCCGACTCGTAGAACGTTATCCTTTTGTTGATTATTTAATCTTTTTCTCATGGTAACCTCCCCCTTGACAAATCCCTCCCGAAGATCCGAATGGGGGAATATTCCGGAATCCTTTGACAATGGAGAGATCATCATGTATCCTGTGGATACACGTTACGTGTCTTTAGTGCAGCGGTTTCTATTGCCTTCTGCATTCTCATGCCATTGACCGTTGCTGATTCTTCCGCCTTTAGGGGCAGTTTCTCACCCCTAGGAGAAGAGAGTGCCCTCATTCATAGCAGACTAAGCGCACGAAATCGACTACTGGATCTGACTGCCTTTGTGCTGTTCGAACCGCTTACACATAGTGAAACGAGCATACGTACTCGTTTCTCATTGGTTGGCCTTACAGCTCGCCATAGTGGTTTACTTTAAATATCCCTTCCTCCAAGTCCGTCAAATGCTATTGTACATTACGTGATCGATTGCTTGGTGCAAAACATCTTTGCAGGTTGCATGTGCTGTAGAATATGCAGAAAAAATAATTGCGCAAGTGTAATTTTGATAAGCAATTTTTCATGTTGAAGTATTGTGTAGTAATGGACTTAGACTGTTTTTAATTTTTTCTCTACGACTAAAACAAAATGTATCTGTTCCACGCCGAACACATCACATCTGTCAATCATAATCTGAAAGAAACAGACGTGATATACCACGAGGTCCCCTTTTGAGGTTACTGTTGCATGGGGTCAATTAAAATAAATATGAATGCAAATATTTTTAGTAGCTGTATGTCCGATTACGCTGTATCGTAAACGGCTGGCCCTGACTAGTTTTTGTACGCAATCTGACTGCATGTAACAACCACAAAGAATGAAATGAAAATTTTCGTTAACACAATTAATTAATTAAGCCCCCAGCAACTATAAAACCTACGAAACAACAAGCACAAGTGTAGCTGTTCTGTATGTGGTAGTATGACTCAACGCACATCTGGCACGGTTCTTCTTCAACAAGACAAGAATTTTTAAATATCATTTATACTGACGTGATAAAAGAAAATTATAAATACTATAATTGTGCAATAAACCCAGAATTACACTCTAATACAAGAACCCACGCCAGATGCTTTGTTGACTGAACCTGTAATGAAGCATTATTCAGGACACACAAATAATAAGAAAATAAAGAACAGTAGTTAGTTACCTTAATTTATATTGACGAAAAGCACTCAGATCATTACAATATCTCCATTGGAACAACACCTGCTATCTCTCCCATCAAACCACTGCATGAAACATGGAACAACACTCTCCACTACCACATCTCACTCTGACTTCACGACATGCAGTCACCACCACAACTTCTCGGCAAGAACTGCCTGTCGCTGCGTCTCAATAATCACTGCCAGTGGAGGCGGCGGAACAATACTCTCTGGCGCGATTTTTGGCGCTGTGGCTCAGTGTAGCCACCTTTCATATGCCCTTCCTCCACGGGCTAGAATTTGATGGTATTTTTGCCAGCATTGGTGGCGAAAATACCACCAAATTCGTCAAAAAAAATACAGACAAAAATAAAAGATAATATTAATACGTAAATATCATATAACTAGATAAAATTTTGGCTTTGCACTGACCTTTCAATAGCCTAATATATAAAATACACTAAGCAATACAAATTCTTTCATACATATGACTTTACATAATAGTTTACACAAATATCATGTGGTTAAACAATTCAATCGATAGCGTCAGCAATGACGAATATGAGCAGGTAAGAGTCTTATAACTTTTCACAAACAGTAATACAGAAAAAATCAGTTTATACAAATATTCAAATAAAATGTTTTCATAACAAGTGGTTGACAGTTCCAGCAGTAGCACCCACCAATGTTGAGTAGGTGCAGACACCATCAGGTGACATCATTTCAGTAGAAGCAGTCCATCAGTGGCACCCAGCAATGTTGAGTAGGTGCAGACAGCAAGAAGTAACATCATTTCAGTAGAAGCAGTTCCATCTGTGGTACCCAGCAATGTTGAAGAGGTACAGACAGCAAGAAGTAACATCATTTCAGTAGAAGCAGTTCCATTTGTGGTACCCAGCAATGTTGAAGAGGTACACACAGCAAGAAGTAACATCATTTCAGTAGAAGCAGTTCCATTTGTGGTACCCAGCAATGTTGAAGAGGTACACACAGCAACAAGTCACATTTCTCAGTAGAAGCAGTTCATCAATGGCACCCAGCATTGTTCAGTAGGTGCAGACATCGACAGATGACATCATTTCCATAGAAGTAGCTCCATCAGTGGCACCCAGCATTGTGGAGTAGGTGCAGACTCCAACAGGTGACATAATTTCAGTAGAAGCAGTCCATCAGTGGCACCCAGTAATGTTGAGTAGGTGCAGACTCCAACAGGTGACATCATTTCAGTAGAAGCAGTCCATCAGTGGCACCCAGTAATGTTGAGTAGGTGCAGACTCCAACAGGTGAGATCATTTCAGTAGAAGCAGTCCATCAGTGGCACCCAGCAATGTTGAGTAGGTGCAGACAGCAGTCCATAATATTCACTATCACTGCTCACACAGTTCATCAGCAGAAATTAAACATGTCCTAGTGGCACCAATCATGTAGAAAAAGTACAAGTAACAGTCCATAATTTCACCATCACTAATCAGACAGTTCAAGCATGAACAATAGTTTGAATGCACATACAAATGCTTTTACAATGCTCTTACACTAAACATACAAATCATAACAAACACACAAATGATATCAGATAATTGTCATATTACTATTACAAATACACAAACATCAGTAAACCTATAATATTTATGGGTGTCAGTGCAAGCCACTACAAACAAATAAAATAATATTTAGGAGATAGGTGGGTAGGATTAGGAAAGGAAAACACACCAAACACACTCACTCATCTTTCATCCACATTAAGTACTACTGTGTAATTGACTAGTGTTAACTGTGTAAACCCACTTCTGTCAAAATTTCATGTTCATCATGTGTATCAAGTAATAGTGGCAGCAATGTATAACAGTCAATAATAGTTAGGTCAACGTCATAGTCATCATGTCAAGACCAATGTTTGCCAAGCCAGATCAAAATGTACGGTTGCTGAACAACTGTCAGTGTGCCAAGATATGCAACTTCCTCTCTCCAAAAAAAAGTACATACTGCTTAGTGATTTAACAAAGTGTGTGTAGACAATCTTCCTTCCATTTTAGTGCTCTAGTCTGCTATCTTCATCCTCCTTGTTCCATATAGACCAACAACAAAAAAAAAATATGCACCTCACTTATTTTACCTCTTATACACCATAACTCCAATCAACTTCATATAATCTCAATACCTCCATAATACCTCTTCAATACGTCGATACATATAAACCTTATTGCCAGTATCATTTCACTTCCATAACAACTCTTTCCTCTAGTCAGTCTCCTCGATCGAGTACAGATAAAATCCTAATGCAAACCTCCTCATCCCATACAATCCGAAGACACACTGTCAACACACAACCTCTGTGTAATCCATCTGACCAAAATCTTCTACTCATTATGAATTATAAACAAAGAATGCATACATGACCTCTAACAGACTTAGTTCGAATAACTCTCAGTAATTAAGTACGATTACGGAGTGTGAATGATCCTAATATTTCACAGTGTGTACACCACTTCAAGAATTATGGCAAACAGAAGCAAACATGTGGAGTATTTCTTGTGTCAAGTGTCACTTCCTATTTCAATTGCTCACGAAAAATGCAGTGTAATAACTGTGTTGGTATGTCATGTCGTTAGCTTCCTTCCTATTGGCATACATTTATACAGCTTTCATAAAACCTGCAGCTCATGTGACTTCTATGATGTTTCTTGTACTAAAGTCGCCCGTCGAATTACTGCAGTTCATTTTCTTATGTTAAAATATAAAGCACTGAGCGTAAGCAAAACAAGCAACAGCGAGTAAATATACCAGTAGTGAACAGAATGTCAACAAGTGGATGCAGCACAATTTCTATAACGAGGCTTCGCCAAGCGAACAATCCGTAACCCATACCACAGCGTAACCCACACTCCATGTCCGTACACTGTACATCAGCATTGCTATATACCAAATTAAAGTATAGTTATGACAACAAGCAGAAATGTGTAAATGTGCAATCCATACGCATAGCAGTAAACATATATCTTACGTACTAAACAGGTCATTAGCATCGTATCTTAATAAGTAAACATGAAGGCGCAAGCAGATAAATCACAAAGTATAACTTACATACCTAACCACATCAGCATAATTAATCAGGTGACAATTATAATTTAAATAAATAGGCACAGCAGGCACATAATTAAAAATATGACATCAGTGAAAAAGCAGTGCAGCCAAGCGATGCATAATATACACAAGTTACAACCTAGTTCATTAATATTCATTGTCAAAATCAGTTAACGTACGCAAGCACGTCGCTTCACAAGTAAATTCATAGAACATGAAATTAGTACAAAGTATGAATCACGTAATCGCGAGCAGCAAATTACGTCTAAAGTACGTACCTAAGTGGAAATATGTTACCTGAAAAATAAACTCAATTAATAATTACCTTTTTAGTTTATTACTTTCTTCTTCGAAATGACATTTTTCCTGAAATTTTCTCGATAGCAAGTCGTCTTAACGTCGGACACACATAGAATTTACCTGAAGTTCTTAAATATCTTATAGAACCGTATCCTGAAAAATACTGAACGTTAGTAACATAATTTATCAAGTCATTATAGCTTTATACTGATTTTATTCGGAGAAGGACTGTGTATTTGTTTACGGCTGCCAGTGCATTCGCACTGAGCGCTCGATCAGCTGTAGGCGCGTGACGTAGGAAGTGATTGTTTGCGGTCAACGACTGCCTTGGGCGGCGCGCAGACTTGACTGTTGCTTTGAGTATCTGCCGCCGCCAAAACACAGCGCGGTGTCCTTGTACTCTCTGCGTGTTTACATGTAGCTGTTAGTTTCTCACAAGTATGTCATTCTACAAAAATTTTTCAAAAGTATATCATTCCACAAAAATTTTAACGTTAGATATATGATGTATTCCCTTAGAGCGTCGTGATTTAAGAGTTTCTACTTCGACAGTGTTATCATGAATAATTTTGCGAATTCTATATGGGCCGTTATAAAGCAGAAAAAATTTGCGACACAAGCCTTTTCCTTTGTGAGACAAACGATGAGCCTTAATTAACACCTTCTGACCAACTGACAAGATTTTTAAACGACCAGGACGCTTTGCTGATTTCACTCTTCTAGCAACCGCAGATGCAATATTTTGTACAGCCAGATTCACAACTTCAGAATGCCGCAGTTTCCATGAAGGCGGGAAAGGAACGATTTCAGAAACGCGATTTGTCGGTGCTTTGTTTTTTAATATCAGTATAGGCGGTAAAGAAGTTGAGTCATTAGGAAGTTCATTCAGAATGTTTTGAAAAATATGAAGATACTGATCCCAAGTTCTGTGATTCTGATGACAATAAAGACGACACAATTTATTGATTTCCTTCATCCATCTCTCTGAAGCGTTAGATTGGGGGTGAAAAAGTGAAATGAAAATTGGTTTAATTTTACGACGCCGTAGAGTACGAAGCCAAATTTTAGAACGAAACTGTGATCCATTATCTGATATAACCTTATCAACATGACCAACTTCTTTAAGAAAATGTTTGATGAAAGCGTTAGATACTGAACGAGCTGTTGCTTTGCGTAACGGTGTAAAACACACATATTTTGATGTCAACTCCACTGCTACGAAAATGTACGCAAAACCATTAGTAGAACGAACCACTGGACCGAACAAATCAACTGCAGCCATGTCCTTTAATTTTGCTGGAATGATAGGAAACAGCGGTGCTCTGTGAGAAACTGTCGGCGGCTTAGCCTTTTGACATAATTTGCATTTGGCAAGAACAAATCGAATAGTTTTTCCATATTATTGAAGTAGCAATTTTCTCGTAATTTATGAAAGCATTTTCTGGGACCAAAGTGTGCATAACTGAAATGCGTATACCAAATCAACTTATTAACCCACTCATCAGGAATACAAACTAACCAAACAGAGTTGTCAACCGATTTTCGTTTAAAAAGGATGTCGTTGCGAACTAAATAATGCTGTCTAATCGCTACGCTTTCCTTTCTCCTCCACTTCTCCTTAATGTCCTTCCAGATTGGATCCTTATTTTGCTCTTTAGCGATGTCCTGGAGCGAAGACGAAATAAAGTTCTCAAACGCAACACCTTGAATATACATCAAACAATAATTGTTTTCCTTGCAGTCCTCTTCAGCACTTTGTTTCAAACCCATAGGTGCACGTGATAAAGCATCAGCAACAATATTTGAAGAACCCTGTATGTAAACAATACTAAAGTCAAATTCCTGTAGGTACAACGCCCATCGTGACAATCTGCCATGAGTTAATTTTGTCGACATAAGAAATTCCAGAGCTCGATGATCGGTGTAAACCTTAGTATGTCTGCCAAACAAAAATGTGCGAAATTTTGTAAAAGCCCAAACAACAGCCAAAGCTTCAAGTTCCGTAATCGAATAATTCTTTTCTGATTTAGAGAGAACACGACTTCCAAATGCAATAGTTTTCTGGACTACAACGCCGTTTGCTTCTATCTCTTGAAATAAATGTGCACCTAGGCCTTTGTATGATGAATCCGTCGCCAAACAAAAATCTTTAGATAAATCCGGGTGTGAAAGAAGTGGAGCAGCAACTAAAGCATCACGAAGTTGTTCAAATTCTGACTGAGCTTCCTCATCCCAACACCAATTAGATTTCTTTCCAGATAGATCACATAAACGAGGTGTGGCCAAATCGTACAATTTAACAAAGCGTCTAAGAAAATTACAGACACCAAGAAAACTACGAACATCACGTTTTGTGGTAGGAACAGCATAATTACGAATAGCGTCAAGTTTTTCTGGATCAGGAAGAATACCTTCTGTAGAAATAATGTGACCGAGAAATTTCACCTGAGAACGACCAAATTCGGATTTTTCTAGGTTCACTGTAATGCCAACTCTTGCAAAGATACGTAATAATGAATCCAAAATTTTTTTGTGCTCACTCCAAGAATGTTTAGCAATAAGAATGTCGTCAACATATGAAGTAATATTGTCACGAAGATAAACAGGTAAAATTTCGTTTAAACTACGAATGAATGCTGCTGAAGATACAGTAAGTCCAAACGGTAATTTCCGAAACTGGTAACAGTTACCAAAGGCTAAAAATGCAGTATATTTTCTACAATCAGGGTGGAGTTCTATTTGCCAAAAAACTTGCGCGCATATCAATCGTGGATAAAACTTTAATTCCATGAAAATGTTGAAGAAGTTCATCTAAATTTTGTGGACGGTCAGTTTCAGGAATGATGATATTATTTATCTGTCTGGAATCCAGAACCAAACGAATCGACCCATCTTTTTTAAGAACAACGTGTAATGGGCTGGTATAAGGACTGACTGCAGGCTCAATAATGCCCTGATCTAACATGTACTGAAGTTCATTCTTAACCTTGTCTCTGTAAGCCAAAGGAATAGCGTACGTTTTCCTGCGAAATGGTGTGTGTTCTTTTACTTTAAATAAATATTGTAAGCCTTGTATAGTTCCTGTGTGATGACTAAATACTGTAGCATGTGAAGTCAAAATGTGGTGCAGCTCTTCTCTTGCAACCTCATCTGGCACTTCAGCTTTCTTAACCTTTTCATTAATTAGTTCTTCGCTATTAATTATATCATCCATCGCGTCTCTGTATCTATTGTCATTGTCATGAATAAACACATTGTCGTCATAATGCTCAACGAAAACATCAGAAGTAAGAAACCTTAAACATTTTGTATCTGACTCAGATCTTGTTAAACACTCTAAAAATTTCAAACATTTCGGCATTCCGGCAACAGTCAAATTCACACTTCCTTCTTTAAAGTTCAAAATTGCCTTATGAGCGTTAAGAAACTCCATACCTAATATAATTTGTGTACTGAGTAATGGAACAATAATAAAATTAGCAGAAAATTCGTATCCTTGACAGTTGAAATTTAGGTTGGTCTGTTGTTTAACTTCTACACCCTTTCCAGAAATCGCTCCTCGAATTGTAGTTTTAGAAATAGGTAACACAGGACAGGCAATAGTTCTTTCACATATACGAAAAACTGATTCACTAATGACATTCAATGGGCTCCCAGAATCTAAAACTGCAGTGAACTTATTCTTACCCACACATACTTCAATAACAGGATGTAAAAATACGTCTACATTATTTTCCTTTTCGTCTAACAAAATGTCTCTCATGTCTTCCAGGCGTACGTAGTGTAAAGCCGTAGTGTCATTACTTTCTGAACCGTCTATATTGCTGCCAGAAGCCGAAGCTGCTAGTCATTGTCGATTGTTTGCGTCACGTCTTTGATTATTCGCGTCATTTCGCGGATCCATTTCTACGATTTGCACTTGCCTCTCTGAAGTTCTGTCACGTGGAGGATGCCAATTAGGTCCCTCCTGTCTGTTAGATACAAATTATTGGTTGTGTCTGTTATTAAAATTTCTGTTTTCCTGTCTGTCTGCATAGCTACTTCTTGTGTAATTTCGACTGTCACTTCTGAAATTATTGTTGTATCTACTACCCTGATTATTTCTGCAGTAAGAATTTCTATTACTGTTTGAATAATTTCTGTCTTGATAATACCGATTACTGTTTCCGTATGATTGATCATTCCGGTACGAATTACCGTTATTATAATTGTCTGTGTAATTTCTGTTAGAACGTCTGTTATTGTCATAGGGCTGGTATCTATTGTCCTGTCTGTTACGTCTGTCATTCTCAAAGTTCCCCATATAACGCCCGTTCCGATCACTATCCCTTTTCTCTGAAAATCTATTGTAATTACTGTTACTGAAAAAGTTACAAGAAGTGCCGTCATCGTTGTCATGCTCAAGTTCTTGCAACAAAGTCTTAAAGGTCTCAATGTCGTCTTTACATCTTCCGGCTAAAGCAATTTGTCTTATGGATTGTGGCAGCTTCGTTAAACAAATGCGAATTAATTCAGTCGGGCTATAAGGATTGGAAAGGAACTGATTCTTTCGAATCATGTCTTCAAAATATTCCGCTGGCGTGCGGAACTCAGACTGTTTGAAATTACGCTGCATAATGAGACTGTGTTTGACTCTGTCTTGCGTGTTTTCGGACCAATATGCCGATAGAAATGCATGATAAAAATCATTTAGGCTATTACAATCTCTAATGAGTGCGCGCATCCGCGTCGCCGGTTCGTTTTCTAAATATCCACACATAAATTCCAGTTTGTGACTTAGTGGCCAATTTGGTGGGAGTGCGTACATAAATTGATCTAACCATGCACATGGATGTATGTCAATCTTAGAATTGCGGAAGATCTTAAATTTCCGAACAGTCAAAAAGTGTTTATAGTCAAAGTTTTCGCCTCGTGGCGACAAAGACCTACCGCGTCTGTCCCAGTCCCAATGTCGATTATTGTCAAGTTCGCGCGCCTGGCGCTCTCTTGTTGCATCCCGTAAATGAAACAAATTATTTTCTTCAAACCCCTCTGGTATCTGTGATTCTAAATTTCTTTTGCCGTATTTTCCTACGATTTCGCCTTCAATTTGTTTGACTTGCTTTTTTAATGCCTCAAATTCCCTTTTCACGGGTTCATTAAATTTTCCCTGATCTTCACCATGTTTACTTATGCTCTGGTACTCTTCGGTTTCTGAAAATGGCAATGGAGCTGTGTCATCTGAATCTCTGTCCCCATTTAAACTAAGATTTGTCAATTTATCTGAAATCTCCTCCACTCTTTCCGATAAGTCACCAATTTGTTCTTTCTGTTTATTTACGTCTTCCGTAAGTGTCGCGACTCGCGTTTCAGTATTAACGCATTTAGTAGTTAACTGTTCATACTGTTGTGTTAGGTTATTTAGTCTGTCATTTGGTACGGATTCCTCGATTCTCTCAAATATTTCTTCCTTATCTTTTGCACGTTGTAAATTTAACTCTGAAAATTTCTTTACTATCACGCGATCTCTTTCTTCCTGTTCTCTATCCTGTTCCCTTTGTCTAATCTCTACTGCAACTAATCTATTATTGTGAGCATTCAAAATCGGTTGTAATTCTTCTCGAATTTCTTTCTTTAATTCATCTTTCATGTTTTTGAAACATGTCCCTATTCGTGAGTCTAACCGTGTTTCCAAAGTTCCAATCTCTGTTTTAAATTCAGATCCCAACTGTGATCCCAATGAGTCTAACCGTGTTTCCATTGTTTCCCTATCTGCTTTTAATTCAGATCTAAACTGAGTTTGCATTGTTCCCATATCAGTTTTAATTGTTCCTATTTGTGATTCTAACCGAGATCCCAAATTTAATATTGCACTCATCAACTGCTCCGTGTTAAGTTGTTCGAAATTCTTTTCGCCCCTAACATTTCCCACAAAACTAACTTCCTTCTGCATAACCATAAAGGTATCTGTGTTCGATACTGTTTCAGAATCTTCTATCGTTAATCTCGTATTCTGTGAATTTTCTGATTGAGAAAAATTTTGAAATGGTTCCGGACTATTTTCCCGACTTATTAAATTGTTTTCCACTTCATTATTCATCATACTGTTCGCCTGTGTTGGCGAGTTCGCCATGTCAACAATTTCGTCATTCTGACTATCCATCATTTTTGCCTTTTTCATCGATCGCGTAATCATTTACAAAATATACAAAACTCGTCACTATATGATAATTGCACACAATGACACTTTATCTCCAACAATACCATTCACACGAAATGTTTCCTTCAAACACGATTGACAAACAATTGAAATAATTGCACTAAATCGTCAAACGCGTATACAAGACAACAAAATTAAATTATGAAATACCATTAGAAGACTGACAATTACCAAATCTACACATGCAATCTAGACTACAATTACTACTCTACAAATTACTGCAACAATACTACTGTCTACTATTTTTACAATCAGAAGATTCCAAGGGACGATCCGAAGCAGCGGTCGCCACGTGCATGGGGGTCAATTAAAATAAATATGAATGCAAATATTTTTAGTAGCTGTATGTCCGATTACGCTGTATCGTAAACGGCTGGCCTTGACTAGTTTTTGTACGCAATCTGACTGCATGTAACAACCACAAAGAATGAAATGAAAATTTTCGTTAACACAATTAATTAATTAAGCCCCCAGCAACTATAAAACCTACGAAACAACAAGCACAAGTGTAGCTGTTCTGTATGTGGTAGTATGACTCAACGCACATCTGGCACGGTTCTTCTTCAACAAGACAAGAATTTTTAAATATCATTTATACTGACGTGATAAAAGAAAATTATAAATACTATAATTGTGCAAGAAACCCAGAATTACACTCTAATACAAGAACCCACGCCAGATGCTTTGTTGACTGAACCTGTAATGAAGCATTATTCAGGACACACAAATAACAAGAAAATAAAGAACAGTAGTTAGTTATCTTAATTTATATTGACGAAAAGCACTCAGATCATTACAATATCTCCATTGGAACAACATCTGCTATCTCTCCCATCAAACCACTGCATGAAACATGGAACAACACTCTCCACTACCACATCTCGCTCTGACTTCACGACATGCAGTCACCACCACAACTTCTCGGCAAGAACTGCCTGTCGCTGCGTCTCAATAATCACTGCCAGTGGAGGCGGCGGAACAGTACTCTCTGGCGCCATTTTTGGCGCTGTGGCTCAGTGTAGCCACCTTTCACTGTTCCTTTTGTTTACTTTTTTTTTTTAATCTGCGTAAATGATCTTCCAGTTGCGTAAATAAAATGTGTATTATCTGTCCTTGTCGCTAGTGATACAAATACAAAAAAAAAATTAGTACCTACTACTCTTACTAAAATGGCAGCTACCGAAATATTTATAAAATCAAGGCAAACTGAGTATCATCAAATGTTGACAAGGTTCGATGTAAACGTTTCAGTACTTCTCGTAGCACTAAAAGAGCTATATATATATATATATATATATATATATATATATATATATATATATACTCGTCAGGGAGTTTTGAAGTAATTTCCCGCCGGAGGTTCGAGTCCTCCCTCGGGCATGGATGTGTGTGCTGTCTTTAGGGTAAGTTAGTTTAAGTAGTGCGTAAGTCTAGGGACCAATGACCTTAGCAGTTTTGTCCCTTAGAAATTCACACACATTTGAACATTTTTTATAAGTAATTAATTCTGCAGAACTCAACTTTTCAGTTGCTTCAATATAATTTGCAGTTGCTGAGTCAAAAGAAACAAATCTCGCGAGTGATACAAATATAGGGAAAAAACAGTAGCACTCAGTCCCCTCACTTAAGCGCCAGTAACGAAATAGGAAAAAAATCAACAGTTGTTACGGGGAAAATGGATTATCATTAAATTTTGGCAGGGCTCGGTACAAACAATTCAGTATCTTCGATAGAAGTACACTATAAAAATAGTATACTCAAAAAACGAAATACTAGAGGAGGATATGGCACAGTTTATGATGCACAAATAAATCACAAACTTAATAGGGAAGGTTGCATCTCACAATCAGTGCAACTCGTACATTGGCAGAACACACAATTACTAGTATAGGTGATTAAAAACACACAAATAAATTTGCTCATCATATTTCAGTTCACTAATGAAATACGCCGAATTTTCTCCAGATAGTCAACTCTCTCGTTAAATTTTTTTTTAATTCTAATTCTGACAGACAGCTGTAGACGTTGTGTTGAATGTAGCAATCAACTTGTTGGCACCGTATTTTCTGTATACTAAAATGTATTGATTACGTCTAGTGATAATTTTCGAATATTCTTCAGAGTGGTCTTTAAAAAGACTTGCCGGGTGTCTTCAACATGCGGCGAAATCAAGGTGAATCCACGTCCAATCGTTGTGGGATTGGGCAGCCATCCCCCATTACAGATGTCTGATGGTGTAGGCTTAGCAGACCGGTAAAACAGGACAGGTGGCGAACTGTGACGGAAACAAACATCGGAATTCAATGCTGGCCAGAGTACAAGTTTGTCTGAACACATAGTGGACCGAACACTTCTAAAGATGGACTTAAACAGCTGATGACCTACATTCTCGCTGATGACCTACGTTTTGGCTGATGACCTACCCAACGTTAACAACACGACATAGGCAACTGCGACTGAAGTAGCGAAGTGAACATCGCCACTGAACGACGACGCAGTGGCAGAGCGCAGCATGGTGCTGAATCCCGATACCTTCTTCACCATGTCTATGGGACGCCGTGAGTCTGTCGTCATCCTGGGGAGCAGCTTCTTGACGCCTGTACCACGGGACGGAGACAAGCTGTCGGCGGTTCCATTATGCTCCATGATGCACATTCACGTGGGCATCCGCGCGTCCAGTGGAACTCGTGCAAGGTACCATGACGGCCAAGGAGTATTGCAGACCATGTATACCCCTTCAGGACGATCACTTTTCCCGACGGCAGTGCATTTTACAGCAAGATCATGCACCATGTCAGAAGGCCAAAAGCGTGATGAAGTGGTTCGAGGAAGACAGTGGCGAGTTCCAGTTGATATGCTGGCCCCACAACTCGCCAGATGTGGACCAGATCTGACACATCTTTGTTGTGATTGAACATGGCGTCAGAACTCATCGTCCCCCTCTCCCCGTATTTACAGGAATTATGTGACTTGTGTGTCCAGATGTGGTACCAACCCCTTCTAGCGACCTACCAATGCCACCACGCTTCCATGTCACGACTCGTCGCGTGCCAAAGGTGAACATGCTGGCTCTGAGGTAGGTGGTCATAATGGTTTGGTCGGTCTGTGTATCTAGCTCTTGGATACAAATATACATTCAGGTCTGTGTATCTAGCTCTAGGATAAACTATACATTCTTACTTTTTTCCCTATCCTACAGCACCCAATCTATTGTATCCAAGGAATTGGACTAAAATGTAATGGAATTCGATGTAAAAAAGGAATCCCCTCATTAGTCAGACGCTGAGTTTACTACTTGCTGCTCCTTACGTCAAAATCACTATTACAATAAAAAAGTAATTGAGATTAATCCGTTGCACATTTTGTTATACAACTATATGTTTATATATTTTTCGTGTTGTTTCCCACGTACTAGTTGCTATCCTTTTTACCATTCTTCATTGAGATGATTCTCATGGTAGGGAATGACTCATTATGTCCTCGAGTTGTGTGGCAATGTGACACAGTCGTGTGAAACGTGCACCCACCTGTTTTTGTTGTTAAAAACGTGGGTTGCGTTGGGTTGTCCTACATGATTTGTCGTATTTTTTTGACCAAAGAGTCGCACACGTTCCGCTTAAGGAGTTACATTTCGTATTGTAAAATTATACTGCTGCTACTACTGGAATTACTGGAGTCAGTTATTCCTTTATTTGTTGATTTATCAGTTCATGAATACCTATGTAGATTGCGTGCGAGCGTATGTAGTGAGATGAAATGAGCGTTCGACATTTATGGCCGGGAATCTGGGGAGTTCGCCCTCCAGATGCAATTCTTTTTCGTTTGAATCCGGTGATTTGAGCGTCGATGATGATGGTCTGATGATGATGAAAATATACACATCCAGTCTCGAGAAAATGACCGTCTCGGATGGGAATCGGACGCGGCGCCCCGTAATCGAGAATCAGGAATGAGCTGCTGATGTATATACATTAAGACATAGCTAAGGGAGGTCACCTTTAGTACATCTAGAACGAAGCGATATAACGAAGTGCCATACCTTCTGAGCTATAGCGATCAGTGTGGAGAATTTTATGACGTCCGCAAATAACTTTTGTGACACTGGAAAGAGCATTCATAACATGTGTAGAACGCAATGAAACAGTAACAAGATAAAAATGCCGCCTACACCCGTACCTCCGTTAGAGAAAGAAAAATATCTACTCTACTGTATCACAAGTAGTGAAAGACTCTGAAAGACGTTCGCCATTTTTCATACGCTTTCGTAATTTTGTCTTTCCGTGATTCTTATTTGATGTAATTCAGCTTTGATCAATATTTTATCATATGCTTTTTCTGAGGGACGAATTGAGTGGCACACTTGATTTGACAGTTTTTTTCTATCGCTTACTAAGATTAGCAGCGTCATTCCTTTCCAGTACCAAGTGCTGCTTTTGCTGCCTGCCTGAGGTGGGATCAGTGCTAAGCAAACGCTCCGAAGAGGAGGGAAAAGTGGAATAAAAATAGAGTGAGTGTGCCGTTCGCATAAGCTAAAAAATCGCACTCTTTTTTTACAAAATCCATGTGCTCTTTTACGGAGGCTGATTTAGTGAAACAATACTTGGTACTTGCAACTGAACGTTTATATCCACTTCACGTAAAGCGGTTCTACGTGGTCCTTTGATAAAACACGACAACCGCACTCCCACACAGGTTACGGAGCACTATCCAGCTTCCAAATTCTTCGTGAAGAATTTGTGGCATATTCTTTAGCGCTCTGTGGAAGTGCAGATATCACAGGCACACAGCTGAATGTTCTCAGCAACAGTGTGGAAAGTGCAGGTTTGTTGCCAATTTATTAGTTTGTATGTCCACAGACGGAGCGCCAGAGATGTTAGAATGTAAATTAGGATTCCTAACGCATCTGAAAGGAAGATGAAAAAGCTTCCCGTACCCAGTTCGCGTTGATCTGCAGCTTGAAGTGTCTATGGTGGGAGAGGGAACATAACGAGAGTCTAGATTTCTCCAAGAATTTCTCTCAGGATCGATTTCCACCTGTGCACAGGCCTTTGACATGTCTCCCCACCCTATTCCCTTTGACGATAGAGGGGGCACGGTTTACTTGCGGCGCTCACCGTCTGTTCGCAGAGCACGTCGGCTATGAAGGGGATTGGCTATCAGCTGCCAGTCTCTAAGGATTTAACTCTGGACGTAGAGTCCGGAGAAAGGATTGGCACGGCTTCGACCGGGCCCAAGAATTCGGTAGGTTTCATTTGGAAGCTGGAGTGGTAATCTGAGCTCAAGAGGGTAATCAGTAAGCCAAAAATTGATTATTTTAGGACACACCTCAGAGACATTCACTGGACTGATGTTCACAGTGCTCATGGCATGAATGAAAAATATAACATTTTTGCTAATAAAGTGCTTACCTTATTCGAACACTGCTTTCCCCCAAAACTTACCAAGGTTAGAGCAAAGTCTACAAAGAAGCCATGGATTACTCGAGGAATAGGGGTATCTTGTAAAACAAAAAGAAAACTGTATCTGTCAATCCGAAACATTTCCAATGTTAATGCTATAGCACATTATAAGAAATACTGCAAAATATTAAAGACTGTAATACGGATGTCAAAGCAAATATATTACAACGAAAAGATAGTCATATCAGATAACAAAATAAAGACAATATGGGATATAGTGAAGGAGGAGACCGGTAGAACCAGACATGAAGAGGAACAAATAGCATTAAGAGTAAATGATACATTGGTGACAGATGTGTATAGTGTTGCAGAACTTTTTAACAAACATTTTATAACTGTTACTGAAAAGATGGGGTTGTCAAGTTCGGTAGATGCTGCTATGGATTACCTTAGACCAGACATTTCAAGTAAGTTCCATAATATGAATTTGACCCTCACTACCCCAACAGAAATAATGTCCATCATAAAATCTTTAAAATCAAAAACATCTAGTGGGTATGATGAAATATCAACAAAGTTAATTAAAGAATGTGATTCTGAGCTAAGTAACATATTAAGCTATCCGCATAACCAGTCGTTTATCAGTGGAATATTTCCTGAATGGCTGAAATATGCTGAAGTTAAGCCACTGTTTAAGAAGGCAGATAAAGAAATAGCATCAAATTTCCGTCCAATTTCACTGTTGCCAGCATTCTCAAAAATTTTCGAAAAAGTAATGTACAGTCGTCTTTATAACCATCTTATCTCAAATAACATACTGTCAAATTCACAGTTTGGATTTCTAAAAGGTTCTGATATTGAGAAGGCTATCTACACTTACAGTGAAAATGTGCTTAATTCATTAGACAAAAAATTGCAGGCAATTGGTATATTTTGTGATCTGTCAAAGGCATTTGACTGTGTAAATCACAATATCCTTTTAAGTAAACTACAATATTATAGTGTAACAGGAAATGCTGCAAAATGGTTCAAATCTTATATCTCTGGCAGGAAACAAAGGGTGTTATTAGGAAAGAGACATGTATCAAGCTATCAGGCATCATCCAACTGGGAACTAATTACATGTGGGGTCCCACAAGGTTCCATTTTGGGGCCCTTACTTTTTCTTGTGTATATCAATGACCTTTCATCAGTAACATTACCAGATGCCAAGTTTGGTTTGTTTGCTGATGATACAAACATTGCAATAAATAGAAAATCAAGTGTAGTCTTAGAAAGATCAACCAATAAAATATTTGTGGACATTAATCACTGGTTCCTAGCCAATTCTTTGTCACTAAACTCTGAAAAAACACACTACATGCAGTTCAGAACTTGTAAGGGGTGTTCCAAGAGTATATGTCTAACATACAATGACAAGAAGATAGAAAAAGTGGACAGTGTTAAATTCTTGGGATTACAGCTTGATAATAAATTCAACTGGGAGGAGCACACCACAGAACTGCTGAAGCGTCTTAACAAATCTCTGTTTGCAATGCGAATTTTGTCAGACATAGGGGATATAAAAATGAAAAAGCTGGCATACTATGCTTACTTTCATTCCATAATGTCATATGGGATTATTTTTTGGGGTAATTCATCAAGCCAAGCTAAAGTTTTCCGGGCACAAAAACGTGCAGTAAGAATTATATGTGGTGTGAACTCAAGAACATCCTGCAGAAGCCTATTTAGGGAACTCGGGATACTAACTACAGCTTCCCAATATATTTATTCCTTAATGAAATTTGTCATTAAAAATATATCACTTTTTCAAACCAACAGCTCAATTCATGGAATCAATACTAGAAATAAGAATAATCATCACAAGGATTTAAAGTTACTTAGTCTTGTACAAAAAGGTGTGCATTAATCAGGAACACACATTTTCAATAACTTGCCAGCAGCCATAAAAAGCTTAATAACCAATGAAATTCAGTTTAAGAGAAGCCTAAAGGATTTATTGGTGGGCAACTCCTTCTACTCCATTGATGAATTTCTTAGTAAAACCAACTGATTTGTATATAAGTACAACATAACTTCTGCACAATTTCAGTGCAGTAATGTGTTCACTGAAAATTAGTGTGTTTGTGTGTGTGTGTGTGTGTGTGTGTGTGTGTGTGTGTGTGTGTGTAAGTGTGTAAGTATAATCTAACTTCTGCACCATTTCAGTGCAGTAATGTGTTCATTGTAAATAAGTATTACAGTAGTTGTATTACATGTTTATTACCTTATAAATAAATAAAAAACTTCTTTATTTTAAATTCAGTGCATTAGTATTTGTAAAATGACTCTTAGTGTTCATTAAAAAATGATGATCATTCCACTTGGGACCTGTGGAATGGTACATTAGCTTATTTGTTTTAGTTGTAAATATTTGTCATGTATTGTTGTTTTTCTGACATGTTCCACATCCTGGAGGACCTCCTCACTACGGATCAATTGGAATGAAAGTAAATCTAATCTAATCTAATCTAATCTTAAGTTGGGTTGAGATTCTTACGTTAGGCTGCAGTTGAAGGAATCAGCACCGTCAGAAGGAGTAACTGTTTGCAAGTATTATTTCAAGTGAAGCTTAAGCTCTTGTGGACAGGTTTTCCTTTGCCTTGTAACTACTCATGTGGTGGCAGCATGCGGTCAGTGGTTAGCTTCGCGTTCAGTCTGTCCCTACACTATGACGTGCGACTTCTTTCAGTCAGAATGAAGAGACTTACAGACTTATAATCATCCTTACTATGATTCTGGCTACAGACCAGTGCTCTTTTTCTCAGTAACCATCTTAACTAGGGAGGCCTAAAGCATACGAGCATAACGAATACTTGCACCCAGAGTATGAAATGAATGACTCGTTCTTTCACATAATTTATATACTGCTAACACTTGTTCCTGATCTTGTTTCTTAGCGTCTTCTTGTTTTTAAACCTGTATGTATGATGTAAATTTGGGCAAAATTTGTTCAAGACCGTTTGTGTATGAGGTGGTTTTTGATTTCTACCTTCATTTGAATTTTGTCATCCAAGCCCTTCTCACGTATATGTAAGGAACCACAGGAAGTCAAGACTGGTCAAGATGTTTCTCTCGTATTTTTCCTTTTGCTAAATTATGTAATAAACAACCAACTCTTAGTAATAGTTACTGTCAGTTACGATCATTGCACCCCTTCCTTGGGAAACATTCATAATTTCAAGAGTAAATCACAGAAATGTGAAATGAGTATAAATAAAATGTGGTCGTCACCGCATGTTCCTACCTCATTTCCTGCGTTACGGTTGAGTTTTCATTTGTACATAAATCCTAAAGGTCGGAGCTCAAATAGTTTACACCTTGTGAGGAATCAGTACGACCCTTGCGCTTGGGTTGTGCGACAGTTCTGCCCACAAGGAAAACCACGACATGAATTTATCCTGTGTGGTAGCTAAAATTAGCCCCCCCCCCCCCAAGAATAATCATTCCATAAGATGTCCCTCAATCGACATGACCTGTTTTCAAAGTAACTCGGATTCAGTGTGTGTGTTTGTTGGTACGGTTGAGGCACAACAGTCTGTTCTGCTCTTCTGTAGCGATCAGTCGTGACACTACTCATATTTTCAGAATACATACAGCAATCGGCAACGTGGATATTGTTTTTCCATATGGCGAACATCGGCATAGGGATTCGTGTCAGAGCTTACGGTGTCTTTGAAAACATCAGTAAAAAATTGTAGAAACATGAATTATGAAGAGTAAAATAGAGCAACTGGAAAGAAAAGCCACATACGAGGAGAGGAAAATCTACCTTCATTCTTGCAATAGTAACACACAATCCGCCGAGGCAACTTAGATATCTGAGGCATTGTCCTACGAGTACAACTTTCCAGAGCATTTCAAACTTTCCACGGTTCACTTATGTTCCAACTCGATAAATGAGAGAACAAATACAATTTCTGCGAGGTGCGACAACGTCTGAATAGGAATGTTTGGGCTAAAAAATGAGTTTTATGTTGGCTTGTTTATGAGCGCACATCAGTCGTTAAAATGGATCCTACAAATGTTGCAGGCCACAAACATTCTGTCAGAGGAACCCAGTCACAGATGAGCAAAAGACTCAAGAACAGGTCGCTTCCTGCAAGCTGTTAACATATTTCTCGGAAAGACTGCCCCCGCCCCCCCTCCCGCCAACCCCCCCCCCCCCCCCCCTGTAACAATAGCGAAGCAACTGATTATTTGTCACAGTTGAAGAACCGAACGGTGAACAGCAGTGTGCTTTCAATCGATTTGGATGTGACAGCACTGTCTGGAAGTGGCCCTCAGCTCAGTAATCACAGTCTCTTGTAGAAAAACATTGAAATAAGACATCCCACATAAATAAGATACATACGGATCTTTGTACTAGTAGTGTTAGTGTGCGCCGATATGCCTGATCTGCCCCTGACAGGTGGAGAAGAGTGCTCACACCTGCTAGCCTCCGTTATTGCACGCAATTGCAACCCATCATCGCTAGCGTTTATTCTACTTCTTCAGGTAAACGTACCAATTTGTCTGGTAAAGGATTCAGACGCTCCACTGTGCCGAATAACACCTTTATGTGTTTTTGCTCATATATTCTGGAAGAACGAGATTTTTGCTGTACAGGCGGAAGAGGAATAGTCGTTGGAGGCATGTTACACAGATCACGTGCTCCTCATGGAGCAATACACTACATGTATGCCTAAAGTGTAGCAGTTGCAACTGCTGTAATATCAGCTCTTTTATTTCTTTTAAAAAGTGAATGAGTAAACAAGTACAATCATTTGATACATTATTACCTTCTCCAAGTGTGATTTTTATGCTTGCTATAACGAATGTTTTACCAACAGACCCCAACGCACATCGTGTAAAGGGCTCTTATGCTCTTAAATGCGAATACTGTGGCAGTACAAATAGCGTATATAGTAAAAAAATCAATGAAATCTCGAGCTAAGTAAGAGTAAACTCACTCTCCATTTGTGATTCTTATCGTTGCTACAACGAATATTTTATAGAGAGACGTCACCACACATCCTGTATATGGTGCAGTCTTCCGCATTTAAAGCGAATACTGTGATGGCAACAGTGGAAACAGCGGATATCGTTCTAAAATCAATTAAGTCTCCAGCTAAATACTGGGTGTAAACTCACTGTCGTGGTATGACCTTATTCTTGGCTACAGTGAATATTGAACCGAGAACATTGGATCTTGCCTTCAATATTCTACAAAATAAGCACTTAAGAGCATTCAACAGTGCTTATACATTCAGCCAGCAAGTTTCACACACTGTGATGAGTAGAAGGTTTCAGAAATAACGTAATGATGCTAGGGCCAAATAACAACGTCGTAACCGCTTTTGAACAAACGTTTTGGGGTGGACATAAGTGATTTTTTTGGGGCTAATACCAGCGTGTCTTAGGAGGAGAGAGACATAATACTCTTATAATCGTGACCAACAGCGACAACTATGTTACGCTATGAATGCATCCCGGCCTTGGTTCTGATCAATCTGCTAGCGACGCTCTACTTTGATTGGTGTTGGTTGACAATGATACATACTTTCAGGTCTGCAGAAATCAAACGTATTTCTAGGAAGTACCGATCCCTGGAACAACAATGAAATACTTGATTTTTCGTCGTGGATGGGACAGAATCAACAGCCCGGGAGAACAGCCAAAAGCATACTACGGCCCTTAGTTACGCCTCACCGTGGTAAGAGGAAACACTTAGTCTTTTACAGGGTCAAACGCGCCATGTATCCTATATTTGTATATTCCATCCCAAAGATGGGAATAAAATTCTCCGTAGCTAAGGAGAACATAAAGCTTTCGTAATGACACGTCTGGACACTTCATAAAAATCTGTAAGGTGGTGCCAACAACTTCAGCGTGACACCTGCGTTTGTGATGCGACATACATAAATTTATAACCCTATCTTTGATGGTTATACACGTTAAACAGTCTAGTCGAACTTTCGTACTGCTGTCCACGATCATTTACTGTTCCCCTGATTCCCACTGCTTCCGTGTCGATTTGTTGTCACACACACGTTCCCACGTATAAGAATTTTTCTGCAACGAGCCGACATGTAATCACTCTCTCATTCTCTCTCAATTTTCCTGCATCATGTCGCGCTCTCCCTCAGTTTTCATGCATTTTTACGTCAAATTTCGAAAGTTTAACTATTGTATGTCATTTTTCCACATTTTATCGATAAACATATATGCTCATATTGTTAGGACAGCCAGGTGTGCCTTGATCTTATACGGATGATATTCATCAACATACTAAAAATCCTAAGAATTTCCCTCTTTCCGAAGATCTACATGCATGTATTTCAGGTGGGTCAAGCCAGAAAGTAATTGAACTAGATAGGTGAAAGTATACTGACCCTCGTTTCGTAGATATATGAGACACAACAAGTGCTGAATGCGGTGGATGTAGTGAAACTGAGTCTCCAAACAATTCAGTGTCTTACTCTAATGCGCCAGAGAGCGTGTCAGTTGATGGAAACTGAAAGTCTGGAAACAGTTCTGTACGTTGACTTGATTCCCACTCCAAAGTGTAGGGAGCCACAAAAGGGAGTTGACCTGTGTACGGAGCTGATTTCTCCTGATGGTGCCACCTCGATTTTCCATAAGTACAGGTTCTTATTGCTTACCAGGTGTGGTCTGTTATTTTCGTATATACCATTCAACAATGATACATGAGCCTAACGCAGCCAGGGTACCGATCATCCGTTGATGAAACTCATGTACATGGACCGCTGTTTGGGGATAGAGGGCTGACGTTATTCTGATGTAAACACGACGCAATTACGCTATTTCATGTGCTGGGTTCCCAGGTGGTGGCCCCACGCACCCTCTCCATCGAGACCACTCAAGATCCTTAGCCGATAAGTTCGACGTAGGCCTAAGTCGTTTCGAGGCACAGGGCAGACTGTTGCTATGGATATGATTCGTTTGTCGGGGTGGTAATCATCAAATCTGTTCGTGTGGGAATACCTTGTGACTCCCATCCACATAGAGAGAGATGGCTAATAGTAATAAAATCTTACCGAATTTTTAAAGCGTTTCGGTCAAGGAACGTAATTTCTGCACGTCCTCTCTTCTGCTGGCTATTTCCCACACTACGAAACAGTATTTCTATCATTTGATGTAGGCAGTGTATCAGGGTTCATGATACGTCCACCAGCTGAGAGCATCACGAGGCTGACATTATGAGAAGTTTTGTTGACGTGACAAGTCGTCGGGAGAAGTGGTTATGAACTCGAGTAACTGGGAAAATGAGTTGGAATTACGGAAAACCTGGTAAAAAATACGTAAAACAAATACTTGTTCGTCATATACAACAGTATTGTAGACAGTATTGTAAGTCGTAAGGTCAGTATTGCCTCACGTGTTCCAACATTTCTACGGAATCCAAACTGATCTTCCCCGAGGTCGGCTTCTACCAGTTTTTCCATTCGTCTGTAAAGAATTCGCGTTAGTATTTTGCAGCTGTGACTTATTAAACTGATAGTTCGGTAATTTTCACATCTGTCAACACCTGCTTTCTTTGGGATTGGAATTATTATATTCTTCTTGAAGTCTGAGGGTATTTCGCCTCCAACCCATTGCCAGCATAAAAGATATCAAGAACCGGTTACAACTGCTGTGGGTCATCTTCCGTCAGGAGAGAATACAACTGCTTTATGACACCCCAACCGAATCAGTGCATGTACGCAGACCAGATGGTGTGCAACCTCAACTAATAACTGAGTTCATAATGGCAGGTTTTTAATTTTACTTCATTTCGTAATCACTGAACTGACGCTACACATCTTCTCCAATTGTGAAGTTTCATTTCATTTCCTCCTCCCTTCTGGGCTTTCCTTTTCTGTCAGGAATTGCGTAAGTTACAACCTGACAATTAACAGAAACACATACATCTTACTTAGCCAGTACATGGATGGGAAACGACAGGAAATACGTATTATATTTGGTCGCTTCCAGTATCGTGTAACACGTTCGTTCACTACTTATTAATTACTAGCTGACAAACCCGGCATTTCCCGGTTACTGATTTTGGAAATTTTCTATTAGAAACAATCTTCTTGTGTACTCCTGCAGTAGCTGAGATATGATCCCCGACAGTTTCCGTAAGCGTGGCGCATCTGCTTCGCGTGTCTACAACGCGATTTTGTAAACGTCTGTATGGTGACGTCTCTTCATAGCTCTATAGACGGCTGTTGTTTTCACCTACAGCCATTTGCGCTTCGCAGTTGAAAGCTCTCAGAAGCACTGCCAGATGTAATGGATTTGCTTGAGTCGACTGTAAAAGTGTCTTAGTAATAAAGAATAAATGTATTATAATTTCACGCATAATGCGGCCTTTTTTCAAGTGTGTCTGTGTTTGTGACGTCAGGTCTCTTCAACAATGAATCGTACAATGATATATTTGTGCATTCAGCGGCAAGTTCACAGTCCCTGATGTATGTCGCGAATAGAGTTAATAGAAAAGAAGCAGTAAATTTAAACGTCAAGCACGATGCGGCAGTTTTTCACACATCTCAGTGTTTATGACATATCTACTGCAATAAGTGTGGTACCATGACATACATTTGCAGGTGCATTTTCCGCCGTTTGTGCCAACTGCCTGAGAAGTTGATTGCGAGCAAGTTAGTAGCACAGAAGGAACACATTTATACGTCGTGCACGGTACGGCAGGTTTTTGTATTTCTCATTGTTTATGACGCAATATCTCCTGAACTGTGATACGTAGGTGGTTCTTAATATCATAGCTATGGTTGTCTCACGGTAAAGGATTAAGGGATACGATACGAGGTGTGGAAGAAATCGGTCTATTGGATTATCAGCAGATATGGAACCCACCCACCCACCCACACACACGCGCACACACACACACACACACACACACACACACACACACACACACACACATACCCGCGAGCACACAGACACACCCATTAATCCGGTTTTTTAATACACTATGTGTTCAAAAGTATGCGGACACCTGCCTGAAAATGACTTAAAAGTTCGTGGCGCCCTCCATCGGTAATGCTGGAATTCCATATGGTATTGGCCCACCCTTAGCCTTGATGACATCTAAATCTACATCTACATCCATACTCCGCAAGCCACCTGACTGTGTGTGACGGAGGGTACTTTGAGTACCTCTATCGGTTCTCCCTTCTATTCCAGCGTCATATTGTTCGTGGAAAGAAAGGTTGTCGGTATGCCTCTGTGTGGGCTCTAATATCTCTGATTTTATCCTCATGGTCTCTTCGCGAGATAAACTGCTTGAATCTTCGGTGAAAGTATGTGCTCGAAACTCCAACAAAAGCCCGTACCGAGCTACTGCGCGTCTCTCCTGTAGAGTCTTCCACTGGAGTTTATCATCTCCATAACATTTTGGGGATTACTAAATGATCCTGCAACGAAGCGCGCTGCTCTCCGTTGGATCTTCTCTATCTCTTCAACCAACCCTATCTGGTGCGACTCCCACAACGGTGAGCAGTATTAAAGCAGTGGGTTAGCAAGTGTACTGTAACCTACTTCCTTTGGTTTCGGACTGCATGTCCTTAGCATTCTTCCAATAAATATCAGCCTGGCATATGCTTTACCGACGCTGAATTTTATGTGGTCATTCCATTTTAAATCACTCCTGGTGCCTACTCCCATATAATTTATGGAATTAACAGCTTCCAGTTGCTGACCTGCTATATTGTAGCTAAATGATAGAGGATCTTTCTTTCTACGTATTCGCAGAACATTACACTTGTCTACATTGAGATTAAATTGCCATTCCCTGCACCATGCGTCAATTCGTTGCAGATCCTCCTGCGTTTCAGTACAGTTTTCCAATGTTACAACCTCTCGATATACTATGTCTATAGCCCTCTGAGTCTCGTGGACGAACAGCGCGAACTGGGTTTCACACGATCATCTTTTTCGAAACCCATGCTGATTCCTACAGAATAGATTTCTAGTGTCCAGAAAAGTCATTATACTCGAACATAATACGTGTTCCAAAATTCTACAATTGATCGACGTTAGAGATATAGGTCTATAGTTACGCACATCTGTTCGACGACCCTTGTTGAAAAGGGGATGACCTGTGCTCTTCTCCTATCTTTTGGAACGCTACGCTCTCCTAGAGACCTACGGTACACCGCTGCAAGAAGCTTCCACTCTCGCAGGCATACGTTCAATCAGGTGCTGGAAGGTATCTTTGGGAATGGCAGTCCATTCTTCACGGAGTGCTGCACCGAGGAGAGGTATCGATGTCGGTCGGTGAGGCCTGGAACGAAGTCGGCGTTCCAAAACACTCCAAAGGTGTTCTGTAGGATTCAGGTCAGGACTCTGTGCAGGCCAATTCATTACAGGGATGTTATTGACGTGCAACCACTGAACAGGTGCTCGATAGTGTTGAAAGGTGCAATCGCCATCGCCGAATTGCTCCTCAACAGTAGGAAGCATGAAGGTGCTTAAAACATCAATGTAGGCATGTGCTGTGATAGTGCCACTCAAAACAGGCCCCTTCCATGAAAAATACGACCATACCACATCACCACCGCGTCCGAATTTTACTGTTGGCGCTACGCAAACTGCCAGATGACGTTCACGGGGCATTAGCCATACCCACACCCTGCCATCGGATCACCACATTGTGTACCAAGATTTGTCAATCCACGCAACATTTCTCCACTGTTTTATCGTCCAATGTTTACGCTCCTTACATCAAGCGAGGCGTCGTTTGGCACTTACCGGTGTGATGTGTGGTTTATGCGCAGCTGCTCGACCATGAAATCAAGTTTTATCACGTCCCGCCTAACTATCATAGTACTTGATGCAGTTTGGAATTCCTGTTTGATGTTCTGGATAGATGTATACCTATTACACATTATGACCCTCTTCAACTGTCGACGGTCACCGTCAGTCAACAGACGAGGTCGGACTACACTTTTGTGATGCACGTGTCCCTTCACGTTCCAGCTTCCCTATGAGATCGGAAACAGTGGACCTACGGATTTTTAGGAGTGTGGAAATATCGAGTACAGACGTATGACACAAGTGATTCCCAATCACCTGACCACGTTCCAAGTCTGTGAGATCCGCTTAGCGCCCCATTCTGCTCTCTCACGATGTCTAATGACTACTGAGGTATCTGATACAGATTACCTGGCATTAGGTGACAGCACAATGCATCTAATATGGAAAACGTATGGTTTTGGTGGTGTCGGGTTACTTTTGATCACATATCGTATGTATGGATCTCCCTGTACAGCGGAGTTGGCATGCGCGCACGTTCCGTACCCGACGCCTCGCCGTGAGGCCATCGCTGGCGTTAAGAGGTTAAACCATTTACGACGATTGAAATCTTTCCTCACTTTTTGATATTGTAACGCTTCACCGGTAATGTTGGATAATTCGAAACACCGTAACTTTCGGTCAAGCTAGTCACTGTATTTTACCTTAATGAAGTGATCAAAGTAGTAAATCTAATTTACCGCCCCGTCTCGGTCCTCTTACCCGATCGGCTCTCCATTGAGCAGTGATGCCAGTCTGTTCGGTGGGGCGTGCGATAGCAGCGCATTCCAGCCACTGGCTCGCAATGGGAGCGCTGCTGCCCGCCTTTCATGCGAGCCACGGCCAGCGCGAGCGCCAACGCACGTGCCGCGCAATTCAATTCCCCTGCTTCGGTGCCGAGCAATTCGCGCACCGCGCCGCCGCCGCCCCGACACCAATGTAAATAAATGAACGCTACCCTTTCTGCAGTGCCAGAGTCATTGTGTATTTACCTTTACTTCGGCGGTGAGCGCTTGTCCGCCTGCGGCAACTGTAAATGTATTTAAATAATTAGATAACTTTGACTTGATGGACGGACGGACATTAGTAACTGTAACAAAAATAGCATGGAGATGGAATTTTATTTTCTGAAATACATCAACATTGTGTTGAGCACAGAAAGATTTAAAGCTAATATCATCATCGTCACCATCACCCTCATTGTCATCGTCATCACCACCATCATTATAATTATCATCAACTTCAAATTTCATCACTATCATGTACATTTTCGCCTTAGACGTCTTCGCCTTTTTTTTCGGTTTCAACGTTTTGTTGACAGGAAACCAGGAACTTCATTAAATTTCAGAAAGCGTTTGTTAACGAATCTATACGCAGTGGCAGTACCGATATTTGGCGAGTAGTTTGAAATATTACAGATTGATTTTTCAATCCTGGCCTACTGAGGCTGCACTGAAAGTGCCTGAACCGTGAATTTACTTTCAAAACTTTTCCTTAAGAATTTACTTTACTTACTAGCGATTCACCAAGAACATTAACACATTTAATCACACTATGTGAGCGTGGAAGCAGTTGCCAGGGAGTAACTGATGAAATTGCTTTTAACAAATGTGAATTTTATTCCTAAAAGCATTTTTCACTTTAAAAACAGATTTAAAATTATAAGCAGAAATCACCCTCTAAATATCACAATTTATTCAGAGGCAGAAAGAAACAAATTTTTGAGTGTATGAGCTTTCGGGCTGAGAACTTTGCCACTCCCCTTTGACACGGCCGTCGTCACAGCTCACAACAACCTCTGAGAGACTACACAGGTGCAAATCTGCAACACACCAGATTACCTTAAAGTAAAAGTTTTAACAGTTCACAAAGGCACACAAACTATGCACCCAGTAGGAGGGATGGAAATGGTACAAAATACTAAAATTAAAAGATTAACTTGTCACCGAAGGTGCAACTTGATAGAACTCTTAAGAAAAGTCTTACGGTGGAAGGGTGGCAACTTTATGTACTAAAAGGACCATTTAAATAAAAGCCCATGAAATGCAATCTTATATAAAATTATACAAGGTTTGCCAAACGAGTTATACCGCCTCTCAAGATGATAGGCAAGACAAAAATACACTCCTGGAAATTGAAATAAGAACACCGTGAATTCATTGTCCCAGGAAGGGGAAACTTTATTGACACATTCCTGGAGTCAGATGATCACATGATCACACTGACAGAACCACAGGCACATAGACACAGGCAACAGAGCATGCACAATGTCGGCACTAGTACAGTGTATATCCACCTTTCGCAGCAATGCAGGCTGCTATTCTCCCATGGAGACGATCGTAGAGATGCTGGATGTAGTCCTGTAGAACGGCTTGCCATGCCATTTCCACCTGGCGCCTCAGTTGGACCAGCGTTCGTGCTGGACGTGCAGACCGCGTGAGATGACGCTTCATCCAGTCCCAAACATGCTCAATGGGGGACAGATCGGGAGATCTTGCTGGCCAGGGTAGTTGACTTACACCTTCTAGAGCACGTTGGGTGGCACGGGATGCATGCGGACGTGCATTGTCCTGTTGGAACAGCAAGTTCCCTTGCCGGTCTAGGAATGGTAGAACGATGGGTTCGATGACGGTTTGGATGTACCGTGCACTATTCAGTGTCCTCTCGACGATCACCAGTGGTGTACGGCCAGTGTAGGAGATCGCTCCCCACACCATGATGCCGGGTGTTGGCCCTGTGTGCCTCGGTCGTATGCAGTCCTGATTGTGGCGCTCACCTGCACGGCGCCAAACACGCATACGACCATCATTGGCACCAAGGCAGAAGCGACTCTCATCGCTGAAGACGACACGTCTCCATTCGTCCCTCCATTCACGCCTGTCGCGACACCACTGGAGGCGGGCTGCACGATGTTGGGGTGTGAGCGGAAGACGGCCTAACGGTGTGCGGGACCGTAGCCCAGCTTCATGGAGACGGTTGCGAATGGTCCTCGCCGATACCCCAGGAGCAACAGTGTCCCTAATTTGCTGGGAAGTGGCGGTGCGGTCCCCTACGGCACTGCGTAGGATCCTACGGTCTTGGCGTGCATCCGTGCGTCGCTGCGGTCCGGTCCCAGGTCGACGGGCACGTGCACCTTCCGCCGACCACTGGCGACAACATCGATGTACTGTGGAGACCTCACGCCCCACGTGTTGAGCAATTCGGCGGTACGTCCACCCGGCCTCCCGCATGCCCACTATACGCCCTCGCTCAAAGTCCGTCAACTGCACATACGGTTCACGTCCACGCTGTCGCGGCATGCTACCAGTGTTAAAGACTGCGATGGAGCTCCGTATGCCACGGCAAACTGGCTGACACTGACGGCGGCGGTGCACAAATGCTGCGCAGCTAGCGCCATTCGACGGCCAACACCGCGGTTCCTGGTGTGTCCGCTGTGCCGTGCGTGTGATCATTGCTTGTACAGCCCTCTCGCAGTGTCCGGAGCAAGTATGGTGGGTCTGACACACCGGTGTCAATGTGTTCTTTTTTCCATTTCCAGGAGTGTATGTTTCAGGAATTAGGCCGGTACACTCCAAACAACAAATTCGTTAAAACACCGAATCCAACAAACATGACACAGGCAGCTACTAATGTACGGCAGATTGATAGGGAGATTACCCAACAACCTGAATCGCAGGTTGCTCTAACACGCCTCTGCTCCACAGGGGAAAAACGGACCACCCAATTCACAAATAACCACCTTCCCGCGGGTGGGCAAACGGAGAAGAATGGTGGGACGACCCCAAAACAAAGCGGCCGGTGACCTCACCAAGAAAACAAGAAGAATTTAACAAGTAAATGAAACAACATATCAGCAATCACTTAACTTCTAATAAACTGCGATATCTGGCCAAGACCTGGCGCAGCACCCCCAAAATGCTCTGCCGAGCCGTCCGCTGCCAGCCGCTTCAACGGAAGCAGGAAGGCGCGCCGATCTCCCGTCTCACGGCGTCGCAGCTCGCACCGGCCAGACCGATGCCGTGGGTTGGCTCCTGTTGCTCTCGTGTCGGCCGCGAATCCACTACCCCTCGCTATACGGCGCGGCCCACTGGACTCACGTGGTGACTTCACATGCGCCGACGCTCAAGGCGGACAAGTCATCTCGTGTCTCAGTGCGCGACCGTCCAACCGATCGATCCAACCGCCAATGACTGTTGCCTGAGCAACTCAAGCAGACTGGCGGCCTAACTCGCAGACCCAGATGCAGGTACTAATTCCCCGACCGGGCGGCCATTCGTTGAGTTCTGTCACTGAGCCACAAATTCGGACAAGGGTCAGACTACCAAGTTGGGGAGGAGAGGCTGACCGCAGAATGTCCCTAGACTCACCGAGACTGACAGACTGACTGAATGACTGACTGACTGACCGACTGGCGAGTTTTTTTTTTCTTTATTGAATTTCAATTCCCCTCGAAGGGAGCGGGCTGGCAGCATCTTAGTATGCCGCTCTAACTGGCGAGCTCATAGAGCCCCTTACATGCACGTGAACAGGCAACCTTTCCCGTTTCCCACCAGAGGGAGACACCAAAGTTGCGATCGCCACAGCGGCGCCACCGCCAGAAAGAGAGGGCGACTACTTCACACTACGCGCTGCGGCGCGCTGTTCAAAACAGCAATTTTTACCACGGCTCAGTGCCTTATCTTAGTAATGAATATCGAAGTGGTAACATTCATTCTGCGGACATTTTATAGAGCACGTGTTGCCACTTTGATGTTCAGTGTTAAAAACTGGCACTTTCTGTACAGTTTTAGTATGCCAGGTTTGAAAGTGAAGTTGTAGGGTCTGAAACTAGTCGCCAAATTTAAGTGCTGCCACGATCTACAGATTCATTAGTAAATTTTACATGATTTTTGCCTGTTCCGAAATCAAGAAATTGAAAACTGATCGCTTAACTTCTTCGTAATCATCCAATCCCTCTTCTACTCTTCCGTTTATAGATACAGCTTTTCTTAGGTACCCCTGCTTTGATCCATATATAGTCGATCGTCACTCCATTATTTCCATACTGTTGTATACTTCATAATATTCCGAGAACATACATCTCCAGTCTCACTGTCCTCTCATGATTTAATTTTTGTTCTGCCAAAGGTCTGGATTAAGAGAGAATTATTGTGAAGGTGGTTCCATGAACCCTCTGTCAGGCACTTAAATGTGATTTTCAGAGTTCAAAAATGGTTCAAATGGTTCTGAGCACTATGGGACTTAACATCTGTGGTCATCAGTCCCCTAGAACTTAGAACTACTTAAACCTAACTAACCTAAGGACATCACACACATCCATGCCCGAGGCAGGATTCGAACCTGCGACCGTAGCAGTTGCGCGGTTCCGGACTGAGCGCCTGAACCGCTAGACCACCGCGGCTGGCGATTTTCAGAGTATTCAAGTAGATGCAAATATAGATCTTCAATGGGATTAGCACTTTTGGATTAGCACATTGTCGGAATCGTCAATAGAACGTCGTCTGATCTAGTACTGCATAAGAATATTTCAGTGGTTCGCACCACTTTATATGCAGTATGGATGGCTTCTGCTAGAGATCCTCGCCAGTCAGGCCTCTGAGCAAGAATATCTTTAATAGATAACCTTGACTCTACAGCGCCAGCACTAATTAACATGTTAACATATACCATAGAAGAAAACGAAGATACGCCAAAATCAACAGACAAGTCATACGTTCTTTGAGTAAGTCTTTTAGGCTTCATATGGTAAGCTACATGTGGTGTCACCACCAGACACCACACTTGCTAGGTGGTAGCTTAAATCGGCCGCGGTCCATTAGTACATGTCGGACCCGCGTGTCGCCGCCATCAGTACTTGCAGACCTAGCGCCACCACATGGCAGTTCTAGAAAGACGGACTAGCACTCGCCCCAGTTGTACGGACGACATTGCTAGCGACTAGACGTACGAGGCCCTCCTCTCATTTGCCGAGAGACAGTTAGAATAGCCTTCAGCTAAGCACATGACTACGACCTAGCAAGGCGCCATTAGCCTTACCTACTTTGAGAGTTATAGTATAAATGTCTCAAGAAGAACGCTGTATTCATCAGAGAATAAAAGTTAAGTATAAAGCAACTACGTACTTTTCTTGCTACCATTCAATAGTTATCCTGTTTCAGACTTCACGCCCGTCTGCATTAGTTACCGTGCCTTTCGGCTACCTCCGAGTGGTGTGGCTGTCTTGCTACGCCACAACACTACAACTGTATTTACATAAATCTACAATGGCAATAACTTGTTTGTATTGTCAGTCTTTATATTCTCGTAGCCACTGAATATGTCGTCACTTTGCATATCATTTTATAGCTATCAACCAACTACCCAATTCTCAAGATTTCCAGTGGTCTATACAGGGTGGCCCATTGATCGTGACCGGTCCAAATATCTCACGAAATAAGCGTCAAACGAGAATACTGCAAAGAACGAAACTTGTCTAGCTTGAAGGGGGAAACCAGACGGCACTATGGTTGGCCCGCTAGATGGCGCTGCCATAGATTAAAGGGATATCAACTGCGTTTTTTAAGTGGGAACCCGCATTTTTATTACGTATACGTGTAGTACTCCCAACAGCGAGTAGTTCGTCTTCCGTAATGTTCGCACATGCATTGACAATGCGCTGACGCCTGTTGTCAGGCGTTGTTGGTGGATCACGATAGCAAATATCCTACAAATTTCCCCACAGAAAGAAATCCGTGGACGTCAGATACGGTGAACGTGCGGGCCATGGTATGGTGCTTCGAAGACCAATCCACCTGTCATGAAATATGCTATTCAATACCGCTTCAACCGCAAGCGAGCTAGGTGCCGGACATACATCCTGTTGGAAGTATATCGCCTTTCTGTCATGCATCGAAACATCTTGTAGTAACATCGGTAGAACATTACGTAGGAAATCAGCATACATTGCACCATTTAGATTGCCATCGATAAAATAGGGGCCAATTATCCTTCCTCCTATAATACCGCACCATACATTAACCCGCCAAGGTCATTGATGTTCCACTTGTAGCAGCCATTGTGGATTTTCCATTGCCCAATAGTGCATATTATGCCGGTTTAAGTTATCGCTGTTGGTCAATGACGCTTTGTCGCTAAATTGAACGCGTGCAAAAAATCTGTCATCGTCGCGTAATTTCTCTTGTGCCCAGCGGCAGAACTGTACATGACATGCAGTCTGGAAACGCAAGACCGCTACGGTCGCAGGTTCGAATCCTGCCACGGGCATGGATGTTTGTGATGTCCTTAGGTTAGTTAGGTTTAACTAGTTCTAAGTTCTAGGGGACTAATGACCTCAGCAGTTGAGTCTCATAGTGCTCAGAGCCATTTTTTTTTTTTTTGTACATGACGTTCAGAGTCGTTGCCATGCAATTCCTGGTGCATAGAAATATGGTGCGGATGCAGTCGATGTTGATGTAGCATTCTCAACATCGACGTTTTTGAGATTCCTGACTCTCGCGCAATTTGTCTGCTACTGATGTGCGGATTAGCCGCGACAGCATCTAAAACACCTACCTGGGCATCATCATTTGTTGCAGGTCGTAGTTGACGTTTCACATGTGGCTGAACACTTCCTAACGTAACTATCCGATGAACAGTCCGGACACCTGAATGACGTCCAGGATACCGAGCAGCATACATAGCATACGTCCCTTGGGCATTTTGACCACAGTAGCCATACATCGATACGATATCGACCTTTCCACAATTGGTAAACGCTACATTTTAACACGGGTAATGTATCACGAAGCAAATATCGTCCGCACTGGCGGAATGTTACTTGATACCACGTGCTTATACGTTTGTGACTATTACAGCGCCATCTATCACAAAGCGAAAAAAGTAGTCCAACTAAAACATTGATATTTCTTTACGTACTATGTAATAAAATGTGGGTTCCTATTTAAAAAACCGCAGTTGATATCCGTTTGACCTATGACAGCGCCATCTAGCGGGCCAACCATAGCGCCATCTGGTTTCCCCCTTCAAGCTAGACGAGTTTCGTCCTTTGTAGTTTTTTCGTTTGATGCTTATTTCGTGAGATATTTGGCCCGGTCACTATCATTGGACCAACCTTTATAAAGATATTTCTTACTTATGGTACACACAACGGTGGTCCCATCATAATATGTCAATCATCCACTATGAGTCATTTCCTGACTACAGTTTTCTAAAATAAAAGAATAAAGAAACTCGTTAGTACAATTTGTCTTTAAGCCCTTAAGTAAAGGGTTTATTCCAGTAACGTATTCTTTGTTATTAACTTGTTGCATCTGCTACAAATACTCTAAGCTTAGCGTAAGGTAACCGAGATATTATCCTGTCAGGACATAAAGAATATCATTACTTGTTGGATAATCTTTGCTACTAACCAAAAATGGAAATGAAGTCCGATGCCTCTTGACGGAGCGTAGGGAAACAATGCGGGAGACCCGCACAGCCGTACTAGGCAAGGCCCTAATGGAGGTGGTTTGCCCTTGCCTTCCTCCGACCGTAATGGGGATGAATGATAATGACGATGATGATGATGATGAAGACGACTCAACAACACACTGTCTGACCCCGCCGGGAATGAACCCCATGATGAAGACGAGACAACAACACCCAGTCATCTGACTGACCCCGCTGGCAGTCGAACCCGGGACCCCGTGCTCGGGTAGCGAGAACGCTACCGCGAGAGCGCGAGTTTCGGACTAAACAAAATTATTAAATGTAATTTACAAGTCTAAAGCTGCAACTGTTTTGAATAATGTTGTGAAATGTTCATGCGCCGCAGGTCACTGCCTTTTATGTGCATGCTGTTTAAATTTCCTCCAGAACTGCAGAACCACCAAAACGAGAAATACCACTGTTCACTAGAACAAGCCTCAGTGCTCGTAAAACAAACGTGAGGGAACACAACTGATTCACTTTGTATGCTTTCTATTGCATGCATGTAGGCATATTTTTCTGTCATACAAGCCATCGTAGCCGGCCACTGTGGTCGAGCGATTCTAGGTGCTTCAGTCCGGAACCAAGCGACTGCTACGGTCGCAGGTTCGAATCCTGCCTCGGACATGAATGTGTGGGATGTCCTTATGTTAATTACGTTTAAGTAGTTCTAAATTCTACGGGACTCATGACCTCGGATGATAAGTCCTGTAGTGCTCAGAGCTATTTGAACCAATTTGAACAAGCCATCATATAGCCATCATATAGCACGCTTATGAGGTATTCTTACGCAGACAAGAGCACACGAAATGCAGCTGAACGTTCTGACAATGTATTGTAACTACTACAGCCAGCTGACGACGGGAAGTAACACGAAATGGGTCGTGACTGAAAAAAAATCTTCTTAAAAGTGTGTGCCGCTGGATGCGTCCTTCCACAGCAATTCTTCATTGAATAATAGACGCGATGATCTACACTATCTTGCATAGATAAAAAGATAGGAAAAGTTGTGTAATTTTATGATTATAATCGAACATAATGTGTCCAATGATGTCCCAAATTGGTTAGCTCTAATAGTGCCTAATTTCCACGACCTGCGAAAATAGTTTCCTCCGTTCATTCCGCTTTCATTCCATCTCTTCAGCTGCTAGCACCTATACAACATAGGTGTAGAAAGCTTTCTTGACGCTGGGAAGAAGTGTCGTACAGTTTTCCCTCTTCAAAGTAGAAATTAATAACAGGATATTGTCACTGCAGAATTTCGCTGCCGAACGTTTGTTGCCTATCTTGGGGGACATTAACAATGATGACCTTTACCCAGTAACATGAAAACCCGTGACACATCTCCCTGAGAACTAAGTATTCTTCTGCTGTTGTGTGAGGTAACAGTTTTTTCTGAGATTTGAGACATTTTGTAGCGTTCGACTGCTTTAACAAGCGGATATAAAGACAACACGGTCAAGTTCTTAAAGGATTGCAGAAGCGTGAACGCCGGGTGCAAGAAAACAGAACTTCAGCTTTAGAAAACACAGGAATACGGCCTCTGTTTCGCTTTGTTTACATGCCGACAAGTGTCAGTCGCGGACAGTTGCTCTCTTACTCCAGTCCCAAGAAAATGTACACAACAAACGACAGTGCGTTCAAGCCTCGTTTACCAGCAAAAGTTTCACTCTTTCAAAAATTGAATAGTGCTGTCTGTGGCTGCAGTTTGTTGTATAACATGTGCACTTCTGATCTCTCTTATCTGTTTCAGACTGGTTTTATTCGTCCCCCTACGATTTCCTCCCCTCTGCCAAGCTCTTCACTTCTTACACGCAGTGTCCTCAGTTACTTGTTGGGTATACACTGACGACCAGAACATCATAATAACCTTACCAATAGTGTATTCGTTCACCTGTAGAACGCGATACAGCTGCAACTCTGCAAGACAAGGACTCGACAAGTCCTTAATAGGTTTCCGGAGATATGTCACCAGCTCTCTACGAACAAGTTATTGCGATTTCTATAATCTAAGGACCGTTTGTATGTGGTCACGAAGTATTAGCCAGAAACCTTCCATTGGGTTCAGATCAGGCGGAACTGGTGGTCAGCGTGATTCACCAACATGCTCCTCAAACCACCACAGAACGAATCTAATTTTGTGACACGATTAGTTATCCTGATGGTAGATGTCATCAAGAAACATCAAGCATGAATGGAGGCTGCTGATCCGCAGCAGTGTTCGCGCTGTCTACAGTTATCGATTACTATCGCAGGCCCCATTGAAGCCCAAGTTAATTTGCCCCATACCATACTGCTCCCTATAGGCCCTGCGTTCGTAACACACTGCTTGTTTCTAGCAGCCTTTCGCCTGGATGGTGGTGTCTCAGTACACACCTGCTATTACAAGAAACGTTAATTATTCGAACAAGCGATACTTTACCATTGATTCACGGTCCAAACTCTATGATCCCGTACACACTACAATCCTAACTGACGAATGTCGTTGGCTCAACGTGGGATAATATACGGGTCGCGTTATGAGCAGTCCGGTGCTTAACAATGAGCGCTGAAAGATGTCACCCGAAACAATTGTGCCTGCACTAGCATTGTATTCTCTGTCGTCAGATCTTACACAGATCGCCAACTAGCTAATCTCACTGAACGGGCAAGTATCCACTATTAACGTTCAGTCACAAGGTGCGGTCGTCCAACACCCTATCGTCCATTCATGGATTCACAATCCTTAAGCCTTTTTACGTAGGTGCTCACCGACAGTAGCACTGAGACATTCGAGAAGTTTCTCCGACATACCCATTGCAAGTCGACCAACCATAACAATCTATCATTTGTCAGCCACTTACGTTGATGGACTTCCCCATTTGCTACCAACGTCGATAGCCAGAAAATTTCCCAACCGTCTGTGCTACGTTCGCACTACAGCTTCATTTCTTGGTGTTTGAAGTCATTAGTCTTCCGTCTAGTCTGAGGCAACAAGCCACGAATTCCTCCTCAGTGCCAACCTCTTCATCACCGAGTGATACTTCACTATACCTCCTGAGTTATTTGTTGGATGTATTTCAGTCTCTGCCTTCCTCTACCATTTTTGTCATGTACAACTCCCTCAAGCACCTATCATAACACATGGCCAACCAACTTGTCCCTTTTTCTTGTCAGTGTTTTCCATATGAACCATTCTCGTCGATCCTAAGTAGAACCTCCTCATTCTTTACCTTATCAGTCAATCTGATTTTCAAAATTCTTCTGCAGCACCACATTCTCTGACGCTTCGATTCATCGCACAACACCGTTTTCCAAATGTACGTTCTCAGTGGTTTCCTTAAATTAAGGCGTATGCTTGATACTAGTAGACTTGTTTTGGCCAGGAATACCCTCTTTACCTGTGCTAGTCTGCTTCTGATGATCTCCTTCTTTCGTCGGTCATTGGTTACTTTGCTTCCAAGACAGCAGACCTTAACTTCGTCTACTTTGTGATCAGTAATTTTGATACTAAAATGTAAACTTTCACGGCCGGAAATATCATGTGCATTATAATTATCCGGGCTGTTATGCCGTGGTCGGTTGATGAAACGTTGGGAATCACCACAGCATTCATCAACCGACCACGGCATAACAGCCCGGATAATTATAATGCACAGTAATTTTGATGTTAAATATCTCCCTATTCTCTTTTTTATTACCGTTCATTATTTTCATCTTTCTTCAGTTTACTCTCAATTTATATTATCAATATATATTATCAATATATATTATCAATATATATTAGATTGTTTGTTACTTTCAACTGATCTTATAATTCCTCTTCACCTACACCGAGAACAGCAAAGTCGTCAGCGAATATTATGATGGTTATCCGTTCACCCTGAATTTCAGACCCACACTTGAACGTCGCTTTTATTTCCTTGCCGACCGCGTTGGCCACGCGGTTCTAGGCGCTCAGTCCGGAACCGCGCAACTGCTACGGTCGCAGGTTCGAATCCTGCCTCGGGCATGGATGTGAGTGATGTCCTTAGGTTAGTTAGGTTTAAGTAGTTCGAAGTTATAGGGGACTGATGACCTCAGATGTTAAGTCCCATAGAGCTCAGAGCCATTTTTTTATTTCCTTCACTGTTTTATCAACGTGGAGGTTGAATATTAGGGACGAAAGATCAGATCCCTGCCTTTTACCCATTTAAATCTGAACACTTCTTTATGGTTTCCATTGTAACTGTTCCCTCTTGGTTCTAGTACATATTGTATATTACCCATCTTTCCCTGTTGGTTACCTCTGTTTTTCTCAGAATTTCGAATATCCTGGACCATTTTACATAGCATTGTCGGACGCTATCTCCAAGTCGACAAATACTATAAGCATGTGCTGATTTTTCGTCAGTCCTGCTTCAACTATCAAGCGCAACCTTTCCAAAGTAAACTAATCATCTAAAAGTTCCTCAGTTTTGTTTTCCGTTCTTCTGTACATTATTCTTGTCAGCAACGTGGATGCATGAGCTGTTACACTGACTGTATAGTTCTCACACGTAACTGCTCTTACTGTCTCGGAACTAAACGGGTAGCCGGCCGGAGTGGCCGAGCGGTTAAAGGCGCTACAGTCTGGAACCGCACGACCGCTACGGTCGCAGGTTCGAATCCTGCCTCGGGCATGGGTGTGTGTGATGTCCTTAGGTTAGTTAGGTTTAAGTAGTTCTAAGTTCTAGGGGACTTATGACCACAGCAGTTGAGTCCCATAGTGCTCAGAGCCATTTTTTTTAACTAAACGGGTGATATTTTTCCGAAAGTCCGATGGTACGCCTGAATAGACGTTTGGTTCTCAATTTCATCCGTCCCTTCTGCCTTACTTGATCCAAGTCTCCCAGGGCTCATTTAAATTGTGACTCTCTTACTGTATCTTCTAACTGTTCAAAATTGGCACCAACTTTTTCTTCTTTTACGTCCTCATGTAATTCCTCCCCCTCATGGACGCCTTCATTGCGCTTTTCCAACTATTCGCTCTCTCCTCTGCGTTTAGCAGAGGAATTTCCATTGCACTATTGCCCAAACTTCAATGATTTTATTTTGTTCATGGAATATAACTCAATAACGATCAGCTTTTTCCCAAAGTAGCGGCACATCAGATTTAACATACGTAAGTTAGCTTCACTAAGACGTATATTTGTTAGTAGCATAATTATATTTGATTGTCAATGGAGTTTTCAAATTCAGCTTCATTTGGAAAAAAGAGGAAGACCCAAATTTAAATTGTACGTATCAACGAAGAGTCGTAATGAATTTGAGCAGACAGTCGTGGAACATTCACCTCCGGTCTTGCTACATTCCTCGTTTTAGTTGCTACCATGTTTATTTTGCCAGATGTTGTTGAGCGAAAGATGCTGTAGTGTTACGGATTTTCAAACGATATCGCGTAAAATATTCCATAATACAGGGAGAGTATGTATGGAACCTTTTACGCTTAGATTATGGAAAAGATCCCCTGTATCGAATAAAGTGTTATGAATTCAAAAGATGTTGCCAATTAACTAATGGCGACTATCGACCTACGTGGTCTTCGACCTCGTCTAGTGGGACACAATTGGAAAATGAAAGATCTAGTGCTCGGGAACCATGCACTAACTCTCAGTTTGCGTAGGAGGGACATCACTTAGCGAGATTTGTAGTCACTTTATTTACGCTTCATCTTACAGAGTAACGGATACAATGAAATTACCCTGTGACTTGAACTTCACACTGATTTGAGGTTTCTGTATGCAGAAATACTACATTAATATTTATTTTTATTTGTATATTTACTTATTCAGCCTGAACAGATTGCAGCCTTCTGCCTTCTTTTCCAGTTGATCAGTGTTTTGCACATTTATTACGCGCATTTATTACTTATTACATCATAGTTACTGAAGAAATAACATTTACTTTAATATAATAAACAGATGTAGTAGGCTATTGATAGAATTAAGAATAATCAGAGTGAATGTAATCACAAAAAGGAAGAACGGTTGTGACTGTGACTGTGCAATTTACACTTAAGTGCCTGGCAGAGTGTTCATGGAACCGCTTTCGTTCTATTTCTCTACCGTTCATCCCTCGAACAACGCTCGAGAAGAACGAACACTTAACACTTTTACGTGCGAGCTCTGATTTCTTTTGTATTATTACCATGGTCATTTCTCCCCATGAAGGTGGGTCTCAACGAAACATTTTCGCATTCGGAGTCTGAAGTTGAAGACTTCGTGAAAACATCTCGCCGCAACGTAAAAACCTTTGTTTTTGCAACTGCCACCTCAACTCGCTTATCATATCCGTAATCCGTGACACTCTGCCCCCTACTCCGCGATAGTAGAAAACGAGCCACCCTTCTTTGGAGTTTTTCTATGTCCTCTGTCAATCCTACCTCGTAAGGCTCCCATACCGCACAGCAGTAGTCTAGCAGAGGACCGACAACCAAAGTGTAACCAGTCTCTTTATTGTGTTTGCTGCATCTTCTAAGTGTTCTACCAATAAAACTCAGTCTTTGGTTCACCTTTCCCACCACATTATCTATCTGATCATTCTAATTCAAGTTTGTCATAATTGTCATTATTCGGTATTTAGTCGAATTGACAGTCTTTAGAGTCGTCTGATGTCCCTTGTGACCCAAATGTCATGGATTTCTTTCAGTATTTAGAATCAATTGCCGCATTTCGCACGAAAAAGATATCTCGATTAAAATATTTAGCAATTGGTTTTGACCTTGTGGGTAAAACGCAGCATCAACAGCAAACAATCTAAAATGGGTGCTCGGATTGTCTACTAAATCATTTATACAGATTAACAATAGACGAGGGTTAACAACACTTCCTTAAAGAACGCCGGATATCACCTCTGCTTTAATAGATGACTTTCCGTCAGTTACTCCGCATTGTTACCTTTCTGAAAGGAAAACACCATTCTAGTCGTACAGGTGAGACGATAATCCGTAGGCTCACTATTTTGTTAGAAGCCACGTGTGAGGAACGGTATCAAAAGCCTTTTGGAATCAAACTGAATTCCGTTTATACAGCAATCACTACTTCATGAGATGGCCTAATTGTGTTGCATTCTTTTTTTTTTTTTTTTTTTTTCATGAATCTTCTGACTGGTTTGATGCACCCCACCACGAATTCCTCCTGTGTAGCCCTTGCAACCTACGTCCGAAATTATTTGCTGGATGTATTTCAATCTCTGTCTTCCTCTACAGTTATTGCCCTCTACAGCTTCCTCTAGTACCATGGAAGTCATTCCCTCATGTCTTAACACATATCCTATCATTATGTCCATTCTCCTTTTCCACATATTCCTTTTCTCTCCGAATCTGCGCATAACCTCCTCATTCCTTACCTTATCAGTCCACATAATTTTCAACATTAGTCGGTAGCACCACATCTCAAATGCTTCGATTTTCTTCTGTTCCGGTTTACCCACAGTCCATTTTTAACTACCATACAATGTTCTACTGCAGACGTAGATCCTCAGAAATTTCTTCCTCAACTTAAGGCCGATATTTGATATTAGTATACTCCTCTTGTCCAGCAACGATATTTTCTGAAACCCTGCTGCCTACTACTACTCCTGCTGCCACTGTTGCTAATAGTAACAATAATAATAGTGATAATAATGAAAGTTTTTTTTGAGCCAGTGAATTCTGAAAAGTGGAGATTTTGGTGGACTGCTCCTGGCCTACCTGGTGCAGTTTATTTTTGGTCAGTGCCTGTTTATTTTTATATATAAACAGAAAACAGTGATGTACAAAAAAGTGTGCTTTTTAAAACATAAGAAATGCATAGTTCCTTAGAGAAACTAAGAATAAGACTACAAGAAGCAGCAAAGATGTGCTAGCAGATGGCATTTCTCGATATAGGCTAGAAACCAAGAGGAAATCATCACCACTGAAGATAGTTTACCTCAATAAAGCGAAACGCCACTGGTGAAAGTAACATACATTCTCTTGTAGCTGCAGCGACAGAACGAAAATACCCTTAGACACTGTAAGGCAACTACGGACAATACAGCCACGCTAATGAAGAATTTATTGAAATCTTATGAAAACCTATTGGTAGCCGCATTAGCTCTGACTTATTAGGCGGTTCTAGGAATTATAACGCCATCCGAAGATTGCGATACAGTGTATTTTTAAAGAACCAGTGTTAAACTAGTTATATGTACACACCTGACGATGCGATTAAATCATCGCGAAACTGAGTGTGTAAGATCCTCCAACGAAGACTCTGCTAACAGCTAAAACTGCTGCCAAAAACTTTTTAGTGACAGTTTAATAAATTCTAAAAAATTTAAAATTTCTCTATTACAAGAGAAATACCAGGAAGGATGAAGTTGTACACAAAGCCAGAATTCGTGCAAGAAGACGAAGTAATACCACTCCAGTGTCTAATTTTGGCGCACCACTGCCGAATCCCATATTTCTGCTACAGATTCTAGGAATGCCGCTGCAGTGATCACACTGCTCACATCCTTAGTGCTCTAGACCACGTTCCGCTAACATCGTGAATACTTGTCTTCTGATAACAGTTGTGTTTCCTAGCTCAAGGTACACGAGCCTGCGCGGTCGAGCGGACTATACACTATCTGATCAAACGTATCCAGACGTGGGGGTTAGTTTCCAAGTTTTGCCTTTACGCTTGGGACACTTTCAATGTGTCCGAATGCCTATGAGGGAACGGAATTTCATTCTTCCTTAAGAAGAAGAAGAAGAAGAAGAAGAAGAAGAAGAAGAAGGTGGTGATGGACGCTGAGGCCTGCAGAAAAGTCGACATCGTAACTCAGGCCGAAGGTGTTCCATTAGGTAGGGATCGGAACTCTGGATAGATCAGTCCATTTCAGAAAGGTCATTGTTCGGAAATCATTGCCTACGTACTGGTTTATGGAAATATGCACTGCCATGCTGATACAACTGGTACGAGCAATCGTCGTCTCCGAACTGTTTCTCTCCTGTAAGCAGTACAATGTAGTGGCTTTCCGAATCTATTGCTTTCGTATGTTCAGTAAGTGTACGACAACCTAACCAGAAAAAACACTCTCACAGCCGTTGCATCACCACCTCTATACTTCACTGTTTTCACTGCTCTTCTGGAATTCGCCAAACAGAAAACACTTATATCATATTGCTACAGGATATAGCTTGAGTCATCACTCCAAATCCTGTCACCCACTCTTCAGCGGCGTCTGTCTTTACACCAAATAAAGCGTTTCTCTGCATAAGGGTTAGTTTTCACTGAAGTGAGGTCTAGCACGATGTGGTTACTGCGATGTTTTCGTACGTCTGGTTAAGGTTAACCATTATACTCGGTCATCTGGACACAGAATGGGTCGAAGGTTGAACGAAGTGTAGCTGTTTGAAGGGTTGAGGGAAAAAAGTGCCAAGGCAAGCGCCAAGGAAAGAAAACTACCGCGTTAGTTAGGTCTGGTGGTAAGAACAGTAGCGGAATCTTGCTACCTGCGACAGGTCATGCAAGGATGGGTTAAATTAGACGTGGGTATCAAGCAAGAGGATACCATGTCAAGCCATATGTTCATCATAATAGATCAGTCCGTTACGGTGGTGAAGCACGGTGTGCTGCAGTTTTGGCTGTGAGAGCCCCCTGCCGTGCTGCGTCAGTCCTGACTTGGCTCCGGGGGAGGGGCCAGGTCACCCAGCTGGTGGGCGAGCGTCGAAGCCAAGCACTCGGAGATGTGTGGTCGCGTAGTGGCACCAGTCCTGACTCGCTGGCTGCGCTGGCAGGCTCAGTGAGGGTTGCGGTTGAGTCCTGTGTAACGGCGACGTAGCCCATACCCCTGAGCGTTCTGATCGCTGTGGTAGCCCACTTGCCGGAGCGGAGCTGCTCGGAACCGATGGGCATTGGAGATATTGCGGCGGCACCCGTGTTCTTCTTCGGTGTGTCCGTAGTGCTGTATTTTTCCACCTGCTGCTCCATAAGGGGTTCGGCGGCAGGTGTCTTTAGCCTTATTAGCACTGACTACAGAAATGTGTAGCTCATGAGAAGCTAGTAGACTGTTGTACCCGGTTCTGTTTAAGCCGTCGAGCTAGTTGGTTGGCTGGTAGCACTTTGAAACTCACGCATTACGACTTTCACTGGTTTAATGAAATTTTGAACAGTCACCCTCCGCAATGTTCGACATCTGCGTCTGTCGGGACGAGTTGTACTTGGGACTGGTTCAGCTGTTCCTTCGTCTGTGTCTGTCAGGATATAAGATCTACTTGGTATTGGTTCAGCTCTTCTTCCACATTTCCACTTCACAGTCAGGGCACCAACAGTGTACTCGGGAAGCTTTAGGAACGTTGAAATGTTCACGATGGATGTGATACTCTGGCGAAGTCCAGAAAGTAGTCTACATCCCAAGTCAGTGATATCTCCTGGCTGAACCAGTATGCTGTTAATGCTCCTCTACTGGCAACACAAAGCTCCCGATCTCGTTTTACGGTGGCGGATCCACCTCTGGAGACATCCAATCGTATACTCTGTATTTCAAAGGGGTGTCATGCTTTTGACGAGATAGTGTGCCTGTTCCCAGACGCCGGTGGCGTGTGACAGCTGTGATCCTGCACGGCGTTGAATACATCTCTCCAGAACCCATTGATTCCTTTTTCCCGCATCAGTTATGCAATGACGCCTAAGACGATCAATATTATCATTGAGCAATGGAAATGGAAGTGAGCGTTTGGCGTCATTGGCCGGGAGGCCCTTTGCAGGGCAGGTCCGGCCGCCTTGGTGCAGGTATTGTTACATTCGACGCCACACTGGGCGACCTGCGCCACGGATGGGGATAAAATGATGAAGACAGCACAACACTCAGTCCCTGAGCGGCAAAAATCCCCGACCCAGCCGGGAATCGAGCCCGAGCCCTTAGGACGTCAATCCGTCAAGCTGACCGCTCAGCTATCGGGTCGGACATCATTGAGCAATAAAGCGCCTTTTCCTTAGGCCGCGATGATCCCACAGCTGTAGAATTCCGTCACATCCTGGTAGACGTGTCTCGCTCTGACAGGAGACCACTTCTGAAAAAGAAACACACTGTGTAATGTTTACTAGTATACAAAATAAAGTTTGCGTCAGCGTTTGTACTTTGTGCGCTCATGCCGAAATATTAATCATTTGTACGTCTAAGACTGTGCATGTCATGCCAGTTTGATGTTTGTGGCATGTCGTTTTCGTAGTTTGGGAATTTTAATGGCGAGCCATGTGTATACGATCATTCTCCTATGTTCGTGACACTTTTTTTTTAGTTTTACTTTGATATATGACGGAATACCTCGCTTCGTTTGGCGCCTGTTGTTCAACGTTAGCAGCGCGTTGCGTGGTACGTTTCGTTCCGGAGCCGCGCTTGGTTTCAAGACGAGTGCCGTGTTCCGCTGTTTAACGCAGCAGACGTTTATGACGCTGTTGTGTGCGACGACGCCCGTTTGGCGTGTCCGGAGTTATGACACCGTAACTCTTTCACTGGCTCTCGTGGCCAGTGTGTACCGCCGAGCTATGTATCCGGATATTTTCGCTCTACCCATACTCCCTCGCCGTCAGAAAGACTCTCACAAAAGTGTATGACGTAGAGTTCACTTCGCAAGAAGGCGCCATTTGATAAAGCCATTAGGATTGTGTCATGCACCACAGACTCCTCCTCAAGACTACGAGGGTTGCCCAGAAAGTAATGCACAGCATTAATTAAAACTTCCGGGCTGAATTGCCGTGGTCAATATATAAAACTACTTCTCCTTCCTGACGTTTCGTTGCCGGCTGCGGGCAACATCTTCCGAGGTGAGTCGGCGACTGGCTGCTAGGCACTGGTGGTTCCTCTGATATAGAGCGCTTAGATGGCGCCACCACTCGTCACGTGCTTTCGACTTTAAAACTATCTCTGGCTAGTGCCATCTCTCTCGATTACAGGTAATCGATTGTCAGTTCCTTGGTACAAAGTCGAACGCCATATCTTGTCTAGTTTTCATCCTTCTTCTTTTCTATTAATTTCTATTATTCTCCACCCTATTAGAAAAGTGTCCGAAAATACACGACAACAACAACCGTCGGCTGGAAAAGGTTTTCTTCCATTTATTCATAACATCACGGACCGTATTGGTAAAGTTTTGGCCAAGTTTCAAATGGAGACAGTCTTTCGACCTACCAAGAAAATTAGTGAAACCTTAAGATCGGTGAAAGACGCACGACACCCCTTAGCTACTCCAGGTGTGTATAAAATTCCGTCTAGCTCTGGCATGGTTTACATTGGAACAACTAAAAGAAGTGTTAATACCCGCCTAACACAAAAGGAACTGTAGTTTCTGACAGATTGAGAAATCAGCTGTAGCGGAACACGTTTTCAAAGACGGTGATCACGAAATAAAATTTAGTGAGACAAACGTGATAGCTAGGACCTCACATTATTATACTCGCATGTATAGAGAAGCTATAGAGATACAAGCACGGAAATAATTTTAATAGAAGAGAAGAAGGATTAAAACTATACAAGATATGGCGTTCGACTTTGCACCAACGAAGTGACAATCGATTACCTGTAATCGAGAGAGATGGCACTAGCCAGAATAGTTTTAAAGTCGAAAGCACGTGACGAGTGGTGGCGCCATCTATGAGCTCTATATAAGCGAGATCACCAGCGCCTAGCAGCCAGTCGCCGACTCACCTCAGAAGATGTTGCCCGCAGCCGGCAACGAAACGTCAGGAAGGAGAAGAATTTTTATATATGGACCACGGCAATACAGCCCGGAAATTTTAATTAATGAAGACGCCGGCCGTGAAAGCTTACATACTATGATAATGCACAGCTCTTTTCTTTTACTTCAAGAATTCTTTATTCATCATAAAGAGAATCACACACACGAAAGAATGGTGTTTTATTCACGTAATCCTACCCCGTTTCACGGTCTTCCTGCAGAGCGAAACAAGGACGTGTATGCCCTGTCGGTATACACAATTTTCCATAGCCAAGAGTGCGAACAATTGCATGCACACTTCCTTCGACGATTGACAGATGCAGCGCCAACTGCAGAGTTGTAATGCGTGTGTCCTCGCGAATGACATCATCAGCTCGCTGCAACATTTCAGGTGTGACAGCCGTGTATGGTCTCCCCCACGGCTGCAAATCTTGGAACTCCGCCGAACCGCCTTCTGATGACCTCACTCTCCCCGCCCAGCGCTTAACTGTACTTCTGTCGACAGCATATGCTCCATAGAATTCGTACAAGCGTATGTGAATATTCCTCAGAGTTTCTTGCTCCGCAGTGAGAAATTCTATGACGGCACGTTGCTTTCAACGTACATTACCTACATACGTCATTTTGAAACTGTCCTGCAGCTACGCTATCTGTCGGAAGTGACGGAAACTTGGAGCTCTCGCTCAGGAGGCTTCAAATAATACATACGTAGCGTTTCGCATTCGTGGCATTCTTTTCGGCTGAGAAAAAAAATGCATTGCATCACTTTCAGGGCAACCCTCGTATAACTTTAGAGTGTTTTGTGCACTAATGAGAGACAAACTTGAATGCGTATACTGTGCAAGAAATAATTGTGACCCCTGAGTTTAAGAGTCCCTCGAATAATGAGAAACACTTGCAGTGATGAAAACCAATAAACTTCAGTTCACAAGATAAGAGGATTAAGCCAGAATAAGTTCAATAATTTTCCATTTTCTTTAAATTTCGTACAAAAGTTATCAGACGTGACAACTATCCAGTAATTAGTACCGAGTAAAGAATAAATAGTAAACACCGCTACAGTACATAATATTCAGTTCTATAAACACTTCCACCATCCTCAACTTTCTGACCCAAATATTTTGAAGAATGTTCGACAAAATTATAAATCGGCTCCGCTTTTCCGATTAGCTTGTTGATTGTTAGTTGCATGTGGAGCAACCGTCGCCATAGCCCACCAGCAGTCTGCCACAATAGCAGGATGCCACTCCCCTGCATATCTCTTTACCACGACCATTATATCCAAATAAATCGCTCGATATGTTCCCTTGAAAGTGAAGCGGAATTTTGAGAGCGGAAATAGAAGTGGGCATAAGGGATGTGTTTTTCAAAGACACGTTACAGCCTAGCCTTCCACAAGATGAGAAAAGTTAGCCCCCTGAAATTTCAATGGACGCCTCAGATTAAGAAATAACTAAACCGGCATGGGAAGGTGAAGGCCATTTATCACAAGTCATGTGTTACTCCAAAAAAGTTCAGTAATATTTTATTGCGGAGATAAATGTTGTAATTCATCGGCATGACAAAACACATTCCCACTGAATCCTCTTACTCGATCTTACCACCATACATAACGGGTGATCCAAACGTCAGTATAAATTTGAAAACTTAATAAAACACGGAATAATGTAGATAGAGAGGTAAAAATAGACACAAATGCTTGGAATGACATGAGTTTTTATTAGAACCAAAAAAAACATAGTATTGCTACACGCGTGAAAGATATCTTGCGCGCGTCGTTTGGTGATGATCATGTGCTCAGCCGCCACTTTCGTCATGCTTGACCTCCCAGGTCCCCAAACCTCAGTCCGTGCGATTATTGGCTTTGGGGTTACCTGAAGTCGCAAGTGTATCATGATCGACCGACATCACTAGGGATGCTGAAAGACAACATCCGACGCCCTCACCATAACTCCGGATATGCTTTACAGTGCTGTTCACAACATTATTCCTCGACTACAGCTATTGTTGACGAATGATGGTGGACATATTGAGCATTTCCTGTGAAGAACATCATCTTTGCTTTGTCTTACTTTGTTATGTTGATTATTGCTATTCTGATCAGATGAAGCGCCATCTGTCGGACATTTTTTGGACTTTTGTGGTTTTGTATTTGTTCTAATAAAACCCCATGTCATTCCAAGCATGTGTGTCAATTTGTATCTCTCTATCTACATTATTCCAATCCCAAAGAAAGCAGGTGCTGACAGATGTGAAAATTACCGAACAATCAGTTTAATAAGCCACAGCTGCAAAATACTAACACGAATTCTTTACAGACGAATGGAAAAACTAGTAGAAGCCGACCTCGGGGAAGATCAGTTTGGATTCCGTAGAAACACTGGAACACGTGAGGCAATACTGACGTTACGACTTATCTTAGAAGGAAGATTAAGGAAAGGCAAACCTACGTTTCTAGCATTTGTAGACTTAGAAAAAGCTTTCGACAATGTTGACTGGAATACTCTCTTTCAAATTCTAAAGGTGGCAGGGGTAAAATACAGGGAGCGAAAGGCTATTTACAATTTGTACAGAAACCAGATGGCAGTTATAAGAGTCGAGGGACATGAAAGGGAAGCAGCTGTTGGGAAGGGAGTGAGACAGGGTTGTAGCCTCTCCCCGATGTTATTCAATCTGTTCATTGAGCAAGCAATAAAGGAAACAACAGAAAAGTTGGGAGTGGGTATTAAAATCCATGGAGAAGAAATAAAAACTGTGAGGTTCGCCGATGACATTGTAATTCTGTCAGAGACAGCAAAGAACTTGGAAGAGCAGTTGAATGGAATGGACAGTGTCTTGAAAGGAGGATATAAGATGAACATCAACAAAAGCAAAACGAGGATAATGGAATGTAGTCGAATTAAGTCGGGTGATGCTGAGGGAATTAGATTAGGAAATGAGACACTTAAAGTAGTAAAGGAGTTTTGCTATTTAGGGAGTAAAATAACTGATGATGGTCGAAGTAGAGAGGATATAAAATGTAGACTGGCAATGGCAAGGAAAGCGTTTCTGAAGAAGGGAAATTTGTTAACATCCAGTGTTGATTTAAGTGTCAGGAAGTCTTTTCTGAAAGTATTTGTATGGAGTGTAGCCATGTATGGAAGTGAAACATGGACAATAAATAGTTTGGACAAGAAGAGAATAGAAGCTTTCGAAATGTGGTGCTACAGAATAATGCTGAAGGTTAGATGGGTAGATCACATAACTAATGAGGAAGTATTGAATAGGATTGGGGAGAAGAGAAGTTTGTGGCACAACTTCACCAGAAGAAGGGATCGGTTCGTAGGACATGCTCTGAGGCATCAAGGGATCACCAATTTAGTATTGGAGGGCAGCGTGGAGGGTAAAAATCGTAGAGGGAGACCAAGAGATGAATACACTAAGCAGATTCAGAAGGATGTACGTTGCAGTAGGTACTGGGAGATGAAGAAGCTTGCACAGTATAGAGTAGCATGGAGAGCTGCATCAAACCAGTCTCAGGACTGAAGACCACAACAACAATCTACATTATTCCGCGATTTATTCAATTTTCAAATTTATACTGACTTTTTGATCACCCTGAATACACCATTCTTCAAACATACATTAATAATGGAAACTGCTCAATTCAGCTTTACAGATAAACCCACACTAGATTCAATGTAAATGAATGAAAGAAGATAAATTTCTTATAAATCTAGCAAAAGTGAAACACATAACTTGAAAATGTATTTAATCTATCATGGAAGGCTGTTTGGCATATACAAGATACTGGAGTTGAAAAATAATAAAATACCATTTAACAACTTAACATTACATCAATATTAAAACTACTAAACAATATAAAAAAAGACTTCAGACGGGGAAACAGGTGCAGGTGCGGCAGGCCAGGTCTGAATAAGACGGAAAAATAGCAGGCACTACTGGGTAAATTGACGCCGTATTTCTACGAGATAGAAACTCAACTTATAAAGGATGCCTTAGCAAGCCAGGAGGCCGTAACGTCACTGAGGTTGCGATGACACGAGAAGCTGCGCGCCGCCCACGTACACAGCCGACGTGGACCGGCTACACCATATGGACCGACGGGTAACAAACATAACCCTCGGAGCAGCGGCTCCAACCGCTACAAACATCTCGGAAAGCCGAGAGAAAAAAAGCAAACGTACAAATCATACGTAATAATCATGAGACATATGAAAATGTTCAGACCAAGACAAAAGCTCAACGTGAGCGTGGCTCCAAACCCCTCTACCAAACCTTACATGTAGGAACTAGAATTTTATAAAATGATTACTAATGATTAACCGTTTAATCTTATAATAAAATGTAACAATTTATTGTAATAAACGCACACAACCCTCAGTCACATTACCTGAAGTGTCTTAGAAGCCAACAGACAACAACTAGAATCGTAATCATATTTGAAACAATAAATATTAATTTTCCTGAAAGGGTAAATTCACCAAAGTAATGGAACCCAATTACGCAAAAGAGCCAAGATTCAATGGGGCTCGAGCGTATGCTTACCACAGCTGTAGACAATTTCATAGTAGCTTCATCAGTCAGAGAAGCAACAACTTCCAATAGAAACAATACTCAATTTCGAACTCATTGATGATGATGATGTTTGGTTTGTGGGGCGCTCAACTGCGTGGTTATCAGCGCCCGTACAATTACCCAATCTTTGCTCAGTCCAATTGCGCCACTTTCCTGGATGATGATGAAATGATGAGGACAACACAAACACCCAGTCATCTCGAGGCAGGTGAAAATCCCTAACCCCGCCGGGAATCGAACCCGGGACCCCGTGCTCGGGAAGCGAGAACGCTACCGCGAGACCACGAGCGGCGGACTTCGAACTCATTGGCCACTAACACACTTGGCGGCCTAGAACATACTACAATTTCAGACGCAGCTGACAAGTAAGCAGACATTGAACAAATTGTAATTACGGGAAATTTTAAAACACAAGTGCGCCGTTCAAATACTGCCAGACAGAGGCACCAAAACGTAAAGTCAGTTTTCGAAACAGAGTGATGGGAAAAGCGCAAGCAGTCCTTCTTAGCGGGAGCAACTTCAGCACTGGAACACACGAGACAATCAGGTATCGAGTACCTTACCCGCAAGGACAGAATAGCACTACACCCCCTTACTGTAGGGTAAATCGGCTGCGTCGGCATTGGGCCCAAGTATTGCCGACCAACACCACTTCAGCGATGACGGCCGCTTAGACAACCGTGCATCCCGTACCTCCGTTCACAGCCCACCGTACGTGACATGTTCCACTACCAGGTGTACCGGTATGAAATACGCGTTGAGATACAAACGTGTCGATAGGGAACATTTGTTGTGAACGAGCCTTAATTTTTGTTTGGTTGGTTGGCTTGACATCTGTCAAAGATATTTAGTATATATCAAATCATGGAACAAACATCATATGTTTTCATCGTGTTAACAATGTCGAATTTTGTACCAGAAAGTGAGTCGCATCGAGTGCTTTTATCTTTTGATCATGCTCTATCAGAAGCAACATGCAAAAGAGGGTTTCAACGGTTCCGAAATAATTATTTTGATGTAAGAAATGAGCAACGAGGAAGACCACCAAAAAAGTTCGAAGACGCCGAATTGCAAGCAATATTGGATGAAGATGATACTTTTAGTCAGAGGCAAATGGCAACAATGCTAAATGTTGCACAACAAACAATTTCTGACCGTTTGAAAGCTATGGGAAAGATGCAAAAGTGTGGAAAATGGGTGCCAAATGAATTGAATGAAAAAAAATCGTTCAAATGGCTCTGAGCACTATGGGACTCAAGAGCTCATCAGTCCCCTAGAACGTAGAACTACTTAAACCTAACTGACCTAAGGACATCACACACATCCATGCCCGAGGCAGGATTCGAACCTGCGACCGTAGCGGTCACGCGGTTCCAGACTGTAGCGCCTAGAACCGCTCAGCCACTCCGGCCGGCAGTTGAATGAAAGACAGATGGAAAACCGAAAAACCATTTGCCAAATTTTACTTCAAAGACATGAAAGAAAATCAATTTTGCATCGAATTGTTACTGGCGATGAAAAATAGATTTATTTTAAGAATCCTAAACATGGGTTAATCCGGGACAACCGTCAACACCGACTGAAAAACCAAACTGATTCGGCAAGAAGACAGTGCTCTGTGTTTGGTGGGATCAAAGAGGTGAGGTGTATCATGAGCTTCTAAAACGCGGTGAAACTGTGAATACTAATCGCTATAGACAACAAATGATCAATTTGAACTATGCATTGACCGAAGAAAGACCAGAATGGGCCAGAAGATATGGCACCTGCACACAAAGCAAAACTGGTTCAGGATACAATCAAAACACTTGGCTGGGAGCTGCTACCCCACCTGCAGTATTCAACAGATATGGTCCCTTCCGACTACATTTGTTTTCATCAATGGGACAGGCATTGGCTGAGGAACACTTCGATTCCTACGAAGAAGTCGAAAATCGGGTGTCTGATTGGTTTGCTTCAAAAAACCAACATTTCTATTGAAGTGGTGTCCACAAACTGCCAGAAAGGTGGCCAAAACGTATAGAAAACAATGGTCAGTACTGTGAATAAAATGTTTTTACTTTTCAATTCAAAATTTGTGTTTCATTTTCACAAAAAAACCCTCATTTCATACCGGTACAGCTGGTATCTCTCTCTCGCCCAGACTAAGACCAACTCTCCCCATGTTGTCAACAAGATGCCCAAGGAACTACAACCAAGGGTCCAGCAAGGCGCCACATGGCGACTAGACAGAGGCTGATCGCGCCCGTAGGAAAGGATGTAAAAATGTGCAACTACCTAACATAGCTCAGTCCCTAAAATTTTTTTCTTTCTTATTTCCCAAGAAACTGATACATTCTTAAAACATTTCCAAGCAGTCATATCATCGCTATGTAATGTTGCATCAAATATTTCATCAAACTACTTTCTACATGAAGCTCTCGGATCTGTGCAGCAGAGAAGACACACTCCTCGACTTTTGATTTACTAAGTCGTGTGAATTTTTCCCGTTCTATTATAGCCCTTGCACTCATCATTCATGTTTTTTATAAACTGTTACCAGAATTACATAAAAATCGCTTTATAACAAAACGTAAAAACAAATTACGTTCACTATCATCTACAATACTAATAGTAGATGCATGTGCAGGTTAGCAATTGAATCGGTATGATCTGAACTTGGACTAAAATTTTTGTTATATTGATTCATTCATCTACATCTACATCCATACTCCACAAGCCACCTGACGGTGTGTGGCGGAGGGTACCTTGAGTACCTCTATCGGTTCTCCCTTTGTTCCAGTCTCGTATTGTTCGTGGAATGAAGGATGGTCGGTATGCCTCTGTGTGGGCTCTAATCTCTTTGATTTTATCCTCATGGTCTCTTCCCGAGATATACGTAGGAGGGAGCAATATACTGCTTGACTCCTCGGTGAAGGTATGTTCTCGAAACTTCAACAAAAGCCCCTACCGAGCTACTGAGCGTCTCTCCTGCAGAATCTTCCACTGGAGTTCATCTATCATCTCCGTAATGCTTTCGCAATTACTAAATGATCCTGTAACGAAGCGCGCTGCTCTCCGTTGGATCTTCTCTATCTCTTCTATCAACCCTATCTGGTACGGACCCCACACTGCTGAGCAGTATCCAAGCAGTGGGCGAACAAGCGTACTGTAACCTACTTCCTTTGTTTTCTGATTGCATTTCCTTAGAATTCTTCCAATGAATCTGGCATCTGCTTTACCGACGATCAACTTTATATGATCATTCCATTTTAAATCACTCCTAATGCGTACTCCCAGATAATTTATGGAATTAACTGCTTCCAGTTGCTGACCTGCTATATTGTAGCTAAATGATAAGGGATCTTTCTTTCTATGTACTCGCAGCACATTACACTTGTCTACATTGAGATTCAATTGCCATTCCCTACACCATGTGCCAATTCGCTGCAGATCCTCCTGCATTTCAGTACAATTTTCCATTGATACAACCTCTCGATATACCATAGCATCATCTTCAAAAAGCCTCAGTGAACTCCGGATGTCATCCACAAGGTCATTTATGTATATTGTGAATAGCAACGGTCCTACGACACTCCCCTGCGGCGCACCTGAAATCACTCTTACCTCGGGAGACTTCTCTCCATTGAGAATGACATGCTGCGTTCTGTTATCTAGGAGCTCTTCAATCCAATCAAACAGTTGGTCTGATAGTCCATATGCTCTTACTTTGTTCATTAAACGACTGTGGCGAACTGTATCGAACGCCTTGCGGAAGTCAAGAAACCGGCATCTACCTGGGAACCCGTGTCTATGGCCCTCTGAGTCTCGTGGACGAATAGCGCGAGCTTAGTTTCACACGACCGTCTTTTTCGAAACCCATGCTGATTCCTACAGAGTAGATTCCTCGTCTCCAGAAAAGTGATTATAATCGAACCTAATGCGTGTTCCAAAATTCTACAACTGATCGACGTCCCTTCTTGAAAACGGGGATGACCTGTGCCCTTTTCCAATCCTTTGGAACGCTCCGCTCTTCTAGAGATCTACGGTACACCGCTGCAAGAAGGGGGGCAAGTTCCTTCGCGTACTCTGTGTAAAATCGAACTGGTATCCCATCAGGTCCAGAGGCCTTTCCTCTTTTGCGCGATTTTAATTGTTTCTCTATCGCTCTGTCGTCTATTTCGACATCTACCATTTTGTCATCTGTACGACAATCTATAGAAGGAACTACAGTGCAGTCTTCCTCTGTGAAACAGCTTTGGAAAAAGACATTTAGTATTTCGGCCTTTAGTCTGTCATCCTCTGTTTCAGTACCATTTTGGTCACAGAGTGTCTGGACATTTTGTTTTGATCCACCTACCGCTTTGACATAAGATCAAAATTTCTTAGGATTTTCTGCTAAGTCAGTACATAGGACTTTACTTTCGAATTCATTGAACGCCTCTCTCATAGCCCTCCTCACACTACATTTCGCTTGGCGTAATTTTTGTTTGTCTGCAAGGTTTTGGCTATGTTTATGTTTGCTGTTAAGTTCCCTTTGCTTCCGCAGCAGTTTTCTAACTCGGTTGTTGTACCATGGTGGCGCTTTTCCATCTCTTACGATCTTGCTTGGAACATACTCATCTAACACATATTGTACGATGGTTTTGAAATTTGTCCACTGAACCTCAACACTATGTGTACTTGAGACAAAACTTTTTTGTTGAGCCATCAGGTACTCTGAAATCTGCATTTTGTTACTTTTGCTAAACATCAAATCTTCCTACCTTTTTTAATATTTCTATTTATGGCTGAAATCATCGATGCAGCAACCGCTTTATGATCGCTGATTCCCTGTTCTGCGTTAACTGTTTCAAATAGTTCGGGTCTGTTTGTCACCAGAAGGTCTAATATGTTATCGCCACGAGTCGGTTCTCTGTTTAACTGCTCAAGGTAGTTTTTAGATAAAGCACTTTAAAAAATTTCACTGGATTCTTTGTCCCTGCCACCCGTTATGAACGTTTGAATCTCCCAGTCTATATCCGGCAAATTAAAATCTCCACCCAGAACTATAACATTGTGGGGAACTCTGCTCGAAATATTATCCAAATTATCCTTCAGGTGCTCAGCCACAACAGGTGCTGGGCCAGGGGGCCTATATACACATCCAATTACCATGTCTGAGCCTGCTTTAACCGTGACCTTCACCCAAATTATTTCACATTTCGGATCTCCGTCAATTTCCTTCGATACTAGCGCAATTATTATCGCTATAAACACGCCTCCCCCTTCACTGCCCAGCCTGTCTCTGCGGTATACATTCCAATCTGAGTTTAAAATTTCATTACTGTTTACATCTGGTTTCAGCCAACTTTCTGTCCCTAGTACTATGTGGGCATTTTGACCGTTTATTAATGAGAGCAGTTCTGAGACCTTTCTATAGACGCTCCTGCAGTTTCCTATTAGCAGATTAATATTGTTATTCCCTGTAGCATTTTGTCTACTCCTACCTTGCCGCGTAGAGATTTAATCAACTTTTAAGTCGACTGCTAATTCACTAAAGGCGGCCGATAGTTGACTAAACTGTGGTTACTTATAGAAAACAATGAAAATAGCACTACCTGTCTCTGGACTGTATTCAAAACAAACACTAGCACTACTGGCACTGTGGCTGACTAAAGGGACTCTCTCTGACTGTATTAAAAACAATCACGAAATCTATGGAACACTATTACTAGCACTCGACAAGTAAAGCTTCCTAAAAGCAAAAACACACGGAAGAAGAAGTGACAAGTAAGAAAAATACAGTTAATACGTAAATTAACGTAGCTCGCTGCACAGCAGACGTGACACAGACGGCAGTTACGACGACACTCATTCTTGTCTTATGTAAGAATTACTGCAACGTTCGAAATAATTTTCTGCTATTTTTTGTTTAAGGGTGGAACCTTTGCAAAGCAAAAGCCATAGATATGTTTCAAGTTCCTTTGTAATACTCCTTGTCACCACAGTGGGTCAGATACGGATTAACTAGTGCCATGTCGTTTACGTTTTCACTCTTTCATGGTGATATTGGTTTTCCAAAGTTATTCGCTCCAGGCTGATTTCGTAGCATTGTGCTTCGAAAGCTTACTGAGTAACATTACATGCTTCTAAGAGTTGAAATTAAGATCACATGAACTTTCCGGGGTGTTTTAGATTAGTACGTTCCCCGTCCGAAGAACTCAGACGCATTCTAAAGTCGAGAACAGCATCTTCAAGCATCAAGGGGGAAATGTCTCACACATCTCCTCCAGACACATCCTTTTTACAATAAAATACTTGCTGGTAATTCACCCAATAAGCGAGTCACGATGCGTTGCATAAATATGATTGAGAAGGGTGATTTAAATGTGCTGTTTATATCACAGTGTTGATCTAACAAAAATGAACGAAGGTGACAGAGTGTTTTGTTTCAGTTGTTCATTTGGGCCGTCTAAGGACCGCATATGTAGTATATCACCTTCCCTGTTCGATTTTACAGCTCTTGTATTCCCACCTGTGCATTTCATTACTTTGGTTATTTTGCTAGTTTTGTTAAAATCTTTCGAATTATCTCATGAACTCACTATATCTCGTGGATATGTCCTCTGTGGTATATTGTATTCTCGTATTATCATGGACGGTCTTGCGTTTAATTTTGTCTGGGTCATTTTTACATCCATACTAAACGTTTCACTGCCAGTTCCAGAAGGCTCATTTTTATCGCCCTCTCTATTACTATTCCATAAAGCATGCTAGAACCGCATGTAACTAATAATCACAGTAGTTCAACACCATTGCATCTGCCCCATATTGTAACATTATTCACGGATTCGGTATTAGCCCTCTTCCGACTAGCCGACTGGCAGTACCAGGAGCGCTCTATGACGATGGGTCACGTCATCACCGTGGCGCCAGTCCCTCCAGTCGTTATTACCAGTATATCAATCCCGATGATGCCGCCGCTTCTATATTTCATCAGTTCCTCATTTGGTCTCACAATACTGAGTGAAGCCGTTCTGGATCGCATACACCAGAAGTATCAGAGGATGTACTGGGACCGAAAGCGATTCCTTCCGCACTGAAGGCAGCGATGCTGACGATTCTGCTACGGAGGCAGTTCACACTTACTGTGTATGTATTACCTTGTCCCCCCTCCTTGAGAAGGAGTGCGCAGGGTTTACTAATTTTGTTCGATTAAGGATTCACTTATCATTTTATCTTGAATCTACAAAAAATGGTTCAAATGGCTCTGAGCACTATGGGACTTAACATCTGTGGTCATCAGTCCCCTAGAACTTAGAACTACTTAAACCGAACTAACCTAAGGACATCACACACACATCTATGCCCGAGGCAGGATTCGAACCTGCGACCGTAGAGGTCACGCGGTTCCAGACTGAAGCGCCTAGAACCGCACGGCCGCATAGGCCGGCTGGAGTCTACAGGCCAGTGGAAAACATGGCATTTTTAATATAGGGACACTGTTTTTTCGCTAAAGATTTATATTTATCATCAGCTGTTGGCCCTTTAAGTCAACCATTAGTACAGTGGCGTAATTAAATTTACGATGCTGATACGACAGGTAGAGTTCAATGCAACTTGAATTCCTTTTTCTGAGTATAGTTACTGTCGATTCTGGGCAGATGGATATTTTATAGCAGTGACCTTAAGTATTAATTTTTAAGTGGAAACAGCAGAAAATATATTTTTGAGGAAATACAGGATGTTATGTGATGACGTCAACGTTATATCTGTACAGAAGAATTTGGTTAGAGCGGGGTTTGGGCTGTTACGCTATGGGCTAGATAATGACAACGATAGAAATGACTGGCAGTCAATAACAACACTATTTTCCCATGGAATACATCTTTTGTAAAAATGGACTTCGCACAATAATAGATAGCAAATAAAGAACTTAATCCAATAAAATATAAAGATAAAAAATCTGATTCAGCGCCTGTGATACGTAGAACGGCATTGACCAAGAAAGGCGTAATAGAAAAAAAAACAGTCTTTACAATTTCAGCCCGTAGTATCTTATAATCGGACAACCATAATAACACAGAGCAATAAATGAACAAAACCACAACGGGATCTACCTCCAGTAACAAGAGCCTACGGACAAGAAACACGACCGAGCGAGGTGGCGCAGTGGCTAGAACACTGGACTCGCATTCGGGAGGACGACGGTTCAATACCGCGTCCATCCATCCTGATTTAGGTTTTCCTTGATTTCCGTAAATCGCTCCATGCAAATGCCGGGATGGTTCCTTTGAAAGGGCACGGCCGGCTTCCTTCCCCGTCCTTCCCTACTCCGATGAGACCGATGACCTCGCTGTGTGGTCTTCTCCCCCCAAACAATCCAATCCAATCCAAGAAACACGAAAATTGAATCTAGAAGACTTGTAGCTACATACAGTAGTTGAACACGTCTTCAGTTGGATTACAAAATACAACACAGAACCCCTTCTTTTACATGCCTTAACATGCTCGCACCATAAAAATAAAACAGGGAAAGACATAATCTTCCTTCACTTTTGTGATCGTGTAGGCTTTTCGGCACCACGGCACACCCCGTTGCAAACTGGAATCACCCTCTCAGTTGCTGGCCACCAACCAACTCTTTGGTTTGGGTCCGTAATAGCCTTGCGATGCAGGGATTTGAAATTTGGCGCAAAGGTACCTCCATCGTTCCTCTGTAAGGGCACAAAAGCATGACGCCCTGCAACGTCACCCTCGGCTTCGGTGACGCTACAAATGGTAAGATGTGTACAAACGTGAAAAAAGTGTCAGAGGTAATCCGGCCGCGGTGGTCTAGTGGTTCTAGGCGCTCAGTCCGGAACCGCGCGACTGCTACGGTCGCAGGTTCGAATCCTGCCTCGGGCATAGATGTGTGTGATGTCCTTAGGTTAGTTAGGTTTAAGTAGTTCTAAGTTCTAGGGGACTGAAGGCCATAGATGTTAAGTCCCATAGTACTCAGAGCCATTTGAACCATTTGTCAGAGGTAAGAAGTTGATGTGAGATATAAGGCGGGTTAGTAACGTTACATTGACACCAAATTTCACCACAATTCTGCCCAGCCTCACTGTGGGCGTGTCACACAATGGGAAGCTCTGTCAACCACCCTTACCAACGTTTCGCACCTCCTTTTGACACGTGTGCATTGGAGGTCACAACCACACCACCAAGAGTTAACACCACGCGGTTTTCATATGGCGGGCCAAGGAAAAGAATTTACAACACCCCCTTGCTCAGAATCGACGCGGAAAGGTGTTGGTTGGAGCCGTAAAACGCGTCGATGGTAGCAACCCTTTCCTTGAGGCATTGATTTCATCGCAATTCGCGGTCGAAAACAAGAGTTCACAGTGCGATGAGAAACAGGTTGACGCTCTTGAAGACCTTTGACACTGCTAACACCCTCCCTCCCTCCTTCCATCCCTCCCTCCCTCCCTCTCTCGAACGATTCCCTCTTCCGCTAAAGACATCGCGGGCCTGCAACCTCGTTGAGTTTGACGGCAGTGTTTTTTTTCTGGTGTGCAGGGTGGAATCGCCAGGGAACATTCAAAAACATTCAACCAAATTAGAACGTGATATGATACAGCAAAAGAAGTTTATGCTTTTTCGCCCTCCTAATTGTGCCTTCTTGTGGCGCGATCATTGAGGGGCGGGGGGAGGGGGGGAAGCGACTTTGACACATACTCAAATGTGGGAGTGCAAAGAGTCCCTCCAAGAAGATCCCCCATTTCGGGAACATCCTCAGTGCCAAACGCGCACCTTCGTTGGATGCTTTAAAATGTACCTTTCATTGCTTCCTAGGCCCCAGTGTGACACGCAACCGTTACGACACCCTTGCGCAGAGTGCTGCTATGTCACTGGACTAACGCCTCATGCCCACATGCGAAACCTGAAGGGTCTCAGTGGTGTGCGTACTGTAAGACCTTCAGTACACTCACCATCAGATTATTAGATTGGTCGCTCTAACGAAGTAGGCGAGTGTCAGCAATATGTCTCGTGGTCTTACCGTAGTGTGTTTATCTTCTGCCGTTAGGTCAGACGATAGAAATGACACTTGCACGCTTAGAGTAGCACGTTGACAGTGACCAACTTTAAACAGAACGTGATTAATTTTCACATACATTTATTAAAATAATAACAAGCATAAAAATTACTTAACTTCGTTGTGAATGCTATTTACAATTGACAATCTGAAGTTCCTTTGGTATTGGTACGTTAATCTTATTCTCACATATCTCTGATACTTGACAAAGTGTCGATACATTTACCTTTCTGGCTATGTACAGGAATATGGTAATCTTATTAGGCGCAGACTAAAACTTGACTATAGTTTGGTACAGACAAATGTAGAACTCATACAGACTGGTACAGACTAATGCAGACTGGTACAGACTGGTCAGAGAAATGCAGACTGACTAATTGGAGGTCTGTACACTCATTATAATACCTCGCGCGTTCATGTATCACTGCACGAGTGTGATCTGCGAGGAGAAAAGGTTCTACGTTAGCACCACTCTCATGTCTGGAGCACGCGACCGTATAACAGCGCCCTGTAAATCATGGCGTGCTAAGGAGACGAGCTGCGCTTTCGCGCGATTGACTATGATCTGCCTGTCAGGTGAGGGCTCCATAGCAAGACATTCCCGTAGGAGAATCGGTAACGACCACGACGCCGTAAGGACGCGTTCCACGACTCCTCGATAGCACCTTTACATGCCGGCTCGTCCAGATGGGCGACGTTCGGTTTCCAGGGGGGGCTTACTGCGCCACACACGTGTAGGTTGTAGGGAAATGGTGCAAATATAGGCTATGTGGTCGGTGAATGCAGTGGGCCAGAGCTCTGCTCCTCTCGTCGCCGTCGAAAGGTTGCCTGTGACGTAAATCCTGTCTAACCGACTTGATGAATGACTTGTATAATAGGTGTAACCAGGTGCTCGGCCATGGATGTGACGCCACGTGTCGATGAGGTGGAGGTCACGCACTAGCATTTCCAATTCCGCACACGGGACGTGATGTGGCTGCTGATCAGACGGAGATAATATACAGTTAAAATCTCCTCCGATCACCATATCGTCTATGCGGCCCATAAATAGATGCGTAATATCTTCAAAAAAAAAAAAAAAAAAAAAAAAAAAAAAGGCGGGCCCGATCTCTCCTCCTCCCTGATGCTGAAGGGCATATACATTGATGAGTCGGACACAGTTGAGATTTACTGCCATGGCTCTTGCACTCGGTAAGTACAGTACGTCCGTAGCCGCCAAGCCGTCCCGTAGCAGGATAGCCACGCCACAATCGGTAGAAGAGGCGTGGGAGATGTGGGCGGTGTATTCGTAGAAGTCAGGGAAACTAGCGACACATACTTCCTGTAAGAGGGCCACGTCGATGTCCGCCGCAACGAGCATGCGTTGTAGCATTGTCAGTTTGTGTGGTGCCCTTAACGCGTTGATATTGATGGTCGCAAGGCGAAAGATGTGCTGCCTAGCCTCTTCACCTAGGGTAGACGCTATGACAATCAAAAATAACCGCAAGAGATGCCGGACCCACCAAACCCGTTACAAATCATGAATCTTTCACGCTAGGAGTGGCATCCCCAATTCCACCCCCTCCCCTGTCACCCGTGCTCTCTCCAGGAAGTTCCTTAACATCGTCCGCGGACGATACTGTGTATCTGATCGGCACCTAAATCTCTCTCACGTACGTCGTCCTTGGTAGAGGTAGGAGCGCCATCCATCGACGCGACCTGCTGCATCTGTGGTGCAAGTTGTAACTGGGCACTCGTAGTATGGGCAAGTGAACCGTCTACACCACTTAGATCCTCAGCAGGCGCATTATCCATTAGGAGATGTCACCTTCTTGACCGTCCATGTGTAGGAGGCAATAGTCAGAAGGGGTCCGCCGACGTCGCTTGCGTCGTCGAGGCGAACATTGCTTTCGAATGTGGACATCCGTATCCGAATGTGGGAGACAATCCAGCGTCGTATCACCTTCCGCTAGGAAAGCCGCGGTCGGGACAATGTTCGCGTCCACGTCCATCGCGTTCTGAATGTTATGTTGCGTCTGGATTCCGTGGGACTGCTGCTGCTGTTGTTGCTGTGGAGGGGGCGACATATGGTTTGGCATAGGGGATCCTTCCTCTTCCTCCCTTGGTACTTCTGACGTCGATGGAAGTGTCTGATCGCCCGTTTCGTCCTCATCTATGGTGCGCATCGTCGTCTGAGCGTACGTGAGGGGCAGGATTGTCGTCCCCATCGGGGAAACGGAGTCTCCCACTGGTATCTGCGTAATTCTACGTTGTAAGCAGCTCGATCAAACATGGCCTTCCTGTCCACATCCGGAACAGGTACGCGGTTGACCGTCGTACATGATGATTGCACGACAGCCACCGATGTTCAAATAGGACGGCACATGTTTCTTGAGCTATAGTTTAATTTGGTGCACACCATTGTAGACCTTGTACGTCGAGAAAGTTTGCCACTTTTCTGCAACGTGGCTGATAACATTGCCATATGGTCGGAAGGCGTCCTTGACAACTTCCTCTGGGACCTCGAAGGGGAGCTCAAAAACCCTTACAGTCCTTAGGCCCATGCCTGCATGATCCACCGTCACTGCACCGATATGCCCGTCAGAATGTTTGAATCTGAGTGAGTTCGAGTATTTAGACACCACTGTCGCGCAGACCTCTGCACTGGTCATTTTAACATAAACCACGCTCGCCGTTATAGAAAAATGTATTCCGACGACAGTCGCCGGATCTAAACGTAGACCGTCGCGTATGAACTGTTCTGTTTCATAGGCTCGAGGACGCGCATGATCTGGTTGAAAAGTAATTTTGATCGTATCGTGGCGCCATGTGCGTGCCATAGTCGCACTGAACTTGGAAACAAATACAAATCGCGCCGCGCGAAGGTAAACACAAGCAAGCGCTCCCGGTCGCGCACGGCGGGGCGCAGCGGACGTCCTCGCCCCACCGCAGCCGAAAGCAGACTGAGCTCTCGGCTATCCTGCGGGTCCTGAGGTGTATACTATTGACTGTAATAATGGCCATCAGTACTATATCGGCTATACATGCTTTCCTTTTAGTGAAATATTTGCGCAGAAGTTGCTACCGCGCAACAACACTGCCCTGTGGCAGCATTTAGTAGAGAATGAGCATATTAAAGGCCATTACGAACAGTATTCGTCTACTCCACTGAGTGCCAAAAGGTCGAGCTCTCAATTTATTGGAGGGGCTTGAAATTTACAAGAGCAAGAAGCAAGAGTCAGAAAGAGTGCCCAGTGGACAAAGCGATTTCGGCCGAGTGCCTACTTCGCTTCGTTTGTCAATGTCCTACATTAATCATTTAACACCGCTATTAAAATTAGCTTCCAGAGTCGTTCCCCTCGCATAGAACACTTCACGCATGTGCTTTATTTTGTTACGCTACTCAAGTCATTCTCCTTACTGATTGTCTCCTCCTTTATAAAAGTATTTTATGGGCAATTGAATATTAATTGACTGACACAACGCTTTGTGATAATTTTCTAAACGCGGCGTGGCGCGAGATGGAGAAGCCATTCTGCTGTTGTGTTCCATTGGATGGCTCAAATGGCTCTGAGCACTATGGGACTTAACATCTGTGGTCATCAGTCCCCTAGAACTTAGAACTACTTAAATCCAACTAACCTAAGGACATCACACACATCCATGCCCGAGGCAGGATTCGAACCTGCGACCGTAGAAGACGCGCGGTTCCGGACTGAGCGCCTAGAACCGCTAGACCACCGCGGCCGGCTGTTCCATTGGACTTAGTTGACTATGACGCATTCAAAAGAGTACGCAAACACAAGTCACTGATTACTTACTCCATACTAACTTTCGTTCGTTTGGTTGTTTTTGTTCTTTAATTTACAATTTTATGTAATTTTGTTTGCTCCATACACCTTATGGATCGGTAGGTTTTTGTTGTTGTCCGAAGTTACAGGTATAGCTTTTCAGTATCACATATAGTCACTCACCCATTTCCTTTTTAATAATTACAAGAACTGCATTTATATCTTTGATGTACGTCATTTTCTTCAAATGGTTCAAATGGCTCTGAGCACTATGGGACGTAACTTCTAAGGTCATCAGTCCCCAAGAACTTAGAACTACTTAAACTTAACCAACCTAAGGACATCACACACATCCATGCCCGAGGCAGGATTCGAACCTGCGACCGTAGCGGTCACGCGGTTCCAGACTGTAGCGCCTTTAACCGCTTGGCCACACCGGCCGGCGTCGTCATTTTATTAATGTTACATATTATATTTTAGTTCCAGCATGTTTTTTTACATAAGTCTAAGATTTTTACTTAACTGTACACACTGAAATTGGTCAAGTATGTTTAACGTAATGACACCTGGCGATTTACATTACAAACATGAATTTAGTGTCGCAGCTACATCCCAGTTTGGCGTGAAAAATACGAACGTACATGTAATGTTTCTCCCAGCACTGTAACTTTTTTTTTTCTTTATTGAATTTCAATTCCCCCCGAAGGGGGCGGGCTGGCAGCAGCTTAGTATGCCGCTCTTCAGCCTAAAGATTTTGTGAGAAATATCAAGAGAATAAATAATAAAAAACAGGCGATAAAATCGGAGACTTAAAGAGTAACATGGCGAAAAGGAATCGTGGAACTTAAAACAAACAACAGAGGGATGATGATGCTAATAAAATACATACGAAGCAGACAGGGAAAACAATAGACAGACAATTAAAAAACACGGCGACAGTCTGGATTCTGTTCGCAAAAGACATAAAATTCACATCTAGCGACAGCATGGTTTCTGTTCGCAACACGAGAAAGACAAACAACACTGAAAAGTCACTGGAACACTGCACTAAAAAGTTGGGAAATGTGACATACCGCAGTCGAGAGCAGGTGGGGGGAAACTGGACAGAAGATGGGAAAACAAAAAAGGGGGGAAAGGAGAGTAAAAGCGAAGGGGGGAACCGGGAAAGGAGCTGATGGAGGATGAGGACCCATAAGAGGGGTGGGGGGCAGACGCGACAGGGAGTGGGGTAGGCAGAGGAGGGGAATACAAAAGGACTTGGGGGGGAGAAGGGAGGTAGGGAGAGGTTTAGTGGGGAGAAAACAGGACGGAAGGGGGGGGGAAGAGGGAGCCCAGGGAAAGGACAGAGGAAAGGAGGGGGAGTGAGGATCAGAGTTGATAGGAAGGATAAATGGAGGGAGAGAGGGCATCGTCCGGGAGGGGGAGTTGACGGAAGCAACCTTGGGAAAGGAGATGGGGTGTAGAGATGGAGGGTAGGGGGGACACAACGGTGAAGACGTGGCAGGGGGCGGGGATGGGAGAGGAGAGGAGCAACCAGGGGGTGAGGGGGTTCAAGACGGCGGGAGGTGTAGAGGATGCGGATATGTTCGAGGAATAGCAGCAGATGGGGGAAAGGAATGAGATCATAGAGGATCCACGTGGGGGACGGGAGGTGGATACGGAAGGCGAGGCGGAGTGCATGACGCTCAGGCACTGTAACCTGGTTGACACTATAATATCCATAGGAAGATGCCAAGCTGATTTTCTTTATTGGGATGCCATCCTGGCTTAATCACATTAGGCTAATATAAGATATCGACTGTTTTAATCGGGTATGTTACGTCACATTTTCCCGCTCATCTTTTTTTCTATATACAGGGTAGTCCATTGATAAAGACCAGGCCAGATATCTCACGGATTAAGCATCAAACGAAGAAACTACAAAGAACGAAACTCGTCTAGCTTGAAGGGGGGAAACCAGATGGCGCTATGGTTGGCCCGCTAGATGGTGCTGCCGTAGGTCAAACGGATATCAAGTGCGTTTTTTTTAAATAGAACTCATATTTTTATTACGTATTCGTGTATTACGTAAAGAATTATGAATGTATTAGTGGACCACTTTTTTCGCTTTGTGACAGATGGCGATGTAATAGTCACAATCGTATAAGTACGTGGTATCACGTAACATTCCGCCAGTTCGGGCGTTATTTGCCTCGTAATACGTTACCCGTGTTAAAATAGAGCGTTTGCCAACTGCGGAAAAGGTCGATATCGTGTTGATGTATGGCTATTCTGATCAAAATGCCCAACGGACGTTCGCCGGATGGTTAAGTTATTTAAGGAAACAGGAAGTGTTCAGTCTAATGTTAATAGTCAACCATGACCTGCAACAAATGATGATGCCCAAGTAGGTGTTTTAGCTGCTGTCGCGTCTAATCCGCAAGTCACTAGCAGAGAAATTGCGCGAGAATCTGGAATCACAAAAATCATCGGTGTTGAGGAGGCTACATCAACATCGATTGCACCCGTACCATATTTCTGTGCACCAGGAATTGCATGGCGACGACTTTGAACGTCGTGTACAGTTCTGCCACTGGGAAAAAGAGAAATTACTGGACGATGACAGATTTTTTGCACGCGTTCTATTTAGCGACGTAGCGTCATTCACGAACAGCGGTAACGTAAACCGGCATAATATGCACTATTGGTCAACGGAAAATTCACGATGGTAGCGACAAGTGGAACATCAGCGACCTTAGCGTGTTAATGTATGGTGCGGAATTATGGGAGGAAGCATAATTGGCTCTCATTTTATCGATGGCAAGCTAAATGTTGCAATGTATGCTGATTTCCTACGTAATGTTCTACCGATGTTACTACAACATGTTTCACTGGATGACAGAATGGCAATGTACTTCCAATATGAAGGAAGTCCGGCAGATAGTTCGCGTGCCGTTGAAGCGGTATTGAATAGCATATTTCATGTCAGGTGGATTGGTCGTCGATGCACCATATCATGGCCCGCACATTCCGAAATCTGACGTCCCCGGATTTCTTTCCGTGGGGAAAGTTGAAGTATATTTGCTATCGTGATCCACCGATAACGCCTGAAATCATGCGTCAGCCAATTGTCAATGGATGTGCGAACATTACGGAAGGCCAATTACTCGCTGTTGAGAGGAATGTCGTTACGCGTATTGCTAAATGCATTGAGGTTGACGGACGTCATTTTGAGCATTTATTGCATTAATGTGGTATTTACAAGTAATCACGCTGTAACAGCATGCGTTCTCAGAAATGATAAGTTCACAAAGGAACATGGATCACATTGGAACATCCGAAATAAAATGTTCAAACGTACTTACGTTCTGTATTTTAATTTAAAAAACCTACCTGTTACCAACTGTTCGTCTAAAATTGTTAGTCAAATGTTTATGACTATTACAGCGCCATCTATCACAAAGCGAATAAAGTGGTCCATCTAAAGCATTCATATTTCTTTTCGTACTACACGAATATGTAATAAAAATGGGGGTTCCTATTTTTTAAAAAAAAATCGCATTTGATATTCGTTTGACCTATGGCAGCGCCATCTAGCGGGCCAACCATAGCGCAATCATGTTTTCCCCTTCAGGCTATACAAGTTTTTTTCTTTGTAGTTTTTTTCGTTTGACGCATATTTCGTGCGATATTTGGCTCGGTCACGATCAATGGACCACCCTGAGTGTAAGAAATTATTGTCTCTTCATTGTTTCATGATTTATTATTTACAACAAGAAAATTCTCTAGGAGCTATATTAGTTTCGCTCTTTCTTGATACATCTGAAGATGATCATTATTGACTGCTATCGAAAGTTTCGCGACAGTTACTTGCGATCCTATACTTGAACTAAGCAACTGACTCTTCTGTTTGCAGAAGGCATTTGTTGCAATTTTTAGAACGGTATGTATGACGTGTTCTACAACCCTGATTGTAGACGTATAATTGACTCCCTTTGAGGTAATACGTAAATTAATTCGTTGCTTTTAGAATAACTGGAAATAACTACGAATAACTTTTTTCTGTCGTAGAAGTAGGAAAAACATCAATAGAAAGAATGTACAATGAGAAAATGTTGAGGGAGGACCGGAAAATGGAAATATTTGTCCTAAGGCAATGCAATGAAAAGTATAAGGAGTACTGAGTATGGAATGAGACTAAACATGACAACGACAAAAGCGATGAGAAGTAACAGAAAACGGAATGACGAGAAAATTGGTGATCGGGAAGTAGATGATGTAAAGGAATTCTGCTACCTCGTTATAACCCCTGATAAACGAAGCCAGAGGATATAAAAAGCAGGCTAGCGCAGGCAAACAGAGCACTCCTCGCCAAGAGAAGTCTACTGGTGTCAAACACAGGCCTTAATTTGAGGAAGAAATTTCTGAGTATGTACGTTTGGAGCATAGTATTGTATGGCATGATTCATGGACAGTGGAAAAACTGGAACAGAAGAGAATCGAAGCATTTGAGATATGGTGCTACACAAGAATGTCAGAAATTAGTTGGACTGATAAGGTAAGGAACGAGAAGGCTCTACGCAGAATCGGCAAAGAAGGAAACATCCGGAAAACACTGAAATAAGGAGAGTTTGACAGGACATTCTTTCGTTGATGGCGGCAGGAACTCATGGAAGGGCAAACCCCAGGTTCAAAATCACTTGTGGTTGACAACCTCTAGTTTCATTTCGTGAAAGATTTAAAATTTTCCTTTACAATAGATTGAAGCCAAAAGCCAGTTAACAACAACAATCACAGAGCGCCAGAAGAGGTTAAAAATTTGCTTTGAAATTTATCGGCTTTTCTTAGAAAAAAAGAAGAATATCAACATCACTAATGACGCAGTGCCAGAAAAAATTTACAAGAAGATCGAAATCAGTAACCACCAAGCACCAGAAGACTTAGCAACTGCCTTGAAATTTTTAAGTATTATAACAAGGTCAAGTTGAATACAGAGCCCCAGATGGCTTAGAAACATTCCCATTAATAAAGTTTTTTAAAAAAAAGCACCTCAACAGAAATAGGTTAAGACTCATTACAATTTTTCCAAAACAATTTAAGAGAGTTAATGCCCCGTTTCAAAACAACTAGGCCACGGTCGTGACTACCAGGAATAGAATACATGTAAAAACGGTTACACCAAGCAGGCATGTAGGAGCTTAAACGTTTGTTAAATTGGCGACAATTCCAAAAGATATACGTATGTGGTGAAACAAATTTCCAATAGAGTCTAAGTTGATGAGATTTAGCAACGTCTAATGGCTTTAAACCTTCCCATTTGCACAATTTTGGGGATTGATTACGGGAGGCAGGCAAAGGATAATTTAACGTGGGACGGAAAATTAAGAAGATCCTCGGGACAGAGCGGCGCAGTAAGTATGAGAACTTAAGTGATGACGACCAGCAACCGCAACTCGGCTCGGAAATGTGGTGCCAATGAGGTCCCAGTACCGGCCTCCACCTGGAACCGCGCCAGCTTCCTCTCCCGTCAAGTCGGCCAGCTGCTGAGGCGCACTGGAACAGTTTGTTGGCCAGTTGAGCAACCAGCAGGTGGATCGGCATAAAATATGGCTAAGTAGACCAGCCTGCAAAACTGACTATCTGATGTTAATGTTAGATTAGTTTAAACAGTTTTCTTTTTGTCTTATGACTGTTTTGATGCTGCCCGCCACAAACTTCTCTCCTGTGCCAAGCCCTTCATGTCACAATAGCACTTGCAACCTACGTCCTCACTTATTTGCTGCGTGTGTAGAACACGAGAATAGTTCAGCACCTGAAACTCCTCCAAATTTGTTCTTTTCTTTAGTTAAAAAAAAAGGAAAGAAAAAACAAAAAAGACGAACAATTAAATAAGATTATAATCCTTGACCCAAGAGATAATCGAAGATAACTGCAATAAAACTATTATCTGTCCTCATAACTCTGAATATATATATAAAGGGTGGTCCATTGATCGTGACCGGGTCAAATATCTCACGAAATAAGCGTCAAGAGAAAAAACTACAAGGAACGAGACTTGTCTAGCTTGAAGGGGGAAACGAGATGATGCTATAGATGGCCCGCTAGATGGCGCTGCCATGGATCAAACGGATATCAACGGCGTTTTTTTAAAATATGAACCCCCATTTTTTGTTACATATTCGTGTATTACGTAAAGAAATACGAATGTTTAGTTGGACCACATTTTTCGCTTTGTGATAGATGGCGCTGTAATAGTTACAAATATATGGCTCAAAATTTTAGATAAACACTTGGTAACAAGGAGGTTTTTTAAATTGTAATACAGAAAGTCGGTACGCTTGAACATTTTATTTCGGTTGCTCAAATGGGATACATGTACCTTTGTGAAATTATCATTTCTGAGAATGTATGCTGTTACAGCGTGATTACCTGTAAATACCACATTAATGCAATAAATGCTCAAAATGATGTCCGTCAACCTCTATGCATTTGGCAATACATGTAACGACATTCCTCTCAAGAGCGAGTAGTTCGCCTTTCCTAATGTTCGCACATGCATTGACAATGCGCTGACGCATGTTTTCAGGCGTTGTCGGTAGATCACGACAGCAAATACCCTTCAACTTTCCCCACAGAAAGAAATCCGGGGACGTCAAATCCGGTGAACGTGTGTGCTTCGACAACCAATCCACCTGTCATGAAATATGCTATTCAGTACCGCTTCAACCGCACGCGAGCTATGTGCCGGACATCCATCATGTTGGAAGTACATCGCCATTCCGTCACGCCGTGAAACATCTTGTAGTAACATCGGTAGAACATTACGTAGGAAATCAGCATACATTTGCACCATTTAGATTGCCAACGATAAAATGGGGGCCAATTATCCTTCCTCCCGTAATGCCACACCATACATTAACCCGCCATGGTCGCTGATGTTCCACTTGTCGCAGCCATCGTGGATTTTCCGTTGCCCAATAGTGCATATTATGCCGGTTTACGTTACCGCTGTTGGTGAATGACGCTTCGTCTCTAAATAGAACGCGTGCAAAAAATCTGTCATCGTCTCGTAATTTCTCTTGTGCCCAGTGGCAGAACTGTACACGACGTTCAAAGTCGTCTCCATGCAATTCTTGGTGGATAGAAATATGGTACGGGCGCAACCAATGTTGATGCAGCATTCTCAACACCGACGTTTTTGAGATTCCTGATTCCCGCGTCATTTGTCTGCTACTGATGTGCGGATTAGCAGCGACAGCAGCTAAAACACCTACTTGGGCATCATCATTTTTTGCAGGTCGTAGTTGACGTTTCACATGTGGCTGAACACTTCCTGTTTCCTTAAATAACGTAACTATCCGGCAAATGGTCCGGACACTTGGATGATGTCGTCCAGGATACCGAGCAGCATACATAGCACATGCCTGTTGGGCATTTTGATAACAATAGCCATACATCATCACGATATCGACCTTTTCCGCAATTGGTAAACGGTCAGTTTTAACACGGGTAACGTATCACGAAGAAAATACTGTCCGCACTGGCGGAATGTTACGTGATACCACGTACTTACATGTTTGTGACTATTACAGCGCCATCTGTCACAAAGCGAAAAAAGCCGTCCAACTAAAACATTTATATTTCTTTACGTACTACGCGAATATGTAATAAAAATAGACGTTCCTATTTAAAAAAACGCACTTGATATCCGTTTGACCTATGGCAGCGCCATCTAGCAGGCCAACCATAGCGCCATCTGGTTTCACCCTTCAAGCTAGACACGTATCGGTCTTTGTAGTTTTTTCGTTTGAAGCTTTTTTCGTGAGATATTTGGCCCGATCATGATCGATGGACCACCTTGTATATACACTCCTGGAAATTGAAATAAGAACACCGTGAATTCATTGTCCCAGAAAGGGGAAACTTTATTGACACATTCCTGGGGTCAGATAAATCACATGATCACACTGACAGAACCACAGGCACATAGACACAGGCAACAGAGCATGCACAATGTCGGCACTAGTACAGTGTATATCCACCTTTCGCAGCAATGCAGGCTGCTATTCTCCCATGGAGACGATCGTAGAGATGCTGGATGTAGTCCTGTGGAACGGCTTGCCATGCCATTTCCACCTGGCGCCTCAGTTGGACCAGCGTTCGTGCTGGACGTGCAGACCGCGTGAGACGACGCTTCATCCAGTCCCAAACATGCTCAATGGGGGACAGATCGGGAGATCTTGCTGGCCAGGGTAGTTGACTTACACCTTCTAGAGCACGTTGGGTGGCACGGGATACATGCGGACGTGCATTGTCCTGTTGGAACAGCAAGTTCCCTTGCCGGTCTAGGAATGGTAGAACGATGGGTTCGATGACGGTTTGGATGTACCGTGCACTATTCAGTGTCCCCTCGACGATCACCAGTGGTGTACGGCCAGTGTAGGAGATCGCTCCCCACACCATGATGCCGGGTGTTGGCCCTGTGTGCCTCGGTCGTATGCAGTCCTGATTGTGGCGCTCACCTGCACGGCGCCAAACACGCATACGACCATCATTGGCACCAAGGCAGAAGCGACTCTCATCGCTGAAGACGACACGTCTCCATTCGTCCCTCCATTCACGCCTGTCGCGACACCCCTGGAGGCGGGCTGCACGATGTTGGGGCGTGAGCGGAAGACGGCCTAACGGTGTGCGGGACCGTAGCCCAGCTTCATGGAGACGGTTGCGAATGGTCCTCGCCGATACCCCAGGAGCAACAGTGTCCCTAATTTGCTGGGAAGTGGCGGTGCGGTCCCCTATGGCACTGCGTAGGATCCTATGGTCTTGGCGTGCATCCGTGCGTCGCTGCGGTCCGGTCCCAGGTCGACGGGGACGTGCACCTTCCGCCGACCACTGGCGACAACATCGATGTACTGTGGAGACCTCACGCCCCACGTGTTGAGCAATTCGGCGGTACGTCCACCCGGCCTCCCGCATGCCCACTATACGCCCTCGCTCAAAGTCCGTCAACTGCACATACGGTTCACGTCCACGCTGTCGCGGCATGCTACCAGTGTTAAAGACTGCGATGGAGCTCCGTATGCCACGGCAAACTGGCTGACACTGACGGCGTCGGTGCACAAATGCTGCGCAGCTAGCGCCATTCGACGGCCAACACCGCGGTTCCTGGTGTGTCCGCTGTGCCGTGCGTGTGATCATTGCTTGTACAGCCCTCTCGCAGTGTCCGGAGCAAGTATGGTGGGTCTGACACACCGGTGTCAATGTGTTCTTTTTTCCATTTCCAGGAGTGTATATATTAATTACAACAAGGTAACTCCACAAATTCAGTACTTCGAAGTGCTTAAATTGACTGCTGAATCAAAAACATCATTAAATACAAATACTGCACCTTACCAATATAGCGCATTCATCAACAGTCTATAGTATCCGCTACATGCAGTCATCTCCCTGTGTGATAGAGCTAATAGAGAGGCCATTGAATAGCCGATGTGATTCATTTTTTTAAAAAACGCTTAACAATTTGCCGCAATAATTGCCCTCACTCTAACAGTAGGTCTCCTATTAGTTGAACCCCATCAGAGATCACACAAGAAACAATATCACAAGCAACTCAAGTAATAAAAAAAAAACAGACACTTTGCTGCAACTGGGACGAATTTCATGTAATCAGGGGCACACAGAACCTAGAACTGGCCAAAACACCCAGTACACATCCTGCTTAGACGACCCACCGACCAACCAATGGTCATTTACGATGGAATCACCGGCAAAGGAAAAGGTTGCAAGTGACTCGCCAACTGACAGCTTGTTACTATGAGGTCACTTTGGTGGACAGCAACACAATGGGCGGCGGTGGCAGCAAACTTACGATGAAGAACCAATAGCCATCAGTGCCTCACAGAACGGAGTCTTTCGTCCCTTAATACACAACTGGCCAACTGACGCCCTGGCTGCTTTATCTCGGAGCTCCAACGTCCTACCAGCGCTGTCCAAAGGAGACTCGTACGCCGTGAAGTGTCAGCCCATCATCCGTGACGCGGCTCCAGCACCACAGGGCGACCGGAGGAGAAGCGAAGCAGAGGAATTCGCCCAGAAGAGAAACTGATACGATCCGATAATGACCAACCTCCCCAACTGAAACAATAAATTCCCCCTCCCCCCCTGACAGGGGAGTGGGAGAACGGAGGGGCTCTACCTGGCTTGATTAGTCTGAATTAGGTACACTAGAGAGGTCCATTAGCTAGATTATGGCCTAAAAGGTTAACAGGCCTCCATCACTTGGAAGACCTGATAATGTCCTAGAAAATGTAGTACAAGCTTCCCAGAAATACCTGCATCGTTAACGCCTCCAGAGCCGAAATTACGGACAAAAATTCGATACCCAACTTTCACATGAGTGAGCTGCCTCTCTGATTATAACGCTTGGCTTGTCGGTGTGAACCAATTGGAAATTTTGCGTAGCCCTACTCCAGTGTATCTGAAAAACCTCTAGAGTGATCATTTGTAACAAAGGATCGTTAATGTTCCACGAACTGGACAAGGGAGAATTTAGTGGTTAAGCAAACATTAGTTAAGTGAGACTGGCATTAATAGCTTCATGTTGGGCAGAATTAAAAGCGAGGTTGATCCATAGGAACGAGGCACCCCACTTGGTACCGGTCTTAGCATGATAGATGATGAGAGCGGCCTGAAGTTTTCCACTTACTCTCTCGGCAAACGAGGCCTGATGATAGTAGATTGTTGCAATATGTCTAATGACATTGTGAAACAAAAGCGTCTAAACTCCTGTGAAATAAAAGCTGGGGCACTGTCACTGACTAAGACTCAGAGCAGATGAAATGTAGAAAACGTTTTAGGAAGATAGTAGATAGAAACTGCAGATGTGACCCCCCCCCCCTTAATTACGAATAAGCCAACTGAAAACTGAACCGGTAAAAGCCTTAGTACTGGGAAGGGGCGCACGTAATCAATGAATAACTTGCGGTCTCTCCGTCTGTAGGCCGCCCTTGGATCAGTTGTGATTAGGCTTTCCCATTTTACATAGTCCGCACTCCCCCACTAATCATTGGACATCCCTACTCAATACGTTGTTTCGTCTTAGCAGTGATCTTGTCAAACCCTAAATGGCTCCCAAGTAGTGCGTCATAAAAATAACAAGAAATGGACGAGACAAGTTCCACAGCAAACAGAGTCTTGGCCCAGTTGGTTTTCTAATCTGACGACACAAAATTGACTTAATCAACAGATACCCCAGCACCTGCTTCCTAGTAGTGCCCGGCTCGAGGCCCCGGTCCTGCTTAACGCCGTCATGAAAGAGCTCCGACATTTCAGTTAAAATGGCAGCAGCCGATTTCTTGGATGCTTTGTCACACTCGGTTATCACCTAGCCGTCCTCCTGAAACATGCGGCTAAATGCATTGGCCACGTGGTTGTCACCCCTCTCATACGCAGCATCTGGAAGTGGAATGCGGACTTGCGCACCTCCAACTAGCAGTTCTGACAGTTTTCCTGGGACAGGCCCCAACTAAGCTTAACGCCTGAGTGTCTCTTTTGAGATCTAACTCTCCATGCTCCAGGTAGAATTTTAATTTTTAGAGTGCAAAGCCTCACACTCATGAATGGAGTGTTGTAATTCAGCCTGTGTCGCGCTCCTAGAAACGTAGGCAACAGCACGCCTCTCTCGAGAGCATTCCTGCGGTAGAGCAGCGGCAACATCAGCATTGGAGTCATCGGTCTGGATGATAAAGGCCTTCTGAAAGTCCGAGGTGGCCAAGACTGGAAGGTTGCTCGAGGCAGTTTTAAAGGCCTCAAAGGAAGGCTGCTGACGTTCTCTCCAAACGAAAGCCTCTTCTTTTCGACGTAAGCAACTCGTATTAAGAGGGGTGGCAAGCTGGGTGAAATTTGGAATAAAATTAAGAAAATAATTGACTATGACAATAAACGGAGCTATTCCCCTCTTATTTCTGTGAGGGGGGGGGGGGGGGGGAGGTACAGTGGAGGTGCACTCTGTTCTGATCCCATCCTCTGAAACAAGATGCCCCAGGAATGAGATCTGGCGTCTAGACATCCGCTAACAAATCAGTGAATGATATCTATGGCACCAGAGGGAGGCGCAGAGGGTAAAAATTGTAGGAGAGAAAGAGAGTTATCTGAGGATGCTGGGTGCAAGTGATGCTCTGAGGTGAAGAGGTGAAGAGGTTATCGCAGGAGAGGAATTCGTGACAGGCAACATCAAACCAGACAGAAGAGTGATGAGAGATATATACTTGCTGTTAACTGGGGCATGTGGCAGTGGCGAGGAAGAGAATTAGGCAAGTCGGAATGACGACCGCTCCTCGCAGTATCACCCCGCACTCAGCTGTCGGAGGAACCTCAGGCGGCAGTGGCAGACCGAACTAATGCTGCGATCCAGTTCATGCCGATGTTTCTCTTACTGCTAAACGCAAATAAAGTGACAGTGACCTTGAGGTACTACCAATAATACTGGTCTTTTCCGCAGACTTGAAGTAATTTTGAATAAAGTCTTATCGCTTTCGTACCTACCTGCATTTGACCTTTAATTTCGACAATGCAGAAGCTTCCATCCTCCCTTTCACATAAGTTAAAGCAATTACCGAGACATGACGGTGGACGCTATGTACGGATGCTATGAACATTTGGATGAAATTCATACTGATGATAAAAGACCTCAGACTAGTTTCAGAGGACATTCTTTTTCTGTCATAAATATTTAGTTTTATGTTGTCTTAAGCATCTTACATTTTATGGAGTAACAAAGAAACACAACTGGTGTACTTGAAGACTGCCAATCTCAGAACATGCGTTAAGACCCTTGGTTCAAAATGATTTGGTTATTTGCTTGCACACGATGTTCATCAGGAGAGTATGACTGCTCTGCTTCTAGTACTCCATCTGACCATTTCACGGGTAAATTGACTGACCCTTAAATGTAAACGTAGGGGAGGAAGGTGTATCTGTTCCGACACTGACAATGTTGAGTGTTTATGGAAAAAGTTTAAGGAAATCGTAAAATGCTTTTTAGACAGGTACGTGCCGAGTGAAACTGTGAGGGACGGGAAAATCTCACCGTGGTTCAACAAAAAAGTTAGGAAACTACTGCGAAAGCAAAGAGAGCTTCACTCCAAGTTTAAACGCAGCCAAAACCTCTCAGACAAACAGAAGCTAAACGATGTCAAAGTTAGCGTAAGGAGGGCTATGCGTGAAGCGTTCAGTGAATTCGAAAGTAAAATTCTATGTACCGACTTGACAGAAAATCCTAGGAAGTTCTGGTCTTACGTTAAATCAGTAAGTGGCTCCAAACAGCATATACAGACACTCCGGAATGATGATGGCATTGAAACAGAGGATGACACGCGTAAAGCTGAAATACTAAACACCTTTTTCCAAAGCTGTTTCACAGACGAAGACCGCACTGCAGTTCCTTCTCTAAATCCTCGCACAAAGGTTAAAATCGCTGACATCGAAATAAGTGTCCAAGGAATAGAAAAGCAACTGGAATCACTCAACAGAGGAAAGTCCACTGGACCTGACGGGATACCAATTCGATTCTACACAGAGTACGCGAAAGAACTTGCCCCCCTTCTAACAGCCGTGTACCGCAAGTCTCTAGAGGAACGGAAGGTTCCAAATGATTGGAAAACAGCACAGGTAGTCCCAGTCTTCAAGAACGGTCGTCGAGCAGATGCGCAAAACTATAGGCCTATATCTCTGACGGCGATCTGTTGTAGAATTTTAGAACTTGTTTTTTGCTCGCGTATCATGTCGTTTTTGGAAACCCAGAATCTACTCTGTAGGAGTCAACATAGATTCCGTAAACAGCGATCGTGTGAGACCCAACTCGCTTTATTTGTTCATGAGACCCAGAAAATATTAGATACAGGCTCCCAGGTAGATGCTATTTTCCTTGACTTCCGGAAGGCGTTCGATACAGTTCCGCACTGTCGCCTGATAAACAAAGTAAGAGCCCACGGAATATCAGACCAGCTGTGTGGCTGGACTGAAGAGTTTTTAGCAAACGGAACACAGCGTGTTGTTATCTATGGAGAGACGTCTACAGACGTTAAAGTAACCTCTGGCGTGCTACAGGGTAGTCTTATGGGACCATTACTTTTCACAATATATATATAAATGACCTAGTAGATAGTGTCGTAAGTTCCATGCGGCTTTTCGCGGATGATGCTGTAGTATACAGAGAAGGCAGCATTGGAAAATTGTAGCGAAATGCAGGAAGATCTGCAGCAGGTAGGCACTTGGTGCAGGGAATGGCAACTGACCCTTAACATAGACAAATGTAATGTATTGCAAATACATAGAAAGAAGGATCCTTTATTGTATGATTATGTGATAGCGGAACAAACACTGGTAGCAGTTACTTCTGTAAAATATCTAGGAGTATGCGTACGAAACGATTTGAAGTGGAATGATCATATAAAATTAATTGTTGGTAAGGCGGGTACCAGGTTGAGATTCGTTGGGAGAGTCCTTAGAAAATGTAGTCCATCAAAAGGAGGTGGCTTACAAAACACTCGTTCGACCTATACTTGAGTATTGCTCATCAGTGTGGGATCCGTACCAGATCGGGTTGACGGAGGAGATAGAGAAGATCCAAAGAAGAGCGGCGCGTTTCGTCACAGGGTTATTTGGTAACCGTGATAGCGTTACGGAGATGTTTAGCAAACTCAAGTGGCAGACTCTGCAAGAGAGGCGCTCTTCATCGCGGTGTAGCTTGCTCGCCAGGTTTAGAGAGGGTGCGTTTTTGGATGACGTATCGAATATATTGCTTCCCCCTACTTATACCTCCCGAGGAGATCACGAATGTAAAATTAGAGAGATTCGAGCGCGCACGGAGGCTTTCCGACAGTCGTTCTTCCCGCGAACCATACGCGACTGAAACAGAAAAGGGAGGTAATGACAGTGGCAAATAAAGTGCCCTCCGCCACACACCGTTGGTTGGCTTGCGGAGTATAAATGTAGATGTAGATGTAGATATAGACTGTGACTGATCCTTATTGATAAATCATAGCCTTCCTTTGTATCTCAGTACCCTTCTGACTGGTTTGGCCGCTGCTTGCTACGAATCCTCCTCTTGTGGCAACATGTGGGAGTAACACTTGCACGCTACACCATCAGTTATTTGTTTTATATATTCCAATTTCGCTCTTCCCTACTGTTTTTAGTCTATTAATTTTCCCTAAGAAGCATACTAGTTAGTGCTTCATGCCTCAACACCCCATTTCCCTTCTTCCATATGATCTACACCTTGCCTATTCTACGGAGAACGTCGTCTTTTCTCATCTCATCTATTCATCTAATTTTCAACGCTTCTGATGTCTCCTGTTCCAGTTTACTCACTGGTCGTGATTCACTATCACACAGTGATGTGCTCCCAACGCTTAAATTCAGAAACTTTTTCCTTACCTTATGACCTTCATTTGACAGCAATCTTCTCTGTACAGTAAAAGTCTACTTTTTACGTCCCATTTTCTACTCTTGTCAAGCTTTCATGGTACTAGAAATCCTTCACTTCACATATTTCGTGGACCCCAATTCTGATGTTACGTTTATCGCTGACCTCTTTTCTGATACCCCTCATTACTTTCGTCCTTCATCAGTTTACTGTCGGCCCATACGTCCCATTTTCTACTCCTGTCAAGCTTCCATGGCACTAGAAATCCTTCACTTCACCTATTTCATGGTCCCCAATTTTGATGTTAACTTCATCGCTGATGTCTTTTCTGATACCCTTCATTACTTTCGTCTTTCATCACTTTACCGTCATCCATACTGTATGCTCATCTGATTGTCTTTCCATCCGTCAGGTCCTGCTATTCTTCCTCATTGTCGATTTTTTTTGGGTCATCAGTCTTCTGACTGGTTTGAAGCCGCCCGCCTCGAATTCTTCTTATGCGCCAACCTCTTCATCTTTACTTGCAAGTTAGATCCTCAATTATTTGCTGGATGTGTTTCAATCTCTGTCTTCCTCTACAGTTTTTCCGCTCTACAGCTCTCTCTAGTACCATAGAAGTCATTCCTTGATGTCTTAACAGATGTGCTATCTTCCTGCCCCTTCTCCTTGTCAGTATTCCTCACATACTCCTTTCCTCTGCGATCCTGTGCAGAACCTCCTCATTACTTACCTTATCAGTCCACCTACTTTTCAACATTCGTCTGAAGTTCATCACAAATGCTTGGATTCCCTTCTGTTCCGGTTTTTCCACAGTCCATATTTCACTACCATACAATGCTGTGGTCCAAATGAGCATTCTGAGAAATTTCTTCCTCAAACTAACGTATTTGTTTGATACTAGCCGACTAACACTGCCAGGAGGGCCCTTTTTGCTAGTTCTAGACTCCTTTTGACGTCTTACTTGTTCTGTCCATCATATATTATTTTGCTGCATAGGTAGTAAAATTCCTTAACTTCATCTGCTTCGTGTCCAATAACCGTGATGTTAAGTTTCTCGCTGTTCTCATTTCTGCTGCTTCTCATTACTTCCGTCTTTCTTCGATTTACTCTCAATCCACATTCTGTACTCATTACATTGTTCATTCCATTTAGCGTATCATGTAGTTCATCTTCACTTTCACTCATGATAACAATGTCATCAGCGAATCGTACCATTGACACCTTTTCACCTTAAATTTTAATCCCACTCGTTAATCATTCTTTTATTTCCATCATTGCTTCTTCGATGCACGGATTGAAAAGTAGGGGCGAAAGACTAAGTTCCTGTGTTACGCCCTTTTTAATTCGAGCACTTCGGTTGTGGTCGCCTGCTCTTATTATTTCGTCTTCGTTCTTGTACGTATTGTATATTACCCCTCTCTCCGTATAGCTTGCCCCTTTTTTCTCAGAACCTCTAACGTCTTGCGCCCTTTTACAGTGTCGAACGCTTGTTCCCGGTTGACAAATTCTATGAATGTGTCTTGATTTTTTCCTTTAGTTTTGCTTCCATAATCAATCGCAACGTCAGAATTGGCTCTCTGGTGCCTAAACTTTTCGTAAATTCGGACTGATTGTCATCTAACACATTCTCAATTTTCTTTTCTATTCTTGTCAACAACTCAAATGCATGTGCTTTTCAGCTGATAGTGCGATAATTCTCGCACTTTTCAGCTCTTGCAGTCTTTGGAACTGTGTGGATGATATTTTCTTCAAAGTCAGATGGTCTGCTTCCAGACCCTACGTTCCAGCGTGAATAATAGTTTTGTTACCACTTTCTCCAATAATTTTAGAAATTTTGGTGGAATGTTATCTATCAGTTCTGACTTATTTGACGTCCTCCGAAGCTGTATTAAATTCTCTAAATATCTTCTAAATCGACTACTGTCTTTTCTTCTACCACGTCACAAATCTTCCCCCTCATTCCACCTGTCCTCTCCCTCTCTCCTCTGCAGTTTATTGTGGATTTACCGTTGCGATCTTAATGTCTCCGCCCCTGCTTTTCGTTTCGCCGAAGGTTCTTTTGACTTTCCTATGTGCTGCGTCAGTCCTTCCACCAATCATTCCTTTTTTCCATTTCTTCAGGTTTTACTGCAACCACTTTCTTTTAACTTCATTGCATTTCCTATTTATTAAATTCCTCTGTTACTTGTCTTTCTGTATTCCTGAATTTTCCTAAACAGTTTTGTCCTTTCTTCTTTCATCGATCAGCTGAAGTACTTCTTCTGTTACCCAAGGTGATTGTCCTTTTTAGAAATGTCCATTACTCTCCAACTGTACGCATACTGACCTATTCCTTATTGCTGAAGCTACACCCTTAGAGAACTCCATGCGCATCTTGTCATTCCTTAGCACTTCTGTATCACTCTTCTTTACGTATTAATTCTTCTTGACTAATCTCTTTTCAGCCTACTTTTCGTAATTACTACGTTGTGATCTGAGTCTATATCTGCTCCTAGGTACACCTTGTAATCCAGTATCTGCTTTTGGAATCTTTGTGTGATCATGATGTAATCTAACTGAAATCTACCGTATCACCGCACTTTTCCAGGTAGACCTCGTCCTTCCGTGATTCTTGGACAGAATATTGGCTATTACGAGCTGAAATTTATTACAGTACTCAAGTAATGTTTCGCCTCTCTCTCTCGTTACATGTCACAAGACTATATTCTTTCGTAACTGTTTTTTTTTACCCTTCCCCTGCAACTACATTACAGTCCCCCATGACTATTAGATATTCACCCCCCTTTTTTGTGCTATACTAGCCTTTCAATATCCTCATATACTTTTTCTATCTCTTCATTTTCTGCTTTCGATGTCGGTATGGATAACTTTTGTTGTTGGTATTTTTTGCTGTTTATTCTGAAAAAAAAAAGAAACGGTTCAAACGGCTCTGCGCACTATGGGACTTAAGATCTGAGGTCATCAGTCCCCTAGAACTTAGAACTACCTAAACCTAATCTAAGGACATCACACACATCCATGCCCGAGGCAGGATTCGAACCTGCGACCGTAGCGGTCGCGCGGTTCCAGACTGAAGCACCTAGAACCGCTCTGCCACACCGGCCGGCTACTCTGATAAAAACAGCCCTATCATTGACCTGTTCACAGTAACACCCTCTGCGCTATCTTCCTATTCATAACGAATCCTCCTCCCGTTATACCATTTTCTGCTGCTGTTGACGTTACCTATACTCATATGGATCCTTGTCTTGTCTTCTTTCCACTTCACTTCACTGACCATTAATGTATATAAAGTGAGCCTTTGAGTTTCTGTTTTCAGATATTCCAACTTCCCTACCACCTTCAAGCTTCTGACATTCCACACTCGGACTCGTAGAAGGTTGGTTATTCAATAATTTGCTCATGGTCACCACCCCTCGGCAGTCCCCTCCCAGAGATCCAAATGGGAGACTATTCCGCAATCTTTTACCTAAGGAAAAATCATCATGACACTTTTTCAATTACAGGTCACATGTCCTGTTGATAAATGTTATGTGTCTTTAATGCAGTGGTTTCCATTTTATTCTGCATTCTCACGCCACTGATCATTACTGACTCTTCCGCCTTTCAGGGCAGTTTCTCACCCCCAGAACAAGAGATTGATCTTAACCTCTGTTTGCTCCTTCGCCTTATTTGATAAGACTGTTGGCAGAATAAGTGTGACTTCTTATGCTACAAGTTTTCGGCCACCAATACTAATTATTAATGAAAATTTAAGTGGTGGCGGATTCATCACCTGGGACCAAGGGGGTTTAGATTATTAATCGAAGACGCTATCCCTAGACCATGGATGCACCGCATAGACCACAGGTGCATTCTCGCTAGGGATAGTAATGTTATCAGCAAATCTTATGTTTAAGTAGCGTCTTCGACACATCTTCATACACTTGTGTGTTCAACATTTATATTGCACACATCACCTTCTCCTCTCTCTCTGTCACCTATGTTCCTCTCCCTCTGTTCACCTTAGCCTCTTCCACATTCCCTCTGTCCATCCCTTCCTCTCTTCATTCACAATCCTTCTGCATATACCCACTCTCCCTATTCATCTCCTTTGCCCTCTCTCTCTGTCCATCTCATCGTCCTCCACACTGCGTCTGTAAATCTCTCTGACTGTTTACCCTCTCCTAACTGCTTTCTCTGTCTACCTCATCCTCCAACGTCTCTCACGAATCACCCTCCTCTCTCTCCCTGCTTAGCTGTGTCCATTCTCACACCAAGGCAGTTCCAATTCTTGTGGGAGAAGCAGTATGTTTACCTAATTTGATTGAAAACGATCCAGTGGTTTGGGAGGAGTTTCTGGGCCCCCCATCTTCTCCTATCTTTCTCTGTCCACATCCTCCCACCTCTTTCTGCATCTCCTTCTCTCTGTTCATTCTTTCCTCCCTTTTCTACTCTCAGTTCACCCTCACCCTCTCCCTTTCTACATCTCCTCCTGCCCATCCCTCTCTCCATCCCCTCCTTTGCACTCTCAACCATCCCCTAGCTTTTCTCTTCCGCATTAATACCACAATGTGGCACATACATTGCACACATCTCCTCTTCGATCTCTTTGTACATATCCTCCAGCTTCTTCTCACTTTACATCTGTTTCTTCCCCCATCGATGTTCCCAAATTCTCATCCCCTTTTTGCTTTCCATTTCTTCCTCGCCCCTTCCTCTGGCCTGCTTCTCCTCCACCTATATATGTACATCTCCACCTCTCCTTTTTTCTGACGATCTTCTCCATTATTAAATCTCCTCCTCTTCCTCTCTCTCTCAGTCCCGTCTTCCCCATGTATGTACTCCTCCTCCTACCCATCTCTCTCTGTCCCCTCTTTGTTCTACTCCTCCTCTGTGCAGTTCAGTCTTCTCATTGCCATACGCGTCTGTACGTGCATCTCCAGCAAAACAGTTTTACCTAGCAGGCCAACACCAATCCATTGTGCAGGACAGCTTGTTATGATGTATAGGTCAGTAGGCAGTTCAGTAAAAGAGGAATGGACATTTTGAAAAAGGGCAGTCACAGAAGTTAACTGCGAGGAAACAATAGTTAACAGAAGAAATACGCCGGGCCCGGTGGCCGAGCGGTTCTAGGCGCTTCAGTCTGAAACCACGCGACTGCTACGGTCGCCGGTTCGAATCCTGCCTCGGGCGTGGATATGTGTGATGTTCTTAGGTTGGTTAGGTTTAAGTAGTTCTAAGTTCTAGGGGACTGATGACTTCAGATGTTAAGTCCCATAGTGCTCAGAACCATTAGAAGAAATACTATAGCTGATCGGCGAAAGAAGGAAGTACAAAAATGTTCAGGGAAATTCAGGATGCAGAAATACAAGTCACTTAGGAATGAAACAAGTAAGTAGTGCAGGGAAGCTAAGGAGAAATGGCTGCAGCAAAAGTGTGAAGAAACCGAAAAGAAAAGATTTTCAGAAAAACTCACTCACATATATTAATGTCAAAACGACCTTCAGTGAAGTTAAAAGTGTGCAACGGGAATTCCACTGTTAAACGAAGAGGAGATGGCCTATAGGTGGAAAGAGTACACTGAATGCCTCTGTGAGACATAGAACTTGTTTGATGACCTAATAGAAGAAGAAGCAGGATTCGACAGGGAAGAGTCAGAAGGTGAAAGCACTTTCCAGCAATTATGATGAGATAAGACAGAAGGGATAGATAAAGGTTCATCGGGATTGCTAAACTCATGGGGGGAAATGTCAACGAAACGAGTATTCACGTTGGTGAATATAATGTATGAGACAGGCGAGATAACATCAAACTTTCGGAAAAACGTCATTCACACAATTCCGAAGATAGCAAGAGACGATATGAACGAGAATTACCGCACAGTCAGCTTAACAGCTCATGCGTCCAAGTTACTGGCAAAGATAATATATAATAGAATAGGAAAGGAAACTTAGACTCTGTTAAATGACGATCAATTTGTCTTAAAGAAAGGTGAAAGCATCAGAGAGGCAGTTCTCATGCGGTTGATATGGAAGCAAGACAAAAAAAATAAAAAAATAAAAAAACAAAGTTGAGACAAGTTCATAGTACTTGTCGACCTGGAGGAAGAGTTTTACATTGTAAAATGGTGCAAGTTGTTTGTTTAAATGCTGAGAAAAGTAAGCGTTAGCTACAGTGAAAGATGGGTAATATATAATATGAACAAGAACCAAGAGCGAACGATAAGAATGGGAAACCAAGAAGGAAATGCTCGTATTAAAAAGGGTGCAAGACAGGGATGTAGTCTTTCGCTCCTACGATTCAATATATTCATTGAAGAAGTAATGGTGGAAATAAAAGAATGATTCAGTTGTAAAACTCCAGGTAAATAGATATCAGTGATAAGATACTCTTATGAAATTGCTATCATTAGTGAAAGTGAAGAAGGACTGCAGAATGCTTTGAACAGAATGAACAGTCTAATGGGTGCAGAAGGTTGATTGAGATTAAATCGAAGAAAAATGGTTCAAATGGCTCTGAGCACTTTGGGACTTAACATCCATGGTCATCAGTCCCCTAGAACTTCTTAAACCTAACTAATCTAAGGACATCACACACATCCATGCCCGAGGCAGGATTCGAACCCGCGACCGTAGCGGTCACGGGGTTCCAGACTAAAGCGCCTAGAACCGCACGGCCACACCGGCCGGCTAAATCGAAGAAAGGCGAATGCAATGAGAAATAGCAGAAATGAAAACATCTAGAAACTTAACATTAGAATTGGGCATCACAAACTAGACGAAACCATGGAATTCTTCTATCTAGTCAGCTTAACAAACCATGAATGACGGAGCAAGGAGGACACCAAAAGTAGAATGGCACTGGAAAAAAGGGCATTCCTGTCCAAGAGATGTACTAGCATCAAACATCGGCCTTAATTTGAAGAAGAAATTTCTGAGAACTCTCATCTGGAGCTGAGCATTGTACCGGAGGGAATCGTTGACAATGGGCAAACAGAAAGAGAAGACAACTGTAGAGTTTCAAATGTCGTCTTAGAAAGGCGCAGAAACTTACAGTGACAAATAAGATAGGAAATGAGAATGCCTTTATCAAATCCTGAAGGGAAGTTGTGTGTGGAAAATACTGATTAGAAGGAGGTGTCATTTGTCAAATATATGTTAAGACATGAGGGATTAACTTCCACATTACAAAAGGGAGTCGTAGAGCGCAAACGGCATACTGAGATACAGAGATATGATCGCACGCACCAAACGATAGGGGAAAAAGTGGCACAAAAGAGGAAATCATGAAGGTTCACATTAAACTAGTCAGTACCCTGAAGATCCCAAATAAATAAATAAGAACGTAGTGATTCACAAAATTTCTTCCTCAACTGCAAGAATGTCAGGAGTAAATATGCTGATTTCCTGCATCACATTTTGTATCTTCGTCCTTCTCGTTTACATCAACCTTTTCATCTTTGTTATCAATTTGGACAAGGTTCTTGCAAGTGAATCCGATATTCCGCTACGGAGTAGTCGACAGGGTAGATTTTCAAGTGCTACGTCTAATACCTGTCTGTTTTGAAAGGCTTCGGGCTGGCAGTAACTTCCTGTAGAATGTTTTTATACGCTTCCAGAGTTCAAAAAGAAGACTTACGTGTACGTTCAGAATTACAGAAATACTGGGATGAACGCCTAGTTCTTAGTAGCCATTTTTTGATCTTTTTGTGTTAGGTACTCTTGAAAGTCAATCATTTCAGGCAAAAAACCTCCTGGAAGGGCATTAGAAGGCTCGAAGATTATCATCATATTTAACTGTATTACTACAGGGGATCCATCTATGTTCGGTTTTTACTGCAAAACCTTATCGGGAGCTCTCAGGATTTGCGGTTATTTCTACGAGTTACTTACGCGGTAGCAACCCATATTTCGAGGATAAATGGAACGCTTTTACCGCAAAACAATTCACCCGTATGAAAGCTGCTTCAAAATATTTGTTGTTCTGGAAAAAATATCGCTACAACTTCAAAAGTCAGATGAAAATTTAGAGAGGACGTCAGAATTCAGCAGTTGTTAATAATTGGAAACGCAATATATACACGCGGAGATCGACTTATCATTCGATGTCAATGTCGACCGTTTGTCGCCCAGATCGTTGATACAATTACCCATAAAAGCTGGATCCGCGGTGTGTTATGTGAGACCGTGAAGATTTTATTACCACCATAAAGCGGAGAACATTATAGCGTCACGTCAGCGGTGGACATAAATCTGCTTTCCGGCGGGACACCTCTGTCTGTGGCGAACACCGCAGACCGTCGCTGTGCACACAGGGTACCGCAAGCAGCGGCCGTAGTAATGGCGCTGTTGTTGAACCCACTTAACACTGAACTGAAGGGCGATGTGTTGCCATTGTAATCACTTGAAGTCCAATTGAACATTGGCGTGGCCTTGGACCGTGTGTCTGTTTCAGTAGCGCCGAGTGTTGCAATCATCATCAGAGGAACGTGTTGGATGAAGTAAGGCCAATTCCCCGTCACTACAACCCACGAAATGTAGAACTAACAGGTGTACTTTTCCCTCCTTTATATCTGAAGCGCCGAGCTTGTGCTCCGTCTCTAATGACCTCATTGTCGACGGGACGTTAAACAACACTCACCTATATCTGAAGCAGAGGTTTTAAAAACTCAGCCGCCTACTATATCTGGATTACACAAGCAGCCCTAAGATTTAAGCTGTTTTCCCCGTTTTTTTATGATTAATGTGGTTGTTATCGCTTGGTAGTCGGCCATGAAAAAGTGTAAAACAAATGCCGAAACCTTGTGTTTCTTTTTTTTATACAAGTGCTAGAATTAGCATTGCTTCAATGAATTTCCATTTGACGCTTTTCTGTATCTCATCTGCTACATCGGTCACACAGGACTGGCCGATATCAGACTTTCTGTCGAATCCACAACGTATGTGTAAAACACTATCTTATGCTCTCAAGAGATCACCTGCGCGTTTTCCGTCACATCCTTTCTTTTTTGCAAGAAAAGATTTTTCGTTTTTCTCCTGTTACTATATCTAGAAGGTTGTTTTAGGATTCTGTACCTCAGTCGCTAAAAATGGTACCCTTATAGGATAAAATTGGGGTCACTCCATCGCTCTGTCTGTCTGTCCGTCCGACAGTTAAAACCCCGTTTTCTCCGTAACAGGTAGACGTACCAAATCGAAATTTGTGTCACATATTAAGGACTACGGTCCCTTGGCGGTATAAACATTTAAACCCCTGGTGGAATGCAGCCAAAAGACGCTGCCATTTATGTCATATTTTGATAGTTGCAAACTCATTCATCAAAACCTGTTGGGTCTCTTCTTTGACCTAGAATGACGAAGTTTGTCAAGAAGCAATGTTTTACAGTACAAGTATAGAAAAAGTCAGGAAAGTTTAATTTGTGATTATATCACACGAAAAAAATAGTTCTTTTGTCATTTGTTCTCCTAGTTCAGACTTAAAAATGACGCTTTCTTAAAAGTCTTGGAATGCCAGGAATCGATATCTTTCCAGGCTCGTGATCATGAAGATTCTCGGTTCTCGGGACCTATGACCTGTCTATTTACATAATCATGTCCTGGCCATTTTTTTTTTATTTTTGTCATTAGCCTTCGGACTGAGTTGATGCTGACGGCCATGGATTCTTCACCTATGCTGATATTTTCATCTCAGGTTTCTCCTTGCACGCAACATCCTCATTTATTTGTTGGATATATTCCAATCTCTGCCTTTCTCTATAGTTCTTACCCACTGCAACTCCTTCGAGTACCGTGGAAGTTACTCCCTGTTGTCTGAATACACGTTTTACAATCGTGTCCCTTCTTCTCGATAGTGTTTGCCACATCTATTATCGCAGATGCTGCTTATAATATACAATTCCATATATTATGTCTACGAAATTTTTAACATCCTGCTACTTCACCACGCTGTTATCTCCGTTCCCGGTTATCCGCACAGTCCACCATTCACTACCGTGCAACACTACGCTCCAAACGTACGTTCTCAGAAATTTCTTAATCAGACTAAGGCCGATCTTCGATACCAGTAGACCTCGCCTAGCAAGGAGTGCTCTCTTTGCCATTGCTATTCTGGTTTTTATTTCCTCCTCGAAGTACAATGAAGCGCCAAAGAAACTCGTGTAGGCATGCGCACTCAAATACAGGAATATGTAAACAGCCAGAACACGGCTCTGCAGTCGACAACGCCTCTATAAGACGAGTGTCTGGTGCAGTTGTTAGATTGGTTACTGCTGCTGCAATGGCAGGTTATCAAGATTTAAGTGAGTCTTAACGTGGTGTTACAGTCTTCACACGAGTGATGATGATATAGCCTTCACACTAGTAATGGAAAGCAGCATTTCCGAGGTAGCGTTGAAGTGGGGATTTTCCCATAGACTTATTCACGAGTGAATATCGGGAATCCAGTAAAACGCCAAATCTCCGACATCGCTGGGACCGGAAAAAGATCCTGCAAGAACTTGACCAATGACGACTGAAGAAAATCGTTCAACGTGACAGAAGTACAACCCTTCAGCAAATTTCAATGCTGGGATGTCAACAAGTATAAGCATGTGAACCATTCTACGAAACATCATCGGTATCGGCTTTCGGAACCGAATCCCCACACATGTACCCTTGATGATATCACGATACAAGGCTTTATGCCTCGCCGATATTGGCCTTTTGATGACTGGAAACACGTTGGCTGGTCGGACGAGTCTCGTATCAAATTCTGTCGACCGGATGGACGTGTGCTGGTAAGGAGACAACCTCATGAATCCATGGACCATGCATGTCACCAGGGGACTGTTCAGGCTGGTGGAGGCTCTGTAATGGTGTGGGGCCTGTGCAGTTGGAGTGATATGGGGCCACTGTGTATTCCGAGAGACATGGACGATTCCAGCAGGACAATGCGACACCTCACCCGTCCAGGATTGCTACAGACGGACCCCAGGAACAGAGTTTAAACACTTCCGTAGGCCACCAAACTTCCCAGACATGAACAATATTGAGCATATCTTGGATGGCTTGCAACGTGCCGTTCAGAAGAGATCTCCACCCTCTCGTATTCTTACGGATTCATGGACAATCCTGCAAGATTCATGTTGTCAGTTCCGTCCAGCACTGCTTCAGACATTATTCGAGTCCATGCCACGTCGTCATGCGACACTTCTGCATGGCCCTACACGATATTAGGCAGGTGTACCAGTTTACTTGGCTCTTCAGTGTGTGGCATTCTACGAATCCCATGTTATGATGGAGACAGAATTAAACCCTCATGGCGTGAGCGTATGGGCAATACTTTTCTGTGGACGAATTGGGCCTAATTGTTCCCTCGGTACTGTCAGTTCTGTAAAAATATATATATATATGTGGTGTCACCGCCAAACACCACACTTGCTAGGTGGTAGCCTTTAAATCGGCCGCTGTCCGTTAGCATACGTCGGACCCGCGTGTCGCCACTATCAGTGATCGCAGACCGAGCGCCGCCACACGGCAGGTCTAGTCTAGAGAGACTCCCTAGCACTCGCCCCAGTTGCTAGCGATGGTTCACTGACTACATACGCTCTCGTTTGTCGAGACGACAGTTTAGCATAGCCTTCAGCTACGTCATTTGCTACGACCTAGCAAGCCGCCATATTCAGTTACTATAATCTGAACAGATAATATTGTGAATCATGTACCGTCAAGAGCGACGTTCATCATAAATGGATTAAAGTTAAGTATCAACTAGCTACGTCCGCTTTCTGAATTCTAATTCCATGTCATGTTCCAGACCTCACGTCAGTATAGTTCTTCCCTCCTCATGCCAGCCTGCGTGAGCTAAAACGCGTGCATTTCGGCCTCCTTCAGTAACACGGTGTTGGCTCTTCAGCCAACACAACAATATATGTTTCAAGAAGTGTAATTGGAGCTGGGAAGTATTCCACTTTTCCAACATCTGCAGCCGGTTAAGGAAACGTTGATACAGCAACAAGATGGAGTATACCGATATTAGTTACTGTGAGACACTTTCTGAAAGAAATTTTTGATGTAAGCATTGTCAGACGTGCTACTATTTAATGTCCTGCAAGGTTCTCAGATATTTCACCCTTGGATGTCTCACTTTAGGATACAGTAGAAAATGAAATTTATTCCTCCAATATTCGTGATTTTGGGTATTTGAACGAATGAGTCTAATCACAATTCGAAATCGTATAGTACCAGTACATTTGCGACAATATTTGTAAATCAGTGATAACAAGATGCAATGTTTGCTTACAACAGCATCGAAATCACTGTGGGCAGCATTTGTAGGTTCACCGAACTCTACATATGTTTCAAAGTTATTGAAAAATATGTATTTTCATTTGTTTAGTATTATTATTGCTCCAAGCGCTGTTTTGACAGCTGACGTATGACCCACCCTGCATATACGACACTGTCTACGAATTTCGTGACTATTTACGCTCTGATAACAATAGATGTTAGTTTCTGCTAGTCATGGTAACCTTAGCCATGGGATGGAATGTAACTACAGTTTTAAGTGCTTAAAACTAACGGCTGTCCGCAGCTCGTGGTCGTAGTGTTCTCGCTTCCCGCGCCCGGGTTCCCGGGTTTGATTCCCGGCGGGGTCAGGGATTTTCTCTGCCTCATGATGACTGGGTGTTGTGTGATGTCCTTAGGTTACTTAGGTTTAAGTAGTTCTAAGTTCTAGGGGACTGATGACCATAGATGTTAAGTCCCATAGTGCTCAGAGCCATTTGAACCAACTAACGGCTGTCGTAACGAAATTTCCTGCTCCTAGGTTACCTAAACACCAGCTATGAAGTCTGCATAACAGTGTTTTTTACACTAATTCGATAAAAGTATAGGCGAAATGCGTCTCACATCTCACTCTCCAATGCAGATGGCACCTCATTCTTATTTGTCTGCTATGAGTCTCTCTCTCTTTTTTTTCTTTCCCCCTTAGTTTCTAAAGGTGATTAGTGGTAAGTTCCTATGGGACGAAACTGTTGAGGTCATCGGTCCCTAGGCTTACGCAGTACTTAATCTAACTTAAAGTAACTTACGCTAAGGAGAACACACACACCCGTGCCCGAGGGAGGGCTCGACCTCCGAACGAGGAAGCCGCGCGAAAAGTGGCAAGGCGCCTAAGACATCGCGGCTACCCCCCGCGGCTTTTAATGGTGAGGGAAATTAAAAGATACTGGCACGTTATCTGCCTTTACTTTTATTCCGGCACCATTAACATGAGTGGCAAGAAATCGTTAGACGAAAAATGTTTTAACAGTTGCTTTTATCTTAAAAATCTCTTCTTTCGCGTCAAATTTCGAATCTTTCTGTCGTACTTCATTGCCCGGAAAACTTATCACTAGTGTGGTAGCCAGAAGACGCTATTGTTGCAGGATGTCCGCGAGTGACTCCAAAGTGGCGTGTGTGTGGTAAGCTGTGGTGTGGTATCTCCAGTATCGCAGCGAGTGCGGAATCAATTCTATATTAATAGATGCTTCCAAACAGGAGGTCGATGGTGACGACCCGTGATCCTGGTACAGCTCGCGAGCAGTGAATAAGTACGCTGCAGCACTGGAATGCTGTTGTAGCGTAATGGCGCCTGGCGTCGGTGTCGCCCTTGCTAACGTAAGTCAGGTGTCAGGCAGACCTCGGGCTGGGCTAGCAGACGCTGCAAATGACCCAAGGTCCCTGGTAGGAGTGTGCAGAGTCCTCGATTTGAACCAAGGGCTCTCGGAGGCTAGCTGGTGTCAGGTGATGGTACTCATTGAAAGGCCTCGAGTCGGCAGGTCCCGTTTGAAGCCCGGAACCATAAGAGGAAGCCGATGGCTCGTAGACCAGCTGCTTCGCCTAGTTATGACTCTTCGCGGTGAGGCTGTAGAAGGTTGGCCACATATTCGGCTGAAGACTGGTGCGGAGACAGCCCCAGTCGAAGGGGATGTGCCGATGGAATGCCAACAACAGCAGAGCTTGGTGCATAAATATTTACTGCACCTAGAAGTGTTATGACAGAGGCTAGTTTCCTGTCATTTAATCGGCTGTTTTATAAGCCACCTGTTTCGTCGATATAACACGTCATCATCAGGCCCTCTATACTGGGTAGTAACCTTATTTCCACTTTGTAGTATGCTAATGCCGTGCGAAGATAAGTTGGTACGGAGACTGGTATGAAATGAAATGAAACGTCGTGTGGCTAGTGCCTCCCATCGGGTAAACAGGTCGTCTGGGTAGACTGATAGTCGCGAAGACAGGTTATTTTCGCTTATTACATACATACGTTCGTCATTGAGAGTTCAGACTCTATCTAGTGTAAAAAGCATGATGATTGCATATTGTATTGCCGAAACTGGTGGCCTTTTTTGTGAGTCGTCACTCTTCAGACTGCTTTGATGTGGTCCGCCACGAAATCTTCTCCTGCGCCCACCTTTTCATATTAGAGTAGCTATTGCAAGCTATGTCTTCGATTATTTGTTGGATGTGTTCCAATATCTGTCTTCTTCTACAGTTTTTACCATCAACAGCTCCCTGTGGCACCAAGGCAGTTATTCTCTGATGTATTGAGACGTCCTACCATGTCCCTTTACGGCAAGTTTACCACAACCCCTTTCCCTCGAAAATTTCTCTTCTTCATAATTTCTCTGTGTTATCACAGATGAACTGTCACTGACCTCATTTGTACTAAGACTAGATCACACGCAAGGTTCCTATTTGATTCCACCGCCCTGAGTGGAATTAATAAGTTCTAATAAATGTTCACCAACCTGCAGTCCTCTCCAGTTGTCGTCCCCTGTGCAGAAAACAGCATGAAGGTCGTGAATACGTTATCTTGAGACTTCAAGAAGCTCTTAGCGAGGAGTTCATATTTCGCGAATAATTACATTTTCAATTAGTTTCTTTATATGGGATGCCACTCGCTTTTTATTAGCAGAACACGAGGAACTGCGCCATTACATTCGACATTAGAGTCACAATAATTTCCTTTCTTCAACAAAATAATGAACTGTGTAATTTTGTAATTACTATAACACTGTTCTGAATTATATGCCCATATAACCACAGATTCAGTTTCTCGCTACCAAACTATGTTTTGCTACCCATGCAGCTTATAAAATAAATGTGAAATACCTACAGTGGACAACCTTTTGATATTTTTCACATCTTCCTTGGCTGGTTGCAACAGCCTGCCTGAGGGCGATGCAGCACCGCCAGTATATGTGATCATGTAAAAAAGAAGTTACAATGTTTTCAGCACAAAAAGAAAAAGAGTCTAGTATTTTATAAATTTACGCTTTTGTGAAAGACCATGTACCATGACTTAACGATAAATGCGATACAGCTATACAGAAATATGTATTCATAAATAGGAAACTTTCACATCTTCTCGGGTAACACATCACTCCGTAACTTCAGCTCAAATCTTAACACAGTGATCTTCAAAACTTTTTGAATTTATTGTACCTATGGAATGAAATATTGCTTCTTTCCAGTCATCTTTTTTTCGTGTAACCATACACTGTACTTGACTTCATTATTATAATAAAAAAACCTTCATTCAAAACACTACAAAAAAGTAAAATCAATTCTCATACCACAAGTCACTTGCACTCTGTGTCTACCTACCAATTCTTCGATACGTTGATTTCAATGTAATGACGTCATCCACTGTCTGACTTACCATGGCCGATAGGCGTAGCCATTGGCTTACTGAATAGCTGATATCAGTTGCACTGACAGAAACACCTCGTTGTTTAACACCTTGTCACTAATACTACGTACTACAAATCCTAGTATGTAAAGTTCAGAGTTAATAAACTTCTGGAAAAAGAAAAACAGGTACGGTCGCATTGTTTCTTTGTGAAAAGTCCAACACGAATTTTCCTTAGGTACCGGAAATTTATTAACGTTTTATCAGTATTTTAAATGATGGGAATACTCAGTTTCCACAAACAAGAGGAAGGAACCAGACAATTTGATGAGATATATATGAGAGTATCGCTGCGGAAGCAGTCACTCTGTTCTAATACAGGAGTCATAACCCTGCCAACCCAAAATGTTTCAATACTGGTTTCATAAAAAAAAGTTAAGATGGTTGTTTTTAAAGCATCGAGTGTTCTACATATTCTCCCCTGCTTGAGTACAAAGCACAGAACGTTCATACAATCTTGTGAAACTGTCACAAAAGCCGTTCTTTGGGGTGTTGCTCAACTTGCGCATCACATTCCTTTGAATGTCGCTTGTATCGCCAAAGCGTTGACCCTTTTTGCGAATTTCTTCACTTTGTCACTTTGTGGTAAGTTCTTATTGATAACACCAAGTCTCGTTACGCGTGAATACTTTCAGAAGAGAGTATTGTCCGCCCGCGTTTTGCATATCAATCCAATTGCCGTAGGCATCCGTACGTCATTTTGTTATGGAGTCACGGTTTGGAGGAAAAACTTTGCACAGAATTTCTCTTTTCCTAAACATTCTGGAGAATATGTAGAATGTTTCACTTAGAGATGTTACTCCACCGCTATTTCTGACACACCGAATGTTGACACTTCCACAGCACGTCCACAACTTAACACTGCCTGCTCACAACAGTCTTCGCTTACACGTCAAGAACGAAATAAGTCACGCACCTTTTTGCATCGACGGTGTATGACTTAGAACGAATTATGTTAGTCACACTATCAACTTGGCTTTAATAGATTCGCAGGGAACCTAAAATTTAAGCTCGTTGTAAAGTGGTTCTGATTAGTTAATATTTATTTGCAGTTCAAATTCTACGGCTAAGACCAGAGAGAAAAGATGGCATACTGCTACCTTCATTAATAATGCAGAAAATATTTATTTTCCTCTCACAGACTGCAAGACACTGAATCAAAGTGAGTAGTAAATATTTAGAAATTTCCCAGTGGGGGTCTGTATACAGTTATAATTGAAGATGACATGTGTTTTTATGTTTTTATTTTTTAACATCACTTCACAAGCACATTCTTCGCTGTCCTGACGTTTTGTAAAAATTTTTTTGTTGTAGAAGCTGCCACGTCATCCTACACAGCGCTGCTTCAGGCATCGTGTGACGTAATGTTGCGAGACATTGCTTCACTACTCATCATGAACAAGTAAGTCATAACATTTACTGTTGTCATGCCACTCCTTTCTAGAACATGGTACTGGAATGTAACTGTAGTTTAATTTATTGACATAGGATTGTAGGTCTGTACTTATAAAAAGATTCAGTAGTTCATGTTCAGTAAGATACTGAAAAATTCTTACATTGGCAGTTTCATAAATCATTACATATAAAGAAGCGACTTGGGACCGTAGTTGTTGTTTTATAGCCCTGTTACAATCTTTAATGGCGAAATGACGTTCGGGGATTTGAGGAAAACTAAGGGGACATTACTGCTGAATGACTGGTTTCCCTGAACGTCGCATTTGTGGTAAAACATCGTGAAATATTTTATTCTTCAAGAACTTTACTGAGGAATTAATGCTGTGTGTTGCCTCTAGAACTAAACAGACAACCTAGACTAATGTCATCAATAACACTCATTCAGAAAACAAAGACTGCTTAGTTACATGAAATGAAAAACTCAATAATTACTGGAAAATAGAGTTGTGTTGCACATGTGAAGCTTCCTTTACTTCTCTACATAACAGCCTTCTACAATTTAAAATTTTGTCGTATCTGGTCATGAGATTCAGAATTTCCATATTATACTCTTCTGCAAACTTTTTAAGCTTAGCGGAAAGGTAGAAATCGCCAAGGGCAAGGTCCGGGTTATGCGTAGATGATAAAACATTTTCCATCCGAAATGCTCCAGCAATTTCTGAGTCTCAGCAACAGTGTGAGTGCGAGCATTATCATGAAGAAACATAATTCCTCCAGGAAGCATTGCTCGCCTCCTGTTTTGTATAACTCACAGCTCACCGTAGTTTTTTCAGTGTCGCACAATAACGATTTGCACTGACCGTAGTGCATTTTTGTGTATCATCCACGAAAAGAACACCTTTACGATCCCAAAGGCGATTGTCATGAATTTTCATGCTGAGAGTGTATGCTTCAATTTCCTACGTTTTTTGGCGACGAGGGATGCTGAACCCATTGCCCACAAATTATGTTTTAGCCGAGATGTAGCGGAACAGTTCCACTAAGCAAGAAATGTCTGAAACCACAATGAGCAGTTCATCGATAAATACGAGCCTGCCTTCCAGTATTGTTCACTGCAGTCTTCATGTCTTCTGTGATGACTGATAGTCGCCCAGGTCGCGTTCCGTCGTGAATATTTGTCCGCCCATTGTTGAACATTTCACACAATGTTCTCACGTATGTTTCGGTTATTGTATTATCTCCACGCACTGCTTTCAGTTACCGTTAAACTGCTGTAGGTTTCAACTTTTGGGCACTCATAATTCGAATAACAGCGATTTACTATCATTTTCACCAAACACCCTCTGCACAAGGACGACTTATTGCAGTCCCACCCCACAACATTACGAGCACAACTGTTACTGAAGCCAATTTACACTGAAAAGAGAAAGAGTGAGCTGGGCGGCTGAAATGCGGGAGCGGTCTTTCATTTGAATGCAGCGACCACCTGCCTTAATGACCTGGCGGCAGAAGACTGTAAAGTGGGAAGGCTGAAGCTTGTGACCAGATACGACAAATGTTTAACTGTAATTGGAGATTATGTAAAGAAGTGGAGAGAGCTTCACGTATGTAAGAGAACTGTTTTTCCAGTAAATACTGGGTTTTCATTTTGTATAGCTAAACATCTATATTTTCAGGTTGTTCCTCCTTTCTCCAAATAGGGATTCTTTCTGTGGCATGGTTCACTACCCTTTTGGATGTTGGACGTAAGAGGAAAGGAACTAACGGAAAGATGAAATGTTAATTCAGTCCGCGTGGCATGCTCAGATAGCTCAATTTCCCATTTCTGATTACAATTTTAATTTCTCATAGAATACTGGGTAACACGAGAACTATGAACTCGACCTGTTCAAATTCTCAAGTACTGATGTCCAGTGTTCCAATACCACCTCCGAGGAAAAAGACCTCCCATCTTGTATTGTGCAATTATTCATGTCGGCAGCACTCGGGATCAAAAGGAGAATAAGTCTACGAAGCCTTTAGCAGGGGATTCCTTAGGTAAAAAGTTCCTATTTACCTTCCTGCGTCAAATTTAGAAAAAATCCAAGCATTCTGTGACAGTTTCCATCATCGTCGTTGTAGGCTAAGTCTAAGTACCGCCAAACAGACGATGCTCCAACTTCTGTGCCCAGAAAACGGCATCTGGCTGGATTACCTAACCGAGATGACGCATGCTGAAGTGGAGCCAGAACCTCCATACACTACGTTAGAGTTCGCTGTCCAGTGTCGCTTGCAGCCAAGTCTTCCTTTTTCCAGCTTTCTTTATCAAGTGTATGCTTGCTTGCATTGCTATGTGCATAGCCAGTGTCTCTGATGAAGTTACCATAAAGTTCCCACTGCTTTCTTAACCACAGACTCCCAATAGTTCGATACGTGGGCAAGCTTTCTCGTAATTTCAAACGTAATCTTGTGCTTACGAAACAGGCAATTTTCGGCCACCACTGACTTCAAAATTCCTTTATTTAAAGTCACGTTTGATGTTCAGTACAGTGACTGCCAATATTCTGTATACACTTCGCCCGTAACTGATGTCAGCTCGCAAGGAATATTACAAACGTAAGTACCATTCTCGGTCGAGACGTCGGTAGTCCTTGTCAAACTTCCATAATATTTCGCCGGTGACACTGACCGACGTCTTCAGCTGCGGGGTAAACACTGCTGTGGCCTTTTGATGCGAGTCTGAGGCGAGACTGCTTAGGAGCGTCCGCGCCAAATTCGGTAACCAGTAGCGCAGGTATCCTGATCCGTAGCGAAAGAGTTCTCCCAGTACAGGAAACAGTGTGGAATACAAAAACATTAAAATTCTCTCGTCGACGTCTCCGGATTGGGACAAAGTTATTAAAGAAGCAGTGGAAATCCGCAGCTCTACTAATCTGCTGAGCAGGGTCAGGACATCATGGGCAGCATGGGACCATAGCGACCGCAAGGAAGAATTGTTGATCCTGCAAGGGAAGACGCAGCAATGGCGACATAGATACTCGAATGACAACGTCGAGGAGGGGCACACGCCAGCGCGGGCAAGTACACTATGTCATCAAAAGTATCCGGACACCTCCAAAAACAAACGTATTGTGCTGCCACCTACTGCCAGGTTCTCCATATCAGCGGCCTCACTCATCATTAGACATCGTGAGAGAGCAGAATGGGACGCTACGCGGTATTCACGGACTTCGAACGTAGTCAGGTGATTGGATGTCACTTCTGCCATACGTCTGTACTCGATATTTCCACACTTCTGAACATCCATAGGTCCACTGTTTCTGATGAGATAGTAAAGTGGAAACGTGAAGGTACACGCACTGCACAAAAGCGTACAGGCCGACCTCGTCTATTGACTGACAGAGACCGCCGACAGTTGAAGACGGTCGTAATGTGCAGTAGGCAAACATCTATCCAGACCACCACACACGAATTCCAGACTGCATCAGGAACCACTGCAAGTACTATGACAGCTAGGCGGGAGGTGAGAAAACTTGGATTTCATGGTCGAGCGGCTGCTCATAAGACACGTCACGCCGGTAAATGCCAAACGACGCCTCGCTTAGTGTAAGGAGCGTAAACAATGGACGATTGAACAGTGACAAAATGTTGTGTGGAGTGACGAATCACGGTACACAATGCGGCGATCCGATGGCAGGACGTGAGTATGGCGAATGCCCATTAAACGTCATCTGCCAGCTTGTATTGTGCCAACAGTAAAATTCGGAGGCGGTAGTAATATGGCATCCCTTGTTGTTCTGCATGTCACTATTACAGCACAGGCCTACATTGATGTTTTAAGCACCTTCTTTTGTCCCAATGTTGAAGAGAAATTCTGGGAGGGCGATAGCATCTATCAACACGATCAAGCACCTGTTCATAACGCACGGCCTGTGGCGTAGTGGTTGTACGACAATAACATCCCTGCAATGGACTAGCCTGCACACAGTTCTGACCTCAGTCTTATAAAACACCTTTGGGATTTTTCGGAACACCGACCGACATCGATACCTGTCCTCAGTGCAGTACTCCGTGAAGAATGGGCTGCCATTCCGCAAGAAACCTTCCAGCGCCTGATTGATTAGATGCCTGCGATAGCGCAAGCTGTCGTCAAGGTTAAGGGTGGGCCAACACCATACTGAACTGCAGCATTACCGATGGAGGGCGCCACGAACTTGTAAGTCATTTTCAGCCAGGTTTCTGGATAATTTTATACTATAGGGCATTGAGTCTGAGACGGAACTGCGCAGGCGTGTGCCCACCTAATTTCAACAGAACCGATATCCTGGCCAGTAGCGAAGGATTTGTCTCAGTACAGGAAACAGTGTGGAATAAAAAAACACCAAAATTCTCTCATCGGCGTCTGGGTCCGGGACAACGTTGTTAAAGAAGCAGTGAAAATTCACAACTCGACTAATAAGCTGAACAGGGCAATGGATACCAGCTTAGCATACTACGGGATCACAGCGACCACAAAGAAGAACTGATGGACGCACAAGGGATGGCGCTGCGGTGGCGATACATTTATTCTAACGACAACGGTAAGGACGGGCCCCCGCCAGCGCGGGCACATGTATGGGCAGGCGGTTCCCGACAGAGGGCGCTGGGGCGGCCGACAGCAGCGCACGGTATGGTTCGCAGTCTCTGCGCCTAGCCGAAGCTGTTGGTTCCCCGACCGACTGGTGTAGTAGCTTTGTCTCTCGCTACCGGTTTGTATATCTGTATTACAGCCTACCGAATTTGGTGCGTTCACACCTGTGCAGTGTCTTCTGGGACTGGCATAAACTGGAGGTTTGTATCGCATAGTCAGTGAAGCGAGCGATTTTACTACTGTCCAGTAGAAGAGCCACCACAGCAATAGTGTAGAAGAGCTACACAAACCACGCGAAAGACGCGTTGACGAGATAGAGATAATGAGCACGTACCACACATTGCACCATCGGTGGTACCGCCCACATATGCCCAAGATCCAGATTAAACAGCAGCGACTGAACAACAAGAAACTAACCACCTCGAACTACTCGTGGTACCACTAGTGACCATTTGCAACACACAGCGCTACCTTGAACTCAAAGACGATCAGCTCGCTTCTCGACTGCGGTCTGAAGGCCATTTATCAACGGGACAGAATAAAACTTCGACATGTTCGCAGACCAGCAACAAACGATGTTCCTTTTTCGACAACCACAACATACATTCTTTTACTCACCAATCTCCGGAGAATAAGCTGCTAAAAGACGTCATTAAACGCCTGCCAGAGCAGGTTCCTGAGAAAGAAAGGCTGAAAACACTACGCGAAAAGGCTACAATGTCATCGATCTACGTCAGCACCACAAGAGATACGGGAAAATTAAGAAACTCGTCGCAATCAGCGTATTGTGTACGGCTAACAAAGGGAAAACATAAGATCTACGATCTGAAATATCTCCTCTGCATAAGAGTGTGTGTAGAAACCTAAAACTCCAAGGATGGCCCATTCTAGTGCAAAGTATTTCAAAGGGGGCAGCACGGCAAATTTCTGATGCCTCCCACCGAGATGTGTCCGATTTGGTGACTGTCATAAATTAGCGGACTGTCAAGTAAAAAACAGAGAAACCTACATGCGCCAGTTTCTGAAAGAACCATCCCGCGACACTGGAGAGAATCAGCGGTGTCTGCGCAGCACCCCATCACACCAACCATCATGGATATCACCTCACTATTGACCTCACTACATCAAAAACTGAGTACCATTCTCTTACTGGTAGAGAACCTCTCAAAGCATTCGTTTCGCCCTACAACGGGCGGCAGACTCCCCTCAGTGCACCTCGCATGTGGAACGCGAACTGCGTCAAAACGAAGATGACAGAACTAACAGACTTCCTGGCACGCCACAAGATTGACGCTGCGCTCATTTCGGGGACACTTTTAAAGGAGTCGACAAGTACCGCATATGAAACGTGCACATGGGCTATACAGATCAGGTCGCTGAAACAGGAGACTGGCCTGCCATCCTAGCCAAAAAAGAAACTCATCATCACGAGGAACAACTTGCAAGGCTGTGACAATTGGAAGTTACGGCAGATAGTGTCGCCACAGCTGTAGGAAACATCACGTGTGTTGCTGCATACCTCAGTCCAAATAGGCACTGACTACCTGAAGACCCACTCTTCAACCGTTTCGACGGGGTACTGCTTTGAGACGACCTCAACGATAAGCATACTGCTTGGAACGCGTGAGAAACGAATCCGTGGAGTCAACAACTATTTGATCTGGACCTAAACATTACTGAGATCGGTCAGAGGGACTGTACGAGGGTGCCACATTTTTTTCCACCACCAAGCAGAAGCCCTTGATATAGCTGTTGTTAAGAAAGTCAACGTGAACCTTCAACTCCATCGTCTGGTCACAGTTTCAGTGTTTTCTGGACAACAACTTTCTGTCAATACAAACGTCTCATCGAGGGCTGCCATCCACGCAGCGGCACGGACTCCAGTGAAATATTTACAGAATATCTTGTGAGGATACAGTATTTCCCCAGTTTCATTATTAATTGGTGAACAATGTTGAAGTCTTCTGTCAGAAATATCCGTCTTTGAGAGCATTTAGCAGAGTGAACACCAGCGTTGCCTTAGAGTGTGCTGCGAAATTATAACAAGGCACGTTGTACACAGCTGTTATCTTAATGTCACCTAGCCGTGAGCACACAGTCCATCTAGAAGGAGACAATCGTGGTGACTTAAGAGTTTATGTGTAGGAAAGGCCTGGAAAAATTTAATTGCAGGTGTATGGGCGGAAACATGTCTGTTCAGCTGCAGACGGCTGGGCACTGTCTGCTGTGCTGAGCTGCAGTAGAAAGTGCTTTAACGGGCAGCAGCTCAGATAGGCTGGCACGGTCAATAGGAGGAGAACAGCCCATGCAGGCATACAACTTCCTACCTTGAAGGGAGTTGTCAAGTAGTTTTAACTAGAAATAGCTTATAGTGGTGTTTTGGTTCAGGTTGGTAAGCTCTCGCGCCGTACTTTATCGTGAGCTTTCTCGAGGTCCAAAAGCACTACGGCGGAGCTGAAGTTTGGAGGAGAGTTGACTAGAATCCGAATTCTTCCAGTTGGATCAAGCTGTACCGTACGACATAGTGTCTTGTAGTCTCTTGAGTAATATCCGTTCGAGGAGCTTCCCTAGTGTTGGTAGAAGACTGATCGGGCGGTAATTGTTCGGAAGGGAGATGTCCGTCCCGGGTTTTGACAGCGGCACCACCCTCGTCGTCTTCCAGGCCTCTGAGAAGTATCCACGGTGGATAAAACTGTTGACTATTCTTGCGTTTAGGATCAACGGCCTCCTGGGAACATGTTTTAAGACTTCCTGGTGACGGAGTCGGGTCCCAGCGAGTTGTTGGCCCGTTTACGGATGAGTAGTTTAATTTCCGCTGGAGAGACGAATTGTCTGGAACTGTGTTGGTGCATTCCGGAAAGTCGCAGATGCGGTCCCCCTCATGTTATTCCTAGTATAGGACTTCGTCATGTTATGCCGCTGGAGTTAGAGTTGTCATCTATGCCTCGGCGTTGCCAATGGATCGTTCATAAGGCAATCTGCGCCACGTACTGCTTAGGCTTTTGGGTGACGCAGGTTCTTCACCACTGCCACTCGTCACGCGTTGGTAACAAAAAGTCGCACATCTTGGTTTCCCAGACTTCCTGACATCATTTGTAGAGTTGTCTGTTCAGCTGGTACATCTGTCTTCTATCGTCAGGATTCCTGAAGCCAGTCCAAAGTCTATGGAAATAATTCCGTTACGTTTTGATGGCTTGACGAAGTGTGAGAAACGCCACAAAGTTGATGTCTGGTTGAAAAATTCGTGTTGTTGCCCGACGTTTCGAGGTTATTTTTAAAATCGAGTGACTGTTACTTGGCTATGCGAACTCTTTGCCCCGCTGTAGCTGGAACCAGTATGGTCACGTTGTTTCCTTGCAGTACGAACGTAAAAGAGATAATCTAAAATGACGCGGAAAAGACCTTGCGAAAGCTGCGATAACTACCTGTGAACGTTAGTAATTAATGAGAGCAGAAATGGCGTGATAGTGCCGTAAAAAGAGGAGCAAGCGATGCCTGACATGCGAAAGTTGAGTAAGTTCATGGAGAGCAAATTACAGAAAGGGCATGATGGCGAGTGGATCAGAATTCAGGTATTTGTCCCAAAGAGGAATAAGTAAATTGCACACAATAAATATTTCGTTAGTATATACAAACGTGTTATTGGACAGCAATTTCTGCAGTGTTGTGAACAAGGTAAGGAAATACAATCGCCGTAAAATAATTCATATCTTAAGTAGCACAGAACTGGACTTCCAGGCTACCAGAAATAGTGTTCCATCCATGCTATCTGAATTTGAAGAAGGCCGGAATGAACGAATGATAATGTACGGACGTGAGAACGTACTCCCAAAAAGAGCGTACTACCTTAAATGGTTTAAATGAAGCATAAGAACGAAAGCGACAAATGCTTTATTTTGACGAAACGTGTATTCATGTATATTTCACTGTGAATAAATGTTGAAAAATTGCGAGAGTTCGAAAAGCGTCGACAAAGAATGGTGTCAGCTGATGTTCAATTGATGTGAATACAGAGATTCGCTTCGTGTTCACTTCTTATTTGTGACTACATCGGGAAAATTTACGACCATTATGTAGAAATGGAACGAAAAATTACTCAATAAAAATCTATTTAATGTATCACTTTTTAAATCAGACTAAAACGTTACAATGATTTCTCCAAGTTCGATACATTTTCCTAACCCCATTGAGATAGCCCTAAAAGTAATTGTGAGATCCAAACAAAAAGTATGGGACGATACTGTACATATGTGATGCGTGAAAAATTCGAGTGTTCCGGTTGAAGTCTTTCAAGTATTTTTATAGCATTCGCCCCAAGTTTCTCATTTTAAATCTTACAATTACTTTTCCTTTCTATTAAAACTTCAAAATTGCAAAAGTTTTAGAACTTACGCATCGTATATGAACTTCATGTGCCCCACGTTTTTCGTGTTAAATACAATTATTTTTCCTAGCTATTAAAAATTAGCTAATGGTAGTTTTTTAGGAGTTACTTTATGAGATTAAGAATCAATTTGGGACTTGGAGAAATGATTGAACATATGTTAGTCCGATTTGGAAACGCGGCATTTGGGAATAGATTCTTTTAATAATTATTTTCTTCTTTTTAGATATGTGTATGAGGAATTTTGTCAGTTGATTTCAAACATTTTGAGATTACAACACAGACATGTGGTAAATTTCAGGTTCGTTTCAGTCTATCTTTGTCAGAAACAACCGATATATTGTTTCCCCCCACCTGTGTCCCGCGAAAAGACCGTGAAAGCAAAAGTTAGAAAAATACAACCGTTCATGGAGGCCGACCAGCAACTATGTTCTCGGGAACCACTCGCAACTGGGACAGGATTTGGGGATAAAACAGTGGTAGACAAGCTAACCGCGCCACACATCAGACAATAAACCGAATTAATATTGCATTGCCACCCAGTTCCAAGTATGTAGCTCATCGAGAAACGATAATGGTAAATGAAATATCCTCTGCTATGCGTCGCACAAGAACATGAGTTAATATTGCGTTGTCATCCACTTCTGAGCTATATTGCAAGTTTCGAGACTCTAGCTCACAATTTGTATACAATCAACTCCGAAGTTTGTACCCATCGGACAGGTAAAGCAGAGAGGAAATTAAATAAAAACGTGATAAAATGAGTCATGTATGTACCAAATTGGGTTGATATTGCTCCAGGCATCCCTCAGTTACGATTTACACTACTCCTTTTCATACCCACCTTCAGCGTGCTAGGGGGTCTTACAGTCACAGCAATTTTTTTTCTTTTACGTTTTCTTTCCGGTTTGCAAGTGGTAGGTGAGGTGACTCCTTCAGCGTCGTGTAATGCACGCACTTTGCGCCCGTAAAGGCCGTGACGCAGTCCGCTAGGCACATCATCGTGCAGGAATCCCAGTTGGACTAACGGTGCACTGTGTTATGCTTCTTTGTCACCCCGTCTCGGTCCGCCCCCGGCAGCTGAATGGTCAGCTCGATGGATTGTCAATCCTCTGGGCCCGTGTTCGATTCCCGGCTGGGTCAGGGAATTTTCTTCGTCCAGGGACTGGGTGTTGTATTGTCCTTATCATCATCCTCGTCGACTGGAGATCGTCGAAGTGGCGTCAAATTGAAAGACCGGCACCCGGCCAACGGTCTGCCCGACGGGGGGCCCTAGCCATACGATTAAATAAAATAAAACACCGTCTTGACTCTCGTTCCTCCCCTTGCCCCAACGGTAATGCATTGTTATCCGGTTCTGAGTTACGTCCAAAATTTCAGACCTCTAGCTCATCGGGAAGTTAGTTGAATATAAACTGCAAAATTTGTACCGAAGAGGCAGACAGATAGAAAAGAAAGAGAGCTAATAAATCGTGGTAAAAAATTAAAAATAGGTAGAGACAAGGGAAGCTGAATTTATTGTATTGATTAAGGACCACAACCTTCTCCCATTTTGCAAGTGAATGTTTCCCTTCCCACTGGCACCATAGCATGTAGACCTAAATCTTATAGAACTGCTGTGCAAACAATAAGATCCATAGTCGTAACACTGAAGCATCTCTAACGTGTAAAAATAACGACTTTCCAGTTTTAAACATTACGGCAAGATGTAAAAGAGAGAAGAGGAGGGAGAGAGGGAGTGATATATATGCGCATATGATAAATACCTTTCCCCAAAAATATTTCCCTCCTTCATACCTCCTCTGTGTTACCACAGATGACGTGTCACTGATCTCATTTGTACTAAGATTGCAGTACACGCGAGCGGCCTATTAGCTTCCACCACCCTGCGTGGAATGCGTAAGTTCTAGTAAAATTTCACCTACCTGCAGTCTTCTATAGCTGTTGTCTCCAGCGCAGAAAACATCACGATGTACTCTTAGCGAGGAAGTATTATTTTAGAAATGATTAAATTTCCAGTCAGTTTGTTCATATGAGATGCCACTCGCTTTTTGTTTTCAGAACACGAGAAACTGCACAACTACATTCCACTTTAGAGTCACAAATAATTTCTATTCATCAACAAATTAATAAACTGCATTTTTCCGTAATTACTGTCCCACTGATCTCAACTATATGTACCAAATAACCATACGTTGCCAAAAAAGTCTTAACTAGCACCGACCGCGGCAGGCAACATGTTTGTCCTCCTACATTGCCGAAAAAGCTCTGATTTACAAACCATGGATCACTAATAAAATCTTTAACTGACACTGATCGCGGCGGACAACATGTCTGTCCTCCGACACTGCCGAACCAGCTCTGATGTTACAGCCGAACCACTTCGCCCACCATACAGGTTAGGTGCGATCCAAAGATCACCGAAGTGCTTCGTCTGCCTTTTCGTTTAGCAGTTGTTTACTGTTCTGCTGGTTATTAATACTTGTAAAATAATGGAATGATAGGACACTATTAAGGGATGCTGTGATTATAAAATGCAAGCAAATACACTGTTTAGTTTGTCTAATATTAATAACAGAATATTGTCATTTTGGCGCTCAACTTCCGAATGCAGCAGCGACCACAATTTAGGTAGGCTTCCTCACGATACCCGTACCGAACAAACCATATGTCATCGGTACCTTACATCACATTACGTCATCTTGCCACGTCTGCCTTCTCAGCTGCTCTAAGAAGAGCTTCTTGTACATGGATATGATGGCTGCAAAGCCAGAAACATTACAACACGGCTGTCCCCCCTGTAACCGTATGTACGTTTCATCTTAACAGTCACCCAGCCAAGGGGTTGCAAATAATTGTTTGGTGCAGTGACCTAGGTTTTGGACACCTCTGAGGATGTCGAAACCTAGGTCAATGTACCAAACAGATATTTTCAGCCGACTGGCTGTGTGATTCGAAAGCTGAAACTGACTCTTTTGCTGGTAACAGAAAAAAAAATATCCAATTTGGTGTAAGCCTTTGGACATAGCGCTAGGGCCGCAGCTCGTGGTCGTGCGGTAGCGTTCTCGCTTCCCACGCCCGGGTTCGATTCCCGGCGGGGTCAGGGGTTTTCTCTGCCTCGTGATGCCTGGGTGCTGTGTGATGTCCTTAGGTTAGTTAGGTTTAAGTAGTTCTAAGTTCTAGGGGACTGATGACCATAGCTGTTAAGTCCGATAGTGCTCAGAGCCATTTGAACCATTTTGACATAGCACTATTTCGGCTACCTGCGCGCCAGTTTAGCTGCTTTTTATTTAAGGAGCATTTCAGTTGGTCTCACAAGGCTGAGTGGACATAATGGCAGACTTCCCACAGGGAAAAAAGGTCTGAGCTGTGCGTCGGCAATGAAACCGCGAAGCCACGGCGTCTCTGGCTAGCAACCCTAACAGCAGGACCACGTGCTCAGTTTGCTTTTGTTGCTACGCCTTTAACGTTTTCTGTTTCCGTCCTGGTGGTCTAAATGTTCAAGTGCGTGTCTGGAAAGCGAGAGGTCCCGGGATCGAATCCTGGTCGGAGAGCGGAAATTTTCGTTCTACCTGGCGTTCACCTCTCAACGACGTTAGGAATCAAGAGGATCAACACTTTTTCGGATTCCATTTGAAACTATGGGTCCTCTGTCCTCGGATGGATAACAAGGATGGGATGGGCACAAGCGAGACCCCGAAGTAGAATCCAACTGAAAGATTTGCACTCGGCCACTGAGCCACACGCCATTATTATATTATCTTTTCCCACTGTAACACAAGGAGACTAGAAAGGCATCCTAAACTGACAAAAAGTGTGTGATCACAGGAGAAGAGATATTTTAACAGTCGAGAATACTAAAAATGTAATGAAACCAGTCGGCACAGATTCAAACAGAGAGTTGGTATTATTATCCGTGACTAAAACAGCAGACGACGAAATAACGTAGACACCTCTGGAAAACAGCTACGTCGCTGGAGAAAGTAGTTTTACGACACTGACACTGAAGCGTCGTGAGCAACTAAAGTGAGAACTGTCCTAGTTCTGAGTGAGCACTTCATTCAGTGGCACGTACAGACGTGTAGCGTGTGACAGTCCTCCACTTCTAAAACACAGGAGTACTAGAGTGTACTCATTCCCCTCTCTGCTTCTCTGGCGTAAAAACGACGGTGCCGCCTCCCCCCCTCACGTAACCAACTCGCTTTTATAGAGTAATAGCTATATTTCACTTCCTTCTTTATTATTTTCTTAGGAGATATCTCCTAGTGAAGTCCCAGTTGATAAAGTAGCTCCGTTTCATGCTGGTTTCGTTTTATTTATTGATACATCACTTCTTTTGCGAGTAGTTTCAGGGTTGCAGCCCTTACTGAACAAAATAAATATACTATAAAGTGTAGTTGTGTAACTTGCATTTCCAAAACACAGACTAATTACATGATTTGGTGTAATGGTGATTATAAATGATGATACGATAGCAAATGAAGATCTCGTAATATATTTTTCTGTGTAAATACTAAACCAACATTGCATCTCAGTAAACTTTATATTGTTAATGCTGAATTTGCTGGTCAACGTAACATCAGTTGGGTGCGTCAAGATTTTGTTCACATTACAGCGACGGAGCAGATGGGCTATAGCTCCGTTTGTTTCAGGCAATAAGCAATTAGATCAGTGGTCCCAATCTCCTAAAGCATAGAAACAAATTTTATGCATCATGAATCAAAAACGGTTTAACCATATTTCGATCACGAAATTAAATTACTTTTAGAAGATCACTACTAATAACATTATTTTAAGAATATAATACTCATTATGTAACTTACTTTGACGCATAACACAATTAGGTGGAGGTTATAGTTCGTGAAATCAATGTGTAACATTTTTCATACACATTACCCCCGCTATAAAAATTCTTCGTAGTACGACAGTAAAATTGAGGCATGTGTATCATATATGCAGACTTCGCGCTGTAGGTAGTTCCCCCAGTGGAACAGAAACTGCTCCATAATTGACTTCACAACTGAAAGACGAGACTATTGACAGCATAAACAATAGTAACTATGTAACTACGTAGCTGTAAGGCACACATTAGTGTTAGTAGTAGGAGGGGGAGAAGGAGCAGAAGCAGGAGTGATCAGGCACAAAGCACTGGCAGGCTGAAGTCTTCCAGTTTCTGCCACTTAAGAAATTCAGGGATTAAATGATTTACAAACAGTATGTGCAGCGCAGACATCATAACTTGTCAGGTTTTAAGTGAAAAAAGGATCGCTAGGGAACGAAGTGGTGGAGAGGAAGCATGATTCGTAACAAGTGTCTGTCCTCAGTACGGATAATCAGCTTCCTTTCTGAGGAGTTATAAGTAGCATTCGCGATGCACTGGGAATTACTTCGTTCTATAAAAAAATTTTATTAGAAAAAAAACCGTGCCAAATGTCTCATTCACTCTTACATCCTGGTTTAATAACACGTCTACAAAAACTAAATATCTTTCTTTCTTATTCTAAACTTTGCTGATGATGGGGATGTAGGGGCAATCGCTAATATCTTATGGGACTCAGGGATAATAAGAAAGATTGGGAACCACCGAGCAGGACTGCACTCGTGAAATTCTGTCGTTCTCGGCTGTGTAAACGAATCACTTTGGATCTCGAGAACAGTGTCCTCGATTCCTTGACGCTCTCAACTTGAGACGCATAGCTGTCCGGCCCGACACCGGGATACCAGATGTCCGGTCAAACTATAAGCCGGATAAGAGGGCATCTGGTGGCCGGATATTCGGCAGAGCGTTGTTACGGGATATGTCGGAACGTGTACGTCTGAGCGACCCTGCGGATGTCAGGCGTGAACAGTCGGGCAGATTCGGGCAAATTAGGGCATCACCAAAAGAATGACATATTCATTGACTGACTTGACTGTTTGATGAGCTGTGAACTGCGTCCATTTTCACTTGTTATTTTAGGTTACTACTGGTAATAATTTGAAAATTGCAAAATAAGTTAGGAAGACATCGTCGATAAAAAAAAACGATCGCCTATTTTCAAATATTTTGATATTAACATTAACAATAATAAATTTGCCGTTCGTTTGTTGTGCAGTGTTCAGGTTTCTTGTGGCAGAGTAGAAGAAACAATAGGTACATACCAAGACCTTGGCTTGTCTTTCATTCTTTCGTTTTGCATTGTTTCATTACACTGAGAAGCAAGCTGTTTGTCCGCAGATATGAAAATTAATATCGCAAAGATGGTACATATTTATCTAGTCCATTAAATTTCGGGCATGCAGCCGCGCAAATAAAATTTTCTCCATTGATACTTCGTCCGCGTATCCTCAGACTGAGTCACTCTGGAGATGGTACGTATCTATCTAGTCCATTAAATTTCGGGCATGCAGCCGCGCAAATAAAATTTTCTCCATTGATACTTCGTCCGCGTATCGTCCGGCCATCCTCAGAGTGAGTCACGATACGCGCCAGAAATATCAGTGGAGGAAATTTCATTTGCGCGGCTGCATGTTCGAAATTTAATGGACTATTCGCTGCGCCGCCAGGGTTGAAAATGCACAACTATTTATCTATTTGTAATTAAATTTGTTTGGGATGTGCGAGTACTTTTATTGGACATAGTTTTAAGAATTTGTTTAAAGTAATAGAAAATACCTAACTTACCCTAAAACTAAGGAAATTTACATTACCTGATGGGTACTTTAACTACGAAAAATTTGTTGAACACTAAACGTAGACATAAATTCCAAGTAATTAATAAATATATAGGCGCATTCGTGCACACGTCATCTTCAACCATCTCCGGTACAAGTTTGTCTTCAACATCGATAGAAAAGCAAGTGACAATGCCCCTATCTTCCGACAGCAATTTCCTGTGGAATACAAACGGCGCAAAAGCCGAAGAAATTCATTATTCAATTCAAACAAACGGTTCTAAGGACATCACACACATCCATGCCCGAGGCAGAATTCGAACCTGCGACCGAAGCGGTCGCGTGGATCCAGAATGAAGCGCCTAGAACCGCTCGGTCACAGCGGCTGACCATTAAGCAGTGGCAGAAGTGATTGCACTACACAAAGAACCATTATCTATCGTGGAAAGAATTGGATTTGCCAGACTCCTAGAACAAGATTGCTCTCGCTATAACACCGCCAGAGCAGGTTCATTTTGAGACCTCATCCGCAGCAGCTCTTTCGTCCTAGTAGAATGAGGATAATTTCATTACGAAAATGGGCAGATCTTACAGGTGGCAGCGATGGACTTGTTGTGCCTATCACCACTACCAGTCACGTATCGTAATCACCACTGTAACTGTCAGAGTGGAAATCTGCCCTGCTGCTTGCTACACTACTCTTACAGTACTGCTGAATCCGCTGTTTGAGCAAGCTGACCTGCCTTGCAACATTGCGTCGGCCCCGTTGAATTATTAGTGTCAATACTCTCGGTCGCCTGTTGTCAGCTATGCTGCAATACGCCAATCAAGCTCACACCACTATGCGCATATATGGTCGGTACGCTACACCACTATAAAATGCCGAGCCGTAACCACTTTTCCTCAAAACTTTATTACGAAATTCCAACAGAAAATCTCCAAAAAAGCCATTCAACGTGCTCTCACGGTTTATGTAACTTCTTCTATGTGGATCGCATAACAATACCAACTTCTCAAGGTTGACAGCTCAATGCTTGTCTTCTGTATTCCAGCTGCAACATGGAGCTCCTGATGCGAAGCGTTTTCTGGTTTCTCAAACTGGGGAGAATATAGTACGAGAACTTCATACAAAAATGGTTCAAATGGCTCTGAGCACTATGGGAATTAACATCTGACGTCATCAGTTCCCTAGACATAGAACTACTAAAACCTAACTTACCAAAGGACATCACACACATCCATGCCCTAGGCAGGATTCGAACCTGCGACCGTGGCAGCAGCGCGGTTGTGGACTGAAACGCCACAACGGCCGGCTACTTCATACAGACTGCTGAGATACTCAAGGAAGTAAAACACATTATTCCTCCGTGGCAGTGGCTGTAACGTGGTGAAATGTGTCCTAGAGGCTGAGTATGATTCTGCTAGATGATTTATCCATTCGCTTCACAGCGCTGTAACTGAGCCATTGAGGTTCCAGCCTGAAATAACAGGAGTATCACTATTGGTAGACGTCTCTTAACGCAGTCCAATCATTGAAGCTTAGCTCGGCGATGATCTAAATTTAATGGAGAATCTGTTGGTCCAAAATATCAGCGCAAGGAGTTATTTCACATTTTATACGGTAAAGTGAGTAAAGTCATGTGAGATGACTCACTAGGAGCCCCGAAGGTCAGTTCAGCTACACGGGTAATCTATCGTTTGCACCGTAAGCATCTTTCATTTGCAAATTGTGAGCTTGTGTGCTTCTTTAATTGTAACTGTTAAGTGTACGTAACTGTAACGTGCGTGCGTGCATGTGTGTGTGTGTGTGTGTGTGTGTGTGTGTAGTGTTTGTCAGGTATGAGTTGGACGACGATGAGAGAAGGGAGAGGGCGAAATACGGTGCGGCGCATAGCCATCTTCTAGGGGGTCGCAGTGCTTAACATCCCCATCCGACGGAAGGATCAGCAGTGTCGTATGCCCTCATAGCGTGACACACTGCGGAGACGTTTGGAATTTAATCCAGGAGACTGACACAAAGACTGGTGATAAGGGCTTCACAAAAATGGTTCAAATGGCTCTGAGCACTATGGGACTCAACTGCCGTGGTCATAAGTCCCCTAGAACTTAGAAATACATAAACCTTACTAACCTAAGGACAGCACACACCACCCAGCCATCACGAGGCAGAGAAAATCCCTGACCCCGCCGGGAATCGAACCCGGGAACCCGGGCGTGGGAAGCAAGAACGCTACCGCACGACCACGAGATGCGGGCAAGGGCTTCACACCAACAAGCATTCTGTTCCCTCTGCCATGAAGCAAAGAGTAAATTGCTAAGTACGACGTAACGTGACGGTGATCTATCCAAGTACTTACCATGCTCGAAGGTGCTTAATTTCAGTGATCTGGGGCGAACCGATGTATGCACCGCGGAATGCCCGTTGACAGAGTTACATGGTAAAGCTTTTGTTGGAAGAGATAGAGGCTGTATTGTAATGATACCGATATTAATGTGACTTTTCATCAGTAACCTTTGAAGAAGCATTGAGTTGAGCTTTCGAAGCCTTCTGAAGAAACAAAAGAAAGAAAGAGTTCTGGTCTCTCTTGCGTATTCGAAGTAATACCATACGTTGCTGTATTAAATAATGGCGATCAAAAGATTCCGTCTGGGAGCGTTGCCGCAGGCGTATATGCAACGTAAGAGATTAGTGTGGCATTCATACATTTCCATGTGGGTGCGGTAAATGCGGAAGCGTGACCTGTGGTGACGTTGTTACCAAAAGCGTTCAAATAAGATCAAATTGCTTTTATTCCTTTGCTGGTGCCAAAGTATAAAGACCGGTACAAATCCGCCGGAGAACAAGAATGTATGTGGAGCAGGAGGTCTGTTGAAAACCGCCGTTGAGGAATGTTTCATCGTAGTCGCGATTCGACAAAATATCCCAGTCGATCTGAGAGGTCATCCTCAATCAAAGCCAACCCAAGTGGAAGACACGCGAACAACATCCGTAATGTCTTGATGTCTTTCATTGTGAGTGTTAAGCCGTCAGTCCCTTAGAAAAGACCCTGAATGGTAGACGTTTCCTGTCGGACACGGTTATGCGACATGCAGTTGCAGACTTCTCTGCACAGTAGCCCACCGAATTTTAACAAACAGGTATCTTCAAATTGGTGCGTTGTTGGTATGATTGCCTCAACGCCAACGGCGATTTTGCCTAATTGGCATACCGATTCTTGTGTATATAGCCTTCGGGCGAAAGCTTTTTGATCGCGCAGTCCAAAGAACACCTGACCTCCCATACATGAGATCCTCGTTGAAATCGGAAAAAGAAAGTTTTTTCAGCTCCTTAAATTAGGTTCCAAATTACTTGATTGTAATTAGTCTAGATCCAAGAGACATGATACGTGGGGGTTCCTGAAGCTAAATCGACTCGACTGAATGTCCTGTTAGAAGCTCCCACCACACCCAACAATTTTCATCTGCAGTGACTACTAAAAGTACTAGAGGAAGCGAGACTGAATCAAATGTGGCTCACGAAGCTCATGGTAGGAGTTTGGGATTGTTTTAACGAGATGAAAGTTGAAAATAATACTCAGTGTGACTCTCAAGAAACAAACGTGACTGCAAGTAAGATTAATTCCAAGCAAGATTAACTTTTATTTGAAGACAATTCGAACTGATCACATTCCAGACCAATACCTTTGCTGTTCAGCTAATACGAGAAAGTACTTTAATTTGACAAAGTATGGAAAATTTATCGTACAACGCCTAGCAGTAGTGCATACTATTCGATCAAAAGTATTCGGTCGCTCCTGTGTAATGGTTAATTAACCCCTAGATGTCACTAGGGGCCGATGCAGCAGTATACAATGAGGTGGGGAGCATTGTGTTGCAATATCAGTATGTGTTGTTCAGGAGGGCTCAGTGACTTTGAAAGTGGACAATCATTGGACGTCACCTAGGAGATAAATCCATCAGTGACATTTCATCCTTCTAAAGCGACTATACTTAGAAGAAGCAATGATGGGGAGAAAGTTTGAAGGTTGGGATCAAAATTCAAGGTGAAACGATTTCAATGATAAGGTTCACTGAGGACATTGCTGTCGTCACTGAAAGTGAAGAAGAATTACAGGACGTGCTGAATGGAATGAACATTTCCATGCGTATAGATTATGGACTGAGAGTAAACCTAAGAAAGACTGAAGTAATGAGAAGTAGCAGAAATGAGAATAGCGACGAACTTAATATAAAAATTGGTTATCAGGAGAGGACGAAGTTAGGGAATTCTGCTACCCTGGAAGCAAAATAACCCAGACGTACGAAGCAAGGAGGAGACAAAACGTAGACTAGCACAGGGATAGAGGGTGTTTATGACCAAAGGAAATACATTAGTATCAAACATAGGTCTTGATTTGAGGAAGACATTTTTGAAAATGTAGTGGGTTATGAACTTCGGGAAAACTGGAACAGAAGAGAATCAAAGCGTTTGCTAAGTGGTGCTTAGAAGAATGTTGCAAGTTAGATGGACTACGCGGTAAGGAGGGATCATGTCCTCCGCAGAATCATCCAAGAAAGGAACATACGGAAAACAATGACATATACAAGGGATAGGATAAAAGGACAATAAGTTGGCTAAGTCGACAGTTGGTAATGTGACTGTGAAGAATAATCGTGATGGAACGACCAGAGTTAAAGCTAAACCAGGCAGACCACATTTACAGACGGAAATAGATCGTCGACTGTTGCGGAGTGTATCCGTAAAAGACAGCATGAAATCAGCGGAAGGAATCACTCGTGAGTTCCAAGGTAGTAGCACTCCAGCTAGGACGATGACTGTGTGTAGGGGCTTAAAAAGGATGGGGTACTACGGTCGAGCAGCTCGTTATAAAGTAAACATTTGTGTAGTCAGTGCTAAGCTATAAGGTGGTGTAAAGAGCGACGACAGTGGACAGTGGATGACTGAAAAGGAGTGATTTCGAGTGGTGAATGACGCGATACACAATGGTGGTAATACGTTTGGCGAATGCCTGGAGAACGTTACCGGCCATTGTGTGAACTATCAGCTGTGAAGTACAGAGATGTGGCGTTATGGCATGGGGGAGTCTGTCGTAGTTAGTGTTTGATCTCCTTATTGTGGGTAACAACACGCTAAATGAGGAGGGATATGAAAGCATTTTACAGCTTTGTCCACTGTATTCACTAGAGGAACATTTCTGAGACGATGGTTGTTTGTATCGGAAGGCAAAACGCCCTGTCATAAAGTAGTTGGAGGCAATGGCTCGTGGATAATAACATTACACCATTGGACTGGCCTGCTCAGAGTCGCTGCTCGAAAAAAAATGTAATTATCGTTTGGATGAGAAAGAACGTCGATTCGCTCCCAATCACAGCGTCCAACTTCACTAACTTCACTGGTTTCGTCTCTTAAGGAGCAATGAACTGTCATCCCTCCACAGATATTGAGGTACCTCATTGTTTCCAGCACAATTCAATCCACGTTAAAGGAGATGGGTAGACACGTCCGATGTTAATCTTTACTAATAGGTGTCCAGACAATTTTGCTCAAAGAGTCTACATATCGCAGAACTTTTCTCTAAGGCTATCCTTCTTTACGAAGACAAATGATATAACTTAATATCTTTTAATTCAGAGAAACTGCTATTCATTCACCATAATTTACTTCTACTTCACCATGAGTACTAAACGGCGTTTTGTTTTGAAGATATTGTGGTTCTATTTGTATTTACAGCGTCTTACACGTGAATTAAGTAAAGTCGATTTCACGAAATTTTCATAATTTATTGAAAATTCGGTACGTGCAGTATGTGTACCTACTATTTGGTGTCTGGTTGCACAACTTGCAATGCTTTTTCTGGCTGTATTTTTTTGCAAGCTACGTTACGGCTAGTACAGTATGTCATCGTATTACTTTATGCAGGCTTTAGTGGTCCACGCAAACCCTTAGCCAGGATCCACGGCTCCCACCGCGCAACAGAATTATGCTGCAGAGTTGTGGACGTGTGGAGGTGTGGGTTGCGTGTAATTCTTTGGTCTTCTCAGATGGTTCAAATTGTTCTAAGCATTATGGCACTTAACATCTATGGTCATCACTCCCCTAGGCTTAGAACTACTTAAACCTAACTAACCTAAGGACACCACACACATCCATGCCCGAGGCAGGATTCGAACCTGCGACCGTAGCAGCAGCGCGGTTCCAGACTGAAGTGCGTATAACCGCTCGGCCACAGCTGCCGGCCTTTGGTCTGCTCTTTAGTATTATCTTTTAACTGCTTACAGCAGACAGACTTCTTTTAATATATATACAGGGCTATTCCAAATGATTGAAGCGATTTCATAAATTCACTGTAGCTCCATTCATTGACATATGGTCACGACACACTACAGATACGTAGAAAAACTCAAAGTTTTGTTCGGCTGAAGCCGCACTTCAGGTTTCTGCCGTCAGAGCGCTCGAGAGCGCAGTGAGACAAAATGGCGACAGGAGCCGAGAAAGCGTATTTCGTGCTTGAAATGCACTCACATCATTCAGTCATAACAGTGCAACGACACTTCAGGACGAAGTTCAACAAAGATCCACCAACTGCTAACTCCATTCGGCGATGGTTTCGGCGATGGTATGCGCAGTTTAAAGCTTCTGGATGCCTCTGTAAGGGGAAATCAACGGGTCGGCCTGCAGTGAGCGAAGAAACGGTTGAACGCGTGCGGGCAAGTTTCACGCGTAGCCCGCGGAAAATTGGCTCATGCCAGAACTGGAGACCGACAGCGCCGACTTCATCTTTCAACAGGATGGTGCTCCACCGCACTTCTATCATGATGTTCGGCATTTCTTAAACAGGAGATTGGAAAATCGATGGATCGGTCGTGGTGGAGATCATGATCAGCAATTCATGTCATGGCCTCCACGCTCTCCCGACTTAACCCTATGCGATTTCTTTCTGTGGGGTTATGTGAAAGATTCAGTGTATAAACCGCCTCTACCAAGAAACGTGCCAGAACTGCGAGCTCGCATCAACGATGCTTTCGAACTCATTGATGGGGACATGCTGCGCCGAGTGTGGGAGGAACTTGATTATCAGCTTGATGTCTGCCGAATCACTAAAGGGGCACATATCGAACATTTGTGAATGCCTAAAAAAACTTTTTGAGTTTTTGTATGTGTGTGCAAAGCATTGTGAAAATATCTCAAATAATAAAGTTATTGTAGAGCTGTGAGATCGCTTCAATCATTTGTAATAACCCTGTATATATATATATGTGTGATATGGATGGAATTTATTTTTCTTAGGTTACTTAACAATCAATTATTAATAATGTAAGAGCATGTTTGTGTAACAAAACTAGTTTCTTTGAGTAGTGTAGGCCTACTTCTTAATTTTGTACATATTGCGTAAATGCATGATCTGTCAGTGTTTGAATCATTGTGTACCATAAATTACATTTATATTACATTATATTATTACATTTCCATTGATTGAAATCCCTGGACTAGCAGGACAGCGCAGGTGAGGTTACATTAGTGGAAATGGGCCAAAATAAGATGTAGTCAGTTACACTCAACATATAAATTTTATTACTTAAAATACACAATAACATAAGCAAGAATTAAAAACTCTCAAGGTTTTAACGAAAGAGCTCCTTTGATTTGATTTAAATCGGCGAAAAGCCACGTACGAAAATTCAGGGCCCAAGGCCTAAGCAATGAATTGAGGTCCAGGGGTTCTTCTGGAAGTTTCACTTCTTTAAAGAAAATTTTTTTTTTGCTTCAATAAAAATAGGCTGAAGGCCACACATTAAGCAAGAAAAGTGTTATGGCTTAAGGCCAAAACGAAGATTTTCCATGTTAATTCTAAATAGGCTGAAACCCAGCTGAAGGCCGCACATCAACCAAATAATTTAACAGCTTAAAGCCTAGGAAGAAGGGCTTTCAATTTAACAGGCTGCGGGCCTTAGCTTAAAACATTTCATGCAAACTCGACTGAAGGTCTCATATTAAAGAATACCAATGTTATGACTTAAGGGAAGACCAACATTTTAAATTTTTAGTTGAAGAGAGATTGACACTCGGCTGAAGGACACATACTAAAGAATACCAATCTAATGACCTAAGGACAAGACCACAATTTTGAAATTTTAATTTAAAAGAGATTAAAACTTGGCTGAAAGCCACAAACCAAGTAAAAACAATTTTAAGGCTTATGGCCTAGGAAGAAGAGCTTTCAGTTTGAAAAGGCTGAGGGTCTCAGTTTAAAACATTTCTTGCAAACTCGGATGAAGGCCTCATACCCAAGAAAATAACAATGTTATGACTTAACACCAAGAGCAAGATTTTAAATTTTCAGTTTAAGAGAGTTTAAAATGCGGCTGAAGGCCACACACCATGGAAGAAATAATTTCACGGATTAAGGCGTAAACAGAAAAAAACTTACAATTTTAAACTAAAACTAGGCTGAAGGCCTCACAGAGTGCTTAGAACTAAAGGAAATCACGATGTAAAACACTAGGAGCACCGCTCAGAAGGTTCCAAGGGTCAGCCTGGGAAGTAACACTAACGCACGTTTAGTGCAAATCAGTTCTTCTCCACCCGACGAGCAAAACGACAACAAGAAGTCAATAGCTCAAGATTCTGTATACTGGTTCCCAATCCATCCAAGTCGTAATAAATGCCCAAAACTACGAACACACCTCAGCTGTCGAACTACACGCCATGCTAGACAGCAACAACACAACGAGGAAAATACACTGCTAACTATGTTGTGTTCATGTTTAGCGTGGATTTTAGAACGATGTCTGGCAACAGACTATTCTAATTACTTCTGCTATTAATTAAATTCATGCTTAATGGTCCGCAGCTCGTGGTCGTGCGGTAGCGTTCTCGCTTCCCACGCCCGGGTTCCCGGGATCGATTCCCGGCGGGGTCAGGGATTTTCTCTGCCTCGTGATGACTGGGTGCTGTGTGATGTCCTTAGGTTAGTTAGGTTTAAGTAGTTCTAAGTTCTAGGGGACTGATGACCATAGATGTTAAGTCCCATAGTGCTCAGAGCCATTTGAACCATTTTCATGCTTAATGAGATATAACTTGCAGTTCCTGACTGATGTTCATGTTACTTGTTGTGTATATTTTGTGTGTTTTATGTTGTGTACGTTATTTGTGTTATGTCAGTGTTGTCACTGTCACTCGTTACATCGTTAGAAGTGGAACTACTCTCGCTGTCTATGTCGGCCTGTCTTTGTCTTGTGCACCTTCTAAGTTGTTCAGTCTGTCTGTATAAATCATCTACCCATCTCCTTCAACGTGGCTTGAATTGTGCTGGAAACAATGAGGTACCTCAATATCTGTGGAGGAATGACAGTTCATTGCTCCTTAAGAGACGAAACCAGTGAAGTTAGTGAAGTTGGACGCTGGGATTGGGAACGAATCGACGTTCTTTCTCATCCAGATGTTAGCAATTGGGTTCAGCTGTGTCCTTGTATCAGGACTGCTGTGTGCTTCCTACAGTGTATTTTCCGCTATGTGTTACAGAAATGCCTGCTCTAAATCATTTCAAAAGGAAGCGTACTGGGAAACCAATTCCGCCATATGATCACACATAGCTTTCTTAAAGAGCGTGGTATAAGAGCCGCGTCTATTCGCAAAATTAACCATGCTCAGGCCGCGGTCGACACGGCAACTCCACCGGGTGGTCAATTGATAGCGACCAGACCAAATATGTCACGAAATAAGCGTCAAACGAAAAAACTAAGAAGAACGAAACTTGTCTAGATTGAGGGGGAAACCAGATAGCGCTATGGTTGGCCCGGTAGGTGGCGCTGCCATAAGTCAACCGGATATCAACTGCGTTCTTTTTAAATAGTAACCCCCATTTTTTATCACATATTCGTGTAGTACGTAAAGAAATATGAATGTTTTAGTTGGACCACTTTTTTAGGTTTGTGATAGATGACGCTTGATAGTCACAAGCATATGGCTCACATTTTTAGACGAACAGTTGCTAACAGGTAGGTTTTTTTAAATTAAAATGCAGGAAGTAGGTACGCTTGAACATTTTATCTCGGTTGTTCCAATTTGATACATGTACCTTTGTGATCTTATTATTCCTGAGAACGCATGCTCTTATAGCGTGATTACCTGTGAATACCACATTAATCCAATAAATGAACAAAATGATGTCCGTCTACCTCAATGCATTTTGCAATACGTGTAACGACATTCCTCTCAACAGCGAGTATTTCGCCTTCCGTAATGTTCGCACATGCATTGACAATGCGCTGACGCATGTTGTCAGGCGTTGTCGGTGGATCACGATAGCAAATATGGTTCAGCTTTCCCCACAGAAAGAAATCCAGGGACGTAGATACGGTGAACGTGCAGGCCATGGTATGGTGCTTCGACGACCAATCCACCTGTCATGAAATATGCTATTCAATACCGCTTCAACCGCATGTGCCGGACATCCATCATGTTGAAAGTACATCGCCATTCTGTCATGCAGTGAAAAATCTTGTAGTAACATCGGTAGAACATTACGGCGGAAATCAGCATGCATTGCACCATTTAGATTGCCATCGATAAAATAGGGGTCAATTATCCTTCTTCCCATAATGCCGCACCATACATTAACCCGCCAAGGTCGCTGATGTTCCACTTGTCGCAGCCATCGTGGATTTTCCATTGCCCAGTAGTGCATATTATTCCGGTTAACGTTACCGCTGTTGGTGAATGACGCTTTGTCGCTAAATAAAACGCGTGCAAAAAATCTATCATCGTCCCGTAACTTCTCTTGTGCCCAGTGGCAGAACTGTACACGACGTTCAAAGTCGTCGCCATACAATTCCTGGTGCATAGAAATATGGTACGGGTGCAATCGATGTTGATGTAGCATTCTCACCACCGACGCGTTTGAGATTCCCGATTCTCGCACAATTTGTCTGCTACTGACGTGCGGATTATCCGCGACAGCACCTAAGACGCCTTCTTGGGCATCATCATTTGTTGCAGGTCGTGGTTGACGTTTCACATGTGGCTGAACACTTCCTGTTTCCTTAAATAACGTAACTATCCGGCGAACGGTTCGGACACTTAGATGATGTCGTCCAGGATACCGAGTAGTAGACGTAGCACACGCCCGTTGGGCATTTCGATCACAAAAGCCATAAGCCATACATCGACACGATATCGACCTTTTTCCCAATTGGTAAACAATTTATTTTAACACGGGTAATGTATTACGAAGAAAAATACGTTTGTGACTATTACAGCGTCATCTATCACAAAGCGAAAATGTGGTCCAACTAAAACATTCATATTTCTTTCCGTACTACAAGAATATGTAATAAAAAATGTGGGTTCCTATTTAAAAAAACGCAGTCGATATCCGTTTGACCTATGGCAGCGCCATCTACCGGGCCAACCATAGCGCTATCTGGTTTCCCCCTTCAAGCTAGGCGAGTTTCGTTCTTTGTAGTTTTTTCGTTTGATGCTTATTTTGTGAGATATTTGGCCCGGTCGCTATCAATTGACCACCATGTATAATGGCTCCCGGATATGAACAGACTCGACTGTCCGGTTGGACAGTAAAATTTGGCCAGAAATCTGACAGTTGCCAGACATTCCTTTGAACTCTAGTCTCAACTACGTGCGCGCCTGGCCACCAACTGCGTACAGCGAAGGAGACAGCTTACGGTGTGCTTAGCGATGTCGCGGGTGGGCCTTGAGCGGTGGGCGGCGTGTGGCATGCTGCGCGCGGATCGCTAAGGAAGCCACTTGTCGCGATCCAATTTAGCGGCCGCCGTCGCCGCCGCCGCCGTCGCGGCCCATTAGTGGCGCTTGGCCGGCACGCCGCCGGCGCCTCGCCTCACCTCCCAGGGCCACTCAGGCGCCACCGCCGGCAGCGCCAACGAGGCCAGCAACCAGAATTACTACACCGCACGGACATAAAGCTGTGTTGAGAAGCAGTCTGAGGCTGCTATAACGTTAACGTACGTCGTATTAAGTAGATATGGACAACAGAATAGTTCATGGCGCACCGTCACTTAAAGAAGGGGTACGTAGATGGGCCACGTCCTGAGGCACGGAGGAATCGTCTTTTTGGTACTGAAAGGAAGTATGGGCGGGAACAATTTTAAAGTGAGACCAAGGCTCAAATACAATAACCGGGTTCAAGTACACTGCCTGAGAAGAAAGACTGAAGCACCCAGAAGCGGAGGAGGAATGGGCTGAGTGGGTATACGATCTTTGATAAAATAATTTTGGGTATTGAACCGCGTCATTGTAAACTACTAAAACAACTAAATTGCCGACGTTCCGATCAACTTTCTGTTGTCCTTTTCAGGAACTCTTCAGCACCCTCCCAATCAGCCACCAGGCTACCACAGGCAATATCGTCCCGTACAGCCATCCACTCTATAACAACGTCTTAAAATTGTCGAATAACTGCTAAGATACGTGACGTCGGTAGCCACCAGATAACCGAAAATGACAGTATATAGAACAATACATTCACCAGTATACAGCAGTGAACCGCCCTGAAGAAGATTGCAGAAAATCGGTCGAAACGTCAGCAATTTATTACACACTACCATGCACGAGGGACAACCGCAACCACAAGTAGACACTTCGAACAATAACCACTTGGCTACTCTTATAAGTAAAACGGACCCGATTTCCGCCACCGACACGGTTTATCGCTCAGTCCATAGCTGGCCACTTTTTTTTGTCTGCATCTCCATGCACTGTGGTCTCCTGTATTTACGACACTATGGATGGTTCAAATGGCTCTAAGCACTATGAGACTTAATATCTGACCGAGCGAGGTGGCGCAGTGGTTAGCACACTGGACTCGCATTCGGGAGGACGACGGTTCCATCCCGCGTCCGGCCATCCTGATTTAGGTTTTCCGTGATTTCCCTAAATCGCTCCAGGCAAATGCCGGGATGGTTTCTTTGAAAGGGCACGGCCGACTTCCTCCTCCATCCTTCCCTAATCCGATGAGACCGATGACCTCGCAGTTTGGTCTCTTCCCCCAAACAACCAACCAACCAACTTAATATCTGACGTCATCAGTCCCCTAGACGTATAACTACTTAAACGTAACTAAACTAAGGACATCACACACATCCATGCCCGAGGCAGGACTCGAACCTGCGACCGTAGCAGCAGCGCGGTTCTAGACTGAAGAGCCTATAACCGCTCGTCCACAGCGGCCGGCCACTCTGGATGGAAAGTGTTCGTATATCCAACGGTTAACCGGTTAGGTTCGTCCTACTTTGGTCCGTTTTAACTCATGGTATGCTTGTGGAACTGTGGACACATAGTTTTCGCTTACCTGACGATCCACTAATTGCGTCATTCATTCACATAAAAGAAATGTTCGGTACCCTCCATGTTCGAACTTTAATGTCATCACTCGCTATATTTAACCTAATGATGTTGGTTGGTTGGTTTTTGGGGGAGGAGACCAGACAGCGAGGTCATCGGTCTCATCGGATTAGGGGCGGATGGGGAAGGAAGTGGGCCGTGCCCTTTGAAAGGAACCATCCCGGCATTTGCCTGGAGCGATTTTAGGGAAATCACGGAAAACCTAAATCAGGATGGCCGGACGTGGGATTGAACCGTCGTCCTCCCGAATGCGAGTCCAGTGTGCTAACCACTGCGCCATCTCGCTCGGTAAACCTAATGATGTGGCTTCTAGGCTACGAAACGGGTCGTCAAATATATTATTAACAAGAGCAGCTTAGTATTGTCATTCAAGATGTAGACAGTTTAATTTTTTTAGTAGTTTACAATAATGTGGCCCAGTACCCAAAGTTATTTTAGCGAAAATGACACAGGCTGTGGAAGCCTACGAACCTATATCAGGGTATATGATGTTTCAGCGGTTACTAAATCGAGTCAAATTAATAAAGAACTTTCCGTTATGAGCCGACTCATCCCTATGACGTTACATCCCTAAACTGGTTGATTTGGGAAAGGTGGCATGAAGCCGCTGTGCCCTCTCCTGAGTCTTTGTTCAAATGGCTCTGAGCACTATGGGGATTACCATCTGAGGTCATCAGTCTCCTAGACTTAGCACTACTTAAACCTAACTAACCTAAACTAACCTAACACAGATCCATGCCCGAGGCAGGTTCAAATGGTTCAAATGGCTCTGAGCACTATGGGACTTACCATCTGAGGTCATCAGTCTCCTAGACTTAGAACTACTTAAACCTAACTCACCTAAGGCCATCACACACATCTATGCCCGAGGCAGGACTCGAACCTGCGATCGTAGCCACAGTGGCCGGCAAATGTTAAGTCTCCTTAATATCCTCGATACGGTAGTGGACGGAGTTCGTCCCACACGTATCGGGGACAGATCTGGAGACCTTGCGGAGTATGACAACATCATGTAGATATTTCATAGAAGTGCGTGCCACATGTTGACGAGCACTGTCCTGTAGAGAAATTGGACACTGTCAATCCTGTCGCATAAACAGTAACATCGGACGATGCAGAATATTTATGATAGACCATTGTGGTGTCAGTGCCAGTTGTAATCAGAAGTGATAATCAGTAGCCCCCGCACCATCGCCGCGCCTCTTCAGAACATTGGATGTATGGGACTTTTTTCCAGTTCACCTCCGTACTTGTCGAAGATCGTCGTCCGAGGTAGTGCAGTATTGTGATACACCACTGACCACAGTTCGATGCCATTTATCAGCAGTCCTTGCCTCCTGGTCACAGCACATCTCAAAAGGAGCCGCTTATGTTGTGGTGTAAACGGCAGCATGGTGTGGGATGATAATCTACTAGTCTCTTGCCAGTAGTGCGGGATGAAACAGAACGTTGCAGGGACTCCTTTCCTTGGTTATCAGGCCTCAGATATGAAGCGGTTACGATGTACTTGGTGACCAATACGGCCGTTCTCTAATCTGACTGTCAGATGTGGTCCAGCAGAACTTTGACGACCGGCCTGTCACCAATATTTTCATGCAGCCTAACTTCGGGCCATTGCTATATACGAATGTCTCACAAGTCTGACATTGCACGATTCGACCAGCTTGCCAAAAAGAGAGCCACGTTGAGGCTGTTTAAGAGACTGTGAGGTGTTGGTAATGGGATATCACACAAGTACATGACACCTCCGTGTGCTTCACAATGACCACTCCGTATCTGATGTTCACGCCATTTATATACCTTACTAGGCTTGGAAACATTATCCAGAAGTTACAACACTTATGCATTTTGGATGCCATCCTACCTGTAACATAGATGATTTATGTAGCCGCTGAGTGTGTGTGTGTGTGTGTGTGTGTGTGTGTGTGTGTGTGTGTGTGTTTGTATGTGTGTGAACAAGTTACGTTGACATACGACCAGGTCTTCGCCGTGCTTTACTTTTGGTGTCACGCAGTATACACTGACGGAAAAAAAATCACAACACGAAGAAGGAGTTTTGAGACGTAAACGAAGGTTGGTAGGCGTGTTAACATATCTCATTGATGATATCTACTCAGATTTCGAGCCAGCTGCAGAAGAGTTTCGCTATTAGCGCTACTATAAGGATGCAAGTTATGTTTGCTTTAATTGCACGCTGTAACGGTAATGGACGTTAGGTATCTTCGAGATTGGGCGTGGCAGGTTGATGTTAAACAAGAATGCCTTCAAGGTGACAACGACGCCGTTGTCAACACCTCACTGAACTTGAAATAAAATTAGAATTATATTATTACCTTCAGCTGCTGACGGGTGTTAACTGGGACAGGTGAAAATGTGTGCCCCGACCGGGACTCGAACGCAGGATCTCCTGCTTACATGGCAAACGCTCTATCCATCTGAACCTCCGAGGGCACAGAGGATAGTGCGACTGCAGGGACTATCTTACGCACGCCTCCCGCGAGATCCACATTCTCACCATATATGTCCGCACACTACATTCGTAGTGTCCCACCCCAACACACTCATTACTTGTGGAAGGAAAAAAATGGTTCAAATGGCTCTGAGCGCTATGAGACATAACATCTGAGGTCATCAGTCCCCTAGAACTTAGAACTACTTAAATCTAACTAATCTAAGGACATTACACACATCCATGCCCGAGGCAGGATTAGAACCTGCGACCGTAGTGGTCGCTCGGTTCCAGACTGACGTACCTAGAACCGCTCGGCCACACCGGCCGGCTACTCGTGGAAGACATTCTTACCAAGTCCCTTAAGACTTCCAGGAATGTGTGTGCATCTGCACAGAAGAAGTAAGTCATGGCCGGTACTTCCAGAACTATATACATATAAGATCTTGAAATAGGTCATGTAAAAGGGCTAAGAGAAGTTGGATGTTACTTCTGCGATACTGCAGAAACACTTGGGAAGAAAGTAGCCACTGTGAATAAATGCTGGCAGCGGTGGTCACGAGAATGTACTGTCACAAGAAGAACGCGCTCTGGATGGCCACGTGGAACTACTGAGAGGGAAGACCATCGTGTGCCGCGTATGGCTCTGACACGTCATACTGCATCTGCAGCAGCAGTTCGACCAGATGTTCGCCACAGTAACTCAATGAACTGTTACAAATCGGTTACTTCAAGGAAAGCTCAGAGCCAGATGGTCTGAAGCGTGCATTCCACTGATGTCAAACCACTGCCATTTGCCACTTCAGTGGAGTAAATTGAGAGCTCATAGGAGAGCTGGGTAGAGGCCTGCTATATTTTCTGATGAAAGCCGGTTCTTCCTCGGTGCCAGAGATGGCTGTGTGTTGGTTGGAAGGAGGCCAGACGAGGTCTTGCAAACAGCCTGTCAGCGGCCTATACAAAATGGACCTACCTCTGGAGTCATGGTTTGCGGTGCGATTTCCTATGACAGCAGGACCACTCTCGTGCTTATCCCTCGCACACGTACTGCAAATTTGTTCGTCTGTATGGTGGCTGGACCTGTTGTGCTGTCATTCATGAACGCCATTCCTGAGGGTGTTTTCCAACATGAGCTCGAACAGAAAGGTTTAGATGTTCGTTTTTCCCGCGCGCTGTTCGGGAGTGGAATGGTAGAGAGATAGTATGATTGTGGATCGATGAACCCTCTGCCAAGCACTTAAATGTGAATTGCAGAGTAATCACGTAGATGTAGATGTAGGTGTAGATGCTCGCCTGCAGACTGCTGTTGTAACTCAGCATGCTGTACAGAATGTCGACACGTCGCCTTGGCCTGCTCGATCACCAGATCAGTCTCCCATCGATCACATATGGTACATTCTGGTACAACGCCAGCGTCATCCAAAACAAGCATTACCCGTGTCTGTATTGACCTACCAAGTTCACCAGGCATCGAACTCCATGCTACAAACTGGCATCCAGCACCTGTACGTTTGCGCGTTTACATGCTTACATTCAACACTCTGACGGCTACACAGGTTATTAATGTACTAGTTCTTTCATTAACCTGTAATCTTACAATTTTAATCACTTAAATATATTACCTGCACAAATGTATTCACGAAATTTCGTTATTAAACATTAATTATTATTTGGTGCTGCGATTTCTTCCGCCAGAATACATGAAAGTGCAGTAGCTCCACTATGCGATCAAAAGTACCCGGACACCACCAAGAACATACGTTCTTCATTCTAGGTGCATTGTGCTGCCATCTGCAACCAGGTACTCCGTATCTGCGACCTCTGACACCGTGAGAGAGCAGAATGGGGCGCTCCGCGGAACTCACGTACTTAGAACGTGGTCAGATGATTGGGTGTTACTTGTGTCGTAGGTCTGTACGCGAGATTTCCACACTCCTAAACCTCCCTAGATCCACTGTTTCCGATGTGATAGTGACTTGGAAACGTGAAGGGAGACGTACAACACAGAAGCTACACGACGACCTCGTCTATTCACTGACAGACACCGCCGATAGTTGAAGAGGGTCGTCATGTGTAATAGGCAGATATCAATCGAGACCATCACACAGGAATTCCAAACTGCATCAGGATCCACTGAAAGTACTATCACAGTTAGGTGGGAGGTGAGAAAACTTGGATTTCATGGTCGAGCGACTGCTTGTAAGCCACACATCACGCCGGTAAATGCCAAACGACGCCTCACTTGGTGTAAGGAGCGTTAACATTGGACGATTGACAGTGGAAAAACGTTTTGTGGAGTGACGAACCACGGTACACATTGCGCGGATCCGATGGCAGGGTGTGAATATGAAGAATGCCCATTGAACGTCATCTGCCAGCGTGTGTAGTACCAACAGTAAAACTCGGAGGTCGTGGTGTTATTGTGTGGTCGTGTTTTTCATGGAGGCAGCTTGCACCCCTTGTTGTTTTGCATGGCACTATCACAGCAAAGGCCTACATTGATGCAATTCTGGGATGGCGAATACATTTTGCAACACGATCGAGCACATGTTCATAATGCGCGGCCTGTGGCCAAGTGTTTACATGGCAATAACATCCCTGTAATGGACTCGCCTGCACGGAGTCCTGACCTGAATCCTATAGAACACTCTTGGGATTTTTTGGAACGCCGATTTCGTGCCAGGCCTCACCGACAGACAATGATACTTCTCCTCAGTGCAGCACTCCGTCAAGAATTGGCTGCAGTTCCCCAAGAAACCTTCCAGCACGTGATTGAACGTATGCCGGCTAGAGTGGAAGCAGTCATCATATAACTCCATGTCACCATATAACTCCAGCATTACCAATGGAGGGCGCCACGAACTTGTAAGTCATTTTCAGCCAGGTGTCTGGATACTTTTGATCACATAGTGTGTGTAGAGATAGACAGACTGGCGTAGAAGAGACTGACGCTAAATCAGACCAGCACAACAATAGTACTACGTATCTCTGGCTGGCTGATTCAGTCCATCTCTAGCACCTCTCGCAGCACCCCATTTTATTTATTTATGCTTTTAATTTACCTTACAAGATTACATTACCACACACCCGTTGTACCTCATTACAAAGTCTATACTACACGAGCCATCACCCGAGCCATGATAAGCGATATGTAGCTGGTTAACGTACGCAGTTCTGCATGCAGAACCTGAGGGATTTCTGACACCGATGCGACATCAAGTCATCGCGACGAAAAACGTCAATGAATAGATAACTACTACAGGGAATGTGGGTGATTAAAAGGAGACCGTTTCATCGTCTCTGTCGTAATATCGGACGCGGACGTTGTCCCAAAGCGGGTTGTCAGAAACCTACAGAGCCTGTAACTGAGTTCTCCCTTCTGTTGGCAGTTGCCTTGTGCTGTTGTACTCTAAGAGGTACAGAACAGTTTGTCGGATTGTTGGAGAACATAGCTAACTTAGTACGAGTTGTTACTTAAATGAAGAGAACCAATGAATAATAATAGCGATAGGTACAGCAATGAATACACGAAATTTAAAAGAAGAGGTCACCAATTTTTTGTTAAGGAATTCCTGATTGTTGAATGTGAGTGGACCTAATGACACTAAACACAGATATATGGTAGCAGTAAGTGTTGTACCTGGAGTGTAGTGCACCAAGGAAAACACGATGTTTTCTGCTCGGTGCATCAGTTGAGTGACTAATTTCAGAATAACACCGAGAAACCCGCATCAGAAACTGTCATAAGCATTTTCCTCCATTTCCTAAAGCTTTTGTTGTAGTTAGAAATCAGGTGGTAATTTGCGTAGCATTTACAAATATTTTCAGGTTCTACAAATTTAAGTTCTGTATATATTTTTGCAATATGTTGTAAATTTTTCAGGTATAGACAAAGTGCTATATATTTTAGGAATTATTTATTTAAGATGCGGACGGTTAAGCCAACTCCTCGGTCGTGCATTACCTCGAAACAGGAGGAGGTCTTTTACCATGGAACGTATGATATGTGCAAATAAAGTCAATTCGTTAATGTCTTAACAATTTTAAATACACTGGAAGCAGTCTTGATCGCATAATTTTTTTTAATGTGGTGACAGATTCCGAACTTATTATAAGATCGGAACCGGTCACCACATTAAAAAAAATTATGCAATCAAGATTGCTTTCAGTTTATTTGTAATCATTATAGATCGCTGTTAGTAAAATAATAACTATGTTCTTTAAAATCTTAACAATTTTACCTGTTCTCGAAAATGAAAATTTGTTTTAGTTTCCAGTAGTATTTATTTCAAAATGTATTTAATTTCTGTTGTTTCCATAATACTAAGGCTACAATATTTCAAATACTGATTATTGGTGAGTAGTAAAGAGATGATGAGACAGATTATTAAGTATAGCATTTACAAGATTTCTCGAATCCAATACTTTTAAATTTGAATATAAAAATACTTTTATTACACGTTTTCACGTTATCAAAACCTGAATTTTCAAGGTAATTTTCATAATTTTAGGAGAAAGCTGCTACACATAAAAACTGAATTCCGTCATTTAAATATGGAATAAGAAAATATATTAAACTTGTATTACAGAGTTGGCTAGAAGCGAAAGTATGAAAAGTGTACCAAGATACAACACTTTCTCCTACAGAAGGAACCAAAGACGCAGATGACTGGAATGAGGGACCGCGAGACAATAGAGTAAGTGTAGCAGATGAGATGCAAGAAGGAAAATGGGTACAGGTGAGAGACAGTGTTGACAATGTGACAGACACAGTTGGACGGAAGGAAAGTACTGCAATTGTGCCGAGAGGAAAACTACACCAATGGTAACACACAATACTTTAGGAATACAAAATGGATTCGAATGGGACACACTACTAGGCTGTACTGTTCCATAGTTGTATCGCTGACATGAAGAAGGAGTATATAAATAGAAAGTATTTTTATACAAAAAAGTAAAAAAATCCGAATAGGGCTCACGCTTTGAGGGTTCCACACAAACTTAATTATCTATGTAGGTGGATCATCTGTAAGATGAATGAACCTGAGGAGTTTCTATCAAAACATGTGACACAAATAGCCATACCATTTGAGTGCATTGACTCGTAATCTTAAACTTTCTACACTTGCAGGAGACCATAGACCTTGGTTTTTGACATAAATTTCAACTATACCTCTACCTGTTATTGAGAAGAAGGGGTCTTAACAGATGGACAGAAATACGGACAACAAAGTGATCCTATAAAAATCCCGTTTTACCAATAGAGCTACGGGACCCTAAAACTGAACATGACGACATTGATGGTTAACTGGACGTATTTGGCTAAACTGGGGAACAACACAGTACCCGAAATGGAATAGCTACTATCGTGAGCACTTCGATACCAATTAGGCATCTGCATCAATGTTCAGGAACAATCTTAAGGTATGTGATAGATGGTACTTCCGGTACCCCAATAAACTCTCCCTTCCACCTTTGCTGTTTCGCTTAACCGATGTTTTGGACGACTATTGATCAATTTCCGTATGACCTCTAAAATTTGTGATTTTCCGCCCATTGAGCATCAGAAGATGTATATGGCAGCAAGTAATATGTTGACTGATTCTTCTTGCAATGGACACTGCCTGAATTTTAGCACTAAATCTGTGTGAGGAGCATACGCCCCTCCTAAAAGTACTTAAAAGACAGATCAGAATCACTGGGTCGCTTGAGAGAGGACAAGTTACTGTTATTAAAGATTTTATTACAACCTGACGCACCATGAGTGAGACTAGAAATTTAATGGCCTGAGCAAACATTGACAGATCCTGGCAGGGCGCTACAAGCATGAGGTGTTTTTATGGTTCTTAGCTCGTAGAAACTGTGTGTTGGGAGTCGAAAGGAATTGGCAGCATGTCCATCCCTCAGTAAATCTTGCCAGACAGGTCCATAGCCATACAGGGCAGACAGGGCAGCCCTTGTCAAGACAGGTCTCCAGCAGAACAATGTTGAGCTACCTGCTGCAGCGCCAGCAGAAAGCTGGGCTGAGGGTAACGGACTTAAAGAACACATCTACACAGTGGAGTCTTAAACTGGACAGTGTGTGCAGAGCCATGCATAATAAAAATTCACCTGTTTTAGTGTTCACTGATAGTTCAAGTAGGCCAGTGAACCACTCCCCCAGCCGCCTCGGTTATATAAAAAAAATCCGGCATCTGATATATGTTTGGAGATTATTATACATCATAGATAGGAATAACAAGCTCTGAGGCCCAGGTGATTTAGTTAAAGACCGTTAAGATTGTATCTGTTCGCTTGTTGCCGTGGGAAGCGATACGGCTTCGGAGAAAATCATTTTCCTCCTCTGGGAATTCTTAAAAAAAGCCAGTAATTGCCATTTTTTTCCAGTCGCGCAGGTTTCTTAACTCTTGCACTGGTTCGACATGAGTTTGTGCTGTCGTGTAGAAGAGGAGATTTAGTGCCTCCAGAGCCCTGTGATTGGTTCAAGATGGCGTGAAGGTGGTGTCGTTCATGCACTTTGCGGGAAAACGGATATTTTTTCTCAAAATGTGCGAAGCACTCAGATAGGGGATATCGGTCTGGAAAGCCCTTCTGGTCGATTCTCTGGCATGTGTGGTTGATGCTTCAGATCTGTTCTGAGACTGAATTCAGTTGTGAGTAGTTTAGACTGGGGATCCTGTGGTGAAGTTATTACTGTACCAACAGTGTGACTTCAAACGTCTCGGACTACTCGTTTGCTGATGGCACACTTATTCGTTTTTGGTTTACCAGTCTTGAAGCTTGGTATCCTTATGCACTCTGTCGTATAAGTGAGCCAATTTGGTCCTTGATACGACCAGCGAATGGGTGTGGCACACTCTGAACTCTACTGTGATTACAGGGCTATGGTAGCGAGTAAATTGCGATTTGTCTGACTGATCGCTAGACTGTGAGATTTTTGCATTTCTGTCGTGGCCACGATCGATTCACAGGTGCCGCCTCAAGTCTCACCTCCACCGCACAAATCTCACCAGCTGCAAGTTACATCGCTGCTTGAAGCAAACAGGGTGACATACTGCCACTGCGGCATTGTCAGGGCGTACAGATCTCAATCGCCACTTGCTCTCAGCTTCACCTATGTATTGAAACTACAATAGAGTTTGTCAATGTTTGCTGAGTGTCAGATCAATTCAGACTGCGCTATCCACTTTTTTAGGGTCAGAGTACTTGATTCCCTCTGCCACCAGGATCCTTCTCCATTGTAGTCTTAAACCAACTGTTGGTTATTTAAATTATTCAATAAATAACTTGTTTAGCATAATTTATGTCTGGTTTAGTAAAATAATGTTGTTAGTAAATTTTACTTAATTATCAATCATTTATATAGTACCCACGGGGGTTACCTATCTCGCCCTCACAGTAAATAAACGAAACTCTGACCTCTTGTATTGTATTGTATGGAACTGGGGACTCAGAAACTCTGGAGAGGCTTCGTCCCCACCGTAGCTCGCAGTGGTTCACAACCCCACAACAGGCTACAGCAGTCCACTCACCCCAACCGCCTCCCCACCAAATCCAGGGTTATCGTGCAGTTCAGCCCCCAGTTGACCCCTCGGGAACATCGCTCACCAGAGAAGTGTAACCACAATGTTTGCATGGTAGAGTAATTACGGTGTACGCTTAGGTGGACAAAGTGTTAGCGCAGCAATCGCCGACATAGAGTAACTGAGGCAGAATAAGGGGAACCAGCCCGCATTCGCCTAGGCAGACGGAAAACCACCTTATAAACCATCCACAGATTGGCCGGCACACCAGACCTCAACACTAATCCGTGGGCGGATTCGTGCTGGGACTGGCACGCCTTCCCGCCCGGAAAGCAGTGCGCTACGCCGCACGGCTACAGGATTCAACTCTGACCTAACTCGCCCAATACATTGAACCTTATCTACCGCATCCATTAATCTCACCAGCAAAGGTTGTACTAAAAACCAACACATAAAGCAGGCTTGACGAAATAAAAAATGGTTCAAATGGCTCTGAGCACTATGCGACTTAACTTCTGAGGTCATCAGTCCCCTTGAACTTAGAACTACTTAAACCTAACTAACCAAGGACATCACACACATCCATGCCCGAGGCAGGATTCGAACCTGCGACCGTAGCGGTCGCTCGGTTCCAGACTGTAGCACCTAGAACCGCACGGCCACTTCGGCCGGCCACTTGACGAAATAAATTATAAAAACTGGGGACCTAGTCACTTGCCCTAACTGCAATTCGCTCCTGCCCGAGATATTCAAACTGTTCTGAAAGATAGGACAGTTGCGTACTTTCATACATGTCTGTCAGCAGTTGTAAGTATTTCTTCTCCTGAAATGTGTTTGCAATGACGAAGTCTGTACGGTATTCTCTGTGCAGCCAACCTTGGCTCTTTCATATCCTGCCCTACGTATCTTATAGGCAAATAGAATAAATTAAAGTTCTAAGGTATGATTGGATTGGATAACCCGAAAGGGAGTTTCTGCCCCATAGTAGGAAATTTTTTTCCTCTCCTCCGCGCCCACAGGCGCCTTTCCTCCGCGAAGTGTGAGAGCCGTGTACATAAGTGTTAAGCGTTACTGTAAAGAGTGTGTGCTCAGTGTAGTGTCGTGTTCATGTCAGAGATGATGGCAAAAGAGAGAGGGTGAAACCCGGTGCCCCCACGCTGCCTACTCCTGTCGAAGGCCACTGAGATCAACGTCCCCATCCCTCACTTCGTTTAACACTGTGGTGAGGTTTGGAACTGAATCAAGGACACTGGCACAAAAACTGGCTGTCATGGATTTTTACTTAACCAATCCTTCCTGTCCCTACTGTCATAAAGGCAAAGGGAAAATTGTCGACAAATGCGGCGTGCCCAGAACATCACCCATCCAAATACTGGCCATGTCCAATAGTCCTTGAGTGATCTGACGGGAACCGGTGTATACACCGTCTTTTTCCGCATGGCAGCCGTTTACACTGTCCACGTTTTTTCGTGGAAGCACAAGAGGAGGGCCGGGGGCAAAGAGGACAGGGGTCACCCTTCCAAGGCTTGGCCAGAATGTTCCATTCCCGCCTTCCTGGAGCCAAGGAAGGAAAGAGGCCTAAGAGGATCAAGAGATTTGCATTTCAAATTTTTTTTGCTTTCTTTCTAAGTCATCTTCTCGCAAATTAATGGAGTGGGGACTCCCTATAAACCGTTTCCTTGGAGGATCAATCATGTTCTGTGAGTCTTCTTTGAGTGTGCCTTCTCGTACTCGGAACGCCCCAATGGACAAAAGGAATCACGAATAATGCCCCTAAATAGTTCGCTAATCGTGTCTGGTCAATGCGTGCCGGTGGAACGCCTCGTGAGTCATCGTCAGACGAAACCACAAGTCGAGAGCACTTTTGAGCGCGGCTTGCAAAATGTAATACATCACCACGTCCTTCGGCCAGTTGAAGCGTTCGTTCTGGTGGTGGGAAGGTAAACAGTATCTGGACGTAGTTCGTCCAGCGTGATAGAATCAGGCTGTCGCCTCAACAGGAGCGCCAACATAGGTTGTATAAGATCCCAGCAGCTATCCTTCATAGCAAATGTCAAGCAGTGTGCATCGGAATCGACGACCGCACATTGCGGGCACAAAGGGTTGTTCAGAAGGTGGATGGAATGGAGGTGCTGTCGTGTTGCTAATTTACCGTTCACCACCACGTAACACAAGAAACTAGCGTTCGTGGTGAGGTGTATGGTGTGGACGGCTCACCACACTCTGGTCTAGCGGATTGTCAGGTTCTGCTGTCCGACCTTGTTTGGGGGTTGTCGTGCTTGGTAGGGGCGGTAATAGTCTACCGTGCTCGGCGCTTTCGTCGAGGCTAGATCCTTTGTCATGTAGCTCAGTTCGATCAGAAAATCTCGGTTGTAGGCGAGAGACGGAGCTTTGTGACCCATGGCGACCGGCAGTCGTAGATCTCGGGGTGCGATGATCTGAAAAGTGATCTGCTGGAGCCGCCACAGACCACACATGTCGCGTCGTCTGCAGGTGTAGCGCTCAAACGCAACTGTGGACCGTAGACCTCCAGCCAGCGGACATTGAGTATGTGACCTGTACTCACGAAATGTCAATACGCCACCTGGAAACTATGGGCCACAGTGACCATTAAGGGATGAATGTATCTGAAATAGTTAAGTTCGGACTCTAGGTAAGTGTTAACGCAACACGTCCAGAGAATCCCATCCATGTGGCAGAATTTTCTGTTATGGAGCAGTGCACGGGTCCATTGTAATAGCCAGTGATACGTGGCCGCAGCATTCAGTAAACTGTACAGGAGGACTGCACTTTCAGTGAGTTAAGTGTGGGAACATTCCGGAAGGGAATCGCTTTCCGGCAGAGAAGGCCTCTTCCAACATCACATACGTCGTCCTTGGCATGCTGTGCAGCGCCGGTTCGAGGGCCGCCGCGAGTAAGACCTCTGATACACGACATTCCTGTTGCACTAACCGTGACGATTGTGTTCAACTTAACGGCCGTAACAATTCCAGGAGCGCTCGCCATGGATTAAATGTAGGAGCACACCTGCTGACACCTGCGAGAGGCTCATGCTTTCAAGCGCAGCATGAACGAAACCTGCTCTATAAGATCAAAGGTGTGATCAAAATCGACGGCGACAAGGACACCTCGGAGGCATCAGGCGTTGCCAGCGACATGATGTCACGTTAGACGCCAAATGCCCTGTGGATCTTCGAGTCACCGCCTAAACATGCCTTGTCAGGATGGATCATGTGTCCGATTGTGGCCAGAAGACGTGCGTGGTGCGTGAAGGATACGATGGAAAAGTTTGTAATCTGAGTTTAGGAATGTAAGACAACGATAGTAATTACAGCGGTGTTAACTGCTCTGTTTTGGAACCAATATCATCATGCCTTTGAAGAAATTCGTGGGGACGGTAAAATCGTCGAGGAAGAGGTCATGAAAATCTGAATCCCGAGTGCCCATCAGTTCAGTAAGCCGCCTGTTCCCGGTGATTTGTTTAAGGCGCCAAGCGCCAAAGCCACTATTCTTCAGCAGTTATGGGCGACGAGCAAATAGCGCAGGATGGCTTCCTGTCGCGGACGATCCTTTCCATATAATGTCCTGTAGTGATGGACGAACACTGTGGCGATGGAATGTTGCGTGTCGATGCGTCCCACGCTGTTGTCTCTACTGGCGTTTTAAGTAGGCGCTTTCAGTGGAGCTTCTCTGGAATGACATGATACACAGAAGCCTGGACTGGGGCTGCGTCAGTCTGTTCTGCAGTGACACTGGCTAGTCAAGCTTTGAGACGATTAACCAGTGTCAATCTCGTGACGGCGGCTGTGTCATTAGTTGCCACAGCACTGTGTAATAAAATTCCGATGTCGCCCGATACCAGTACACTCTGTTTCGGCCATATCCCATGAGCGTTAGTTGGAGAGCCAGCTTGGAGCTGTCGACCCACCAATGTAACGCAGAAGCATGTGCATGCAGACTCCAGAGGCAGTTTTCGCACGTAGCAATGATCTCCCACTGACATGCGTTCTTGTACAGATAGGAAATATTAAATATGGACCACAGATTTGGCTTGCGAATCGTCAGGGGAGTGTGACCAAACAGATATATACCAAATGATCAGAGAAGGCTGTTGGCCACAGTTCTGTGTCCGTTGTCGTGGCTCCAAGTACAAGGGAGACGTGTATCTGGTTGAGGCAGCTGGCAGAGTTGTCGGTGAGGTATGTATATACAGTCCCCATGAAGGAGACGCCATATGTCCACGCCCGATCCCACAAGGGTGCATGTAGTGCCAGACAGGTCGAGCAGCACACCTCTTGGTCTGTGGCATCTAGGATCCTATTAAAATTGCCACCTAAGATGTATTGCTTTGTATTCCCATGCAGGAGTGGAGCAATTTCGTCCGAAGAAAAGGTGCAGTGAGATGTAGCAGAGGGTGCGTGTACATTGGCAATGTGGACTGTCCCCATAGTAATGGCTAGGCCTCATGCAGCCGGCAGATACGGTGATATCCACCGCGTTGATGCCATGACGGTTCCACCGGCACAGTCAGTAGATGGTGTGCTGTAGACTGTGTACCTGCAGATGTCTAATCGAAGACTTGGGTGGGCTACCTGAAAGAGAATTTTATCCAGGTCTGCCGCCTGGAGCATGTCATGAAACGTACTTGTGTTTATGACAGCATGTGTGATGTTGACGTTCACCAAACCGACATGGTAGGATTGGGATATCTTAAAATGGAGTAAGTAGATACACATGGCGGCCCCTTGGTGGTAACGAGGTGCTTGCCTACCTAGCCTTGTGGTGGGCCACTCTGCAGATGTCAGACTCTCGCCATGTGGGGCACCAGCCCCGTGTGGCGGAGGATCGTCGAGGGTGTCTGGTGCTTCTCCCACCTCTATTTCGTCAGCACAGTTACCAAGCGCCGGATGGATCAGTGACGGCGTGTCGTCACGGGTAGAGGGCTTCATCACCTGGTCCTCATCCTAGTAGCGTCTGTCAAAGGATCGTCTGGGGTGGGCCAGGCCCCTGTCCTGTCTGCATCATTGGATGCCTGCCTTGGTGCGGTAATGGTGGAGCCCGTTGGATGGGTGAGTCAGAGGCGGTGTCGAAGTTTGCTCCCTGTCTCCACCCCACTTGAAGTCATTCAAAGAGAGGCAGCGTTGCTTTTGAATCTTCGGCGACCATTGTTAACAAGGCCGTTGTCCACCCCTGTTAAAGGACTAGGATCAGCACGTCAGCCGTGAGGCCGACTACCAAAAGTGATGCTCCTGATGCGACGACGGTTGTGGTGGCGGAGCGTGTCGTGTCCTTCAAGTGCACCTCTTCATGTGGCACCGCCATCACGGCCTCATCGGCGGTTGAGTTCGTGTTCGATTGAGGCTGCGGCATGGGCACGGTGTCTGTGCACAGCGGCCGTTCCACTTCTACTTACGAAAGTCATGATGCCGTCGTCACCGGTATCTGTACTGGTTCCACACATGGCATCTGGACGAAGCGGAGCCGTAGGCAGTCCGATCTGTCATAAATAATGATAGTTCGGCAACCGCCGATGAACACGTAAGACAGCGGAGTTCGATGGGTACCTATCGGACGCCATTGAGAACGTGATACGTTTCAAATCTGTTACACCTCTCTTCCATGTAACTTAAGAGCTTGCCATGCGGCCGTAACGCCTCAAAGACGAGCGCGGCTGGAATTTAGATTGGCAGTTCGATTATCCTCACCGTACGCACACCCATAACCGTGTGGTCCATGGTTAGCGTGCCGACTTTACCGTCAGCATGGCGAAAGCGGTAGCCGTTGGTGGAACGTCGTACTATGTTGATTCCAAACGCCTCTTCGTTCTTCAAAAATGGCTCTGAGCACTATGGGACTTAACATCTATGGTCATCAGTCCCCTAGAACTTAGAACTACTTAAACCTAACTAACCTGAGGACATCACACAACACCCAGTCATCACGAGGCAGAGAAAATCTCTGACCCCGCCGGGAATCGAACCCGGGAACCCGGGCGTGGGAAGCGAGAACGCTACGGCACGACCACGAGCTGCGGACCTTCTTCGTTATTCATATTGAGTTAGACTGTACTGGAAATGACAGACAGATGTATGCCTGTCAGGTCGTGGGGCTCGACACACATGTCGTCTCTCAAAAATTCTTTCGATTGCATAAGCCTTCGGTCGCATGTAGAATTCGGCGAACGTAAATTTCACCGTCGCCTAATGGTAATAGAACGCCATATCACAACCACGATTGCAGTACCTTCGCAAGCGAGTAAACAAACACAAGTGTGGAGCGCTCCTCGGAGCACCAAGCGTCCGAACCTTGTCGCGGCTGAAGGCCGACTGTAACTCGACACGGCCGTTGACGAGCTGTAGAAATAAATATGTTTCAGTGAACCCATAGTGTGTTGTGGCGCGACCCCTCTGTTGTAGAAACAATTCGAAGGCCATTAAACAATATTTAAGCCATCTTTGAATTTGAATTATTCCTAGAAAAGAAATATGTCCTATAAGGTCGGTCTTTGTGGAATCTACGTTGATTCCCGCAGATTTCTGCCTTCAGCAGGGTCATAATGTATGAGCATTAACCTTACTCTGTTTAGACACTGTATTCATGTGAGCAGTATACAATTTATTTTCGAGACCTTTGTTGTAAATGCGAATGTACTGCACCGTTTTCCACTACCTCGTATCGCTTTTCACTTGCGACGAGCTGATGGTAAATGAAGACCTTCTTATAATCAACAGAGAATCATACAGGTTCCTCATCATATGATGCTGCCTTTACTTTTGTGAGTTCTATTATTTTACTACTTTATCAGATTTAACCTCAGTATGTACCATTCGGACGTTCGGACGTTCCAACGATTACTGTAAAGACAACCCGTATTACGAACGTCCCCAATAAAATGATGTCGGAAATAATTCGGTCCTCACTTTACGCTTCCGATGCTATTATGCTCATGTCAATCCGTAGAGACAATTTTGATCCATTCGTGTACTACCATTACATAATACACTAACTTACTAGATATTTTATAAGACTGATGAGCAAAGTTTTACATTAGAGTTCGTTCAACGCATCACTCGCTGCTCGTCTAACTCTCACTTTTGCATTGGCCAGCTTTCGTTTGGGAGGAAAGCTTTCACTCCATTTACAGTCCCATTGCTTTAGTACCAACTTACTGCCAACAGTTACTGAGCGTCGTTATACGGGCAACCTTCAGGGACCTGCCCACAGGTTCACCTGATCACCAGTTCGTCCGCTTTCCCCAACCTCATTGCGCCCTCCAGTCGCTGCTAGTCGCCCTACCCCCTCCCCGCCAAATATCTCCGCTCCACACCCACAAAAAAAACAATCGCGAGTTTTTAGAGATAACACCACTGTGAGAAACGATATAGCGAAGAATTAACAGAACCACATTGCTAAAGGAATTAAGAAGAATTCTTCCTCTCAGGGATGATAATACCGATACGTGATTGGGCTTGAGAGGAAGAATAAACTGCTAGGTGGCTAACTGCAGCTCTGAATCGGTCTTGAATCTATGAATTGAATTCGGATGACGCAGTCAATAGCGCACAAAAGTCACGTATGCGCGTTGGAGTGCCATCCTGTCAAACAGCGATGAACTGGTCTAAAGTACCAGCCGTAGTGGACGCAATGCTCAAGGGTTAAAATGTCACCAAAACCGAAAACGAATTGGCAGGCGTTGTGAAAGAGTAACAAGCCCAATATTATTCCATTTTCTTTTTAAATTCCCTTAGTACTCTTTAAAAGAAATACAGTCTCGGTTGCAAAATCTTTCTTATTTACAAGGAATGACGCGTTTCGCCATCTGGGGTATTATCAGATTGACGTAAAAATTGTTGGTGGAAGCCTAACATTCGTCCATTAATGTCCAAAAACGGAATTAAGATAAAATTTATAAGGAACCGTCGTCCTTTCGTCATGGGACGCGTTCCGGTGTACACAACATGAAGCGATGCGTAAAGCTAATAAATAGCAAATACTGCGGACGAGTACAGGATACCTGCAATCGAGGCAGTTTCATTTCAAGAAATTCAGGACCATTTGCTGTACCAGGCGCCCAGCATGGATTGGAACCATATCCATTTGTAATCTCCCACCAATGGACGCAAATTATGAGTTAACTTCGTGTTAGGTCGAAACTGTGTGCCGGACGGAGATTAAATATCGGAACTTTGCATCTTGTAGGAAATACTCTTACCCAATCATCCAGGTACGAGTCACGAAGCGCCATCAAATACTCCATTTTCACAGTACATGTTGAAAGGAGTGTGCATTTGTACTTTTACTTCTCATAATTTCGTGTCGTGGTTTATGACCCCCAGACGCTCATGTGCATCATGTTCACAGCCTTGCATACACGTCTTAGGAATTTAAACTGCTTGACTCCACTAACTTACTATCTCGGACACAAAAATTTTGCTTTTGTACAAGAGTTCCGTTTCAGAAACTATAAGCATTGCATTTAGCTACAGTTTAGTGTTAATTTGTTCTTTTGAAGCCACCTGCTGATTTTACTGTCTATTCCAGTGGTGTAGCTACACCATTTATGCATTTCGGGAACAAAATGCAACACCATCAACGAGATGAATATTTTTTTGACAAATGACACGTAGTTCATCACTGTGGGAGTATACGATGACAAATTCAGATCAAGTCAGACACACATGCCGTACTTCAAGCTTTCCTAATCGTTGAAATAGTGTACATCATATCTGCGTTTAAACTCTGCAAACCTCGTTGCGGTGTGCCGTGGAGGGTACTTTGTGGTTCAAATGACTCTAAGCACTATGGGACTTAACATCTGAGGTCATCCACTCCCCTAGACTACTTAAACCTAACTAACCGAAGGACATCACACACATCCATGCCCGAGGCAGATTTCGAACCTGCGACCGTAGCCGCCGTGTGGTTCCGGTCTGAAGTGCCTAGAACCGGGTACTTTGTGTACCACTATCACTTCCCCCCTCCTCTGTTCCAGTCGAGAATGGTTTGCGTGAAGAAAGATTATCACTAACTCTCGTTGCGGGCTCCGTCCTTCAGGCTCCATTCCCGTTTCGCCAAATATACTTTGGAAGGAGCAATATAGCTGCTGACTCTTCTAGAAACGTACGCTCTTGGAATTTTAAAAATGAATCACACTGTGGCACAACTTCTGGTGCTCGACTTGGTTGATCATCTCTGTGACGCATTCGTGCTTGCTAAATGAACCTGTGATGAAATGTGCCCTTCATCTTCGGATCTTGTCTATTTTCTCCGTCAGTCCTATCTGCTACGGGTCCCATACTGACGAGCAATATTCAATAATTAACCAAACAATTGTTTTGTAAGCTACCTTCTTTGTTGATGAGCTGCACTTGTTGAGGATTCTTCCAACAAATTTTAGTCTGGCATCTACCTTATTTGGGACTAATATTATGTGGTCGTTCCATTTAAAACCGCTCTGTACCTACACTCCTAGGTATTTTATGAAAATAACTGCTTCCATTGATTGTTCTGCAATCAAGTAATCATGGTCTTTCTGTCTATGTTTTCGCAATACCTTACATTTATGTTGAAAGTCAAGTGTCACTCAGCATCAGGCTTCAATCAGCTGCAGGTATTCATGCATTTCGCTACAGTTTCTTACCGTTAGGATTTCTCTGGATACAGCAGCATCATCCGCGAATAGCCTTTTGAAGCTTTCGACCTTATATGCTACGTCAATTGCATATACCGTGAAAAGCAATGGCCTTATAAAACTCTCCTGGGAGATACCCGAAGTTTTACGTCTGAAGACTTCTCTCTCTTCAGAATTACGTGCTGTGTTCTGCTTGCTATAAATTCTTCAGTCCAATCACACATTTGGTCTGATATTCCGTACAACCGTATTTTGTTCACTAGGCGGCTATGCGGAACCGTATCCAATGTCTTCAGAAAGTTAAGAAACACGGCATCTACTTGAGCTTTCTGACGGTTTCTGAGTCTCGTGGGCCGTCAGGGTTTCAGAAGATCGTTGTTTTCTGAAGCTATGTTGTTTCCTGTACAGGAGGTTTTCGGTCTCCAAAAATATTATAATACTAGAGCGTAAAACACGCAAAATTCTACAACTGAGATGGGCCTATAATTCCGTACGTCTGTTCCACTTCCCTTCTTGTAGAAAATGAATGACATATGCTTCTTACCAGTCCTCATGAACACTTCGCTCCTTCAATGACACTGCTGCTGAAAGGAACAGTATCGTACAGTATGGCCTTTCCTCTGTTGAGTGATTTCCATTGCTTATTCCGAAATAACCTCATAGTGTACTTCCTCTGGCGACAACCCAGGAGCGTATTTTCGCACGCAAACGATCATTAAGATGCCGAGGGCTATCCACCTGCAGATGGTCCCCAGCAGCTTGCGTCTTTTGTTGCAATTTGGCAATCGTTCTTGCAGACCCTAGAGAACGACTAAGCTACAACTTCATCTTGTCCCATGCGTGTTCGCCTGGCAAGACATTTGGTAATCTTGCTGACCAGAGCATTTGTTGCATACTGCGAAGAGCGCGTTGCGTCTTAATCAGCATGTGTGGAAGTGAATTGTCCTCCTGCAAAAGCAAATCACCTTTCTATCGATGAAACGAGAGTAGGAAGGGGATAACAGCCTGTGCAAATTAGCGGGCACCGGTTATTTTACACTCCATAACGCAATAACATGAATTAGAGTTGTTACTGAGGCTTCCAATAGCATGAAATGTCGGGTGGTATCTGTGTGTCGTGGGCTGTGCACTCTGGAATAGGCAGCTCACCAGATGCACGCCATACACGTGTACCTTCATCACTGGCCTACGGATGGAAACAGCTGTTGCCACTGAAAACAACAGAGTGTCATTCCGCTCTCTAGTCAACTCTTTCACGATAACAAAGTAGCCATGCCTCGCAGTATTGTGGTATCATTTGTAGCGTGGTCAGAGGCACACGTAATCTTAATCCTGGTGCGAGCAGACAGTTTCCAACGGTTTCTACCTACACAGCAGGCGCAACCTGTGTCCTAACTTCGTCACTGGATGACATTCGATCGGCCAACACTGCTCGAACACTGCGTCGATCTCGACGTCCGTCTGTATTATGCGGATTTCCAGAACCTGGTCTACAGGTGCGGGAAATTTCCACAGACCTCTGTAGAAAGCGTTGGCACAGCACCAGTTTATTATGCCAAAATGTGATGCAGTCAGTTGATACGTCCGTCCAGCTTCCCGTAGGCTCACAATGCGACCCTCTTCAAATCGCTGATGTGCTCAATAGGCGTTGTTGCAGCGTAGAATGAGTAACTACTTCCCGAAATGGGAAGCTCTGAGATATTTATCGAGTCGTGGAACGTATATCGGAAAGACAAAATACAAGTCATAGGGGGAGGTGGTTTTAACTTTGCTAAGCGTTCCTCTGGCCAAGGGACAGGATAAATGCTGATCTCACTTTGCACTTTAAATTTGACGTTAAAATCATAACAAATTCTGTGGAACCATTTGCTTTCTCCACGACGAAAATGGGAGTCGTGCACTGACTAGATGAGGTTGGAGTAATTACTCCCAATTCCCGTTAGCTAACTCGGCCTTCACTACATCATGCGTTGCGAACAGAGCATTTAGGCAACGTGGAATGCTTGAGTGAAATATATGAGTCTAACTCTTTGGCCCTAGCCTGTGTTGATTGGAATAACTGCTTATAATTACCTAATAGAGAGTCGACCGGGGTGGCCGAGCGATTCTAGGCACTATAGTCTGGAACCACGCGACCGCTACGATCGCGGGTTGGAATCCTGCCTCGGTCATGGATGTGTGTGATGTCCTTAGGTTAGTTAGGCTTAAGTAGTTTTAAGCTCTAGGGGACTGATGACCTCTGATGTTAAGTCCCATAGTGCTCAGAGCCATTTGAACCACCTAATAAAGATTTTAACTCTTGAAACGATGCCGAGGTTAACCTCGCCAATTGAAAGAAAAGTGGTGAACGAATCAATTCTAAATTAAAAATAGATACAGCCGATAGCGAACTTATGATTTGTCATTCCACGTTCTTGTATTTTGCCCGTACAGTAATTTGTCCTCGTAAAAGGATCTTTTTCCAGCTATATGAAACAACCTGCTGCTGTGTTGAATGCCGCCAGAAGAACCCCAGATGCTGATAAACGGGGTTAATCACCTGTATCCACCTGGAACTGGCTTGTAATACCCGAACACAGAGGACTGGTCATGTTCTGCTGCACATAGTGTATTGGAGATCGTTGGGAGATCAGCAGTGCTGTTTTCCTGCCCTAACACACTGCTGCTAAGTGACCTCGCTTGTGAGAAGCGTAGCATGTGTCGAAGAAATGTGAACACTGGTAACGCTCGTGGCATCTTCAACAGTCTGGGCAAGACCTAAGCACCAGTGGGGGAGAATATACATATTTCACTGGACAGAAATGAGCCTCTTCAGAAATTAAGTGGTCAGGTGCTACACGTTCGATGTGTATGGATGTGGATAGCGCATTTTTATCCAATGAATGTGATCTACTTCTAGCTACCCACATAGGCTGCGCCTATTTAATAATTCCACTGAAAAATACTTGAGAGCAAGAAACGTTTACTTGCTGAGGACAGCGTAATTGTCATCCAGGGAACTAACATGTAAGCACGTGACGAAAAACTGAGATATTTGTCAACTATCATATGTTCTCCAGACACATCAAATATTTTGACAATATTGGCGTTTGTGCTTAGCTCGTGAGTGGACGGTTCCAAAGCTCTAGTCTGGACATCGTTGTCCAGTAGTAATCTGGAAACTGCGTCTCTGATTAAAGAATCTGTGTAAGAAAAGCTGCAGTTAGTACCTTGAAACTGGCATTTATTGGTGTGGCTTTGCAAATCCGTAATCCACGATACACAAGACTGATCACTACGCTTCCCGTATTGGTTAAACTGCAATCGCGCTGCGCAATATAAGTTTAATAGCAGAAATGGTAACTCAGCATATTACACAGTTTGGTAAATTCTAATGCTTTAGAGTCCGAGCGCGGGCGCTGCTTCTGAACAGTTTCATAACGACTACCACTACTGCTAAGTAACACTCTGGGCTACAAGCTCTGATATGTTTCTTACCTTGCAACACAGCATTAACATACGCACTATCGTCAAAGTCACCAAAGCCGTCGTTGAGCGCACTGGAGCTCAAACCGCTGGCTGCATGTCGACGTTTCGGATCAACAAGTGTTTGATGAGCTCCTGTGGCCGTTGAACGGCGTCTGTTCCTGCTGTTGCTCTCACAGCGATATTTGAAGCTGTCAAAGCTCCAGAAACTGATGATCCTTCGTTATGAGCTACATTACTTGCCAGAGGCAGACTTATCTCCATTTTTGTAATGAAATACTTCGGTGGGTAAATGTCACCAGGCGCCTTCTCTGGAAAGCGCTAAGTGTTCGAAAAAGGCCGAGTCGACGACAGCAAACTACAGGGTGGCAGTTATTGTATTGAACTACGTGAAATAAAATCCTCATAACTTCTGAACGGCTCTTTTTAAAAAAAAATCCGTTATTCTACCAATAATATTAATAAATAATAACCCACCAACTTATACATTAGTGGAGATTGAGTTTCTAGAATACAGTTATTTATTTTAACAGCATTGTTAATATTACAAATTTCCTACCTTCTTACTTGTTACAGGATGTGAAAGTGTTTATTTTGTTATGGGTAAGTGCTACAGTCTACTTAACTCTATGTTACTGTACTAGCAAGCTACTCCTGCAGCGTTACAGATATGCCAGTTGATTTATAAACTTACATTTTGGCCGTGCCCACCGAGCTAACCCCAGTGGGCATCCCCCTGGCACTGGGCTGGCCTTAAACTGGAAATCGCTGCACGTACTGTTAGTGAATATCCAAAAATCTATAGTCTACCAAAACTATAGTCTACTTACTATTGTAAGTCATTATTGGTGTGCTATATGTCAAATCCAGCATATTTTCGCCACTTCCCCCTACTCCAAGACGCAGCGGATTCGGACCGTCACGGCGATCGGCCAGTCCACGCCCCGGCGGAATGGGATAGGTGAGGCTGTGTCATATTATGATCAACGATTTATATAATTTTCCCTACGATATTCTTGCAGGACTTTTGCTGATATCTCGATGCTCTTGAATGTGGATGGATCCCTAATCAGCTGGTATGTGTCTTTATTAGGTAACTGGCGTCTTAGATCGGTGCTACGTCATCGAAAATGTGACACTCGTTGATCACGTGGTCCGGAGAGCCAATTTAAGTACCATAGTCACACGAGGGGTAGCTCTCTTCCCGAGCCGGCAAAGATAAGCCAGATACGGCCCATGACTTGTAAGGTAGTGCAGCAATCTCTTGCTTGGTTTAAAGTGCGAAAGTTGGAATCGTTCCTTGATATTTGGCAACAGCTGGTATGACCTCCCTCTTGTCATTTCTCTGTCCCAGAGTTCGTGCCACAGTTCATCCCCTCTTTTTGTAACTGCAAATTTGTCCCCTGCCCGCACACCCAGAATGTGTTCAGGTTTTTTTCTTTTCCCCTCTTTTAACCCAGTACCAGGCTGCTTGTTCCCTGATTTTAATATCTAAGGGACATAACCCCATGAGAATTAACATTGTCCCCGCAAAAGATGTTCTGTAAGCTCAGATCTAGCATAAAAGCATGTTGCGCTGCACCCTCCTCACAGCCATGGCAGGCATGACCATCGTGAGCCTGTGTGCCCACACCCCGGGCCCGTAACCCACGATTCTGAATGGTTTGCTTTAGGGTGCTCAAATTACATGGTTGGCGGTGGGGTATGTAAGCAAAATTGGCACTTTTGGGGGTTTGAGAATCCGCATTTCGCGATCGAGAAGTCTCTTCAGTCTAAATGGTTGACTGTGTGGTTTGCAATGCCTAACCTCGGAATAATTGATGTGATTTTCCTTGATGGCACTGTGATTACCGAATGTTACGTGAAGTTTTAGCAAGATGATTTCGTCCCCATTATCCAAATTTACCCCGATTTCGACAAGGTGTGGTTCATACAAGAACTCGACCCAATCGAAGCAGGAGAGTATTTGATGTCCTGGAGGAGCACTTCGGGGACCGCACTCTGGCTCACTGGTAACCAGAGGCCACTGGGATGGGCCTCGATTGGCCGCCATATTCTCTGGACATGAACACATGCGACTCCTTTTTGTGGGGCTATATTAAAGACAAGGTACACAGCAATAACCCCCAAAACCATTTCTGAGCTGAAAACTGCCTTGCAGGAGGTCATCGAGTGCATTGATGTTATGACACTTCAGCGGGTCATGCAGAATTTTGACATTCGCCTGAGCCACATCATCGCCAATGACAGCAGGCATATCGAACATGTCATAACCTAAATCCGAATACCTGCAGTGACGTTTACATGTTGACATAAAGTGTGCGCACGTCGTAGTTCGTAACTAATTTACGTTTTTTTTTCGTCGTATAGTCAGTAATTGTCAGTCTGTATATTCATATCTGAAGAACAAACCGAAAAGTATTCCATTTTGAAGCCAAGAAATGTAAACAGTGTAGGAACAAAACCTGAATTGCAAACTGAGATAAATAGGCAAAAAGAATTGTGTGCAGATGGTAACGTAGGCAGTCCGGAAGTACTGGATACATTAACAGAACTGGCCGAGAAACGCTGAAGCTCCTTCCATATTGAATACACCACCACCACCAGAGAATCTCGAAACTGGTGCGTCCATGATAGAACACTTCACCTTGATATCATTGTCCTAATCTGGTGACGATTCTAAAATATTTCTTTCTTTGTACCTTATTTTAATCGCAGCTGTGAGAAATCATTATTTAGGATTGCAAGCCGGCAATCAGTAGGAAATGAATAGAAATAAATAAGCGAGATCAAAGAAGTGGAAGTGAATTCATGACTGTAATAATAAGGGTGTAACCCCCCCACAAAATAAATTCCTTAACCTCCCAACAGTAAAAAGCATAATTATTTTTATCATTCACATTTAGTGTAAGCTTCCAACATATTTATTCGGTAACCTCCCAACAGCAAAAAATAATGTAAATAATATTCTCATTTAGCGTAACTACCCAACAGTGAAAATATGTATAGCATTGACATTTAGCGTGACCTACTAACAGATAAATTGCCTAACCTATCAATAATAAAATGCGACTAATCTCTCAATAAAATTGCGACTCACTTATAACCTTTCATAATTGACTTTGAATTTAAACTGGTAAATTTTGGACGTCAGCAGTGCTGCGTCATGGCCCTGAAAATTCATTCTGAATAAATTGAAAAATCTTACCTCAATTAGGTCTCCGGATAACGCGTATATATCTGCTCCTATAAGAAATTTTTGTGGCGCAGCTCTGTGCAATGCTGCCCGATAGATTTGTCATGTATAAAAAGAAACAACTGATTTTTCCTTTCAAAAATAGGGATGACCAAGGATTGGAGAAATTAGTAAATGCTTTAAATTGAAATGAATGGTTGTCAAAAGTTACTTTTTATGAGAAAAATTATTATTAAGAGATTTTTAAAACATTTACATGGGACTTGATATAATAATACTACATATGCGCGACGCTGCTTTTACCTTACACTACAACGCTCAGTCTCCGCCATCGCTCCACACGACCGGCCCAGCCAACTCGATACACCAGACTGCTCGCTACTACTACACAGTTCCTACTGCATACAACACTGCTCTCTGGTCTGAGATTCTCTTATACCTTACATATCGCAGGCAGCGCGTGAGCAATCCATCGAAATTACATCTGCTCAAGTGCGATAGCAACGAATTTCTTAATCATGGACCTCTTACAAGGAGTTGTTTAAAAAATAACTTTTTCTGCTACCAGTATCAGTTTTCTTTTTATTTGTATTTAGCACGATGCGTTTTGGAAAATGATTCCCATTTTCAATTACGTGTTCTGTGTACTGTACGACTTACTTGTGATGTTTTCGATGTTTGTGATGCTGCATTTTTCTGTTGTCTGTGCTATAATACACGAAAAAACACCCGCAATGTTTAGTTGGTGATCGATGTTAATACAAAGTTAATGGCGAAATTTTGAGATAACTTGTCCTTACGATTTTTTTCTGGTTCTTTTGTGCAGGAACCCACACTTCCCAAACATCACACCTATTTTCTATGCACAGTAGATAATGAAAGCAGCAAACACATAGAAACTAACAGTTACACAGGTAGTTTTACGTATAGTGAACAGTGATAACGTCCTAGGTATCATATAATTTCGTACACAGGATACGAGTATTTATCTTAATAATCTCAGTCATCATTTGCCTATTTATGTTCACAGTGTTAAATGTTTCTGTGTGTCACTACTTATATTTAACAATACTGTCGAAGAATCTGAAGAAACTTATAGATTTAATCTATAGTTTTTCATTTAATACGTTATTTGCCTTAGTTACTTTACGATTTTTATGATTACGGATCGACTGTTGTAACACGTTTCGTCAGTACTGATAATACAGAGTAAAGTACCAGCAACTGGACTCTGATATTCTGCTTCCTGGGGACTCGACAGTGCGAGTTTGCATCTGTTATTAGGCACGACGGTGATTACTAGACTATCGCGGCTAGGAACTGATACTGACTACCAGAAAACAAGATAGCACCGCAAGTTACAGCCGTGGGCGCTACCAGCCATCGGAACATCTCCCTCCCCCCTCCCCCCTCCCACAGTTCCCCACGCAGTTCTAGTCTCCTACCCAGCGGACTAATCTCGTTTCCGCGGTAAATGAATTTCGATCCCTGCCCGCTCTGACTCGCTCTCTGAGGTTTCCAGCTACCAATGCGAAACTGGCGGCTGTGTCCTCTGCCTCTGAACGCTGCACACGTATTGATAATTACTAACCTGCAGTATTTCTCATATATTCTTTTTTTTTGTATGAACTGTACACATCAGGGACATAACGAGATGAGTTTTTTTTTTCCTCATCAAATGAAGTGGTACGACGTTCAACACATAAAATCAGAAATGTTAGTAGGAGAAAATGAAACTGCACAGACACAAAACTACCAACATCTGTTAAAGAAACATTATGGATGATTCACGATTATTAAATACTAATTATTCTGCCGATTTCACTGAATAACTTGGCAGACGAATTATGACGTTGTACGTCGACAAAAATGCTATCATGTATCAGCATTTACGGTATGTATTACTGAGGTTTCTATGTAAGTGCCAAATTTTAATAGTAAATTTATTGCCATAGCTCATTATTTGTACCATTCATTTAGGAGTGCAGATGTACCAATCTACAAAAGCAAAGCAGGGAAATGGAATGTAGTAGAATTAAATCAGGTGATGGTGAGGAAATTAGATTAGGAGACGACACACTTAAAACAGTGGGTAAGGTTTGCTATTTGGATACAAAATAAATGATGATGGCCTAAGCAGACAGGTTATAAAATATAGATTGTCAATGGCAAGAAAAGCATTTCTGAAGAAGAGACATTTGTTAACATCGTCTACAGATTAGAGAGCAAGGAAGTTTTTTCTGAAGATATTTATCTGTAGTGTAGCCATTTACGGAAGTGAAATATGGCCGATGACAGTTCAGACAAAAAGAAAAATAGAAGCTTTCGAAATGCGGTGCCGTAGATGAGTGTTGAAGATTAAATCACCTAACTAATGAGGAGATAATGAATAGAACAACCACATACACATTTCTCTCCTGGCCTTACCCTCAAGCTTACAAGCAATGACGATCTCTCACCATTAAAGTTATGTGACCTGTGATATAACATAAACGATAAAGAAGTAGCCTCAAACAGCAATATGTCGCTTTACAATATTCTTTCAAGTACTTGATACCACTGACCATGCAGTCAAATTGTTTCCTTAACTCGTTACACAACCGTAATTAGTACTTTACATAGAAAAACCAAGGAACGGCATATGGTGGTCGTCATTTTGTGCATGAATGGTCATAATACTGATTGATTTATGAAGGTTAGAAGGCAAATCGCTACAGACGAGTGCCTTTATATGAACACCAATATCATCAAGTCTCATAGATATTCGTCGTTACCTGGTATCCTTAAAAGAAAACAGAAGTGCAAGATACTATTATTATTTATATCCTTTAGAAGTTAAAACACTGTAAGGCAGCTAATATCTAAAAGGCACACTCGCAAAACCAATTCCTCCCTTTATTTTTCCGTTTCTTCGGAGTGTATCTAAGCTATCTCAGCATAATCAGAAGACAGTACTCCGTTCGGCAGTGGAAGGTATCAAACGCACATAACGGGAAATAAACACATACGACTTTTTATAATTCCTATTTTATGAAATAACTCTAATAAAAACGACCAGCTTAAAAACTGGATATACAACTATAAAGACCACCAATGAGCATAGCTACATGTCTTTTAAAAAAGTCCAGTTCAACCGTTCAGTTAGATAAAATCCGTTTGTGGAGTACATCATCTCACAACAGCTTCAAAAATAACTTGGGGGTCCGGCGTTTCCATCTGTTTTCTTCTCACACAGATTAATTACGATTCAGAGGCATCACACTCTTCAGTGATCTGAAACACAGATAAAAATGTTTTAAAATTAAATGAGTAACTAAATTCTTTTAGACTTCGAAAAGGACGAGGAACACCTTGTTACATAATGTGATCTGAACACAAAGTAACGGAGCCGGAACAGACCTTAGCCGGCCGGAGTGGCCGTGTGGTTCTAGGCCTACAGTCTGGAGCCGAGCGACCGCTACGGTCGCATGTTCGAATCCTGCCTCGGGCATGGATGTGTGTGATGTCCTTAGGTTAGTTAGGTTTAATTAGTTCTAAGTTCTAGGCGGCTGATGACCTAAGAAGTTAAGTCGTATAGTGCTCAGAGCCATTTTAACCAGAACAGACCTTAAATCAGAGCCCCATTGAATGAAATTGTACTTTTAGCTACGACGTAAATAGCGAAGTTTTACTAATACTTGGAAGAAATATCAGGTGTTAAAAGATTGAAACAACTTTCCCGCAATATGATTTCAAAATCAGCTTGCATGACATGAATCCCATTTAACGAAAATTCTCTCTCTAAAGTAAACAGATCAAAAATCCTTACTAGGAGCAGAGGTATAAAACATATTTTCCTTAAAACAATTTTCAAAAATTAGTTACGATAAAAGTGCCTGCTCATACATAATTTTTAACAACGTTACACCATTAAGCACCAATATGACTACACAACACTTAACAGCATTCGACAAAAAAAAAGAAATCGAGGAATTGTCTAACCACAGAGTGTGCCCCTCACAATATACGTTTGGACACACTGCTCTCAAACACCGTCAGACTGTTAAACAAAATAAATCAAAAACGGTTCAAATGGCTCTGAGCGCTATGGAACTTAACATCTGAGGTCATCAGTCCCCTAGAACGTAGAACTACTTATACCTATCCAAACTAAGGACATAACTCACATCCATGCCCGAGGCAGGATTCGAACCTGCGACCGTAGCAGTCGCGCGATTCCGGACTGAAGCGCCTAGAACCGCTCGGCCACCGCGGCCGGCCAAAATTAATCGGTGTCGTACGTTGATACCAAGAACTGACGTTTGACTCTGTATAGCTCACCGTTTATTCGTTTGCATTCCCCCCTTCTTTTGCTACGACGAAACTCCACGAACAGTACGGTGAAAACCAGCCAAATCACCAAATAACACGAGCCACACTTGTTGCGTCTGCTAACCTTCAGATAAAGGAGACAATACATTTGGCAACGCACACATAACTCGTAATCTCATCAGAGAACAACCTGGGCCAGCAAGCATAACGCATTTCTGTCAATGCTCAGTTTAAATTCCAGACAGAACTCAAAATTCAACTTCACTTCCAGGTGAATACATAAATCTGTTACAAATGCTGCCACTGGTCCTCCGTCCGAGGTAACACTGTGCCAGTGCCGCAGCATCATTTCCACACGGGGACAGCTGTTACACAGAACTCATTGGCTCTTTCATTCCCTGGATGTGAGAAGACCATGCGCCGATCCGCGTACAGCGCTTTAAAGCTACATCGCTCGATCTCGCTGCAGCCTACTGGGACACCGGGCAGGGCGTTGCCAAGAGACGCAGCCTTGGTATCTATGAATATCGGTAACGAAACGACTTATCCTGCCTCATGTAAACAAAACCAAGGAGGACTAACCACTACTCGGCTTCCTCAACATGATGACCTCTATTGTCTAACTCGAGCTGGCTTGCATAAACCCGAATAAATCTCTAGGGTTTTCTGTACCAAGTAACTGACTGGTGTCATTTTTTGGTCAACTTTACTTGGTACTCTGTGTAACAGTTCTGGTACTAATTGTAGCACTTCTGCTACTAAATGTAACTGAGTTTTCTCTTTTGATGCTAGTCAATTGTCAGGATAAGCATTACTGCAAAGGGCATTTGATTCTAAAGCATTATGTCAGGGTGAAAATACTAAATTAATTACTTTTCTCTCTTAACAACATGTGGGCAGGGTGGGTTCTTCCTTGGCTCGGGTATGAGGTAGAATGAAACAGCATTTTTACATCAGATAACTTTTATTGAAAGTTTTGTACAACTGTTTCTTACTGGATGTCCTGGCTCGGAGAACGGCAGCTGTGTCGATGGCGTAGCCTTCTGCTGCGGCAGCGGCGGCGGCGGCGGCGGCGGCGTCTGATTACGCGTAGCGGTGTGTATCTCGTGTCGCCGTCTCGCCCAGTTGACTGGAGACGCGCCTCGTGCGGTGGCCCGTTTAATTATTGAGAGCCAAGTCGTGCATCGGATGGTGATACCTTGGATGTGGCGTCCCAGTGTTTCTCTTCTCTAAGCGGCCGCGTGTGTTGTGCGTCGGCCAGCGGAGCGGCGCGGCGGGGGAAGGCCAGTGTCCTGGACTCGAACAACGGACTCCTGCTTGCCAGTCTTCGGCCATCAGATCTTCATCCCAGCTCACAGGTAAATGCTGATGTGAGGCCGTCTCCTTTCCGTCCTCACGAGTCACCTGGGTAGGTAAAAATCAGACTTCTAATACCTTTTAACTTCTGTCTTCTGGCGCTGCGGCTGCTGCTTGCTACTCCATTACAGCGGCGGACTTGGTGCGTCTGTGCATGATGTAGTCTCTTCTTGCATGACGGACATCAGCACCGAAACTGACTGAAAACTACTGCTACTCTTCTCTTCTTCCTTCGTCCTCTTCGTCTCTCGTCTTTATTCACTTCAGTTTACTGGAGGTGAACGGCTTCACGGTCATTGCCTCTACTGTCACGTTGAAAAGCTTCTCGAAGAATCTTCTTAACGTCGGTCATTGGCTCTTAGAATGTAGGCGAGGGCCTTTGCTCACATGCGACAACTGAGAAACAGGTGAGCCGGTCGGGCGATGCCCTGACGGCTGAATCGACAGTGCCCGCTTATGTGGAACTTGCTGACTTCACGGTCATTGTCTCTTCTGCTCTGCTGTTCTGCCCGCTGTTTGCCAGTATGTAACTCTCTAAACTAAACCAAATTTTTCATTTATATTCTAATTTCTACTTCACTTTGATTTCACTAATTTATTTACTTAAGTACCACTCAACATCTGAAAAGCAGTAACATCTTTTAGTTATTCCCTGTACAGATTTTGTAAAGAGAACCTCCACTACGATCTTTGTTGTACCGTCTAGCCTGCCTCTGATGTACGAGAGAGATGTTGTGATACGCCGCATGCCATCCGAGTTGATCTTTCCAGTTGGAGATGGACAATAGTCCACAAAGTACTAAGCGGAGAATTATTAAAAAAGCCTAACATGAGCTTAGCAGGGTCTTACGCATTTCATGTATGGCGGTGTTAAATTCATAAGCGAACCAGCTGACTGTACCACCCCGCAGTGATTGTTTGTGGGAATGATAAATGAACAAAGCTCACAAAATTCCTACTGATCCACTCCCCAAAAGGATGGGGAAAATGAGGTACAGTGGTAACAGGAAAAATGGCATGATCGAAGCAAAACTTCATAAAAGATCTAGATACATAGACAACCGAATTACTGGACACCAAAACTTTGAGCGGTTCAAAAATAGGAGGAATGGTAGTCAAACATAGTATGATAACATTCGCTGTAATTGACCAATGAGCGAAACAAATCTACTGACCTCGCCCACAGCAAGTAATACGCAGCGACTTCCATCATTAGTACAGACAAGAGGTCATAAGTAATCAATAAATGATATTTTCCCTGGAAGAGCAAGTCAGATCCTGACGTGTGCTGGGATTCAGCTTAGCTACTTTACACAACTAACACTGACCGACTAGCTTCCTAGCGCCTTTGTAAAGTCCCTTCCAAGTCAGGTAGTCCTTAATCTTTTGAACAGTCGTGGCGGTATGAACACCAGACCAAGACAGACGGAAATAATTGGAAACAGGTGGTGTCAGGTACTTTGGAAACCAAATCTTCAGCTGACTGTTATACTTAGTTCGGTAACACAATAAACCTGTTTCAAACGAATACCTATCCGTTATGTCACCTTTACAAAAAAATTTTCAGAATTTTCCCAAGCTCTGGATCTTATTTCTGCCTCTCTCTCATACTGCTAAATAAAATGGGAAAGTCGATTAAGACTTCTGCAACACTTTCTGATGGCTGTTCAGTGACATGGTGATGCTGGGTTGGAGGCTCTTCCTGAAACATCCGACTCAGCGTATCAGCAATTTGATTTTCCGTCCCAAAATTGGCTTAACCTGCAATTTAAAGGCCGAGATTCGTACCGTCCGTCGGACAATGTGACTTGTTTTCCTAGCAAATGTCCAGCTCAATGCGTTCCGAAACGAAAAGGTAAAACCAAAGCTTTTCCAGCTAATGCATCCAACTCGTAGGCCGAGTACTTTTGCTCAGATTACGGCAGCGATCATTGAGCATACAACGAGGGCTGCGTTCACCTTCCTTTTCTCGCCACTGTTCCACGGGTCCCACTGACACTAAAAAAACCCTACATGTAATAAAAATAATCGATATAAAAACACCACACTCACACAAAACATAGCCGAAAGATGAACGAACTGTTGAAGCACAATTTGGGGTGGAAGGAAGTATTTGTTTTGGTGGGGATTTATTTTATTGCAATGTAGCACATAAACTTCGTATTCTTCTAATATACAGTGATAATTTCTGCTACGTTTACATTCATTCATTACAACATGACCAAAGTCGCGGTTCCTGAAGGAGACGGATGCAATGCAAACAAAGATGATTGTGCAACAAGACAGACGTGAAAAGCTGATATCTTGAATTTACTTTTTCAGTTTATGGATGATCATTTTATTACACGGACTAGAGACCTGAGCTGACCCCACACACACACACACACACACACACACACACACACACATACACACACACACACACATATATATATATATATATATATATATATATATATATGTGTGTGTGTGTGTGTGTGTGTGTGTGTGTGTATGTATGTGTGTGTGTGTGTGTGTGTGTGTGTGTGGTCAGCTCAGGTCCCTAGTCCGTGTAATAAAATGATCATCCATAAACTGAAAAAGTAAATGTGTGTGTGTGTGTGTGTGTGTGTATGAGAAAAAGTACCGCCACAGCTGCATCTTGAGAAAGTCTTTTTCTAACACACGACTTGTTTCGACTGCACATTACCGCCATTCTCGAACCCACTGCCAAAAGAGTATTTGATTACCTTGGTCATAGTGCATGCGCCAAGGAAATCAGATACTCTTTTGACAGGCTACAACCGTGTTTCACTCCTTTCCCAACCACTGCTTTCCTTTCATGCCCCTCGACTCTTAAAACTGCCATCTGCTTTCTGTACAAATCATAAATAGCCTTTCGCTCCTTGTATTTGACCCCTGTCACCTTCAGAATTTGAAAGAGAGTATTCCAGTAAACATTGTCAAAAGCTTTCTCTAAGTCTACAAATGCTAGAACGTAGGTTTCCCTTTCCTTAATCTAAGATAAGTCGTAGGGTCAGTATTGCCTCACGTGTTCCAACATTTCGAAGGAATCCTAACTGATCTTCCCCGATGTCGACTTCTACCAGTTTTTCCATTCGCCTGAACAAAACTCATGTCAGTATTTTGCAGCCGTGTCTTATTAAACACCTGTCAACACCTGCTTTCTTTGGGGTTGGATTTATTACATTCTTCTTGGAGCCTGAGGGTATTTCGCCTCTCTCTTGCATCTTGCTCACCATACGGAAGAGTTTTGTCATGGTTAGCTCTCCCAAGGCTATCAGTAGTTCTAATGGGATGTTGTCTGCACCTGGACTTTGTTTAGACTTAGGTCATTCAGTGCCCTATCATATTTTTCACGCAGTATCATATCTGCAATTTCATCTTCATCTACGTCCTCTTCCATTTCTATAATATTTTCCTCAAGAACATCGCCCTTGTACAGACCCTCTCTATACTCCTTCCACCTTTCTGCTTTCCCTTCTTTGCTGAGAACTGGGTTTCCATCTGAGCTCTTGATATTCATGAAAGTGGCTCTCTTTCTTCCACAGGTCTCTTTATTTTTACTGTAGGCTGTATCTATTTTAGCCCCAGCGATATATGCCTCTACATCCTTACGTTTGTCCTCTAGCCATCCCTGCTTAGCAATTTTGCACTTGCTGTCGATCTCATTTTTGGGACGTTCGTATTCCTTTACGCCTGCTTCATTTACTGCATTTTTATATTTTCTCCTTTCATCAATTAAATTCAATATCTCCTCTGTTGCCCATAGATTTCTACTAGCCCTCGTCTTTTTACCTCTTGATCCCCTGCTGACTTCACTCAAAGTTACCCATTCTCCTTCTATTGTATTTCTTCCCTCCGTTCTTGTCAATCGTTCCCCAACGCTCTCTCTGAAATTCTTTACAACCTCTGGTTGTTTCCGTTTAGCCATGTCCCATCTCCTTAAATTGCCACATTTTTGCAGTGTCTTAAGTTTTAAGCTACGGTTCATAACCAATAAATTGTAGTCAGAGCCCACATCTGCCCCTAGATATATCTTATAATTTAAAACCCGGTTCCTAAATCTGTGTCTTACCATTATATAATCTATCTGAAACCTTCCACGGTCTCCAGTCCTCATCCACATATACAGCCTTCTGTCACGATTCTTAAACCTTGTGTTAGCTATAATTAAGTTATGCTCTGTGAAAAATTCTACCAGCGGCTTCCGCTTTCATTCCTTGCCCCCATCCCATATTGACCTACTAATTTTCCTTCTCTTCCTTTTCCTACTATCGAATTCCATTCCCCCGTGACTATTACATTTTCGTCTCTCTTCAATATCTGAATAATTTCTTTTATCGTATTACAGATTTCTTCAATCTCTTCATCATCTGCAGAGATAGTTGACATATAAACTTGTACTACTGTGGTAGGCGTGGGCTTTGTATCTGTCTTGGCTGCAATCAGGCGTTCGCTACGCTGCGAGTAGTAGATTACCCACGGTCCTATTTTTTGTTCATTATTGAACCTATTCCTGCATTACCCCTATTCCATTTTGTATTTATAACGGTAGGACATGTTCTGAGGCATCAAGGGATCACCAATTTAGTATTGGAAGGCAGCGTGGAGGGCAAAAATCGTAGGGGGAGACCAAGAGATGAATACACTAAGCAGATTCAGAAGGATGTAGGTTGCAGTAGGTACTGGGAGATGAAGAAGCTTGCACAGGATAGAGTAGCATGGAGAGCTGCATCAAACCAGTCTCAGGACTGAAGACAACAACAACAACAACAACCCTGTATTCACCTGACCAGAGGTCTTGTTCCTCCTGCCATCTAACTTCTCTAGTTCACACTGTATCTAACTTTAACCTACCCATTTCCCTTTTTAAATTTTCTAGCCTACCCGATTAAGGGATCTGACATTCCACACTCCTATCTGTAGAACGCCAATTTTCTTTCTCCTGATAACGACTTCGTCCTGAGTAGTCCCCGGCCAGAGATCCGAATGGAGGCCTATTTTACCTCTGGAATATTTTACCCAAGAGGGCGCCATCATCACGTAATCATACAGTAAATCTGCACGCCTTCGGGAAAAATTATGGCTGTAGCTTCCCCTTGCTTTTAGCCATTCGCAGTACCAGCACAGCAAGTCCGTTGTGGTTAGTGTTACAAGGCCAGGTCAGTTAATCATTCAGACTGTTGCCCCTGCAACAACCGAAAAGGCTGCTGCCCCTCTTCAGGAACCATACGTTTGTCTGGCCTCTCAACAAATACCCCTCCGTTGTGGTTGCACCTGTGGTATGCCTACCTGTATCGCTGAGGCACGCAAGCCTGCCCACCAACGGCAAGGTCCATGGTTCATGTGAAGGATGATTGAGACTCATACTTCCCATAATTTATATTACAACGATCATCCTCATGGAATACAGCAATATATTGTAATTTATCTCTCCAAAACATTTTGTCAATGCTCGGGACTAGCCGCTTCACAACAGCTACGTAGCCTCCCCGTCCCCACCACTTCTGTCTCTATATTTTAATAGCAAATGTAGTTTGAAGCTTTTGCAGGGTGCGTGGATACGTGGATCCTGTTTTGTTGTGAATAGCTTGTACTTCTGAACGGTTTTAAACTTAATCGTCTGCTTATTGTCACAGGTAATCTCTCGCTAATTTAAATCTCTACGTGTATTCTGTGCAAATCTGTAAGACTCAGACAGCAGTTATGAAATGTCGTGTTTCTGCTGATTGTAACAATCAGTAGCTGAGGTTTTAAGTAGTCTACCTGTATTCTCTTTGTAACACTTATCAGCAATCATGAACACAATTTATGATTCATCGCTGTACTTCCGATATATTTCACAAACATTGTAAATATTTGCTAGCGTTATGCTTCTATGTATGATATTGTTTTTTTAATGATTGTGACGAACAGCCTCCAGACAAATTTCTTGATTCCACTTGCATAATCCACCTCATCCTGTGATTTTAATCGTCGAATTTTATGAAATGTTTGTACGTTGTTTTGACAAAATTTTTAGTGATCTGTATTGCCTCTACAATCCTTTCTAACTGTGTACCTACTGTAGCTGATTGATACAGCCACTTGACATTATTTAATGTAAAGAAAGCGTAATGATCATGTTATAACCACAAAAATGCTTAATTGTAGATTCACTCGATCATTTTATATGTTATACAAACATGGAAAATATTTAATCCTTATGTTTCTAAGTTAGCATGTAAAAGTCTGCTATCACCTGCTGGAGCCCATAAACAATACGTAGGCCGTTTGACTAATGCCCAGCAACGTATCATCGGTTGTGAAAATGGACACAGCTAGCAATATCCTATGAGATAAACGTATATCATCAAAAATTTCTTTGCGTGTTTGACACAATCATGGTTTTACTGTGTAAAGTGCAACGCTACACTGGAACATTTTCTTTAGTGAGTTATGTAGATCATGGACATGTTAAATTTTATATGTTTGATGTTGGAATTTTCATAGCAGTTGTTAGTTGTATCACATTTGTTCCCCGATATGTTGATGACTCAATGGTCGTGCACTACAAACAGTGGTACAATGGTCTCTGTACATGGTATGTAATACATGTTTAAAATTGCTTCTTTGTGATCAACAAAGATTACTAGATTGCAAAAAATTTGTAATAGTTTTTCAGATCTAAAGATGGCAATTTAAGCTGTCCAAACCAGTAGTCTCTATATACGATCTCGGCAAATAAACATATAAGATTATATTATAAATAATTTTATTTTGATCTTGTTTTCTAGATATGTGTCCTTTTGCACCATCTTCTTTGTCTGTGTTTCATTTCTGTCTTGTTCTCAAACCAAAAAAATGGCTCAAATGGCTCTGAGCACTATGGGACTTAACAGATGAGGTCATCAGTCTCCTAGAACTTAGAACTGCTTAAACCTAACTAACCTAAGGACATCACACACATCCATGCCCGAGGCAGGATTCGAACCTGCGACCGTAGCGGTCACGCGGTTCCCGACTGAAGCGCCTAGAACCGCTCGGCCACTCCGGCCGGCGTTTTCGAACCAACTTTGGTTGCGTTATGAAGAATGTATGCAAATATAGTGAAGGTTCTCATTGTAAATTACGAAAATATGCAGTTTATGTGCTATATTGGAATAAAATAAATCCTTGTCAACACATATCATGCCTTCCTTCCTAAAATCGTGTTTCGGCAGTTCATTTGTCTTTTGGCTTCGTTGCATGTCAGTGTGGTGGTTTTACTCTCTTCTTTTATTACAAGTTGATGTCATATTGTAGTATATTGTGAACATCCAGTGAGTCTGAACACAGTTTTTCTGATTGGTAAATATTGGAACCTTCATCGAAGGCCTTATTATTTGTAATATTAAACAGTAATTGTTAACCAGTATCATAGACTGTATTTTCCTAATATGGAACATATTACATTAGTTTTGTCCTGTTAAACTGGTGCTTGCTTGGTGAAACTATACTGAACAGCTTCTAAAAACTTGATGTGATGACAGTCCATTCTACGAGTTACCACTAACACAAAATTGAAATGTCAGCGCCAAATGCAAATATTACAAACTTATACCACTGTGACACTTGATAATAGCTTTGGAACAGTTTACTTGTGGAAATATTTAATTTACAGGCTCATTGCGGCATACTGCTTACGCAGATGTAATCATAAAAATTACCTACTTTAGATGTGATTTTTTTATTCACATGCATGTTGAAGCATGACAGTCGGACTGGGGTACTTGTTTGAGAGTTCGCAATGTTGTTTTATGCACAGAATTGACAAATGTGTATGTGTGTGTGTGTGTGTGTGTGTGTGTGTGTGTGTAGAAAATAACACTATCATAAGTATTTAAAGTAAACCCCATCCTCAGCAATAACGTATTTCTAGTTTATCAATCACATTTCATAAGCAAATATTGATTTTTATCCATTTATCGAGAGTATGTTTTATACTCATTCTCATAACCCATTACGAATGCTGTACAGTTTCCAACGACATTTACTGATGTGACTGCCAAGACATTTAGTCCACAAACAGTTTTTGGTAGGAAGGAATGGAAACATTTTTCTTAAACATGCGTCCATATTAGGGAATTCAGTCGATATATAATGTGTGTGTGTGTGTGTGTGTGTGTGTGTGTGTGTGTGTGTGTGTGTGTGTTTTCCTGATGTATTTTAGATGCGCAAATACTGTAAAGTAGTTTTTTTGATAAATAAATCAGGTCCTTCAGACAAATTTGGGTGCAGCATGATGGTTTGCACTGTGAATGGTTCTTTCACTTGGATGGCCACTGAAGTACGCTCTGTAATTGGCTCTTCCATTTTAATGGTGCCGCATATACTCTGTTCTGAATGCAATAGATGGGAAGTGTTAAAAAGAAAATAAAACTTGGCTAATGCCACCACCCTGGATTATTTTCATTATCATGCAAGCACACCTGGGTTATTACCGTCATCTTGGATTTTGATTGGTTACTTCATTGTAATAGCCCCTAAACTACTATGCTTTGATTGGATCGAGAAAGGAAGTTTGGGAGTGGCAGAGGGAATTTGGGGATGTGGAGGCGTGGCTTCAAACTGCAGAATTACACCAGTGGCTAGCTGTTCGCATACACTGGTTCATAGGAAGGCTTGCCTGAACCTCCTTTGGGAGGGTTCGGTCTCCCAATTCCTGGCTGCTAGTGAACGTATGAACAACTAAAACAGTGGTACTATTATGTTTTCTAGAGTTTGACCCTCTTTAGTTTTCCCCACACCAGTATTTAAAGTTTATCAACTATCTGGGCTTCTTCCCTAGAAAGCCCTTTACGGTGTTTTTTGCGACTGTTCTTTTATTTATTTTCTTTTTTGCTCCTTTTTTCATCAGTTTTGTGACTAGTTTGATGTGGCCCACCTTGAATTCCTTTACTCTGCTGACTTCTTTATCTCTGAGTAACGTTTGTAGCCTATGTCTTCAGTTATTTGCCGTATGTAATCCAACTTCTGTCGTACGCTACATTTTTACTATCTACAGCTCACTCTAGTACCAAGGGAGTTATTTCCTGATGTCTTAACATATCTCCCGTTATTCTCTCCATTCTTCTTAATAGAGTGTCGTGTATGGCCTTATCTTCGACGATTCTAACGGTAACATTTTCTGTCGATGAAATTCCTTACGTTATCAGTCTGCCGAATTTTCAACATGCATCTATAGTATCTCAAATGTTTCGATTCTCTTTTGTTTTGGCTTTTCCAGTCCATATTCACTACAGTACAATGCTGGGCTCCAGACGCACATTCACAGAAAATTCTTCCTCAAATTAAGTCCCTGGACTCTTTGCCTCTGTTAGTCTACTTTTTGAGCCCTTCTTGCTTCATCTGTCTTGGGTTATTTTATGTTTATGTAGCAGAATTCATTAACTTCATCTACTTTGTGATCCCCAGTTCTGATGTTAAATTTCTTGCTGTTCTCATTTCTGCTACTTCTCATTACTTTCATGTTTCTTCGGTTTGTTCTCAGTCCATTCCATTCAACACATCCAGTAATCCTTCTTCAATATCAGTGACGACAGTGCTGTCGCCAGCGAGTTTTACCACTGATACCTCTCCACCTTGAATTTTAATGGACATTTCTTTTATTTCTGTCTCTGCTTCTTCGATGTGTAGATTGAAGAGTAGGAGCGAAATACTTCACCCTTGTCCAACAAAATTTTCAACCTGAGCACTTTGTTCTTTGTCTTCCAGTCTTAAGGTTCCCTTGCGTTTCTTGTAGATATTGTATATTACCCTCCTTTCCCAACAGATTACTCCTATTTTCATCAAAATTTCAATACTTTGCGCCATTTTACATTGTCGAATGCTTTTTACAAGTCGACAAATCCTATGTTCGTGAGTTAATTTTTCATCAGTTTTGCTTCCATTATCAGCCGGAACTCAGGACTGCTTCCCCAATGTGGAACGTTGTCTGTCCCTCATCTACATCTAAAGCTAGACGACTGCTTTATTTGATGTTTAGGTCTCCCACAACTCTTTTGATTTCTGACTAATACTGGATCACATACGTCTTCCTTAAGGACTTCTCCTGTCACGTCATCAGACAAGTCTTTTCTCTCATACAGGATTTAAATGTACTTTTTCCATCCATCAGCTATTTCGTCTGCGTTTAACAGTGGAAATCCCATTCCAAATGTCGCCATCCTTGCTTCTAACTTCGTTTCTTGTTCTATTTCTTCATGTGTTTCATCTATTCATTCCTCTTGGTTTCACTGCGCTTCCCATTTTATTTCATTCGAAGTGATTTATATTGCTGTATTCCTGTCTGAACATTTCTTACTCTTTCGTCGGTCAGTTGAAGTTCCTCCTCTGTTACGTAGGTTTCTTTGCAGCTACCTTCCTAAAACCTAAATTTTTCTGTCCAACGTGTGTGACTGCTCATTTTAGGGATGTCCATTGTTCTTAAAATTAAGTGCAAGCTCTTCGCAGTATCCGCATCTTTAGTGAACTTCAGACGCTTTTCATTTTACTTCACTACCTCAGTATCCCACTTCCTTCCACGCTAATTCTTCCGTACCCTTTCCTTAAACTTCAGTGTACCATTAATAATTACTAAATTGTGATCTGAATCTGCGTCTACCCTGGGTAGACCATTCAGTCTAATATCTGGTATTGGGCTCTCTTCCTGCCCTGATGTTATCCAGCTGGAACCTTCCTGTGTCTCGTGGTCTTTTCCAATTATACATCCAATTGTTGTGATTCAGGAACTAGCATTCTTTATTACCAGCTGCAACTTTCTGCAGAACTCAGTTAGGAGTTCTCCTTCCTATGCCTGCAATCAAGCCCATATTCTCCGGAAACACTTTCTTCTACTTTCTCTCTACATCCACATTCTAAATCCCCATGATTATTAGATTATCGTCAGCCTTTATCCTCATTTGATTTCTCTATCTCATCATCTTCTGTCTGCGACATCGGAATTTATAGCTGATTTTTGTCGGCGATGGTTTGTTCTCGATCCTGATAAGACAAATCTTATCACTGAACTGTTCACAGTAGCTCATTTTCTGCCATACTTTCCTATTCATAACGAATTCGACTCCCTTTATAGTTTTCTGCTTCTCTTGATATCACCATGTATTCATCGCACCAGAAATCCGTGTCTTCTTTCCATTTCACTTCACTCACCGCCACTATATCTAAAATAGACCTTAGCGTTTCCCTTTCCAGATTTTCTAGTCTGCCTGCCACGTTCAAACGTCTGACAATCCAGGCCCCTGACTCATAAGGTTTTATCATTTTCGTTCGTTATTGAATCTTTTCCTCATAGTCACTGCCGTCATGGCAGCCCCCTCCACAATATCCGAACGGTGGATTAATCCGGAACCTGTTGACAATGGGGATATCATCATGACGCTTTTTCAATTAGCCGACCACATGTTCTGTTGATACACATTATGTGTTTTTAACACTGTAGTTTCCATTACCTTCTGCATCCTCAAGCCATTGATCACTGCTGATTCTCCCACCTCTTTGGGGCAATTTCCCACCCCACGGGCAACAGATTGCCCTGAACCTTGTCCGCTTCTCCGGCCCCTATTACAAGGCCGTTGGTACAAGGCCGTTGGTAAACTGAGAGTGGCTGCTACGGCCGACATTGCTGACCACTTATGTTCAAAATTTAGGCAATGGCGGGGTTCGAACCCTGGACCGAGAATTTTTTGATTACTAATCGAAGACGCTACCCCTACACCTCGAGTGTATGGCGTACAAGTTTGTCATTTCAAGCGATATGCTCGTCTCCGGTAATATCGGCTTCTCGTTGTGCAAATGGTAGTCGGCCGGAGTGGCCGCGCGGTTAAAGGCGCTACAGTCTGGAACCGCGCGACCGCTACGGTCGCAGGTTCGAATCCTGCCTCGGGCATGGATGTGTGTGATGTCCTTAGGTTAGTTAGGTTTAAGTAGTTCTAAGTTCTAGGGGACTTATGACCACAGCAGTTGAGTCCCATAGTGCTCAGAGACATTTGAACCATTTTTGCAAATGGTATAAAGCTATATAAGTACACTTCTGCGTCCTGCCTGCGCGTCCACCACCAACGTTTTTCCGCTACACGTCGCTCTATTTTTCTACGATCTCCATCCCCTTCTAGTCCATGATCGTCCACCTGTTTTAACACTTCATTCCGCAACTTAGCTGGTTTCACGGTACGAGGTCCGAGTATCTGTATTGCAAATACCTTGCAGTTTACATCTGCTGCTTGTCGCTTGCTCCACTTCACAGAGGTGGAACCTGTATTGCACATCTCTCATTCAGGCCAACAGCATTTCTCTGTGACGCACGAGGTTTATGAATCATCTAAAAACCAATTAGCTGAGTTTTACCACGTTGTAGGTTGGGCTCTCAGATCCTTTTGCAGGTTGTCAAGACTGGCCGAAAGTTCAGACCACAAGACGGTGACATAGCAGGTAGCAGAGTACGTCAAACAAGGATCTATTTATTCCTTTAGCCTTTGTGGAGTGAACTAAACTGACGGATCTGATGCTGCTGGAGTATGTCTTTTGGAATCCTGGTTAAGAAGAGTATGGCAACAGGGTTTACAATCCTTGCCACTTCCTGATTAGCATTTAGCGTGCCATTGGAAATTGGAAAATCATCTTTTGTGGTATCCATTAGCTCGCCACAACAGGAATTGATGAGGAATTACATGAGGCTACACTTCTTGCTCCATTGTAGGCGTAACTTCGAGAATGGTCCAGAACGTTTGTTGGGACGATTGCTCTTCACGTTTTACGTTAATGTTCATGCGGTCAATATTAACTGTAACGTCAGACTTTTCATAGATGATACAGCCATCTGTAATGAAATACTGTATGAAAGACGCTGTACTAATATTCGGGCAGTTCTTGATAATATTTCAAGGCTGCAGATTTTTGCAGCTTGACGTAGATGTTCATAAATGTAAAGTTGTGCATTTGAACCAACGAAAAGCGACAAGACGTAGTGTTCTACAATTATAAGTGGGTCACAGCTTGAATCGGTCAACCCATACGAGTATTTGGTTGTAACTCTTTGTAGCGGTGTGAAGTGGAACGATCACAAACGCTCACTCGTCGGTGAGGCAGATAGTAGGCTTCCGTTTATTGATAAAATACCAACGAAATGCAATTAGTCTGCAAAGTGGATTGCTTACAAAACACTCGTGCACATCATTCTATAATACTATTGAAATGTGTGGGACCTGTGCCAGATAAAACTAACAGAGGACGATGAAAGTATACAGAGAAGGGCATCACAAATGGTCATAAGTTTATTTGACTTGTGGGGAGAGTCACAGAGAAGCTGGAAGATCTAAAATGGCAGACATTTGAATATAGGTATAAACTATCCCGATAAAGCCTACTTACGAAATTTCAAAAACTGACTTTAAAAGATAGCTCTAGGAATATAACCCCGTATGTGTCACTCTCGTAGGGATCGTGAGGACAAGGTTAGATTAATTACAGAGCTCACAGAGGCATTTAAACAGCCATCCACCTCACGATCCAAGAGTGAATGTAACGAGAAAAAGCCCTAGTAACTGGTGCGATGAGACGTACCCTCTGCCATGAACTTCACAGTGGTTGGCAGGGTATAGATGTAGGTGTACACTGCTACCCTCAGTTAATACCGTAATCACATGTTCTGCAGCCACTGCATTACAATCCACCACTTGTGCGATTTGTCAGCATGTTGCTTCCATTCTTCTCATGTCAGTGTCTCGACCTCTCTCGAAATCCGAAAGACTGTGATAAACTGCATGTGCAGTTCCTCTGGGCATACTGTGTAGCGCATTCGGGAGGACGACGGTTCAATCCCGCGGCCGGCCATCCTGATTTAGGTTTTCCGTGATTTCCCTAAATCACTCCAGGCAAATGCCGGGATGGTTCCTCTGAAAGGGCACGGCTGACTTCCTTCCCAATCCTTCCCTAATCCGATGAGACCTATGACCACGCTGTCTGGTCTCCTTCCCCAAACCAACCAACGAACCATACTGCGTTGCAATCTCCAGTGACGTTAGACACACACTACAGTCAGCACGTACTCACACCGTTCTTCAATTGTAGCAATGGGCTTGCTCTGTACTGAACATATGCTGGTATATGGATGAAATTTGAATTACCGTATCGTTTGGTGAAGGCGTTCGTGGCGTACCACATTCCTTTTCAGTCAGTGAGGTGGAACACGCCAATTTAAAACATACGCTGGTTCTTTTTTTTTTCACTTACGTAGTCATGACGAGAGGTACTATTTTACGAAAGTAGAAATATAGTTTCTGGGATCGGGACCTGCACACAAATTTACATTTTTCTACTTAACAACAACGAACTGAGGCTTTCATATGAACAGTCAATCCTTATTTCTTTGCCGCTACAGTTATTTATAATGTTCGATCCGATTACTGAATTTGCGCTGATAATCTTAGTATTTTTCTATAGCTGCCCGACCACGTTCTGCTGTGGGTCGTTCTGCTTAAATGGAAAAGAAAGTACAGAGGAATCTCACATTCTAATACGTATGTATATTGGATATACGTCTTTATCTCTTTCTCTCCCTTGTCCTGTCCATCTCTCCCTCCCGCTTTCATTGTCCACCTCCACTTCCACGCTGCTGTCCACTACCTCCTCAGCCTCTCTCTGTCCATCTTCTTCTCCCCCTCTTTCCTTCCATCTCATCCTGTTCCCTCTCGCTCTTGACCTTGAGCCTTGTTTATTGTTATTGCAAATTCATATTCTGTAATAGTGTTTAACCTCAAACCAGTAAGGGTAAATACAATGATCCTCTTTGTTAACAACACTTAACTATTACGAAAAAGTACATAGCTACATTTATAGTCTACTTATGTCTAAACGGACAAAAATTAGTAAGTAAATCGGCGGAAAAGTACATTTTGAGATTTTTAGTAACAATGTTTTCTCTTTAACACGTGAGTATTCGAAAGTAACGTTGTATCAAAATTTAAAAATAGTTCTGCGTTTCTACTTATATAGAAATTGTAAATGTTCTTGATCGGAAATCTCCGAAAATTTTTTGATCAAAAGCTTTGAATTGAACACTTGATATAACGTTGCATTGGAATAAATAAATATATATATATATATATATATATATATATATATATATATATATGTATGTATGTATGTATGTATATGTGTGTGTGTGTAAACTCTTGAAATAACCCTGCATTGGAAAATATTATATATATATATATATATATATATATATATATATATATATATATATATATATATATATAAGAAATAGGTACCTAAAAACACGCCTGCCTTAGATAAACGAAACGTTATGTCGCAATTTCAAAGCAATCGGTCAAGAAAATTCGGACGTACACGGTTTTGAACAAACGAACATTTACATTTTGTTTATAGAGATTGGAAGAATATATGCTAGAGAAACTGTCAGCAAAGGAACGCAGCAAGTAACACAACCGTCGGACGTTTAATTCTGCGCAAGTTGCACTGACGGAGAAAGCTCCCAACACCAAAACATAATTAATGTATAGTAATGAAATTTAATTACTACATTTGTCTAGGTAACATGTTTCAGTTACTAACACTGTAAAGCCACAGGTTAATATAGATGCGAGATAAGCCATTGCAGATGTGCAATGCTGGTCCTTTAAAAACCGGTATAAGCACAAGAATGTTGAGAACAAGCATGCAGACGTGCATTCATTGTGTTGTACAGGTGCCAGGTGGTATGGATTTCAATGTCTATTGCACTCAGTTGGTCAATACAGGTACGGTTATTGCTGGTTGCCGACGACGTTAAAGTTGTCGTCCAAAGATGCCCCATATGTGCTCGATAGGAGACATTTCTGGTGATCCAGCAGGCCGAGGCAACATGCCGACTCTCTGTAGAGCATTTTAGATTACAACAGCTGTATGTGGTGGAGTGTTCTACTGTTGGAAAACATCCCCTGGAATGCTGTTTATGAATGGCAACACACGCGCGGAGTAGCCGCGCGGTCTGGTCGCCTTGTCACGGTCCGTGCGGCTCCCCCCGTCGGTGGTTTGAGGCTCCATCGGGCATGGATGTGTGTGTGTGTTGTACATAGCGAAAGTTAGTTACCTGAAGTTAGATTAAGTAGTGTGTAGGCTTAGGGACCGATGACCTTAGCAGTTTGGTCCCATAAGACCTTACCACAAATTTCAATTTTTTTTTACTGAGCGCTCCCTTGACACTACTGAAGTCCCAAATGGCAGTGGTTTGAGGTCAGTGGAACGCAGGATACAGGGACTCTAGCTTGGAGCGGCCCTTGAAATAACCGGTTTGCAATAGTTCGTTGTGCCAACTGCTGCTGAAATTGCTGCTGCGAATGCAGAACGATGCGCCTGAGGCTTACACCGACCACGATGGTCGTCACACGCGGTAGAGCCAGATGGCCTTCAGTAGCACGGTCTTCTTGTAACCTTACAATCTCGAGACCACCATTCCCAGCAGTCATGTACAGTGCCTACATTCCTGCCAAATCTTTTTGCAGTACCGCAGAGGGAACATTCAGCTTCTCGTTGCTCCGTAATACGACTTCATTCAAATTCAATGAGGTGTTGGCAATGACGTCTTTGTCACCTTAAAGGCATTCTTCACCATGTTAAGCGCCAAAGGTAACTAACGTGCACGACCGTCATAACGCGTATTTAAAGAAAACCTGATTTGCATCCTCATAGTCGTGCTACTAGCCCCATTCTTATGCGAGTCGCACGGTATTGATACAGACATCATCTATTACATCTAGTAACACGCCTCCAAACTTTCTATAATGCCACACAATTCGTTCTTGGTGTTGTGAATTTTTTTCAAGCATTTTACCTCTTAAGGTAGTTTATCGCTTGTGGAGTGCAGGTGAAGAGAAAGAACGCTGATTGAAATTCATGTCTGTACGTTAGCTGTAAGTGTGACAGAGAAGAAGCGGTGAAAATTCATGCTGAAAACACCGTTATACAGGGTATTACAAAAAGGTACGGCAAAACTTTCAGGAAACATTCCTCACACACAAAGAAAGAAAATATGTTACGTGGACATGTGTCCGGAAACGCTTACTTTCCATGTTAGAGTGCATTTTATTACTTCTCTTCAAATCACTTTAATCATGGAATGGAAACACACAGCAACAGAACGTACCAGCGTGACTTCAAACACTTTATTACAGGAAATGTTCAAAATGTCCTCCGTTAGCGAGGATACATGCATCCACCCTCCGTCGCATGGAATCCCTGATGCGCTGAAGCAGCCCTGGAGAATGGCGTATTGTATCACAGCTGTCCACAATACGAGCACGAAGAGTCTCTACATTTGGTACCTGGGTTGCGTAGACAAGAGCTTTCAAATGCCCCCCTAAATGAAAGTCAAGAGGGTGGGCCATGGAATTGGTCCGCCTCTACCAATCCATCGGTCACCGAGTCTGTTGTTGACAAGCGTACGAACACTTCGACTGAAATGTGCAGGAGCTCCATCGTGCATGAACCACATGTTGTGTCGTACTTGTAAAGGCACATGTTCTAGCAGCACAGGTAGAGTATCCCGTATGAAATCATGATAACGTGCTCCATTGAGCGTAGGTGGAAGAACATGGGGCCCAATCAAGACATCACCAACAATGCCTGCCCAAACGTTCACAGAAAATCTGTGTTGATGACGTGATTGCACAATTGAGAGCGGATTCTCGTTAGCCCACACATGTTGATTGTGAAAATTTCCAATTTGATCACGTTGGAATGAAGCCTCATCCGTAAAGAGAACATTTGCACTGAAATGAGGATTGACACATTATTGGATGAACCATTCGCAGAAGTGTACCCGTGGAGGCCAGTCAGCTGCTGATAGTGCCTGCACACGCTGTACATGGTACGGAAACAACTGGTTCTCCCGTAGCACTCTCCATACAGTGACGTGGTCAACGTTACCTTGTACAGCAGCAACTTCTCTGACGCTAACATGAGGGTTATCGTCAACTGCACGAAGAATTGCCTCGTCCATTGCAGGTGTCCTCGTCGTTCTAGGTCTTCCCCAGTCGCGAGTCATAGGCTGGAATGTTCCGTGCTCCCTACGACGCCGATCAATTGCTTCGAACGTGTTCCTGTCGGGAAACCTTCGTTCTGGAAATCTGTCTCGATACAAACGTACCGCGCCACGGCTGTTGCCCCGTGCTAATCCATACATCAAATGGGCATCTGCCAACTCCGCATTTGTAAACATTGCACTGACTGCAAAACCACGTTCGTGATGAACACTAACCTGTTGATGCTACGTACTGATGTGCTTGATGCTAGTACCGTAGAGCAATGAGTCGCATGTCTACACAAGCACCGAAGTCAACATTACCTTCCTTCAATTGGGCCAACTGGCGGTGAATCGAGGAAGTACAGTACATACTGACGAAACTAAAATGGGCTCTAACACGGAAATTAAGCGTTTTCGGACACATATCCACATAACATCTTTTCCTTATTTGTGTGTGAGGAATGTTTCCTGAAAGTTTGTCGTACCTTTTTGTAACACCCTGTATATCCGGGCGCATCAGCTGATGGGCTTCGCTTTCGAGAAATTGCTGGAGAGTCTTCCCTGTCAGACATTAGGCGGAAGACAGCCGCGAGTATTTCCTGCTGTTAGACGTCCGAGCAGAATATATTATTAAAGGCGTACAGGGCCATATTGCATAGTCCCGCACGGACATTTACATTCTTTATGGAGACGCCATCTCCCGGCATATTTCCGCTACTTTCAGGCACGTTCCCCTCCGCGTAGCAACTTTTCGTCCGAGATAAGAAAGCAGCTCTGAGCCCGGTTTCCTTCCCCTCCCCCTTGTCGTTGTCGGCGAAAGCCACTTCGTCAAGTAGAAAACGGTTCAGGGGACGAGTTGGGCACTGGCAGAAGAAATCCCCGCCTGTACTGTGTGTGCCACGGAAGAAAGGGATACAACTTATGGTGGTTGCTGCACTAACTAAACGAAACAATTTTTTGCATTATTTCAAGAAACTTAATTACGGTTGTATTGCCTAGGTTTAGGGTTTAAGTGCACTTCCCGTTACACAGCTGAACCCAAGGATGGCAGCCAAGAAGAGATAAACAAATATCATCTTTATACTTTACCCGTTCTAGATGTAAATTACAAAATCAATTTCTTTTGACTACTTTGTCGCAGTTATTTTTCTGTTATACAAATTTCTGACGTTCCTTAGGATAGTGTTTACTCTAACTATGGACAGACGTACACTGGACTAGAGCTATGCGCTTAGGAATGATTATTTTTTGCGATTAATATTTTATGAATGAAGCTACAAAAGTTCACCTCTGACACAGAAGTTGCAACATTAGCTAAAAGCGATGAATACTGGAATTGAGTCTCTTCATTGATAGTAAATAACGAAATCACACACCTGTCTATTAATTTCTTGTACAGTAATTGTATGAACATTGTACCCTTTACTTTCAGATTTCTGTTGCATATTTGAGATTCTGATTCAAGAATAGTTCACGAAAGAATGAATCTGATGTCTTTAACGTTCTGCCTCTGTGGTATTCTCTGACCCTAGTATAATTGACCGTCCACTCTGTCCAGTATAGCAGGAGAGAGAGAGAGAGAGGGTGTTATAACACCCCCAACGACCCCCTTAAAGTCAATTAAAACAGAATATCATAATATGCAGTAGGGAAGAGTTATCTTGGCAAATACGACATCTTTGTCGATAAGCTAGCATCAAGAAGTTTTGATAACAACAACATTATACATCACTGAGAGTTTTTGTTATGAAAAGAGGAGGAAGAATGGACAAATATGCAAGTGATAATTGCAATTAATATGTCACCTTCATTAATTACAAATTAATTTCATCTGTAACAAATTAATCCGCAGCACTGTACTGACAAGCTATAAATAGTAAGAAAAAATTGGCCCAATTAATACATAATTAAATCAGTATATTCAACGCTCTCTTTAATTTCGACGTGTCCCATGAGACGTTTTCACTTAGCCCCAGGTGTGGGCTGCCCTCACGCAGTACGTAATAGTTCAAATGGCTCTGAGCGCTATGGGACTTAACTGCTGTGGTCATCAGTCCCCTAGAACTTAGTACTACTTAAGTCCAACTAACCTATGGCCCGAGGCAGGATTCGAACCTGTGACCGTAGAGGTCGCGTGGTTCCAGACTGTAGCGCCTAGAACCGCTCGGCCACCGCGGCCGGCGCAGCACGTATTACCCGCTTGTATACCATTACTTCAATTCAGCGAATGAAAGAACCGCAGACTGATTTCTCTCAAAAGAATTAATGGATAGCTTAGTCAAATAGAGTAGTTTCAGTTGAAAGACCGAACAGATGCGACAGGCTGTTTTCACTCGAAGAGAAAGAATGAATAATTCAGTAAATATGCAAAACTGCAACAGAATGACTCGACTGTTTTCATTCAGTTGCTCCCACAGACTAGAAAGAAATGAATGAATAATGATCCAACTGATACGCAAAACTGTAACCAATTGACCCGTTTGTTTACATTCGAGTGCTGCCAGATACTAGTTTCATTCAAATGAATGAATGTATAATTCAGCTGATACGTAGCACCATAACCGAATGAGTCGACTGGCTTCCAACAATCGAATGAGTTTATTGTTTTCATTCGGGTGTTCCTATCACTAGTATACAGAGAAATTGCAACGTTAGAAAACTGTAGCGAAGTGGAGGGATAGATGCTTGGTGCACGGGCTGGCAGTTAACCACTTAATATAAAAAGTGTAACGTACTGCACACAAATAGCCAGACAGACCCACGTACTGCAAGATTAAACGATTGCAGGATACCCACTGGAAGAAGTCGCTTCCACCTAATATCTGGAGTATGCACACAGAGCAGAACAGAACAACCACACATAACAGAGCGTAGGAAAGGCAGATGCCAGACTGAGATTCGCTCCAACAATTCTAAGGAAGTTTAGTACATTCACATAGGTTGTAGCTCACAGGCTCGACAAATGAATAATGCTCGTCAGTCTCGGATTCGTTCTAGGTAGAACTGATAGAGCCACTAGAGGAGATCTAAAGATGAGCAGCGCGTTTCGTTACAATTCCATTTAGCAATCGTGTGAACGTCAAAGAGATTTTCAATTAACTCCAGCGGCAGACACTGCAAGAGTGGCTTTCCGCATCACCGTGATGTTTACTGTTAAAATTCCGAGAACATGCCTTTCCAGAGGAGTTAACCATTATAATCCTTTCTCCTACTTGTGGCTCACAAACACACCATGAACTCAGAGATATTCCGGGGAGCTCACACAATGGCTCACCAACAAACGTTCTTCCCGCGAAATGTTCGTGACTGCAACAGGAATGTGGGGACATCAAAGTAGTACAAAAAATACTCTCAACCATAAAACGTCCGGTGTGTTGCGGAATGTAGATGTACAGTCTGTTAAATAAAGTTGCGGTCGGGTTAATCAGGAGAAAAATGTATTTGAAAACAAACTAAAAACATACATACATCATATACAAAGAGAAAGAATAATACTGTTACAATTAAAAATAAATCCAGTCACCTACAGTGTCGAGACATCCTTGAAACCAAGTTTTCCCTGTATTGACGTTAAAGAGATCTCGAAATGTGACTAATGTCCGTAGGCTTCTGTTTCAACGAAAATTTTACTTTCGCTTGATGCAATGTTAAGAATGGGTTTCCCGAAACAATGTTTATAACAGTTCTGCCACTTTTAGAGTCACTTTATCGATTAGGCCTCACTCTTCAAAGTTATCCATGTCTTTAACCAATTTATAGCATGTTACCCACCTTTATCTGAACTTCAGTAGTATTCTCGTCAAACGGTGCCCAAAAAGGCATGTTTGGTTTCTGTGCTCAGGCCGGTTTGTGGGACATAGGCACTGACGAAGTGGGCTTTTCGTCTGTCTGAGATGCAGACAATTTTCATAAGGCGATCGTCGTAACGCTGCTCGTCAGAAGCATCGAATTTCGCTGATATCACAATGCCGATGCCATTAGTTGCACTGCGGTTTCCACTGTACATCAGCCACAACCAATGTCATACGACTTTTCCCCACTCCACCTTGTTTCTTGAACTGCACAGATGTCGATACGCCTCTTTTTGAGTGCCTTAGCTAGTTCGCTGAGTGATGCGAGAGAGAATGAGTGGGCTTGCTTGTTTCGCACTTGCGACGGTAACCCTTGCATACTTGCCACTCTTACTGGGCCCTGCCAACCTGTGTCGCTTTTATGGGACGCCCCAACCGTGGTACCGAATCCTTGGGACAGTATTTTCATAAGGATGTGACAGTGGTTACACATTTGAAAAAATTAAATTGAGTAAAACGTAACATAGTGGGTTTTTCACTATTTCTGTTGCGGGATTCTAGGCTACAGACGGAATGCAGCAGCTAAAGTTTTCATAAAGGACAGGAATTTACCGTTTGAAAGTAAAATGTTTGAAGATCGGATCACTTTCAAGTCTCCAGTTTCATGGTACGGACACTTCAGAGACAAAGAGCCTCTGACTTACGTCATCGACATGAGCTCATGGCACGGGAAATCTTTCGATTACTCGTCGTCGGTTGCCCTTCTACCTGACGGAGGACGTCCTCTTCCCAGAGGACAGTACGGCGCGTCCGTGAAACATTGCTGTCAGACCTCCTTATTGTGATTGTGTCACCTTCTCGCAGCCGTTGTTATAGTCCGACGAACACGGTATATGATCTCATAGTTACAACAGGGACTGACGGCGACGTTCTCTTCTCAGTTTGAGGGCGTAGCGTGAAGGGAAAGATTTGAAAGTGATCCGGTCTTTAAACTTATTTTATATCCAAACGGTACGTTCCTGGACATTGTTTCGTTGTCAAAACATTATCTGTTAATTTTCTTTCCGTCCGGGCTCGCAGCATACAATACGTCATAATATGACATTTTATAATGAATTATCCCAGTAAATGTGGAAATAGTTTAATGTGCCTCTTCCCTACTACAAGCTTTTTATAGCTACAACGCCATTCTCAAGTAAACGTCTAGTTCGAATAAACGTTCAGATTGCGTCAGTGAGTAATCCATCGAGTTACGTTAATGTATCCACTATGATAAACTGTCAGTCTAGCAACAAGTGAAGAGTCGACAGCTTACCCACTGATGCTTTATAGGCGAGGCGAGTATTCCAATTATAGATATATCTGAAAATGGTACTATAGTCGAAACAAGCTGCTAGTAAGGAAGAAGTATTACTAATTAAACTATGAGCAGCTTGCCTGGAATAATTCTTACGTTTTTCACCTTTATTCTCAGATGCCCGTAACTTAGATCCGATATGTGATCCGAATGTCTCTACATAAATATCACAATACTCCACTATATTCACCAGTGGCAGAAGGGTAGAGCCAATCCTTCTCGAATGATGTCTCGAACTATTCCACTTTCTTCGTTCATTCTGCCCCTAAAGTCACTTTTCGCACCACCGACATTCACCACGGTCATAACACTTCAGCCAATGAGAGCTAGAGCAGCCCCCCCACCACACGACACTTCACCAATATGCAAATGGACCACCATCGCTACGCTAATGATTCTATAACTAAAATACATATTCTAATTGACAGGTTACGTTATGACTTATCTGCTGACACGAATTCTTGTGTTGTTGCTGCTGCTGTTACTGTTGTGGTCTTCAATCCGAAGACCGGTTCGATGCAGCTCTCCATGCTACTGGATTCTGTACAAGCTTCTTCATCTCCGAGTAACTACTGCAATCTACATTCCTTTGAACCTGCTTGCTGTATTCATGTCTGAGCCGTGTGCGGCTCGGGTTGATGCCGTTCAAAGCTTGGCATCTTGTAATAGGGATAGTGGCGTCTCTTTTCTTAGTGTGTTCACTGGCGCCACCACGTTTGCTCCCCTTGTCTCTCCGCGAGTGGCACCAGCAGTGCTTATCGATAACACGTATTGCAGTACCATCTTTGGAGCGCTCTCTAGGTTTTCCGGACCGTCGTCCGTCGAGCGAGGGGAGTTGGGACGGAGCAGCAGGGAGGTCTGGATAGCCAGTACTTGCCTGACTTCTGGCGACACACATGCACTGTCCGATGGAAGGATGTGGTCGCGAGAGTGCAAGACCACGTCAAGGACCGGATTCAGCGAGTTTTAGTTGCATGGACCGTGATATACGTGTAATGCAATTTTCACCTGTGTCTGTGTGTGTGTGTGTGTGTGTGTGTGTGTGTGTGTTTGTGTTTGTGTTTGTCTGTCCGCCCGTCGAAGTGACCTATAAATGGTTCAAATAACTCTGAGCACTATGGGACTTAACATCTGAGGTCATCAGTCCCCTAGAACTTAGAACTACTTAAACCTATCTAACCTAAGGACATGACACACATCCATGCCCGAGGCAGGATTCAAACCTGCGACCACAGCAGTCGCGCGGTTCCGGACTGAAGCGTCTAGAAACGCTCGGCCACACCGGCCGGCGAAGTGCCCTTAAGGCAATAAGTTGTCAGTCGACACTTTATGCTGGGATCTTTCCCGTGCCTGACTTGAGTGGGGACGACCGTTGGTTGGTTGTTCGGTCGGTCGTCGCAGCGGACGACGTGCATTTGGTCTTCCGACCGCCTTCTGGCTTCTCTGTGTTTGTGGCGACTTGTAATTCATCCGTGTTGTTTCACAGTGACTGGTTTCAGTATTGTGAGTTGTTGGTGGAATTGTTTTCCTGGATCCGTGTGTATCTTGCGGTTTTGAAGGAGCAGCTACTTTAATGCTGTTTGCGTACTGGATTTGTTGAGATGTTGTTATCGGACATCAGTTCAGTTGCGGCGCAGCAGCGAACAGGTCCGTGCAGCGCGAGGGCAAGCCGGGGCCGCTGGCAGCGTGCTGCCACTGCCGGGTAGAGGAGGGGGAGCTGCGAGAGCGACGACTCCGTTGCACACTGGACCCTGGACGTTTAAGTTGAGTGAAGAGTTAACTGCTAATGCAACCTCGACTATTCTGAGATCTCGCCTTTGGTCGGCGGGTTGTTGCCCCCCGAGGGCCGCTGAGCCTGGCGGCAACGAGTGAAGTGTTTTGAGGTGGTGAAATACACTCCTGGAAACTGAAATAAGAACACCATGAATTCATTGTCCCAGGAAGGGGAAACTTTATTGACACATTCCTGGGGTCAGATACATCACATGATCACACTGACAGAACCACAGGCACATAGACACAGGCAACAGAGCATGCACAATGTCGGCACTAGTACAGTGTATATCCAACTTTCACAGCAATGCAGGCTGCTATTCTCCCATGGAGACGATCGTAGAGATGCTGGATGTAGTCCTGTGGAACGGCTTGCCATGCCATTTCCACCTGGCGCCTCAGTTGGACCAGCGTTCGTGCTGGACGTGCAGGCCGCGTGAGACGACGCTTCATCCAGTCCCAAACATGCTCAATGGGGGACAGATCCGGAGATCTTGCTGGCCAGGGTAGTTGACTTACACCTTCTAGAGCACGTTGGGTGGCACGGGATACATGCGGACGTGCATTGTCCTGTTGGAACAGCAAGTTCCCTTGCCAGTCTAGGAATGGTAGAACAATGGGTTCGATGGCGGTTTGGATGTACCATGCACTATTCAGTGTCCCCTCGACGATCACCAGTGGTGTACGGCCAGTGTAGGAGATCGCTCCCCACACCATGATGCCGGGTGTTGGCCCTGTGTGCCTCGGTCGTATGCAGTCCTGATTGTGGCGCTCACCTGCACGGCGCCAAACACGCATACGACCATCATTGGCACCAAGGCAGAAGCGACTCTCATCGCTGAAGACGACACATCTCCATTCGTCCCTCCATTCACGCCTGTCGCGACACCACTGGAGGCGGGCTGCACGATGTTGGGGTGTGAGCGGAAGACGGCCTAACGGTGTGTGGGACCGTAGCCCAGCTTCATGGAGACGGTTGCGAATGGTCCTCGCCGATACCCCAGGAGCAACAGTGTCCCTAATTTGCTGGGAAGTGGCGGTGCGGTCCCCTACGGCACTGCGTAGGATCCTACGGTCTTGGCGTGCATCCGTGCGTTGCTGCGGTCCGGTCCCAGGTCGACGGGCACGTGCACCTTCCGCCGACCACTGGCGACAACATCGATGTACTGTGGAGACCTCACGCCCCACGTGTTGAGCAATTCGGCGGTACGTCCACCCGGCCTTCCGCATGCCCACTATACGCCCTCGCTCAAAGTCCGTCAACTGCACATACGGTTCACGTCCACGCTGTCGCGGCATGCTACCAGTGTTAAAGACTGCGATGGAGCTCCGTATGCCACGGCAAACTGGCTGACACTGACGGCGGCGGTGCACAAATGCTGCGCAGCTAGCGCCATTCGACGGCCAACACCGCGGTTCCTGGTGTGTCCGCTGTGCCGTGCGTGTGATCATTGCTTGTACAGCCCTCTCGCAGTGTCCGGAGCAAGTATGGTGGGTCTGACACACCGGTGTCAATGTGTTCTTTTTTCCATTTCCAGGAGTGTATATTGCAGCCGTCTTTCTCTATGTGTTATTCATCATTGAATTTAGTATTATTCTTCTTAGTGAAGTGTAGCCAGCGGTATTTTTCTGCCTTGTGGCCGCTAACGCCCCACTTACGTGCCCTCGGGGTTAGCGTACTTTTCCAGCGGTGTATCATTCCTCGTCGTGTTGATGCTGTCCGACACAGCGTGTAGTTCGACAGCCTCTTGTATTGTACTGTACTTTTTTTTTTTTTTGAAGGGCTACCTTGGTTCTAGTGTTTCTTTCGGCCTTGGTGTCTTCTGCAGACGTAGCGCTGTCTGTCTCTTCACTGTTTCCTAAAAATATTCCATCGTTGTGCCGGTGATCGGACGTTAGGCGCATTAGGTTAGTCGGTCGGTCGGCACTTAAGCTGCCCTTAGTTTAAGTTTCCATCCTATTACGTGAGTACAACTCTTGACTGCCTGTCTCACCTTACCTTATATTTGAGTTACCTTTCGAGGCCCACCCTTGGAAGACTTGCTGAGAACCGCTTGTCCTCATTCCTTAGATTGTGATGTTTGTTTTAAGGATATTTGTAATTTTCTAATTATTGTTGGTGTGGCCTTCAGTCAAACAATAATTTCACTTCTTTCGTGATAATGCCTTCAGCCATTTTACAGTACGTTTTTTTTTATCAAGCTTGTTTTAAAGGCAGGGTATTATTTTTAAAGGTGCTGTTTGGAATTGTATTCCTGACTTCTAATTCAGGCCTTCAACCGTTTGTTATTTGAAATGTTTTGTGACTTTCAGCAGAGTAATAATTTCACTTCTTTTACAATAAGGCCTTCACCACTGTTACAGTTTGTTGAGAAACGAAGTATTTACCTTAATATGTGCTATTTGTAATTATTCTTCTGACTTCTAATTCAGGCCTTTCAGCCGTTTGTTGTTTGAGGTATTCTTGATGGCCTTCGACCCTCAAAATTGTGGATTTTTTCCCCCTTGTGATGAGGCCTTCAGCCGTCAGACAGTCAGTTGTGTTTTTTAAGAGATTGTTTTAAAGTTTTAATGCTTTTAAATGAATTTTACGTATTTGTTGTGTAACCGAGAGTAACTGATTACGGCCCCATCCACAATCATATCCTTATCCTGCCCCATCCTGAGAAACCAGCTCTCAGTTTCTAGGTCTCCCTCTACGATTTTTACCCCACACGCTTCCCTCCAGTAGTAAATTTGTGATCCCTTGATTTCTCAGAATGTATCCTATCCACCGAACCCTACTTCTAGCCAGATTGTTCTGTAAGGTTCTTGTCTCCTCATTTCTTTGCAGTAGCTCCTTATTAGTTAGGTGATCTATTAATGTAATCTTCAACATTGCTCTGTGGCACCACATTGAAAAATATTCTATGCCCTTCTTGTCTAAACTATTTATTGTTCATGCTTCACTTCCATACATTGCTCTACTCCAGGCAAATTCTTCCAGAAAGATTTACTAACACTTAAACCTATATTCGATGTTTCTCTTCATCAAAAATGCTTTTCTTGTTGTCAGTCTACCGTTTATGCACACTCTACTTCCGCCATCATCAGTTATTTTGCTGCCAAAATAGCAAAACTCGTCTGTCTCTTTAAGTGTCTCGTTATATATTCTGATCCCCTTACCATCACCTGATTTAATTCGACTTCATTCCATTATCCTTGTTCTGCTTTTGTTGAAGTTTATCTTATATTCTCCTTTCAAGACAATGACCATTCCGTTCAATTGCTCCACTAAGTCCTCTGGTGTCTCTGGCAGAATTACGATGTCCTCGGAAAACCTCAAGGTTTTTAGTTCTTGTTTCTGAACTTCAATTCCTATTCCAAATTTTCCATTGGTTTCCTCGTTCGATGTACATATTGAATAACATCGGCGACAGGCTATAACCCTGTCACACTCTCTACTCAGCAACTGCTTTCCTTTTATGTCCCTCGAAACTTGTAACTGCCATCTGGTTTCTGTACAAACCGTGAATACCCTTTCGTTCCGTATATTTTACCCCTGCCGCCTTTCCAATTTGGTAGAGAGTATTCCAGGTAACATTGTCAAAAGCTTTCTGTATGTCTACAAATGCTATAAACGTAGGTTTGCCTTTCCTTAACCTATCTTCTATGAGAAGTTGTAGTGTCAGTATTGCCTCGCGTATTGCTACATTTCATTGGAATCCAAATGAACTTCCCCGAGGTCGGCTTCTACAGCTTTTCCACTCTTCTGTAACGAATTCGTGTTAGTTCTTTTCAAACGTGATTTTTAACTGATAGTCGAATAATTTTCACTCCTGTCAGCACCTACTTTCTTTGGAATCAGGATTATTATATTCCCCTTGAATTCTGTGCCTGTTCCATAAATCTGGCTCACCAAATGGAAGAGTTTTGTCGTGGCTGACTCTCCCAAGGCTAGCGGAGTGTTGTCTACTCCTGGGACCTTCTTTCGACTTAGGTCTTCCAATGCTCTGTCCAGTATCTCCCATATCATCTTCATCTACGTCCTCTTCCTTTTCCATAATATTGCCCTCAAGTACATCTCCCTTCTATAGACGCTCTACATACTCCTTTGAACTTCCTGGTTTCCCTTTTTTGTTTATTACTGGTTTTCCATCTGAGTTCTTGATATTCATACTGATAGTTCTCTTTTCTCCAAAGTTCTCTTTAATTTTCCTGTAGGCGGCATTTTTTTCTCCTAGTGATATGTACGTATAAATACTTACATTTGTCCTCTAACCATTCCTGCTTAGCCATTTTGCACTTAAAGTCAGTCTCATGTTTCAGACGTTTCTGTTCCCTTTCGCCTGCTTCTTTTAGTGAATTTTTATATTTTCTCCGTTCAACAATTAAATTCAATATCTTTTGTGTGCTACCTTTAGATTTCTACTAGTCTTCGTTTTTGTATCTGTTTGAACCTCTGCTGCCTTCACTATTTCATCTCTAAAAGCTACCCATTAATCTTCTACTGCATTTCTTTCCCCTGTTCTTGTCAATCGTTCCCTAACGTTCGGTCTGAAACAGGTTATAAGGTCCCATCTTATTAAATTCATACCTTTTTGCAGTTACTTCAGTTTTAATCCACAGTTCATAACCAATAAATTGTGGTCAGAGTCCACATCAGCCGCTGGAAATGCCTTATAATTTAAAATCTGGTTGCAGAACCTCTGTCTTACCATTATATAATCTATCTGAAACCTTGTGATGGCTTCAGGTCTCTTCCAAGTATACAACCTCCATGATTCTTAAACCAAGTCTATCTACGATTAAATTATGCTCTGTGCAAAATTCTACCAGGCCGCTTCCTTTTTCATTCCTTTGCCCCTGTCCATATTCATCTACTATTTTTTATCTTCCTTTTCCTATTATCGAATTCCAATCCTCCGCGACTGTTAAATTTTCGTATCCCTTAACTACCTGAGTAATTTCTTTTATCTCTTCTTCAAACTCTTCATCATCTCTTGAGCTAGTCGGCATATAAAACTATACTACTGTGGTGGGTGTGGACTTCTTTCCTATCATGCCTACAATAATGCGTTCACTATGCTGTTGCAACCGAATTTCACTAATTCTCACTATATCTAGCTTTAATCAATCCATTTCCGTTTTTAAATTTCCTGACTTTCCCGATTAACGGATCTGACATTCCACACTCCGATCCATAGAACGCCAGCTTTGTTTCTCCCGATAACTTCTTCCTGAATAGTCCCAGCACTGAGAACCGAATGGGGGACTATCTTACCTCCGGGATATTTTACTCAAGAGGATGCCATCATCATTTAAACATCTAGTTGAAATGAAAACCGTCGGGAGGAATTACGGCTGTAGTCTCCCCTTGCTTTCGGCCTTCCACAGTACCAGCGCAGTAAGGCCGTTTTGGTTGAAGTTACACGGCCAGATCAGGGTCTCAGTCTCTCAGTCTCTCCAGACCGTTTCCCCTGGAACTACTGAAAATGCTGCTGCCCGTCTTCATGAACCACACGTTTGTATGACCTCCTAACAGATACCACTCTATTGTGGTTGCACCTACGGTACTGGTATCTGTATCGCTGAGACACGCAAGCATCCCCAATAACAGTAAGGTCCATGGTACATGGGGGCTGGGGCAGAAATTCTTATTTTTAAATGCAATTGTAATTAAAACACCAATTCTTATCGTTTTTTGGTTAGATGTCTTATAAACATTGAACTGTTTGTGCTTCTAGCACACCCTCCTTCATATTGTAATAAGTGCTGATCCTAGGTTAATAAATCGATTCACTAATAACTACACTCATGCTCATAAATTAAGGATATTGCAGAATGTGGTGCTACACAACATGGCGCTACACCATACTGGCGCTAATAGCATAGGCACGTAGGGAACACAAACGACACAGATCTGTAAGTGCACGGCATTGGTGGTAAGTTCAGAAAACCTTCCCGAAACACATGTGCTACAAAACGCCAATGTTTCCTGCGCATGTACCCCGACATCGATATGGGGTATGACCACCATGCAAAGTACACAGGCCGCACAACGGGTTGGCATACTCTGGATCAGGTGGTCGAGCAGCTGCTGCGGTATAGCCTCCTATTCTTGCACCAGTGCCTGTCGGAGCTCCTGAAGTGTCACAGGCGTTTGAAGACGTGCAGCGATACGTCGACCGAGAGCATCCCAGACGTGCTCGATGGGGTTTAGGTCTGGAGAACAGGCAAGCCACTCCATTCGCCTCATATCTTCTGTTTCAAGGTACTCCTCCACGATGGCAGCTCGGCGGGGCCGTCCGTTATCATCCATCAGGAGGAAGGTGGGACCCACTGCACCCCTGAAAAGGCGGACATACTGGTGCAAAACGACGTCCCGATACACCTGACCTGTTACAGTTCCTCTGTCAAAGACTTGCACCAATCATAATCCCACCCCACACCATCCAACCACGACCTCCATACAGGTCCCTTTCAAGGAAATTAAGAGGTTGGTATCTGCTTCCTGGTTCACGCCAGATGCAAAACCCGACGAGAATCACTGTCCAAACTATACCTGGACTCGTCCGTGAACGTAACCTGGGACCATTGTTCCAATGACCATGAACTATGTTCTTGACACCAGGCTTTACGGGCTCTCCTGTGAAAAGTGGTCACTGGAATACACCTTGCAGGTCTCCGGGCGAATAAACCATGTCTTTTCGGTCGTCTGTAGACTGTCTGTCTGAAGACAACTGTTCCAGTGGCTGCAGTAAGGTCCCAAGCTTGGCTTCCCGCAGTACTCTGTGGCCGTCTGCAGGCACTGATGGTGAGACATCGAGCTTCTTGTAGTGTTGTACACTGTGGATGTTCCGTAGTGTAGCGCCTGGACACGTTTCCTGTCTGCCATAATATTGAGATCACACTTTGTGGCACACGGAGGACCCGTGCTACGACCTGCTGTGTTTGACCAGCCTGCAGTCGCCCTACTATTCTACCACTCATAACGTCGTCAGTATTTGTTCTTTGAGCTATTTTCAACACACAGTCACCATTAGCAAGTCTGAAAACGTCTCCACAGTTACTCTCTGCATCGTACTCTGACATGCACCAACACACCTCTGCGTATGTGGACTGCTGTCAACGCCACTGTGCGACGACCACATATCAAATGCATGGTAATACCCGAGGTGATTTAAACCCGCAAACCGCCCACCAGAGCGTTGTTTCACCATGTATCAGAATTATCCTTAATTTATGAGCATGAGTGTACATACCGCTTCTTTTATCAGCGTAATTACGGAGAACGAGCTAGCTCGACACCCTTAGACATACATTTAAGATTATATAATATTTAAGAAGAAAAATGCAGTATTCGTTGTCTGTCTCGATGATGGATACTGTACAATGCCATTTTCGCCCACATGGTTTATTGGGAGTCGTAAAATTTTACGTGTAAACACTTGTGGTGGGATGAATGGTATAATTGTAAATATGTTCATGACTGTAGTAGGCAGTGCTATACGCTGTAGTGGAGTGTGTTTATTGGCATGATGTTGTCGTGTTTGCCGGCCGTTGTGGCCGTGTGGTTCTAGGCGCTTCAGTCCGGAACCGCGAGACTGCTACGGTCGCAGGTTCGAATCCTGCCCCGGGCATGGATGTGTGTGATGTCCTTACGTTAGTTACATTTAAGTAGTTCTAAGTTCTAGGAGACTGATGACCTCAGAAGTTAAGTCCCATAGTGCTCAGAGCCATTTGAACTATTTTTTTTTTGTTCTCGTGTTTACTGCACCTGTCTTCCTAGCCTCTTTTTTATAGGCTCTACTGCAGTCTATTGATTGACATGATGTTCTTGTGTTTATTGTACTAATCTTCCTACCCTAATTTCTTGTTATTAAAGTGTGTACCATGTCTGCCGTTAGCCAGACCTACAGTTTAGCATCCAACTACCTGCGGTCCATTGCGGCTGTCCTGCAGCCACCTGGTAATCGCCTGCCGGTGAAACCCAGTCGCTCGCTCGAGCAAATCTTCTCATAGTTCCTCCCCATACCTACTTAGCGGAAATCACTTCCAAGCTTTTACCTTACTCAAACTCAAAACCCACTTACTCGCAACTCTCTGTTATGTTTCACTGCAGTCTCAGGATTCCCCCAAAACTCGTTAAGTTACAGTCTTTTATTGTATGCGCTCCCTCGACTACTCAACTAACGTTATATAATTCCTATGTTCCGTACCACCAAGAGTTTTTCCCTAGACTCGTAACACATTTTACAACCACTAGGAGCCTGTAGCAGGGTTTTCGAAACACCTTGTACTTACTTAGCCTACCAGGGTTCTTTGGAAACATTGCATGCGCAAAGTTAGAAACAGATCGTTTGCGGATGGAATATCACACTAAACTGAGGAATAAGGAATTTCCAGGGACCAACAAAATGCGGGCATAAAATCAAATGAGAAATTGTTTGCTGTGTCTTAATCGCCGCACTAGTTTTTGATGGCTTAATTATGTAACTTTTGGTTCCTTGCGAAAGCTCCTCAGCTATACGCCAAAGCCACTGACCCTTATTCCTGCCTCTGGTATATAATCGGCCTCCTGGCTCGCTGGCTCGACACGCTATAGCGTACAGCGTACTGGAGGCTGAAAGGGGTTATTTTTGGGGCAGAGTGGAGGGTGTGAAAGTAAAAGCTGAGAACGCTCTCTTGACACATTTATGTGCGACTGCCCTAGTGTTCTAAAATCCCGTGTTTCACAGTCTAAATACAACTCGTTATTAATGACCAAACATGGAAGAGCTCTGTAAAAACTTCTTGTCCACAAAAGCATTTTAAAACGGCGAATCTAATTTTAGTGGCCATCTATTACTTACCTATTAAGAATCACAGGAAAAGATGCTTGCCACACATTTGTCGGGAAATGTAGCTTCACCATTTACATCTGTCATAAACGTGTCTGTGAAAGAAACATTATTTACTGGGAGTTACCATCCTTCGGAGTATTCCCAATGAAACATTCACTCTCCAGCTGCCGGCCGCGGTGGCCGTGCGGTTCTAGCGCTGCAGTCCGGAACCGCGAGGCTGCTACGGGTGCAGGTTCGAATCCTGCCTCGGGCATGGGTGTGTGTGATGTCCTTACGTTAGTTAGGTTTATGTAGTTCTAAGTTCTAGGGGACTTATGACCTAAGATGTGGAGTCCCATAGTGCTCAGAGCCATTTGAACCATTTGAACTCTCCAGCTGAGAGTGTGCTGTTCTCAAACTTCCTGGTAAATTAAAAGATTGTGTCGCACAAGAACTCGAACCAACGAATTTCTTTTTCGAGGGGAATCTTATCAGTTGAGCATTGCTCCAAGAAGTTCCCGAGTTCGGAGGAAGAAGAAAGGGAGAGCTGAATTTAGCGCCTCGGAGGTCATTAGAATTGGATCCAGGTTCGTGTAGCGATCCTGCAAACAATTTCAACCGGTCAAGAAGTGCAAAAATCATACACAAAAGAAAATTGAGAAAATGAGAAGAAAAAATATTAAAAACGATCAGTGGTTTTGTGAAATGATTTGTCTGAAAGTAAGAAATAACAAAGCTCAGAGAAACAGTTGCCGCACCTTTAAATGATCCTCCAAATCATGTACACTACTGTGATACTGATACGTTAGTGACTTAAGGAGACCGGAGAGTGAAATTCTACTAGTCAAATATCCAGAAATTCCACCACCTTCCTCTCGGTCTTCCACGGTGTCTTTTTTTCCCCTTTTGGTTTGAAGTTCTTTAACTGACGTAGTGGTCTCTCTGAGTCCATTCGCTGAATCCGTTCATTCCGTTTCTTTTTGTTTTCATCACAATCCCAATTTTCAAATCCTTTCGAACATCTTCCTTCCTATTTTATCTTGTCTTTTGCATGCCTTGACTTCTCTGAGAAATTTCATTTCTACCCCTTCTATTTGTTTATCTTGTCTTCTGTTCCATACCTGTGATCCACTTGCATATAAAAGAGTTGGCAATACGACTATTTTATAAAATTCCAGCCTTGTTTATTTTCGTGTTTTATGGTTTAAAGATATATTAATTGCAGCATAGATCAACTGTACAACTAAATCTGCATAGCTCTTTTTTATTCATACGATATTTTACGTCCAAGCTAAAATATTTTACCTGTTCTATATTGTCTTCAACTGTTGTCTTAGTTCTCACTGAATATTCCACACAAAAATCCATTGACTTGGATTGGGCAGAAGATAGTTTCGTGTTATATATTATGTGCTGCCTGCGATATGTAAGCTATAAGAGAATCTGAGACCAAAGAGCAATGTTGACTGCAGTTCGAACTGTGTAGCAGTAGCAGTAAGTTGTTGCTAGCGAGCAGTCGCCTGTCTGCGCTAGTCAGTCCTGTCTGGTGTATCATGTTGGCTGGGCCGGCCGCGGTGCAGCGATGCCGGAGCCTGAGTATTATTGTATAAGGTAAAAAGCAGCCTCGCGCATATCTAGTAATGTTATGTAAAGTCCCATGTAAATCTTTTAAAAATGTCCTAATAATAATCTTCGTGATATAAAGTAATTCCTAAAAAACAATCATTTCAATTTAAAGAATTTACTAATTTCTTCAATCCATGATCATTCCTATTGTTACAAAAGAAAAATCAGTTACTTCCTTTCATAAATGACAAATCTATCGGCCAGCATTGCACAGAGTTGTCCCGGAAAAATTTTATATAAGAGCAGATATATTCGCCGTTTTTATTAAGGTAAGAATTTTTCCTTTTTTTATTCAGAATGATCTTACAGGGCCATGACGCAGCGCTGTCGTCCAAATTCTACCAGGCTACTTAATTTATTTTTTATTACGAGGTTTAGGAATTTTTCTGTTTCGAGCTTACATTACATGGAAAACAAATTTTGTATGGAGGTTAAATGTGAATGAATTTCTGTAGGGAGGTTATAAATGGGAACCAATTTTGTTCTGAGGTTACACAATAAATAGAATCATATTCATATTTATTATTTTATAACTTTTTTTTTACTTTATATCACGAAGATTATTATTACACCAGACAGGATTGACTAGCGCAGACAAGCGACTGCTCGCTAGCAATAACTTACTGCTACTGCTACACAGTTAGTACTGCAGTCAACACTGCTCTCTGGTCTCAGATTCTCTTATAGCTTACATATCGCAGGCAGCACATACCTCTTACAATATCTTAGACATCTCATTTAATTCATGTATTCCTTTTTTAAAATTGTCTTATCTTGAAAAAATCGAACTGAGGTCGTCAGCATATAGCGGAGATTTTTACCTTTAGGAGTGTTTATCCACAAATTCCATCTGCGAACTGCATTGTCACTGTCAATAGTAAACAGCGTAGGGTATAAATTACATCCCCGTATCATCCCGTTGTATAAGTACTGTATATACACTGATGGAAAAAAATCGCAATACCTAAAAACCGTTAATGTAGAGTAATGAAATTTGCTCGATTGGAGATCGATCTGGTGATCGAGCAGGCCAAGGTAACATGTAGACAATCGGTAGAGCATGTTGAGTTACAAGAGCGGTATGTGGGTCAGCGTTACCCCGTTGGAAAACATCCTCTGCAATTACGTACACGAATGGCAGCACGACAGGTCTAATCACCAGACTGGCATACAAATTTGCAGTCAGGATGTGTGTGTGATAACTAGAAAAGAGATTTTTCTATCGTGCGAAGTCGCACCCCAGACCATAATTCCAGATGAAGGTCCAGTGTGTATAGCATGCAGCCAGGTCGGTTACTCAAAGTAACCTGTCTGTAAAAGTTTTTCGTGTCACTATGGTGCGAACTGCAATTCAAATATCTGTGCAGTATGATGCGCCAGAGGCATACACCGAACACTAAGGTCTTCCCTCTCGTTAGTGCCATGTGGCCACCCTGAGCCAGATCATCTTGCGTCCGCACATTCTTGTGACCACTACTGCCAGCAATCACGTACAGTGGCCATAGTTCTGCCAAGTCTTTTGGCAATATCGCAGAAAGTAGGTCGGCTTCTCGTAGCCCTATTACATGACATCGTTCAAACTCAGTGAGGTGTTGATAATGGCGACTTTGTCCCCTAAACAAGTCATCAACGTCCAATCTCAAAAGGTGACTAATGCTAATAACCATTACTGCGTTATTTGAAGCAAATCTGATTAATTTCCTCATAGTGGCATTACCGAAGCCACTGTTATGCGACGGGCGTGATATTTTAATACGCATCATCCTTCAGATGTAGAAACATGCCTACCAACTTTCGTTTACGTGGCACATCTGATTCTTCGTGCTGAGATCTTTTCCCGACAGTATATATGCCTTCTACATCCACGATTATTGAAGGTTCTTTGCATAAACTTTTGTTAGCTGATATAAGCTGTAAAGTGTAAAATCTGTGATCTATTATTCTCCATAACTTTTCTCTAACCTAGTTATCAAGTGCTCTCTAAAAATCAATAAGAGCATTATGTGTTTCATTGTTAAACTTTTGAGTAAGCAGTCATAAAATAAAAACTGAGCTAGTCGCTGAACGGCCCTTTCTACGTCCGAGCTGTTCCTGCAGAAACAAATAATTTTCTAATGTTTTTAGTCTTGTGATTAAAATAGTTAAATATAGTTTCTACCCTGTGTCAAGAAATCATATCCGTCTGCAGTTTTGACTCACATTTTTCTCCTTTCTTATCTGTCGATGTGACTTTCGTTTTCTCCCAGTTACGTGGTACTTCTTTTAGCGTCCAGCAAATATTAGTGTGCTGTAATGTCAACTCTTGGTGTTCTCGTAGTGACATCCCTTCTCATTTAATTAGCTGAGAATTAGTCCCAATTAAACTTTTCGTACTCTTCAAAAGTCTAAGATTCTAAATTCAAAATTTAACTTCAAGTTAAGTGGTACATGATTTGGAACACCATTCAGTGGCATGTCTAATGTTTCGCTAAACTAACATTTAAAAAACTTTTTTCCAATTTTTTTACGGAAAGCATAAAATGCAATATATTTAATATCAATCGATGTTAAATTGTTGTTATTCGTACGTAGATCAAAAGAAACCAGAGGTTTCAGTCTCTGCTGCGATATGACATTCTTTGAAACTTCATTTAAACACCAAGCGACATTTGTTAGTAAAATAATTCAATTTACACTGATTATTTTCTAACAATTAAACATTTTTTTTGCACAACTAGACCGTATGCTGCTCAGTTTGATACCAATTTTATCCATTAACTCCACCACTCCGTTTGTCCATGAAAATTCGAACCACAGTTCGGTGAATATTTACCTCAAATCAGTAATTATGATTTTGATGATTATCATGATTACTTTCAACCAATTATACCCTATTTGTCCATTCCTCATTCACATTCTGGCTATGAAATTTCGCACTTAAGTCCATTGCGTAATTTCTAAGGGGTCTATTTCTCGTTGTGCTCAATAAATTAACCTCGTAGAGCGACATGAAATGGATAATAGCAGAGTAATTGATCTGTATATTCCGTAACACGAAAATCTACACCGCTCACATAAATGGGAAGACGTCTGCACGGATGCTGGTACATGATCTTGCCGATACAGGTGTGAGCCGATGCTGGTATCAGCGGTTGTATCACCATTATTACCCATTCAGAATAGTCTACATGCTGCTAAGTAGGTTTGAATGCGCAGCGACGTAGAGATGACACACGCGTCGCTGAAATTTTCAAGAGGTAAAAAAGGCAACACAGCAATCTTCCCGGCTTTCTATACGACTGCATGTACCTGCAGCATTCGTCTGCTGCCTTACGTCTTGGTGATTGCTGTTTAGTTTATTCTAAGGAAAAGAACTTACCTAATTAGGGAAAACTGCCACAAAGGCGTTATCAACACTGTTCTACGCTGCTCCGTCCGGCGGACTCTTCGCTTCATTGTCTGACTCCCCTTTGTTTATTACATACGTCACAAACTTTGTGCGGTGTAAAATTAATGAATCTGTCACCTTTTCTCATAAATATATCTGTAGGTACACAATACAACGCTTATTATATTGTGCAGTGTATAACGTTAGCCTGATCCAGCATCATAGTTAATTCACCTACATCTGATATACAAACTATGTGACTAACTTACACCGAAGAGCCAAAGAAACTGATACACCTGCTTAACATAGTTCAGGGCCCCCACGAGCACGCAGAAGTGCCACAACACGATGTGTTATGGACGACTAATATCTGAAGTAGTACTGGAGGGAACTGACACCATGTATCCTTCAGGGCTCTCCATAAATCCGTAAGAGTACGAGGGGGCGGAGATCTCTTCTGAACAGCACGTTGCAAAGCATTCTAAATATGCTGAGTAATGATCGCGTCGTGGAGAGAGGGGGGGGGGGGGGAGGAGGGGCAGTTGCTGCCCATCGGTAGTGTTTAAATTGAGAAGAGTGCTCCTGAAGCCACTCTGTAACAATTTCGGACGTTTGGGATGTCGCATTTTCCTGCTGGAATTGCCGAAGTCCGTCAGAATGAACAATGGACATGAATGGATGCAGGTGATGAGACAGGATGCTTACGTACGTGTTACCTGGCAGAGTCGCATCTACACGTATCAGGGTCCCGTATCACTCCAACTGCACGTGCCCCACACCATTACAGAGCCTCCATCAGCTTGAACAGTCCCCTGCTGTCACGTAAGGTACATGGATTAATGAGGTTGTCCTCATACGCTAGATGCCCATCAGCTCGATACAATATGAAACGAGACTCGCCCGACCAGGTAATATGTTTCCAGTCATCAACAGTCCAATGTCGGTGTTGACGGGTCCAGGCGGAGCGGAAAGCTTTATGTCGTGCAATCATCAAGGGTACTCAGTGGGCCTTCAGCTCCGACATCCCATACCGATGATGTTTCGTTGAATGATTCGCACGCTGACACTTGTCGATGACCCAGCATTGAAATCTGCAGCAATTTGCGGAAGGGTTGCAATTCTGCCACGTTGAACGATTCTCTTTAGTCGTCGTTTGTCCCATACTTATAGGATCTCTTTTCCGGCCGCAGCGATGCCGGAAAATTGATGTTTTACCGGATTCCTGATATTCAAGGTACACTCGTGAAACGGTCGTACTGGAAAATCGCCACTTCATGCGCTACCTCGGAGATACCATGCCACCGCTCATGGACCGACTGTAATAACGCTTTCACACTGATTGAAATCTTGATAACCTGTCATTGTAACAGCAGTAACCGATCTAACATCTGCTTCAGACAGCTGTCTTATGTAGGCGTTGCCGACCACAACGCCGTAATCTGCCTGCTTACATATCTCTGTATTTGAACATGCATGCCTAAACCAGTTTCTTTAGCGCTGCAGTGTTTAACAATAAGTACAGGCCGACAGCTTGTTAGATGACTTTATTCCGGAGAAAAACTCACGCATTAAACTGTAGTTCAACGTAGTATGAAGACTGTGCAGTATTAAAATGTGTTCATCATATTCCATGTTCTAAGTATACGGAATGAAAATTACGAGATCCGACTTCAGCAGTTCGTAATCTTTCCATCGTAACTCCAATGTAAATTTCAGCGATGGAGTTAAACTAGTTTATATTAAATTACAAGAGACGTTCATTAAGTGGTGCAACATTTTTTTCTCGACCACTTTCGGTAGAAGAAACTAGGAATTTGTTTTGGAACAGCGTGTAATATTCCCACGGCGCTATATGTACCCTCCGAAATGACGTATATAAGAGAGGCGCGATCGAAATGCGAAACTCGTGAAATGGTCGTACTCGAAAGTATCTACTTCGTAGCAACCTCGGAAATGCTGCGTCCCACCACCCATGCGCTGTTTACATATTACAGCTATCAAATTGACGGCTTTCGGAATACAGATTCAGATTCGTGAATTAATTTGTTTAAACAGAACACCTTAGAGCATTGCTCTTATTTATAGCCACAACGAAGAATTCCATCTGCGGGAAGCAGTATGTGGATGATAGGAAGGTAACTGGTGCAGCAAGACGTTGGCTCCGAGGTCGACCAGGAGAATGTTGATGTTGTTGAAAAATAGGGTATTGTAGCCAAAAGTATGGGGAATAAGGAATAAAGTGCTGAATTGGAATCCAAGTGAAAAAATCGTGTTGCTTTGCTTACAGTAATCGCCCTTCGCCCTTCGTATTACATGGATGCCAGCAGAAGACCTGCGTATACGGATGTGGGGCTTGTGGATACGGTGCAGACGCAGATAACATTTTTCTTATCGGAGCTAAACCTTACGAAAGGAGGAAAAACTTAATTTGCACAGAAAATGATTGCTTTACTCTACCCCGAAGTAGTCTGTAGTGCTCGCCGCGTCTGTTAATTCATGGTTGCCTATACTGTGCCAAATGTGGAGCATGTCTTTGTTTGGATACAAATATTATCAACGCGAGGTTCTTAAGATGGCGAATGGTGAGCCCTAAAACACTGCATCTATGTGGCGAAGCCAGGAGAGAGACACTCGTTCTGTTACTCGCTCAGCTCAACAGGCGTGGCCCATCAGCACAGCTGAACCAACAAGGTGATTAGTTTACGTCACAAACCAAAGCTTGCGCACATCGCAACTTCTTTACCTATGCACAGCTACGCCTATGAAGCGGCGCTGGCACCTGCGTCACCAGGCCACGTAATGTAGGACAGCATCGGTAAATTCCACCAGACTGTAAATTTATTCGCCCCCCTTCAAACCACAGCCGAGCTAAAACCACATGTGTCACACGTGGGCAGTGCTCTAGTGACACAAAAGGTTTCTGTTGCGCTGAGATCTGGGCTCCAGAGACTACTGTGCCACCGGCCGGTGGAATATTGTGTGTCATAGAGAACAGGAATATTGCCTACCTGCATACACCGCGAGGCTGCTACAGATGTCTACAAGGAATCCCTTCCCTCCCTACCGAGCCCCGACATATGCTAATAGGATATGCGCTGTAAACACTAAACAGCTATAAGCATGTACGTATTGAGCTGCTTCCTGCATATTGCGATTTCCCCGTTGTATTTAGGTGCACCATAAAGTCCCTCAGGATGCCTGCGAACATGAAATAAACTGGAGGGGATTTACGTCTTTGCTCGTAAGGTCTATAAAACAGAGAGTGGAGTTCGTTTAAAGCATCTTGAGCGCTAGTCATCTTAAAGTCAGTCTGTACGCCAAAGATTTAGTGCACAGTTAATAGTAACTTGTGGTTAAAAAAATGTATGTATTAAACTGCATGACGAAAATAATTCCAGAAATTACTTTTCCCTAAACTCTATTAGATCATTGAGTAACTGATCTACTCTTCTTTTCATATCGTTGTAGGTTTCCGTTTCATCCCAGATTAACGCGCCCTTAGTGGCAATATGTAAATATAAAGATTCTGTGTGTTTTATAGTACGCTTATTTTGCACAAGGTGCTTAGGAAGGTAGATTTCTCTTTAACTGTCCCTACAGTATGCTCTTTCAGCCCAGTGTAAATGTTCCACCCGCTTTGCCCGCTAATAAAAGCAATTACACCCGTTGTAGTGCTACAACGATGAAAATTAATATTACGACGATGCCAAACCTTATTTTCATGATTTAAAGAAGTATTCATGATATTAAAAATGTAATTATAATTTTATTATTTTCATTTTTGTGTTCAGTGTAACAAAGACTTTCTAGTGCACGGAATAAATTAGCATTGTTTGTACTACGAAACTATATATGATTGTTAAGGGTTAAGCATGTAATAATTCGATGTAAGACATTTTGTTGAGTCTGAATTTTGTTCTCGTACTGGTCGGTAGAGAAGGAAAAGTTCCTTAATCGATGTGAAGGTATAAAGGCCGTAAAAAGGAGAGAGAGAGAGAAGGTAAATACAAGTTATTCGAAACAAATATCTCTAAAGTGTAACGTCTTGTGATTTCCTATAACTAAAAATTGCAAGGTCTAATCTGAGCCTGTCCTGAAAAACAGCGAAGAACATTTATGTTATCACATATTTTCTTCGTTTGATCACGGTTGTGATTCGCATGTTTCTTTTTGTTACGCGACGTGTTATGAATATTTTCATTATACGCGCAAAAGTCCACACAGCTTTAATCGAACCTGCATCTTTCGGAAACGATAACTTTTAGTCAGTACAATTACGCGAATACTGACTACATCGCAACAGTGATCGCAAAAGTGTTTCCTGGACCAAATAATTCTTACAAAATGTGTATTCTTCAAAGCGAGCAGCATTGCACTATCGCTGACTCGCAACAATCGAAAGAGTAAAAACTGTGCTTAAATAAAATTGCCACCTTTTAATAATTATTATTATCCCATTAAATAAATAGCAATTTAGTGGCTATCCAGTCAATAAACAGAGAGGGCAATTCACCGTCATAGAAATTTTGTAAATGGCAAAATTTAAAACTATTTCTATGGAATCGACGTTATGTGAACACACGTAATATTAGCCACTTTCTTAGGAAATATTTTTCAGAGATTTTTCTCGTATAGCTCATGCTTATGAACCTTAATTTACGTTTTACATTTAAATCGAGGTTAAACTTGATTTGATTCTTTACTGTAAGTATTCAATTTTCTTAATCCTATAGCCATTGGCCTTTGCCAGCTGCCTTAAAATTATCACCTCATTCATTTTCTCCTTGTTAGTAAGAGGAAAATTCAGCATAGACAAATACAGTTATCTGTTTCTGCGTATAATTCCAACTTGCACGAATAATTGCAGCTGTGGTATTTTCTTTCTTTTACTTACCGAAACTATGAATATTGTGTCCCATCATTACGTGTAATTCTAAAATGTTTGTTGCTACCCCTTCTCCCCCACCCCTTTCATGTGCGTATTCAGTAGTGAAATTTAGTTGGTTGGTTGGTTGGTTGGTTTGGGGAAGGAGACCAGACAGCGTGGTCATCGGTCTCATCGGATTAGGGAAGGATGGAGAAGGAACTCGGCCGTGCCCTTTCAGAGGAACCATCCCGGCATTTGCCTGGAGTGATTTAGGGAAATCACGGAAAACCTAAATCAGGATGGCCGGACGCGGGATTGAACCGTCATCCTCCCGAATGCGAGTCCAGTGTCTAACCACTGCGCCACCCCGCTCGGTGAAATTTAGTTCAGGACGCATATGTTGAAATTAGCTACAATAGGTTCGATTCTCCACGATCACTTAAAAATAGCCTTATCGTGTCTTCGGTATACCTTTCATAATAAATAAGCTTTCTTTTCATCTGGGGAATAATTTTAAAAATTTGCACTCCCTCGATATCCCAAAAATGTTGGGCAACGGCTCCAAGTAGAGGACTTTCGATGGAAAACCCTTCCCTTTGATTGTATATCGCCTAAAACTTGACGTAACTGACGCGTCATGGTGATAAGCTACATAACTTTGTCGGTTCCCAGCTTCTTATAGTTTATCAAGTCTGCCTTTAAAACGTCGATCGTCTCGTTAGTGGGAACATTCATGTATTGGATCTTTACGTCCAATAAGACTAAAGCAGTACCTTCGGATACTCCAATACTCTGTACTGAAGGCACAATTTCGTAGAGTGAGTCTTTGAGAATTACATTCATGTTTTTATACAAACTATAACAACGTCACCGTGTAGTGTCACGACAGATCGTATTAGTATATTCTTTCTTGCAGCTTTAACCGAGCGTTCTGCGATTCCGTCTGTGGATACAAGATTTCTAATCTGCCTTTTTCATTGCTTGCTCATACGAAACTGCTGTTATCGATCGTATGTCTGTCCTCCATTTGAAATTTCCTCGTGTAATCCTTTCTCACTAGGAATCATTATTGTTGGTAGAAAATTGTAGTTTTATTACTTATACAATCCTCCTTGTATATAAGAACTAAGATGTTTATTTTAAGTTCGAATAAACAGTGTACCTGGCATCCAATTTCGCGTTAACTATTTTGACAACTCGCTCTCTCAGTTGCTTGTAATGTTGCATCTGGCTAATCCTGTCTCGTTTTTTCCGGCTGTGTGTACCCCTAATCTGTATTGTTCTACTTCGTCAAACTTGATAATTTTCGTGGCTAACCTAACTTCAGCTACCTGGATACAGGTAGCCTCTTTATTGAGCTGTGAATCTAAATTGTACTTTGAACCAGGTTGTTAAAAATTCAGTATGGATGGGGCTCATAATTGCTTGTATGTACTAGTATCCTAAGTTTCCTTTGCTGTCGCCCCTCTAATTATATTTCAAAGGCATTAAACATTTTATGGTGATTGCGTATTGGAGTGTAGTCAAATTAAAGTTTAGTTCAATATGTAGGAAACATAACGATTGATTTGTTAGGCTGAAAAATGAACTTTCATTAATTTTTTCACCTTTCCAGCAATCACCCTGTAACCTTCTGATGGCTCTTAGGAACCTAAATCAGTAGGCCGACAAATGCGCATTGCGAACTCAACTGATAAATTTGTTTGTGGCCGCTTTAATCGTTAGCATTTCAAGTAGATAATATTTCACATCTAGCCCATTGTTATTTAAATATCTTCAACATTTCGCGGCCCTGTCAGCAAATGTATAAATATTAATTTTAATTATAATAATCAACAGCCGCAGATGCATCGCTTACCTAGAATTTACCTAGGTTTTAGTCGTGATAACCCATCCATCTTCAGAATAGCAGTAACTACCGTTTGTCCATAGTGGACATCGTCAAGCCAAAACTATAAATCCATAAATTATCGTCAAAAACTTATCTGGAACTGCCTCGGCCCCACTTAGCGACCGCGATGCGGCAGCCACAAGTGCTGAACTGGAACTGTCAGTCCACTATGGACAAACGGTAGTTACTGTTATTATGAAGAAGGATGGGTTATCCCGACTGAAACATACGTAAATTCTAGGCAAACGGTGCTACTGAGACTGTTGATTATTAAAATTAAAATTAATTACACATTGTTATTCACTGACAATGCTATCATTTTCGGAGGATCAGTCCTCCATCTTCACAAGCCTGTGAAACGTAGCTACATGACTAAAACATTCCAACCATAGATTAACTGCAGTGCATAAGGTTAAAAATTAATATATATATTGACAATACGGTCAAAAACCCATAAAAATTTTATTAAATGTGACAATGGCCGCGGAAGGGTAAGTTCATAATTAAAATTAATGTGTCCTGCATACACGCTGTTTCATTACTTAAGAGCTCATTTTAGTGAAAAATATAGTATCTAGATTACATGGGATAATCTTAGTAAAATATTAAAATTTGTCTCAAAAGTATGAAATTCATTATGTGATCACACGTTGTACAATGTGTTCCAAAAGTGTGCTCTTCCTTGTTCAAGTAAAACATACAAGGTTCCTTAAGGAAAGAACACTGTAACGACTAAATTCTATGAAACAGTCGAAATAAAGTATCTCACTTTAAGCCATATTATGTTTCTGGCACCACTAAACCGAGATTACAGCTGTCTCATGTGACTCCAGACGGCTTCTGTAGCTACCTAATCACCATGATCGAGAGCTTATTGTATCACTGTGTCCCCTAGAGCAAAGGAGAGAAGCCAACTGTGGAAACGTGTTGACGCACCACAGGCGAAATAGGAGAAGGCTCAGCCATCTGGCAAGGGGATGCTTTGTCCATTTTGGAACAGTCTTGGTCTGGTCCTAGCACATTACCCTTATAAGGGGCAAACCTACACAGGATCATACTGTCGAAATCTCTTCACGAGTTTCCGTGAAGCTGTGTAGACGATGCATATCAGGAAGCTCTCCGAGGTGAGGAGGATGTTTTTTTTTCTTTTTGTTTTTTCATGCCATCGTTCCAGTTCATTCTATGCAGGATACAACCACATATGCTGTTTCCTTACATTGTCATATATTGCGTCACCTATGTGGTATCCAGTGACTTGTTCCTCCCTTGGATGAGGAAACAGTTTTCATTTCCGAAATTAGGACGAGGTGATTTAAGATGTAGAACGTTTTCTGAACAGCCAAATTGCAGAATTCTACAAGCAAGATCTCTGCCAAGTGATGCGCATCGAACAGCAAAAGTGTAGAGGAGAATTAAAAGCATCACTAAATTTCATGGTCATATTTAGAAATTTTCGATGAGGTAACTCTAGTGAAACTCCAGTAATTAGGATTTACTGGGGCGCGTCTCAGGCTAAATAGTGAATGTTTGATCCCAAAAATGTTTGCTAATACAGTTATGACGTTATAATAAGGATCCGATAAATATTACAAAAATGTTCCACATCTCCTCCTAAACCACTCTACCGATTTCAACCAAACTATGAGGGTTGGAACTGTAATAGTGGCAACTATTTATTTACAGCTCGTACAAAATAAATACGTGTTTCAAAGTTTTACTGACCTTCAGATTAGTCATTAGCATTGTGTGTAACTCGTTGCCAGCGATGTGGAAGTCGTAGGATATTCTTAGCAATGTCAGTTGTGTTGACAGTTCGAACGGCACCGTGTATTGCCCGACGAATTTGTTGCAGTTCTAAAGCGAATGCCGTGTAGTGTTTCCTTCAGTTTAGAACTTTAGTTGAACTTACGAGGTATTAAGTCAGGGGAGTGCAGTAGGTGATATATCACTTATCAGCCCCATCACTCAAACAAATCAGCAACAGCTTGCACTGTACGTGCATGAGCATTGTGGTGCAAAATGATGGTCAGGTCCTGCAGAAAGTGTCATCTGTTACGCAGAATAACCGGGTAAGTTTTTATCTAGCAGCCTTGTGTTATCTTCTGAACTTAATAACCAATGATTGCAAAAACATACTTGACTTATTAGCCGTAAATAATTCTCAGTATATAGGGAGCATCAAGACAGATACAGGGATTCGTGACCACAAGATCGTTGTAACAAGTCTTAGTACCGTAAAATCCAAATCTACCTAAAATGGTTCAAATGGCTCTGAGCACTATGGGACTCAACATCTTAGGTCATAAGTCCCCTAGAACTTAGAACTACTTAAACCTAACTAACCTAAGAACATCACACACACCTATGCCCGAGGCAGGATTCGAACCTGCGACCGTAGCAGTCCCGCCAAATCTACCTAAAATAAATGCGAAACATATCAAACAAATATGACAAAACGTCTCTTGACGTCTTTCTAAGAGACAGACTCGATTCCTTCTGAATGTATCTTCAATTCAGTTTGTGCAAAATAAACTAGTAAGAGGCGAAGTGATCCCCCATGAACCACAAAATGTATCAGAAAAATTATTGCCAAAGTAATCAAAAGGGCATTAGAAATTTAGAAGAACGTGGAATCTCAAGTATTGGCAAAGTTTTCAAGAAGCTTTAAATTTGGCTCGTATTTCAATCGAGATACTTTCAATAGTTCTAACAACCAAAGTCTGTCTCGAAATCTGCCAGAAAATCCTGCTGCATTGTGCAGGAAAGTTTAATACACCAGCAGCAAGACACAGTCAATATCTTCACCGCACGACGAATTGCTACTAAAGTGGATTTAATAAATAGCTTTCTGAAATTCCTTCACCAAAGTATATGAAGTATATGTTCCAGTATTCGAAGCAAGAACCGCTACCAACATGACTAATTTAGAAGTAGTTACCTTCAGTGTAGCGAAGAAGCTTAAAACATACAATAAAGATAAGTCTTCTGGTCGATATTGTATACCAGTTGGATTCCTTTCAAAGTATGGTGTTATAATAACTCCATACACAGCAATCATATACAACCACTCGCTCGACGAAAGATCCTTGCCTAATGACTGGAAAGTTGCACAAGTCACACCAATACTCAACAAAGGAAATAAGAGTAATCCGCTGAATTATACATCCATATCACTAACGTCGATTTTCAGTAGGATTATTGAGCATATACAGTGTACGAGCATTGTGTATTACCTCGAAGAAAATGATGTATGACATGTAGTCGGTACTGATTCAGAGAATATCATTCTTTTTGAGCACCACAACAACTAACCCTTTACTCTCTTTACGTAAGGAATGGTATCAACTAGGGGCCTCAAATGGATTCGGTATTGTTTGATTTAGAGATGGCTTTTGATACCATACCTTACAAGCGGCTTCTAGTTAAATTTCGAGCCTACGGAGTGTCGTTTTAGATTTGTGACTGGATACCCGGTTACCGGTCGGAAAGGTCACAGTTGGTATTAACTGACCGAAAGTCATCGAGTAAAGCGGATGTGATACCCAGCGTTCCCCAAGGCTCTCCGCTGTAACTCGTCTATATAAAAGATTCGAGGGGCAGTTAGAGGCAACCTTCTACTTAAGTAATTAGAAGATCAAAAACGATTTAGAAAGAGACCTGTATGGTGCAAAACGTAAAAACTGGCCCCAAATAATGAGGACAGTAACGTTATCCACATGAGTTCTGAAAAGAATCCGTTAAATTTCGCCCACATTATAAATCGTACAAATCCGAAGGCTTTCAATTCAAGTAATTTCCTAGGGATAGCAATTATGAACAAAAACTGAAACGATCACATAGATAATGTTGTGGGGAAGGTGAACCAAACAGTGCGTTTTATAGACGGAACACTTAGAATATGCAACAGATCTACTGAAGACATCGAAAAAGTTCAAAGAAGGACTGTTCGCCAAATAGGGGAGAAAATGTAACGGATATGATGCGCGGGCTATGGCGGCAGTCACTTCTCGTTGAGGCGAAATCTTTCCAAATTTTAAGTTCAGACTTTCTCCTCCGAATGTGGCAGTATTTTTTTGACGCCCACTTACACATGGAGAAATGATTATCCTCATAAAATAAGAGAAATCAGAGCTCGCCCGGGAAGATTTAAAGCCGGCCGGAGTGGCCAAGCGGTTAAAGGCGCTACAGTCTGGAACCGCGCGACTGCTACGGTCGCAGGTTCGAATCCTGCCTCGGGCATGGATGTGTGTGATGTCCTTAGGTTAGTTAGGTTTAAGTAGTTCTAAGTTCTAGGGGACTGATGACCTTATAAGTTAAGTCCCGTAGTGCTCAGAGCCATTTGAACCATTTTTTTTAAGATTTAAATGTTCGTTTGTTCTGCGGGCTGTTCGAAATCGGAATGTTAGAGAAATAAAATGAAAGTGGTTCGATGAACGCTTAGCCAATGATTTACGTTTTTATTGCAGAGTAATCATGTAAATGTAGATCTATAATAATTGCTCTTCTTTCGGTTTTGCAGCTCTTACTCTAGACGCATTTACAGAAAAAATCACTGGATGGCAGGTACACCTATTGACCACATGAGCGTCTTTTAAATAACTTACGGGAATGCGGCCGGGTGCCTTTGTGCCATTTTCAGAAAGTCGGTGGATGTTCTTTATTTTGTTCCGTAAAATTTAAGCGTTTTAAGTAATAAATATTCTAATGAGATTATGCCAAAAATTGTTTTTGTCTGTTGTCACCACTTCAATGTTCGTACATTGTTTGGGAATGTAGGATCCTCTGTACGTTACTGGGCATTGATAGTTGTGATCTGATATTAAGCGATAGTACTGTGAGTGTGGTCAGCGACTTGACGTATCACTTTTATCTCTAAAAGTAATTTTGCTGATCTTATGCAGTCCCTTCAATTACGTACTGGGTTGGTGCATAAGTACGTGATGTTTTTCCGTAAGTGTAATAATAAACACGACAGAAACACATAACATAGACATTAGCCACAAAAATATATTCTCCTTCACTGCTTACAACAATCGCTAACTGTACAAATCGAATAGTTCAAAGGAGAAGAACTTTTCGAGCCACATCCATAGCGCATTTGATCCAGAAAGTAGGCTGCTTGAAGTTTGTTCGACAGAGAGCGGAAAAGATGGAAGTCTGAAGGCGCAAGATCAGGTCAAAAAGGTGGGTGCGGAATGACTTGCCAATCCAACACCTGGATAGTATTTTTGTCAGTCTAGCAGAATGCGGGAGAGTACTAACGTGAAGTTACATTCCTTCACGCTGTCTTCCTGGTCTTTGTTCTTGGACTGCGTCTGCGAGATGTCTCAGTTGTTGACAGTAAATATCAACAATGAATAGTTACACATCGAGGAAGCAGATTCGTAGTACACAACACCGTCGCTTTTGCACCAGATGCATAACGTTATATTTTGTGGATGCATGCAGGTCTTTCTGCGGGGAGTTTCTGTTTTGTCTGGGCTCAGATATTCCTTTCTCTTCCTCATATTAACATAAATACACGATTTCTCGTCACCAGTAACGATACGGAATCGGACTGGTCGGTGTTGCTCGCGAGCCAATTGATGACGAGCAAGCAGAGATGCGCAAATGGCCACCTGCTGATTTTTGTGATTTTTGGTTAGAGGATTTGCCAGTTCTGGAGTACCCTGCTGTGGACCATTGCGGACCTTCATCAAACGCCGAAGGTTTTCATGAATATCGATTGTCACTAATGTCAAAACTATCCTTCTTAAAACGAGAAAACCATTTTCTTCTCGTTCTCTGAATTGTGTCATTATCCCGACACAGAGCGCAAAATGTTTCTGGCTGTCTCCGCTGCTGTCATCCGTCTATTGAACTCAGACGGAAGAATATGTCGCAAATGTTCCCATATCTCCACTTATTCCATTTTCTAGCATGCGCCGCTCCACTCATTATCTCCAAATGACAAGATTAACAAAATGTGGAAAATAGCAACAGTAAACTGCAAATAAAAATGACAATCGCCAAATAAACCCATACAATACGAAATAGCGACATCCTTAAAAAAATGGTACGAACTTATGCAATAACCTAATATTAAAGTGCGCGTCATTTACGACGGCGGCCGAGTTTAGTTTCGTTCTGCGCATCTGACGTCACAAAACACAGTCAGCCAATGAACAGAGAACGACGTTGCCAGAGCTCGACTGCAGTGCAGAGCACTGACGAGTGTCTTCCGTTTTAGAAACGTTCAGCCATAAATAAAGTAATTGAACAAAGGCGGGGTCTTGATAGCAGACTTTCTTTTATAGAAAGTTTGGAAAAAGCATTCTTTATACCAATTGCTTCATATTCTATTAGTTAATTAAACCAAACAAGCAATAAGCCTCCTAATTCAGGTGATATCAAGGAAAGGTGTTGGTATCATTCTCACGAACCGCTTTTTCGCAATAAAGAACAGTGGTAATTCCTTATTTCCTACTGTACTTCGACGAAACGTGAGTAATTCATAGTCATACCAACAGTGTTTGTCGGTATTTTGCGTGATATTTTAGAGTCCTCCAGATGTTCTGCTGAATGACGACCTGCGTTAGCGTAATGGTTAAGGTTTTTGGCCACTAAGCGAAAGGTTCTGAGTGTTTAAACCTTGTTCAATGCTTAATTTTTCTTTATTTAAAAACGATATCGAAGTGTCCTACTTCATGAATTTTATTCGTTTGAATGAAATTTTTTGAAATTTCTAGTGCTTTGTCTCTTCATTATAATCATAATAAGTTTTCGGTTTTTTAATTTTGTCCTCCAATATTTCTTTCACAGCAATTAAAAACATTGAAAAGGCACACATACAATATTCATGTTATCTGTTTTGTTTGTATATCTTCTCTTCCGCAGTCGCTGTTTTACTATTCATATTGAGACATATTCTTTTGCAACAGTATTAAAAGTATTATTTAGAGCAGAATTTCGGCTCGTACGTTGCCGAGCTACTTGATTGTCTGACGCAATTCTTTGCTTCGCTGCTTTGGCAACATCATATTCAATGTTTTCGTCGACTGATCTATGTTTTGGTAAGTATTTGCTGTCCGTTGTGGCAAACACAAATTGTTTGCGCACTGCGCCTCACTGACAATACATTTTAGTTTCTATGTTTTATTACGTCCACAATTCAGTTTTGTGTACTTCGCCAACTTTGTTTTAATCAGAACGTTTTAGAAAAAAGCGAAATAAGTCTGGTATACAGTCGCGAAAGACGGAATATTTCTCAATATTACATACGACACCTATCTGGTACTTAAATTAAATGAGATATTGTTATACAGTAAATTTTATATGAAATTTAGGTATCTTGTCCACATTTCATTCTCAACATTGTGGCAACTAAAATCGACCATACGAAAAATAGACGCTATGGATTTTTACCCCTGCAAACTCTTCAAAATTTCGTGCAATGGTTTACTATATTTAATGCTGCACAATAACTGCGTTGTACATCGAAACAAAATTACGTCATTTATGGGGGGGGGGGGAAGGTATCAGTCAAGAAGATGTGTAGAAATCTATTTTTTGGGCCACATAGCTTTTGTGAAATCGAATGATAAGTGTGCCAAAGCAGTCGGAACACCATGTGTCTGCACAGACGAGCAGTGCAGTGATGACAAGATCGCTTACAGCGCTCTGTAGCAGTGAAAGGGTTAATGCGGCAATGGTGGCTTTACTTCATAAACTGCGCGCTCCCTCCTAAACGTAAATTTGCGAACTATACTATACTAGGCGCTGCTTCTCTCGGCTCGTGCGTCGTTTGCAACTGGCAACGCAGCAATCTCCCGCGTCTGGGCGGGCATGCGCGAGCCGCCAAGATAAAAGAATTGAACTATAGTGAAGTACGAATTAGTGAGGACGTGCTGTCGAACCTGACGATCACTGGTCGTAATAACAGGATTTGTTGCCAGAAGCAAATGGGTAGTCTTTACTGGAAACCGAACAGTGTTCGTAGAAATGAATACTGCTGGTGAGATGCTTCAAACCCCTCTCACGACAGGCCAGCAAACAAACTGAGGCGCCTCGCTACATGGCGGTGAAGGAGTGTCGCACGAAGCAACTGCTCAGACTCTCATCTGGCGCCAAACGTGGCACATGCATTTGACGGCGTACGCTTCCCCCCCCCCCCCCCCCCCCCCACAACCACACATCCCACTCGTGCCACCTCAGTACGCTCCGCACTTCACCAAGGATGCTGCAGCTTCATCTATAGGGTGGGTACGGGGAAGAGGGGGAGAGGTGGGGGGGATCGCGGTCGTCCGGGCCGCCGCTGACAAATTACGTTGCCAGCGGCCCAGAGTGCCGGCAGCCCTGACGCCGCAGCTGCGTCTGACACCGCCGTCTCGACGCGTCACGGGCCGTGGCTCTCCTGCAGCAACCTCCGGCCATACTTACGAAGGGCAGTTGCGACAACGTCGAGATTAACATCGAAGACATTTCCACCGTCAAAATTAACATCCAAATTATTACCAACGTCGTCGGTCTTTCAACTGGATTGATCCTGCCCTCCATATTACACTACTGTTTCCATTTGTAGTATAGGGCTATGGACTGTGCAGGTGTGGTCTGACATTAGCAAGAAATAACGTTCGTTAAACATAACGATTTCGTCACAAATTACCAAAATAAAATAACGAGACATTTCAAGTACTTTACACAGCTATAGTTCTTGACAGACTTCAAGAAGAATATAATAATTCCAATCCCAAAGAAAGCAGGTGTTGACAGATGTGAAAATTACCGAAGTATCAGTTTAATAAGCCATGGCTGCAAAATACTAACATGAATTCTTTAGAGACGAATGGAAAAACAGGTAGAAGCCGACCTCGGGGAAGATCAGTTTGGATTCCGTAGAAATGTTGGCAATACTGACCCTACGACTTATCTTACAAAATAGATTAAGGAAAGGCAAACCTACGCTTCTAGCATCTGTAGACTTCGAGAAAGCTTTTGACAATGTTGACTGGAATACTCACTTTCAAATTCTGGAGGTGGAAGGGGTAAAACACAGGGAGCGAAAGGCTATTTACAATTTGTACGGAAACCAGATGGCAGTTATAAGAGTCGAGGGGCATGAGAGGGAAGCAGCGGTTGGGAAGGGAGTGAGACAGGGTTGTAGCCTCTCCCCAATGTTATTCAATCTGTATATTGAGCAAGCAGTAAAGGAAACAAAAGAAAAATTTGGAGTAGGAATTAAAATCCATGGAGAAGAAATAAAAACTTTGAGGTTCGCCGATGACATTGTAATTCTGTCAGAGACAGCTAGGGACCTGGAAGAGCAGTTGAACGGAATGGATGGTGTCTTGAAGGGAGGATATAAGATGAACATCAACAAAAGCAAAACGAGGATAATGAAATCTAGTCGAATTAAATCGGGTGATGCTGAGGGAATTATATTAGGAAATGAGACGCTTAAAGTAGTAAAGGAGTTTGCTATTTGCGGAGCAAAATAACTGATGATGGTCGAAGTAGAGAGGATATAAAATGTAGACTGGCAATGGCAAGGAAAGCGTTTCTGAAGAAGAAAAATTTGTTAACATCGAGTACAGATTTAAATGTCAGGAAGTCGTTTCTGAAAGTGTTTGTATGGAGTGTAGCCATGTATGGAAGTGGAACGTGGACGATAAATAGTTTAGACAAGAATAGAATAGAAGCTTTCGAAATGTGGTGCTACAGAAGAATGCTGAAAATTAGATGGGTAGATCACATAACTAATGAGGAGGTATTGAATAGACTTGGGGAGAAGAGTAGCTTGTGGCATAACTTGACTAGAAGAAGGGATCGGTTGGTAGGACCTGGTCTGAGACATCGAGGGGTCACCAATTTAGTATTGGAGGGCGTGGAGGGTAATAATCGAAGAGGGAGACCAAGAGATGAATACACTAAACAGATTCAGAAGCATGTAGGCTGCAGGAGGTACTGGGAGATGAAGAAGCTTGCACAGGATAGAGTAGCATGGAGACCTGCATCAAACCAGTCTCAGGACTGAAGACCACAACAACAACAACAACAACAACAACAACAACAAGACTATTTCATCTCCCTTTACGTACTACATTACCATTTCAGTATCCTCATTTAATATCTTTATCACTTCATCTCCAGCATGCGACGTCGGCATGTTTAGCTGAAATATCGTTGTCGGTGTTGGTTTGCTGTCGATTCTGATCTGAACTACCGTATCACTGAACTATTTACAGTAACACACTCTCTGCCCTATGTACGTAGTCATTACGAGTCCTATTCCAGTCATATCATTTTCTACTGCTGTTGATATTACCCTTTACTCATCCGGTCAGAAATACTTGTCTTCTTTCCACTTCACTTCACTGACCCCTACAACATCTAGATACAGACTTCGAATTTCACTTATCAGATTTACTATCTTCCCTACCAGGTTCATTCTTCTGACATTCCACGCCTCGTAGAACGTTATCCATCCGTTGGTTATTGAATCTTTTACTCATAGTCACGTCTCACTTAGCAGTGCCCTCCCGGAGATGAATGGAGAACTATTGCGGAATCTTTTGCCGTATCATCAAGACGCTTTTTCTATTAGAAGCCACATGTCCTATCGTAACACATTATGTAGTGGTTTGCATTGCCTTCTGCAACCTCATGTCGTTTGTAATTGCTGGTTCTTTCGTCTTTAGGATCAGTTTCCCACGTCTGGGACCAGAGAGTGCCCTGAACCTCTGTCTGCTCCTCTCTCTCTCTCTGCTCTCTAATTTCTTCCTCGTATTGGAAGTGTTGCGGGGAAGGTTGTTGTCCCTTGGGGACATTTCCTTCTCTTTGACTTTGTGTGTGGGTATATGCTTTTCTTTTGTTTTTACTGTTTTGGTGAGAGGTGTGTAATTCTTTTTCTTTACTCAGGAGAGTAATGATCTAGGTCTTTTGTATTTGTCATTTCTTTGGTCATATTGACCTAGTGTACTGATGAGTTGGTTTTGTGCGGCACCGGCTGTGGCATAAAACTGTTCTGCCAGATGTCGGAACCGTGTGTAAAGTGTTTCGATGTCCGCAGCAGCATGTAAATCGGCTGTGGGGAATCGTGGAGGTACGTGTAGAGCTCTCCGGAGGGCTCTGTTTTGAATTTTTTGTAGGCGGCCTATTGTCGATCTGGCAGCATAGCCCCATACGGGGCATGCGTATTCCAGTATCGGCCTAATAAGGCTTCTATAGACCGCCACTCCAGTGCTGGGGTCTAGTGAACTGTGTTCATTCAGAATTGGGTACAGGACTTGCATTCTGCCAAGGGCTTTCTTGCGGAGTTCCTCGATGTGGCACTTCCAAGTCAGTCGCTTGTCCAGTGTCACACCGAGGTATCTCGCCGTGTTTCTCCAGGGGAGATTTTGCCCTTGTAGCTGCAGCAGTTGGATGGGTCTTCTTAGGGGTCGGCGTTTTCCGTAGCGTCTAGTTATCATTAGCGCCTGCGTCTTCTCGGTATTTAATGAGATGCGCCATTTCTTGGCCCATGAGTCTGTGCTATTTAATGCGGTTTGTAATCTTCTCGTTGCCAGGTTCCTGTTCGTGGAGCAGGAGAAGAATGCAGTGTCGTCTGCATATTGTGCTGTTTGGACGTGCTGCGTGACAGGGATGTCGGCTGTATAGAGGTTGTACAGGGTAGGACCCAGTACCGACCCTTGGGGCACTCCAGCGCGTATTCTTCTCCTGCTCGACTGTGATCTATCGATCTTAACGGAGAATGTCCTACCGGTTAGATAGCTCTGTATGAGTTTTACTATCGTCCCTGGGAAGCCTTGGGTGTACATTTTGTGCAAGATTCCGGTGTGCCAGACTGAATCAAAAGCCTTGGCGACGTCTAATAAGACAATCCCGCAATAGCCCTTTCGGTTGAAGCTTTCTGTAGCTGCTTCAACTACCCTCATTATTTGTTGGGGGGCGGAGTGTTGTTGTCGGAAACCGAATTGAAATTTTGGCATGATTTGCTCTCTTCTGATGTGATCTTGAATCGGAGTTAAGAGGAGGCGCTCGTACAGTTTGCTGAGGGTGGGCAGGAGACTAATTGGTCTGTAGTGCTGCGGGAACACCGGGTCTTTTCCTGGTTTTGCGATCGCGACTACTTCTGCGTGTTTCCACTGGGTCGGGAATTTTTGTGATCGCGTAATTTCATTGAAGATGTCGGCTAGGTGGGTTATTGCCAGTGGCGGGATATGTTTTAGAAGTTCGTTGGTGAGCTGGTCGTGGCCTGGTGCCTTTTTTACTGGCAGTGACTTGATGGCTCCTGCCACGTCTTCAGGGCTGAAGAGTGGCGTGTATTCATCTTCGTCTTCTGCCGCTAAAAAGGTGGCCAGTTGTCTGCGAACTGTTTCGACGTGTTCCCTGTCCTGTGCCTCTGCTGGCGTGAATTGTTTCTCGAACACGTCGGCTAGCGCGTTTGCTTTGTCTACGGCACTGAACTGCAGTCCACGTTCGCCGTGCAGTGGCGGCATTCTTGCGCGTCTTTTCGTGAACTGTTTTGTGGCTTGCCATAGACTGTGGTCTTCTAAGTTGAGAGTTGATAGTCTTTCGGACCATTGCTGGTTGCGGTGCTCAGTGAGCGCGACTTTCAACTCTCTTTGTAGTCTGTTGAGCAGCCTCCTTGTGTTTCTGTTGCCTGTGAGTTTCCACTCTTTGGCGATCCTGTTCTTGTGTCTTATTTGTGCGAGCAGGTGCTGGGGAAGTTGCCTGGGGCGGGGGAGACCCGCTGGCGCAGGCGTGGCTTCCTCAGCTGCTTGCAGGATCGCTTTCGTGAGGTCTTCCAGCGTTTGCTCGACAGTGTCTGCTGTTGGAGGCGGGGCTTGGGTCAGTTCTGTAGCTATATTGGCGCGGAACTGTTCCCAATTTGTGCGTTTGTGTGTGATTGTTCGCTGTGGGATAGAGAGCCATTCTCCCATATCGACCTCGAGAATGACAGGGTTGTGGTCCGACGACATTCTGTTCATTGAACTTGCGGACACAAACCCCATGATGTGTTTTGTGAGGGCAATGTCGAGGACATCCGCCCTGTTCCCGTTTTTCGGGAAGTGGGTGGGTTCCTCTGGGCCCCACACTTGGAACTGATGCGTGCGCGCGAGTCGTTGCAGTTGTCGACCAGCTCTATTACTTACTCTTGAGTGCCAGTCTGCGTGTTTGGCGTTGAGGTCTCCTCCTATTAGGAGCTTGCCTCGTATTTGGCTTAATGCAGCTATGTCGTCCTCTTCAAGCGTTGGGGAAGGGGGGCGGTAGGCTGCAACGACTGTGAGGGGTCCAGTTACGGTGGCTATTTGTATTGCGACCGTTTCTATCTGTTGGGTTGCTGGTGGGTACACCTGGTGGTGTTCTATGCCTCGTTTGACGTATACTGCGACCCCGCCTCCTGCGGTGGGCCGATCGCGTCTGTAACAATTGTAATTTGGTACAGATGCTCTTACCCCTGGTTTGAGGTGTGTTTCGGCTACTAGGCATACGTCAATGTTTTCCTCTTTTATGAATTCTCTAAATTCGAGGGCTTGGTTGAATAGACCGTCTGCGTTGAAGACGCAGATTTTGAGACCTTGTATGTTTGGTCGTCTATCCATGGTGGGGAGTTGGGTTTCCTGCGTTAGTCGCTGAATGCTGCGACTGCTCGGCTGCCGAAGCGAGTTCGGCTGGGAGGCGCGTGATGCTGGCAAGAACGTTGACCAAGACCCAACCTCTGTAACAACGCCGTTGGCACAATGCGGGTGAATTCTTATGCCGTGTCATCGGCCGCCAATACTAATTGTTAATCAAAGTTTAAGTGGTGGCGGGGATCGAAGCCGGGACCGAGGACTTTTGATTACTAATAAAAAGCGCTGTCCTTCGATCATACCGGGTGATCAAAAAGTGAGTATAAATTTGAAAACTGAATAAATCACGGAATAATGTAGATAGGGAGGCACAAATCGACACACATGCTTGGAATGACATGGGGTTTTATGAGAACCAAAAAAATACAAAAGTTCCAAAAACGTCCGACAGATGGCGCTTCATCTGATCAGAATAGCAATAATCAGCATAACAAAGTAAGACAAAGCAAAGATGATGTTCTTTACAGGAAATGCTCAATATGTCCACCATCATTCCACAACAATCGCTGTAGTCGAGGAGTAATATGGTGAACAGCACTGTAAAGCATCCGGAGTTATCGTGAGGCATTGGCGTCGTATGCTGTCTTTTAGCATCACTAGAGATGTCAGTCGATCACGATACACTTGCGACTTCAGGTAACCCCAAAGCCAATAATAGCACGGACTGAGGTCTGGGGACCTGGGAGGCCAAGCATGATGAAAGTGGCGGCTGAGCACACGATCATCACCAAACGACGCGCGGAAGAGATCTTTCACGCATCTAGCAATATGGGGTGCAGCGCCATCCTGCATAAACATCGTACGTTCCAGCAGGTGTTTATCAGCCAGGCGGGGGATGATGCGATTCTGTAACATATCGGCGTATCTCTCACCCATCACGGTAGCAGTTTCAAAACCAGAATCACGCATTTCCTCGAAGAAAAAAGGCCCGATAACGGTTTGTTTTAGTTATAATAAAACCCCATGTCATTCCAAGCATGAGTGTCAATTTTTACCTCTCTATCTACATTATTCAGTGGTTTATTAAGTTTTCAAATTTATACTGACTTTTTGATCAGCCGGTAGATGCATAATTCTGTTTGGCATTGATTCTACAGTCCTTGACAGATGTCCAGAAGTTTGTAGAGCTGTATGTCTGCGCAGTGTTCAAGCAATTCCGGCAAATTACAGGAATGGTGGTTTGCTCCCGGTAAGTGTTTGACTGGGTACGTTTACTGGCACATTTACTGGACAAGGCGTCAATGTACGTGCGCTATAATGTAGCACAATTCTGACCATAGAACATGGACAGTTGTCCTGCTGGAAGATGACATCGCCTTAGGGAGTGACTTCAAGCATAAAGCGATGGAGGTGGTCCACCATACCGTTCACCGCTGTCATGATACCTTCGATTAACACCACAGACCTCATTGAAGCGCAACAAATTGAACTCCGTAGCATAATTCTGCCTTCACTGACCTGTATCTGTGACGCGACGATTGTTTTGTGCAGCCGTTCGCCTGCATGATGACGTGTAAGGACACAACCATCGACCTAGTGTAACGAGAAATGCGATTCATTCGATAAGGCAACGCATTTCTATTGATACACGGTCAAAAATCAGTGATGCTGTGCCAACTCCAATCCTAACTGACAATGTCGTTGGGTCAACACAGGAACACGTAAAGGTCGTGTGATGTGGAGCCTCATGTTCTACAGCGACCTTTGAACAGTGAGACCCAAAACGTGTCTGCACCAGCATTGTGCTCTGTCTTCAGATCTGCCGCAGATCGCTGCCTATTCTGGATTACACGGTGGTGGATCCTCCGACCTCTACGTTTTGTGATGAGGCGTGATCGTCCATCAACATCCGGCCTACTAGTTATTTCACCATCCTTCAACCACGTCCTGTAGGTGCTGACAAATACACTCCTGGAAATGGAAAAAAGAACACATTGACACCGGTGTGTCAGACCCACCATACTTGCTCCGGACACTGCGAGAGGGCTGTACAAGCAATGATCACACGCACGGCACAGCGGACACACCAGGAACCGCGGTGTTGGCCGTCGAATGGCGCTAGCTGCGCAGCATTTGTGCACCGCCGCCGTCAGTGTCAGCCAGTTTGCCGTGGCATACGGAGCTCCATCGCAGTCTTTAACACTGGTAGCATGCCGCGACAGCGTGGACGTGAACCGTATGTGCAGTTGACGGACTTTGAGCGAGGGCGTATAGTGGGCATGCGGGAGGCCGGGTGGACGTACCGCCGAATTGCTCAACACGTGGGGCGTGAGGTCTCCACAGTACATCGATGTTGTCGCCAGTGGTCGGCGGAAGGTGCACGTGCCCATCGACCTGGGACCGGACCGCAGCGACGCACGGATGCACGCCAAGACCGTAGGATCCTACGCAGTGCCGTAGGGGACCGCACCGCCACTTCCCAGCAAATTAGGGACACTGTTGCTCCTGGGGTATCGGCGAGGACTATTCGCAACCGTCTCCATGAAGTTGGGCTACGGTCCCGCACACCGTTAGGCCGTCTTCCGCTCACGCCCCAACATCGTGCAGCCCGCCTCCAGTGGTGTCGCGACAGGCGTGAATGGAGGGACGAATGGAGACGTGTCGTCTTCAGCGATGAGAGGCGCCAATGATGGTCGTATGCGTGTTTGGCGCCGTGCAGGTGAGCGCCACAATCAGGACTGCATACGACCGAGGCACACAGGGCCAACACCCGGCATCATGGTGTGGGGAGCGATCTCCTACACTGGCCGTACACCACTGGTGATCGTCGAGGGGACACTGAATAGTGCACGGTACATCCAAACCGTCATAGAACCCATCGTTCTACCATTCCTAGACCGGCAAGGGAACTTGCTGTTCCAACAGGACAATGCACGTCCGCATGTATCCCGTGCCACCCAACGTGCTCTAGAAGGTGTAAGTCAACTACCCTGGCCAGCAAGATCTCCGGATCTGTCCCCCATTGAACATGTTTGGGACTGGATGAAGCGTCGTCTCACGCGGTCTGCACGTCCAGCACGAACGCTGGTCCAACTGAGGCGCCAGGTGGAAATGGCATGGCAAGCCGTTCCACAGGACTACATCCAGCATCTCTACGATCGTCTCCATGGGAGAATAGCAGCCTGCATTGCTGCGAAAGGTGGATATACACTGTACTAGTGCCGACATTGTGCATGCTCTGTTGCCTGTGTCTATGTGCCTGTGGTTCTGTCAGTGTGATCATGTGATGTATCTGACGCCAGGAATGTGTCAATAAAGTTTCCCCTTCCTGGGACAATGAATTCACGGTGTTCTTATTTCAATTTCCAGGAGTGTATAATACGCCAACAGGCGACCAGCTTCTCTGTTTCGGAGATTCTCGTTTCCAGTCTGAGCATGAAAAGATTGTTGCATTTTTCGAAACGACTCATATCAGTGGAGTTCCGCATTTGCAGCCCCTATATTCGCTATAATGATTGCCCACTCGTCTCTTTTCCTCAGTACATCACATGCATGCCCACAACACCACTAGGAGTCACTCAGTCTCGCAGTGTGCAGCGGTCATAATGTTTGGCTCATCATATTTCGTAGGAAAACACATTCAAACAGTTTTGCATTCTTACTGACACAGAATACCCTGTCCTGTTGATGTAGCGCAAAATTTCTGCTATGAGGGACAACTGAGATTAACAGTCATTTAGCATTTCAACGACATTGTTTGGAAACATCCCCGTAGAAAAATTAATGTATTACTGTGCTGATAAACCTCTTGCGTTATTTGATTTTCAAACAGCTGAGCAAAGCTTAACGTATTCAGACATTTCTCTCTTTACTTATTCTGATCATCACTAAACTGACACACAATATATTTAGCGCAACGTAGTCTGACTTTCAATAATCCCTACAAAAGAATGGCCCTGACTAACAATAACCTATACCTTTCATGAATCACTTACTTCACAAAAATCTTCGTTACTCAAACTACTGCATGCGCCAATACTGCCAGCTAAATAAAGGATTGTAACTACTGAAGGCACTAACTACTACTGATAGGCATAGTTAGCAAATGAAAGATTTTGATAAAGAACAAACAATGTATTTACCTTAATAGAGTTCAAAAGTCATAACATATACATCGGTTCACGACAACCAGTCTTACAAATTTACTCTTTCTGATGGACACACGTCCAGATAATTCGCTCTCAAAACTCCGCCATCTCTCTCCCCACATCCACCACTGCTGGCGGCTCACCTCCAACTGCGCAACACTACGCGCTGTTCACATCCAACTGCCCAACACTACAATAGCAAATATTCCAACAATGCAAACCAGCCACAGACTTCACACAGCACAGTCAGTGACTTTCATATAGAGCGCTATTAGGCGTTACCAACATAAGAACCTAAACAGCCTACGTACAGTTTTGTAATTTAATATGGAGGGAGTTCCTTGTTCTGTTGCCGGAGAGCTGCACTTATTGGCTTCTAACAAAGTGGCGGTCGAGATAAGTCCAAGATGGATATATATATATATATATATGTGTGTGTGTGTGTGTGTGATTCTCATCTTTACTTTTGTAAACACCGGTCAGCTAGGAATAGGTCTAAAGTTATCCACTGTATCCCTTCTCCTTTACTAAAACGCGGTTTCGCTACCGAGTACTGCTAGTTGTCGATCGTATTGCATATCTTCCCAGCAACTCGCCGACTTGCGTCACTGTCATTTCCAAATATTTTCCATCAATGATTCATCAGCTAGTCTACACCCCAGTGCATATTTACATTTTCACGCAGCAGCGTGTTTTGCCAGTTTTGCATTTCCTGATTGGTTGGCATTCATTTTGTTTGATTGGCTCTTTTCACGGCTGTCCATTGCTGTTCTGCATTTGAATTTCGTTACCGCTGTTTTCGCCAGAGCTGGAGTCCTTACAAAGTTAAATCATAATTATTCCTATTTCCTGTACAGGTAGTTGTTGCCAAACGGAAAAAGGGCATAAAGTGCCTCTGTTTGTTAAGACAGATACTCTACTATCACAATAGAGGAAGACATGCGTAACAATATGGAGACAAGAAAGGATACAGTATTTGAGCTTGACAGAGCATTGCAAGAATGATGATAATACAAATAATAAATATAAAATTCCTATGGTCAGCTCCAGTAGCAGTCAATCGGCCTTTCAGTTTATTTCTTTCGCATTATCTGATCAATCTTTCGATCGATTTTCTTTTCATATTTTGTACCAACAATTTCATCTCTATGCGGCCATTACACTCATCTTCCACTATAACTTGTCCTTCTTGACAGTTTCCCCTCTAATGCTCCTTCTTGCAGCTGGGGAATTAGTCCTGGATGCCTCAACAGATGTCCCATTACAAATGGCTCTGAGCACTATGGGACTTAACTGCTGTGGTCATCAGTCCCCTAGAACTTAGAACTACTTAAACCTAACTAACCTAAGGACATCACACACATCCATGCCCGAGGCAGGATTCGAACCTGCGACCGTAGTGGTCGCGCGGTTCCAGACTGTCGCACCTAGAACCGCTCGGACACTCCGGCCGGCGATGTCCCATTAACTTGCCCTATTTTCCGACGTTTCTTACTTGCTTTAATCTTTCCCTGCTATTCTTAGCACTTCTTTGCTTCCTACTTTATATCAGAATTATTTTTCTCTCATAATGTCCCCTTTAAAAGTCTTGTTTTCAAGTTCAGAATCAGGTTTCCACATCTCTGTATGACCATTATACACAATCTGTGTGAAACATCCTGGTGTCTCCAGGTCTCTTCGACATGTGTAACCTTCTTACCGATTAATAAACCAAGAGTTTGTAATGAATAAAGTGTTCTCTGTGGAAGATTCTACCTGATGGTTTCATCATTCATTCCTTTCCCCTCTTCTTCTCCTGTTAAATTTCATTCTCTTCCATTTTCTACTATCGAAATTTGTGGTAAGGTCTTATGGGACCAAACTGCTAAGGTGAGTGGTCCCTAAGCTTACACACTACTTAATTTAACTTAAACTAACTTACGCTAAGGACAACATACACTCGCATGCCCGAGGGAGGACTCCAACCTCCGGCGAGGCGAGGCAGTTATAAGGGTTGAGGGGTATGAAAGGGAAGCAGTGGTTGGGAAGGGAGTGAGACAGGGTTGTAGCCTATCCCCGATGTTACACAATCTGTATGTTGAGCAAGCAGTAAAGGAAACGAAAGGAAAATTCAGAGTAGGAATTAAAATCCATGGAGAAGAAATAAAAAATTTGAGGTTCGCCGATGACATTGTAATTCTGTCAGAGACAGCAGAGGACTTGGAAGAGCAGTTGAACGGAATGGACAGTGTCTTGAAACGAGGATATAAGATGAACATCGACAAAAGCAAAACGAGAATAATGGAATGTAGTCGATTTAAATCTGGTGATGCTGAGCGAATGATATTAGGAAATGAGACGCTTAAAGTAGTAAATGAGTTTTTCTATTTGGGGAGCAAAATAAATGATGATGGTCGAAGTAGAGAGGATATAAAATGTAGATTGGCAATGGTAAGGAAAGCGTTTCTGAAGAAGAGAAATTTGTTAACATCGAGTATAGATTTAAGTGTCAGGAAGTCGTTTTTGAAAGTATTTGTATGGGGTGTAGCCATGTATGGAAGTGCAACATGGACGATAAATAGTTTGGACAAGAAAAGAATAGAAGCTTTCGAAATGTGGTGCTACAGGAGAATGCTGAAGATTATATGCGTAGATCACATAACTAATGAGGAGGTATTGAATAGAATTAGGGAGAAGAGGAGTTTTTAGCACAACTTGACTAGATGTAACCTCCCCACAAAAATAAAAATGAATATTATGGATAAGATTCTAATTTTAGTGTAACCTCCCCACAAAATTCTTTCTTTCTCATTTGCAACCTCCCTACGAAATTCTTTTCACATTAACCTCAACACAAAATTCTTTCTGATTTAATCTAAGCTTAAAACTCATTCACATTTAGCGCAACCTCTCAATTAAATTGTCACTCACTTATGACTTTTCAATAATTGACTGTGAATTTAACCTGGTAAATTTTGGACGACAGCAGTGCTGCGGCGTGGCCCTGTAAGATCATTCTGAATAAAAAAGGAAAAATTCTTACCTCAATAAAGTCGCCGAATATATCTGCTCTTGCAATAAATTTTTCCGGCACAGCTCTGTGCAATGCTGGCCAATAGACTGGTCATTTATGAAAGGAACCAACTGATTTTTTTTTGCAACAATCGGAATGATCATGGATTCGAGAAATTAGTAAATTCTTCCAACTGAAATGAATGCTTGTTAAAAATTACTTTATATCACAAAGATTACACTGGTCAACACTCATTTTCTTGCCAAGGATATTTGAGTGGCTTTAGGATGGGTTAGTGGTGCTGAGGACGAATATAGCAACCATTTATGCAGTTTGGCTCTAGTTTTTGAGATAATGCATGATTTATTCAAAAAATTAGAAAAAATTGCTAATACTGAACTCGAGCGCTACAAACTACAGTGAACAAAGAAAATAATCTTTATAAATAGCTTCTATGAAAACCTGATAGGCATTTGTCCACGTATAAAACATAATTGAAAAGTTTCTCTATATCATTTTCCGTCCATGACGAACCGCTTCCTGCACGCTTTCCTTTTATAGGTCTCTTCAGAACAGTCACGTTGCAGATTCCAGCAATAATCTGCCATCATATGCCTGTCCCATCTTCCTTTATATCTTTCCTCTATTCCTTTCGTATCTTGATGGAACCGCGCTCCTTGTTCCTCACTGAAATCACCTAGATTACGAGGAAATCGATCCAAGTGGCTGTGAAGGAAGTGCAATTTTATGCTCATGTTAGCTCCTAAGTTTTGAAAGTTAGTGAGCATGTTTTTGACCAGTTCCTCGTAATTGGGAGCTTTATGATTGCCCAAAAAACATTTTACAACAGCGACAAAACTGTTCCAGGCCGATGCTTCAGTGACAGTCATGACACTTGTAAAATTGGTATCGTTGATGAGCCTGCGAATTTGAGGACCATCAAATATTCCTGCCTTAAGTTTTTCACTACTGAGTCCAGGGAACGTATTGCAGATGTATTTGAAGCAATTACCATTTCTGTCTAAAGCTTTGGTGAATTGCTTCATTAGTCCTAACTTAATATGTAATGGTGGAAGAACAATCTTGTCCCTACTAACCAGAGGTTCATTATCGATGTTTGCTTCACCAACAGCCATATGTTTCCTTGGAGGCCATGTTTTCTGCTTCCAATGTTCGTGCTTTGCCCTACTATCCCACATGCAGATAAAACATGGGTGCTTTGTGTATCCACTTTGTTGTCCAAGCAAGAAGTTCACCATTTTCAAATCAACACAAATCAACCACTGGTGCTGCATATACTGAATTTTCTGCAGAACCATCTTGATGTTAGCATATGCTTCACAAAGTTTTGTTGAGTGGACAATTGGAATAGATGCGTAACGATTGCCATTGTGTAGGAGAACACATTTTAAACTTCTAGTGGAACTGTCTATGAAGAGACGCCAGTCCTCTGGTCTATATTCCGGCAGCCCCAATTCAAGTAAAAGTCCAGGTATATTGCTGCAATACACTATAACCTCTTCTTGGTTGAAGTATGGAAGAAGGTTTTCTTCTCTCGTCCGATAAGTTGTTATTTTAACACTTGGATGAAGACAGTTCTTTTCCTTAAGCCTGGATGCTAAGAGTTCTGATGCTTGCTTTGAAAGATTGAGTTCTCGTATCAAGTCACTGAGCTACTTCTGGTCGAACTGCTGGGGTTGTGTCCCACGTCCTTCGTATTCCGAACCACTACTTGTACATTCCTCACCGTGCACCTCGTCATCTGATGATGTTAGCGTGGGTAATGTTGTGAAGGTTGGTACAGGAACATCGTTGCTGTGCACCACCGGTCTTCTTGCTGACTCCAAATCGGGATATTCTCACTTTCGTTTTTTGAACCTATTAAAACCTTTCACATTAACAATGCAAAAATAGCAATCATCTGTGTGGTTCTTCTGCTCTCGCCATACCATAGGCACTCCGAAGTTTAAGCTTTTCCTTTTTCGTTTTGTCCACTGCCGTAAGCACTCCACACAGCATTTACAAACTTTATGGGGTGCCCACGCCTTGTCTTGATCTCCAAGTTTAATTCCGAAATATGCCAGATACGCTTCCTTCACAAAAGGAGTGATATTCTTCCTGTTCTTTTGAAGAACGTATTCACCACAAATGTAGCAGAACTCATCTGGATGATTCACGCAAAGACGGCGTGAAGAACTCATGTTTTCCTAAAACAAAATTGCACAAATACTACATATTATGCAGAACTTTCTTGTAGTTGCATGTCAGTTACATCCAACAAACATCATTAATTGTTTTGTGTGAAATGAATACTCACCTCTTATTTGCTACGTCACGATGAAAAGGTTCTATCTCCTTGAAGCTGCACTGCACATGTGTGTGACTTTCGACCAACGCCATTTTTCTTGTTTACACTGAACGCTACCTATCGGCTGTTGCGGGGATTACCTCGGCCAACAAATGAATGTCGAGTACCGCCGAATTCAAATCTGCACAACCCTCAATATCTTCAACACACGCACCGCACAACAGGACTGAACACATGCTGACAGTGTGATGTTTGCATGATGTAATCCTCAACCGCACAGATGCACTCCCTGAGCACAATTGTTTAATAAAGATAGTACAATATCACTAATTAAAAAACAGGTAGCAAATACATTACACCATATATGGACCCTGCAGCCGATATTATCCACATGAAACTCTCATTTCCACAAATAACCTATATCTCAAAAACCAGAGCCAATTTGGAAAAAGTACAAATATACTCGGAATGAGTATCATAACAATATCCCATTTTCGTTCAAACTTCCCTGGCAACGAAAAAAAAATTTATTTTGTAGAGCTGTGTTATTATTAGGACATTTTTAAAACATTTACATGGAAGTTCAGATAACATTACTAGATATTCGCGAGGCTGCTTTTTACCTTATACAATAATACTCAGGCTCCGGCCTCGCTGCACCGCGACCGGCCCAGCCAACACGATACACTATACCAGACCAGAGCAAACTCCAGACTAGCGAAGACTAGCAATAACGTACTGCTACAGCTACACAGTTCCTACTCAGTCAACACTGCTCTCTGGTCAGAGACCTTGCATATCGCAGGCAGCGCATGAGCAGTACATCGAAATTACATCTGCTCGGACCTCTTACATAGAATAAGGGATCGTTTGGTAGGACATGTTCTGAGGCATCAAGGGATCACCAATATAGTGTTGGAGGGCAGCGTGGATGGTAAAAATCGTAGAGGGAGACCAAGAGATGAATACACTAAACAGATTCAGAAGGATGTAGGTTGCAGGAGGTACTGGGAGTTAAAGAAGCTAGCACAGAATAGAGTAGCATGGAGAGCTGCATCAAACCTGTCTCTGGACTGAAGGCCACAACAACAACATAGCTCTTGAGGAAATTGCCACCAGACTAACAGAAATAAAGTAAAATTCCTTCCAACACAACAGTAAAACAAATCAATCACATAACTCCACCTCTGCTAACCAGTTCCTACAACAACTACTCGCTAAAGAAGGAGTTGTGCGACATAAAAGAAACGTGGGAGGCGTGTTTCTGCATCTGAAAGATAGTGTCTATTAAAACTTCGCGTCATATACATAAAATGTTGACAATACTGGCAACATAATGATCCAACAGAGGCCTTTCTCTCGAGTCACAAAGTCACAAGACCACAGCGTGTTAGAAAACTTATATTTAAACCCACGATTCAGCACACGCGTCCCCCTCATGTGAGATAAGCCAGTCATGAACAGTTACACTCAACGTACTGTGCTTTCTCTGCTCACTGTAAACTGAACTTCACTAGACTCTGGCTTTGGCCTGCTGATAGAAAATCGCTACGGGTCACTAAAGTCAGCTCGTCTTGTATTATCGCGAAATAGGGGAGATAGTGTCACAGTCATGACACGTGAATTGGAATGGCAATCATAAAAACAAAGGCGATTTTCGTTGCGACGAGATCTTCTAATGAAATTTCAATCACCAGTTTTCCCCTCCGATTGCGAAAACATTATGTTGGCACCCACCTACATAGTGAGAAATGATCATCACGATAAAATAAGAGAAATCAGGGATCCCACAGAAAAATTTAAGTGCTCGTTTTTCCCGCGTGCCGTTCGAGAGTGGAACGGTAGAGAGACAGCATGAAGGTGGTTCATTGAACCCTCTGCCAAGCACTTTATTATGAATAGCAGAGTAATCACGTAGATGTAGATGTAGATGAAGATGAAGCGAAGTCCTAACAATCCTTCCTCTTTTAGCAACCGAAGCCTGTCTTTCTGGAGTCACCGGTCTTCCTCACCCCGTGGAAGGACGTCAATTATTCTCCTGATCTATTGGGTCTACATGGCTCGCCCATGCTCCGCATCGATCTTTAGTGATTCTAACATCCCGCCTCTGTGGGGCACCAGCTGGCGGTTCAATACCAATCGACTGACCTACTCATTTGCCGCCAGCTGCAACGGCAGCTGATAGGTTAGTCACGCCCCATCCGAACGATTCGACCACCTCCCAGTATAAGGCCTGGCACCATTTCGAGACTCGGCTGCCGCTAGCACTGCGACTCGCAGCCCGCTGTCCATTCCACCATGGCCACTCCACTTCCACCATTAGGCTCGGGTTCTCACCTCGGTCGACCACGCGCACGCCGCAGACATCCCAGTCGCATCACCGCGGCAAACGTAATGTCCTCCGGAGGCGCTGCTTGTTCAAAGCGGAGCTGGTGAAGGATTTCCTTCGACTCGCATCGTTCCACCTCACCTCAGAGAAGCGCTAATTGCGGTAGAAATGCCGTCGACTGCGTTCCATAGCCAAATATTGGCTCTAACGCGGCCGGCCAGTTGGGACCAGATGAACTATATGTCACAAATTTCAGATTCACGCCAGACATCTACACGTAGCTACAGATCAGGTTGTCTCTAAGAAACCATTGTACGAGGGCTATCCACAAAGTACATTACGTTTCCGTTTGTATCCGTTTGGGGCGGGGCTAGTGGGGCCATCTTGGTGTCATGGCATTCCGCCGCTCAGTCGGCATCCTGCCGTGCTAGTGAGAGGTTCGTGCTGTACTCCGTTGAGTTACTGTGACAGTTTGAAATGTCAACGTTAATTGAAAATGCCGCGAAGTGTGAAGTGCGTGCTGTAATAAGGTTTCTGACTGCAAAAAGCTGTACTCCGATAGAAATCTATCGGCAGCTTTGTGAAGGGGATGGGGACAACATAATCACTGAAGTGGAGCGCGTCAATGGGTCATAAAATTTAAAAATGGCCGAACTAACATTCACGGCGTAGAGCGAAGTGGAAGACCCAGCATAGTGACTGCCGAACTTGTCGAAAATGTCGATGCCGCGGTTCGTGAAAACCGTAATTTCACAATAACGGAACTCTCTATGAGTTTTCCACAAATTTCACGGTTGCACGAAATCATTACCGAAAAGTTTGGTTACCACAAGTTTTGTTCAAGATGGATACCAAAAATCTTGACAGAGATTCACAAAAATCAGCGAATGGCTGCAGCGTTAACGTTTTTGGACGCTTACGAGAAAGATGGCGACTCATTACTTGATCGCATCGTTACTGGTGACGAAACATGGGTTAAGCATGTGAACTGCGAGACAAAATTGCAGTCAATGCAGTGGGGGCACACAAATCCCCCCCAAAAACCCAAGAAATGCATGCAGACAATGTCGGCAAGAAAGGTGATGGCGACTGTCTTTTCGGACAGAAAAGGTGTGATTTTTGTGGATTTCCTGGAAAGAGGCACTACAATAAACTCTCAAAGGTATTTTCAAACTCTGCACAACCCCAGAAGAGCAATACAAAACAAGTGCAGCGGAAAGTTGGGCTCAAAGATCTTGCTGATTCACGACAACGCCCGGGCCCACACGGCAAATGCCACTCGTAAAGTTCTCGAATCTTTCAAATGGGAGTTGTTTCCTCATCCGCCGTACAGTCCCGACTTGGCACCGAGCGACTTCCACTTATTCCCAGCAATGAAGAAGTGGTTGGCTATTCAGCGTTTTGATGACAACGCACAGCTTCAAGAAGAGGTAACCACGTGGTTGAAGGCGCAGGCGGCCGAATTTTACGACGAAGGAATTTCCATGCTCGTCCATCGCTACGATAAGTGCCTTAATTTAAATGGCAACTATGTAGAAAAGTAGTATTTAAGTGTGGCTTTCATCTGTACATAATAAAAAAAATTCCAATACTTTATTTATTTTTAATTCGAAAACGTAATGTACTCTGTGGATAGCCCTCGTAATTTCATCTCTTGTGTTTAACAGATCTGAGCCGTGGTAAAAATTGCTGTTTTGAAGAGCGCGCCGCAGCACGTAGTGTGAAGCAGTTGCCCTCCGTTTCTGGCGGTGGCGCCGCTGTGACAATCGCAACTTTGGTTTCTCCTTCTGGTGGGAAAGGGGAAAGGTTGCCTGTTCACCTGCATTTAAGGGGCGCTATGAGCTCGCCATTGAGGCAGTCTGGGGTGAGTCTAGGTGAGTCTCTCATGCCCAGCTTGCTAGTCTGTCTCTCGTCCGCATTTGTTAGGCAGTTAGTGTCTGTCTGTCGTTCGTTGTGCTAGTACGTCTGTCGTTCGGATCACCCTTTAAGGCCGGCAAAATGAGAGTCCTTCCGCTCCGCCACTAAGAGAACTCAGCGAGTGGTCGCCCGGTCGGGGCTTAGTTCCTGCAGCTGAGTCTGCGCGTTACGCCGCCAGTCTCCTCGAGTTTGCTCAGGCAATGGGCATTGGCGGTTGGATCGATCGGTTGGTCGGTCGCGCAATGAGAGACAAGATGACTTGTCAGTCTTGAGCATCGGCGCATGTGAGGTCGCCACGTGAGTCCAGTTTGCCGCGCCGTATAGCGAGGGGTAGTGGCTTCGCGGTCGACACGTGAGCAACAGGAGTCAACCCAAGACATCGGTCTGGCCGATGCGAGCTGCGACGCCGTGAGACGGGAGATCGGCGCGCCTTCCTGCGTCCGTTGAAACGGCTGGCAGCGGATGATTCGGGAGAGCGATTTGGGGATGCTGCGCCAGGTTTTCCCGAGAAATCGCAGTTTATCAGAAGTTAAGTGATTGGTGATATGTCGTGTGATTTACTCATGTTAAATTCTACTTGTTTTCTTGGTCAGTCTCTCGTCCCCAGCTTGCTCGTCTGTCTCTCGTCCGCATTTGTTAGGCAGTTAGTGTCTGTCTGTCGCTCGGAGCTGCCTCTGACATGTTTGTCGGTTTTGGTGTGTTAGCGGATTTATTGCTTGGAGTGTAACCGCCTAATTCCTGAAACATGTTTTGATCTTGCCTATCATCTTGAGAGGTGGTATCTGTGTGCTGTAGAGCACTTTAACTCGTTTGGCCAAACCTGTAGAATTTTATATAAGATTTCATTTCATGGGCTTTTATCTAAATGATCATTTTAATATATAAAGTTGCCACCCTTTTACCGTAAGACTTTTCTTAGAAGTTAAAATCAAGCTGCACCTTCGGTGGCAAAGGTAATATTTTAATTTTTAATGTTTTGTACCATTTCCATCCCTCCTAGGGGGTGCATAGTTTATGTGCTTGTGTAAATTGTTAAAACTTTTAGTTTAAAGTAATCTGGTGTGTTGCAGATTTGCACCAGTGTAGTCTTTCGGAGGCTGTTGTGAGCGGTCGTACCTACAGCCGTGTCAAAAGGGAGCGGCAAGGTTCTCTACCCGAAAGCTCATACAGTCAAAACTCAGCCCCTGAATAAATTGTAACCTTGATATTCAGTGGGTGCTTTCTGATTATAATGATTCTTTTAAAAATGAATTTAGGCACTATTAAAGTAAATAAAATTCCCTTTTGTTAAAAGAAATTTGGTTATGATTTCATCAGTTACTCCCTGGCAACTACTTCCACGCTTACATAGTGTGATTAAATGTGTTAATGTCCTTGACGAATCGCTAGTAAATAAAATAAATTCTTAAGTATATTCTTTGAAAATAAATCCACGGTTCAAGATCTCAGCACTAACAGAAGCAAATCGTGTATGTCTACATGCCCACAACACAAACAGTATCTGAAGAAAAGTATCTGGACACTTGATTGTGGACGTATATCAAGCTCGTCCACGTTTCGCTTTTTTGACGGCTTGAACCCTGTTGGGGCACCATCAAGCACGAGTCTGAGCGCCTGCGGAAGAATGGCAATCTAAGCTAGACAGGGTAGGACGTTGGACGATGCGGTCTGGAGATAAATAAAAAATCCTACTCATCCAAAAGTGTACCATTACGTTCAGGTTGGGAGTATGGGGAGGACATTCCATTTCTGGTGCGTTATTGTCCATAAACGATTCCGTCACAGAGGCTGTTTTGTGGCAGGGTGCATTCTCATGTTCGTATAACAATTGTCTCCCAACTGTTGCTATAGTGTATGCAGTACATAATGTTGTAAAATGTATTCGTATTCTTCGGCAGTTAACTTTTCCTTAAGAGCAATAAGGGGACCATAACTTAACCACAAAAACCACACCTTTACTTTAACATCACTTCTTCCGCTCTCCACTTTTGGCACTACGCACGTCTGCAGACAACGTCATCCAGGCAGTCGGCAAACCCAAACCCTTCCACAGGGTATCACTCGTTTATGGTCATCCACTGCCCGGTGGCCTCGCTCTTAACACCACCTTTAGCGTCACTTAGCACTGATTTCAGAAATGTTTGCATTATGAGGAGTTACTCAGGCACTATACCTCATTCTTTTTATTTCCCTAGGCAGAGTCATACCGCATTTTTCTACTCACGAGTGATTCCTTCCTCCAATTTCATGCTGTTTGTTACAGTGATTCTCCCCAGCGAACGGGTGTGTTTTGTCCTAGTTTAGATATAGTTCTTCCTTCACGTTTCCAGTTCAGTGTCACATCACCAAGAGTCTGCTTGGATAGCCTTGGAAACGTTGAAATGTCCCCGATGTATTTTTTTACTCACGTGACACCCAATGAAACTACTGATCTCTCCTGCCAACAACACAATACCCCTGCCTCCTTTTATACCGACGGGTCGACCTCTCGTGATATCCGCTGGTCCGGTCCACTTACAGGGTGACAAAATTCTGAACGGTTTGCGTTAGGACGTTAAAACTGTACGGTTGGCCGCGTGGCATGATGCGAATTAGCATATGCAGCATCGTTTGGTTTATTGACGAAGCCCACTTTCATTTGGATGGGTCCGTCAGTAAGCAAAATTGGTCCTTTTGGCGGACCGAGAATCTGTATTTCGCGATCGAGGTATCTCTTCACCGTCAACGAGTGACTGTGTGGTGTGCAATGTTTAGTATCAGTATAATCAGTGCGATGTTACTTGATGGAACGGTGACTACCGAATGGTACGTGAAGGTTTTGGAAGACGATTTCATCCCCATGAGTGACCCTGATTTCTACAGGACGTGGTTCATGCACGATGGACCTCGATCGCATCGAAGCTGGAGAGTGTTTAGTATCCTGGAGGAGCACGGTGGGAATCCCATTCTGGCTCTGGGGTACCGAGAGGCCACTGGCATGGGTCTCGCTTGGCCGCCATATTCTCTGGATCTGATCACAGGCGACTCCATTTCGCGGGGCTATATTAAGGACAAGCTCTGTAGCAATAACCCAAAAACCATTGCTGATCTGAAAGCACCCATTCAGTAGGTCATCGACAGGAAGGATTTTCCCACACTTCAGCGGGTCAAGCAGAATTTTGCTATTCGTCTGCGCCACACCGTCGTCAATGATGGCAGGGACATAAACATGTCATAATCTAAATCCTAATATCTATATTGACGTTTATATGTTGAATAAAGTGTGTGCACGCCGTAGTACATAGAGTGTCCGAATAATTTTTATCTGATAGTGCATTTTCCCCATCTGTGTTCGAAGAATGTGTCTTTCGTTGATTAACAATGTTACGGATCGCATCGGAAAAGTGTTTACTATGTGTGGCGCTGAAACATCTTTAGACCTACCAAGATAATAAAAGAATGCTTAAGAATGGCAGTAGATGAACAATATCCGCCTTTTTCGCTGTAATTGGCGGAAAGTATATATTGGAACCACAAAAAGTGGTGTTACGACTCATTTAACAATATCCAAAAAGAGCTACAACCTGGGACAACTAAAAAATCGACCTTAGCCGAACGTGCTTTCCCAGATAGAAGCCAGTAAATAAAATTCAGGCTAGTATTTTAGCATAGATAACGCATTCTCACGCACTCGTGTACTGAGAGGTCATAGAGATTAATAAACACGTTAATAACTTCTACAGCAAAACCAGGGGGTCGAAGTAAATGCAATATTGATATCATCTTTGTGCCAACAGAATGACGGTGGATCACATTTAATCGAAGATAGAGATACCAGAGATAATCATACATTCAGCATCACGTGAGGAATGGTAATGCCCCTTATATGGCTCATAAATTCGAGTGTTTCTGTAGCCCGGAGTCGCAGACGAAACGTCAGGGAAGTTTTATACATCGACCAAGGCTTCTCAGCCAGTACTTTCTAACTGAAGTCCAGTGGTGGAAAGCAGTATAATGACATGCTAATTTGCAGGAAAATTGACATTGTTGGTATACGCAATAGCATGAGATCCAGTATATTGACAAATGGTATTGCATTTGTCAGTAATACAGTATGCAACAAAATATAAATCATCAGGTGGTAGAGAGTAGCACCAGTATAAAAACAGTCGGCTCTTTGCATTGTTAGTGTGTATGTACGTGGCTTTACTACAGACAGGAAACAGACGCCATTAGTGACAATGCTTGCTGTGCACATAATCTACAAACGTGACAGTGGTCCAAATGGCTCTGAGCACTATGGGACTTAACATCTGCGGTCATCAGTCCCCTAGAACTTAGAACTACCTAAACCTAACTAACCTAAGAACATCACACACATGCATGCCTGAGGCAGGATTCAGGATTCGAACCTGCGACCTTAGCAGTCGCATGGTTCCTGACTGAAACGCAGCAACCGGATAATGTAATGAAAAAGCAAAAATCGGTAAGTATATAGAAATGGAAGCCTTAATTATCGAATTGCTAAATTATTGTGACTAGACGAACTCTCACTACAGACTACCAAAATAGATCGATGCTACGGACGCCAGTTGTTGACAGTATTGACGATTATTGACAACTGAGACGTGCTGCGGCTCGCGTTGGTGCCGTTGCTAGATTGGCATCGTTTAGTTGGTATAGTTACGTTTGTCGCCTTCTTATTGTGTTCATTGGCGCCGCTCCATTTGCAGGCGTTGTCTGTCCACTAGTGGCAGCAGCGACGGGGTTATCAATATCTAGTAACGGTGGTACTATCTTTGGGGCGACGTTGTGGTGTTTCCGTGAGATGTGAGTCGATAGTTCAGTTGGGGACGGACGAGCAGCCAGGTCCGCACAGCGCGAGAACACGCCGGGACCACTGGTGGCACGCATGCTCTGCCGGATGGAAGGGCTGCAGTCGCGAGGGGTACAACCTCGTTGTCAACCGGACCCAGGAAGTTTAAGTTGAGTGGGTCTTAATTCAAGTAGTGAAACCTCCACCATTGTGGGATCTCGCCATTTGCCTGCGTGTTGCCGCTCGCAGTGTCGGCGAGATGAAGAGCAGCGAGTGGAGCGTTTGGGGAAGGTGAACCTAATTAGCCTTCCTCCACTTGTTATCATTAATTGTTGTATTCTATGTGTTATTATTTGTGAAGTTCAACCAGTGGTATTTTTTTTGACCCAGTTACCTGCCGTGGAACTTAGTATATGTTACGGCAGTGTACTTTTCCTCGCCTTGCCGATGCTGTCCTGTAAGGCATGTAGTTCGACAGCTTCCTTGACTGGGTGGTGAGTTTGTTTTTTCCATACTTTGGTAGTAGTGGTTCCCTTTCTGCTTCCGGATCCACTAAACACTGGAGTCTGAAGACGTACGAGGTGCATTCAAGTTCTAAGGCCTCCGATTTTTTTTCTCCGGACTGGAAAGAGATAGACACATGCGCATTGTTTTAAAATGAGGTTGCGTTCATTGTCAATACGTCCCAGAGATGGCAGCACCGTACGGCAGATGGAATTTTACCGCCAGCGGCGAGAATGAGAACTGTTTTAAATACTTAAAATGGCGACGTTTTCCTTACTTGAACAGCGTGCAATCATTCGTTTTCTGAATTTGCGTGGTTTGAAACCAATTGAAATTCATCGACAGTTGAAGGAGACATGTGGTGATGGAGTTATGGATGTGTCGAAAGTGCGTTCGTGGGTGCGACAGTTTAATGAAGGCAGAACATCATGTAGCAACAAACCGAAACAACCTCGGACTCGCACAAGCCGGTCTGACGACATGATCGAGAAAGTGGAGAGAATTGTTTTGGGGGATCGCCGAATGACTGTTGAACAGATCGCCTCCAGAGTTGGCATTTCTGTGGGTTCTGTGCACACAATCCTGCATGACGACCTGAAAATGCGAAAAGTGTAATCCAGGTGGGTGCCACGAATGCTAACGGACGACCACATGGCTGCCCGTGTGGCATGTTGCCAAGCAATGTTGACGCGCAACGACAGCATGAATGGGACTTTCTTTTCGTCGGTTGTGACAATGGATGACACGTGGATGCCATTTTTCAATCGAGAAACAAAGCGTCAGTCAGCTCAATGGAAGCACACAGATTCACCGCCACCAAAAAAATTTCGGGTAACCGCCAGTGCTGAAAAAATGGTGTCAATGTTCTGGGACAGCGAGGGCGTAATCCTTACCCATTGCGTTCCAAAGGGCACTACGGTAACAGGTGCATTCTAAGAAAGTGTTTTGAAGAACAAATTCCTTCCTGCACTGCAACAAAAACTTCCGGGAAGGGCTGTGCGTGTGCTGTTTCACCAAGACAACGCACCCGCACATCGAGCTAACGTTACGCAACAGTTTCTTCGTGATAACAACTTTGAAGTGATTCCTCATGCTCCCTACTCACCTGACCTGGCTCCTAGTGAGTTTTGGCTTTTTCCAACAATGAAAGACACTGTCCGTGGCCGCACATTCACCAGCCGTGCTGCTATTGCCTCAGCGATTCTCCAGTGGTCAAAACAAACTCCTAAAGAAGCTTTCGCCGCTGCCATGGAATCATGGCGTGAGCGTTGTGAAAAATGTGTACGTCTGCAGGGCGATTACGTCGAGAAGTAACGCCAGTTTCATCGATTTCGGGTGAGTACTTAATTAGAAAAAAAATCGAGGCCTTCGAACTTGAATGCACCTCGTAGTTCTGACCGCCGGTTCCGGCTTGGGTGTGTTATTTCATCGTTGCATGTGTCATCGGACGTTAGGTAGATTCGGCTAATGATTATTGGTCATGCGTTTAAAGTGCCACTAGTCTGGGTTACCCTCTCATGAAGTGAATGCAACTCTTGGCTGCCCGTATCATCGCTTATCGCTTGCGAAGCTTTGAGGGACTTTCCCAGGTCTATCCCTGAAGCAACGTCTCCTACCCCCCCCCCTTCTCCTTGGTGTGGTCAGTTTTGATGATTGTTTAAAAAAAATTAATAACTGTAATTTCAAGTTTGAAGATGTTTAACTGGTTCTTAAAAGATTGTTATTCAGGCCTTCAGCCGTGAAACAGTTTATAAATTATTGCTATTGGGGCCTTCAGCCGAGAAATAGTTTTGAATTGGTTGTCATTAGGGCCTTCAGCTGTGGGTGTTACTTGATGGTTGTTCTTTTAAAAATATTTTAATAACTGTAATTGCATCTTGAAGTAGTTTAACTGGTTCTTAAAATTGCTATTCAGGCCTTCAGCTGTGAAACAGTTTTAAATTATCACTATTGGGGCCTTCAGCCGAGAAATAGTTTTGAATTAATTGTCATTAAGGCCTTCAACCTTGGAACACTTCTAAATTTATTGTCACCTTTTATTTGTTGTTTTTTCTAAATAAAGTGTTCGTGGTTGAAAAATAAACTAAGCAACAGCAACTGATTACCGTCCCGTCCACAATCGTAACCAAATCCCGCCTTCCTTGGTACCAGGTCTCAATAACCTTGACTGAAACATAGATGTGTACCTATAATCTCTGACAGTATTGTCTTTGACAGTTGGTATATAATATTCGTATGTACTTCTGCAAACCTAAACTTACTAGTTCTTAACAGGTAAGAGTCGTCTAGTAATACTATTTTATTTCTACAGTACATAGTGTCTTGAAGGATATTTAGCTTATGCATGTTGTTGTGGAGCAAACATGTACTGGACATGCAGCTGTATCCTGCTGAATTTTCATGTATTTTTGATCCATCGATGTACAGCTCTATAAGTAGTTTCCAGATTGTTGTATGCCACATACGTGTTTCATTATTTTAAGAGTTTGTCTATATATACTACGAATGTTTTTTCCTGTTCTGTATTATATGATGATGGTTGCTAAAACTGAAACCTGTTGAGAATTGAGGTGTATGTGTACAGGACTGCTGGCTCAAAATTCTTTTCTTCAAATACGAGTACTTGACAGCCGTAAACAGTAACCTTCCAGAAGCTTTAACTATAATTATGTGTGAAAAAAGCGACGAATGCAAATACAAGACTTACTTGTTATTAACAGATCAATAACTGACATTCTCCTTCAATTTCATTTCCAATAATGGAATTCTACGCATCTTACTTCTGACTTCAGATGTTCTACAATTCCATTGTCCCCTGCGGTACTAAACGCAGCTAAAACATCCGGGTAATGCTAACACAGCATTGCCTTTTTATTTTGTGTTCGCAGTTACGGTTAAGACAGTATTGACCTCAGATTGATCACACGCTGGAAATTAAATGGCCGCACCTAACGAGAAGTTTCTTGTTCAGTGTGGGAAGTTTTCCTGACACAGAAAGCATGTCTTACGTAATTCCCGCTATTAGGAAATTGTTCAGACTTTTTTGGCGCTCTGTGAAGAATGCCTTCCGACTTATCGAGACCGGCTTTCGCCTTCCGACTTCTCGAGACCGGCTTTGAGGAAACCAATGTCGACTTAGGCCCAGCTGCGCTGATTGAATCTCAACAGACTTTCCTCTGTAATAACCTTAATCCACATCGGCTTCTCTCAATAGTTCCATCTGTCTTAGACGTCAAAATCGTCTAATTAAGACCTGTCGCATTGCTTGGTATCTTGGGACTCTAGAGTTTCACTCACTATATGCTAGTTCGGTGATACAGCTATTTTTGTATTCATTGTGGGTATCCCTCTTCAGTTGGTATCATATTTATATCAGTTTTAATGAACACACACACACACACACAGAAAGAGAGAGAGAGAATGGATACAGAAAGAGATTTTGCTAATTTGACTGTTTCATCGTTTACATTGTTATCAGTGAGAGCTCGGTTTTCATTTACGTGCGGAGGTAATGAAACAATACTTATTTTCGGTGTTCGATAGTTGCTACAATGACGAACAAAGTATAGAAAGTAGTTGCATGATGCGAAACGTTTCATAAAATTAACTACACGGGTGACCGAAATCCTCTAGCAGACGATGTACTAAACTTACGTTGACACAGAAATGAAAACATGCTACTCCAGAACTCATAGCCTTAGTTGAATTTTATTACCTGGCTGTCATGCTGAGAAGCTTCATTACAATATTCACAGTTACTCCTATCTTCAAGAGATATATTTTGTTTCCAATGTAGCACAATTCCTTAACTTCGTCTAGTTCGTGCTCCTGAGGAAGATTATCTCATTTCTGCTACTGCTACTTCGGTTCCCTTCGGTTGCTCTAAAGCCATATACTTTATTTATTTATTTAATAGTATGGTGATTTTATACAATATACAGTTGATATAAGACAAGTGATTGTAATACAATATACATATGATATAAGACAAGATTAAACCTTAAAGTCCGTGTTTTTCAACCAATTGATGAAGCTGGGTGTGAGGGTGAACAAGTCGTCGGGAATTCCAGGGTGTGAATGAAGTGGACAGCGTTAAACTGTATGTTCAGTTGTCTGCTCTTCTTGATTACATTCACACATTGGTGTGCTTCATTCAGTACATGTCGAAACAAATTTGTTAACTCGACACCAAACTTAACCTCAAGTAGCTGCAACGAATCAGAGAAAGGAACGCGAGTGAAAACAGAAACCACATCAAAACCATTAAAGTATCAGAGTCATTCAGACGCAATCCCTGCAATCAACGTAAGAAATGTGGTGTTCACACCTACCTACTAGTGGGCTCAACAAACTAGCAAGATGTTCAGCTACACGATATGTCGGAGCACCAATATTAGAAACAATAGGCGTTGGCGTAAGGCTGGTGTCTATCCTATTCCTTGCAGTTGTGGCATGTCTATATTGGTAGACAATCAGGACTGTGGAAGACCGGTGTATTGAACATCCGGATGTCTCTCATCAAAAAACAGAGGCACAGAATTAGTGCTAACTCACCTGTTGATTAATAGTCACTATCGATATTTCTGATGTTGTTTATCTATGGTTGTGTGTTGACTCTGCTGTTACTTGTTCTGTGTGTGGTATCTTCCTTGTTTCTCTTCTGTGAACCTAGGCATTAAATTCCCTTGCACATTACTTCCTCCTTGCATTGTGCCTTGAGAATGGCAGGGTGTGCTCCTGCCGAAATATCGGCGGTGGTCGACGAAGTCACCCGGCAGCAAACCCGTAAATTATTTGAACATTCAATTCGCCACGAAAAGTTAAGGTCTCACATTTCAGGTTGAGTTTTCCAACAGGATAATGCTCGAACGCTCTCCCTCATACGCTGTTTTAACCCAACATGCTCTTCGGAGTATCGACATGTTACCTTGGCCTGCTCGATAATCAGATCTGTCTCCAATCAAGCTCATTCTCGTTATCGACAACCAGCGTTTGCCATCCCCGTATTGACCAACCAACTACAGCAATACATGCACGCTTGCACCCTTGCATTCCATCTTTTGGCGTTTACACCGGTTATTACTGTACCAGCATTTCACATTTTCAATGGCTTACATCGCGCTTATGTTAACTTGTGATGTTGCAATGTTAACCACTTACATACATTACCTAGACCTTCATTATTTTTTGTTGTTGCGTTTTTTTTCGCCAATGTGCATATAAAACATTATAGAAAACTCTACTGTCGGCTGCTACTATCAGATTTTTCTTTATTAGGTGTACTGTAATGTCGTACAATTTCAGTCTTAGAGATTTATCAAGTACACTGCAAAGCGGAAACAAGGTAGATTCATTGTATTTGCAATTCGGCATAACTTGAAGATAAAAAGAAGTCAGATCTTAAGATGTGCTACGATTAAGACAACATACTTCACAAAAAATTCAATGATGATATGTTTTGTCATACCAGTCTGTAGGCTGTGTGCATTTAAATATTGACCATCGTCATTGCGCCTATAGTGCTGCTGTCGCAGTTGTCTTTAAATAAAAATCACTAGCACCGTTGGTATGGATGCACGTCAGAGTTTTTAAAATCGCGCATGTTTCACAATCCATCGCAGTAAACGTGCACGTTATGGCCTCACAACTTTTAATGTGGCCATGGGACACGGAACTACTATTGAAATACAATAAACTGTACTCTTACAGAAGCAAAATAGTCAATAAATGTCGCATTTTGCAGGTCGTTTGGTTCATTAAGAACTATCAGATTGGTCCCTTCGACGAGTATAAATTTTTATCTCCTTCTTTGCGTCCATTACTTTACCTTTTTGTGCCTAAAGCAAAACCTGTTACAGTTCATTAATACTAACTACTTTGTTCTTTGAGCCTTGTAAGGGTGCAGCAGTGATGGAGGGGCTACGGTCGCTTAACATCGTGTTCTCTTTAAACCGGGTGGATAACATCCCTCCACTTCGCCAATATAAAACTAAAACAAATCTCCACAGTTAATTATTTTTATCACTGATTGCGAGAAAGGTTTCCATTCACTTGGCGTAAGGCTCAACAGGCGTTGTACACCCTTGTTGTTCCTGTAGCTTGTTCTCACTTTTGTACTCTCAAAGCAGCGATAGTTACGTTCCGAAAAATATTTAGATCGTGTTCAATTTTTTTGTGTTTCTGTGTGTGTGTGTGTGTGTGTGTGTGTGTGTGTGTGTGTGTGTGTGTGTGTGTGTTTGTGTTTGTGTGTGTGTGTGTGTGTGTGTGTGTGTGTGTGTGTGTGTGCGTGTGTGTGTGTGTTTACATAATATATCGAATTAATGTTCAGACCACCTGGTTTGAAATTATTACGTTAAAAAATTTAAGCATTTCGGTTTTCACCACTTTCAATGTGAATTTTATCCTGTAATCTAAGCGGTTGAATTGTGATTGCATAACTTCAATGTTGTGCAGTCAACTGGTATTAAAATCTCGTTGACAAACGCATGATAGTAAACTAGTTTCTTGGCTTTTCGAGTGAAACTACTAAAAATAAAGAAAAAAATGTTGTTTAACATTTTTAATGAAAATGTCAGCTGAAGTGCCCGCAAGGCACGAATCCATTATCAACCGATCTTCTTGAAGATAATTCTCGTTCTGTAACGAAAAATAGTTGTACTCAGCGATCAACGGTAGGTGTTCTACTTCACTGCCTAACAAAACAGTGACGTATCCAGAAAGTGAGGTGGAAACGAAATAAATCATCACGGGTTGAAAGGATACTCAAAATTTCTGTAGTGATTCGAAAAACGATTATAATTTCTAAATAACTTGGTTGTGTGGGCCCACATATCAGTATTAGGTAGCACCCACTCTGGCCCAGTGGCGGATACAGAAAAACCTCAAGGAGGGCTGATAAATATATCTTGACCTACCTTCACTTTTACCGTAATAACGAATAATCAAGTCACATGCAAACTTTAAGAAAGTTTTGTTTAAAGTGATTGTGCACATATACAAGACAATGCCATCATATGATATAAAGAAGTTACAGTTGTTGTTCTCTTCCTTAAATGATGAATTCTATCCACCTGTTCTTCTTGGCAAATTGGTTAATTACATCGGAAATAGGACAATCAACGTCTTAGTTTTTACTTATTCATTCTTCAGTCTTAATATTTCTACTTCTGAATGTACACTAGCTTCCTATTCGGCGAATAGTCCATATTTATAACGCTATGTATCGAGGGGTCTCTGTACAAGGAAAAAGTAGGATATTCGCGACAGAATAACGTATCGAGATCACTATAATGACCGCGACATTTATCATAGGTATGTGTTAGCTACCTATGTGCCAGACAGGAAGGTATACAATACGATGACGAGGACGCGCGTGCTACGTAGGAAAGTACAACTATTTGATAACTCGATTGAGTCGAGTCGACTAACGAAAGAAACGAATGAATAGCGTCCGGGCTGACTGACGGGGTGGCGCAGGTGGCAATGCGGGTTTGCCCCTCAAGGTGGGGTGGGGATGGGGGGGGGGGTTGGGGGCGCCCCCCATATATATCCGCCACTACCCTGGCCTGGATGTGCGCAATGGTTCGGTCAAGAAGGATCACATTAAACAGTTGAATCCTGTTCTGAGCCAAACTGACCCAAAACTGTAGTATCTGGTCCTTGTTATCCTGGACGCTGCCACTGGGATGGAGTTGACGTCTGAACTGGTCCCACACAGGTTCTAGCGGGTGGAGATCTGGGGATTTTACTGGTCACAGGAGTACTCCAGTGACTTTCAGATAGTTCAAAGAGACACGTGCCATATGTGGACGAGCATTATCCTATTGAAAAATGGCACCACGACATTGTCGCTTGAGAGATAAAACGTCAGTTCGCAGGCCGACCATGACGTACCTTCGTGGCGGCAGAGTTCCTGTCACTACTAACCGTGCTATGTGGCCGATGGCTCCCTCAACCGTCGCACCAGATGTAACACCACAGTGTCTTTCCAACACATTGGAAGAATGGAACAGAGATCCAATGCTGAAAACAAGGCAATTATATTCACCAGCGTTCCATGCTTCCCGTACACGGCACCTGCCCTAACGTATCCGTTTCTGTTGTTTTGATATCGCCAGCTTACAACTGGTACGGTAATTCACCTTAATGGCTGCTGCTAGTCTCCTACCTATGGTACAGGGTGCGAAAGACGTTTCAGAGAGTCCGTCAGGGGTGGTGGCAAGGGGGGGGGGAGCTATAGCCTCTTATTATTTATTCACATTTTTTTACCCTGAACTCCAGAACAGTTACCAAAAGCTACTTTAAGCATCACCTAATTTTACCAATTTGTCATGCGTAGAAATTAACCAGTTACAAAGGGAATAAACACTGCATATATCGGCTGTACGGATAATCACATCAACAAGGATACCGGACTTAAACTGAGCACAGCATGGAATCCTGCATTGGCTGCTATTAAATCATGAAGCGAAAATCAAGATTCTTCGCTAACAGGCTCGTAGTAACACTGGCCTAGTACGGCCGTTGGTGAGTAACGTCTGGCTGTACTTGACAAACGGTGTACACGTGGGAGAGCCACTCTGCGATTATCAGCAGCGGAAGTTTGAATCTGGCAAATCACTGCGCATGAGCGATTTCCGCGTCTGCACGTTCTTCTCGCGTGTGTTCTAATAACGGGGCGTCGGTGTGCGGACACCGTCAACAGTGCCTAGACACGAGCAAGGCTGAACCACCCGAAGATGTCGGACAGTTGTTCCGAGAAATATTGTGGAATTTGCACAACGTGATCCGGTGGCAAACCCGTGAAGACTACTTACGACTTCAATAGTCTCTGTTACCGGAATATTTGTAGAAAGATTTGATGGATCGAGAGACATAAATTTCCCCTTTTTTGGGAATCCATATACACTCATACTCATAAATTAAGGATAATGCTGATACATAGTGAAACAACGCTCTGGCGGGCGGTTTGCGGGTTTAAATCACCTGGGGATGTGACAGTGCAGTCCATCTAACATGTGCTTGTCGCACTGCTGCGCTGGCAGCAGTCCACATACGCAGAAGTGTGTTGGTGCATGTCCGAATCGGTGCAGACGTTTTTGGACGTTCTAATGGTGACTGTATGTTGAAAATGGCTCAAAGGACACACATTGATGACGTTATGAAGGGTAGAATACTAGGGCGACTGGAGGCTGGTCAAACACAGCAGGTCGTAGTACGGGCCCTCCGTGTGCCACAAAGCGTGATCTCAACATTGTGGCAGCGATTCGAGCCGACGATAAACATGTTCAGGCGCCACAGTACAGGACGTCCATAGTGTACAACAACACACCATCAGTACCCGCAGACGGCCACGGAGTACTGCAGGTAGCCTTGCTCTGGACCTTACCGCAGCCACTACTACAGTTGTCTCCAAACACACAGATGATTGAAAAGACATGGTATATTCGCCAGGAGACCTGCAAGGTGCATTCCACTGACCCCTGGTCACAGGGGAGCCCGTAAAGCCTGGTGACAAGAACACAGTACATGGTCATTGGAACAGTGGTCCCAGGTTAGGTTAACTGACGAGTCAAAGTATAATCTGGACAGTCATTCTCACCGGGTTTTCATCTGGCGTGAACCAGGAACCAGATACCAACCTCTTAATGGCCTTGAAAGGGACCTGGATGGAGGTCGTGGTTCGATGGTGTGGGGTGGGATTATGATTGGTGCACGTACACCCCTGCACTATAACAGGTCAGGTGTATCGGGACATCATTTTGCACCAGTATGTCCACCATTTCAAGTGTGCAGTGGGTTACACTTTCCTCCTGATGGATGATAACGCACGACTCCACCGATCTGCCATCGTGGAGGAGTACCTTGAAACAAGGTATCAGGCGAATGGAGTGGTCTTCCTGTTCTCCAGACCTAAACCCCATCGAGCACGTCTGAGATTCCCTAGGTCGACGTATCGCTGCACATCTTCAAAGCCCTACAACACTTCAGGAGCTCCGACAGTCACTGGCGCTAAAATGGGAGGCTACACCCCAGCAGCTGCTCGACCACCCGATCCAGAGTATCCCAAACCGTATTGTGGCCTGTGTACGTGTGCATGGTGATCATATCCTATATTGATGTCGGGGTACATACGCAGGAAGCACAGCCGTTTTGTAGCACATGTTGTGTGGCACCACATTCTGCAATTATCCTTAATTTATGAGCATGAGTGTACATTACACGTGACATTTTTGGGAACAACGTAATTCTTTCCCACTTATACACAGGTATGAAATTTGGCTCAAAGGCAGACACAAACTTCCACTGTAACGTGTAAAAGCATAGCGGCCTGTGACATCATCCTCGGGCTCGGCGGCTCTTCAAACAGCAAGATGTCGACACTTGAGAAGAAAAGGCTAGAGATTAGAGAATCATGTGGGGTGAAATGTGGGGTTAATTATATGAGAAGATCGTCCCACCCCCTCTTACCCACATGTCTACATCTACATCTACACCTACATTTATACTCCGCAAGCCACCCAACGGTGTGTGGCGGAGGGCACTTTACGTGACACTGTCATTACCTCCCTTTCCTATTCCAGTCGCGTATGGTTCGCGGGAAGAACGACTGTCTGAAAGCCTCCGTACGCGCTCGGATCTCTCTAATTTTACATTCGTGATCTCCTCGGGTGGTATAAGTAGGGGGAAGCAATGTATTCGATACCTCATCCAGAAACGCACCCTCTCGAAACCTGGCGAGCAAGCTACACCGCGATGCAGAGCGCCTCTCTTGCAGAGCCTGCCACTTGAGTTTGCTAAACATCTCCGTAACGCTATCACGGTTACCAAATAACCCTGTGACGAAACGCGCCGCTCTTCTTTGGATTTTCTCTATCTCCTCCGTCAACCCGATCTGGTACGGATCCCACACTGATCAGCAAACGAACGAGTGTTTTGTAAGCCACCTCCTTTGTTGATGGACTACATTTTCTAAGGACTCTCCCAATGAATCTCATCCTGGTACCCGCCTTACCAACAATTAATTTTATATGATCATTCCACTTCAAATCTTTCCGCATGCATACTCCCAGATATTTTACAGAAGTAACTGCTACCAGTGTTTGTTCCGCTATCATATAATCATACAATAAATGATCCTTCTTTCTATGTATTCGCAATACATTACATTTGTCTATGTTAAGGGTCAGTTGCCACTCCCTGCACCAAGTTCCTATCCGCTGCATTTCGCTACGATTTTCTAATGCTGCAACTTCTCTGTATATTACAGCATCATCCGCGAAAAGCCGCATGGGACTTCCGACACTATCTACTAGGTCATTTATATATATTGTGAAAAGCAATGGTCCCATAACACTCCCCTGTGGCACGCCAGAGGTTACTTTAACGTCTGTAGACGTCTCTCCATTGAGAATAACATGCTGTGTTCTGTTTGCTATAAACTCTTCAATCCAGCCACACAGCTGGTCTGATATTCTGTAGGCTCTTACTTTGTTTATCAGGCGACAGTGCGGAACTGTATCGAACGCCTTCCGGAAGTCAACGAAAATAGCATCTACCTGGGAGCCTGTATCTAATATTTTCTGGGTCTCATGAACAAATAAAGCGAGTTGGGTCCCTCACGATCGCTGTTTCCGGAATCCATGTTGATTCCTACATAGTAGATTCTGGGTTTCCAAAAACGACATGATATTCGAGCAAAAAACATGTTCTAAAATTCTACAACAGATCGACCTCAGAGATATAGGTCTATAGTTTTGCGCATCTGCTCGACGACCCTTCTTGAAGACTGGGACTATCTGTGATCTTTTCCAATCATTTGGAACCTTCCGTTCCTCTAGAGACTTGCGGTACACGGCTGTTAGAAGGGGGCAAGTTCTTTCGCGTACTCTGTGTAGAATCGAATTGGTATCCCGTCAGGTGCAGTGGACTTTCCTCTATTGAGTGATTCCAGTTGCTTTTCTATTCCTTGGACACTTAGTTCGATGTCAGCCATTTTTTCGTTTGTGCGAGGATTTAGAGAAGAAACTCCAGTGCGGCCTTCCTCTGTGAAACAGCTTTGGAAAAAGGTGTTATTTCGGCTTTACGCGTGTCATCCTCTGTTTCAATGCCATCATCATCCTGGAGTGTCTGGATATGCTGTTTCGAGCCACTTACTGATTTAACGTAAGACCAGAACGTCCTAGGATTTTCTGTCAAGTCGGTACATAGAATTTTACTTTCGAATTCACTGAACGCTTCACGCATAGCCTTCCTTACGCTAACTTTGACATCGTTTAGCTTCTGTTTGTCTGAGAGGTTTTTGCTGCGTTTAAACTTGGAGTGAAGCTCTCTTTGCTTTCGCATTAGTTTCCTAACTCTGTTGTTGAACTACGGTGGGTTTTTCCCGTCCCTCACAGTTTTACTCGGCACGTACCTGTCTAAAACGCATTTCCTCGAGGTAATTTTCGAATAGTGCACTCAGTATAATGTCACTTGATGCTCTGTCCCTACCACCCGTCCTAAACATCTGAGTGTCCCAGTCTATATCTGGTAAACTGAAATCTCCACCTAAGACTATAACATGCTGAGAAAATTTATGTGAAATGTATTCCAAATTTTTTCACAGTTGTTCTGCCACTAATGCTGCTGAGTCGGGAGGTCTGTAAAAGGAGCCAATTATTAACCTAGCTCGGTTGTTGAGTGCAACCTCCACCCATAATATTTCACAGGAACAATCCACTTATACTTCACTAAAAGATAAACTACTACTATCAGCGACACACACGCCACCACCGGTTGCATGCAATCTATCCTTTCTAAACACCGTCTGTGCCTTTGTAAAAATTTCGGCTGAATTTATATCACACGGTCTTTGAAACCTCTGCAACGAAGGTCAGAACCGCGGCCCTCATATTGTAAATCACGCGGTTTTCTTGTGTACAGCCACTCAGAATCGACACGAAAAGTTCCTTGACGGCCGGGGGGGGGGGGGGGGGGGGGGGAGTGGGGGGGGGCCACAAAGGGTGCAGGGTAACAATGAAACTAATCCTTTCCTTGTGGCTTTGGTTCCCCCATATTTCTAGATCGAACACAGCATTTTGCGGTTCGATGGACAACAGGACAACTTTCTTGACAGCCTTTGACACTGCTGCCGCTTCGGGAAGGGAGCCCTTCCCTAAGGGATTCAAACCTGTTGCGCGCCCTACTGTGGCGTGATAACGGGGGAGGGGAGCGGGAAGAGGTGTGTGGAGGGAGTGTGACATTGGTGCATGGGTTAATTGAAGCGCCAGAGGGTCCCTCTAAAAATCCCCAGTTCGCCAGCACCTCATTGGTATGCCCAGCTTTATTGATAATTTTAAAAAATGAGCCTTTACAAGCACAACCCTGTGAAGCAGACCTAGGCACCTCCAGGCAGGCGTCTGGCGTCGGAGGGGTGTCAAGGTTTTGCTACTCCATGAGGCCTTTATGTCGATTCTGAGCAGTACTTCGAATGACATGTTTTCCTCGGCCAGCCATAAAAAAACTGGTGGTTGGGCGTCGGGGTTCTCACCTCCGTAGAAGAGGTGTCAAAGAAGGGGTGAAACCTGGGTATGAGAGATTTTGGCAACCTACCCATCGTGTCGTAGGTCCACATGGCCCTGGACAGAATTGTGACGAAATCCGATAACAATGGGATATCATTACCCATGTTATGCGTCGCATGAACTTCTGAACTCTGGCATATTTTTCCCATGTATAAACACCTTCCTTTTCGATGGTCGTCGAGCACAAGGGTGACGTCTAAGGGTGCCTGTTCTGTAGGTGCCTGTTCTGGAGCATTACAGACAAAGGTAGCAGGCATTCTTGAGTCAAATTTCAGAGTTCTGCATGTGAATGGGAAACTATTATGGGGTTCCAAAAAATTGTTCGTTTAATTGTGTTGCACAGTGTATTTTTAATTTTAACGATGATTGCATAAGAAATGTATATGTAGTAGTTACTCTCATGCCTGTAGTGTTTCTTAAGGGGTACCCCACCCAGTGGGGTATTACTCATATTAACGAGAGGTGTATCTATTTTGGGTTGACCTCGCAATGATGGTGTTTTCAGATTCATTATAATATGAAAGGCTTATTTAAATGGTGGTACAAGTCCATTACCCCCACTTTTCTGCCTATAATGCTTCTGAAATTAATGAGCCAAACAAACAGAAAGAAAGGTTCATCTCTAGCAAGAAGCCAAATGGTTAATTATTTCTGGTGTCTCTACTGCAGATTTTTCAACGCTCATTTAACTGTAGGACTCTGTATCTCACAATGAACAAAAATGGACTTTTACAATTATTGAAATAAGCCCTTCATATATTCTCTTATATCTTTCTCTGTGAACATAAACGTTCACCTTTTTAAAGCCCTCTTCAACCAGACATTAAATCTGTTATTTGGTTCGCAATCAATTCTGTCAATGCCATTTAATTCAAGAAATTCAAATGCTTTTGTGTTTTAATCCTCCTTCGACATTAACATCATTTTACTTGCCTTAGCTCACTTAACAGTGATTGCTTTATGTTCCTCAAACCAGTTACTGATATGATATATGACTCCAGCATTTGTCTTTATCCGTATACTGACCCTACATTTCTCTTCTATTTGTGTACATATTTTGTTCGTGATTTTACAGGTAATGTTGTTTTGCTCATGGTGTGCAACTGGTCCAAATTGAACTTTAGTTTCACAATAAAAATTTTAATTACAGTGTTTCCTACTTGGTATTTTTCGTAACAATGGAGGTCTTTACTTGGACTGGTCGTTTTTGTGGTGTGGACCTAAAATTAGTCTTACTTTCTATTCTCTGAAAGACCTTGATCTTACTTTACATCAAGTGCTTATTGGAATTGCAAATGGTTAATTCCCACCCACGACATTTTTAGCTTCTTAGTGTGTCTTAAACGGACATTTAAACACATCGAATGTATAAATTTATCAATCGGCCATAACATATATTTACATGAAATGCTGATAAGGAAGTTCGAAATGAGAAAAATATAGTTTAACATTTAAAATCTTCTTAGTTTAAAGTTCTCACGAATTTCGCCAGACATAAGTTCACACTCTTTCCTCAAGTGTTGTGCAACACCGGATTTGTATTTAATTTTGAACCTAGCATACTTCAACCCGAATTTGTTCTCCAAATATTGTTTTTCAAACTTGTGGTTTGTGTAGGATTCAATAGCTTCACTCCAATGCGCTGATATATAGAACCATGAACGCTTCAACTAATTTTAGGGAGTAACATGACCATTTCCCCATTAGATATATACCCATTCATTTCTTTGTAACTATTAAATCTTCCGTAAGTCCAGGCAGGAGGGCACTTCAATTATTAATATTATTATTATTAAATGTAATTTATTTTTACAGAAATGGCAATCAAATGATTTATTTGACCAGCTCAGATACAAGGAAAGATCGTTGATCCTGGCAGATAAGATAAATGTTTACACATCTTTATGCGTTCATACAGACAAATTTGCTTAAGTGATAAACGGATGTTTCACCATGTTTCCTTTCGAATTTTTAACAAATAATTGTACTGCGTCACAGCTAATTCAATTTCTCAAGAAGATGTGGATGAATTAAATATCTAAATTGAAACCACCGCAGAACGGTATGTTTTATGAGATGCGTTCTTGTTCGAAATATTCAGTACTCAATCCTCCATACAAGTCCCAGAAGTCTGTAAGTGAAATTTCCGAACACCGTATACAAACAAACGTACATGAAATGCGAGTACATAACCTCCCCGCAAACCTGGTGTTGTCCAACATTTCAGGAATCGAATCTTAACATTAGTAGACCGGTAAGAGAAATTAAACACATACCATATCTCCAAGAATTTCCGGTTAACACTGCATTTAGCCGGATTCAAATCCTCCGCAGGCAAAAAGGTAAGCAAAAATGTGGCATTTCAGTCTTTGATCGCCATTTATTTTTTATTTTCAATTACCGTTTTCAGGCTAGTTGCCCATCTTCAGATCTGTTAGACAAAGTTAAACATATAATTAACAGGAGAGATACAGTTAGTGATTGAAATATCTTAGTATACAAAAAGAAATTTTGGAACGTATTGATGGCCAACATACCATATACTGCAGTCACAGAGTAACTTGTCAGTACAGAACTATCGGTTCGCTGTCATAACTGAAGTAAATTTTAATCTGTTAAAAGCTTAAATCGCAGTTTTACAGCAACCTGATTGGTAACAGTAAAAAGTGCCCTCTACCTTTAAGAATTGTGCATATGTTATTATTTCACCGTACATATCAATGGCGAATATACTTTTTAATATAACAATTTTTTAAATAATAACATATAAATAATATTTTTTGAGTGTACCATGAATCGATATAATTTACACTAATTTAAAATTTCTTTATAAAGAAAATTAAAAATTAAAATGTAAATATTCTTTCGACAATGTTCGTTTCCTCTTCTTTGTTTTGATTGGTAGTGGAGAGGATTTCCCTACGTCATATCGTATACAACGCCACGCCAATTCCTCTTCCGCCGCGCCCAATTCACCTCGCCACCAGTACGCTAAGGGCCATTCCGCTGCAGCTGGTTCTTACTGGAGCGTGCTGTTGCATTCAAGAGTAAGCCTAAAACAGGTCTTTAAAAATCTCATAATAATTCCTGTGCATGAAATCACTTTGCCCATTAAGTAGTAGGTCTGGGGTTTTTCTTTGATGAGCGTATATTTCAATCCCTTGGAGCGCGTTGAGGTAGAGAATGTTGGAGCTTTATGTAGCACCTCCATTTGTTCATTTATATTACTCACTTCATGTTTACTATCTTTTACATGCGTTCCAAATGCTCGATACAGAGAACATTGCAGTCATAGCAATCGTACAGTATTTCGATTCATGGTACACTCAAAAAAGATTATTCATATGTTATTACTTTAAAAAAATTGTTATATTAGAAAGTATTGATATGTACGGTGAAATAATAACATATGCACAATTCTTATAGGTAGAGGGCACTTTTGACTGTTACCAATCAGGTTGCTCTAAAACTGCGATTTAAGCTTTTAACAGATTAAAATTTACTTTAGTTATGACAGCGAACCGATAGTTCTGTACTGACAAGTTACTCAGTAACTGCAACATATGGTATGTTGGCATTTAATACGCTACAAATTTTCTTTTTGCAAACTATTTCAGTCACTAACTGTGTCTCTCTTCTTAATTATATGTTTAACTTTGTCTAACAGATCTGAAGATGGGCAACTAGCCTGAAAACGGTAATTGAAAATAAAAAATAAATAGCGATCAAAGACTGAAATGTCATATTTTTATTTAATGAACGATCGCAGAAATCCCATTAAGGTAATCATGTCTAGTTTTGATAAAAAGGTAAGCATGCTGCATTGTTCCGTTAAAACATAGTACTATAATAAAGTAATATGTAGATTAATTTTTCATCAACCTGTAACCCGCACGTTAGCGTCTTGCTGCGTTGAACATACCCGTGGTAAACATACGACGCGCATCCGCAGAGGCAGCGAGCGGCATGATTCGGTCAACTAACCGAGTAGCGTCCGATGAATTGCACGAGCGCGCTGGTCCGCCGTCACGGCGTCTCGGTTTAACGGAGGAACAATTAGGTTTGACGTCGCGCGCGCCTCTCCACGGCTGCAGCGTTTATTTTAGATTACGGCGGCGCGTGGCTGGGCCGATTACGGGCCGGATGGGGATTTGCATGTGAATAGTGGGAGACGGGACTGCGCGGCGCGGCGGGTAGCGGCGCGGCGACAGAGCGGCTGGCGGGTAGCGGCTGTCCCCCCTAAAAGCCTGCCCGAGACTTGCACCTGCTACCCGCTCTGCGTCCCCCGTGACGACAGCGAAGCGTGCCAGTAGGACTCTCCCAAGACACAGCGCGGAACGAAAGTCCCAATAAGTACAGGGTGATTCAAAAAGAATACCACAACTTTAGGAATTTAAAACTCTGCAACGACAAAAGGCAGAGCTAAGCACTATCTGTCGGCGAATTAAGGGAGCTATAAAGTTTCATTTAGTCGTACATTTGTTCGCTTGAGGCGCAGTTGACTAGGCGTCAGCGTCAGTTGACGCTAAGATGGCGACCGCACAACAGAAAGCTTTTTGTGTTATTGAGTACGGCAGAAGTGAATCGACGACAGTTGTTCAGCGTGCATTTCGAACGAAGTATGGTGTTAAACCTCCTGATAGGTGGTGTATTAAACGTTGGTATAAATAGTTTACAGAGAATGGGTGTTTGTGCAAAGGGAAAAGTTCTGGACGGCCGAGAAGGAGTGATGAAAATGTAGCACGCATCCAGCAAGCATTTGTTCGCAGCCCAGGAAAATCGACTCGCAGAGGTAGCAGAGAGCTGCAAATTCCACAATCTGTCCGTAACTACCTGAACGTCAACTACCCGAGGCGATGGATCGGCCTCCAGGCAGCCCGTGACAGAGCACTTCATCACTGGCCTCCAAGAAGCTCTGATCTTACCCCCTGCGATTTTTTCTTATGGGGGTATGTTAAGGATATGGTGTTTCGGCCACCTCTCCCAGCCACTATTGATGATTTGAAACGAGAAATAACAGCAGCTATCCAAACTGTTACGCCTGATATGCTACAGAGAGTGTGAAACGAGTTGGAGTATCGGGTTGATATTGCTCGAGTGTCTGGAGGGGGCCATATTGTACATCTCTGAACTTGTTTTTGAGTGAAAAAAAACCTTTTTAAATACTCTTTGTAATGATGTATAACAGAAGGTTATATTATGTTTCTTTCATTAATTACACATTTTTAAAGTTGTGGTATTCTTTGTGAATCACCCTGTATTACGTTACAGGCAGTAAGACAAGGTTGGACACAACCTGTGCGCGACCATATATTGCGGCAGTATTCAGTCGCCTGTTGGGTTGGGTCGTTTGGGGAAGGAGACCCGACAGCAAGGTCATCGGTCTCATCGGATTAGGGAAGGATGGGGAAGGAAGTCGGCCGTGCCCTTTCAAAGGAACCATCCCAGCATTTGCCTGGAGTGATTTAGGGAAATCATGGAAAACCTAAATCAGGATGGCCGGACGCGGGATTGAACCGTCGTCCTCCCGAATGCGAGCCCAGTGTCTAACCACTGCGCCACCTCGGTCGGTCAATCGCCTGTGCAATGTCTTTTAAGTGTGGGCAGTTTCCTAACAGATTAAAATGCTCTTTCGTGAAGCTACTCTACATTAATTATTTAAGAAGAAACTAATTTTTAAAATACGATTTTCTTAAATCGGTCTAAAACGTAGGGGGGAATATGAGGAGATGGGATCTGGAGAAACTGAAAGAACCAGATGTTGTACAGAGTTTCAGAGAGAGCATTAGGCAAAGATTAACAAGAACGGGGAAAGAAACACAATAGAAGAAGGAAGAATGGGTAGCTTTGAGAGATGAAATAGTAAAGGCAGCAGCAAAGGACCAAGTAGGTAAAAAAGACGAGGGCTAGTAGAAATCCTTGGGTAACACAAGAGATATTGAAGTTAATCGATGAAAGGAGAAAATATAAAAATGAAGTAGGCAAAAAGGAATACAAACGTCTCAAAAATGCGATCGACAGGAAGCGCAAAATAGCTAAGCGGGAATGGCTAGAGGACAAATGTATGGACGTAGAGGCATATATCAGTAGGGGTAAGATAGATACTGCCTACAGGAAAATTAAAGACACCTTTGGAGAAAAGAGAACCACTTGTACGAATAGCAAGAGCTGAGATGGAAAACCAGTCCTAAGCAAATAAGGGAAGGCAGAAAGGTGGAAGGAGACTCCGAGGGCGGTGTGCTTGAGGGCGATATTATGGAAATGGAAGAGGACGTAGATGAAGTGGAATTCATGATACTGCGTGAAGAATTTGACAGATCACTGAAAGACCTAAGATGAAAGAGGGCCCCGGGTGTAGACAGTATTCCATTAGAACTACTGATAGCCTTGGGAAAGCCAGCGCTGACAAAACTCTACCATCTGGTGAGCAAGATGTATGAGACAGGTGAAATAGCCTCACGATTCAAGAAGAATGCATAATTCCAGTCCCAAATAAAGCAGGTGTTGACAGGTATGAAAATTATCGATCTATCAGTTTAATAAGTCAAGGCTGAAAATATTAGACTGAATTCTTTACAGACGAATGGAAAAATCGGTAGAAGCCGACCTCGGGGAGGATCAGTTTCGATTCCGTAGAAATGTTGGAACACGTGACGCAATACTGACCCTACGACTTACTTTAGAAGATAGATTAAGAAAAAGCAAACCTACATTTGTAGACTTAGAGATTTATTTTGGCAATGTTGACTGGAATACTCTCTCTCAAATTCTGAAGTAGATGTATTATATTGTATTGTATTGAACTGGGTACCTAGAAACAACGGAGAGACTTCGTCCTCGCCTTAGCCCTCAATGGTTCACAACCCCAAATCAGGCTACAGCAGTCCACTCACCCCACCGCCGCTCCGCACCGAACCCAGGTTTATTGTGCGGTTCGGCGCTCCCCCCCCCCTCCTCCCCCCACCCCTCCCCTAGAACGTCTCACACCAGACGAGTGTAACCACAATGTTTGCGTGGCAGAGTAATTGCGTACGTGGAGAGAGTGTTTGCGCAGCAATCGCCGAGATAGTGGCGGAATAAGGGGAACCAGCCCGCATTCGCCAGTGACCGGCACGCCTTCCCGCCCGGAAATCAGTGCGTTACACCGCACGGCTAACCGGCCGGACCTGAAGTATGTACTTGGATATGAAGAAGCTTGCGCAGGACAGAGTAGCATGGAGGGCAGGCATCAAACCAGTCTGTGGAGTGAAGACCACAACAACATGTACGTACTTGTATCATTTAGACGATAGAAATGGGGTACATGCAGAAGATATTGGTAAGCAGGTTAATTGTTCGTGTATTAATTCTCTCTCTCTCTCTCTCTCTCTCTCTCTCTCTCTCTCTCTCTCGCCACCACTATCTCTTTGTACCTCTCCCTTGATGGCTGTCAACCAACTTCCTCGCTCCGGCACGCCTGCACCACCAGCAGCATCTTCCACCTACACAGTGGTTATAATTAAACCTTTGCTGCTTGAGCCTGTGTAGACGGGAAATTACACTGTTTGACAGCAGCTAACGGACAGAGACATTGTTGGACAGGAACATATACAGCCATTGATGGACGCCATGAAACACAATACGTACGCATTAGAGTTGGAGTGTTGTATTTATACGAAAAACGGTACAAATTTGACCACAAGGCAAAGTAGGGTAACAGAATAACTCACAACCTAAAGATCGGTATTAGACACTCAGTGTTGGATACGCCCTCCTCCGGCACTAATGCATATTTTGCACCTCTTAAGCTGGCCGCTGTAGCCGAGTGGTTCTAGGCGCCTCAGTCCGGAACCGCGCAGCTGCTACGGTCGCAGGTTCGAATCCTGCGTCGGGCATGGTTGTGTGTGATGTCCTTAGGTTAGTCAGGTTTCAGTAGTTCTGAGTCTAGGGGACCCATGACATCAGATGTTAAGTCCCATAGTGCTTAGAGCCATTTCAATCAATTTGAACAGTACTTAACTCGACTATAGCAAATATCGCTAGCAACTGTACAGTTCTTACTATTCTCAGAGTTCAAGGAAACACTTGACACTTATAGCACAGCACTATTCACGTTGCAGACTCGGGCCGATCTTGTGCGGCCGAGGCTAGCAGGAGCTTCGTTTATATGCAGCTTTTGCAGGGGGCGCGCGTGTGGAGAGGAGCGGTCCGATTCCGCGCGGCATTGGCCGCGGCACCTTCACTGCCTTTCGTATCGCATCTTCGGTCCGACGTTTGTGGTTACGCCAAAACAGAAGGGTTCAATTTAGAATTTTTTTTTTTGAGTCAACAATATTCTGACTGGTTTGATACTACCCGCTACCATTTCCCCTCCTGTGCCAGCGTTTCATCTGAGAGTGGCAATTCCAACCTACATCATTAATTATTTTCTGGATATATTCCAATCTCTGTCTTCGCGTGCAGTTTTTATCCTCTTATATCATGGAAGTTAGTTCCTGATGTCTTAAGAGATGCCTTGTACCTTCTTGTCAGTATTATCCACGTATTCCTTTACTTACCTATCCTACAGGGAACATCTCCATTCCTTCCCTTAAAACAGTCAATCTCATTTTCAACTTTCCTCTGTAGTATCACGTCTCAAATGCTTCGGTTTTCTTCTGTTCCAGTTTCCCCACAGCCCACATTTCACTACTGTACAAAACTATCACCAAACCAACATTCTCGAAAATTTCTTCTTCAAATTAAGGCCTATGTTCTCTTGGTCAGGAATGCTCTTTTTGCTTTATGTTACTCTGACTTTTCATGTCCTAACTCCGTCTATCATGGGTTACTTTACTGCCTAGGTAGCAGAATTCCTTAACTTCATCTACTTCGTGACCATCGATCCTGATATTAATTTTCTCGCTGTTATCAATTCTACTACTTCTCACTACCTTCGTCTTTCTTCGATTTACACTCACTCCATACTCTGTACTCCTCAGACTGTTCATTCCATTCAGCAGACCGAGTAATTCTTCCTCACTTTCACTCAGGATAGCAATGCCATCAGCGAATCGTATCATCGATATACTTCCACCTTCAATTCTAATTCCACTCCGAAACCTTTCGTTTATTTCCATGATTGCTTCCTCAATTGTACAGATGGAACAGTAGGGGCGAAAGATTACATCCTTGTCTTACACCCTTTTTAATACGAGCACTTCATACTTGGTCGTCCACTATAATTATTCCCTCTTGGCGGTTATACATATTGTATATGACCCGTCTCTCTCTATACCTTACCCTTATTTTTCTCAGAATTTCGCACATCTTGCACTATTTTACGTTGTCGAACGCTTTTTCCAGGTCGACAAAACGTATGAACGTGTCCTGATTGTTTTTTAGTGTTGCTTCCATTGTTAACCGCAACGTAAGAATTGCCTCTCTCGTGCCTTTACCTTTCCTAAAGCCAAACTCATCGTCATCTAGCGCATCCTCAATTTTGTTGTCCATTCTTCTGTATATTATTCTTGTCAGCAATTTGGATGAATGAGCTTTTAAGCTGATAGTGCGATAATTCTCGAATTTGTCAGCTTTCGCTGTCTTCGGAATGTGTGGATGATGTTATTCCGAAAGTCAGATGGTATGTCGCCAGACTCATGGATTCTACACACCAACGTGAATAGTCGTTTTGTTCCAACTCCCCCAAAGATTTTAGAAACTCTGATGGAGTGTTATCCATCCCTTCTGCCTTATTTGATCTTAAGCCCTCCAACTCTCTTTCAAATTCTGATTTTATTACCGGGTCCCCTCTCTCTTCAAAATCAATTACTGTTTGTTTTCCTATCACATCAGACAAATCTTCCCCCTCGTAGAGGCTTTCAGTGTATTCTTTCCACCTATCCACTCTCTTGTCTGCATTTTTAACAGTGGAATTCCCGTTGAACTCTTAATGTTATCACCCTTGTTTTTAATGTCACTGAAGGTTGTTTTGATATTCCTGTATGCTGAGTCAGTCCTGCCGATAATCATTTCTTTTTCGATTTCTTCGCATCAGAGACAATAATAAACGTACACAGGCGGGTGCATGTGGCGTCTGAGTTATATGGTGACTTATGTGTGCCTAGTACTGCACCCTTTCTGCTTGTCTGATGTACGTGCACCATATGGCAGTTAGCTAGATTACTCTTCTCCTGCGTCCTCGGAATAACATTCGATAGTCATTTGTGACAAAGTCCATGACACGTTTTCAGTCTGGGGACATTACGACCCAGCTTTGTCGAGTCAAATTATTGTCACCGCGTTCCAAATGTGGCGTAGCCCTGTACAACAACAAACTTATGTCGTACGTCACATTTAGTTCACAGGCACTGGAGGTTTAAAAGGGGATTGGCAGACTGTCTGAATCCATTAAACTCACTGCTTTCGTGAGAAAAACAAGCAGATTCATGCGAACGCAAAAAGCGGATGATTTTCGGCGACCTGGCGTCGGATGCGCTACTGGTCGGGGAAGAGTAAATTACGTCTGATTCGCCGAAGTCTGTGAATTCGTATAGGGGCACTGAGCACCGTAGCCAAAGGTGATTGCACTACCTACACCATACGCTATCGCAGATCACTTGAAATGAAAGCAATTCCTTCTGGCCTGGCAAGAACATTAGACCTACCTGTATACAGAAAAGAAACAGAAAAGCTAGAGAGAATTTTCGACTTACGCAAGACAAAATTAATATCATTTCCCTGTCTCAAATTACAGCTAAACATGACACATTTGCAATAATTAGTGAGATGAAGGCATTAACGTAGTGTTTGCATTATGAAATACAGTAATATCCACGTGCAATAGCAATAGCGATAGTAATTCTGTCTTACCACTAATAATAATAAAGGAAAGAAAACGACACTACGATAAACTGTACAAAACTAAATTATACATGAATTTTTAGACTTCTGATTGATTCAATCCTGCCCGCCATGAGTTACTCTCTCGAACCACTCTCTTCACCACAGAGTAGCACTTGCACCCTACTTCCTTGGTTATTTGTTGACTGTCCCCCCCTCCCCCCCCATCCCCCCAACCTCTACAGCTCACACTAGAGCCATAGAAGTTACTCAATGAGTCTGATCTCAAGCTTTATCACCCTGTTCCTTCTTCATTGTCAGTGTTTTTCATATGTTCCTTTCTTCGTCGATTATGCGGAGAACATCTTCATTCCATATCAGTGCACTTAATTTTCAACATCTTTCTATAGCTCCACATCTCTAAAGGTTCGATTCTCTTCTTTTGCAGTTTTCCCACAATCCTTGATTCACTACCATAAAATGCTGCGCTCCGAACGTACATTCTCAGAAATTGCTTCCTCAGATTGTGGCCGACGTTGGTTATTAGCAATTTAATTTTGGCCAGGTATATGCTCTTAGCCCTTGCTTCGTCCATATGTTATTTTGCTTCTGATGTAGCAGAATTCTTTTTCATTGTTCGTCATGACCACCAGTTTTGATGTTAACTTTATAGCTCATTTCTGCTATTTTTTAATTACCTTTGTCTTTCTTCACATTACTCACATCTATTTTCCTAACTCATTAGACTTTTCAATCCATTGAATATGTCCTGTAATTCTTATTCACTTTCACTGAGGGTAGAAGTGTCATCAGCGAATCTTGTGATTGATATTCTGTCATCTCAAATTTTAATCATGTTCTTGAACCATTCTTTTATTTCCTTGACTGCTTCTTCGATGTACTGATTAAGACCAGGGTCGAAAGGATACTTCGCCGTTCTACTCCGTTTTTAATACGATTTCTTGGTTTTTATTGTTTCCTATTGGTTCTTGTACAACTTTCCTATTTTTCAGAATTTCTAAAATCTTGCACCGTTTTACATTGTCAAACGCTTCTACTAAGTCTACGACTTCTATGGACGTTTCTCTGATTATTCTTAAGTTTTGCTTCACTTATAAATGTCAACGTCACAATTCCCCCTCTAGCGTCGTTTCATTTCGGAAAGCTAAACCAATCGTCAGCCAACAGATCTTCAGTTTCCTTCTCTATTCCTCTGAGTTTTAATCTTGTTAGCAAATTCGATGTCTCAGCCGTTACACTGATTGTCCGATAGTTCTTGCAGTTATCAAGCCTTGCGATCTTCAAGGTTGTGTGGCTAATATTTATCGAAAGTCTGATGGTATATCCCCCGACTTACAGATACTTCAAACCAACTTGAATAGCTATTGAGTTGCCACGTCCCTCTATGATTCTAGAAATTCTGAAGGAATTTTATCTATGCCTTCTGCCGTAATTGAGCCTAAGTGTTCCGGAGTATTGAGAAACTATGACTCTAATATTGGATCCCCTGTCTTTCCCGTATCGACTGATGTTTCTTACACATCATAACATCAACCAAGTTCTGTCACTGTTAGAAGCCTTCGGTCTACTTTTTCCAGTTATCCGTCGTCTCCTCTACGATTAACAGTGGAATTTCCATTACACTGTTAATATTGACGACTATGTCTTTAATGGTTGTTTTGATTTTTCTGTATGCAGAATCAGTCCTTTCGACGATCACTTCTTTCTTGCAATCTTTATGTTTTCGTACAACCATTTCGCTTTAGCTTTCCTGAACTTCCAACTTATTTCATTCCTGAGTGACTTGTATTGCCGAGCAGTGGCGCCATTGTGTTAGTTGACTTACGTCTTGCACCACTGACTCAGGTGTAGTATCGACTATCCCTATGGCGGCGGTCCCATTTCCAATATCTGTGAGAATGAGCTGGTAGCTGTGGGTTGTGTCCTTATAAAGTCTTTGCTTGTCGGTATATATATATATATATATATATTATATATATATATATTACAGGGTGGTTCATTGATCGTGACCGGGCCAAATTTCTCACGAAATAAGCGTCAGCTAGATGGCGCTGCCATAGGTCAAACGGATAACAACTGCGTTTTTTTTTTTTTTAATGGGAACCCACATTCTTTATTACATATTCGTGTAGTACGTAAAGAAATATGAATGTTTTAGTTGGACCACTTTTTCGCTTTGTGACAGATGCCGCTGTAATAGTCACAACCGGATAAGACGTACTATCACGTAACATTCCGCCAGTGCGGACGGTATTTGCTTCGTGATACATTACCCGTGTTAATATGGACGGTTTACCAATTGCGGAAAAGGTCGATATCGTGTTGATGTATGGCTATTGTGATGAAAATGCCCAAGGGGCATGTGCTATGTATGCTGCTCGGTTTCCTGGACGACATCATCCAAGTGTCCGGAACGTTCGCCGGATAGTTACGTTATTTAAAGAAACAGGAAATGTTCAGCCACATGTAAAACGTCAACCACGACCTGCAACAAATGATGATGCCCAAGTAGGTGCTATTGCGGATAATCCGCACATCAGTAGCAGACAAATTGCGCAAGAATCAGGAATCTCAGAAACGTCGGTGTTGAGAATGCTACATCAACATCGATTGCACCCTTACCATATTTCTATGCACCTAGAATCGCATGGCGTCTTGTACAGTTCTGCCACTGGGCACAAGCGAAATTACGGGTCGATGACAGATTTTTTGCACGCGTTCTATTTAGCGACGAAGCGTCATTCACCAACAGCGGTAACGTAAACCGGCATAATATGCACTATAGGACAACGGAAAATCCACGATGGCTGCGACAAGTGGAACATCAGCGACCTTGGCGCGTTAATGTATGGTGCGGCACTGTGGGAGGAAGGATAATTGGTTCCCATTTTATCGATGGCAGTCTCAATGGAGCAGTGTATGCTGGTTTCCTACGTAATGTTCTACCGATGTTACTACAAGAGGTTTCACTGCATGACAGAATGGCGATGTACTTCCAACATGATGGACGTCCGGCACATAGCTCGCTTGCGGTTGAAGCGGTATTGAATAGCATATTTCATGACATGTGGATTCGTCGTCGAAGCATCATACCATGGCCGGCACGTTCACCGGATCTGAAATCCCCGGATGTCTTTCTGTGGGGAAAGATAAAGGATATTTGCTATCGTGATCCACCGATAACGCCTGACAACATGCGTCAGCGCATTGTCAATGCATGTACGAACATTACGGAAGGCGAACTACTCGCTGTTGAGAGGAATGTCGTTACACGTATTGCCAAATGCATTGAGGTTGACGGACATAATTTTGAGCATTTATTGCAGTGAGGTGGCATATACAGATAATCACGCTGTAACAGCATGAGTTCTCAGAAATGATAAGTTTATGAAGGTACATGTATCACATTGGAACATCCGAAGTAAAATGTTCAAACGTACCTACGTTCCGTATTTTAATCTAAAAAACCTCTCTGTTACCAACTATTCGTTTAAAATTGTGAGCCATATGTTTGTGACTATTACAGCGCCATCTATCACAAAGCGAAAAAAGTGGTCCAACTGAAACATTCATATTTCTTTACGTACTACACGAATATGTAATAAAAATGGGGCTTCCCATTAAAAAAAAAAAAAACGCAGTTGATAGCCGTTTGACCTATGGCAGCGCCATCTAGCGGGCCAACCATAGCGCCATCTGGTTTCCCCCTTCAAGCTAGACAAGTTTCGTTCTTTGCAGTTTTTTCGTTCGACGCTTATTTCGTGAGATATACACAGGGTAGTCCATTTGAAGTTTCGGATGAGGTTATCTCGAGAACAATACATCGGGGGGAAAAAATAGTGGGTAAGACAAGTTCGTAAGCTCAAAGGGGGACATCAAATGATACTAGACGTGGTCTCAAGCCCCATCCGCCTTGGGTGGGGAAGTGGGCAACTTTTAAATCTCAAATGGAAACACCCATTTTTTGTTGCAGATTCGGATTCTCCATAAAAAAGTAATCAAGTTTTGTCTGAAATATTTTTTTAAAACATTGATAGATAGTGCTGAAATCGAAAAAAAGTAAAATTGTGTAAGAACTCTTATTTATTTAGAATTATCGGAGAGATACGCATCAAATTGATAAAAAACGTGCACCAATTCTTTCGTTATGCTAAATTAAGCTGTTTTTGTACAAAATGTACTGCATCCTACTCTTAGCGTTACCCAGGACCGACGACATGGACGTAGTAGAATGATGTTCCCATGGGGTGCTTCATTAGTGTGAGTCCCCTTGCCTCTCACAATTTGGGGTGCTTAATTAATGAAATTAGCCACATAGAAATTGTTCAAAATTATCCCCATTTGCTTCAAGGCAAAAAGTCAATCGTCTGCGGAAGTTGCCCACAGTTTTGAGCAGCTCATCCCGTCGTATGGCTGCACACGCTCTTCGAATGCGTTGCTCCATATCGTCTCCGTTTGAGGGCTGTCTTTCAAAAACAGTATTTGTTAAAGAACCCCACAAGAAAAATCAGGAGATGTTAGGTCTGGTCAACGTGGAGGCCACTGAATTGGTACGCCGCATCCTATCCGCGGGTCAGGGTACCATAGATTTAAAACGTTCCGCATATGTTTAGCATAAAGGGGAGCTGCTCCGTCCTGTTGGAACCACATTCGTTGCCTAGTTTCTAAATCAACATCTTCTATTAGCTCCAACAAAACATCGCGGAAAAGTTGTAAATAAGATCCCCCAGTTACATTTCGGTCAAAAAATACGGCCCTATCAAGTAACCGTTCAAAATTCCACACCAGACCATTAACGACCATTTGTGTTGATTGTCAACGGGTCTGTGCCAGTGTGGATTGACAGGGGACGAATAATGACAATCATGACGATTTAATTCGCCATTGTTTCTGAATGTGGCTTCATCGGTGAACATAATGCATTTAAAAAATCAGTCACCTCTTATCATTTCCAAGGCCCATAGGCAGGAATGCACGCGTATTTGCATATCTTTCGCAATTAATATCTGTGTCAGTGTGATATGATACGCATGATATTTATGTGTCTTCAAAATCCTCAAAACATTTGGTTTTGGTATTCTAATTTGTCTCTGAATCGCACGACTGTTAATTTCGGGATCCAGTTGAACACAGGCGAGAACTGTTAGGGTACGAGCGTCATTTTCATTGTATTTGCAATGACGAGGTGGACGGTGCATGTATTCATTTCGAGCTCGTTGAGTGCAATTTCGAATAATGTTTTCGCTTGGATGTCGTCTGTTTTGGGAAACGATCCGCATATAATGGCGCAACTGCAGCGTAATTGTTATGGCACTCACCTAAATTAACATCATATCAACAATCTCTGTAGTAGGATAGAGAGCCATGTTTCTCTAAAGAATAATTTACTTTCGTCAGTTGATGTTTACGGTTCACAATCTGAAAGTGAAGTGACGTCTGATCACATTGCACCGACATTTATACTGAGCTATAGTTCGCAGATTGGCCACGATAGTGCCACAATCGGGTGAGTAATGAAATTGTGAAGATCTCTCTAACGAAATTTTAATACCATTCCGCCTCCCTCCATCAAAAACTGTTGCGGGTAGGATACATAATAAAAATAATTTTTCTCAATTTCGACGCCATCTTTCAATGGTTTAAAAAAATATTTCAAACAAAAATTGATTACTTTTTTAATGGAGAATCCGAATCTGCAATAAAAAAATGGGTGTTTCCATTTAAAATTTAAAGATTTCCTCCGCCCGACCCAAGGGGGCGGGACTGGAGGTCACGTGTAGCATCATATGATGTCCCTCTTTGAGGTTAGAAACTTGTCTTGCCCACTATTTTTACCCGATGTATAGTTTACGAGATAAACTCATCCGAAAGTTCAGATAGACCACCCTGGGTTCGCTGGCCCGAGAGTGAGACACGAAGTTTAGGGATTGGAGGTAGCGTCGCGACAAGAAGTGGTCACGAGGTCCGAGCGGAGGAAGCCACGAGCTGCGCAAGAAGGGCCTAAACAGAGTGAAGATACCGGAGTACTTCACCGGGGTCAGCGTCGACTACAAGCAGGCCGACATCACGTAGGTTAGTTGGCATCATTCGTATCGGAGGGCCACTCGTGGCCTGACTGCCCTCTTATACCTGACTTTCATTGACACCACAAAGTAACCGCTGCGATGCACCGTAGATCCGTGGAACTGCTTGCTGAAGAATGGGAGTAACAATCTGTAATCCTCGTGGTGATTTGTTTCATTGTCTACCTGACCTACAATCCGACCCTTAATGTTCTAATTAATCACCTCGAGGTCGTAAATATACCCGGAAAAATTGTACTAAGGTACAGGTTAAAGTTAAACAAAAGAGGCTTCTCGTGGTTAGATTTAGCTATTGACCTGTTCAGTTCTTTGATTTTAATTGCATTTTTCAGTCATTAGACATAATCTGATCAACCTGTTGTACTAAGCTATTCGTTTCCGTTATTAATTGTGTATTTTAGCTGGATCTTGTGGTTCCGTCGAGTGGGTTCACGTGTACTAGGCGTAAGTGTTCACAAGTGATGTTTTAAGACGTTCCTTCAGAGCGGTCTTAATAACCGACAATCAGTTCAACCTTGATAATATTAACAGCCAACTGTCATCAGGGCTTTAGTCATTTGCCAGAGGGGACGGATTGGGGTCCAGTCGCGCTTTGGTTGCGGACTGAAATTAACAGGTTGGTTGCTTTGAATTAAGCCTTATCATTGTCATATTGTTTGCTAATCCCTTTAACCTTGAAGCACAGGTACGCATCTTAACCCCGAACCTTTCGACATACAGCTTTCAAATTATAAGTTAAGTCAGTTGTTTTTGGTAATTGAATCACTTTTGTTATAAATGGTGCTTATATAGTACTGATGTGTTGCAGAAGGGAACTTAATAAGACTGTGTCCAGTGCGGTAGTAAACACCCCTGTTTCACCCGATAACAGGCGGGCTCCAGGTCCGGCCGTCTTGTCATCATTGTCACATTCTTTGCTGTTTTGCAGTACAGCACTTAAGAGTTCTTTTGCTAAGATTAAAAACTTATTCAGCTTAAGGTTTTAGGTCAAAAGAATTTTGAAAATTTGTTCATTTAGTTAAAAAACTATGGCTAGATGCTTCGATTATACGTAAAATACAGTTTCTATATTGTTAAATAAACAGGTTGATTGAAAAGAAAGTTATATTGGTGGCTCCCCCTTTCCAGATTTTCATTAATTCCATTAAGTACAACGTATCAGTTGCTGTAATCTTGTATTTTCCTAAGCGTTTTGGCACTGTTTGTGTAGTCGATCAGCCGGCCGGTGTGGCCGTGCGGTTCTAGGCTCTTCAGTCTGGAACCGCGTGACCGCTACGGTCGCAGGTTCGAATCCTGCCTCGGGCATGGTTGTGTGTGATGTCCTTAGGATAGTTAGGTTTAAGTAGTTCTAAGTTCTAGGGGACTGATGACCACAGATGTTAAGTCCCATAGTGCTCAGAGCCAATTGAACCATTTTTTTTTTTTTTTTTTTGGTAGTCGATCAACTGGAGAATTTCTTGTGTTATCCAATATTTCTTCCAAGTTACATTTTTTTGCACATATATTTGTCTCAACATTGATTTAAACAGCCAACCAGTTGCAACCGTTTGGTGTACGATGTTGAATCTAGAATACAGTTGTTCAGCAACAGCCATGTTTAAAATTGCTTTATTTGTCTGCTCAGCTATGGTCATTGCCATTACTAAAGATGACCAATACTCTCCAACTGAACCACTTATCATGATATTCACTATCGGACTGAGCTTCAAACACATCTCATCAGCCACGCGGGGTAGCCGCGTGGTCTAAGGTGCCTTGTCACTTTCGCCGGCCTGAGTGGCCGAGCGGTTCTAGGCGCTACAGTCTGGAACCGCGCTACCGCTACGGTAGCAGGTTCGAATCCTGCCCCCGGGCATGGATGTGTGTGAAGTCCTTAGGTTAGTTAGGTTTAAGTAGTTCTAAGTTCTAGGGGACTGATGACCTCAGAAGTTTAGTCCCATAGTGCTCAGAGCCATTTGAACCATTTTTGAACCTTGTTACTTTCCGCGCGGCTCCCCCCCGTCGGAGGTTTGAGTTTCGAGTCCTCCCTCGGGCATGGGATTTTGTGTGTTGTCCTTGGCGTAAGTTAGATTAAGTAATGTGTAAGCCTAGGGACCTATGACCTCAGCAGTTTGGTCGCATAAGGCCTTACCTCAAATTTTCGAAACACCTCATCATATCTTCGACACATTACATTTCCTTTCTCATTCATTGTTTAGTGCGATTCGCTTAAAATCCTGCCTACTTTTCATCATTACTAAATTTTGATATGAATTATTCAGTATATTTGTTTACCCCTCACAACTGACTACCTCCTTTCGGATTCTCTGTCTCGTCATGACGTAATCCAGCTGGAATAATCTCATGTCTCCACTCTTATTCTAAGAATATCTCCTTTTCTTGCGAGTACTGAACAGTGTATTCACTACTATTAGCTGAAATTTATTGCAGAACCCAATGGAACTTTCGCTTTTCCCCTTTCTATTACGTAACACAGTTCCTCTTGTAACTATTCCTTCTATCTCTTCCCTTGCTGTAGCATTCCAATCTGCCATTGTTGTTAGAGTTTCATCTCACTCTACATATTGCATTACATTCTGTAGGTCCACACATAATTTCTCTAACTCTTCGTCTCCTGTTTGGGACGTCATCATTTTTCCATCACTGTTGGCGTTGTTTTGCTCTCTATTTTGATTAGAATAACGTTATCACTCAACTGCCAACAGTAGCCCATACTTTGATCGGCCATCCTATTCAGTACAAATCCTACACCTGTATTACCATTCTCTGCAACTGTAGTCATAATTTCGTACTCGTCTGATCAGAAAACCTCCGTTGATTCCCAATATATCTAGACTGAGCCTTCGCATTGCCCTTTCAGACTTCTCTTGCTTCTGTACCACATTCAGATGAGTGATATTTCATACTTCGACACGCAAAATGTTAAAATTTCTTTATTCAGCCTTTTTCTCATGAAGATTCCACCTTGCCAGTCTCCTCCCGAGATCGGAATGAGGTACTAGCTGGAATCTTTAGCCAATGCAGATAACGTCAAGACACTTTTTCAGTTACAGCGCCTATGTTCAATGGAGATACATTATGTGGTCTCTTTTCCCTTCTGCATCGTCATGCGGTTGATAACGGCTGATTGTTCCGCTTTTTAGAAGCAGATACCCACCCTAAGAGCAAGCGATTCCTCAGAAACCTCTGTCCGCTTCTTCATCCTCTTTGAAAAACCTGTTGCAAAACGAAGGCTAGTAATGAAGCACGATTCAGTTGTGTCATCCAAGAATTTGGGAATAATGTGTAGATATATAAAGTGGAATGACCACATAGTGTCTTGTGCAGGTAAAGCAAACTGCAGACTACAGTTCACTGGCGACATACTAGGAAACCGCAGTTTGTCTACAAAAGATATGATTTTTACAGCTCATAACAATTTTGCTGAAGTGGGTAAGACTATTGTTAGGTTGGACACAGAGCATATGCAAAGAAGGGCACGCTGACGTACAAGAGGCGTACTCCCGTCCTCTCTCATTGAAGGGACCGGGAAGATGTCTTAGAAAGTGGTACTAAGATCAGCCATCAGGGGCATCTGCTGGTTAAGACATCAGTCATCAAATATAATGTTCCTCAGACCACGAGACATATTGCTGACACTCGCCTACTTTGCTAGAGCGACAAGTCAAATAATCTGATGGTGTGTGTACTCCCGGCGGGGTCAGGGATTTTCTCTGCCTCGTGATGACTGGGTGTTGTGACGTCATTTTGCACCAGTATGTCCGCCTTTTCAGGGGTGCAGTGGGTCCCACCTTCCTTCTGATGGATGATAACGCACGGCCCCACCGAGCTGCCATCGTGGAGGAGTACCTTGAAATAGAAGATATCAGGCGAATGGAGTGGCCTGCCTGTTTTCCAGTCCCTAACCCCATCGAGCACGTCTGGGATGCTCTCGATCGACGTATCGCTGCACGTCTTCGAACCCCTAGGGCACTTCAGGAGCTCCGACAGGCACTGGTGCAAGAATGGGAGGCTATACCCTATCAGCTGTTCTACGAGCTGATCCAGTAAGACAACCCGTTGTGCTGCCCGTGTACGTGTGCATGGCGATCATATCCCATATTGATGCCACGGTGCATGCGCAGAAAACAGTGGCGATTTGTAGCACATGTGTTTAGGGACGGTTTCAACTTATCACCAATACCGTGGACTTACAGATCTGTGTCGTGTGTGTTCCCTATGTGCCTGTGCTATTTGCGCCAGTTTTGTGTAGTGCCACGTTGTGTGGCACCACATTCTGCAGTTATCCTTAATTTAAGATCATGAGTGCAGATATTCATTTAAAGAATCTGTGCAAACTAGTAGTCTATGCGAGCGAAGCATAGGCGCTAAGCTAGTGCAGAATATGATGGTCGTTGAAGCATCACCTAACGTGATACTGTGGAATCAATCACTAGCGAAATACGCAAGACAGAAACTGTCCACTGTGTGAGGCTGGAAGCCAGAACTGGATAATAGCGATTTTAAAATACGATGACGTGTCTGTTCTATCCGCATGATTCATCAGAGTCGTCTATCTGCAACCCTCTACGTCTGTGTATTATCAGTGATCTGAAGGTTAATAAATCTACACCGCTGAGTCAAAACATTATGATCGCCACCCACCTCAAGACTAAATGCTGCTTAGTGGCATTATGGGCAGGTGATGACACAAGGAACGTACACAGGCAGGGCAGAGGCGAATGGGAATGAGTTCAGTAATGGTACGGTACGAAAATTGGGAAATCCAATGACATAAGTGACTCTGAAAAATGGCAGATCACTATGGTCTACAGTCTGGGAACCAACAGCGAAGGTTTTAGATTATATTGTTCCTATTGCCGTGACCATATATGGAAAATGGTTTAAGGAAACCAAGAGTCGGCGATATGACGTCGGACGTGCTTGGCACATCACAGATCACAGAGCATAGAGGTCGGAGACTTGCTCACTCCCTAATCCAGGACAGGCAGCGAACTACACTAGATAGGACGACACAGTACATCACTGTTGAAGGTACAGGTGGTTCGGAGCACTCTGTTTAGCGCACAGTGTAAAACCTGGGGCTCCGCAACAGACGACCCATACAAGTCAACATGTTGACCCAACGACATCATTAGTTACCGTTTGCAGCTAGCAGTGATCGTCTAGATGAGAACGTAAACTGTTGGAAATATGTCGCCTGGCTAGATGCATCTCGTTTCTTGTTACATCCACTGTTGCACGCATCTACTCTAAAGATGCACTGCGCCACAGCCGCAGATCTATGGAGCTAGTATTACTTCATTGGGGGGGGGGGGGGGGGTTAGCTGGGCTTACACCTGGCTTAGGGTAATAATCGACTACAGCTGTGGACAACGTGAACATTGTCGCGAACCACCAGCATCCCTTCATGTTTGTTGTCTTCCTCGATGACTATGACATATTCGAGTAGGATCAGTACCCGTGTCGAAAGACCAGAGTCGTGCAACTTTGGTTTCCGAGAATGAAACCGAACTCACTTTAATGTCATGGTCATCGTATTGGCCTAATCTGAACAGAACAGGACATGTCTGAGACGTAATCTAGCGCCAGCTCCGTGCCTGCAAAACATCGACCGGTAATTTACCGAAACTATGTCACCTGTTGCTAGACATCAGATACCAAATGCCCTTGTAAGGCTCTTGTTCTACTCACACCACGCGGAATTTCTGTTGTACTGCATTTCAAAGGTGGGCTATAAGGCTATTAAGCATCTGGTCTTAATGATTAGGCTCATTGGTGCATATAGCACGCAGTTGTGACTTACGGATTCACAAGAATCATAATTGAGGAATTACACTCAAAAGAAAAAGAAAGAAAGAAAGACAAAAGTAAAAGACGCGCCATTAGGAATTACACGCATGGGACGGAAATAGATATGATGCACATATACAGACAAAGAAATGATTACAATTTCAAATAAATTGGATGGTTTATTCAAAAGAAAGAGCTTCACAAATTGAGCAAATCAATAACACTTTCGTCCACCTCTGGCCCTTATGCAAGCAATGAATTCGGCTTGGCATTGATTGATAGAGTTGTTTCAAGTCGTACTGGGCGTGATTCCATCACGTGGTTACAAAATTTCAGGGGAGATGGAGAGGGGAAAATGTATCAGTTGCAGGTAAGTGACCCTCGACGGGAAAGGACCGAGTCAAAAGGCATAAGCGAAAATCTATTGAAGTTCAGCCACAACCTCAAAAACTGGCTCTGAGCACTATGGGACTTAACTTCTGAGGTCATCAGTCGCTTAGAACTTAGAACTAATGAAACCTAACTAACCTAAGGACATCACACACATCCATGCCCGAGGCAGGATTCGAACCTGCGACTGGAGCGGCACAACCTCACGCAACGCTCAAACTGAGGGTGGCAATCCTGATCATGACGTTTAGGATTCCCGCTGAATGCTGTCCAATGCTCGCAGAAAATTTCCCCAACTGATGGACTAGTAACGACGGCTGTAACTTGCTGTCACAGAGACCGGAAATCCTACGTCTCCGGCACAATAGTAATGAATTCCATTTGCTTCTTAGCCCCAATGCAAGCATGGCATCGTTACATAAAGTTCTGTAGTAGCCGTTCTAATATCCCTAGTGTCGTTCCCCCCCTGCGGGTTCGGGGGTTAGAATAGGCCCGCGGTATTCCTGCCTGTCGTAAGAGGCGACTAAAAGGAGTCTCACATGTTTTGGCCTTATGTGATGGTCCCCTCTCGGGTTTGACCTCCATCTTTCTAAATTATTCCGAAGAGCGAGCCAATTGGGGAAGGGCGCCTTACATGGTGCACTGTATCCGTCGTGCAATTAGACCTTTAGCCGTCTTTCTCGTCGTTGCAATGGTGTCCCACTCGTTTTCGATCTCTTGGGCGATTACCACACTGCACTCTGCAGTGTTTCTTTTAACTGCGACGACGACCTTGGCCATTTTTGCACCTAAGAGCCAGCACGGTAGCCAGTCCGTTGTGGTGGGGCCGCCATGTACCCTCTTGGTTGTAGCCCCCTGACAACACAGGGATCGCTCTACTGATGCCTGCGCCGTTAACTCCCCACGTATGCCAAGGAGTAGATGCCTATCCTCCTGGGGTATCAGGACTCCCGGCAACGGCCATCCTGCCAGGTGGCCTTTGCTGTGGCTGGGTGGCGCCCGTGGGGAGGGCCCTTGGTCGGAGTAGGTGGCATCAGGGCGGATGACCCGCAATGAAGCGTGGTACATCATCTCTCGCTGGCGGCCAGCCGCCAGCAGTCTCTAAGCGTTCTCGGGCTCAATTTAATGCTCAGAAGTACGATCCGAAAACGTTCCCCTCTCTGGCCACGCCGTGGGATGAGCGTAAGTCCCAGGATGGAGGTAACAGCTATTCGCCCCGATTCTTAGTTTGCACGAGAGCTGATGGGGAGTCTTTTCTCTCCACAAAGCCTCAGTTCTTCGTCGAGCATTTAGAGGACAAGTTTGGGGAGGTGGAGGGCTTGTCTAAAATGCGCTCTGGCTCAGTACTGATACAAACGGCATCCTCCGCCCAGTCACGCAGGTTACTTGCTTGTGACAAGTTGGGGGATGTTAACGTTACTATTACTCCACATAAGAGTTTAAATATGGTCCAGGGTGTTATTTTCCATAGGGACCTCCTTTTGCAGTCTGATGACGAGCTGCGCGCCAACTTAGAACGTAGAGGTGTTCATTTCGTCCGGCGCGTTCATCGGGGTCCGAGGGACAATCAGGTTGCTACCGGTGCCTTCATCTTGGCCTTCGAGGGTGATACGTTACCGGAAAATGTCAAGGTGATGGTCTACCGATGTGACGTCAAGCCCTATATCCCTCCCCCGATGCGATGCTTCAAGTGCTGGAAGTTCGGCCATATGTCTTCCCGCTGCACTTCCAGCCTCACATGTCGCGATTGCGGACGCCCATCTCATCCCGATACTCCATGTGCCCCGCCTCCCATCTGCATCAACTGCGGGGAGCACCATTCACCTTGCTCGCCAGACTGCAGAATATTCCAGAAAGAGCGCAAAATCATGGAATATAAGACCCTGGACCGACTGACTTATACTGAGGCCAAACGGAAATACGACCGATTACATCCAGTGCGAATGACAACTTCCTACGCCGCTGCTACAACACCTGTGCTAGCCCCATCAGTTTCGCGCCTTCCGGCCGGATCGACGAGTGGTACAACTCCTCCTGCCCCCTTGCCAGTGGGGGGCTCTACCCACCGGGTTGTTCCTGTGCCACCTACCTCAGGAGCAACACCATCCCCCCCATCGGGGACGTCGGTCCCCGCTTCTAAGCCGGAGAAGTGTCCAACTTCTTCGGCTTCTCACGCTCGCAAGGGGTCCCTTGGGTCCCTCCCTTCCCAGGTTTCCACCGGCGGGAAGGCTGACGATCGACAGTGGCGCAAGTGCCCACAATCTGCAGGTCGAAGGGCTTCCCGATCCTCCTCAGTCCCGGAGACTGAATCGGTGAAGCCCTCCCAGCCAGTTAAACCCAAGGAGCAGCGTGAGAAATCAAAGAAGAGCAGCTCTAAGCCCAAGGCACGCGCGGTGGTAGCCACCCCATCGCAAACTTCTAGCTCTGCGTCTGGGGACGAGGTGGAGATTCTGGCGTCCGCTGAGGACCTCGATCTCGCCGGTCCCTCAGACGCCGTGAATAGCAATAGCACTAGCACGGGTGCTCAATCGGAGGCAGCAGGTGACCCAGCGGCGTAATCTGCCGTCCCAGTCCCGGCACGCCTTTCTCAGCCATGGACAACACCATCCTCCAGTGGAACTGCAGCGGTTTCTTCCACCATCTAGCTGAGCTCCGCCAACTTATCAGCCTTCACCCTTTCCTCTGCATTGCTCTGCAGGAAACTTGGTTTCCAGCAATGCGCACCCCCGTCCTCCATGGCTATCGGGGTTATTATAAGAACCGAGCAGCTTATGAAAGGGTGTCTGGTGGCGTCTGCATCTATGTCCTTAACTCTCTTCACAGCGAGTCTGTCCCTCTACAAACAGCTTTAGAGGCTGTCGCTGTTAGGGTGTGGACGCCGCAGGCTCTTACCGTCTGCAGTCTTTACCTTCCACCGGAGGGTGATGTCGCGCAGCATGTCCTGGCTGCGCTGATAGCCCAATTGCCGCCACCTTTCTTATTACTGGGCGACTTTAACGCCCGTAACCCTCTGTGGGGTGGGTCAGTGGCAACAGGTCGAGGCGCCACCGTTGAGCATTTATTGTCGCAGCTCGATCTCTCGATTTTGAATGATGGTGCCTCCACACACTTCAGTGTGGCGCATGGCACCTACTCCGCCATTGACCTTTCAATCTGTAGCCCTAGCCTCTTACCATCTGTCCACTGGAGTGTGCATGACGACCTGTGTGGTAGTGACCACTTTCCGATTTTTCTGTCACTACCACAGCGTCACTCTTCTGGGCGCCCTAGCAGATGGGCTATGAATAAGGCTGACTGGGACTTGTTCTCCTCCACTGCCGCTATTGAGCCACTCTCAACTGATGCCATTGATGCGGTGGTTACATCGGTCACCGCCGGCATCGTCACTGCCGCCGAGTCTGCCATTCCCCGTTCTTCTGGGTCCCCTCGGCGGAGGGCTGTGCCTTGGTGGTCGCCTGAGATCGCTGAAGCGATTAAAGATCGCCGGCGGGCGCTCCAGCGTCACAAGCGACATCCCTCCATGGACCACCTTATCGCCTTCAAACGGCTGCGTGCGCGGGCCCGCCTCCTTATCCGCCAAGGCAAGAAGGAGTGCTGGGAGCGGTATGTGTCCACCATTGGACTCCATGTCACTCCATCGCAGGTCTGGGCCAAGATTCGACGGGTCTTCGGCTATCGGACCCCTGCCAGCGTCCCTGCGCTCTCACTGAATGGAGCAGTTTGTACTGACTCCGACGTCATTGCAAACCGCTTAGCAGAGCATTTTGCTATGAGTTCCGCTTCTGCGAATTACCCCCAGGCCTTCCGCTCCATTAAAGAGCGGATGGAACGTCGGAGCCTTTCTTTTCGCACCAACGCTTCTGAACCCTACAACGCTCCATTCAGTGAGTGGGAATTTCAGAGTGCCCTTGCCGCTTGCCCTGATACCGCTCCCGGGCCAGATCGCATCCATTGTCAGATGCTGAAACACCTTTCAGTGGACTGCAAGCGAAGCCTCCTCGACCTTTACAACCGTCTCTGGGTCGAGGGTGAGTTTCCGTCGCAATGGCGGGAAAGTATTGTCATCCCCATTTTGAAACCTGGAAAGAACCCTCTGGAGGTGGACAGCTACCATCCCATTAGTCTCACCAACGTTCTTTGCAAGTTGCTTGAACGGATGGTGAGCCGGCGCTTAAATTGGGTGCTGGAGTCTCGGGGCCTTCTGGCTCCGTCTCAGGGTGGGTTCCGTAAAGGCCGCTCCGCCACCGACAATCTGGTGAGCCTTGAGTCGGCCATCCGTACAGCCTTTGCCCGCCGTCAGCACCTGGTCGCTGTCTTTTTCGACATGCGGAAGGCGTACGATACGACATGGCGTCATCACATCCTTTCTACGCTTCATGGATGGGGTCTTCGGGGCCCTCTGCCGATCTTTATCAGAAATTTTCTGTCGTATCGTACCTTCCGCGTGCAAGTCGCGGCCTCGTATAGTTCCTCCCTCGTCCAGGAGAACGGGGTACCCCAGGGCTCTGTCCTCAGTGTCTGCCTGTTTTTAATTGCAATAAACGGTCTCGCTGCGGCAGTAGGAAATTCTGTCTCCGCTTCCCTGTATGCTGACGACTTCTGCCTTTACTATAGTTCTATTAGCATTGCAGCAGCTGAACGTCAGCTACAGGGCGCAATCCGCAAGGCGCAGTCTTGGGCTGTAGCGCGTGGTTTTCAGTTTTCGGCTGCCAAGACCCGCGTTATGCATTTCTGCCGGCGCCGAACGGTCCATCCTGAGCCGCGGCTTTATCTTGCCGACGAACTTCTTGCTGTGGTGGAGACCCACAGGTTTTTGGGTGTCCTTTTTGATGCCCGGTTGACCTGGCTGCCTCATATCCGGCAGCTTAAACAAGCGTGTTGGCGGCATCTCAACGCCCTGCGTTGTTTGAGCCACACCCGCTGGGGCGCCGACCGATCTACCCTGTTGCGGCTCTACCAGGCGTTAATCCAGTCTCGCCTGGATTATGGGTGCCTAGCTTATGGCTCAGCATCCCCATCTGCGTTGCGGGTGCTGGACCCAATTCTCCACAGCGGGATACGCCTTGCCATTGGTGCTTTCCGCACCAGCCCTGTGGACAGCGTCCTAGTGGAGGCAGGTGTACCTCCACTGCGGTTCCGACGCCAACGTTTGCTGGCCGCTTATGCTGCCCATGTTTTTAGCTTGCCCGGGCATCCAAATTATCGTGTCCTGTTCCCGCAGTCAGTCGTCCATCTGCCAGACCGTCGGCCCCGGTCGGGTTGTCCGATCGCCGTACGCATCAAGGAGCTTCTCTGCGGGCTTGGGTTTTTCCCAGTTCCACCTCCTTTCCGGGCGCCTCTGCGTACACCCCCGTGGTGTGTTCCTCGCCCTTGCCTTCGGCTCGACTTGGCACAGGGCTCGAAGGACTCGGTCCCTCCAGAGGCCTTCCGCCGCCGCTTTTATTCCATCCTGGCCACGTATCAGGGCTCTGGAATTGTTTACACCGACGGTTCGATGGTTGCTGGTCGTGTCGGGTATACGCTAACTCTAGGGGACCATTCCGAACAACGGTCCTTGGCGGCTGGCTGCAGCGTTTACACTGCTGAGCTAGTCGCCATCTTTCGTGCCCTAGAGTATATCCGCTCCTGCTCAGGTGAGTCCTTCGTTATCTGTAGCGATTCCCTGAGCGGTTTACGAGCTCTCGACCAGTGTTTTCCTCGTTCTCGTCTGGTGATGGCTATCAATGAGTCCCTGCATACTCTTGCGCGTTGCGGCCGCTCTGTGGTCTTTGTGTGGACCCCCGGTCATGTCGGTATCCCGGGCAATGAACATGTTGACCGCCTGGCGAAAGAGGCCACGAGTAAACAGTCTCTGGACGTTGGCCTCCCAGAGACTGATTTGCGGGCAGTCCTCCGCCGAAAAGTTTTTGCGCTTTGGGACGCTGAATGGCGCAATCGGATCATGCCCAATAAACTCCGTGCCATCAAGGAGACGACGACTGTGTGGCGGTCATCCCTGCGAGCCAACCGCAGGGACTCTGTCGTCCTTTGTCGGCTCCGCATTGGCCACTCCCACCTGACACACAGTTATTTACTGCGCCGGGAGGACCCTCCTGTATGTCGCTGCGGGCGGCTTTGACAGTGGCCCACATTTTGTTGGCCTGCCCCCTTTTAGCTGTGGTCAGGCAGACATTTGCGCTGCCTGATACGCTCCCTGCCCTCTTATGTGATGACCCTGGTATGGCTGACTTAGTTTTCCGTTTTATTCGGGCAGGGGGTTTTTATTATTTACTCTGAGTGTTTGTTCTGTTCTTTTGTGTTGATTCTGGCCATTGGCCTACGATTTTACGCTGAGTTTTTAATGTGCTCTCGGTGGTTGGCTTTTCCTTTTTATCTCTATGGTCGGCCAACCACTGTCACACTCTGTGTGATTTTACTTTGTTTCGTCTGATCTCTGTAGGAGTATTTCTTGTCCTGTGTCGTCTGACGTCTTTCCTGTTGTTCGTTTTTTTTATTCTCTTTGGGTGGTTTTACTTTTTTTGGAAAAAGGGAACGATGACCGTCGCAGTCTGGTCCCTTTAATCCCCCCCAAACCAACCAACCAACCTAGTGTCGTTCCAACAGTGTCACAGAGGATCCTCTTCAGTCTCGGCTGCCGTCTCGTGTACAACACTTTGCATATGGCCCAACAAGAACAACTCAAGAGGGGACATATCAGGCGAAGGTGTTGGTCACGGAACAGTACTTTCTCTACCTATCCACTTTTGAGGAAATGTCTGGTCCAGACGCTCATGAACCAACAGTCCGTCATGTTAGAACCATAGCCGTTGACGAATAACGGGTGAGATATGTTCCAGGAAACTAGGTAGTATGTCTCTGACAACAATGTGACCACTTACATTCATTAAGGCGAAGAGGTGGGGTGGGGGTTGAACTGATAATCTGTGTTGATGGCCTTTCGCAACTGTAACGTGGGGATTCTCATCACCCCAGACATGACTATTGCGACTACTTAGCATTCCGTTTCTGCTGAAACAGGCTTGAGCCGTGAAAAGTACATACCGGAGAAGTGAGGATCACCTGTAAGGCGCTGCAAGAACCATTGGCGAAAGCGACACGTTGCCTGAAGCAAGCAAGACTGCCTGTGGACGGTGGGGGTGTAGCTGCGTTTCCGTAACACTCTCCCCATAGAAATCTGCTAAACATTCATTTCTCGTGCAACTGATCTAGTGTTGCTTGCAGGTGTCTCAATCACTCGAGCAAGCACTGCATCTCCAAAGTGGGAAATGTGTGTAGTTCGTCGTTCTCCAGGGTCGTTATCCTGTTTTACTTAATCGTCGGAACAGGCTTGGAAACATGGTGTGAATCGGATATTTTATATGCGGATATACAGCCCAGTACAACCTTTCCACTTCTCTGTTCTCTCATTTTCCTTGTCCATATACGAAACCAAGCCTACATGTTGCATCACCAGTCTATAAGAAGGGTAGTAGGAGTAATCCATCGAACTACATACCTATATCATTCACGTCGGTTTGCAGTAGGGTTTTGGAGCATATACTGTATTCAAACTTTATGAATCACCTCGAAGGGAACGATCTATTGATACGTAACCAGCATGGTTTCAGAAAACATCGTTCTTGTGCAACGCAGCTAGCTCTTTATTCGCACGAAGTAATGGCCACTATCGACAGGGGATCTCAAGTTGATTCTGTATTTTTAGATTTCCGGAAAGCTTTTGACACCGCTCCTCACAAGCGACTTCTAATCAAGCTGCGGGCCTATGGGGTATCGTCTCAGTTGTGCGACTGGATTCGTGATTTCCTGTCAAGAAGGTCGCAGTTCGTAGTAATAGACGGCAAATCATCGAGTAAAACTGAAGTGATATCAGGTGTTCCCCAGGGAAGGGTCCTGGGACCTCTGCTGTTCCTGATCTATATAAATGACCTGGGTGACAATCTGAGCAGTTCTCTTAGGTTGTTCGCAGGTGATGCTGTAATTTACCGTCTAGTAAGGTCATCCGAAGACCAGTGTCAGTTGCAAAGCGATTTAGAAAAGATTGATGTATGGTGTGGCAGGTGGCAGTTGACGCTAAATAACGAAAAGTGTGAGGTGATCCATATGAGTTCCAAAAGAAATCCGTTGGAATTCGATTACTCGATAAATGGTACAATTCTCAAGGCTGTCAATTCAACTAAGTACCTGGGTGTTAAAATTACGAACAACTTCAGTTGGAAAGACCACATAGATATTATAGTGGGGAAGGCGAGCCAAAGGTTGCGTTTCATTGGCAGGACACCTAGAAGATGCAACAAGTCCACTAAAGAGACAACTTACACTACACTCGTTCGTCCTGTGTTGGAATATTGGTGCGCGGTGTAGAATCCTTAACAGGTGGGATTGACGGAGGATATCGAAAGGGTGCAAAAAAGGGCAGCTGGTTTTGTATTATCACGTAATAGGGGAGAGAGTGTAGCAGATATGATACGTGAGTTGGGATGGAAGTCATTAAAGCAAAGACGTTTTTCGTCGCGGCGAGATCTGTTTACGAAATTTCAGTAACCAACTTTCTCTTCCGAATGCGAAAATATTTTGTTGAGCCCAACCTTCATAGGTAGGAATGATCACCAAAATAAAATAAGAGAAATCAGAGCTCGAACAGAAAGGTTTAGGTGTTCGTTTTTCCCGCGCGCTGTTCGGGAGTGGAATGGTAGAGAGGTAGTATGATTGTGGTTCGATGAACCCTCTGCCAACCACTTAAATGTGAATTGCGGAGTAGTCATGTAGATGTAGATGTACAAATCCAAGGCTTAGAGCTGATCGACGTGGATACTTCAACTTGCAAACATAGGCCACAGCCTGATACAATACAGATTTTGAACACAAGAGTTAGGTTAGGTTAGTGTTGTTTTAACGTCCCATCGACAACGAGGTCATTAGAGATGGAGTGCAAGCTCGGGTTAGGGAAGGATGGGGAAGGAAATCGGCCGTGCCCTTTCAAAGGAACCATCCAGGCATTTGCCTGAAACGATTTAGGGAAATCACGGAAAACCTAAATCAGGATGGCTTGAGACGGAATTGAACCGTCGTCCTCCCGAACACAAGAGTTGCTCAAGTCAGTATACAGTACACCATCTGCAGTGGATTAATTTAAATATTAGCCTCTATGCCTAAGTGCTTGTCGAGATTCCCTAACCGCAGATTTACGCATATAATTTCCGAGTCAGTCGTTTCCGGACCAGGGTCTCTTATATTAAAGTGATACATTCACCCTCAACCATCATTCCTGAAAGGCTGCTTCATCATCACGGAATAACGCTGTGCGTTCACACTGGCATTAACTGATTAATTACATTCCCAAGATAGAAGTTGCTGTGTAGTTGTGTGCTGCGTAATCGTCATTCTTTTCTCATTCGTCTTCAGATGTGGACTTCGGTTGATTAAATCACGATGGAATGTGTGATATCGTTTCACGATCAGTACCACGCATGGGGTCATGATAGCTGAAGTCTCCAAAGCTGGCGGCACAAGGGATCCGGCCGTTCACCAGGGACCAGTACTGCAACGGGCGCCTTGCAGCTCACACCCCTAGTGTAGCAGCGCCACCAGGGCTGGAGAGACGGCAGCATATAGAGGCGCCATGTGCAGCGGCACTTCCAGTTACGCTCCAGTTATTCGCCGGTTACTCTCCAGTTATCCTTCGTGGAGGGGGGAGGGGTGGTGGGGGGCAGGGGACCCAGCCTAATCCACGACAACACCAGCAGAGCCACTTAGCAGTACAGTGGCGTACGTCGCCAGCGGGGCCACGTACATCGATATGTAGTGTTTACCTCGAGTGAGAGACGTCAACTTACAGGTATGACAGGTAGCTTCGTGGAACTTTAACTTCAGTCAGACGCAACAGAACTATTATACAGAGACTTAAAACTATACATGTCAACCTCCATCAATAGGCAAAGGACTTTGTGCAGCACCACCTGCAGATGTTCAACATACAAGCTAAGCAGTCACAATACATGTTTACGTAAGCGGTACACCGATTCTATGTACCCGCACTACTGTAGCCCTGTATCATAAACCATAGGGGTCACGTTATACAGATCTTATCTACAAGCTGTTCCATTCCACTGTTCAGGCACTTATGTGTGAAACATCTTTTATAACAATAAGATAACTGTCTTTAGTTGTGGTTTCGATAGCAAAAGTAACCAAAGACACTACCATTCCTTTGTATTTCCTCCACATAACGTTACTACCGTCGATAATGTATTTTGCAATTAAATGTTGGATTTTGCTACCTCCACACTCCGCCAAACGTTTTATAAATATTTACTTTTCTGTACAGATATTTTTTCCAACAACTGCAGACACTTTCTTGCCACCTATCCGTAATGGTTACGCATTATCGTAGCCCAGGGGCCTCTCTTCCTCCACTCTCTCTAAAAATACTGTTTCATACGTCAGGCGCATTCAGACGACGTCTTCTTTTACCTTTGGCGTGATGAGATCATTTATCATCAAGGATTTATCGTTGACCTCTTTGTGGAAGACACGTGATTCTCTGTTTCTGTATCAGCATACGATGTCGATAAAGGTTGCGTTTAACATCGTGAAGAAGCGTGCACTTCCACTGACGAATCGCACTTTTGAAGGCAATCGATCACCCGCTATGGCTGATCGGCTGAGATGATGTAGCTCTTCCGCCTCTTGCGTCTATCACTGTTACAGTGGCGAAAAGTGCAAGGACTGTGAGATACTCAAGGAATTATTTGCTATTTCAGTTTTCAGTCGTGCAGTCGGCCACGGGCGTACTCCGACTACACATCCACGAATCTACACCGAAACGTTACATCAGTGGCCATACTTGTTACGCTGTACGTAACCATAAACACACAAATACAGGAAGTCATGGCAACGAAGCGAGGATCGAAACAACTCCTTTCGATTTGTGACGCTACGGTCGGATTACGTTGATATGAAATGCATGTAGCGTCTTGTCATCAAAACGAAAAGAAGTGTAAAACTGCCTGTTTTCGCAGGTCAGAATTTTCTGCATATTGCTTCATGGAATTCGGTACATATTTCCTCAGACGGCGGTAGAATAAAAGAGTGGCGTTCGCGCAATGAACTAAACACTTGTAGCAACCGAATGTGGTGACACCAGTCATTGTCGACTCTCATACGTGCTCTTTATATACATTCATTCTCACCACTGTGTTACACAGATAACAAGCAACTGTTACCTTTTGTACTGCAAATACAGGACATGAGGGAGGCAGTTTTCTATTTTGCTTCGTTAAGGCAGAGCACTGATAGTTCAAAAATGGCTCTTGAGCACTATGGGACTTAACAGCTGAGGTCATCAATCCTCTAGAACTTAGAACTACTTAAACCTAACTAACCTAAGGACATCATACACATCCATGCCCGAGGCAGGATTCGAACCTGCGAACGTAGCAGCAGCGTGGTTCCGGACTAGAGCGCCTAGAACCGCTCGGCCATAACAGCCGGCAGAGCACTGATAGTCTGTAACCGTTAACCCACTTAATATCTTCTGAAGATGTCATTGTCTTTTTGCAGACTAGCACTTAGGTCACGAGTCCGATATTCTGGAAGAAAATGTCCAGTGAGTACGCTATGGCTCTTGACGTTACGACAGGACCGGACAAGTTTCAGTCGGGAATGCCAAAGGCTTTTTTAATTAGCACACGAATCACATAGCAGACAAAGGCACAAACTAGTAACAAAATACTTTACAAACGTTACGAGTTGGAATAAAATTCAGTGTGAAACGATATCAATTATCAAGATTCGCTGATAGCATTGCTATCCTCAGTGAAAATTAAGAAGTAGTACAGGATCCGTTAAATGGGTACAAAATATGGACTGAGAGCAGATCGAACAAAGTCGAAAGTAATGAGAAGCAGCAGAAATGTGAACAACTAGGTAAACTTGACATCATAGTTGACGCTCATGAAGTAGATGAAGGAACTCTGGTACCTAGGCAGCAAAATACCCCGTGACGAAAGGAGCAAGGAGGATATCAAAAGCAAACTGTCAAAAAGGGCATTCCTAGCCGACAGAAGTCAACTAGTATCGAACACAGGGGTTCATTAAAGGAATAAAGTTCCGTACATTTGGAGCACAGCATTGTGTCGCAGTGAAACATGTACTGTGGGTAAAGCGGAACAGAAGAGAATCGAATCATTTGGGATGTGGTGCCGCAGAAGAAAGTTGAAAATTAGGTTGACGTAAATCGTGAGGACGTTCTCCATAGAATCTGCGACGAAAAGAAATCATGGAAAACACTGACAAGAAGGACGGACAGGAAGATAGGACATCTGTCAAGACATCACGAAATAACTTCCATGGTACGACAGGGAGTTTTGGAGGGTAACATCTGAGAGCAATATAGAGACTGGAATACATCCAGCAGATAACTGAGTACGTAGATAGCAAGTAGTATTCTGGAATAAAACCCTTGGCACGGGTGAGGAATCCGTGCCTGGCCGCATCAGACCAGTAAGAAGACTGATAACTCAAAAAAGAAAAGAAAAAAAAGAGAGCTTGCTGAAAGTTTCTTGACGTTCTTTCCCTTTTATAAGCTGTACTCTTAAGCACTTTTCATGAACATGGAGGCCATGGATTCTCTTAACACATTTTACTATTGGGGGCTAATGCGCAGGCGTGAGCGACAGACGACGTCTTGTGTATTGCTGTCACTACATTTAGAACAACACTAACTACAGTGTATCAGGACTCAAAACAAGCTGCATCAATTGTAACTTTCTAGTTGAGTTCATGTTAACGTTGCCCTGCATCTGTTTTTAAACGTCGCAACAAATCTTCTAGTGCTGATTCCATTACAACATCCTTACTACTTACCATTACTGCTGTTTTATGAAATTACTGCGGTATTAACAACTATTCCTCAGTGTAAAATTCACTACAAACGGCTAGTCAGCTGGGCTCCATAATTTCCTCTGCCAACCACTATATTCTTTAAACTACGCTATGCAAGATCAACACTTACTAATCTGTTTTAATCTGCGCGCCGCCACGGAAAGATTATTTCTCCGCTGTCGGCTGCACTGCATTTGGCTAGACATACTGCCTCCAGAATTGCTAGAACACGCTTTCTGGCATCGCTGCTTAATCCGCTTGCACTTTCCGGTGGCTGCTTCTCATAGCTCTCCTGGTCGGCCGGTGTGACCGAGCGGTTCTAGGCCCTTCAGTCGGGAACCGCGCTACCGGTATGGTCGCGGGTTCGAATCCTGCCTCGGGCATGGATGTCTGTGATGTCCTTAGGTTGGTTAGGTTTAAGTAGTTCTAAGTTGTAGGTGACTGATGACCTTAGATGTTAATTCCCATAGTGCGCAGAGCCAGAGCTGCCCTGCAATGCCTTCCATGTTGCGTGGTCTAGTTGTACAATGAAATCTTCATAACATCATCACACACGTAATCCTTGGACTGCGCACAACGAATGTTGTCTCAGCATAGTTTAGTATGGCCTGATATAACGACCGCCCTTTGCCTCTTTTCGTATACTGTACTCACCACAACGCAGTAATCAGATGATCTTAGCACAAGTCCCACGGTTCAATTACAATACAATCACAACTGAACCACAATTCTTTCTCTTGCCGGCCGGGGTGGCCGAGCGGTTCTAGGCGCTACAGTCTGGAACCGCGTAGCTGCTACCGCTGTAGGTTGGAATCCTGCCACAGGCATCGATGTGTGTGATGTCCTTAGGTTTAGGTTTAAGTAGTTCTAAGTCTAGGAGACTGATGTCCTCAGATGTTATGTCCGATAGTGTTTAGAGCCATTTGCACCATTTTTGCGTTTGAAGGATGGCTGAGAAAGATCAAATGAAGTTTTATCAACTTCCCTCGGGTACGCAGACGTAAGTTATACTTTGCGTTGTCATGGAAAAGTTCGTTCGGTGAGGAAGACGCTGAAGTCTAACACGGCAGGAGTCACAACTGTGTGCGACCGGCCGACTTTACGTGAATGACACCATTCCAGGACGTTGGGTTGGAAGAGCAACTTCATCGCCGGCGACCTACCAGGTCTCCAGACCTCACACACTGTGAATTTTCTCTGTGGGGTTACGTAAAAGACCGCGTGGTAATCTTGAATGTCTGTGACATCGCACTGTTGAAACTATGAATAACAAGAGATCAGGCAGGAAATGAGCCACCGTTTCGATATTTTTCGTGTAACACATGGTTCTCACATTGAATGCATAAAAATTTGAACTTTTCTCTTTCCAGCAACTTTGGAACTGTCTTTTGTAGTTTGAAAATAATAAATGTTTTAAATCTGTTCCTTCTTTTTCAATAGTCCTGTGTATGTGGTTATACTCCGGATCATTTGTTAATCCCTGAAACAAAAGTTTCGGTCCCCTGCAGACCTTCTCAATTCCGCCACAGACTTCTAACGTTGTTACCTCTCAGTGTGGTGCATCAACATCCGCGAACAACCTCCTGGGGCTTTCGACGTCCTTCCCCAGAACATGTGCAAATACAAGAAGCGAACAAAAAGTTTCCGTTCGAAGACCGTAAGTCGAGAATCGGTATGCCAATCAGCGGAATCAGTGTGACCAATGAGGCAATCATCCCACCGAAGTACTAGGTTCAAGATAGCTGTTTGGCAATACACTGTGTCCTGTAGCATAAAGAAGTCGGTAAGTGCCTGCTGCACATCCTCGTCCCATCGGAACTGTCCAACCTTCAGGGCCTTTTTTAAGGTCCCCAAGGCGTAATAATCGCTTGCGGGGAAGATCGGTACTATGGTTGCCGTAGTGTCTCCCACTTCAGTTATCGTAACTTGTGCTTTTCGAGATTTGCGATATGGGGAGGTGCACCCTTAGCGCACCGTTCTATACGGCTGGTTTCCGACAGACATTCTGCCCCATACACATTCTTCATTCTGCGATGGATGTCTACCGGTGTATGTCCTTCGACAGCCAAGAAAAGATGAATAACAGTAAGTTCGTGGTACGTGGGCGCATTTGGTATTAACGTCGCTGTAGTCCAAGTTTCCGTAATTACTGCATGCACATCGGAAAGACACAAATGCCACGCTAATCCCCTGCCTACATGTTGGCGCTTACATACTCGTATCGGAGTCGCACTACGTTGCATATAGGCTGCATCAACGTCCGCAAACAGAAACTTCTTCATCGCCCCTTACACCGGCTGTCCCACATCAACTGGTCCGAGCACGGGGCTCACGAGTGACCCACACGCCACTGTTAAGCACTAATGAAGGACTGAGTCCCTTACTTCGATTGCACATAATTCATTAAGGTCAGGCCGGCCGGTGTGGCCGTGCGGTTCTAGGCGCTTCAGTCGGGAACCGCGTGACCGCTACGGTCGCAGGTTCGAATCCTGCCTCGGGCATGGATGTGTGTGATGTCCTTAGGTTAGTTAGGCTTAAGTAGTTCTAAGTACTAGGGGACTGATGACCACAGATGTTAAGTCCCATAGTGCTCAGAGCCATACAGGTAACGAATTTACTGTGAAAGTGCATATATTATGAAGGTATACGGAGGACAGAAACAGTCATGACGTAATTACACGGTTTCTTTCATAGCACTAGTGACAAAATAAGACTTTAACACTTCTTGGATGAAAACTGGTATTAAAACACTCGTTCTCCTGTTGTATCAATGCATTGTAAGCACTTTGCACAACCTCCGTTGTTTCCAATTAACTCAAAAATTGATTTTGTCTGAGTTTTTAGTTCTTGTAGTAAAATTGTCGCCTACTTTCCTCTTAACGCTCTTTCGCGCTCACATGTAGCCTCAAACCGCCTTCCATTGCGATAAACAAGCCTTGCAAGTATTCCCCAGGCTAACCAGCGTAAGAGAGGGATGTCTTTATCTTGAAACCCTATTTTGCTGGGCACAGGCGTATTTTATTGAAACTTTAAAGTGTCGTCCCCTAGGTCCTTATACATTATTATCCATTCTGTCTCTAGCGTCTCAGTAAATATATTTGACTTCGTTATAGTGTTCAACCAAGCAAAGTGTGATTTACTTTTATTGCCGAATACTGCCCAAATCATGACACTTCCACCTCCTAAATTTCTCCTCATTCTTACCTACTGCTCTGTTCTCAAATCATGCCAATAACACTGAAACGCATACAGCCCATCTAAAATTTCTTCTTATCACTGAAGAGCATTTTACCTCGTTCTGAAGGCCATGACATATATTTTTTCATGTTAGGGTGTTAGAGCTCGTTACTGTAGTCGTTTCTTGAATGCAAGAGGTTTGCATCTAAGAGAGTTTGTCGTACATATCTGGCAGTTTGTGGCAACTGTAAACCAGCGACAAAAAGTTTGTGGCCCTTCGCATTTCGTAAAAGTAACCGTTTCGATGCCTCAGATAATTTTTTTCTTTTCCCTTCTTCTGTTCTGTTCATGAACCGAAGCTAACGAAATTACAAGTCACTGTAGTTGAACTGTTCAATTTCTTGGCGAATTGACAAGCAGAAAGTCCTTTCCTTCCACGCACGTATTTTTGCTTTTTCTTCACATGATAACTGTTTTCAAATGGTTCAAATGACTCTTAAACCTAACTAATCTAAGGACAGCTCACCCATCCATGCCCGAGGCAGGATTCGAAACTGCGACCGTAGCAGCAGGTAACTGTATTCCGCGTGGCCATGTCACAATCATCGTTTTATGGACACAAATCGTACTGTCACCAATGGTGTCTGTTTACTGTCTACAGGAAAGGCAGGTACATACACTGACACTGCACAGAGCCGAATGCCTTCATACCGAGTTCTAAGCTCTACCAGCTGAATCGTTAATGTTTTGCTATATTCTATACTGCTGAGGTCAAACGCGATACCATTTCACTGCATTAGTCAGAACACGTAGCATGTACACTGAGAGCAACTATTCCAAGCGACAACATAAATTTTCCTACAGAAATCTATGCCTTTATACTGATTTCCATTACTGTATGTTAAGTAAAGGGAAACGGTGTTAGGAAAAAATCCCAAAAAGTTCTTGCTCGAATTACTTCACATTTTTACACGATAGTCTAATAAACATTCAGAGAGCTACATAATTTTTTAATAATAATGCACAGTATTCTGGTGAAACCAACTGCGAGAAATAAAGTGCTGTTCTATCTTGTGTTGCGAAATTATGCAGTTTGATTTTCTGTGTCGTAGTCATATTTCACTACGATAACAGCGCATTTGATTATTAGAAAAGTTTTTTCTCCTGAATAAAAATTGTATACAAAACTACGTACTGTTTTGTTCACTTCCTCGCAATCTGTGTTAACAGGGAAGTTATATTTATGGCTTGTCGGCTTATGAATACAATACTACTCTGGAATCTGAATCGTCCGAAACTTTGTAAATCAAGCCGTTTGCAGATTAAAGTTAAGCGAAAAGCTGGTATTGAAATTGTTCTCACAGATCCAGCTGCAGAAGAGCTCTATCTTATTCCGTATCCCAGTGATCCCAACAAGTTTACCCATTTTCAGCGACTTTAATTCCCGATCAAGGTTTAGGTGGCATAATAATAAATAATACTCAAAGTCGCAGAGAGAGAGGAAGAGGAGAGCAGGGATTGGAGAGGGGGTAGAAGGAGATAGAAAGAGGAGGTGAAATATAGTTAGGGGGAGGAGGAGATGGCCTGTGACGGAAGACAGAAGAAGATGGACAGAGAGGGTGAGGAGAAAGAGGCTAGGATGTATACCCGACTCCTATACATTTTTAGCAATTGCGAAGAACTGCCGGATTCGCTAATTCTAATACAGAGCGTGAAGGTTTCTAACGCTTAAAAAACCTCAAAGCGATGTAGATGACACTGAGGAGCCGGCCGGAGTGGCCGAGCGGTTAAAGGCGCTACAGTTTGGAACCGCACGACCGCTACGGTCGCAGGTTCGAATCCTGCCTCGGGCATGGATGTGTGTGATGTCCTTAGGTTAGTTAGGTTTAAGTAGTTCTAAGTTCTAGGGGACTTATGACCACAGCAGTTGAGTCCCATAGTGCTCAGAGTCATTTGAACCATTTTTTTGACACTGAGGAAAGTAATTTAGTAGAAGACATATGCGGCCGAAAATGTCGGGAAATACCCCAAAAGTGGATGTCAAATGTTGAACGTGTGACGTCACCAGATGACGTACCTCGTCGCACGTGCTGCGATTGAGCCCGTCGTCCCAACCCAAATATTCACGTCGGTGCGGCTATGGGCCTAAACCAGCAACCTCAGCGCATGGGGCTCAGGGTTTGAATCTTGCGTATGGCAGACGGTATTTTTCTGCATTGCTTTAGACAATTACGTGTTTACGTTGAGGTAAGATTTACTGTTCGCACTGTCTCACTGCCAAGTACAAGAAAAACCTAGCGTATTGCGACACAAGAAAATGACCTTAAGCTTCTAAACTGCATCACTACCAGTGAGGAAGAGACAAGAAGAAAGAAACACAAAATAAGAACAGCTTTTGCTTGGTTATAGCAAGGACAATTATTTTGTAACTTCTACATTTACAACAAAAAACGATACAAAAGTTCTCCTATCGGAGCGGCCCCCTACCGGCGAGGTTAGAATCGACGATCGCAAGCGCTGCACATATGGTGAGGTACGTCACGTGGAGACGTCACTTGTTTAACATTTGTTACCCACTTTTAGGGTATTTTCCCGCGTTTGCGGCCCCATGTGACCTACATTAAGTTACATGTCACAGTGTCATGTATGTCACTTCGAGGTTTTTTAAACGTTAATATTGATCGCCCCGGATATGTAACAGCATGTCATCTGCATAGTATTAGGATGAAATTCATTTTATTTATTATTAACTTTCTGGTATCAATTTCATGTATAGGCTCGTTCCGTGACGATGGAGATTCGATCCTAAAATTCGTTATACGGCACTAGCCCTTTAAAAGAAAAATAACTACATTTCCATTGGTTAATAAATATGGAATTTTCTAATAATAGTAACAAATGCTACAAGCGAGATTCGAAATGGCGACATTACGATTACGAATGTCGTGCGCTATGTACTCAGCGACGAATGCATTTAGGGAGGTTTACTATTTTTGGCCCGAAAAAAGCATGTTCTTTGACAATATTTTCTCTGGATGTATAATAGATTCCAATGTTTGGTGAAAATGTTTATTGATATTTCCTCTAAAAACTAGAATTTTTTCGACCGCAAATGTCGAAGAACGAAGACGGAAGTGCCGTCGGAACGAAACAAAATTTCGATGTAGACCCCCACGCGCGGTATGTCACAGGTCAGCCGGCTCGTCTGAAATCAAAATTCCGTTGACGTTGGCGAAGTATATAAGATTCTTTAAAATTTGTACCTCGCTTAAATGATTTGGTACATAGGGAACAAAATGGCGGACATTTAAAAACATAGGGTTTTTCCATCGATTATTCGACTTCATCGGCCAAGTAAAAATATTTATAGTTGATGGATCGCAGTAAAAGTGGTTCAACTCCTAGACAATTTAGTTAGCTTCGTCGGAAACAAAGAATCATGCCAATCTGTTCAGTAGATTTGAAGTTACCATACCGCGCGATAAAAAAAGGCCATTTCGAGAAAAACGCGTTTGAAGTTTTGACTACATATAAATGCAATATTATGCAACCTACGTTCAATCTGGTATTCCGGATCCATAAACTAGTCCTTCCTCTTCCTCACAAGGGGCGTTCTTCTCGATCTGGGCCATCCTGCGCTGCTCCAGAGCCGCTCGTACGGCCGGTGACAAGCGGTTTTCGGCCTCTTGAATCCGGTGGTCGTCCGAATGCTTGGCGAACTGCGTCTTATAGAGTCCCAGAGTGACGTCCACCGTTGTCATGGTCTTCAGAATTGCTGAATACCCTTCGTTGAAGCCGCTCACTGCCAGGAGAGTCGCAATCTTCACAGTCTTCGCACCAGAGTGAATATGCTTGGAGGCTAGCTTCCAAACACACGCGTTCAAACTTTCATTTGAATTTTGTGTGTTTCCTCCCAAACACCGGTACTATAACTCGTCCTCCGAAAGAAAAAGCTGGTAAGTGAAAAAGGCCGATTTCAGATAGGTGCATTTTGTGTTCAACCGCGAATAACAAACATTTCCGTTCCGTATTCAGAAAAACCGTTTCAGGGGTTGTAGCAGCCCTTTTTCTGTTTTCGCTTTTTCGTCTAATAGGTGAAAGTTTGATTTTATTTTTTACACATTGACTGTCATTGAATGGTTTTACTTTTATTTGATATTGTCCCAGCTAAGTATCAGTTTGATTACTTTTAAAACCCAGTGTTAAACGTGGGTCACTACACGTATAGTGTTCCCAACTCTGAGAGAAAAAATCTTTAGTAGCTTTACTACCAATGTTTACAGACGACGATACTTTAACCTTTCGTTCAATTGTTTTAATTACGAATCGCTAGTTTGTTCTTGGCATAGATCACGTAACCTTAACGTTTATTAATCTAAGTTTAATTAATGTTCAAGACTTGTTCCAAAATTGTTCAAATGGCTCTGAGCACTACGGGACTTAACATCTGAGGTCATCAGTCGCCTAGAACTTAGAACTAATTAAACCTAACTAATCTAAGGACATCACACACATGCATGCCCGAGGCAGGATTCGAACCTGCGATCGTAGCGGTCACGCGGTTCCAGACTGAAGCGCCTAGAACCGCACGGCCAAACAGGCCGGCTCAAGACTTGTATTATGTTTCAAATTAACAACGCCAGTTGATTGACAAGAAGTATTAATAAATAGGTTCACTCATACGATCTAATTCAAAGAAGTTCTTTAATTAGATGTCTAAGTAGGATTCCCGCTAGCATCAGAGATGTTAGATAATATCCTGTCACGTTCGGTAAATAAGTTATTTCTATTTAATATCCGCATACTGTCATTAACTATGATCACTAGTCGCGTAAAGTCAAAGTTTCCCACTATCACAATTGAAAGTCCGAATCCGGTTAAAATTCGCAATTCAGTAAAGCGTTTAAATATTCACACGAATTGACATTAAAGCCAAAGAGATTACTATTCACCTTCCCGTTTATCAAATCTGATAAATGTCCAAATTAAAATCTTGAATTGACAATCTTCAAAAAGAATCTCGTCACGATCTATTGTTGCTCCCCGTTTAATAAAGTCCCAGTTGTTGTTCTCTAAAGCTCTACGTCCTAAATAACTTCCGAACTAGAACAGACTAGAGACTGGAGTATCGTAATTACAACGTATGGCTATTTATACTTTAATAAACACTATCTTTGATGTCCCAGACCTACGTTCTATGACTATAATATTGATTTTCTTACGTATTGGAATAACTAATATTTTAATATTTTCCACTGTTTTTCCCCTTTCCATGTTTCTAAAATTAATAATTAAATTTACCTTTTCTTTTCTTTTGCTTTGTATACTAGATATTTCCCTCTATTTGTTTTTTATTTATTTTTCGTAATTACTATTTGTGGAGAGACTTGGGTCATTTTGTGAATTGCTATTTTAAGGACATAGGAGCTAATTTGGGAGCTATTTTTGTTTTTTCAACACCGAGAGGCGCTGCAGGTGTAACAGGGTGGACTATAAACACTTTTATGGATCCAAAGATGCAGTTTTAAAAATCGATATTTTGAACCAAAAATAGTAAGTCTTCCATCTTAATATTACAGGGATGTTTCATATTTATGAGAACTAGGATTTTTTTTTTCTTTTTTAAAGCGTCGTACTGCTTTAGCAGATCGATGTCCGGGCACTCGGGCACTGACCTCCAAGTCGTATAAATATGAAGACAGTCGAGCGGTGGACCAGCCTGCAAGTTCCCCTCGCTAGCGTAGCAACGACCTGGCAACCGTGCTTTGTCGGTCTTCGTAGGACGTGAGGGTGGGAGCCCAGTGTTTCTCTGCTGCCAAATGCCGCACGGCTTGGTCGTCTGCGGCCGTCGGCTGCAGGCTGCCGGTCGCTGTTTTGCGAGTTCTCGACTCGACGACTGCAATCTGTCCGCGAGGACAGCTGCACAAAGCAGACCGCGGCCACAACCGCAACCCGGCCCGCCAGAGTTATACACAGTTTCGCGACAGCCCATGCCACGGCCGTACGCTAGAGATGACGGCGATCTACATTTCTATCTACACTACTGCCCATTAAAATTGCTACACCACGAAGATGACGTGCTACAGACGCAAAATGTAACCGACAGGAAGAAGATGCTGTGATATGCAAATGATTAGCTTTTCAGAGTACTGACACAACGTTGGCGCCGGTGGCGACACCAACAACGTGCTGACATGATGAAAGTTTCCAACCGATTTCTCATACACGAAAAGCAGTTGACCGGCGTTCCCTGGTGAAACGTTGTTGTGATGCCTCGTGAAAGGAGGAGAAATGCGTACCATCACGTTTCCGACTTTGATAAAGGTCGGATTGTACCCTATCGCGATTGCGGTTTATCGTATCGAGACATTCCTGCTCGCGTTGGTCGACATCCAATCACTGTTGGCAGAATATGGAATCGGTGGGTTCAGGAGGGTAATACGGAACGCCGTGCTGGATCCCAACGACCTACTACCACTAGCAGGCGATATGACAGGCATCATATCCGCTTGGCTGTAACGGATCGTGCAGCCACGTCTCGATCCCTGAGTCAACAGATGGGAAAGTTTGCAAGACAACAACAATCTGCACGAACAGTTCGACGACGTTTGCAGCAGCATGGATTATCAGCTCGGTGACCATGGCTGCGGTTACTCTTGACGCTGCATCACAGATAGGAGCGCATGCGATGGTGTGCTCAACGACAAACCTGGATGCACGAATGGCAAAACGTCATTTTTTCGGATGAATCCAGTTTCTGTTTACTGCATCATGATGGTGGTATCCGTGTTTGGCGACACCGCAATTAACGCACATTGGAAGTGTGTATTCGTCAACGGCATACTGGCATATCACCAGGTGTGACGGTATGGGGTGCCATTAGTTACACGTCTCGGTCACCTCTTGTTCCATTGACGGCACTTTGAAGAGTGGACGTTACATTTCAGATGTGTTACGACTCGTGGCTCTGCCCTTCATTCGATCCTAGCGAAACCCTACGTTTCAGCAGGATAATGCACGACCGCATGTTGCAGGTCCTGTACGGGCCTTTCTGGATACAGAGAATGTTCGACTGCTGCCCTGGCCAGCACATTCTCCAGATCTCTCACCAATGGTGGCCGAGCAACTGGCTCGTCACAATACGCCTGTCACTACTCTTGATGAACTGTGGTATCGTATTGAAGCTGCATGGGCAGCTGTACCTGTACACGCCATCCAAGCTCAATGCACAGGCGTATCAAGGCCGTTATTACGGTCAGAGATGGTTGTTCTGGGTACTGATTTCTCAGGATCTATGCACCCATATTGCGTGAAAATGTAATCACATGTCAGTTCTAGTATAATATATTTTTCCAATGAGTACCCGTTTATCATCGGCATTTCTACTTGTTGTAGCAATTTTAATGCCCGGTAGTGTACATATATACTCCGCAGTCCGCTTGAAGATGTGTGCTGGAAGGTAACCTGACTACCACATTCAAACACCCCTTCGCTATTCCTTTCACGAACGGCGTTCGTTGAAAGCGACAGCCAGTAGACATCTGAACTAGCTCGAATATCAAAGATTTGTTCCACACATGATTATCGTAAAGTATAAGTACACTGGACAAAAAATTTTGGAAACCTCTGTACTTTCATAAAGGCCTCCTTTCGGCTAGGAAGAGAGTCCGCAAGTTACTCAGGTATGCTACAACCACTTATTGATGATTAGATTCCATAGGACTGCAACATTTCATTGATGTTGTTTGCTTTGTTCCGCCCACTGTCCGTAATACTCTGAGACATATTTTATTGGATTAAGATGCAAAGTGTTCGAAATTCTGCGAAAAATAAGGGAAAGCTACAGGGAAAGACAAGTAAGATACAACATGTACAAGAACCAAGAGGGAATAATAGAACTGGAATATAAAAAAAGGAGTTCGCGGATTAAAAAGAGGTAGACAGTCTTTCACCTCTAATGTTCAATTTATACAATGAATAACCAATGATGGAAACAGAACAAAGGCTTCAGAGCGTGATTGAAATTCAAGCAGAAAGGATATGAATGATGATAAAATAAGACGGGTTTTGGATGGACATCATTAAAACAAAGGCGTGTTTCGTTGCGGAGCAGTCTTCTCGCGAAATTCCAATCACCAACTTTCTCCTCCGAATGCGAAAATGACTTCCATGGTACTAGACAAAACATTTTCTCATTCGGAGGAGAAATCTCCTGAGGAGATGGCTCCGCTACGAAAAACGCCTCTGTTTTAATGATGTCCATCCAAAATCCTGTATCATTTCAGTGAGACTCTCTCCCCTATTTCGCGATGATACAAAACGTGCTGCCCTTCATTGAACTTTATCGATCTACTCCATCAATCCAATCTTGTAAGTATCCCATACTGCTCAGCAGGATAGACAAACGTAGTGTACGGAGGCTCCTTAGTAGATCTGTTACATTTTCTAAGTGTCCTGCCAAAAAATCGCAATCCTTAGATAGCCTTCCCCACAACATTTTCTACGTGTCCCTTCCACTTTAAGTTGTTCGTAATTGTAATTACTAAGTATTTAGTTAAATTTATGGCCTTTAGATTTTACTGAGTGCCGTTCGTAAAGTGTAATCTGTAAATACCAACTTACCCCTTATTTATTTATTTTTAGTTGTGTAAAAGCTCTCCATTCCTTTAATTAGCACTTATTTTAATGCTCAGCGACATAATAAACGGCTGAGCCGGAGATACATCCGTAGCCTCTGGCTTTATTTCTGTATTTGGTTCTTGTCAATCTACGTAAATTCTTATTCTCTTTTATCTCTAAGACAGAAGTGTCATAAAACTACCATTATCAGTGCCTTTACCCACACTGATAGTAAAATATTTTTCTTTTATTAGTCATAATTGTGAAATATCTGATAGAATCGTCCCATCGTTATTTATGTTTCTCAGGCAAAGAATATCTACGATATTTTTTACCAAAAGCTATCAACGAAAACTAATAGTTCTTTTTCTTTTATAAAATATTATTTCTGTAGGTGATATTATTTTTTTCAGTTTCTGTTTCTTTCTTTTTCCTTTATTTCTATTTCTTTCAAATTATAAGGTTTTTCTTTTCCTATCCGTAGGCTTTAATTATTGTTCAACGGAAGTTACATTTATTCCCAATCAATATGCACGGACTCACAAGTTTATTTTTGCTCACTTGAGCTCATTATTTTGGCAGCACAGCGGTGATACAGGTGAACGAGAGCCAGCGAAAGTTAATCGCACATGGATCGATGGTAATTCAAAAACAAAGCCTAAATGCCAACACCTCTTTTTGGCCATAGCTTATACGCTATTTACATTAATGTGGCTGACGCCTCTGTTTGATGTCAAAGTGAAATAACGAAAGGTGACAGCAGTACAATGGAGAGTACACAAAGCGTGTTGATTGAGGTCTGGGAGGAGGGGGAGGAAGAAGGAGGGGCGGGGGACGCAGAAAACGGTGGAGTCGTTGTCAAAAAATGTTTCAAATAGCTCTGAGAACTATGGGATTTAACATTTGAGGTCATCAGTCCCCTAGAACTTAGAACTACTTGAACCTAACTAACCTAAGGACATCACACACATCCATGCCCGAGGCAGGATTCGAACGTGCGTCCGTAGTGGTCGCGCGGTTCCAGACTGAAGCGCCTAGAACCGCTCGGCCACACCGGCTGGCTGCAGTCATTTTCTCAGTGCGGTAACAGAGCGATTTGTCGAAGACTGTATGATCATTGCCTTTCAGACCAAGGATGGAAGCGTTTCTCAAACAGCTAAGTTTGTAAAGTGTTCGGGAGCTGCTGTGGGACCGTGCGTGGCAAGACGAAGCCGTCCAATACCGGCACCGAGACACTGGTGCACCACTGGCCATACATTCCAGTGTTGAAGAACGGCTGCAGAGATGTGTACGGTAGAAAAGACGTGCGACTGTTGATCAACTGACCGCCCAGATGCCTCATTGGCTACCAACAGCGTCTCCTCAACGACCGTTCAGGAGCAGGTGCCTGATTCATGCACCCATCTTGACTACTGTTCATCGGCAACGAAGACTGGGTTTTGTAGCCAATACCACAATTGGATGTCCATTGAATGGCGACAGGTGGCCCTTTCAGATGAATCACGTTGCATGCTCTGTTGCATAGACGAGCGTTGGCGCGTGCGGCGTGAAATGTCTGAAAGCAGCCACGCTGCTGTAGAATGGTCCAGGCCCGAGTGAATTCCATGGATGATCGCATCATTTTGGAAACTAAATGGATCAAAACCAGTGTGTGTCTACCCTTGGAGACCATGTCCATCCTAATGCACTTCTTTTCTCGTGGGCGTCATTGCATCTAGGGCGACGCAAAATATTACGCAGCACGCAATGTACGTGCGTCGTTTGAAGTGTACCAGGATGAGTTTTGAATAAAACGTTCTCGGTTTTCCAGCCGCGTCAATTCGAATAAAATCCTCGAGCTTATGATGACCATCTCCGCCATCGTCGTCAGGAGTTCACTGACTGTCGGGGTTGCTACGGTTTGTCGCTTGTATAGGCACGACATCATCAGCAACCAATCAGGTAGACCCAATGTGTCGCGCGCGCGTCAGTCGACCCGGGCAGCTAGCGGAGCTATTGCCCGTGGCAGCACAGCTGACTGTCAGGTGACGCCAGGGGCAGTCGCCACGATTGAGTCTGTCGCTCCCGCGTCGCGCATCTGTCTTTGCTTTCTTTCGATGTCCAACACCCGCCCCCATGCCCTGCTGAGTGTGTACCCCTCCTGGTCTCTGTTGAAATAGTTGTTGTTTAAACGAATCTCGGCCGCTTCCTTTATAACAGAGTCCCAATACGCAGTTGCATCAGTCTACACTTTTGTATTTTCGAACTGTATTTTATGTCCGTTTTCGAGGCAATGCTTCGCTATGGCCGACTTGTAAAGCTCCCTTTGTTTTATATGGCGCTTGTGCTCAGTACAACGCTCCGCAACCGTGCGAATTGTTTGTCCGATATACATGTTGCCACATCCACAGGGTGCACCATACACGCCGGACACTCGAAGGGCCTTATCGTCCTTAACAGGGCGCAACATATCTCGAATCTGGGAGGTGGGCCGGAACACTGGTCTTAGACCATCTTTCTGCAGCAGACATCCTAACTTGCTGCTAGTTGCTCCACACTAAGGCAGGAATGAACCCTTTTTGGCCTCTTCCACTGATTCATCATGTGTCATTCGTCTGCGGCCTTTGAAAGTGTTTGCGAGGTCTCTTTTGCTGTATGCAGCAGGGCATGGGGACCGGGCGTTGGACATCGAAAGAAAGCAAAGACAGATGCGCGACGCGGGAGCGGCAGTTTCAAACGTGGCGCCTGTCCCTGGCGCCACCTGGCGTTACCTGTGCTGCCACAGACAACAGCTCCGCTAGCTGCCTGGGCCGACTAACGCGCGCACGATACATTGGGTCTAACTGATTGGCTTCTGATGATGTCATCATGCCTGTATAAGCGAGAAACCGTAGCAGCCGCGGTAGTCTTGTACGCAACTTGGGAAACGAAGTGCACTGGCGCCAGATCACAAGGTGGCCAGACCTGTTGCTCGAGTGAAGGCACGCCGCAACATGAGAAAGACGAACTAAAAGAAGCAACGCAACCGTGAGGAAGATTCCGACGAGAGGACAACATCCAACACACCCAGGAAGAAGTAGGAAAGGCGTGATCCGCTCACCCTACAACACACCGGAGTACGAACTCTGTGACTTTGCGTAGCGTAGCATAGCCCTGATAGTCAGTGAACTCCTGACGACGATGGCGGAGATGGTCATCGAAAGCTCGAGGATTTTATTCGAATTGACGCGGCTTGAAAACCGAGAACGTTTTATTTATGTACACCGTCACGAAAGACTCCGAGGATGAGTTTCGCATACTCCGCTGGCCACCAAACTCCCCCCGTTTAAACTCTATTGAGCGTCTGTGTCACTGTATCGTTCCAGCTGTTCGGGTTATGGATTGTCACCCTAGAAATCTAGATCTGGAGGCCATGGTACTGAAGTCGACATAGCTTCACAGCCTTTTCGGTACCTTCCAGAGACTCATTGACTCTCTACCTGCACGTCTCGCAGTGGTCCGTGTTGAAAAATTTGGTTATTCAGGCTTTTGGCAGGTTGCCACATTAATATGACAACGATGTGTATAATGCAAACAAAATTTAGCCTCTTCAGGCGTTGGTTCCACACGGACTCACTACCGTGTCCTAATTCAATTGCCAACTAGTCTTTCAAAGTTGAGTTACAGTAGCTTCGACATACATTTACTCGACTTGGTCCAGTTGAGTACTGCGAAAATGTCAACAAATAATGGGGAACTCCCACATATACTAGTACCTGTTTGTAAATTAATTCAATAAATTTTACTCTTCTGCTCAATAAGAATCCTAACTCCACCTATCACAATTACGGCAGTCACACTATTACTTCTATGTGTGCCCATATAGACACTAAATTTCACATCACTCACCCTCTGAGTGTGCCAACCGCCGAATTACACACATGTACGAGTACTTACATCAGGAACACACAAATCAGTTGGAGTGCACAAAGCACAAACAGTATCACTAGTTGCCGGCCAGGGTGGCCGAGCGGTTCTAGGCGCTACAGTCTGGAACAGCTCGACCACTACGGTCGCAGGTTCGAATCCTGCCTCGGGCATGGATGTGTGTGATGTCCTTAGGTTAGTTACGCTTAAGTAGTTCTAAGTTCTAGGGGACTGATGACCTCAGAAGGTAAGTCCCATAGTACTCAGAGCCATTTGAACCATTTTTAGAATCACTAGTTAATGTGCACAGAAACAAACAGTATTTCGACTGACTGTAGAGCAACATATGTGCCAGTTATCAATGTCTGGTCTAGGTACAGAACTTACTACACATCGTAGTTAATTTTAAATTACACTGAGTGTTAACTCGTTGTTAAAACCGTATGGGCACCATTCAACAATCAAACTTACTACTCTGCCGTTAATTTTAACAGATAGTTCAAAATATTCCGCTGCTGTCGGCTATTGTTTCTACGGCCCGTGCCTGCTGGTTGTAATCTTTGCCACAGGCTCCTATTAAAGTTGATGAGCGAAATTCGCACTGTCTATGGTCGCTCGCTCAGCTAATACTAGTGGTCAGTGTCACAATACCTATACTAAAACGTTGTTTTTAAACAAGCACGTATAAGGAAAACCTTTTGCTATGATGTGTATACGTTATAAAAACTTGCGTTAGGATGTTTTTTAATGACAGAAGTGCAGTGTTCGTGAGAATGTCGCCTGCAAGTGATGAAAATGTACAATAATGTCAAGCTAACACTTTCGCAGACGATGTGGTTCACATTTGTTGGAATCTAATAAAAAAGGAAACCACATAAGCTATACTGTTGCACTTGATATACATGGGTTCTGTAAGTCATATATATTTATATATATCTACCACAAAATACACCTAATTGTGGTGCAATAAAATGATTTCCAAGAAATGTCGTAAAACGGCTCACGCGTCCCTATCCGTACAATTGGAAATTGTATATCAATTACTTAGAGTAAACAGTTTCATATAGTCACCCTTTTCTAGTTAAGTCAAGATCTAGTATTTAAACCAAATTTCTTGTATTTAAATAGTCTCCAGGATAATTTATTCCATATTTTAAGCCTTTGTTGCTCCTTAGAGCGCGCTGTTTGTTTTAAAAATAGTGAAATTTAAGAATCCCACGAAATGGCGTATGAAATGGTGGTCAGCGATAATCCTTTCCGCCTCCGCTGCAGCTATGCCAAATTGCTGGCAAATCTCAAATAGGCGGCAAACAGAGGGTATTATCTAATAATTGAATGAATGCAAGTACGCTCAATGTTGCTTTACAGTGTATTAAGGAACTTAGCCATGATAAATTTACCACAATACTTACCTTTAAGTCCAGATAAGAACAATCGCTCTTAAAAGAAATGAAACAAAAGAAGCTAGATACCACATACGAGCAAGAAGATGAAAACCATACGAGCAATAAAGATCAACAGGTATTGTATTTGGGAGTTGCTATTTATATATGTATACTGTTTACCATGTCAGCGACTCTCATATGTCTGCTGCATGCACGTTTCTTTGATTGTCTTTAATATAATTAATATCTGACATAATTACAAAAAATTATCAATACCTCAGAGTTGTTCATTTTTATTGTTTTAAAAACATTTTTTGTTAATATGTAATGTCATTTTTTCTATACGTTAGGAACGATTTATATAATTCACTATCCAAGGGACGCAACGTCGCCCCTTGGTACGTCCACACAAAAAAGCAACATTGTTGTGGACGTACCACTTTCGTGGCTGTCGCACACTGCATAAGTTTATTTATTACAGTTCGTAAATGTCACACGATCACTATACGGTTCGGTTCGTCATTGCTTTCACACTTTGAAATTCTGCAATTCACTTACATTTAATCGGTTCACTGTACTTGTTTTTGCTGTTTAATTATTGATTAAAGTTTTTGTAGCTTTAATTACCCTTCAGTTCATAGAGACGGGGTCCAGTAACTTGAGCCATTAGTCGATGGGTCCACCTATTCAGGAGCGGTGCACGGGAAAGAATGGCTCTACACAAAAGCCCTGCATTGATCGACCCCACCTCCCTCTTCGCACTCCATATTCGTAAAATTGCAGGTACACACCAGACTCCTATTGTTGATGCCACCTGATGTAAATTAGTCTGCTTTAGTCCAAGTGCAACTTGCACTCTAGTAAAATGGCTTTGAATATGGCGAAAATATTACAAACTTCTTTGTTTAAAATTTTCTATTATTACGCTAAATCAACTAAAGGCTGCTTCTACGGCTGCAATGCTGACGCCGCGGCAGAAGTCCGGAAAACAATGCCTTGATTCTGGGCGTGTGTGGTGGAGGACACGGCTGGCAGGAACAGTAGTCAAAGCCCATATCCCGTCGACTGTGGATGGCTGGTCTGCATACGCCTCTGACATGTGTGATGTCGTTCGGTTGGACTGTGACCGCCTAGGCTGCACATTTCCAACAACCGAGATCATGAAAACTACCAATTACCTATTAATCATCGTCTAAACTTGTTGTTCGGTAGGCAAAGAAAGCATGATGCTAGTCTCGAATTTGCTCCCTCGAGGCCAGTTCTGGTTCCTTGACGATACGTCTACATATCCTGTTTAGTTTCTGTCAGTTCAGTGGGTTACGCAATTAATGTATTTCACGTACACGAATCTTACCCGCAGTCGAAAATTTTCTCTTCTGGCAGCTCCCCGTTGGTATTAAACGTTCCGTACTCTGTTTTTGGCAGTCTAGCTGACCGTTTAAGCGAATATGCTTGATAGTTATCTGACGTTCCACAAAAGTATTTCTGTTTTCGGGGGACATCGCCGCTACTCACATAGTTCCGACTGTTCTTAAGCAAGAGGCTGTACACATGCAAAACATAACACAGTTGGGTTTTACATGTCTTCGGACTGTATTGACATATTAAAAAATGTTCAAATGGCTCTGAGCACTATGAGACTTAACATCTATGGTCATCAGTCCCCTAGAACTTAGAACTACTTAAACCTAACTAACCTAAGGACATCACACAACACCCAGTCATTACGAGGCAGAGAAAATCCCTGACCCCGCCGGGAATCGAACCCGGAAACCCGGGCACGGGAAGCGAGAACGCTACCTCACGACCACGAGCTGCGGACAAAAAATGTTCAACACTGTCTGATCTCCATCACAGATTGTCACCATTTCTAGCAATATGCTTACAGTTACTATAGTTAGTGCCAGCCAGGGTGGCCGAGCGGTTCTAGGCGCTACCGTCTGGAACCGCGCGACCGCTACGGTTGCAGGTTCGAATTCTGCCTCAGGTATGATTCTGTGTGGTGTCCTTAGGTTAGTTAGGTTTAAGTAGTTCTAACTTCTAGCGGACTGATGACCTCAGAAGTTAAGTCCCATAGTGCTCAGAGCCATTTGAACCATTTGAACTGTAGTTAGTGCCATAAACATGATTTATGGTGTAAGTCTTTGTTTCATGACACACTATTCTGTAGCACGACATCTTTTCACCGTCAGTTGTTAACGCTTAACTCACGAGGTGTGGTCCCCAGGCAGCGAGAAAATGGTCGAACTCGACCTCCAAGGCCAGCTCTGGCGGAATACTACTATACGTCCCCTGCCATACTTAAATTGACCACACTACAATGTTTTGTTTTTGGTTGCGTTATCGCTTTCTTTGTTCGTTACCAACACATGTTACTGACAGTTTTAGCGATCATAAGTTTGATTAAATTGTTAGTCTATGGATGCAGGAAGATTTCAATGATATAGTTAAAAAAATAGATGAAAAAGATGACGGTTTTGCAGTAGAGAATGATCACTGTTATGCTAGTGGAGGATCTTTCACAGGAAGAACTTCAGGGCAACTATGATTTGGACCTTTCTCCTACAAAATACTTGAAGTGTTAGTTAAAATCAAATGGGACCTGAGTGGTGACAAAGAAAAGTATACATCTCAGAATTGAAGTCCATTTTGCAGACTGTCTTTTTTACCTATCGAGAGCAATTTTTATGTGTAAGTTTAAGCCCTGGTATTAAGTTTTATGTGAACGTTTACTTGCTATAGAGACACTACAAAATGTGAAATTCAGTTTTCTAACAGTTCGTTTCTGTGTATTATTTTTTAAAAAGACACGAAAGTATACAATTTTTTGTGATGTAAAGTAAATTACTGCATTATTTATTTAGTGCAATAAAACCAACAAGGACTATTTAAGTAACACTTAAATATTGTAAAAAGTAATCTTATATATCTTAAATTAAAATTTTCTAATGATTTTTGCCCTAATCTCGGTTTAAATACAGGGTTGTGCGACTGGATTCGTGATTTTCTGTCAGAAAGGTCACAGTTCGTAGTAATAGACGGAAAGTCATCGAGTAAAACAGAAGGAATATCCGGCGTTTCCCAAGAAAGTGTTATAGGCTCTCTATTGTCCCTGATCTATATTAACGACATAGGAGAAAATCTGAGCAGCCGTCTTAGATTGTTTGCAGATGATGCTGTCATTTACCGTCTTGTAAAGTCATCAGATGATCAAAAGACTTCTAAAATGATTTAGATAAGATATCTGTATGGTGCGAAAAGTGGCAATTGACCCTGAATGAGGAAAAGTGTGAAGTTATTCACATGATTACTAAAAGAAATCAGCTAAATTTCGATTGCGCGATAAGTCACACAAATATGAAGGCTGTAAATTCAACTAAATACATAGGGATTACAATTACTAATAACCTAATCACATAGATGATATTGTGGGTAGAGCAAACCAAAGACTGCGATTCATTGGCATAACACTTAGAAGATGCAACAGATCTACTAAAGAGACTGCGTACATCACACTTGTCCGCCCTATTCTGGAGTATTTCTGTGCGGTGTGGGATCCGCATCAGGTGGGACTAACGGATGACATCGAAAAAGTACAAAGAAGGGCAGCTCGCTTTGTATTATCGCGAAATAGGGGAGATAGCGGCACAGACATGATACGTGAATTGTAGTGGCAATCATTAAAACAAAGGCCTTTTTTCGTTGCGACGGTATCTTCTCATGAAATTTCAATCACCAGTTTTCTCCTCCGATTGCGAAAACATTCTTTTGGCACCCACCTACAAAGGGAGAAATGATCATCACGATAAAATAAGAGAAATCACGGCTCGCACAGAAAAATTTAAGTGCTCGTTTTCCCGCGTGCCGTTCGAGAGTGGAACGGTAGAGAGACAGCTCGAAGGTGGTTCATTGAACCCTCTGTCAGGCACTTTATTATGAATAGCAGAATGATCGCGTAGATGTAGATATAGATGTAGGGTCTCAGACACCCCACCTCGTAGTAAACGTTACAGAACGCTCACCTCGTGAGCTAAGGATTAACTTTTTACCAATCTGAACTATTTATATTGGAAAAATGTATAGTACATTGGTCACAGACCTTTACGTTGGGTAATGCATACATGTATGGCATCTTTCTTCCATTTGTCAACACCTTATGTACAGATTTTCAAGACCCCGACTGCTAATCCTGGCTTGACTTTACTATTCGCAGTACATAAATACATATTTACATTTAAATATTTTCATTGAGCTTCAGAACGTCAGTATACGTTCTCTTAACATATACCTATATATCCCGAAACGAAGTTCAAATAAAAGAAATTAAATAGCAAGATAAGTTTGTGTATGCTGAGGACACACACCAAGTCTATACAAATATTGATAGTGCAATGCATAGTAGGCATTATTTACACACTTACACTAAGCTTATCTTTAATCATTTTACACCAATCTCAAATATTCATATCTCTATGAAAAATTGCAAAATGCAGTAAAATTATTACGGAAACCTTACGTTAGAGCAACAGCTCTTTCCTGTTCATCTCACAGCTAATCACAGTCCCTTTAAACTTTACTTCATTCTTGAAATATGACTTTAAAGTCTGCGAATCTTTTGCAAACTTACATACTAAATACACAGAAAGTAATCAGGCGTTCACTTTACAATCACCAACTTACATACTACACTAATTAGAAAAATATAATGATTCTTGGTTTAAAAAATGATCTAACTACTATGTACCAATTTCTTTAATTTTTTTGTTGGTACTGCCCTTTAATTATGTTGGTCTTTCCGTCGGGCAGAAAGAAGCTGCATGCATATGGTATGGCTACGATCTTGTATGGACCCTCATACAACAATTGTCATTTCTTGTTTCGTTTACTAACGGCACAAGACTTAGGATGTTTCCTTACTAGCACCAGATCATTTATATTGCATGACAAAATACTTTTAATATTTTCGTCGTAATTAGCTTTCCTCAGTTTGACAGACCCTGATAAGTTAGCCAAAACTTGCTTTACGAAATCGTAAATCGCTTGTCCAGTTAGCATTGGGTGACTGCAGTAATGGGCTTTCCACTCCTCATTCTCTCCTTTGTCCAACAGTACTTAGAATCGTGTGAATCTAGTCGCAATGTGTGGTAAGTTATTATGTATCTTCTCAAAAGAAGATACATAGTCTCCCAACAGGTATGTTGACTCTGTATGTAATTCCTCCTGAATATATCTGCCTTCTTAAATATCCGTTCCATGGGGCTTGCCTTTGGATGTAAACTGGATATAAATACATGTTTTATATCAAGCTATATCAATGTTCGCCTCCACTTGTAACCACTAAAGTGTGAAGCATTGTCAGAAACTACTGCCCTCGGTTTGCGTACCTTGTCTTGTATTATCTTTCGTAATACAGACGTGGCTGTTGAGGCCTTCAAACAATACATTGCCACATATTTTGAAAACATGATATACCGCTAGTATGTACTTAATTTAGTCCCTTGAGGTGGCCAAGCAACCTGCTTCGTCAACTGACACAAGTTGTAGTGGTTGTATAGGTACCACTGTGTGCAACAGATTCATATCTGACACGATACGTGGTTTTGTCTTTTGGTATATCTCACACGTGCGGATTATCTTCTGCAGTTTCTTTTAAGTTAGTAACGTAACTATATCTCTTTATTATATTCACGCATTTGTTAATAACGTTGTGCCCCCATGGTAGATGCGTGTACCAGATGAAGCCAAACAAATTAGTCTCTTGTATACATACACATTAGTTTTGTGATTCTTCACTCTTTTGGTAATACAATATAGAATCTTCTATCTTGTAGACCTGACTAAGAGAACACGTCGGATTGCGTTTTTAAATTGTTTTTATTTTATTCCAGGTGTCGTCCGCATCCTGCAGAGCGACCATATTTTTTTACAAATTTGTTGGAAATGGCTCCCATAAACTTGTTCTTTAGTCGTGAGCACCTTAAACTCAGTACATTGCTATATGAGCTTGGTTAGCTCGTCCATTCCTTGCGGTAATCGCGAAAGCGCACCTTCCACGACATTGTCACTGCCTTCCACGTACATGATTTTAATCTGATACGATTGCAGTGTCAGTGCCCATTTCAATAACCTGTTGTGAAGCAACTTGCATGTCAGCAAGAAGCTTAACACGTGATGATCACGGCAGATATTACCAGGCGTGCCATGCAACTAAAACTGAAACTTCTTGCTTGCCTCCACTACGGCTGGACTCGTTGCTTCGTAACCAAGCATGAAAGCTCACAGCTAGTCATTACTCTGCTGCCAAATCCTTTTACTCTCAAGTCATTCTGCCCATCTACTTCTTTTATTTGGAGCAGACAACATCCAAGCGGTACACAACTTGTTGTTCATGTCTATGGTGCAGAAGGTTCTCATTTAACAATGCTTGATTGATGCCATTTAAAGAATTATTACATTCCTCTGTCCACACCCATGGTACGTTCTTCTTGAGTAAGCTTAGTATTGGTTCACAATTCAGTACTTGGCCTGATACAGAAGAATGACACTGATTACAAACACTTTTAACTGTCTTTTTGTATGAGGTCGTGAGAACTCCTCGAATGCAATAAGCTTTTTCGGGTCAGGTACGATATTTGCCAGTGAAATATGACCTATAAACTTTGTTTCTCATCTATCAAATTTTGATTACTCTAAATTTTCTGTCACCCATAACGCAGCAAATCTTTGCAGTACTGTTTCAAGTACTTTTATGTGTTCTTTCCATGTGAACGTATCACTTAGGAAGTGATCCACATTGACAGTAACTTAGTCTAGTAGAACTGGACCTAGAATGGAGCTGAGAGCCGTAATGATCTCTGCAGCACTTATGTTCAACCCAAAATGTAAAACACGCAACTGATAACAATGCCAGCGAAATATAAAAGCTGTATATTTTCTAGATTCCCCTATTAAGAATACCTGCCAATACGACCCTTTTAGATCGATCGTTGTTATAAACTTTAAACCAAAAGACTTTTGGATTAACTCTTACAAATTCTCAGGTCTGGTTCATACATGTATTATTATTTTATTTATTTCTGTAGCTTCTATGACTAGATGTTATTGATCTCTAGCCTTAGCTACTGCAACCAAACGATTGCTATAAGGTGAAAGTGAAGGCTCTGTTACACCCCACTCAACCATTTTCCGTGTTTCCTTGGTTACTGCGTCGTTCTTATTCCAAATTATAGAATAATTGGCATTGCAGTACGTTGCATGTGGCATTAAGTCACACTGTACTTATAGTCCTTGACTGTTGACGGCTTGTCTGAAAACTCTTTGACATAATCACACAACAAGCGTATCAGCTTATCGTGCTGCTTGGCGGATAAGTATTCTGACTCCTGTGTCTTTAATCATATTGCTTCGTCAATACAGGGTGCAATGCCTTCCCCATCATCAAAGCAGTAAAGTTCTTTTGCAACAGTACCACAAAAGTGCAATACCTGAGACCCCTACATAAAACTTTTACATTCTGGCAATATCTATCATGTGTTCACTTGGTCGTCACTAATGCCAAAGCTAGTCCTTTGCCTTTATTGATCAACATGACTTCTCCATGAGAGAGGTCAATTTGTCCCTCTCGCTCCCTGGGAAACTCTCAACTCAAAATACAAGCAACAAAGAGTCCCCAGATGACAAGAATGTTACTTAATATAGATTCCTTTCCGACACCGATTTCGGCTGTATTTGATATGTAATCAATTAGGACAGTGCTCTTATGGCTCCAGTTAGCTCACAGTTTTTCACTGGGAAAGAGGGTACTGTGTGCACTTGGGTAAGCCTCTTGAAAAAACTCCACTCTCATCACGTTTGTGGCAGCTCCAGTATCGATAATTACATTCATGGGTGTACCATAAAGATTATCTCCAACCATAGCCTGTCCTATCTCTTTCCCTGTGCTTGTAGAAGACCTATGTTCTAGTAATTCCTCTTGCTAGTCACATTCGCCATTGTATCTCAATAATTGTAATTCGTTACTAATATTGCGCTCCTGGTTCTCCACGGCCGACAACAGGGAGCGGATTGCGACAGAATTAAGTTTTCGTCGCAGATGTACCTGGCTGATGTACATCAGCTACCACTTCGATTATTCTCACTGTTTGATTGTTAACACCACTCAACTGCGGGCCCTGAGGATTCAACCCTGAGACATTGCTTGGGTTACTAAAAATTATTACTCTGAGTATTACTCTGTCCTGGGCCTTGATTATTGCTCCATGGTGCAGAATATCCTCATTATTTAGAACTTTTCCAGTTAGGATCGTTGCTAAGACTAGAACTACCTCTGTCCTCAGGACGTCTCTTTTGGCTGAATGTCTGGCTATTGTCCTTGGTGTTGTAATCGTTTTGTGATTTATGGTTACTGTCATTACCACGATTACCCTTTCTATTACCAATGCCGTTGTATGGAGGAGAATGGTTTCCCTTATTTAGTATTGATGGTGACATGTAGCCATTGCTATGTTCGTTATTGTACTTCATATCTTCCTGTATAAGATCGATTGAATTTAATACTGACATAAATTGTTCTGTGCCGTTTCTCGGAACCTTCATTAATTATTGTTTTACGTGATGCGTTCAGTAGCCTGATAACATCAAGGTTAGATACTGGTTCATGGCTCTGAGCACCATGGGACTTAACATCTATGGTCATCAGTCCCCTAGAACTTAGAACTACTTAAACCTAACTAACCTAAGGACAGCACACAACACCCAGCCATCACGAGGCAGAGAAAATCCCTGACCCCGCCGGGAATCGAACCCGGGAACCCGGGCGTGGGAAGCGAGAACGCTACCGCACGACCACGAGATGCGGGCCGCATACTGGTTCATCTCCATATCTAGACTTGTATTTTTCAAAATATTTTCTTAACGTACCCTGTTTTGGGTTGTAAAATTCAGGTGAATAAACTTGTTTCCCAAGTTTTCTTGATTGCCGGAGGACCGAAATTTTGCAAGGAATGCTTTCTCAAACTTCCCCTGCGTTTCGAAAGATTCAGAGACTTGCGTAGCCCACAAGGCTGGTTCACCTTGTATGTGGGATCGTACAAAATGAATCTTTTTGTCTCTCAGTCCACATTGTAGGTAATATGACCCTAAAATTACGTATGAAAACAACTGAATGAAATGACTTTTTGTCAGCAGTAAAAGGTTGGAACTGTGTTCAATTTATCAAACTCTCTTGCATGGCTAATTCAGATTTTGTAGATACTGCCTCCCGCAACTGAATTGTGTTGCAAAGGACAGTGATTACATCCAATTAATTTGTTCACATTTTGTGACAAAATCCCTTGCGGAAAGATACACGGCTTCTGTTGTCACAAAGCGCATGTAAACACCATTAACCTGCATGTTACTGTTAACAGAGCAGAAAAATGGTTCTACACACTGGCGCGTGGCATTGCCACAGTATAGTATTATGTTTGGTTTTTAACACTGTGTCAACCGGCATAGTATTTGCTAAACTACTGTGTACTATAGGTTTTTCAGGATTATTCCGTACTAAATTCTGTATTACTTCCTTTCCCTTCGCCTCCACGTCACGAATGATTTCACTATCCTAGGCTTGAAACCATTGGTTGAAAGTTTCATCACGCTCCTCACTTTCTTCCTCTTATTTTTGGTCCACCTTTTCGTTGGCTCTGGCCGCTTATGATTATTTAGTGCTAAATGTACACTTCACCATGCTTACCCTGGTACTGCTGAACACTGACTATTCCTTCAAGACAGTAAATCTCAGTTACTTCCATTCTTACCTGAGTTATATACAATTTATTTACTTACTCTCTTTTTAAGAGTTTCCCGGCAGCCTTTTTCTCATCGTAAGATATGAACCAGATCTACACTTTACAATTACAGCTAAATTTTTTAAAGTCCCGTACAAACAGTTTTTGACCTCACGACGATATGGCCATAATTTCAAGGGCACTACTTTTGTGAAGTACAAGCTATAAACAGTTGTGTTAAAATGTCTGAGATGATAGAAGTGCGGAGTTCGTGCTGTATGTGATGTTCGTATGAATGTCACCTGCATGTGGTGGAAATTCACACTAATGTCAAGCTAAAGTTTCGCAGACTAAATGGTTCATATTTCTTAGTATCTAATAAAATAAAGCTATACTGTTGCACGTGATACACTTTGTTTTTACAAAACACACCTACTTATGACGCAATAAAATGATTTGAAAGAAATGTCGTAAAATGACTAATTTCTCACTATCAGTACAATTGGAAATTATATGTCTGTTACTTTTGCAGTTTCATACAGTGAATCCTTCTGTACTTACGTCAAGTTCGGAGTGCAAATACTCGCCAGGATCGTCTATTCCATATTTTAAGCATTTGTTGCGCTTTAGAGTGCGCTGTTGATTTTAAATATACTGAAATTTAAAAAGTCCCTGTAACAGCGGTCAGGGATATTCCTTTTCGCCTCCACAGAAGCTGTGCCAAACTGCTGGAAAATCTCAAATCAGTGGCAAATGGAGGTTATTATCTAATAGATGAATGAATACATGTATGCTCGATGTTGCTTTATCATGTATTAAGAAACTTAACCATGATAAACTGCCGACCTTTAAGTTCAGAGAAGAACACTCGCCCTTAAAACAAATGAAGTAACAGTAGCTCGATACCATATATGAGCAACGAGATGAAAACCATACGATTAATAAATATCAACAGATATTATAATTGTGAGTTGCTATTTATACATTGTTCGCAATTGCAGCGATTCTTATATGTCTGCTTCCATCTACATCTCTTTGCTTGTATTTCAAATAGTTAATATCTTAAAAAATTATACAGAATATCCCTACAGCATAGTCTATTCAGTTTTATACGTTTAAAAATATTTCTTATCAATTTTTTGTGTCAGTTTTTCTTCACTACACAAGGAACGCTATAACTAATACACACACACAGACACACATTATATATATAATCAGTCCTCGAACTCACCTCTCTGAACTAATCCGATTGTAATAACATAAGTTATAAAGACTTAGCTCCCATGACGACAAGACTGTATCGTTACTTTTTCAGCCATCACAGTTATTCATCTGCGTAGAATCTTAAAGACCATTGTGCCTGGGTGCCAGAGGAAACATGTTTTCGACCAAAGCCTTCCGATTTTCCCCCATTTCTGCCGAGTGACGGCTGGAGTGAAAATCTGCAGTGGAGGAAGGAACCAGGAAAGATGGAGATGATATGTAATTCATAATAAAATCTCCACGGGCTTCCAGCGGCGCTAGATGGTTAAAATACAACGAGAATTTGACAGAGCTCTCCTCGGCCATTATCAGGTGCTGAATGACGGCCGTGTCGCGGTGGACCTGCCGTTATACAGCCGCTGTGCTGGCTGTGACATGCGTAGCGGCAAACCGCTGTCCTTACTGACGTTGTTTTCATTTACTACTTGACAATAGCTGAGGAAATCTCGGTCGGAAACTCATGGGAACTAAGCACCTGACATAGATGGAAGCCCATAAAGATTTTATTAATTCATGTGGCCACGAGACGACGCATTCATACGTTATTTAGCTATGCAGGTAGGAAATGTGGCACAGCACTGAATGCCTGGTGAAAGTACGTCTTATAGAAAACTAACCTGTTAAGCTCTCTAGCCTTCCTGATACGCTGCTGGGATGAGAACACGATTCCACAGTTTGCCATGGTGAACCATCACACCAACATCTTTTCAGGCAGAAGAATCTGTCGCGTACCAGCACCACCATGAGATAGCTGGATTCAAACGGTCGCAAGCTACTGGCTGTCCACCTGCAATTGACAGAGTTTCTCTCCGAACTAGATTCGGAGTGGATGGGTGTGGCCACCATAGCACAACAGGTGTCATCGCAGAAGAACACAGAGAAGCAGAAGCGGAAATTCATTCTACTCTCTCAACTACAACACAGCGCAGAACCAAAATCAGCAGAACGAACTTTCGGCAATATGTCGGAGACGGTTACAACCTGGGTTCTATTTCTGGGCTTAGGAAAAGCCTTGACTTTGCACCATCGCCCCGAAGTATCCCTATCTGTGCCGGCCAGAGTGGCCGTGCGGTTCTAGGCGCTACAGTCTGGAGCCGAACGACCGCTACGGTCGCAGGTTCGAATCCTGCCTCGGGCATGGATGTGTGTGATGTCCTTAGGTTAGTTAGGTTTCATTAGTTCTAAGTTCTAGGCGACTGATGACCTAAGAAGTTAAGTCGCATAGTGCTCACAGCCATTTGAACTTAACCCTACCTGTGACATTATAAATGGGACTGAAACAGCAGTCCGCAAGATTCCTAGTGAGAGGGTGAACGAAATTCGTCCTGAAACATGCCGGATTAATTCAGAATCAAACTCACTAAACTAACAGACTAGGGCTGTACGCAATAGACTTCACAAGCTCCTCAACGACCCACTCATTGTGGTTCTGCCGGATGACGAGGGCACGATCGTTCTGAACAAAGCGGACTAAGACGCTAAAATTCAATTGATTTCTCGGGGAGGGTATCTACCGGAAACTACCAAGGGACAAGACGTCAAAAATGATGAGGAAGACATTAAAGCTCCGAAAACTATCATAATCGAGAGAGACCGTTATTAAGAATCTCCTTCCTCATGCGCTGAGACATCTTGCTTCTTGGGCTACCAAAGATCAACAAAACGGGTTGTCTTTTTCACCCCATTGTGCACACCACTGGGCCACCAGCATATAAACTGGCAAAACATCTGTCCTGCCTCCTTGCATCTCGTGTAGATCGCTTTGAGCGTCACATCAAGAACGCCAACGATTTCATCAGACGAATTAAACATTCGAATCTTGATTAAGACGACGTAATGGTCACATTTCAAGAGATCTCCCTATTTACGCGTGTTCCTCTCAGACTGTACTCATAGATCTCCTTTCCCAGTTATTCGATACTACAACTGTGTTACTGTTTAAGCACACGTTGACATCGTCATATTTCCTATATGGCGGTTAGTATTTCGACCAGTTGGACGCCATGGCGATGGGATGTCATCCATAGCAAACCTATCTACGGCAAAATTGGAAGACCTCACTTTAGACTTTATCGTTATTTTGACACATTTTAATCATCTAGACGTATGTATGTCACAAATTTGAAGAATTCTTAGACCACCTGAAAGACATTCATAACCACATTAGGTTTACAATGGAAGTTAAAACAGATGATGCCTTTCCATTTCTTGACGTCCTCGTTCGCCGGAAAACCAATGGGCCACAGTGTCTACGTGGATCGGTATCTAGATGCTCTGAGCCACAAACGCCATAAAACGTGGCGTTTTGAATAAACTTGCCCACTGAGCTAAAGTCGTCTTTAACGCTGAAAATCTGCCACTAGAACTAGGCCACTTCCGAAACGTCTTCTGTATAATGTCTACAATTATCGCCAGGTATCACAGGATATTTCTGTTGAGAAGGACAAGGGAACCACCACCGGAAAAGAAAAAAAGAAAATTTCGTTTTATCTTTCTGTGGCACAGTGTGGGGAAAGCTCCTGAAGAGATACAACGTTCCATCAGTGTTCGGGCCCCCAGCAAAAATACGATAGTTCATGAAATTTGTGAAGGATCGTCTAGGACTTACAACGAATAGTCTGTACAAGAACCCATGTCAGGGTGGCTGCTATCACGTTGGCCAAACAGTACGCCCTGCGGAGCAACGCTGGACGCTGTCCTGCAAAATCAGCCGTGGCAGAACACTTTAAAAAATCGAAAATGACACATCAGGACGAAAGGATTGTAAATAGAAGCTGTAGAAATAAAAATATCTGAAAAAAAAAACGGTCAATAAGGGCGGCAGTTTACAGATCAACACAGCCTGGGACTCGGCGATCGCGAAGTTCCGATGGATGCGGGATGAAAACATTACCATATTTCGCAAGGTAGAGAGCACCAGTGGGTTCATAGCCACCAGCGCAGGTGTATAACTGATACGTCACGGCGATATGGCAGTCATACCACTTGACAATAGTCGAGGAATGCTTCGTAAAAGATCGTGGGATTTACTCGTCTCAAACGGCAGAGGAAGATTTTCATTGAGTCGTATCGTCGCGAGACCATGCATTCATACGACGTGCAATTTACTGCCCCGTCCAGCCAGTAGGTTTTCTCTGAAATTGAAACTTCTTCCAAGGTATCAATAGTTCAAATAGTTTACGGGAATGCAGTCTGGTAACGTTCCCGACAACTGTCGATATTTTGACGGACGAACGTCCACTGAACATGGAAAATTGTGCCAGTAATATGCTTGAATAATTCTCCATTTGCATTAAACCCACATACGGAAATGGGCTTTCACGGTTTGTTAATACCACCCAAGGGTGAATGATGGAAGGTGTGGACCAAAGGGATTTGAGGCACTTCATTCACTGTTTATTTTTTTTACAACACACTTCTTTATTAAAACATTGATAATACTTTTAAAAGGAAACAACACAACAGGCCTTGTATGTCGCCTAACTGCATAAGTGAACTACTAAAAATAATCGTTAATATGTTTAGGAACACAATAAACTTCAACTCACAAATAGCATTCAGTTGTTTACTAATCAATTAAATGTCTGTTCAAGGCAATTTCCCCACATAATCAACACAACTTGAAATGGGAAAGAAATGCATATACACCTTCTGTTTAGCAAATAAACCACTTTCGGATTGAGCCACCGACAACATAAGTCGTTCTCATTACCCACATAGAGCCACTTCGAGATACTGGAAGCAAAACATAAGTCTTCCATATGTACTCCAAAGGCACGGTTTCCCAGACTGCAAGCCGTAAGAAATCAGTCAACACGCTCCCGCCTCCAACTACAGGAAGGCGTCGGGCTAGTAAACAACGCCCGCTACGATGGGCGGGCGCGACTACGTAACTGCTTGCCACATAGGTCGGTTCCTCCCGCAGCCTCTGCGAAGACCGGTGGCAAAATTAATGAAATTAGCACCACCTGTAACACAAAGGGCAAGCAACTCACCAACTTAATAAGGACATAAATTATTTGCTTATACAACATGTCCAAAACAGCTGTCTATCCACTACTTCCAGCACCGCAGAGGACACCAATTAACACAGTGAATTCAGAGTCATCTAAACATACCGCACAATCTGCGCAAAACCACATTAACTTCCTGCACGAGCGCACTACGCTTAAAATAAGGAGTATTAACTTAACACAACATGTTGTTGTTGTTGTTGTGGTCTTCAGTCCTGAGACTGGTTTGATGCAGCTCTCCATGCTGCTCTATCCTGTGCAAGCTTCTTCATCTCCCAGTACCTACTGCAACCTACATCCTTCTGAATCTGCTTAGTGTATTGATCTCTTGGTCTCCCTCTACGATTTTTACCCTCCACGCTGCCCTCCAATGCTAAATTTGTGATCCCTCGATGCCTCAGAACATGTCCTACCAACCGATCCCTTCTTCTAGTCAAGTTGTGCCACAAACTTCTCTTCTCCCCAATCCTATTCAATACCTCCTCATTAGTTACGTGATCTACCCACCTTATCTTCAGCATTCTTCTGTAGCACCACATTTCGAAAGCTAACACAACATACAACTTCAAAATCTCCGGGTGATTGGCCTGGACTCGTGAAATGGATCTACCAACCAACACATCATCATGCCCAATAAACCGCCTCCGCTCTCCACTTGCGAGGCAGAAAAAGGATATGTCCTGCAACACACTGATTAAAATACCTAAAACAGTGTTCGTTACAAGATTAACACTCAATGTCACAGGGAAACATTAATCAGAAACAGACATCGGTTCGTTATAATAAACGCACAAATTATGTGGCTGAAAAACACAACCAAGTCAGTGGCACACAAGGTCAGTAATAGTAAGGCCCTTTGTCATTTTCCCATTCAGAGGAACGTAAAACAATAACACTTAAGCAGAGAGGTATGAATGCATTTGAGCGATTCAGTGACTGACAACAACTAAGTTTTTAAATGCAGAACACAAGTCCTCACAGGATAAACTCGACCTTACGCAATGGACTCCTAATAGTAAGGTCAAGCGTCCAAAGCACACTGTTCAATAAATACACCACAACGGCAAACACACTTAGTAATCGCCAGAACGATGGACACTCTGAACAAAATGCTGCTTATATCCAAACCAACTGTGCTCGCAAAGGCATCACATCACTCACAGAGCCATAGAGACGAGAATGTAGTCACTAGAAGCAAACGGTAAATCCATCATAAACAAGGAAGCAGCATGTTCCCGACAGCATCGGCGCCTCTACCCACCAAGTCCGCCCCAAACGCGCAAACACAATCAGGTAACGTGACAAACTTTCCTCTTGCCACCACACACGGCATCGGCAGACACGGCTTCACGCTCCGCGCACTACTGCCTATCTCACATCTCACTGGTTCTGCTCGCCCCCCAAAAACCAACCACTCGACTGTCCCAGGTGGCTCGCCGACTTCCTCCACGAGGGGGCGCCACTTCTCTCTTTCCTCCGCGATACAGCGATAATATTATACGCGGTACGTTCGATAGATCAAACCCGAGCCGCCACGGCTCACATACAACATTGTAAAATTGTTTAAATCTGTAAAAGAATTTACCGAACGGTAGTTTTATAGGGCGAGCGGCTGCAGCATTGTCAGTTCTGCCAGGGACTCAGCATCAACTCGTTACGGCTCTGGTCTTCAGCACACTCATCATGAAGACATAGAATGGAAATACTTGTACCTGAGAATATTGAAACAAACAACCTGCTTCTCGTCGAAACGAATCTGACTTACGATACTAGAAATATACCGCTGCACCGACTGCGATTGGGGCGTTGGCGGAGTAGACGTCCTCCGTCAATTGAGAAGCTAAGAAATCGAAAAAGGGAACACTCAGTGAAGAAACAGTGGCGGTCAGTGAAGGGAAAACGAAAGAACATAGAAATTTCTAGTAAGACGAATTTCAACAACAGCAGAAAATTGTATAAAGTTAGGAATAGCAAGGTAGGGAGGCGACTGAATTGATTGCTCTCATCAGAATTGAAAGCAAAAAACGTCAAAACAATATTATAGTCATAAGGATTAAGTGATAAACGAAGTATGTCAAGATATAGAATGGGTACTTCAGAATGTAAAGGGAAATGTTTAATGATCATGATAGACTGGAATACAGTTGTATCCGAAGGAATACACCACACACTTATGAGAGAATATAAGCTTCTTAGTAGAGATGACAGAGAAGAAAGACGATCTGAATTCTGCAATGCGCTTCAGCTTGCATTTCACATAGCTGGATACACCGTTCACAAATCTAAGAGGAGGAGGTATACGTGGAGAGCCCCCAGACACACGGGAAGATTCCAGCTGGATTACGTCTTGGTCAGCAGTTTCCAAAATCAGATAGCAGAATGTAAGTGCGCCGATATTGAGTCGTCACGAGTTGCGGCGACTTGGGTTCCCGAGCCGCCTCGTCGGGATTCGTTGTGCCGAGGCGCTGAGAGCGGTCCGTTGCCAGCCGGCCCTTGCCGGCCACTTCGCGACCTCTCTTGTGATCCAGCAGCCCGTCTGCAAGGGTCAATGAATCGGCTCACCTTCCTGCAGCACGCCGATCGCCTAACTGCCGCGTTAACCGTTCGGTCAGATCGGTTTCAGTGCCGCTGCCATTGAACTTTGTTATGTTTTGATAAGTGGTTAAGAAGAACTTCCTGCTGCTACTGGAACCTGTTGAACGCTGCTGAAAGACTTAACCGATGATTCCAGAATGAGATTTTCACTCTGCAGCGGAGTGTGCGCTGATATGAAACTTCCTGGCAGATTAAAACTGTGTGCCCGACCGAGACTCGAACTCAGGACCTTTGCCTTTCGCGGGCAAGTGCTCTACCAACTGAGCTACCCAAGCACGACTCACGCCCCGTCCTCACAGTTTTACTTCTGCCAGTTCCTTGTCTCCTACCTTCCAAACTTTACAGAAGCTCTCCTGCGAACCTTGCAGAACTAGCACTCCTGAAAGAAAGGACATTGCGGAGACATGGCTTAGCCACAGCCTGGGTGATGTTTCCAGAATGAGATTTTCACTCTGCAGCGGAGTGTGCGCTGATATGCAACTTCCTGGCAGATTAAAACTCTGTGCCCGACCGAGACTCGAACTCGGGACCTTTGCCTTTCGCGGGCAAGTGCTCTACCAACTGAGCTTCTGTGAAGTTTGGAAGGTAGGAGACGAGGTACTGGCAGAAGTAAAGCTGTGAGTACCGGGCGTGAGTCGTGCTTCGGTAGCTCAGTTGGTAGAGCACTTGCCCGCGAAAGGCAAAGGTCCTGAGTTCGAGTCTCGGTCGGGCACACAGTTTCAATCTGCCAGGAAGTTTCGACTTAGTCGATGTGTTTTAGAGGTAGCTGCGTCTGGGTACTGTATCGGTGCTATTTCATGCAGCAATGACCAACAACATGAGGATGCAGAAGCCAATGCAAACCATTACATTAAACACACATAACTTCTATCCACAGGACATGTAGTCTGTAACTAAAAAATGTGCCATGATGATCTCTCCTGCCAACTGGGGAGAGGGGGGGGGGGGGGGGTGAGAGGAGATAGGAGACAATGAAGTGAAACTGAAAGAAGGTAAGGATTTCTGGTCAATGATTATAGGGCAATATCAACAGTAGCAGAAAATCATATAATAGGAGTAGCATTCTTTATGAATAGGAGGATAGGGTAAAGAATGTACTACTGCGAACAATTCAATTACAGGGTTATGCTAATCAGAATCGACAACTAACCAACACCGACAACGATAGTTCACGTATACATGCCGACGTCGCAAGCTGAAGACGAGGAGAGAGAGAAATTATATGAGGTTATTGAAAGGTCGCAAGCAAATTTGTTTCAAAAATGGCTCTGAGCATTATGGGACTTAACATTTGAGGCCGTCAGTCCCCTAGAACTTAGAACTACTTAAACCTAACTAACCTAAGGACATCACACACATCCATGCCCGAGGCAGGATTCGAACCTGCTATCGTAGCGGTCACGCGGTTCCAGACTGAAGCGCCTAGAACCGCTCGGCCAGACCAGCCGGCCGCAGATTTGTTCTTTTGGTAAACAGACATACAGTGTGGCCTGCCTATGGAGTGTTAAATATTTCGTGATTTAAGGATGTGCACTGTCAAAATCATTTATCGTTGTATTTGTTGGGGCGTTCAACTCATTCATCTATACGATCAACTGATCTAAGTCACTGAAAATCAGCCGTTCGAAATTGTGTTTTATTATTAGTAGCATTATCAATTATTGTGTCAAGGATTATATTAACTATTTCTCATACGGATGATCTTGGGATTTTAAAATGTTTGCTGTGTTTAAAACTGTAATAAATAGAAGTTGTTCGAAAGAATGTCACACCCACATCGCCCTAGCTCTTCCATTTACTAGTTTTGCTACAGTAAGGCGTAACCTGGAAGAGGTATAGATTCTGGTCACTATTTAACAATGGTGAAGAGTAGGTTGAATAAAACAACCTACTGGAAGAGTCTGTGTTGACAGAGATGAGACGATGAGTTAATGAGGAATGATAAGATGCGTTTGAAGTCCTCTAAGGCTGTAGATGCTGCACTACTTGGTTCAAATGGTTCAAATGGCTCTGAGCTCTATGGGACTTAACATCTATGGTCACCAGTCCCCTAGAACTTAGAACTACGTAAACCTAACTAACCTAAGGACATCACACAATACCCAGTCATCACGAGGCAGAGAAAATCCCTGACCCCGCCGGGAATCGAACCCGGGAACCCGGGCGTGGGAAGCGAGAACGCTACCGCACGACCACGATCTGCGGACTGCTGCACTACTGAATAACATGTAGGCATTTCAGTTGAAGAGGAATGAATATCTCTAAGAGAGGCATTCACCGAAGTTGGACAACAAAGGTAACTGTGAAGAAACCTTAAATAGCGGAAGAAGTACTGAAATTGATCGCCGGCCGGGGTAGCCGAGCGGTTCTATGCGCTTCAGTCCGGAACCGCGCGACTGTTAAGGTCGCAGGTTCGAATCCTGCCTCGAGCATGAATGTGTGTGATGTCCTTAGATTAGTTAGGTTTAAGTAGTTCTAAGTTGTAGGGGACTGATGACCTCAGATGTTAAGTCCTATACTACTCAGAGCCATTTGAACCAAAATTGAGCGGTGAAAGAAGAAAGTATAAGAGTATTCAAAGAAAGAGAGTATTGTAGCAATAAAAATTAGTTAGGAATGAAACAAACAGTAAGTGTGGAGAATCTAAACAATGGTTGCACGAAACTTCTAAAGAAATCAAAAGGAGTGTTGCAGAATATAGAAAAGTCTAAACAGTCTTTGATAAATTTGAATGCATTTATGTCAACATTAAGAACCCAAAGTTATTTTCACTGATATTTGTGCGTCAGTCAAGCTATACGTCATTGTGGGAAAGTGATTTTTAATTCCGTTAATATTTTGCATTTAATTAATGTAGCCTGAAGGGCATCTTACTGTGTGATTTAGTATTTCATAATACAGAGAGTGTCTCTACAGAGTATCGATTCTCCATCTATGCTGATAATGTTTACAAGAGATCGATAGACTCAAGTATCGATAAACTAAACATTTGGTGTAATTACAGTTACGTACCTTAAACGAGAAAATTTAAACTAGAATATATATGAAGCTCGGATTAAATATTATTGTGTAGCGTGTATAAAAAGTTGTTCATTATTTAGTGCTGCTGTTGTATTGTAGTTGAATTAATAAATATCGTCTTACTTGGGAAACAAGTTGGTTCAGTCGAAGTAATTTTCATCTCTTTGTTTGCTGAGTTGCTGCGAAAGCCAGTTTCTAAAATGCGTCAACAGTCAATATGAATGAGAAGTTGGTGTAATTAGCCAATGAAAAGCATCCAAGACAAAAACTATTCCTTCAGATCCCATAAAAACATGATTAAGGTTTCCGTAAATCTATAAATTTTTAGGGTCAATTTCTAATAAGGAAACCAGAAGGGAAATTGGAATCGTAAGATGATATATTTGATGAGTACATGTAATATGAATGTTGTGGGAAGAACCGGGAATATTTGGGAAACCATATATTGTAGTCAAATAGTATGTTACAATACTCCACGGATATTGTTTAATATGTGAATCTTTCAGACTCAAGGAGCCATTATTCGGAAGCAACTGATCAGATAACGGCCAAATGCCTGTTTCCGATCCTTGCACATAGAAAATGGCAGATACATGAGAATTCTACCATAATTTCTCCCTCCTTCCACAATTTTACACATTTTGGTACAACGATAAAATACCTTTAATCCATAGGCATATTTAGGTATATGCTATCCATGGTGGGCACTGCTCCCCTGATGATGCTCAGATTCACAGTAAAAGCAGTTATGGAAATGAATGAAAATTATTCATTATTACTGGTCATGTTCACATAATTCCCATTGTTTAATGACTTTACAAAACGTAAAAATATTGTTATTCAGTTCTTTGGCTGAAAAATTTCCGCCCTACGACATGGATTTCCCGTAGTATTTGCCTTTCTCTGCCTTCCCTGATTTCCAAGTCGTCTGAAGTCCTAGAAACAAAAAATGTTCAAATGTGTGTGAAATCTTATGGGACTTAATTACTAAGGTCATCAGTCCCTAAGCTTACACACTACTTAACTTAAATTATCCTAAGAACAAACACACACCCATGCCCGAGGGAGGACTCGAACCTCCGGCGGGACCAGCCGCACGGTCCCATAACTGCAGCGCCTTAGACCGCTCGGCTCCTAGAAACAATAAGTGAGATTAACCCTAGTTTCCACCAAAAGAAAAACGCGCAACGTAACTGTAACTCATTTGTAGATAAAAATCCTGCATCAATAAGGCAATTTTTTTTACTGAATACCGGTTTCGGATCGTTACCGATCCATCTTAAGATCAATCCAAACAGTTTTTCAGTGCGTGACACTCATTATACATCGCTGTATTTTTTAGAGCTAAGTCGCCCTAGTCAAATAAAAATCGAAAAGTGAAAATCTTACCTGTTGTGTAAACTGAAACGTGAATCACTAATCAAATGTTGAATGAACCGAAACCTGTAATCAGTAAAGAAAATTTGCGATCTTGAGGTGTTTTGAATTGACGTATCTGGTATCTCTCCCAATTTATATTGTCAAAGAATGACGTACATCTAGCTACCGGATTTGAGACTCATCGAGCAAGGGTTGAAATTCACTGTTTCCTAATGACTTTTTGCTACAGGGTGCTTCGAATTAATGCATGTCATATAGTATAGTCTTCGACAAGCTCAGGAAATGTGGCCGCCTAACGTTTCGTTGTTTAAACACCCGACTCTCTGTGTACCGCAGACATCTACACCATTTTTATTTAATCTTTGGAAACACTTTATACTAGACGGGCGTGTCGTTTGATGTAGACATGCACAGTACGTGTCATGGATGATGAGCTACACGCTCAAATACTGGTCTGGCGAGTAAATACCTTGGAAGAGCACATCATGGTGTGCTGCAAGATGTCCTTTAGTAAAAAGCACTACGTCTGAGAGCGACGTGGAGAAATGGGATCCGTGCTAGCGTGAATGATTGTGTACCAAAGAAGAGGATTAGAAACGGATCCTGACAGAGTTATGTAACTGGCTACTTATTTTTACACAAAAGAAGTTCCCTTTCTCACAGGAGAGTACTTCATTTATCTCAGTCTGAAAGTCATTTGCGCTTCAAGAGCGTATCCGTGAATCCTGTATTTCTTCCCATGATGCAATATCAACAGCTGGCTCCAGAAATTAGCTCTTGAGACATCATATACAATACTTAGCTTATCCTATTACGTGAAGGGTTTACTCTCGCCGTTCCATATTTTCAATAATCCCTTTCGTCTTTAGCTGGTGTCTCGGCCGGGCAATTTCCCTAAGCCACTGAATACCGATAACCACAACGGGTTGTTGAGCGCATCCGCGATAAACAGCAGTACTCCTTTTGGTAAACTTCACTGTTAGTGCGTCATCAGCATACAGTGTATCATCTTTTAAATTTCGTGAGTGTTGTTTCTCTGTGGCCTGATCAGTCGAAGCCTTTTATTCGAAATAACGTTTTTAATTTTGTTTCATTTTCGTGTAACTACGGTGCCAGCATTATATTACGTCTCTAGAACAGGGTGATCAAAAAGTCAGTATAAATTTGAACACTGAATAAATCACGGAATAATGTAGATAGAGAGGTACAAATTGACACAAATGCTTGGAATGACATGGGGTTTTATTAGAACCAAAAATATACAAAAGATCAAAAAATGTCCGACAGTTGGCGCTTCATCTGATCAGAATAGCAATAATTAGCATAACAAAGTAAGACAAAGGAAAGATGATGTTCTTTACAGGAAATCCTCAATTTGTCCACCATCATTCCTCAACAATAGCTGTAGTCGAGGAATAATGTTGTAAACAGTAATGTAAAGCATGTCCGGAGTTATGGTGAGACATTGGCGTCGGATGTTATCTTTCAGCATCCCTAGAGATGTCGGTCGATCACGGTACACTTGCGACTTCAGGTAACTCCAAAGCCAATAATCGCACGGACTGTGGGGGACCTGAGAGGCCAAGCATGACGAAAGTGGCGGCTGAGCACACGATCATCACTAAACGACGCGCGCAAGATATCTGTCGGACATTTTGTGTCCTTTGATTTATTTTTTTTTGGTTCTAATAAAACCCCATGTCATTCCAAGTATGTGTGTTAACTTTTACCTCTCTATCTACATTATTCCGTGGTTTATTAAGTTTTCAAATTGATACTGACTTTTTGATCACCCGGTACATCTCTTTATGATTATTTTGTAAAGACGAAAGTAATATTGAATGCAAAAGATGAAATAGTGTGCTACATATAGTATTTCACCTTAATACGCTGGCACCGCGAAATAAGTTACTCGGATGGTCAATGGAAACGGAAATTTCATTATCATGGACACCTTAATTCGATAATAGGGCTGCGCGGGATAGCCGTGAGGTCTCAGGCGTCTTGTCACGGTTCGCGCGGTTCCTCCCGTCGGAGGTTAGAGTCGTCCCTCGGGCATGCGAGTGTATTTTGTCCTTAGCGTAAGTTAATTTAAGTTAAATTAAGTAGTGTGTATGCTTAGGGACCGCTGACCTCAGCAGTTTGGTCCCATAAGACCTTACCACAAATTTCGATAACAGGAAATGGAAGAGAATGAAATTTAACAGGAGAAGAAGAGGGGAAAGGAATGAATGATGAAACCGGAAGGTATAATCTTCCACAGAGAGCAATTTAGCCATTACAAACTCTTGGTTTAGTAATTAGTAAGAAGGTTATACACCTCGAAGAGATCTGGAGACACCAGGATGTTTAACACAGATTATGTATAATGGTAATACAGAGATGTGGAAACCTGATTCTGGATTTGAAAACAAAACTTTTAAAGGGGACATTATGAGAGAAAAGTAATTCTGACATGAAGTAGGAAGTAAAGAAGTGCTAAGAATATCAGGGAAATATTAAAGTATGTAGGAAACGACTGTCGGAAAATGGAGCAAGTTAATGGGACCTGTTGAGGCATCCAGGACTAATCTTCCAGATGCAAGAAGGAGCATTAGAGGGGAAACTGTAAAGAAGGACAAGTTACAGACGAAGCTGAGTATAATAGTTGCGTAGAGATGAAATTGTTGGTGCCAAATATGAAATTAAAATCAGTCGAAAGATTGATCAGATAATGCGAAAGAAATAAACTGAAAAGCCGATTCGCTGCTACTGGAGCTGTAACGTAGGAATTGTATATTTCTTATTTGGATTACCATCATTCTTGCAATGCTCTGTCAAGCTCAAATATTGTATCCTTTCTTGTCTCCATAAGGTTACGCATGTCCTCCTCTACTCTGTTAGTAGAGTATTTGTCTTAATAAACAGGGGCACTTAATGCCCTCTTTCCTTTTGGCAACAACTACCTGTACAGAAAAGAGGAATAATTATGATTAAACTCTGTAAGGACTCCAGCTCTGGCGAAATCAGCGGTAACGAAATTCAAATGCGGAACAGCAACGGACAACCGTGCAAAGCGCCAATCAAACAAAGTGAAAACCAGCCAATCAGGAAATGCAAAACTGGCCAAACACGCTGCTGCGTGAAAATGTAAATGTACGCTGGGGTGTAGACTAGCTGATGAGTCATTGATGGAAAATATTTGGAAATGACAGTGACGCGCGTCGGCAAGTTTCTGGGAAGATCTCCAATACGATCGACAACCAGCAGTAGTCGGTAGCGAAACCGCGTTATAGAAAAGGAGAAAGGGATAATGTAGATAGTTTTACACCTACTCCTACATTACCGGTGTTTACAATACTAAAGGGGTCCGCTATAGGGATAGAATGGTAATGTAGAATATGTACAAGAGCCAAGAGGGTTGGTTCAAATGGCTCTGAGCACTATGGGACTTAACTTTTAAGGTCATCAGTCCCCTAGAACTTAGAACTACTTACACCTGACTAACCTAAGGACATCACACACATCCATGCCCAAGGCAGGATTCGAACCTGCGACCGTAACGGTCGCGCGGTTCCAAACTATTGCGCCTAGAACCGCTCGGCCACTTCGGACGGCAGCCAAGAGGGAATAATAAGAGTGGACGACCAAGAACGACGTGCACGGATTGAAAAGAGTGTAGGACATAGAAGTAGTCTTTCGCCCCTACTGTTCAATCTGTACATTGAAGAAGCAATGATGGAAATAAAAGAAAGGTTCAGGAGTGGAATTAAGATTCAAGGTGAAGCGATGTCAATGATACGATTCGCTGATGACATTGCTATCCTGAGTGAAAGTGAAAAAGAGTTACATGATCTGCTTAATGGAATGAACAGTCTATTGAGTACAGAATATGGATAGAGAGTAAACCGAAGAAAGATGAAATGAGAACAGCGAGGAACGTAACATCAGGATTGATGGTCACGAAGCATTTGAAGTTAAGGAAGTCTTCTACCTAGACAGCAAAATAAACAATCACGGACCGACCAAGGAGGACATCAATAGCAGACTAGCACTGGCAAAAAACGACATTCCTGGTAAAGAGAAATACACACATCAAAAAATTTTTTGCACCACCTCGTTTCCGCGAGTTCCAGAACCTGTACAGAAAATTGGAATAGAAATCAACATAAACAACATTTCCGCCCTTTTTATCTGCTCATGAAACTCAGACATTGCATGATGTATCACCATAAAGCGAGACCTTCAGAGCTGGTGGTCCAGATTTCTGTGCACACCGGTACCTCTAATACACGTCCTCTTGCATTGATGCATGCCTGTATTCGTCGTGGCATACTACCCACAAGTTCATCAAGGCACTGTTGGTCCAGATGCTCCCATTCCTCAACGGCGATTCGGCGTAGATCCCTCGGAGTGGTGGTCCATGAACAACCCTTTTCAATCTATCCCAGGCGTGTACGATAGGGCTCACGTCTTGAGAACTTGCTGGCCATTCCAGTCGAGCAATGTCGTCATCCTGAAGGAAGTCATTCACAAGATGTGCACAATACGGGCGCGAATTTTCGTCCATGAAAACGAATGCCTCGCAAATATGCTGCCGATATGGTTGCACTATCGGTCGGAGGATGGCATTCACGTATCGTACAGCCGTTACGGTACCTTCCATGACCACATCTGGTGTATTTCGGCCCCACATAATGCCACCCCAAAACAACAGCAATCCCCACCGTGCTGCACTCGCTGGACAGTGTGTCTAAGGCGTTCAGCCTGACCGGTTCGCCTCCAAACACGTCTCCGACGATTGTCTGGTTGATGGCATATGCGTCACTCATCGGTGAAGAGAAGGTGACGCCAATTCTGAGCGCTACATTCTGCATGTTGTTGGGCCCATCTATACCGCGCTGCGTGGTGTCGTGGTTGCAAAGATGGACTTCGCCATGGACGTCGTTAGTGGAGTTGCGCATCATGCAGCCAATCGCGCATGGTTTGAATCGTAACACGACGTCCTGTGGCTGCACGAAAAGGGTTATTCAACACGGTGAGGTTGCTGTCAGGCTTTCTCCAAGCCATAGTCCGTAGGTAGCGGTCATCCACTGCAGTAGCAGCCCTTGGGCGGCCTGAGCGAGGCATGTCATCGACAGTTCCAGTCTCTCTGTAACTCCTCCATGTCCTAAAAACATCGCTTTGATTCACTTCGAGACGCCTGGACACTTACCTTGTTGAGAGTGCTTCCGGGAACCAAGTAATAATGCGGACGCGATCGAACTGCGGTATTGACCGTCTAGGCATGGTTGAACTACGGACAACACGAGCCGTCTACCTCCGACCTGGTGGAATGACTGGAACTGATCGGCTATCGGCCAACCTCCGTCTAATAAGCGCTGCTCATGCATGGTTGTTTACATCTTTGGGCGGCTTTAGTGATATATCTGAACATTCAAAGGAACTGTGTCTGTGTTACAATATCCACAGTCAACGCCTATCTTCAAGAGTTCTGGGGACCGCGGTGATGCAAAACTTTTTGTGATATATGTATACTAGTATAAAACATATGGCTGAGTGTGAGGAAGAAATTTCTCAGAATGTACGTGTGGAACTCAGCATTCTATGGCAGTCATATATGGACTGTGGAAAAACCGGAACGGAAGGAAACCGAAGCGTTTGTGATGTGGTGCTACAGACGAATGTTGAAAACGGATGGACTGATAAGGTAAGAAATGTGGAGTTTCTGTGCAGAATCGAAGAGGAAAGGATGGGGAAATCATTGACAATGAGATAGGAAAGGAGAACAGGACATCTGTTAAGACGTCAGGGAATGATTTCCATGGCAGTAGAGAGAGCCTTAGATTGCGAAAACTGTAGACGGAGACAGAGATTGGAGCACTCAGGGTTCAAGTGAGGTTGGTACAAAAAAGGAATTCGTGATGGGCAGCATAAGACCAGTCAGAAGACTGATGACTCAAAAACATACACAGTGAAGAGCAAAAGAAATTGGTACTCCTGCCTAATATCGTTTACAGTCCCCGCGACGACGTATTTAAGTGCCGAAAAAAGGCGTGTCATTGACTCCACTAAGGTCTGAAGTTGTGCTGAAGCGAATCGACACCGTTAATCCTGCAGGGCTGTCCATAAATCCGTAAGACAACGAGGGGATGGAGATCTCTTCTGAACAGCCTGATATGCTCAGTAATGTTCATGTACGGGGAATGTGGGGGCCAGCGGAGGTGTTTAAACTCAGAAGAGTATCCCTGGAGCCATTCTGCAGCAATTCTGGACGTGTGAGGTGCCGTATTGTTCTGCTGAAATTGCTGAAGTCCGTCGGAATGGACAATGGACACGAATGGGAGTGGGTGGTAAGACAGGACGCTTACGTACGTACGTGTCATCTGTCAGGGTCGTATCTAGATGTATCAGGGGTCCAATATTACTCCAGCTGCACACGCTCCACACCATTATAGGGCCTCCACCTGCTTGAACAGTCCCTACTGACATGCAGGTACCATGGATTCTTAGCACTCGCTCCATACCTGTACACGTCCCTCTGCTCGGTACAATTTGAAACGAGACTCTTCCGACCAGGCAACATGTTTCCAGTCATCAACAGTTCAATGTTTCTGCTGACTGTCCAAGAAAGCCCATATTAATAATGTTTCTTTGAATGGTTCGTACACTGTCATGTTGAGCTATTCTGTTCAGTCGTCTTTGGTCCCGTTCTTGCAGGATCTTTTTCCAGCCTTAGCGATGCCGGAGATTTGATATTTTGCCGGTTCCTGATATTCACGGTACACTGGTGGAATGGACCTCGGAGATGCTGTGTCCCATCGCTCGTGCGCCGACTATATCAGCACGTTCAAAGTCACTTAAATCATTATGACCTGCCTTTGTAATAACAGTAAGCGATCTAACAGCTGCGCCAGACTCTAGTCTTATATAGGCATTGCAGGCCGAAGTGTTGTATTCTGCCAATTTACATATCTCTGTATTTGAATAGGTATGCCTACACCATTTTCTTTGGTGCTTCAGTGTATGTACCATTAAAATAATATCTGCAGGAAGTGATGGTTCAACAAGATAATTTGTCTACTTCGCCTGTTTCCATTCGTTCATGAAACATTGCATTATATTCTAGGGTAGCTCTTCCCAATCACAAAGAGATTTTTTTGGTTCATAAATGGGCAGTTCGAGAAATATATAGTGTAATTTCTCGAATTTTTTGTCGACCCCTATTCTGTAATCTTGGAATTATGACAGTATATATTTTCTTTCACTTCGTTTATTGTTAACAATGTAAGCATATTTTCACGAATTAGCGGTTTTTACTCAGATAATACTAGGAAGAAGTCCAATCTGCATTTGAAGCGCACCTCCTTGACCCTTGTGCAAAAGGGTGTACAGTATTCTGCTGCATTCATGTCCCGTGGCATGGATCGAGACTCACTCCCACCTGCACCTTGCAGGTTCACATTTGTTTCTTTGCTGGCAATATTTTGTTCTCAGTCCTATCACTGCTGCGTATCTCCAGTCTGTGCCGACTTCCGTTTGTGATTGTACTGTTATCTTTACGATTCGTTTTAGTGGTGTTGTTTCTTGTGCTGTTTTGCATTAGAATGACGGATGTTATGGACTTCTAACTCAATCAGTGAACAAGAAGAAGGACCATAATTTTATGTAACTTCTGAGCAATATAATGTTCTGATAAGTGAAGTGATATTATGTTACTTGTATTGCAGCATCTGTGTCTGTTGGAAAAGAAGAAATTCGCTGTTGCGTTTGTTTCGATAAATTGTTTAACGTAAAACGGGAGACCCACATTGCTACAGACCATCGTGATTGAACTCGGCTGATCATGGAACTGAATCGTAAACACAAGAACGTCATTATTGAATCAATCTTTACTTATTTGAGGTTATGTGTACCATGTCAGAAAAAGCAAAACAAGCGAAACATCGAAAAGGAGAGTTTTAGTATAACCTACCATACACAGTAAAATGATTTCATTACCCCAAATTCACTTAACCTAGAAAATAAGTCGAAGTTAAAATATTTATACTACAAACAAAGTTCGTTATTCTCCATGCACTAATCTCGAAAAGGGCTGACGAAGTAGCATTTCATCGTTTGGGTATTTTGACCAACTTCAGTGCCGCAATTTTTCTTCATTCTGGTATTGGTAAAGAGTTTTGTAAACCAGACATCAAAAGTTTACTTGGTTTGTGGAATGATATGAAGTCCAGGGGAAGCCAAGGTACAGTCATCCTCAGTCGAAAGAGCAATTCAAGATACTGAAAATTTGTTATCAGCACGGATGGTAACGAAAAAAGCTTCGAAATAGTCTGAAGGGTTAAGGTTTGTGCATGAAAAAAAGAGAGCTTATTATGAAGGGATCAGATGGTCACCTTATGAAGCCAAGTTTGGTGCTCCAACGAAAATGGGCGTTCCAAACACATTCATTCCAGGCTGTTTAATAAAAAATGTAAACATCGAAGGGTATTTGGAAACAATGTTAAACACTACAATGACTGACACACAAGAAAGGGAAGATGACGGTCAAGGAATTGATTCCATCAACCAGGCGCTCTAGGCGCTACAGTCCGGAACCGCGCTATTGCTACGGTCGCAGGTTCGAATCCTGCCTCGGGCATGGATGTGTGTGATGCCCTTAGTTAGGTTTAAGTAGTTCTAAGTCTAGGGGACTGATGACCTCAGATGTTATGCCCCATAGTGTTTATAGCCATTTCATTTGAGTTCACAGAACAGTTTGGAATATCCCACCATGAACGTCAATGCACTTTTGCGCTCTATCGATAACATGTTGTGTTGTTAATTCAGTTGCCTCTGGTTGGTTCTTAATCAATTCAGCATTGTCCATGATTATTCAAAATGGTTCAAATGGCTCTGAGCACTATGGGACTGAACTACTGTGGTCATCAGTCCCCTAGAACTTAGAACTACTTAAACCTAACTAACCTAAGGACATCACACACATCCATGCCCGAGGCAGGATTCGAACCAGCGACTGTAGCTGTCACTCGGCTCCAGACTGTAGCGCCTAGAACCGCACGGCCACTCCGGCCGACGTCCATGATGAGACGAAGCAGTTTTATCGTGTATTTACCTTCACTTTTTGTGCCTCTGATTTCATCCAATCCCATAAACAGAAATGAAAGGTGATCTTGGAGGCCAATTAATACCACCGCCACGGCCAATCCAGTGATTAGGGTTGGTGCGGTTGAGATGGTCCCTCACACATAAGGTAACATGTGGAGGGGCATCGTCATGTTGAAAGTACATTCCAGTTCGCTTGGCTAAAGGAACGTCTGCAAATAGTTCCACAAATGAATTTTCCAAAAAATGCAGGTAACTCTCTCCCGTCAATCGCTGATTGTTAATAAATGGACCTATCAGAAGGTTACCGATTATGCCGCACCAAACATTTATGGCAAAACGAACTTGGAAATTGCTATCCACTGAAGCGTGTGTATTTTCCCGCGACCGTCAATGATTATTGCATGTGTTGCTTATTCCATGTCGTGAAAACTGTGTTTCGTCAGTGAATAGTATGTATGGAAGCAAATGACAATTTTCAATTACCCGGGGACAGAATTGAAGTCGTTCCGGTCTCGAAAACTGAAATAAGGCCGGGAGAGCGGTGTGCTGACCTCATGCCCTTCCATATCCGCATCCAGGGACGCCTATGGGCTGAGGATGACACGGCGGCCGATCGGTCGCGTTGGTCCTTCATGGCCTGTTCGGGAGGAGGTCGCTTTTTAGTTTTAGTTTAGTTTAGAATTGAAGTCGTTGGGCATTGTCGCCAACGTGGAGGTTTTGGACACGCTGTATGTGAAATGGATACAGGTTTTCCTTATGTAATGTTTCCCATACACGTGTCAATGGGACATTCAGGCACAAGGACATTCTTCGTATGCTCGTACCGGAACTTCGCTCAACACTTGCTATAATTTCTTCCTGTTGTTGCAAAGATTGTTGAGATGTAAGCTCGGACGAAAAATGTCTACTTGGAAGAGAGCTTGTTGCACGCAAAGTGATAAACACTTTGGAAAACATCCTCCGATCAGTTAATAGTCGAGTCGGAACGTGCCTGTGGTTTTCTTCTCTTGCAGCGGTAGCACTACCGTCGCAGAAGTCATAAACATACACCATACCTGCGTATTCCTCAATACTGTAAAAATGTGGCTCCGAGCACTATGGGACTCAACATCTGAAGTCATCAGTCCCCTAGAACTTAGAATTACTTAAACCTAACTAACCTAAGGCCATCAATATTGTAGACGTGTGGCATTGTTAGCAGCGCTTGTAGGAAGAGAGTTAACACCATACGTTACACAGCTAACCGATGTGTCGGTGGTACACTAAACAATGCGGTTTACACGGCTCATCTGCGCTAACAACGGGTGAATGTACTACGTACGTCACATGACTATAATACGTGGTAGGTTGCATAGCGTAAACCTGACATGTACCCGTGCATTGTTTGCAAGAAAACCACACTACAGACTAGCTGTATGTCGTATAAGTTTACGTTGTGCACATCAATTTTGCAGAATTACAGTTTCTTTTAATACGAATACCTCCCTAATGAGGCATTTGCGGACCTATGTTCATATAACATTTTTTGTTCAGAATTACTTACACTATCACTGTTTAAAACATCTGCAGCACAAGTTTCGAAAGTTTAATAATCCTTTTGTTACTTAATATTTCCGATATTATTAGTTCATGTGCGTTTTCTCCGTGTCCATACTCTAGATGAGCGCTTTTCTGCGTTTTCTCTCCCAGATTTATTGCACTGTACTTAATCTTTTCTTTGTGTGTTGAAAGTGTGTGTGTTTACAGCGTGTAGTGTTGTCATCTTATGTGTGTGTGTATTTGTGTGTGTGTGAAAAAGCGAAACAGAGGGTCAGAGGGGGAGGGAAAGAGAGAGAGAGAGAGAGAGAGAGGGGGGGGGGGGGGGGAGGGAGGGAAAAGTTTGATTAGGTAATTATTTTGTTTGGTTGTCTCCTACATTTCTTTTTTTTTTGTTATTTTAGTGACTAACATGATCAGTACTGATTTGGTCATGAATTACTTCCCTGTCACTGCAAGGGCTCCTTGTATATGAAAGTTTTCCTGTAATGTCAGGATTTTTTGTTGTATTTATTCAATCTAATAATTTTAATGTCCTGTTCCATGCTGGATGGTTCATGCTCATGCTTTATCAGAGGTTCACCGTAGTTAGAATGACTGTTTTCATAGTTGCAGCTCCTTATATGTTCTTAATGTAATGTAATAGAACCGCTCGCCATCCCGGCAGGCTCTTAGTGCGTGGATATGAAATTCCTCCTCCTCGTTTCTAGATACGCTGATGTGTATTCTTGACATTCTAAATGATATATACCTGCTGCTTGGTATTTATATGTGTGTGTGTTATTGTTTTTGAAACTGACTGGATTGTGATTCCCGTTCTATAAGCAATGTTTAATCCTTGTTTATTTACCGTATTTACTATTCTGTGTGATAATTTGTGTTTGTATTGTTAATGTGTACCATTTCGTTCTGTTAGTCCTATCATGGGTGGTACTATTTTGTGTTTCTGAATGTACTGTAGTGTCTGTATTGTTAGTGAGTTCTGTGGTACTTGTGTTCTCAGCTTTTTTTTCACTTTTCTGTAGTTGGTTTTTGATTTTGTTGTTGAGTCTTTGTACTAATTGGGCGTTACAACCATTGTTTGTGGCTGTGAGCTGTATTGTTTGTAATGCTTTTTCATAGATTTATTTGCTGAGTGTGATACTACTTAGTATGTGTAACATGGGTCGTGGAACCATTAATTTTTGATTTTGTGGTTGGCTGGACACAGCATGTACAATTATTGTACATCGCGGCTTCGAGTCAGAGCTAACTATTTGTAGTATCGTTCCCAGAACCGATCGCGGTCCTCTGGTTTGAAGCCGAGTGGAAGGCTTAAACCAGAGGCTCAGACGATTCTGCGGAGATCTGGGGTGCAAATTTCTCGACCTCCGCTATCGGGTGGAGAAATGTATGGTCCCCCTGAATAGGTCAGGCGTGCACTACACGCCGGAAGCGGCTACAAGGGTAGCGGAGTACGTGTGGAGTGCACATGTGGGTCTTTTAGGTGAGAGAATTCCCTCCCTAGGCCCGACAAGACGCCTCCTGAGACGCGGCAAGGTAGTAGTAGGCGAAATGCAACAGGGAATAACAATATTAATGTGCTAATAGTAAACTGCAGGAACGTCTATAGAAAGGTCCCAGAACTGCTCTCATTAATAAACGGTCACAACGCCCATATAGTACTAGGGTCAGAAAGTTGGCTGCAACCAGACGTAAACAGTAATGAAATCCTAAACTCAGATTGGAATGTATACCACAGAGACAGGCTGGACAGTGAAGGGGGAGGCGTGTTTATAGCGATAAGAAGTGCAATAGTATCGAAGGAAATTGAAGGAGATCCGAAATGTGAAATGATTTGGGTGAAGGTCACGGTTAAAGCAGGCTCAGACATGGTAATTGGATGTCTCTATAGGCCCACTGGCTCAGCAGCTGTTGTGGCTGAGCACCTGAAGGATAATTTGGAAAATATTTCGAGTAGATTTCCCCACCATGTTATAGTTCTGGGTGGAGATTTTAATTTGTGGAGACTCAAACGTTCATAACGGGTGGCAGAGACAAAGAATCCAGTGAAATTTTTTTAAGTGCTTTAACTGAAAACTACCTTGAGCAGTTAAACAGAGAACCGACTCGTGGCGATAACATATTAGACCTTCTGGTGACAAACAGACCCGAACTATTTGAAACAGTTGACGCAGAACAGGGAATCAGCGATCATAAAGCGGTTACTGCATCGATGATTTCAGCCGTAAATAGAAATATTAGAAAAGGTAGGAAGATTTTTCTGTTTAGAAAAAGTGACAAAAAGCAGATTAAAGAGTACCTGACGGCTCAACACGAAAGTTTTGTCTCAAGTAAAGATAGTGTTGAGGAACAGTGGGCAAAGTTCAAAACCATAGTACAATATGCGTTAAATGAGTATGTGCCAAGCAAGATCGTAAGAGATGGAAAAGAGCCACCGTGGTTCGACAACCGAGTTAGAAAACTGCTGCGGAAGCAAAGGGAACTTCACAGCAAACATAAACATAGCCAAAGCCTTACAGACAAAGAAAAATTGCGCGAAGCGAAATGGTAGTGTGAGGAGGGCTATGCAAGAGGCGTTCAATGAATTCGAAAGTAAAGTTCTATGTACTGACTTGGCAGAAAATCCTAATAAATTTTGGTCTTATGTCAAAGCGGTAGGTGGATCAAAACAAAATGTCCAGACACTCTGTGACCAAAATGGTACTGAAACTGAGGATGACCGACTAAAGGCCGAAATACTAAATGTCTTATTGCAAAACTGCTTCACAGAGGAAGACTGCACTGTAGTTCCTTCTCTAGATTGTCGCAGAGATGACAAAATGGTAGATATCGAAATAGACGACAGAGGGATAGAGAAACAATTAAAATCACTCAAAAGAGGAAAGGCCGCTGGACCTGATGAGATACCAGTTCGATTGTACACAGAGTACGCGAAGGAACTTGCCCCCCCTGCTTGCAGCGGTGTACCGTAGGTCTCTAGAAGAGCGTAGCGTTCCAAAGGATTGAAAGAAGGCACAGGTCATTCCCGTTTTCAAGAAGGGACGTCGAACAGATCTGCAGAACTGTAGACCTATATCTCATACGTCGATTACTTGTGAATTTTGGAACACGTGTTGTGTTCGAGTATAATGACTTTTCTGGAGACTAGAAACCTACCCTGTAAGCATTGGTTTCGAAAAAGACGGTCGTGTGAAACCCAGCTCGTGTTATTCGTCCACGAGACTCAGAGGGCCATAGACACGGGTTCACAGGTAGATTCCGTGTTTCTTGACTTCCAGAAGGCGTTCGATACAGGTCCCCACAGTCGTTTAATGAACAAAGTAAGAGTATATGCACTATCAGACCAATTGTGTGATTGGATTGAAGACCTCTTAGATAACAGAACGCAGCATGTCATTCTCAATGGAGAGAAGTCTTCCGAAGTAAGAGTGATTTGAGATGTGCCGCAGGGGAGTGTCGTAGGACCGTTGCTATTCACAATATACATAAATGACCTTGTGGATGACATCGGAAGTTCACTGAGGCTTTTTGCGGATGATGCTGTGGTATATCGAGCGGTTGTAACAATGGAAAATTGTACTGAAATGCAGAAGGATCTGCAGCGAATTGACGCATGGTGCAGGGAATGGCAATTGAATCTCACTGTAGACAAGTGTAATGTGCTGCGAATACATAGAAAGATAGATCCCTTATCATTTGGCTACAAAATAACAGGTCAGCAACTGGAAGCAGTTAATTCCATAAATTATCTGGGAGTACGCATTAGGAGTGATTTAAAATGGAGTGATCATATAAAGTTGATCGTTGGTAAAGCAGATGCCGGACTGAGATTCATTGGAAGAATCCTAAGGAAATGCAATCCGAAAACAAAGGAAGTAGGTTACAGTACGCTTGTCCGCCCACTGCTTGAATACTGCTCAGCAGTGTGGGATCCGTACCAGATAGGGTTGATAGAAGAGAGAGAGAAGATCCAACGGAGAGCAGCGCGCTTCGTTACAGGATCATTTAGTAATCGCGAAAGCCTTACGGAGATGATAGATAAACTCCAGTGGAAGACTCTACAGGAGATACGCTCAGTAGCTCGGTACGGGCTTTTGTTGAAGTTTCGAGAACATACCTTCACCGAAGAGTCAAGCAGTATATTGCTCCCTCCTACGTATATCTCGGGAAGAGACCATGAGGATAAAATCAGAGAGATTAGAGCCCACACAGAAGCATACCGACAATCCTTCTTTCCACGAACAATACGAGACTGGAGTAGAAGGGAGAACCGATAGAGGTACCAAGGTACCCTCAGCCACACACCGTCAGGTATGGCTGTAGATGTAGATGTAGATTGTGTGTCTGGGTGTTGGATTTCTGAATATGTCAAATGTGTGCTTATTGCTGCCCTCGTTATTCATATATCCAAGAGATGCATTTGGTTTCGTGTATCTTTTTCCTGGGTGAAATCAAAGCTTTTGTGTATACTGTTGATGCCTATATGAAGTTTATATGTTTTATCTGTTGGTTTATCTAACATATGGATGATATGATCCGCATATTTGTAGCAGTAAACAATTTTGTGTCCTTTTTTGTGATGGTTGTTTGGAAGATGTGTTTTCTATGCAACTGATGAATGTTTGACAGTGTTACTGATAGGGGGATCCCATTGGAAGGGTATCTTTTTGTGGGTGAAATTATTTTTGAATTTAATTTTGGGATGTGATTATTTTAACTGTATTAGCAGATATAATCTGTATGATGGATGAACAAACAGAGAAAATAGATAAAGGGCTATGCTTACCCAATCACGCAGGCACTTGAGGACAGCTACCGTTATTGCACAAGCAGTAGCTTACTCACCATCACTCATCATAACAAAACTATGATATGCGAGCGCAGCTGCACGTAGCAGCCATTAACATATAACAATGTTAAAGATAGAAACCAAAGAGCCTGACGAAATTCTGAATAGTTTTGTCGAAATATTGCGGAGAAATTCGTTTTCACAATGGTGTTTTTCTAACGTAGAATAGCTGTGGTACCAACTCTTGCCCATAAGGGTATTTAATTTTCTATTGAAACAACGATGCATTTATACACATGGGCCAGATAGAGCTGGCCTTAGGATATCAAGGGATGAAGGGGCGCCAGTACCTCGATGGGCTCTTGTCCACACACACACACACACACACACACACACACACACACACACACACATGCACAAAAAAACAATATGTAATTTGAAAACATGAAAGGCAAGCCAGCAGCAGTGTTTCTGGTGTACCTTCCATTGAGCCTTAAGTTCAATTACAGGACGATTGCTAAAGATTTTGGTCGCTACTACTGTATAAATGTGTTTCGCAGTGATTCAAGAACAATTTGACAACGCTTTAGTTGTTAGTTGTCATTACTGCCCGTGATTGCTGTTTTTCTATTTTAGAAAGTATTCTGCGTGATGAGTCGCGTGATGGAGCTAAGTTGTGCAATAAGTTGGAAACAAACTACTGAATGAATGAAGAAAAGACATCCTTTATGCTAAAAAATGAGGAGAATATTTTTCTTTGCTTGAATGTGCAAATCTGAATAGCCCGACAGGTACGAGAAACATAAACAGTCAGAATGAAATGAGAGCGCTGATGTCAAAATACGTGGCCATAATGACGTTGATATTAACAGCTGTAGCGGAAATGACTTTGGTACTGATGCTGAAGAGGCATCAACGACGGATGCCTGTGACGGTAGCATGGAGCTTCCAACACCTGGAGATGAAGTAACACAGGAAGACAGAGCCAGTGACAAGTCGTTAACAACGTGAGAAGAAAAAAAAAATAATGACGCATGTGGATGAAAGATGAAGTGTGGGTGTTTTTCTGGAACTGTATCAGATAAGTGAACAACGTCAGAAACATTCAATGACCCGGTGACCGGGTTATTTATTAAAAACGCTATTCGAGAGTTTATTACTCTTCACGGAGCTTGGCTAAATGTAGATTGTGGTTGTGTAAATTGAAAATGACAATATTTACAACGCATTCGCCACTTACCAAAATTGTATTCTACCGCTTGAAAACTGTTTTTCCTTTCCGCATCGTAAATATAGGTGTCAACAGAAAGATAAAATGTAATCAGAAAGTTAACTTCCGAATGTCGAGTCCACAATACGTTTCTTTTAAATAGGATCATTTCAATAGTATCCAGTTTTTGTGATTTGTAATGAGGCTGCGTAACAAAAAAATATATGAAAACTAAACACGTCGAAGTCGAAAATCAACGTGTGGAGGGGGGGAGAGGGAAGAGAGGTCACCGTGACGTTGTCAGCTACTTCGTACACTTTCAATCGTCGGGTGTCCGATGGTGTACTGTATGCTTTCTCAGAATTTGATGCGTTTCGGGATATCTTCCACTTAGATAATGGCTACCACGTTTTTGTCTGGCCATCGAATCCTTAACTGACGAGAATGAACCAGTAAACTCCTTACTTGTTTCTATAGGTGTAATAGGTAAGTGTGTTACGATATCTCTCTATCGCGCTGCCATAATTTTCCCTCTTTCCAGTTTCATTGCAAACGAAGTGTGGGATGAACGACAGCCGCTAAACCACCTTATGGGTTTAGTTTCTCTCTCTTCCCCAACCATTTCCGACATTCTTTGGCTACGAAGAACCTGATTTCATACGGTATTTTGTATCGATAACCAGAACTAAAACAGCATCAACAACGAAATAACAGCGGAACGGAAGGATTAATAGCGACAGCATCGCTAGATATTGGTTGCTTTTTATGTATAGCTACACCTTTCTTTCATACAAATGGGCTAATTTGGAATAAGAGACGTAATGTGGAAATAATGATTTTTTGCATCAACCAATCAAATAAGATACTACCAAAAGCTTCTTTCCATCAGTCTCCTGACCTCTTCGATGCATCCCCGCCACAAATTTATCTTTTGTGTAAATCTGTTCAACTCAAAGAAATACTTAACGTCCTCAATTATTTTCAAATCTCTATCTTCCCCTGCAATTTTTAAATTCTGCAACTCCCTGTGCCCCCCCCCCCCCCCCCCCCCCCCCCCACATTCTGCGGGGTACTTCCTTATTTCCTATCTTTTCAGTCGACTTAACTTTCAGTGTCCTTCTACAGCAACATATCTGAATCGCTTAAATTCTATTTTCCAGTTTTTCCGCAGTCCATGCTTCACATCCACACAGTGCTGTGCTCCAAACGTAAATCGTCAGAAATTTCTTCTTTACGTTAAGCCAATTTTGATTATGGTAGACTTCTGTAGGCCAGGAGATCCTTTTTACTTGTGTTTGTCCGTTTTTTATGTCCTCTTTGAGTCATTCGTAATGCATTCTTGCCTCCCAGGTCGGATGATTGCTTCACTTTGTCTACTTCGTGACCCACAATTCCGATTTAATGTATATCGCCAACCACATTTCTGCTATTCCTTCGTCTGTCTTCGGTTTTCTCTCAGTCCATAGTATGTGGTAAAAGTGTTCGTTCCCTTCAGCAGGTCGTGTCATTCCTTAATTGAGGATAGCAGTATCAACATTGGTTTTTTTCGTTTATATCCTATCACCCTGAGCTTTAATCCCACTACAGAACTTTTATTGTGTCATTCCTTCTTCATTGTGTGGATTGAACAAAAGGTGACAATATACACTGCCGAACGCTGTTTTTCTGTCGACAAATCAAATGAACGTGTCTTGATGTATCTCGTGTCCATCGTTGAGAGCGACGTCAGAACAGCCTCTCTTAATCATTTACTTTGCCGTAAGCTAATCTGATCAGCAACTTCGGTTTTCTTTTCAATTCCCCTGTGCATTATTCTTATTAGCAACTTGATGCATGCGATGTTTTGCCCATTGTACAATAGTTCTCATACTTATCAACCCTATTTATTTTCAGGACGGTGTGGAACAGTAAAGAGGAAATATAAGATACTTCTAATTTAAAAACAAAAAAAAGTATTAGCCTTGACGTTCAGTTCATGCTACAGTCACATGTCATTATAACCAACAAAATTTAGTCATAAGCCGAAAACCAAAAAGAATACGAGACTAGCATCAGCATTCAGCGCTAATAACATATTAACTATATATATAAGAAATATATTCGCAAGCTTTATTGCATGTAATGTGCCGTACATAAAAGGTGTTCCATAATTCAGCAAAACATTGACGTGAGTGGTATACGATTATAGGCTGATAATGATATGTATCTATCCTATAATCCTTTATGGAAACTCGAATGTACTGGGACTTTTTTCAGTCTCTTGGAAACTTTCGTTGCTCTACTGACGTGCAGTAAAATAGACTTAGTATTGATAGAATTAAAAATGTTTCGATTGTAGCTTATGGTATTGTGAATTGAAATACTCATTAAGAACTAGTAATATTAATATTGCTTCTGCTGCTATTAATATTAATAATAATAATAAAACCCGTGGAGGCCTGGGAAAAGAATAGGCCTCCGGTATGTTCTGCCAGTCGTAAAAGGCAACGAAAAGAATAAACCACTGATAGGGCTAACCCCCCCTTTAGTGTGATTAGTTGGTTCAGGACAGAACTAATGAAGCCTCGGACAAGCGCTGTCATGGTCGGGGACGACGCTTGAACCCTATGCCCGTCCACAATGGTAACGACACTGCTAGCCACACGGAAAATGATTTAAATCCAAATAGAGGTGTTTTGCAGGATATGCTTCCTCCAACCACTCTAGAAGGAAACCAAAGTCAGAGGATGAGATGGTCAGATGAAGTTAACCGACACCTCATGTTCTGTTATTACCAAGCAACAAACTTAGGAACCAACAAAACTGGAGACAGATCACAAGTATACACAACATTTATTACCAGATACCCAGAATTAAAATTTTCAACAGTACAACGACTAGCTGATCAGATCCGTGTAATAATAAAAAATAACAGGATACCCCAGTCAGAATTAGAAAACATCAAACAACGAGTACAACAAGTACTAGAACAAAATAATGTGCAACCAGAAGAAGAAGAAAATACAGTAATGGACTCAAACATCCCAGAGCAAACAAACAAAGAACAACACACATCAATTAAACAATCAGAGGAAAACGAAATCTTAAGACAGCCACCAGAACAAGCACAAAAAGAACCCGAAGTGACACACATGTTAGATATAGAAGAAAAATTTCAGCTGACATATATAGAATACAAAGACACAAATACAGACATTGGATCGTTCCTGCATAGACCACCAAATAACCCACAAGTTGGAACAACAACAAAAACTATCAACACAATCATGCACAACAAAATAAATGAAAATACAACTAAGGAAAAGTTACAACTACTGGTTTATATAGGCGCACTCACTAAACTAAATATACATGCTACGCAGACATCAGAACCAACCAACACACAGAAGAAACCCACAAAACGAGCATGGCAACACAGGCTACATATCAGAATAGAAAAACTGAGAAAAGTCATCGGACGTCTAACACAATTTATTATAAATGAAATATCAGACAAAAAACAAAAAAGGTTAGGTTAAGTCTCACAACAAGAAGCGATAGAGCAATTAGATGAAAAGAAGCAGAAATTACAAGCATTGGCCAAACGACTTAGAAGATACAAAAAAAGTGAAAATAGAAGGAAACAAAACCAAACATTCAACACAAACCAAAAGAAATTTTACCAGCCAATAGATAACACACACATTAAAATAGACAATTCATCAAACATAACAGACATGGAACACTTCTGAAACAACATATGGACAAACCCAGTACACGGTGGATACAAACAGAAACAGACACATACAAGATGATACCACAAATACCTGAAGTGATAATTTTGCAACATGAAGTCACCCAAGCAATTAATTCTACTCACAATTGGAAAATCCCTGGAAAAGATAAAATAGCAAATTTCTGGCTAAAGAAGTTCACCCAACACATTCACATCTAACTAAATTATTTAACAGTTACATTGCAGACCCATACACATTCCCTGATACACTTACACATGGAGTAACTTATCTGAAACCTAAAACTCAAGCAGTCACAGCAAACCCAGCTAAATATCGCCCCATAACATGCCTACCAACAATATACAAAATACGAGGGCTGTCCAGAAAGTAAGTTACGATTGATCGCAAAATGAAAATCACAGTGAAAATCAGAAATGTTTCATTTGTAACAGTTAGTTACACCTTTCAGCTACTTCTCTACGTAGTCGCCGTTCTGACTCAGACATTCGTCGTAGCGTTGTACCAACTTTCCAATACCCTCATCACAGAAGGCAGCCGCCAGTGCTTTCCGCCTATTCTCTACGCTGTACTAAAGCTCGTTGTCTGTGCCAAAATGTTGTCTTCATAGCCAGCGGTTCGTTCGAGCAGAGATGAAACTCAGTGGGAGACAATTACGGGCTGTATTGTGGGTAACTAAACATTTCCAATAGAAACGATGCAGGAACATCTTCATTGCCCCTGCAGAATGAGGCTGAAAATTGTCTTGAAGAAGAAACCGCACGACAATTATATAATGTTGGTTGCATAGCTTCAGGGGAAAATTCTCACCAGACCCTCGTACTTGGCGGGAGACACTATTTTCTATAACATCTTTACGCGCTCACTAAGAGCCCAGGAATGAAAAGACCGACATAATTCTACCTAGAGTCATACTAGAGACACTGCCCAACGCATCTTTGCAAAGCTTTATCGGATTTTCATAGTCGTTTCCATTTCGCGACCAATCGTAACTTACTTTCTGGACAGCCCTCATATTAACTTCAGTCATTACACAGAAATTAATGACACATACAACACAGTACAAAATTATAAATGAAGAACAAAAAGGCTGTTGCAAAGGAGCATGAGGATGTAAAGAGCAACTGATAATAGATGCAGAGGTGACATATCAAACTAAAACTAAACAAAGGTCGCTACACTACGCGGACATTGATTACCAAAGCTTTTGATAGTGTACCTCACTCATGGTTACTACAAATATTGGAAATATACAAAGTAGATCCTAAATTGATACAGTTCCTAAACATAGTAATGAAAAATTGGAAAACCACACTTAATATCCAAACAAATTCAAATAATATCACATCACAGCCAATACAGATTAAGCGTGGAATATACCAAGGAGACTCATTAAGTCCTTTCTGGCTCTGCCTTGCTCTGAACCCACTATCCAACATGCTAAATAATACAAATTATGGATACAATATTACTGGAACATACCCACACAAAATCACATATTTGCTATACATGGATGATCTAAAACTACTGGCAGCAACAAATCAACAACTCAACCAATTACTAAAGATAACAGAAGTATTCAGCAATGATATAAATATGGCTTTTGGAACAGACAGATGTAAGAAAAATTGCATAGTCAAGGGAAAACACACTAAACAAGAAGATTACGTATTGGATAACCACAGCGACTGCATAGAAGCGACGAAAAAAACAGATGTCTATAAATATCTAGGATATAGACAAAAAATTGGAATAGATAATACAAATATTAAAGAAGAACTAAAAGATAAATATAGACAAAGACTAACAAAAATACTGAAAACAGAATTGACAGCAAGAAACAAGACAAAAGCTATAAATACTTATGCTATACCAATATTGACCTACTCATTTGCAGTAGTGAAATGGCGTAACACAGACCTAGAGGCACTCAATACACTTACACGATCACAATGCCACAAATATAGCATACATCACATACATTCAGCAACAGAAAGATCCACATTAAGCAGAAAGGAAGGAGAAAGGGGATTTATCGACATAAAAAACCTACATTATGGACAGGTAGACAATTTAAGAAAATTCTTTCTAGGACGAGCAGAAACTAGGAAAATACACAAAGAAATCACTTATATAAATACATCAGCTACACCACTGCAATTTCATAACCACTTCTACAACCCTTTAGATCACATAATATCAACAGATACGAAGAAAGTAAATTGGAAAAAGAAAACACTACATGGCAAGCACCTGTATCATCTAACACAGCCAGACATCGATCAAGACACATCCAACACATGGCTAAGAAAAGGCAATATATACAGTGAGACGGAATGATTCATAATTGCAATACAGGATCAAACAATAAACACCAGATATTACGACAAGCATATTATTAAAGATCCCAATACCACAACAGATAAATGCAGACTTTGCAAACAACAAATAGAAACAGTAGATCACATCACAAGCGGATGTACAATACTAGCAAATACAGAATACCCCAGAAGACATGACAATGTAGAAAAAATAATACATCAACAGCTTGCCTTACAACATAAACTTATAAAACATCACGTTCCCACATATAAGTATGCACCACAAAATGTACTGCAGAATGATGAATACAAATTATACTGGAACAGAACCATTATAACAGATAAAACAACACCTCATAACAAACCTGACATCATACTCACCAATAAAAAGAAGAAATTAACACAACTAATCGGAATATCCATACCCAATACAACAAATATACAAAAGAAAACAGGAGAAAAAATTGAAAAATACATCCAACTGGCTGAGGAAGTCAAGGACATGTGGCATCAGGATAAAGTTGACATTATACCAATTATACTATCAACTACAGGAGTCATACCACACAGTATCCACCAGTATATCAACGCCATACAGCTACATTCAAACTTATATATACAACTACAGAAATCTGTAATTATTGATACATGTTCAATTACCCATAAGTTCCTAAATGCAATGTAACATATACCATACAGTTAAAAGGAAGTCACGCTTGATCAAGGTCCGCATCACTTTCCATTTTTGACCAGACATAACGTCTGAGAAAGGAAAAGAATAATAACAATAATACCAGAATGAGATTTTCACTCTGCAGCGAAGTGTGCGCTGATATGAAACTTCCTGACAGATTAAAACTGTGTGCCCGACCGAGACTCGAACTCGGGACCTTTGCCTTTCGCGGGCAAGTGCTCTACCATCTGAGCTACCGAAGCAAGACTCACGCCCGGTACTCACAGCCTTACTTCTGCCAGTAACTCGTCTCCTAATTTCCAACCTTTACAGAAGCTCTCCTGCGAAACTTGCAGAACTAGCACTCCTGAAGGAAAGGATATTGCGGAGACATGGCTTAGCCACAGCCTGGGGGATGTTTCCAGAATGAAATTTTCACTCTGCAGGGAAGTGTGCGCTGATATGAAACTTCCTGGCAGATTAAAACTGTGTGCTCGACCGAGTCTCGAATTCGGGACCTTTGCCTTTCGCGGGCAAGTGCTCTACCATCTGAGCTACCGAAGCACGACTCACGCCCGGTACTCACAGCCTTACTTCTGCCAGTACCTCGTCTCCTACCTTCCAACCTTTACAGAAGCTCTCCTGCGAAACTTGAAGAACTGGCACTCCTGAAAGAAAGGATATTGCGGAGACATGGTTTAGCCACAGCCTGGGGGATGTATCCAGAATGAGATTTTCACTCTGCAGCGAAGTGTGCGCTGATATGAAACTTCCTAAGCCATGTCTCCGCAATATCCTTTCTTTCAGGAGTGCTAGTTCTGCAAGTTTCGCAGGAGAGCTTCTGTAAAGTTTGGAAGGTAGGAGACGAGGTACTGGCAGAAGTAAGGCTGTGAGTACCGGGCGTAAGTCGTGCTTCGGTAGCTCAGATGGTAGAGCACTTGCTCGCGAAAGGCAAAGGTCCCGAGTTCGAGTCTCGGTCATGCACACAGTTTTAATCTGCCAGGAAGTTTAATAATAATACCAGATGTATAATGTCTTTACAGCTGTATAAACATTAATATTTCCCGGTATTCTCCGAGATAACGATTTACGAGGGTGAGGAATTTGAATATACTGCACGAACTAAGAGTTTTGGTATGTGAGGAAGGCGTGGTAAGAGAGAAAGGCACTAGGCTGAAATGAGGCAATGAGAGCGTACTACGACAAAAACAAAATTACTGTTGCATTAGTGGATATGTCATTAAGTGTGTTGTGAAGCTGGAGTTGTTATTCAGTTGTCTGATGTAAGGAGTTAGATCATTTCCGAGTCGGATTCCTGCTACTAAAGTTATGGAGAAATCGACTGTGTGATGGCATTTTACTCTGATGGGAACGAGTGTTTCTGTTGTGTTGTTCAGAAGAAAGTATTAAGGTCGAGGAGAAATATAAGTAGCTTTCTAGGTTGCTTAGAGTTAAGAGGAGACGTAGTATGTGGAAATCTCTACACTTGTCTGCGAGTGGCCAAGATACCTAGTGCAAGATAGTGGGATATGGAAAAAAAAGTCGGATCTGACAGATATAGCTCACGCTGGAGAACCTAACCACTCCCAAGCGCTTGAACGTTCCTAAGGAGAACCTTGCACGATAAATTTTCCGCAATAAATCACTGGAAGTACAAGCGTTTGTACAAATTTCGTTTCAAGGTCAAAAGTGAATAGCTTTTCATATTTTTTAGGACATATTTCAGATAAGTGCTGAGCCCAAGTTTAGGTTGTCATCTATTACTTCTCGTAGACTTTTTGATTATAGAGACAGATTGATATTGGTCCGATTTAGGATTAGACAGTAGAGATTTCCGATATATCGGGATAATAAGCTTTGAACAACCAACTTGGCTGGCCTTAACCCTATGAGGGAAGTTTAAAAGGAAAACAGTTTCTTTTTTAAAAGTACGCTACTGGTGTCATATGATATGGAAATTTGTTCATGAAGCGGTATGTCTGGAGTACGGCACTTAATGGAAGCGAAATGTGGAGCACCGGAAATTAATAGGAAGAACGGGAAACATTTTAATCGTGATAGTATAGAGTGGAAAGAAAAAAGACTGCAGTCTGAAAACCAGTGGACGACGAGACCTTTAGAAATGGAGCACAAACTTGCACTTGGGAATGAAGTACTGTGCAACATTTGCGATGTCCACCCTGAGCTGGTAGCCGTAATTTAACAACGAAGTGTAATGCGGGGTTCCGAAAGTTACCGACAGCCTGGCAGAAGGGTGGGGGTGTAGGGTAACGTGGTGCCTATCATCAAGAAACCAAATGTCGTTAAATGTGGTTAACTTTTATTAACAACATGTTCTGATGTATAGGTAGGCTAAAGAGCCTGAAAATATCTTTCAACATAATTTTAGCAACACCAGTGCATTACATCGAGTGCTGGCGTACTTTGTAAGCACCATAAAAAATTTTAAAAACACAAACTTCGTACATTGATGTTATTTTCATTCACAACATGTTGTTTGAAGTTATATTGATCTGCAAGAACGATCACGAAACTGAAAATATGAATGTGAAACTTGGCGTGAAAAGTCACATTCTCTACTAAAACTTAAACTTTTGGGTTAACTCTTACTGAAAAATTTTAAACAGTTAGATAACCTCAAATAAGAAATCACTAGAAACAATAAAGGCTTTTGTTAGAATTTTTAAAATATGAAATACAAGAGTGGATTACTGTATTTTCAGAATGTGTGCACGAAGTAACCCCCCTCCCCCCCTCCTACCCTCTTGGTATTGCGAGGGTTAACGTTTATGCATGTCTTTATGTCTTTGGTGCTAAGGATGTGTAGCTTAATTTACCACTTCATGGTAACAGTATGCTGTGAATAATAAAGCTAATTTTTCATTTATCGACCAGCTCTCCTTAAGAAAGGCTCCATTTTATAAATTACTATAAAATAATCCGAAAACACTGCAATCATGCCAAATTAAGTTCAGTAGTGTGCGTGTAGGGAATACGCTCGGATACATTAATATTATTTCTTCCGTGTTTTGAGATACGAAAAAACTTCCTCGGTGGTATAATATCTAAGCTGCTAATATGATGTCAAGGGTTTGTAGCTCAAAGAGAAGCCGCCACTTTAATTACAGTATATGTAACTAATGATAGCCTGTCGCTAATTATCAAGCAACGCCACAGCGGAAGCCTTTTGGTGTACTCAACTGTCTAGCGGGCAGAGCGACAGCGCTACTGGTGGCCACCGATGGAACCACACGAGGCACGGAGCTAGCCTAGCCGCTCCTGCCCTCTGGCGGAAATACGTGCACCACAGCTGACGCGTCGATTCGATGGCGCGCAAGGACGAGCACGGCAAACGAAATAACGGTGCATTCTCTATGTCTTTTGCTATGATCTGCTTAAATTACAAATTAATAAAGTATTGCATGAACCAGCTCCTGAGTAAATATAATGATCCCTCGTGTCTAAGATTAACTGTTCGTAAGTAATATCTGTGTAGCTTGTTCTCAAGCTTTGCAAATCAGATGTCTGTTTACATCGACGAACTACTTGTAAAATTGGATTTGTTTGCATTATTGCACTTTTTTGTTTACATACCACTGTTTTATGACTGAAAAATACAGTACTTCTGACTAATTCGCAAAGCACTGATGGGATGGGTTCAGTTTCGTTTTCTGTCTACTTGGGAAAATACTTAGTCTCTCGTTTACTTTTGTTCCTCCTTTTTCTCCTGTACCATGAGTTAATAATTGTTACCATGAACAGGGTGTAATGAAAAAGTTCGTCCACTCATTCAGGACCACCGTAAAACATTAACATAGTAATGGTGCACTATGAGTCGACTTTCACATTGTTCCATACAGAATTGGTTGTTATCGTGTGCACACCACCACCATATCTTATATAATGGGCTGTCAATTAGTTGCCGTTTGAGGGCGTTGCTGCAGCGAATACACAGACTAGCGCGACTCCTATACGCGTATGTAAGCACCGAAATGTAGGCAAGGGATTTTTGTCGGACGAGGATATGCAGCAGGTAATGGTTCAAATGGTTCTGAGCACTATGGGACTTAACATCTGAAGTCATCAGTCCCCTAGACTTTGAACTACTTAAACCAAACTAACCTAAGGGCACCACACACATCCATGCCCGAGGCAGGATTCGAACCTGTGACCATAGCATGTGCAGCAGGTAATTATAGACATCTTCACGCAGGAGGCCACGGTGTTTTATTAAATGGTATCTTCAACCTGGTGCTTGGCTGGCATGTTTGTCTCAATACTCACGGCGATTTTACATGATTGACATACCTATTCTGGACTATACGGCATTCGAATGGAAACTTTTTGATTGCCCCTTACAACTTACATCTGTCCTGTGGCAAGGTACCGATTATTTGTGGTCTATAAAGGCGTAATGGCTAAGGTGCACTATCAAAACAGTAGTCTCTACAGCGATAAGCGAAATACAACGTCCTCTCACCAATTAATGTAGGATAAAGCCCTATATTACAAGAGGATAATTAGTACACTACTGGCCATTAAAATTGCTACACCAAGAAGAAATGCAGATGATAAGCGGGTATTCATTGGAAAAATATATTATACTGGAACTGAGAAGTGATTACATTTTCACGCAATTTGGGTGCATAGACCCTGCGAAATCAGTACCCAGAACAACCACCTCTGGCCGTAATAACGGCCTTGATACGCCTGGGCTTTGAGTTAAACAGAGCTTGGATGGTGTGTACAGGTACAGCTGCCTATGCAGCTTCAACACGATACCACAGTTAATCAAGAGTAGTGACTGGCGTATTGTGACGAGCCAGTTGCTAGACCACCATTGACCAGACGTCTTCAATTGGTGAGAGATCTGGAGAATGTGCTAGCCAGGGCGGCAGTCGAACATTTTCTGTATCCAGAAAGGCCCGTACAGGACCTGAAATATGCGGTCGTGCATTATCCTACTGAAATGTAGGGTTTCGCAGGGATCGATTGAAGGGTAGAGCCACGGTTCGTAACACATCTGAAATGTAACGTCCACTGTTCAAAGTGCCGTAAATGCGAACAGAGGTGACCGAGACGTGTAATTACTGGCACCCCATACCATCACGCCGGATGACACGCCAGTATGCCAGTATGGCGATGACGAATACACGTTTCCAATGTGCGTTCACCGCGATGTCACCAAACACGGATGCCACCATCGTAATGCTGTAAACAGAACCCGGATTCTTGCCATTCGTGCACCGTGGTTCGTCGTTGATTACACCATCGCAGGCGCTCCTGTTGTGATGCAGCGTCTAGGGTAACAGCAGTCATGGTATCCGAGCTGATGGTCTATGCTGCTGCAAACGTCGTCGAACTGTTCGTGCAGATGGTTGTTGTCTTGCAAACATCCCCATCTGTTGACTCAGGGATCGAGACGTGGCTGCACGATCCGTTACTGCCATGCGGATAAGATGCCTGTCATCGCGACTGTAGTGACACGAGGCCGTTGGAATCCAGCACGGCGATCGTATTACCCTCCTGAACCCACCGATACCATATTCTGCTAAGTCATTCTCGACCAACGCGAGCAGCAATGTCGCGATACGATAAACCACAATCGCGATAAGCTACAATCCGACCATTATCAAAGTCGGAAACGTGATGGTACCAATTTCTCCTCCTTACACGAGGCATAACAACAACGGTTCACCAGGCAACGCCGGTCAACTATTGTTTGTGTATGAGAAATCGGTTGGAAACTTTCCTTATGTCAGCAGGGTGTAGGTGTCGCTACCGGCACCAAACTTGTGTGAATGCTCTGAAAAGCTAATCATTTGCATATCACAGCATCTTCTTCCTGTCGGTTAAACTTCGCATCTGTAGCACGTCATCTTCATGGTGTAGCAATTTTAATGGCTAGTAGTGTAACAATAGTCGTAAACGGCTTACATGTTCCTGTGAAGATGACGTTCCTGCAAAAACTGTTCCAATCTGCGACGTTCCTATCCTCGGCTTTTCCTGTGCCCTTGGCAGGAGTCCATCCTACACTTTTCACAACCGGAGCACAATTCACATGTTTCGTAGCACATATACTTCGAACATGCAGATCGTAATATTAGTAAAATTTATTCGCTGTACAACATGAATTGACTTCAGAACATTTTAAATTCTTCATAACTATGATTGAGTAACTGTTTTTAATGTCTCTGAGCAATTAAACTGTCCTTTTTGCCTTCTCTGGTTGCTTTACCAAACTTAGCTATGAGTGTGTCTTGCATTCGATTTGCTGACATGTTTTCAGTTTTGTCCATTGAATAATTTGTTAACAAAACTATTACGACGTCCAACAGCACTCCAGACTTGTTCGCTAAACACTCTTCTCTAAAAATGCCCTATTATGAAATTCTATTTAACCAAAATGTTCCGCCTCGCTCCCCCCCCCCCCCCCCCACACACACACACAAATCATTATACTTTTATATTCTCTCAGGTCTTGGAACCGTAAAATCTTCAGCTGGGCCTTAAGTCAGAAGGTGTAAACTCGAGGCTGGTGTACCGTATTTCACGTCTCCAGAAAAGGCAGGATCAGTCACGTTATCATGTTTCGTCGTGTGTCAAATTCCGTCCCTTCATTCCGATTCTGCACTTGTACGATAATATTACACGTTTGAACTCCATGTTCGCACGTCGTTTCTTCAGTCGGGAAGTGTTATGCGACGTTGCAATTTTATGAATAAAACGAAAAATCCAAAGAGAAACTCGAAGGAAAAATTGTGTATTTGGAATAAGACTGTGCATATTTATCTCCCAGTGGCCAAAACATGCCGTTTACGCTCTTGAGTAGCCTGACGCATAGCGAAGAGTCCAACTTCACAAAATAATTATTTTAAATCTCCAAATTGTGGCTGAGATATTCTGTTTTTATTTTATTTTTGTGTGTATCTTGGTACATAGAAACTAGTATATGTATGTTTTTCTAATTTATCACTTTCATAGTCTATTTTTTCTGTCCCTGTGCATGCAGAAGTATATACCTAGTAGCAAAAAAGGGTAGTAAGGGTAGAAAATTCGTTACCTTGTTGCAGATTCGATTAAAAGAAATGGGATTAGGTTCACTTCTTGTTCTAGAGTTACGACATTCTCAAGGTTCTACAATGTACCATACAACAAGAATACGTAATGATTACTTACAAAAAAAATACTCAAATGTGTCTTCCACAAATTCTAAGTCAAATGATCGTAACAGGATCGAAAAAGTAAAAAAAAGTCTTAAACATATTTCATCTATAAGATGATACCGAACTTGTCACAAAGCGATAAATGTATATAACCGAGCTGCATAAAATTTTTCAATAGCCAAAAATCATAAAACAGAAAGCAATTAACAACAATTAATTACTTTTGTCACATTTCTGCATGACAGCTGTGTAGATTTCAGATTTTATGTAACATGTTATTTGATATTACTGGTAATATGTACACGACTCGCTTCCATAACGAAATTCGTCAATGGAGTAGAGGTAGCTGGCCAATAATAATATATTCAGACTTATCTTAAACTATTTTATTAGTAACTACTCTTTTAAGCATTTCTGGCAACTGGTTCACAAAGTGTGCCAATGGCCTTGCCCTAATGATAACACTAGCTCCCAGCAGGCCGTTGAAGTTAAGCGCTATCAGGATTGACCTTTCGGGTCTACCTGGAATTGTTGGCAAGCAGGATGCATTCGCACCGTGCGAGGACAACTGAGGGGCTACTTGGTTGAGAAGTTGCGGCTCCAGTAACGAAAGTTGACAACTGCCGGGAGAGCGTTGTGATGATCACGTGCCCTCTATATCCGCATCAATTGACGCCTTTCAGCTGAGAATGACTCGGCGGTCGACAGATACAGTTGGGCCTTCCGAGGCCCCTACTGACGGAGTTTAGTTTAGTTTTCCATTGACAAAGTGTGGTCTGGATTAATAAATACCTTTCTATGTTTGTATGTGGGTAAATCTGTTCTGATGCTCATGTGTGAAAACGATTTGTAAATATTAATGTGATACCCCCTGCACTTGGTCCATGTAACTGTTTGTTTAAGATACAAGAAGTAATTTGAAATGGTGTACCATGACTTCAATGAACAAGTGTTCGTAATTGATATTTCTAGCTACGGATTACAAGGTTCATGATACTGGTTGCATGTGGCGCTTCAATAGGGTGCTAATGCTGTTTTTTAGCAACTACTATCATGTCGTATGTATCCCTATCTGTTGCTATAGTGGCGGAATGGTTCTAGGCGCTACAATCTGGAACCGCGCGACCGCTAAGGTCGCAGGTTCGAATCCTGCCTCGGGCATGGATGTGTGTGATGTCCTTAGGTTAGTTAGGTTTAAGTAGGTGTAAGTTCTAGGGGACTGATGACCTCAGAAGGTAAGTCCCATAGTGCTCAGAGCCATTTGAACCATTTTTTGTTGCTATAGCTTATTACTGTGTATGCATAACGTTGCAGCCAGTGTAGGTGATTGGATTTTCTGAGTATAATATAGCTCGCTTTTCATTATAGTGTGGTTGTTATGTTTTGGATGCACTAGAATATATGTCATGTCTGTAACTAATAGTGCGAAGTAAAGTATTTTAAAATACAGCTCGGTGGGATAATGTCTATAATCACATTGCTAAATAAATCACGACGGCATGGAGAAGTAAGTAACATACCAGAAAAAATAGTTCATTTAAACGAAATATGTGAAACACGTTTGTGGAAAATATTGCAAAACATACATATGTAGAATACTTGATCTCTTCTCTCAACGAATAGTGTATGCTCCAAGAAGAACGGCAAGAGAGTTACAGCATGTGTTTCATAAAAAAGTGTTCAACAGATGCTCGTAAGATTGTTCGAAAGAAATACACACCTGGGATGTATTAATAAAATAATTTCGGTTCATGGTCCCGCGCCAGTCTTATTACTATTAATCGTCAGATTTTCGTGTCTTTGACTCAATACAGGGTAATTATGGCTGCAAAACCTTTGATTTGAGGTTTTATCATGCACGGGATACGATCGAGTGAGTTGGCAGTATGATTCAGATACTGGGCTAGCATTCTGGAGGATAGAGGTTCTAGTGCTCGGTATACGATCTATTTTTTCGCGGTTTTCCTAAACAACTTGTCAAAATTAGGATTGTTCCTGCGACAAGGATAGGGCTGGTTTCCTTGTCAATCCGTTCCGAATATGAGCTTTTGCTGCGTCTCTCATGACCACGTCGTCGACGGATTTTCGAATATAATATTTCTTGCTTCCTTTTCTTGTATTGCGAATATAAAATACGCTGACTCGAGAATTATCGTTTACATTCACAAAATAGTTGTAAACAATGGATTTATGGTATTTTATTAACTGTACGTTACGTGTTAAAGCATTTACGTCTTTTTCTTTCGTTTAATGATCCGACGACTTGTGCTGTGGTCACAGTGGCACCGTCAACGGTTGTCCAATAACATCAGCCGATCTTGGACATTATGCGTCCGATCTCCTTCGTCACTTTATGGTGTGATGGAAGCCACATCGCGTCTCTGCTTAGGGAAGAGTCTTGCAGTGTGAGTTTTACCGTCAAAACGGTGCTGACTGCAGCTGAATGAGCTGTATCTCTCTAAAGAACAACGTGACGAATACCATGCAATTGTTCCCCCGTTAATGGAGTGACGAGATGAGTTAAGCGACTGTGTGGGAATGAAGAGATAAATGTTGTATAACATACTCTACATGACTGGTTGTGCCACTGGAAAGTAATCAAGCTGTAGAAAATGCATTTCAGTGGAAAGGGTTTAGTCGTAATCATAGTTCATTCGTAAACATGAAGTAACTAATATTATTTATTTTCATTCTATTTTTACGATCAGTCAATTGCAACTGATAATTGTAATTTACCTATGGTTAACATAAGTTGAATAATTAATAAAGAAATAATGTTGCAGATCTTAAATTACAATGGAATGAAAACAATTTTATTAAAAAAACATCGAATTACTTTTTACATAATACAAGTAGCATTCTTGATCACCGATTGCGAAATAGGTTTCTTTTATGACATTTCTTTCTCGGAATGCCACAAACTCCTTCTTCTCTAAACTTAACGTACACGTTTCTCGCAATAGATGTTTTGTGTGGAAGAATGTCACATAAGTCGACCGAAGTAAACAAACTAATTTCATTTCCACTGACCATCTGTAACTGGTGAACTGAAGTTTTCTTTAACCAGTAATTTCCATTCCGAATCGACTTACCGCGCAAAGGTAACAGCAGTGGAACAAATTTCAGAGCTGATCTGAACACATTGGGTCCGAGAACACAATTTACAAGAAAGTAGAGCAAATAAATCGTAAAACTCTGTGTTCGCATACGTGCATTGCAGAGCCCCAGGGACACAAACATTTACATTTTAGTTGGCCGGCGTGACGGTGCTTATCTGCAGCCAGGATCGCCACCAGAAGTTTCCGCTCCGGCGGTCCCAGCAGGCGTTTCGCATTACCGCCGGAAGCCGGCACGTCCACCCACCCACGCACGCTAGCGCCGCGGCCTGCACGCCTGTGGCGTAGGCCGCACCGCGGCGCATTACCTCAACCGCCCTGTTTCCCCTGTCGGGTACGCCAGCCGGACAACTGCACTGCGGGCTGCTGCTTTAGGCAGGTGGTCACCTGTTTCATACTTTTGCATTCCTTCATAGCGACCACAGCTCTGTTCTTCATATTTTAGTCCGAGTCTACTCCTAGTTCTTATTGCCTCTTTTGCTCCTTCCAGCGCCAAATTAACTAGTTGTCTGAAGTACTTATCTCATCTGATTACGATCTTCCATATAATTCTTTTTTCAGTCATTGTACTTAGTAACTCTTCATTCCGTAGTGGGAAGTGCATAAGTTATCGAGTGAAGCAATGTGATTAATCACTTGGTTTATTTCCAGATGGGTTTCACAGCCATACATATTGTGAGGTGAGAGAACTCATGGGTTACTTCCTAATATTTTGTCGGACCTCTTTCCACCTGGCATAGTGCAGCAATTCGATGAGACCTGGACTCAACAAGTCATTGGAAGTGGAACTTCCTAGCAATTAAAACTGTGTGTCGGACGGAGACTCGAAGCCGGGAGTTCGAGTCTTGGTCCAGCACACAGTTCTAATCTGGCAGGAAGTTTCAAATCAGCGCACACTCCACTGCAGAGTGAAAATTTCATTCTGGAATCATTGAAAGTGCCCTGCAGAAATATTGAGCCATGTTGTCTCCATAGCCGTCCATAATTGACAAAGTCTTGCAGGATCTTGTACACGAGCTGACCTCTCGATTTTGTCGGGCGACCTGGGTGGCCAAATCATTTGCTCGAATATTCCAGAATGTTCATCAACCGAACTGTGAACACAGCATTCAACAAAATTCCATAGTTCATTAGGAACTGTGAATGGCTGAAAATGGTGTCCAAGTAGCCGAACGTAACGATTTCCATGCAATGACCCATTTAAACACGGCCCACACCCTTATGGAACCACCACCAGCCTTGTTGACAACATGAGTCCATAGCTTTGTGGGGTCTACGCCACATTCAAACCCTATCATCATCTCTTGCTAACTGCAATAGGGACTCATCTGACAAAACCACGACTTTCCACTCGTCTAAGGTCCAAACGATATGGTTACGAAACCAAGAGACCGTGGGTCGTCTGCTACCATAGCTCATTCTCCAAATTTCGCCACTGTTCTAACGGATACGTTCATCGTAGGTCCCAAATTAATTTCTGCGGTTATTTCACGCAGTGTTGCTTCTCTGTTGGCACAACAACTCTACGTAAAGGCTGCTGTTCTCGGTCGTTAAGTGAAGGACGTCGGTCACTGCTTTGTCCGTGGTGAACGGTAATGCCTCAAATTTGGTATTCTCGGCACACTCCTAACACTGTGGATCTCGGAATACTGAATTCCCAAGTGATTTCCCAAACAGCATATTCTATGGGCATATATGAAACTAAGATTCTACATTCAGAGTCTGTTAATTCCCGTCTTACGGCCATAATCACGTCGGAAAACATTTCACATGAATCACCTGAATACAAATGACAACTTCGCTAATGCATTGTCTTTTTATGCCTTGTGTTCAAATGGTTCAAATGGCTCTGAGCACTATGGGACTTAACGTCTATGGTCATCAGTCCCCTAGAACTTAGAACTACTTAAACCTAACTAACCTAAGGACAGCACACAACACCCAGTCATCACGAGGTAGAGAAAATCCCTGACCCCTCCGGGAATCGAACCCGGGAACCCGGGCGTGGGAAGCGAGAACGCTACCGCACGACCACGAGCTGCGGACTATACCTTGTGTATGCGATACTACAGCCATCAGTATATGTGCACATCGCTATCCCATTCCTTTTGTCGCCAAAACTTCACAGATTAGGACACTAAAAATTCTTACAGTGAACCCGCTGCTGTCAGTTGATTGTGTGTTGTATGATTGTAATTTGCTTTGCCTTAGATGTTATAGTTTTCATGGCATTCAACAAATGGAAAAACATGGTAGATGTCTGAGTATTCTGTGCTGTATGTAAGTACCCAAAGTGTGCGTTCCACAGCCATTATTAATTCACATCCAATTCCTCTTATTCCTTTCCCAAAAAATAAAAGACGTCTAACGGGGCCAAATGGGGCAAGTTAAGGATTTCGTAATCCGTTGAGGCCTGTTGAGTACTGGTTGTTACAAAGCAGCTACAGTCGGTGACACAGTTAAGGATCTCAAAGGTATGGAACAGAATCTTGTGATAATCCTGTGTTTAACGAGAATAGTTTTTCTGTGACGGAAAACACAGATTGTGTTTAGGGAAAGACATCACTCCGCCCAGTCATATATGAAAATCGTGCTTTATTCAGTGCTAATAGTTTCAGATATGGTCCACTTTCAAAGGAATCATTTTCGTACCTGAAAACAGGCCATGCCCAAAAACCATGCCCAAAAATGTAATGCTGATAAAGTACGATTTTAAAATGTATCGGTGGAATGATGTCTTTTCTCAAATTTATGGAGGCTGTGGTGCCCACACCAAAGAGAACAATACCTTTTGTTTGTTAGCGACAATGCCGAAACTGAACATGTTCCTCGTGAAGCTACAGCATCTAATCATCAATCCACAGAAACTCCGAAAAAATCTCCTGATGAACATCACGTAGATCAATGTGAACCAATACCTTCAACAAATGGGACTGCTATCACATCTAAAAAGCGTGACCAAATTCAGATTTCGAAGTACACCCTAAAGAAAGACCATCTATGAATAAACTTCAACTATTTTAACGAACTCACCTATGAAAGAGATGTTTTTATTGATAACGAAGCACACTATCAGTGCCAAAAATGTGTCAAGTATAAGACGAAAACCTCCAAGGAAAGTGTAATGCCTTGTGTTATTCTGCCTGTGATGAGGTCTACATTGATCCCCTACCAAAAGACTTTATAGACAGAGTGTTCCAAATGCTACTAACAGTCGCGTTACAACTGCTCGAGTTCTGAAGGAGAAAAATTGTGTGTCATTTTTGGAAATGAAGCACATTGCAGTGGATATATTTTCACCACAAAAATCCTTCCAATGTATACTGTTTAATAGTAAATATGTAACACTGCTTCATTTGTAATATTGTTTCTTATAACTAATAAGAATCAAAACGCATTCCACTTTTATCAGTACTGGGGCATGATGACGCTTTTATATTCGTTTGTAATTTGTTATAATATTAATTTTAAAAATGAAAAAATGGAAGTAGAACAGAATAAAGGGCCATTGTATTAACACATGCAACGACTGTAGCTCAATATGAAAAAATGAATTGATAGAAAGGGTTTTACCGTTAACATCGCCAGCTTTCCTCAATTTCCCACCCACTTAATTTTGAATATTCTTCATCAGCTTGACGTTCCTAATGCTTCCAATTTCCATTTCTCTGAATGTTGGAAGGTCCATGTTTCACCTTACACACAATATTTTGTCCACATGTACACTCTTCGTAACTTTTTCAAGTGTCCATGCAAATAAACGATACCAAAAGAGCTCTTCTATGAAAGAAAGATTTCTTCTACGCTGTTGGTCCACTTCTTGTATCTTGTTCTTGTTTCTGCAGTCCTGTGTAACGTTGTTTCCTAGATAGCATAAGCCTTCTTCCACAGCCGTGTGGCTCCGAAATTCATATGTTAAAAAGTCCCTATTCTCCTTTACGCTACTCTACTACTCTTCTTCTACGTTTATAGTTAAGAAATTCTGTCTGTCTTTTTTAACAGGCCTATTTATACCTTATATCCAGTTCGTAGGGCCACCTCGTGCGCAGACCTAGCGCTGTTATGTGTTTCCCTTGTAGTTCACTTCCTTTTGTGATGTGTTATTAAACCTCTTTCGCGTAAAGCTTTAGCAAATTTGATGACAAACTGACACCTTGCCCTTCATTAGGCGAACTTGTTGATCAACACATTCTAGTTATACTGTTCCACTTAGAAGCCACCAGAAATTGCAAAATCTTTTCTAGATCGAGTATGTGAGACACAATTAAAGTTATATTGGTAAAGCTGTTTCGAGGGAAAATATGTATACACGAAATTCACTCATGAACTAAAACCAGTGTGAGTATCAGATGCCTTGGAGATGAACTCAAGGAGGTAAACCATGAAATAATTTAAGTATTTGGATGATTGCGTAAATTAAAATGTTTATTAATGTATTTACAGGGCTAATTTAGCGTTTTGATATTTTCTTAGTGGGGATGACATCCTTCAGGTAATGTAACCTTTGTTGGAACCTGTGGCGTAAATTCAAATGTCCATTGCAATATTTTCAGCGCTTTGATAATATCTGAGAACAGATGATAAATTTCAGGCAATATAACAGTCATTGGATCCTGCGATGTATATGTAGGTAAACATTTACGTAACAGTTGGCACGTGCTCCTACTACACGAATTAAAGTTAAGCGTTGTACGTAAGCTATCGCCACGAAGCAATTTATTAACGCGCCTAAACCAAATTGTGTAATAAGAAGGGTCAACGTATAAATGTTGGACTGAAAATAATATTAAATTATTTACAGAAGAGGTAAAACAGGTGATAATGACACATAGATACAAAAAATGTCGGTAGTGTTATCATTCTTCCACAGTTCGTGGCACATGGGTTTGCTGCTGAACTACGACCTATAACTGTTTCCATACTCTATAATACGATTCGTCACAATCTATATAGTCAATGGCAGTGACGAGCTGTTTCATCAATCAGCTCGGAGGTAGACCGTAGTACTTCGGTACAACAGTTAATTGAGAACTTCGGGTGCCAGTTATATTCTAAGATAAAGAGGATGGAACAGGAGAGGAGCACGTGCAGGGCCGCATCAACGCGTCAAATCAGCCAGAAGAATGATGGAAAAAAAGACTGGTTCTTGTTCTTTGCCAAAAGGCAAAACTGCTAAATCTTCGGTTCAACCTAACGGAAGGCATATGCAAACGTGATGAACAGAGAAAATAATGAAATAATACACGTATAAACTCAGAAGACCTCCGCCACTAATTACAGAAAATTTATGACTACGCGATTCGACATCATCTGTCTTCTTTCGCTTACGAGAGACCCTGTACAGGAAATTTTTTGGCAGAGCATGGGAAGGCATCCGTAATAATGTATTAACTTGTTCACTCTGCTTATCGAACTTATGAAACTTGTTGTGGCTTAAGAATAACGTCCATTGAAGGAAAGCAGATATCATGACTACGATATCATTAGGAATGTGTTTCGTCTAGGTCATATTCACTTTGAAACCGTGTGGGAATACGTAGTAATATACAAAAAAGTAATTCTGGAATTATTAGGAAGATAGCAGGAGCAAGGCCAAGATGGAATCCGAGTTCTATTGTTCACAGAATCTCTATGGCAATGTGCTCATACTAAGTATTTATCACCGATCTCTGGCCCACAGCGAAGTCCTAAGCGACTGGCAAAAAGCGTAGGTAACGGAGCTATAAAAGAAGTTTAAGAAAATAAATAAAAAACGAACCAGCTAAAATACAAATTAATATCCTTAACGTCGGTTTGTTTCATCACTCTTCAGCAGATTCTAAGATGGAATACAATGAATTTCATTGAGTCAAAATAGTTACTGCGAGTATATTAGCACGGATTTGGAAACCATCGTTCTTGGGAAACTCAGGTTGCCCTTTTCACGCATTATTTGTTGCGAGCAAACAAATTTTCTATTTCGTGTTGTCCGGGAAGTAGTTGACAGAGTTCCGTAGTACATACTGTTGGAGAAGGCCCGTGCATACGCCGAACAGTTTCTCGCAGTGGATTCAGAAACCATCGCTCTTGGGTAACTCATATTGTCCATTTCTCGCACCATTTCTTAAGAACAAACAAATTTTATATTTCGTGTTGTCCGCAAAGCAGTTGACATAGTTCCGTAGTGCACACTGTTAGTGAAGGCCCGCGCATACAACGAACAGTTTCTCGCGGTATTTTCAGGTAACTGAACCTAGTACATTGTCCTCGATGGCGACTGTTCATCCGAGATAAAGGTAAGTACACCAGGGAAACATGGTAGGACCGCTCTTGTTATCTAAATTCATAATCGATCTGAGGGTTACAGTAAGGAGTATCACACTGTTTGGTGATGACAATCTACGGGAATGTGTCGTCTTCGAGTGGCTGTATGAAGATACGGCATGGTTCAGATGTCTCTGAGCACTATGGGACTTAACATCTTAGGTCATCAGTCCCCTAGAACTTAGAACTACTTAAACCTAACTAGCCTAAGGACATCACACACATCCATGCCCGAGGCAGGATTCGAACCTGCGACTGTAGCGGTCACTCGGCTCCAGACTGATTTATTATCAATCAGCCATTGACGGGAGAGAGTTACCTGCATTTTTTGCAAAATTCATTTGTGGAACTATTTGCAGACGTTCCTTTAGCCAATCGAACTGGAATGTACTTTCAACATGACGATGCCCCTCCACATGTTACCTTATGTTTGAGGGACCATCTCAACTGCACCAACCATAATCACTGGATTGGCCGTGGCGGTGGTATTAATTGGCCTCCAAGATCACCTTTAGATTTCTGTTTATGGGATTGGATGAAATCAGAGGCGCACAAAGTGAAGGTAAATACACGATAAAACTGCTTCGTCTCATCATGGACGTCGGCCGGAGTGGCCGTGCGGTTGTAGGCGCTACAGTCTGGAGCCGAGTGACTGCTACAGTCGCAGGTTCGAATCCTGCCTCGGGCATGGATGTGTGTAATGTACTTAGGTTAGTTAGGTTTAGGTAGTTCTAAGTTCTAGTGGACTGATGACCACAGTAGTTAAGTCCCATAGTGCTCAGAGCCATTTGAATCATTTTGAATAATCATGGACGCTGCTGAATTGTTTAAGAACCAACCAGGGGCAACTGAATTAACAACATGTTATCGATAGTGCGCAAAAGTGCATTGACGTTCATGGTGGGATATTCCAAACTGTTCTGTGAACTCAAATGAAATGGCTATAAACACTATGGGGCATAACATCTGAGGTCATCAGTCCTCTAGACTTAGAACTACTTAAACCTAACTAAGGGCATCACACACATCCATGCCCGAGGCAGAATTCGAACCTGCGACCATAGCGGTCGCGTGGTTCCAGACTGAAGTGCCTAGAACCACTCGGCCACAGCGGCCGGCTGATACAGAAAGGTTTAGATAAAATTTATATTTAGTTTGATGAGTACCTGTTTGTTCTACAAGCGTGAAAACGTTGGTTATTACTAATAAATAGGAGAAACAATCTTATAATGTTCGAATACAGTATTACTGGTGTGCTCCTTAGCAAAATAATGTCGTTTAAATATCAATGCGTGACGTTGAGAAGTGACATTAAAGGTAACGAGCTCGTAAGATCAGTTGTACGGAAGGTGAATGGTCGATTTCGGTATGTAGGAAGAAGCCTAGGAAAGTTAAGCTAATACTGTAAAGGGGCCCACGTAAGAACGCTTATGCGGTCCGACCTACAGTACTGCTCGAGTGTTTGGATTCTTGCCAGATCGGATTAAAGGTAGATATCGAAGCAATTCAGAGGCTCTGTAAGTAGTAGGTGGGTGTAATACGTGAATATTACGGAAACGCTCCATGAACTCGAACAGGAAACTCTTGAGGGAATAAGGTGTTTTTTTGCGAAACAGTATTCAAAAAACTTAGAGCACCGAGGAGCTATAACGCCGGCGTTGAGCGCCCGTAAGCTCCACACACATACACAGAACCGACATTTACGATAGACTACAGAACGACCGTACTTCCACCAATATACATCCTGCCTAATGATGACGAAGACAAGAGAAATTAGGACTCGTCCGGAAGCGCATACCGTTTTTTCGTCGCCCCATTTGCGAATGGAATGGGTGGTACAAGGTACCGCCCGCCATGGACTGCATGGTGCCCTGTTGAATATGTATGGAGATGCAGACGCAGATGGCGGCCAGTGAGAAGAAGGTAATTTGCACGAAAACAGAGACACGGGAATTTCGATGGAACAACCAAGCAATTAGTATCTGAATGTTTCTTTTTCTATTGTAGTTACAGAAATTGCCGGTCGCAACGTCTACGTAAAATATCACCTGCACAAAGAACTGAGATGTGCTTTTTTCATATGTGAACATATCAACCTGTGTTTTTGTGAGTTTGGCAGTACGGAAAATTAAGTTTTGGTTCTAGTATCGTGTGCATACACATTGCTCAAAAGAATTTGGAAACGGGTGCATCAACGTCCGGTATGTTACATTTACTTAGGTAAGCGGTACCTGAGGTCTTATTGCGTAGCCTGAGATTTTTACTATCAATGTATGCTACAAGCAAAGACATTTGCCATCTCTCGGCTGTGTTATGCACTACAGTATCACGTGACCCATCAGAAGCAAGTAAGTACCTGTGCCGCAGTATTTTCTAATAAGGTACGCAGACAGCAGTTGTCATTTGTGGACGCTGTATCCAACAAAGCACAAGTAGTGGGACATATTAATGCATTGTAAGTTGCAAGGGCAGTCTGTAGGGTCCGGGAAGGATAGGCCGACCGTGGTGTTTCTGCAGATGCCAAAGTCATCCGTCATCCATAGGTTGTGAACAAACTACAGGGAGGTGGGTCACTAAACATGGTGACTTGGACAAGATCGTTGACGCCACGTGAAGACCGATAGGTAGCCATCTACGCGTTATGACGTCGTACAGGTTGCGAGAAAGGACCCAGACGTTCCATTCGAGTATCCGGCTTAACAGGACAACATCCCGAAGCTCGCCTTCAGTTCTGCTGTTCTCAAGTTAACTGGCAATTACTTCAGCGACGATACGCGTTGTTCACAAACGAGTCCAGGTGTCCTGTGACACTAGCTAATGGCCGTGTTCGTGGGTACCTATACTTGCCAAACCCAGTTTAGGAAATCGCCAGATTCGGCCAAGATCCTGTGATGGTGTGAGGAGACATCAGTGTTGACAGCTGTATGGATCTTGTAGAACGTTATCCTTTTGTTGGTTGTTCAATATTTTTCTCATGATCACCTCCGCCTTCTGATTCCGCTCCAAGAGATCCAAATAGGGAACTATTCCGGAATCTTTTAGCAGTGGAGAGATCACCATGACACTTTTTCAGTTACAGGCCACAAGTCCTTCATGCAGTGCTTTCCACTGCCTTCTGCATCCTCATGCCGCTGATCATTGCTGGTTCTTCTTTAGGGGCAGTTTCCCACCCCAAGGACAAGAGAGTGGCCTTTACGTCTGTCCGCTCCTCCGCCCTCTTTGACAAGGCCGTTGGCAGAATGATTGTAACTTCTTATGCCGGAGGTGTTCGGCCGCCAGTGCTGATTATTAATCAAAATTAAAACGGTGGCGGGTTTCGAACTCGGGAACGAGGAAGTTTGGTTTATTAATCACAGATGTTAACCCTACACCACCGTGGTCTACGAGTCAGTGGCGTGGAATGCCAGAAGCTTGAACGTGGTAGGAAAGCTGTAAAATCTGAAAAGGGAAATGTAAAGGTTCAGTCTAGACATAATAGGGGACATTGAAATGAAATGGAAATAAGACAAGGATTTCTGGTCAATAAGTATAGGGTAATATTAATAACAGCTGAATCAGCAGCAGTAGCTCCCCGAGACAGACGCAGCAACTGGGAGGTAACCGATTTTGTTACTTTACGAGTTCCTAAACAACAACGAATTTTATAATATCATCTGTGTGCTTTACTAGTTCAGTTTCTTGAGTTTATGAGTGTTAATTTGATATCCAATAGCCACAGTTCTCGCGTTTTCGTTTGCGCCAGAAAATAGACCGATTTTGTTCTTAATCAGGTGCGAATTATTTAGTTTTACCCGAGTGCTTTGGCAGTGATGTTTTTGAATCTCTGAGTGTTAATATAATTTATTACGCACAATTTCTACGTTTTCGTCAGTGTCTACAGTAGAGTTCCACAGCACCTGCTGATAGTCCGTTTATCCGTGTAGTATAGTTTCCCACGGTCTTTAGTACGGATAGGGACCGTGATTGTTGTGTGTGTGTGCGAGTCGAGTTGGTGACACTTCGCTCTCAGCTCAAGGCTGTGATGGCTTCGGTTACACGGCTTGAGGCTGCAGTGGATGGGCACCACTATTGTGCATCGGCAGTGGGGATCCAACGGACGTCCAGCACGTCCGAATCCTCCAATCGGTCCTCAACGGTGGCCCTCCAAGTTACAGCTCGAATTGAGGCTAACCCCTCACCTGTCGTCAAGTGGGAGGCCCCACGGAGTGTAGTAGGCGGCGAAATAATTCCTAGGAGCCACACGTAAGATCTCCCCAGGTAGTCTGACAAATGGGTTCCACGAGCTGTCTGTGGCTGACACTGTCGCCGAGTCAGATGCTGTCGCCTGACTTGTTTCAGAGGAAATCTCAAAGCCTGCAAGAGCTGGACAGAGGGTTGGATTATTGACAGTTCGGAGCTCCAATGCTAGGTGCGTTATGGGGCCCTGGGGACATGGTTGCCGAGACGGATAAGAAAGGCAATGTGCAGTCCTTGTGCACACCGGGTTCAGAATTTCCAGACGTGTAACAGGTCATCCCGGATACCATGAAGAGCACAGGATGGTGGCTCATTTCGGTACCAATGATGTGTGTCACTTTGGGTCAAAAGAGATTCTCTCTGGCTTTGAGTGGCTAACAGATGTGGTAAAGGCTGCCAGTCTTGTTTGGGAGATAAAAACCGAGTTGACTATTTGCAGCATAGTCGACAGGACCGATTGCGGACCTCTGGTACCGAGCCGAGTGGGGGGTCTAAATCAGAGGCTTAGACGGTTCTGCGACAGTGTAGGCTACATATTCCTTGACTTGCGCCTAAGGGTGATTGGGTTTCGGGTTCAGCTGAAGAGCTCAGGAGTCCAATACATGCAAGAGGCGGCTACACTGTTAGAAGAGACTGTGTGGCGTGGACTGGGCGGGTTTTAGGTTAGAGGATCTCGTGAAAACACAAAAAGGACTTCAGTCACTAAGGGTGCAGGCCGAACACAGGAAGAAAGTAGATACAGTAACCATCGGTATAACGGTTGTAATTTGTCATAGCTGTGTCGGGAGAGTACCAGAGCTCAAAGCGCGTAATAGCAGCACTGATGCTCAAATCGTTATAAGGAGTGAAATCTGGCTAAAGCCGGAGATAGACTCAGCCGAAATTTTTGCGAAGAACCTAAAGGTGTTCCGAAAGGATAGGCTAGACACGATTGGCGGTGGCGTGTTTGTTGCTGTTAGAAGTAGTTTATCTTGTCGCAAAATTGAAGTACATAGTTCCTGTGAGTTGGTATGGGCAGAGGTCGCTGTTGGCAACAGGAATAAAATAATAATTGGGTCCTTCTACCGACCTCACAATTCAGATGATACAATTGCTGAAAGGTCCAAATAAAACTTCAGTTTGATTTCAAACACGTACCCAATTCATAGGATTATTGTTGTTGGTGATTTTAATTTACCCTTGGAATGTTGGCGAAAACAGTCGTTTAATGCCGGAGGTACGCATAAAACAGCATCCGAAATTGTGCTAAACGCATTCTCTGAACATTATTTCGAGCAGTGAGTTCATGAGCCCACGCGAATACTAAACGGTTGTCAAAACACACTAGACCTCTAGACAAATAATCCTGAGTTAATAACGAGCATCAAAATGGATACAAGGATTAGTGAACACATGATTGTCGTAGCGAGATTGAATATTGTAACCCGCAAATCACTTGACGCCTTCCTGAGAGACAATCTCCACTCCTTCCAAATTAACAATATAAGTGTAGACCAGTGTGGCTTGAATTCAAACAAATAGTATCGGCAGTAACTGAGTGATTTATACCAAATAAATTAACAAAAGACGGAGCTGATCCTCCTTGGTACGCAAAACAGGTCAGAACACTGTTGCATAAACAACGAAACAAACATGCCACATTCAAACATACGCAAAATCCCCAAGACTGGCTATCTTTTACAGAAGCTCGACATCTAGCGCAGATCAGTGTGAGATGTTTACAATATTTTCCACAATGAAACGTTGTCTCGAAACCTGGCAGAAAATCCAAAGAGATTCTGGGCGTATGCTTGCGGCAAGACACAATGAGAGCCTTCTCCGCGTGATAGCAATGGAGGTAGTATCAAAGATAGTGTTGCCAAACAGGGTTACTAAACACAGCCTTCCGAAATGCCTTCACGAAAGAAGGCGAAGTAAATGTTCCAGAATTCGAATCAATGACAGCTGCGAAGAGTAACATAGAAGTAAATATCCTCGGACTAATGAAACAACTTAAATCACTTAATGAAAGCAAGTCTTCCGGTCCTGACTGTATACCAATTAGGTTCCTTTCCAAAATCGCTATTGCAGTAGCTCCATACTTACCATATACAACCGTTCGCTTGACGAAATATCCGTACCCAAAGACTGGAAAGTTGCACAGGTCACACCAATATTCAAGAAAGGTAGTAGGAGTAATCCACTAAATTGCAGATCTGTATCATTTACCTCGATATGCAGCAGGATTTTAGAACATATATTGTGTTCTAACATTATGAATTACCTTGAAGAAACCGATCTACGCCGTGCGGTTCTAAGCGCTTCAGTTTGGAACCGCGTGACCGCTACGGTCGCAGGTTCGAATACTGCCTCGGGCATGGATGTGTGTGATGTCCTTAGGTTAGTTAGGTTTAAGTAGTTCTAAGTTCTAGGGGACTGATGACCTCGGTAGTTAAGTCCCATAGTGCTCAGAGCCATTTGAACCAAGCCAAACCGATCTACAGACACACAGTCAACATGGATTTAGAAAACATCGTTCTTGTGAAACACAGCTCACGGTTTATTCGCAAGAAGTGCTGAGTGCTATTGACAAGAGATCTCAGATTGATTCCGTATGTCTGAATTTCCGGAAGGCTTTTGACAATGTACCACACAAGCGGCTTAGTGAAATTGCTTGCTTATGGAATATCGTCTGAGTTATGTGACTAGATTCGTGATGATGTCTGGCGTTCCCCAAGATAGTGTTATAGACCGTTTGCTGTTCCTTACCTATGTAAACGATTTGGGAGACTATCTGAGCAGCAGGTTGTTTGCAGATGACGCTGTCGTTTATCGGCTAATAAAGTCATCAGAAGATCAAAACAAATCGCAGAACTATTTAGAAAAAATATTTGTATGGTGCGAAAATTGACAATTCACCTTAAATAAAGAAACGTGTGAAGTCATCCACATGAGTGCTGAAAGGAATCAGTTAAACTTCAGTCACGCTATAAATCAGTCAAATCTAAAGGCCGTAAATTGAACTAAATACCTAGGAATTACGATTACGAACAACTTAAATTGGAAGGAATAATAGAAAATGTAGTGTCAGAAGCTAACCAAAGGCTGTCATTTATTGGCAGAACACTTAGAAAATGTAACAGATCTACTAAAGAGACTGCCTACTCTACACTTATCCGTCCTCTTTTAGAATAGTGCTGCGAGTTGTGGTATCTTTACCAGATGGGATTGACGAAGTTCCCAATAGAGCAGCACGTTTTGCATTATCGCGAAATAGGGGAGAGAGTGTCACTGCAATGATAAAGGATTTGGAGTGGATATCATTAAAACAAAGATGTTTTTCGTTGCACGAAATTCCAACCACCATTTTCTCCTTCGAATGTGAAAATATTTTGTTGAAACCGACCTACATACGGAGATACGATCACCATGATAGAATAAGGGAAATCAGAACTTGTAGGGAAAGATATGGTTGTTCGTTCTTTCCGCGCGCTATACGACATTGGAATAACAGGGATATATGAAGGTGATTCGATAAACCCTCTGCCAGACTCTTAAATGTGATTTGCAGAGTATCCATTTATATGTAGATGTAGTTGTAGTAGCATAAAATGGTAGGATTCGTTATGAATAGGAAGGTAGGCTAGATAGTGTGTTGCCGTGAACAATTCAGTGACAGGGTTTTTCTTATCAGAATCGATAACAAACTAACACTGACAAAGATAGTTCGGGTATGTACGCCAACGTCGAAAGCTGAAGATAAAGAGATAGAGGAAGTATATGAGGATATTCAAAGTGTAATACAATACGTAAAGGGAGATGAAAATCTAGTAGTACTAGGCGGCTGGAATACAGTTGAAGGGGAAGAAGAAGAAGAAGAAGAAGAAGAAGAAGAAGAAGAAGAAGAAATGGTTATACGAGAATGTGGGTTTGGGACAAAGGATGAGAGAAGAGAAAGACTAATTGAGTTCTGTAATAAATTTCAGCTAGTAATAGCGAATACTCTGTTCAAGAATCACAAGAGATATAGGTATACTTGGAAAGGGCCGGGTGATACTGGAAGATTTTAGTTAGATTTTATCATGGTCAGACAGAGATTCCGAAATCAGATACTTGACTGTAAGACGTTCCCAAGAGCATATATAGACTCAGATCACAGTGTAGTAGTGATGTAGAGTAGGCTGGAAATTAGTAAGGAACAATCAATAGGCAAAGAAGTGGGATACAGAAGAACTGAGGAATTACGAGATGCGCTTGTAGTTCTCTAAGACTATCGATACAGCAATAAGGAATAGCGCAGTAGGCCAGTAGGCAGCACCGTTGAAGATGAATGGACATCTCTGAAAAGGGCAATCACAGAAAGTGGAAAGAGAAACGTAGGTACACTACAGACGGAAAAGCTAATGTAGACTACAAGCAAAATGTTACAGATGGACATATCTATGGTAACGAAATTACGATAAGTGGGTCATGGCGCTGAGATGAGTTGAACTAAAGTGATTACTTCGAACAAGAAAAGCAGCGAAGAGGACACAATATGTATGTCTTGACGATGTCTATAAATGTGTTACTTTGGAGCCACTTCTGCGTTAGCATGAAGAACACAATGTCATACCATATCTGCAGCAACTTCGCAGCTTATGTACGGAAGTGGAAGCTAACACAGAGACTCTGAAAAGGGTTGGGTATCTGGTCGGCAATGGCGTAATGTGATTTAAGACTTCCGGTATCTAAACCTAAAACCAATGGCCCTAATGGGCTTCCTTTCAAGAGATGTGGACGACATGTTAATTCTGTCCTATTGAAACTACCACAATAATAGCGCTACAGTGTAGAGTATAAGGTTGTAGTCAAATATCCTGAGGTTCGTGTGTTCGAACATAAGATTGTTCCATTGTACTCTCTTTTTCTTTATTGTTGCTCTACTTTCATTTTTGGTTACAGCTAATACCACTTCTAATTTCGTCGGTCACGGAATTGATGACAAACAGATATAATCCAACTTATTTCATGTTTGATAAGCAGCAGACACTTTAATAATTATTTTCTACGTTACAATTTATAGTTTTAGAGTGACATCATAGATTCATCCACAAAATGAGTTGTTCTCCCACGATGAAAATTGTAGCCACTGCGGAATTTAACTCCCAATAAATTAAGTAGCAATAAATTCAATAAATAATATCATTAACATTCTACGATATTGTTTTTTCGTATATTAAATCCGCAGCCGTATCAGAGCCTAATTTAAGCTTGTAGTTAGTTATTGGGAAATTCATGTCATCCAGTTACCGAGGATGGTGGTCCAGTGTGAGGGCCCATCAGTGTGAACGGCTTTACTGTGAGACAGCTGATACCTTAAGATGCACTAGGCCTATCATTCAGACCGTTTTCCGATCCCAGTCCCGACACACGTGTTCCACGTATGGGAGGAATTGTTCTCCCTATGAAATATGTTTGTAAATCGTGACACGATTTTTATGTATGAATGTGACACCATAGCTTCAGAAAAGGAAAACTACATAAAATTTTTGTGAAAGGACACTCTTAGAGGGAAGAAAGAACTCGCAACGAAAGAGTTATGAAAATTGATCACAAAACTGTTATTCATACACGTGTCAACGAGAAATGCAAATTTGTAAACTTTGCTGGCCAGTGGAAGAATGTGCACAATTTGCCCTCGTACCCAGTAAGGATAGCCTTGCTAATTTCATTCCATGAATTCAGTTGGACAATAGCTACGTCTCTCAAACAAGCGCGTGAACAATTTAATCAGATTTAAGCATTTGAGAGGATGTACACTCCTGGAAATTGAAATAAGAACACTGTGAATTCATTGTCCCAGGAAGGGGAAAGTTTATTGACACATTCCTGGGGTCAGATACACCACATGATCACACTGACAGAACCACAGGCACATAGACACAGGCAACAGAGCATGCACAATGTCGGCACTAGTACAGTGTATATCCACCTTTCGCAGCAATGCAGGCTGCTATTCTTCCATGGAGACGATCGTAGAGATGCTGGATGTAGTCCTGTGGAACGGCTTGCCATGCCATTTCCACCTGGCGCCTCAGTTGGACCAGCGTTCGTGCTGGACGTGCAGACCGCGTGAGACGACGCTTCATCCAGTCCCAAACATGCTCAATGGGGGACAGATCCGGAGATCTTGCTGGCCAGGGTAGTTGACTTACACCTTCTAGAGCACGTTGGGTGGCACGGGATACATGCGGACGTGCATTGTCCTGTTGGAACAGCAAGTTCCCTTGCCGGTCTAGGAATGGTAGAACGATGGGTTCGATGACGGTTTGGATGTACCGTGCACTATTCAGTGTCCCCTCGACGATCACCAGTGGTGTACGGCCAGTGTAGGAGATCGCTCCCCACACCATGATGCCGGGTGTTGGCCCTGTGTGCCTCGGTCGTATGCAGTCCTGATTGTGGCGCTCACCTGCACGGCGCCAAACACGCATACGACCATCATTGGCACCAAGGCAGAAGCGGACCTCACGCCCCACGTGTTGAGCAATTCGGCGGTACGTCCACCCGGCCTCCCGCATGCCCACTATACGCCCTCGCTCAAAGTCCGTCAACTGCACATACGGTTCACGTCCACGCTGTCGCGGCATGCTACCAGTGTTAAAGACTGCTATGGAGCTCCGTATGCCACGGCAAACTGGCTGACACTGACGGCGGCGGTGCACAAATGCTGCGCAGCTAGCGCCATTCGCCGGCCAACACCGCGGTTCCTGGTGTGTCCGCTGTGCCGTGCGTGTGATCATTGCTTGTACAGCCCTCTCGCAGTGTCCGGAGCAAGTATGGTGGGTCTGACACACCGGTGTCAATGTGTTCTTTTTTCCATTTCCAGGAGTGTATATTTGGGCTCAAATACCCGGTTGAAGTATTCGGTGAATCCCTCGACATTTGGACAGGAGAGAAGCCACTGTTCAACGAGGTTGTCAGAAATTTGTGAATCATGGTCGAACACAGCGTCAAGAAGGAAGAGGTCGACTTACGGAAACGACAGAATGTAAGGACCCAGCATGGTCAGAGAAGCACTCAGAGCTCGGGATTCATTATTATCACCAACTGGACATGCCAGTGGTGCCTCAGAGTACGTAAGGACGATTAATAGGCGCCTTACAAAAAGGAAGCTTGGCGCCCAGTATCTCCTGCGCTGATTATCGTTGACCTCTGCGCACCAACAAACACGTTTTCAGTGGCATCGGGCAGATAGCCCGGACTCTCATTAAATCGAGTAGAATTTTCTTTAATAATGAGTCCCGCTTCGAACTGAGACCAGACGACAGGCGAAGACGTGTCTGCTGATGCTCCAGATAGTGGTGGGATACCAGCGTGACTGTTCCCCGCCATACGGCCGACAGCCAGGAACGATGGTCTGGAGTGATATTTGTCTTCATAGCAAGATGCCTTTGATTGTCATCCGTGGCACCCTTACAGCATGGCAGTACGACGGCGATGATATTCTATGCCCCTCTTTGTTGCCAGTTATGGACAGCCAACCTGGACTCACATTCCATCAAGATAATGCCGGCCAGTACACATCGAGAGTTTCTACCACTTGTCTTCGTGCCTGAACAACCATACTTTGACTGGCTACATTTCTCAATTTGTGAAGCTCTTTCTCGGAAATTGTAATCATTCCTTTGTCTGGACGTACACATCACATCTAATGATTTCGGTTCGATTCAGATAGTTCCTGCGTGGCACGTCTTCTTTTTTTCCTTATGGCTTAGATGTTTGAGGTATAACATTTAAACTGGCTAGTACTTTATTTAGACGACACATGGAGTCTGACATACTATTCTGTTACTAAATGATATCAAAGTTATATTCTCCGAGGAATGTTCTCAGATAGAAGTGTCGGCCTACATTTGTCATTTGTGCAATGGATGACAACGAGATACAGACGTGTAGCGCGTGAAAGCGCTTAGTTTGTAAGGATATCGTAGTGTATGCTACTACTTATTACCCTTCCCGTTTGTTGAGCATAGACACGACGGAGGTGCTATCGTGCCTAGGTCAGCTGTTCGGTTCAATGGGAGTTAAAAATTCTTTCACTTACAACAAGATGATACAGGCTATGTGCACCGGCTGGTTCCTTCGGCAGCTACTGCATGACAACCTGAGTTGAATATAATCAAGAACGCAGTGCGACTAAATTATGCGTGGCATTGTTGGTAGAAGGTCCTCAAAGTAATGCATTTCTCTGCAAGTCCGATCTGACACCTTCTGAACACATTATCAACTACTTGTCGAAATTTGCCTGGCAAATTCTTAAAGCCACTAGCCCGGTAGCTTCTACACTGCCTGACCAAAGACAGTAACACACCCGGAAGGAGAGAACATTTGAGATTATTTTCAAATGGTTCAAATGGCTCTGAGCACTATGGGACTTAACTTCTGAGGTCATCAGTCCCCTAGAACTTAGAACTACTTAAACCTAACTAACCTAAGGACATCACACATATCCATGCCCGAGGCAGGATTCGAACCTGCGACCATAGTGGTCGCGCGGTTCCAGACTGTAGCGCCTAGAACCGCTTGGCCAACCCCACTGGCTCACATTATTTCAGTGATTATGAAATCGAGTCAAATTTACGAAGAACTTGGCAGGACGACACATCATATCAGAGTGACAAACACTCCTCTGACGTAGAAGCATGCACTGATTCGCTTTGGAACGATGTCATACCGCCTGAGGCAATTAGGTCCAGTACTTTTCCTTTACATCCTGAATCGCGTGAGAGATAACTCATAACGGCGTTGCAATTCTGTAATGTACCGTTGTGGAGTCAGAGTTCCTTAAATCACTACCAGCCGTGAACTAAAGTCGTACCCAATGGCGCCCCTTACAGCATAACACCACTGTGCGACTCCAAAACACAGGAAGAGAAATGTCCTCGTCATACTCGACGATGATGGTCATGTGGAGTAGTAAATAACCGCGATACGACGCTATACACAGTAAATGTAAATGTCGTGTGACTAGGGCCTCCCGTCGGGTAGCCTGTTCACCGGGTGCAAGTCTTTCGATTTGACGCCACTTTCGCGACTTGCGCGACGATGGGGATGAAATGATGATGATGAGGACAACACCCTGTCCCTGAGTGGATGAAATCTCCGATCCAGCCGGGAATCGAACCCGGGCCCTTAGGACTGACGTTCTGTCGCGCTGATGACTCAGCTACTTTTTTTTTATTATTTGTTCGTTGCGTTCGGTCGTAGCGGACGTCAAATGACATACGTTGAAGTTCGTTGTAGATTCCATCACTCAGTTTATTATTACAGAGAGCATCCAGCTCTCTGACAGAGCACGCTAAGCTATCGCACCGGCAAACTACTGGGGGCGGACGCTATATGCGGTGCGACGCCATTAATCACCAGTCAATGATTACCAAACACGGTGTCACTTCAGACACAGTCATATATGTCGTGTCGTTAATGGCAGCTTAAGCAGGAAGTGTTAAAATGGTTCAAATGGCTCTGAGCACTATGGAACTTAACATCTGTGGTCATCAGTCCCCTAGAACTTAGAACTACTTAACCCTAACTAACCTAAGGACATCACACACATCCATGCCCGAGGCAGGATTCGAACCTGCGATCGTAGCAGTCGCGCGGTGCCGGACTGAGAGCCTAGGACCGCTAGACCACCGCGGCCGGCGCAGGAAGTGTAATTCCCTATTCACGCTGTTGCTGATCTCTGACCAATGACGTTGGATAACACAGAATGTTGCTGGGAATTCATTACTTGTTCTCGGGAGGCAGTCGCAGATGTGAAGGGATTACGAAGTTGTTGGTGCACAATATGGCATCCTCCTGCTGGTCACAGGACGTGGTAGACCAGAACGGTGACGTCAAGTATACTTGCCCTCACTTTCCCACGCAGTCCAATATCGGGTCTCAGACAATTTAACCATCCGCACTCACGGAGACCAACAACGAGGTCCCATTAGAGGCTGTCAGGTGCTGATACTGCTGTCTCAGCAGAGTACGAGGCACGTCTGCGTCATTGACAGCGATCGGCCAAAATCTCACGCTGTTCATGCCTCTTATATACCTACCGAATCAGGACTGGTAACAATGCAAAGAATGAATGAAACTAAAGCACTGTGGTAATCGTTCTACCTGCCAAACATAATTGCCGTTGTAATGTTTTACATACGCACCGACGATGTGTACATGTATGAAGCTGACATCCGGGTAAGTCTTCCGGATACAGTCACGTCGATATAGATGTACGAAAAGAGAAGGCCAGTCAGCAATCGTATCATCAAGAACTCTGCGTTGGTAATTAAATTGGCTTTGTGCACACTTAAATTTCCGTAATCGAAACAACCGTAGGCCTTTTTGTTGGTTTCAGGTCCTTAAAAAACGGTGGCAATATATTGTTCATATACATATCAGAAATTATGGTTTGGTGGCAAAATATTCTTCCAGTTGTTTTTGTCGCACTAACTGCTTCAATACGCATAATGTGATCAGAAGTATCCGGACACTCCCAAAAACATACGTTTTTCATATTGGGTGCATTGTGCTAAATACTGCTAAATACTCCATATCAGCGATGTCAGTAGTCATTAGACATCGTGAGAAAGAAGAATAGGGCGCTCCGCGGAACTCACGGACTTCGAAAGTGGTCGGGTGCGATTGGGTGTCACTTGTGTCATACGTCTGTACGCGAGATTTCCACACTCCTAAACATTCCTAGGTCCACTGTTTCCGATGTAATAGTGAAGTGGAAACGTGATGGGACACGTACAGCACATAAGCGTACAGGTCGACCTCGTCTGTTGACTGACAGAGACCACCAACAGACGAAGAGGATCGTAATGTGTAATAGGCTGACATCTATCGAGACCATCACACTGGAATTCCAAACTGTATCAGGATCCTCTGCAAATACAATGACAGTTAGGCGAGAGGTGAGAAAACTTGGATTCCATGGTCGAGCGGCTGCTCATAAGCCACACATCACGCCGGTAAATGCCGAACGACGCCTCGCTTGGTGTAAGGAGCGCAAACATTGGACGACTGAACAGTGGAGAAACGTTGTGACGAATGAGGAAACACGATACACAATGTGGCCATCCGATGGCAGTGTGTGGGTATGGCGAATGCTCGGTGAACGTCATCTTCCAGCGTGTGTAGTGCCAAAAGTAAAATTAGGAGGCGGTGGTGTTATAGTGTGGTCGTGTTTTTCATGGAGGGGGGCTTGCTCCCCTTGTTGTTTAGCGTGGCACTATCACAGCACAGGCTTAAATTAATACATTAAGCACCTTCTTGCTTTCCACTGTTGAAGAGCAATTCGGGGATGGCGATAGGATCTTTCAACACGATCGAGCACCTGTTCAAAACGCACGGCCTGTGGCGGAGTAGTTACACAACAATAACATCACTCTAATGGACTGGCCTGCACAGATTCCTGTCCTGATTCCTATAAAACACGTTTGTAATGTTTTGGAACGCCGACTTCGTGCCAGACCTCACCGACCGACATCGATTCCTCTCCTCAGAACAGCACTCGGTGAAGAATGGGCTGCCATTCCCCAAGAAACCTTCCAGCACCTGACTGAACGCATGCCTGTGACAGTGGAAGCTGTCGTCATGGCTAATGGTTGGTCAACAATATACTGAATTCCTGCATTACCGATGGAGTGCGCCACTAACTTATGTCACTTTCAGCCAGGTGTCAGGATACTTTTGATCACATAGTGTATGCTGTTGTCTGATACGATGATTTTCAGAGTACCAAAGTCATTACTTCTGATATTTCTTGGACATTAAGTCAATGCGGCTATCCTTCATGGGAAGAAAAGAGCATTCCAGGACCAACCTCTTCACCACTGACAAATTGCAACATCTATTTACAGTACTGACGTAGTGCAACAGGGCTAAAAGTGTTTGATACATAGCAGAATGTTCAGAATATAAAACAAATGTGCACATGCCTGCTGAATCGGACTCTAGCGCATGATTTATGATTGTGGACGACAAGGAATAATTAACATTTCCTCTGAGTCTCACTTGAAGCGAGAAGGCAGCCTTTCACATAAGAGCTACTAACTAGCACATCGTTCAAATATGGCGCACAAAATGAGCCTTCATGACCATGACTCATCCGAAGCTCATGTGATCTGTGCAATGTGAGCACAACAATTGTACGGTTCATTTTTCTTCACTTATCTAAATTGAAACGTGACCATATCCTCAGATCTCACGTCACCTTTTTATTTATGCACAGATGATTAAAAATCTTTTCAGGCAGACGAATATCTAAAATTGTCAGTGATCTCCGTGCCCTTTCGATACAACTGTTTGATTACAAAAGTAGGTTACCGAAAACCTTTACAGAGACACGCCAGATGATTCAGGAAGCCTACGGTGATGAGTGCTTAAGTCATACTTGGTGTTACGATTGGTTCACTCGGTTTGAAAATAGCCGGACGGTTGTTAAAGGTGACCCTGATCCAGGACGCCTTTCGACGTCTACCGACGACGCCTTTTACAGGAACGTCAAAGAAATTGTGCGTGACAAACGAAGGCTGACTGCCAGAAAGATTGCGGAGGAATGTAACATTTCAGTTTTATCGTGTCGTAAAATGCTGACACAACATCTTGGAATGCATTGTGTGGCCGCCAAGTTCTTCCCAAGGCCCATGAGTCAAGACCAGAAAGGCCTAGCAATCTGTGAATAGCTTTTGGATCGAGCAAATCAGGATGAGATGTTACTTAAGAGAATCATAACTGTTGATGGGACGTGGGTCTATGGTTATGTTGTAGAGAACAAGGTCCAATCTTCACAGTGGGTCGGGAAATGTTCTCCAACACTAAAAAAAGCTCGAAAGTTCAGATCAAATGTCAAAGCCATGCTGATAGTTTTCTTCGACTTTGAAGGACCAGTTCAAAACATGAATTCGTGCCACAGAGACAAATTGTTAATCGATGAAACTCTCTGGACTTGTTGCGAAGCCTGCGAGGAAATATGAAAAGGAAACCGTCTGAAATGTGGCGAGACAATTCACGGCTCTTCCAGCACGATAACTCACCCACATATTTATCCTGTTGGTGCGTGACTATTCCACAGAAAACAAAGTCATCGTACTGGCTCATCCTCTGTACTCTTCAGACCTCGCCCCTGGGACGTTTTTTTTTTTATTTCCAAATCTGATAACCCCATTGAAAGTACGAAGATTTGTAACGGCAGACGAGGTACCGCTAAAAGAAAATTTTCAGACGGCGCTTCGCGCGATCCAGCAAGAGGCATCCCAAAACTTCTTCCGGAAGTGGGAACGGCGTTGAGAGCAGTGCATAGATGCACGTCAATCAAAATGGTGAACTCGGAAATATCTTTACATGGGGAAAATTATATTTTAGATTTCTACCACCAAAATCATATGTAGTCGTTTTGTACACCGTACATATCAACAACATTCTGTTCAATTTTGTTTTGCTATTTTTGTAATGATTTCTGTTGTTACATGGTGTTTGCTTTTGTGTTCCCATGTAGCGCGATTCGGTTGACAACATGAACGTAATTAGCATGTGAACAAACACAGTACTCTGTGAGGGGTGCCCATTTTTGTTATGACGCACCTAGTTAAGCAATAATTTGTAAGACGCTTCATAAAATCATACGGATATCCCTGGAAGGAAGACTAAATTTTTTCAATACTGTTTCGCGAAAAGAACGTCGAGACCTGGCTTTTGCGGCTGGCTGCAGAACGAATCTGTTATCGACGACGTATAGTGCTCGTAAGGACCTCAAAGACAAACTACGATAAACTGAGACTCGTACGGAGCTGTAAAGGAAATTAGAAATGAGCTCCCTGTACTTGCTCTAAACTCGCCAGCATTTCCTACGTCATCGTCACTGCAAACTGTTTTTTTTCGGATACAAGTGAAACCTAGCGTCGTTGAAAGGAGAGCGATTACGCGATTTTGCAAGTACAACCGAGAACTCGAGAGCGCCAAATTGCCAGATAGACATTGAGTATGACTATTAATATATATTAGTACAATGACTGGTTAGTAGCAAAACCTGTTCTGTATATATTTCTGAGTCTAAAGCAATTATGTTCCAATATTTGGAGTTTCTAAGCGTTTTTCACGAATTCTCTCTCTCTCTCTCTCTCTCTCTCTCTCTCTCTCTCTCTCTGTCCCTCTCCCTCTCTCTCTTCCTTTCCCTTTTCTTTCCAGGCCGTTTTATCCCTGGTCTCGAGCTGACTTCATTGCCTCCCTGGTAGGAATTCCCATTTACGTTTTTTTTCCCTCTTTTTTTGGCTGCATGAGTTCCTATTGAAAATGTCTTATGGACTTACGTGAGACTTTTCTAAATCCTTTTGGCCATGTATATATGTACACACACACACACACACACACACACACACACATATATATATATATATATATATATTTATTTATTTATTTATTTATATAAAAAAGCAGTCCGATCAGGCGTGGAAGACCCAGCAGTACCTCAGCCCTTAGGCGTCACCAAATGCGGATACGGAGCGGTGTGCTATCAGCACACCGCTCCACTCTCCCGGCCGTTGACACTTTTCGTGACAGGTGTCGCTACATCTCAGTCAAGTAGATCCTCAATTGGCCTCATAACGGCTGAGTGCACTCCACTTGCCAATAGCACTCAGAAGACCCGGATGGTCACCCATACAAGAGCTAGCCAAGCCCGACAACGCTCAACTTGGATGATCTGGTGGGAACCGGTGTTACCACTGCGGGATGGCCGTTTTCCATTTTGTATACACTCCTGGGAATGGAAAAAAGAACACATTGACACCGGTGTGTCAGACCCACCATACCTGCTCCGGACACTGCGGGAGGGCTGTACAAGCAATGATCACACGCACGGCACAGCGGACACACCAGGAACCGCAGTGTTGGCCGTCGAATGGCGCTAGCTGCGCAGCATTTGTGCACTGCCGCCGTCAGTGTCAGCCAGTTTGCCGTGGCATACGGAGCTCCATCGCAGTCTTTAACACTGGTAGCATGCCGCGACAGCGTGGACGTGAACCGTATGTGCAGTTGACGGACTTTGAGCGACGGCGTATAGTGGGCATGCGGGAGGCCGGGTGGACGTACCGCCGAATTGCTCAACACGTGGGGCGTGAGGTCTCCACAGTACATCGATGTTGTCGCCAGTGGTCGGCGGAAGGTGCACGTGCCCGTCGACCTGGGACCGGACCGCAGCGACGCACGGATGCACGCCAAGACCGTAGGATCCTACGCAGTGCCGTAGGGGACCGCACCGCCACTTCCCAGCAAATTAGGGACACTGTTGCTCCTGGGGTATCGGCGAGGACCATTCGCAACCGTCTCCATGAAGCTGGGCTATGGTCCCGCACACCGTTAGGCCGTCTTCCGCTCACGCCCCAACATCGTGCAGCCCGCCTCCAGTGGTGTCGCGACAGGCGTGAATGGAGGGACGAATGGAGGCGTGTCGTCTTCAGCGACGAGACTCGCTTCTGCCTTGGTGCCAATGATGGTCGTATGCGTGTTTGGCGCCGTGCAGGTGAGCGCCACAATCAGGACTGCATACGACCGAGGAACACAGGGCCAACATCCGGCATCATGGTGTGGGGAGCGATCTCCTACACTGGCCGTACACCACTGGTGATCGTCGAGGGGACACTGAATAGTGCACGGTACATCCAAACCGTCATCGAACCCATCGTTCTACCATTCCTAGACCGGCAAGGGAACTTGCTGTTCCAACAGGACAATGCACGTCCGCATGTATCCCGTGCCACCCAACGTGCTCTAGAAGGTGTAAGTCAACTACCCTGGCCAGCAAGATCTCCGGATCTGTCCCCCATTGAGCATGTTTGGGACTGGATGAAGCGTCGTCTCACGCGGTCTGCACGTCCAGCACGAACGCTGGTCCAACTGAGGCGCCAGGTGGAAGTGGCATGGCAAGCCGTTCCACAGGACTACATCCAGCATCTCTACGATCGTCTCCATGGGAGAATAGCAGCCTGCATTGCTGCGAAAGGTGGATATACACTGTACTAGTGCCGACATTGTGCATGCTCTGTTGCCTGTGTCTATGTGCCTGTGGTCCTGTCAGTGTGATCATGTGATGTATCTGACCCCAGGAATGTGTCAATAAAGTTTCCCCTTCCTGGGACAATGAATTCACGGTGTTCTTATTTCAATTTCCAGGAGTGTATAAAGTTACAGAATGACATTATTATACACACACATTTGACAGTTTATCAAATTTGTGATGACACTATATGCTGATTAAAATGGTTCAAATGGCTCTGACCACTATGAGACTTAACTGCTGATGTCATCAGTCCCCTAGAACTTAGAACTACATAAACCTAACTAACCTAAGGACATCACACACATCCATGCCCGAGGCAGGATTCGAACCTGCGACTGTAGCGGTCACGCGGTTCCAGACTGTAGCGCCTGGAATTGCTCGGCCACTCCGGCCGGCTAATGGTGATTAACTATCAACATAAATTATCAGCAATCTTCGACAATTTTCAGAAATAAAGAGCTACAAACTCGCTATTATTCAGTAAATGCGTTACCATGACCAGAAGAATATACAACTAACGAGCTTTTTGGGTGCAGGGATATAATAGTGACCTTGCTCCGGACCCGTATTTCATCTGACATGGCACAAGTGTTTCCTCACTATGGAGGTGAAAAAAAAGAATACAACCTATTTTTTGCACTGTTCAGACTTCTATATTTTTCATATAACTTTCTTCAGACATCATTCTTTTTATAACGGAGCACATTTTCAATTGTGTACACTTTATAACTTAATATTTGTCTTGCACCCTCCTCAGTTTCACGAAACAGCTTCATTAGAAGCCACCTGATCCTGACAATCGGTCATTTCGCCCTCTCAGTCCTACATGTCAACGGCGAGATCGTGTACTCAACTTCCGTATTAAGTCACGACTTTCCTTGCACTCCCTATACGTTTCAGCAATAGAGAACCAACCGACAAACAGGAAGTGATCCCAAGGCCATCGACCTTAGTCTCGTCACTCTTCCGCAACTACAGTGCGATAGAAGGAAGCCAATAAAGTACTGAAGTAACAGCGGCGCATTAATTTCTGTGTAATGCATGTTTGATCGTTTGATTAATGACACAAAATTTCTAATGGTTAGCGAAGCAGATCTCATATGTAGCATAAAATCAGTTCCTAGTCACCGCTATTTCTATTTCATAGACGAATCTGTGTTAAAAACTGATAGCATGTGTCGCTTCAAACAGCCAAGCTGTGAGGACGGGGCGTGAGTCGTGCTTGGGTAGCTCAGTTGGTAGAGCACTTGCCCGCGAAAGGCAAAGGTCCCGAGTTCGAATCTCGGTCCGGCACACAGTTTTAATCTGCCAGGAAGTTTCATATCAGCGCACACTCCGCTGCAGAGTGAAAATCTCATTCTGGAAACATCCCCCAGGCTGTGGCTAAGCCATGTCTCCGCAATATCCTTTCTTTCAGGAGTGCTAGTTCTGCAGGGTTCGCAGAAGAGCTTCTGTAAAGTTTGGAAGGTAGGAGACGAGGTACTGGCAGAAGTAAAGCTGTGAGCACCGGGCGTGATTCGTGCTTCGGTAGCTCAGATGGTAGAGCACTTGCCCGCGAAAGGCGAAGGTCCCGAGTTCGAGTCTCGGTCCGGCACACAGTTTTAATCTGCCAGGAAGATTCATATCAGCGCACATTCCGCTGCAGAGTAAAAATCTCATTCTGGCAACCAAGTTTTACTTTGTCACTAAATACATCATTAGCATTAAGGACTGATATGCTCTTTCTTATCAAATTCGATCCCGTGTTCTACCTATCAACCTACAAGTAGTCGGCTGGTAGCCATACTCACGAACATTACACGTTTATGTAGCTCGTAAGCTGACTGGCTCCGTCTCGTTCCGATAATAACTGCGCTAATGATTTCCAGAACATGTAAGTAACTGTCTTCCTCGCCACACATGAATCGAGTGTATGCAATAAGCGGCGACATTTGCATCCGTTTTTCAATTAAAGTTTTTAATGATTAAAAAGTTAATTTCAAATATAAAAAATTTTTGTAGTTTGCTTATTTTAAGGAGAAAAATTCGATTATTATCTAGCTTTACCAAAATATGAAATAATGAAGTTCCTCGCACATTTGACAGCTGCTGTCAAGGACGGTGATTCGCTACAACTCCCGGAGAGTCGCAATGGGCGAAGAATTGATTTTTGTAAGCCCTGAGTGTGAAACGAGGTGTGGACAGAAAATAAGAAAAGGAAAATGGATGGAGGGATGGACAAGGTCTCCAAGGGTAGTACATAAAGGGTAGTACATAATTGTGTTGATTTATTGTACCTTCCAGAATGACGAGATAAGCCATGGAATGCCATTCGGCCTGGATTATTCTGACGATTTCTCGCCGTACACGCCAACGACCACATGTCCGATGGAGCATAAAATGTGATTCATCTGAAAAGGACACCTGTCGCCATTCAGTGGATGCCTATTTGCAGTAATGGCGTGTAAATTACAGTCGCCGATGAGTAGCAGCAAACAAGGATGCATGAACCACACGCCTGCTGTGGAGGCCCATACATACAACGTTCGCCAAACGTTCGTTGAGTGGACACTGTTGGTAGCACCTTGTTTCATCTGGGCGGCCAGTTGCTCAGCAACGTCAAAACAAAGTGGTTTTTACAGACCCTCAAGCCAGAATTGGACTGGGATGGTGGGGGAAGTCGGCCGTGTGTTGGGTCAGGCAACCATCGTAGTGGTCGTCTCGAGACGTTTAGGAAAAACGATGATGTTTGGAAGGTAATTGAACACAGTTTTTTCCTGAATCCAGGTCCACTGTCTTCATCACAGCGCCAAATCACTCGTTGTACTCTCCGTGCTAGTTTCGCGTAGGGTTTATCTGAGACCTGTATAGGACAAAGTAGGAGCAGGGTGTCTGCGAAGCATACCCATACATTTAAAAAAAAAACTGGAAGGGAAGGAACAAGTATAAGGAAGTGACCCAGAGTTTCACCAGAATAAGCTGTGAAGGTGGTTGGAAGTTGCAGAGATGTGTTGGCATAAATGTCCAGAGAATTAGGATTAGGAGAGGAGACAGAAGAGAGTGAAGGTCATATTTTTCCTTTTTATTTCACATCTGTTCAACCGATTCATGATCGTTCTCCATAACCTCATTAAAAGGTCTCGAGTTTGCGTCTTCAAAATTTTATCGATGCTCGCAGTCTCTTTCCCAGTGTCTTCCGGACGTTCCCACAGGCGATTTTTCTCTGCTTTTACATCATTTCTATGTACGTCTGTATACTGTAGCATAGTCTGCGAGAATCACATCATTCATATAGTGTTAACATGTCTGATACTGGTCCCCATACAACACCCTCATTGCCGGCCGCGGTAGTCGTGCGGTTCTAGGCGCTCCAGTCCGGAGCCGCGCTGCTGCTACGGTCGCAGGTTCGAATCCTGCCTCGGGCATGGATGAGTGTGATGTCCTTAGGTTAGTTAGGTTTATTTAGTTCTAAGTTCTAGGGGCTGATGACCATAGCAGTTGAGTCACATAGTGCTCAGAGCCATTTGAACCATTTGAACATCCTCATTCGCATTGTAGCAAGAAGGAAGTGCTTCTCTGGGCGGTATCACTAACCTGGTGTCTTGCTGCTGCGGTAAGTCCCTCGTCGCACAGTATTAGTGCTCAGTCGCCAGGTTCCATGTAGGTGGTGATCCTGCTGAAGTGGAGTGTTTATGGATGCCAGTAGTTAATTGTCAACAACGTTTGAACTATACTTGTTTTAATACAGAAATTGCTTTGTCACACACGTCACATAATCAGTATTTGCAATATGGCGTCTCTAGACTACGCCGTTATATTCGACCCTTTTCACACATTAACACAGTTTTCTCACTTTACATAATGATAGACACTGCCCACGGCACATGGCGTTCTTATAACTAATAAATTCACTTTATATCTTGTTTAACATGTGAAATATGCACTCGCGACCGTTCTTTTAGAGCTGCCCCAGTCACTCGATCGTGCGTTTTGAGTGGCTCCTCGCGACTGCCTCGCCTTGTCTTCCCGAAGGACAAGAGAGACCTCCCCACCTTTCTCCCTCAGCCAATAAGGACACTTCCTTATATATATATATATATATATATATATATATATATATATATATATATATATATATATATATATATATATATATATCGCCACGCTTGCTTCAGAACGGATTGGCGATGTAATTTCCAGGCCGCCCCTGACATGGGGTACAGACACCTTTGGTAGGCCGCTCCAATACAGTACAGACGCCACCACAATTTTATTTCCCCGGTGCCACCCATATCTGGGAGGCTTTCCCCTATCCGCCACCTGGGGAGGCGCCCGATGGGGGACTAGCAACCCCACACTGAAAAGGAGGCGGTTTTGAAGTTCATCAGAGACTTTTATAGCAATTTGTATAGCAATCCAGGGGAAAATTTGAGCGTATCTAATTTAAATGATATATCTAGTGTTCCAGATATACTCCTATCGGAAGTCAAGTGTGCTCTAGATAGCATGAAGAAGGGAACAGTGCCGGGTGATGATGAGCTCAGCGTTGACATCCTCAAACTGGCAGGAGAGGTAACAATAAATCACTTGGCAAAAGTATTTACTTCCTGCCTGCACTGTGCTTCAATCCCACAATCGTGGAACAAGGCTAAGATTATTTTGATACACAAGAAAGGAAGTATTCACAATATTAAAAACTACCGTCCTATCAGCTTGCTCTCAATTTTGTACAAAATTTTTACAAAGATCTTGTTAAACCGAATTAGTTCCACCCTAGACTCAGCCCAGCCTATAGAACAAGCTGGTTTCCGAAGCAATTTTAGCACTATTGACCACATTCTGACCGTTACTGAAGTGATAAGCAGAGCAAATGAATACCAACTGCCTCTCTGCATTGCCTTTGTTGACTCCGTTAGCCATGTAGCTGTCCTCCAAGCTTTGAGTGAGCAAGGAGTGGGAGCAGCATACATTGAAGTGCTCAGGAAAATCTACGAGAATTCTTAAGCTTATGTTAACATCGGCGAATCAACTCAAGAATTCCGCATCATGAGGGGTGTCAAGCAAGGCGATCCCATCTCCCCAAAACTGTTCTCTGCTGTATTGGAAATGGCTATGTCAAAGTTGAGCTGGGAAGGTAAGGGAATTAGAATTAATGGAAGAAGGCTTACCAACTTGAGATTTGCTGATGATATTGCCTTACTGGGCAAATACTTCGCAGAGCTCCAAAACTTAGTTACAGATCTTGCATCGGAATGTCAGCTGGTTGGCTTGAACATGAACCTTTCCAAAACAAAAGTAATATCCAACAAATGGGCCCCAGCTGGAGATGTGAAAGTCAAGGACAGTCTACTAGAAGAGGTCAGTGAATATATCTACCTTGGCCAGATTATAAATATGAAGGGAGACATAAGACCAGAGATCTATCGACGCATCAAGCTTGGTTGGCAAGCATTTGGGAAGAATTCAGAAGTATTCAGATCAAAAATGCCAGTAAATCTGAAGAAAGCAGTATTTGATCAGTGCATTCTTCCTGTGATGATGTACGGATGCGAGACATGGACACTGAACTCATTCACAAAATGGAAACTTAGGACAGCACAGAGAGCTATAGAGAGATCAATGCTGGGCTGTACAAGAAAGGACAGGAAAAGGGCAGATGACATCCGGTCTGTGACGAAGGTTAATGACATCTTAGAGAGAGTAGGTTCCTTCAAATGGCAGTGGACTGGCCACGTCGCAAGAAGAAAAGACAACAGATGGACGAAGCTAGTACTGGAGTGGAGTCCGAGAGAGCACCGGAGGCCTAGAGGAAGGCCACCAGACAGATGGGACAAAGACATCAAGAAGATCGCTGGTAACACCTGGCAGAGAACTGCCCAAGACCGTCCCACTTGGAGAAGACTTCTGAAAGCCTACCTGAATCCACGACTCGAAGAGGCCACATCATCTAATGATTGAATTGGCTGATGATTATATATATATATATATATATACTTTCAGCCAATGGGCGTTTAGATCGCTGTTCAAAAATGGTTCAAATGGCTCTGAGCAATATGGGACTTAACTTCTAAGGTCATCAGTCCCCTAAAACTTAGAACTACTTAAACCTAACTAACCTAAGGACATCACACACATCCATGCCCGTGGCAGGATTCGAACCTGCGACCGTAGCGGTCGCGCGGTTCCAGACTGTAGCGCCTTTAACCGCTTGGACATCACGGTCGGCCTTAGATCGCTGTTGCTGGCGGATCTGGCGTCATGTTTGCGGACATTGTGACGGAATTTCGTCTCTGAACACTGTCTCAGATTGTAAGATCCTATTCCCAAATAGTCGGTTCTTGTCCCTACTAGCGTTGCTCAACATTGCCTCCTATGATTTCAAAACTTATGCTCTTGCTGACGCTTAATTCTTAAATGTACATGTAGCCTGGCTGCTGCTGAGCATTCCCGAAGGCATAAGTGTTCGTAATACTTGGCTTAAACATGTGAAGGGAATGCATATATGCATTACACCCAGTTGGAATAAGTGTACCAGTTGCGTCTTCTTCCAGTTACTTATTTTTTATATCAATATTTTAATTATTATATTTCTAGATCTTCCCACTGATTTCCAAAATATAAGCTGCTTTGCACCTCAGGCTTCATGTGATGAAATTCAGAGAGGTCTATCATATTTCCTGCGTGGAGCTGATGTTAGCACAAACGGATTGGAGTGAAGGAGCTTTCAGGAAAATCTCCAACGTTTCTATGTACTTGCACTTTTTCTGCGTCATCCTGAGTTTCTCTCGCAGGTAAGAGTTCCAATCCAATTCCTCATTACTTCTTATTTCAATGACAAAGGAGGCAGTATGCTTCACACTCTATAAGGCTGGTGTTTTGGAGCAGTGTAGACCGTTGACAGGTCAGGTGGAAAATTTGTGAGCTTGTAAAACAACGTCGTGCTAAGGTATTTCTGTCTGGAAGGAGTGATGAATTTGTTGGAAAAAGGCGACCCAGGAGTCATTTGCATATGTAAAGGGTTGACAAAAATATGAGAAACAATAAAACCACAATACACTACAATACTTAATACGATATGGAAAACGGTTGGCGTTTAAAACAGCTTCCAGCCGTCTCGGAACGGATAAATACAGGTTCGGAATTGTCTTCAAGAGAATCTTATATCATTATTCCTGCAACAAAGACGCAAATTGAAGTAATGGCGACGGAGGTGGTCAGCAACAATCCAAAATGGAGGACAAAGGCTTAGTAATACTGAGATCCTGTGATTCTGTTGGCCAGGGAGATGAGACAACTCATCCTCGTGCTCACAGAACTAGTGCTTTCGTTACGAGCTGTATGAAGACGGCCCTTTCGTCATCGAACATAGCATCACAATTGGGGAACAAACATTGTAACATAGCATGGACGCGAGCAGCCAAAATGGCCACATAATCCTGAGCAGAAATCCGACCTCGCCGGTCGGAGTGGCCGAGCGGTTCTAGGCGCTACAGTCTGGAATCGCGCGACCGCTACGGTCACAGGTTCGAATCCTGCCTCGGGCATGGATGTGTGTGATGTCCTTAGGTTAGTTAGGTTTAAGTAGTTCTGAGTTCTGGGGGACTTATGACCTCAGAAGTTAAGTCCCATAATGCTCAGAGCCATTTGAGCCAATCCGACCACGCATAGTAACCATGGGGCCCACGAAACCATGATATGACTGCTCACATCATCATCTAACACCCACCACGTTTCACTTTTGGGATAAAAACTCTGTCAGAAATGGGAAACAGTGTGAAACAACACCCATCCGATCAAATGACTTTCTTCCAGTGCCCGTCACTCACTCACTCTATCTAACACTTTTCCCACTTTTGGGAAGTGTGTAGGGGAGTTTGTAGCCTTTCGGCTTTTACTCCTATGTGTACTTGTGTGTGTGATTATTTTTGTGATCTTTCGATGTCTGCGTGATGTGATGAACGTTCTGTGTGTCTGGTACATGCCTGAGGTTGGCGAGATGATTGGTATTATGGGGGAGGGAGCAGGATTAGGGATTGGATGTAGGGATTTTCCCTTCGACTTAGTCGTCGAAGATCGTCATTGGGCGTTTGTGCTTGTCGTGGGACATGTCATACCGACCTAGGGAGTGGATGAAGACGTTTCCTGATCTGGAAGACCCTTCGTAGAAGGCCCTTGCCACGTCTTGAAAATGCTCTTTCAGGAGTGGGATTTCAGCTGCGTCGTGCAGACCGTCTATGGGGAATTACAGGGGTAGATGCAGTGCCTCCTGAGGGTGCGGTTCTGCAGCTTCTGGAGCTTGTCCAGGTGCTGCTTCACCGGGTATCCACAGACAGGGCGTCCATACTCCATTACTGGCCGTAATAGGGCGCTGCAGTCCGGAACCGCGGGACTGCTACGGTCGCAGGTTCGAATCCTGCCTCGGGCATGGGTGTGTGTGATGTCCTTAGGTTAGTTAGGTTTAAGTAGTTCTAAGTTCTAGGGGACTTATGACCTAAGATGTTGAGTCCCATAGTGCTCAGAGCCATGTTTTCGTATTAGGGCCTCATAAACATTTGCAGAACAGGGAAGGGGGCTGGTTGTTTGGAGGATTGGGCATAGGATGGACATTCTGTCACAGACCTTCCTTCGTACCTCGTCTATGTGGGGTTTCCACGTAAGAGGAGAGTCCAAGGTTACGCTAAGGTACTTGGCGGTTCTGCGCCAGGGGCGTTGGGTTTCGTTTAGGTGATGGCGGAAGGGGGTGGTGGGTGGGGGGGGGGGGCAACGTTGAGTAGGTCCGCGTCTTCCGAGCCTCTGGGTTATCAGCATAGCCTGTGGCTTTTCAGAGTTGATGGTGATGTGCCAGCGATGGGCCCAAGTTTCTGTGTCATCTAAGACCAGGTAATTGTTCGCATTACATTTGTAGAAGGCTGTGTCATCTGCGTACTGTGCGGTGTGCGCCAGGTGAGTCATTGGTGTGATCGCAGAAACAGGTCCCAGGAGATGAGATAGCTTATTCTCTGCTTAATTATGCTCCCGGGAACCCTTGTGTGTACCACTTGTAGAGTATCACTCTATGCCATACTGAGTTGAAGGCTTTGGCTACATCTAGTAGCACTATCCCGCAGTAGCTTCTGTGGTTGAATCCTTCTGTGGCTGCTTCAACCGCTCTCGTGATCTGTTGTGAGGCAGAATGGTTCTGTCGGAATAAGAATTGGAAATCTGGCAGAAGTTGCTACCTGGTAATATGTTCGTGTATGGATATTAGCAGGAGGTGCTCATAGATCTTACTGAGAGTTGGTAAGAGGCAAATCGGCCTGAGTGCTGCGGGTATAGAGGGTCTTTCCCTGGTTTGTTTATCGCGACAACTTCCATGTGTTTCCAGCAAGCTAGGAACTTGCGGGAACGAGTAATCTCTTAGAAGACGTTCGCGAGGTTTGAGATCGCCGAGGGTGGGAGGTTGTTAACTAGCTGATTGATGACACTGTCATGTCTTGGCGCCTTTTTTGTCGGGAGGGACCTAATTACTTTTGCAACGTCTGCTTACTTATCAGCCCACGGTTTACAGAAAAACGACTTAAAAGAAATGAAAGGAGAAAAGGAGAGATGTGAACTCGAGGTACTGTGACCATGACATCGGGTTGAAAGTGGGCATTACAGTAGCTTTAACCAGATAGTTCAAAATGAGGAAAAATCCAGGCAGCTAAACACTGGTCACCGAGGGACGTCCCGACTAGGGTCATCACGGTAAGTACAAATAGAATGAGCTGAAGAACGAAAGTGGGTCGAGAAAATGCAGACTGTACGGACTATACAGTTAATTGGTTTAAACGGTTAGATAAATATTATTTTTTGTTTTATCACCCAAACACGTTTCCAACAGTTGTGGCATTCTCAGTGCTTTTCTTCCTGAAACATATACATAGGCCTACAGGTTAGTTTGAGGTTAAGGAATGCGATACATCAGATTTTGTTCTCATTTAAATTGTATGGGCATTTTACCTTTCACCTTACATTGTGTGTGTTCTGCGGCAGCCAACCAAAATCAGTCACATGTCTAAAGTAGTACACTATGTCGTCCTTCAAACATGAGGGATGTTACAAAACCGTCTGAATTGCGATTTTTTGTTTATTGTCTCTAAAATGTATATTCTGGAATAATTCGTGGCATATGCCTGATTTTGGCCTTTCTAATGTGGTAGTTTGCTAGTCTTTATCTATGACAGGTTTGTTTTTATGTACCAGATGTGTTTTGTGTAGTTGAGTTGACCTTGTCAACATCGATAAAAGTTTTGTCAAGCTTAGGAATGACGAACTTTCCTGTAGTTTCTCACTCACAGATTGTCTTTAGTATTTTGAGAGTGTTTTATTCACGTTTTCTCCAATAGTGACTAAACAGGACGCAGTGTTTACAAACGTTACTATTAACAATTTACTTCTATTTACTACTTTACTAATTTGTTACTATTTAAGTGACAAAATCTGGAGGTCAAATTGTTGCAATTTTTCCGTCTTGTGGGTGGCGCCTCCAGAAGGCAGAGGGGAGGTTCTCAAAGGCGCCGGCGGCAGTTACGCGCAAGCCTCGTAGGCCGGAGACGCCGGGCGCCCGTCGTTCCGCGCCCGCCCGCTGTGAGGCGCTGCCTGCGCCACGCGCACGCCGCTATCTGCTCTCTGGCGGCGCTCTCCTTTCTCCCATTCTTACGATAACGGCGCCGGCTTTTTTTGTGCCGCTGCTCCGAAGGCTTTTGATGCCGGAGCGGTCAAAGAGAAATTTTATTTCGCGTGGAAATACCACAGGAGGGAGTCCTCGAGATAACTCCTGGCGAGGCGCCTCTCCATGCATAGCCCCCGCGACGCACTCAAACGGAAACTGGTGAATAAATCACCCTTGTCAGTCCGGAATAGTTTCTGAAGTCTGTAGCTTGTCTTTGAGGGGAATTGAGGAATGCAAAACTGGATACAAATCCCTCTGGACTGTATCGAGGATGGCGGTGATCTCAGGAAGTATCTCCACATACGCGTCTCCTTTGTACATAACAGTCTATAGCTCCTACCACCACTTTTCAGATTAAGCAGTCCACATCCCACTTCAAATGTCAATGTGACTGTACAGTTCTGCGTTATCTCCTTTTGCGGTTTGTATAGATCTGTCAATGAAGGTCACTTAAAATTAGATGAGAATGATGTGAGACGGATCTAGGCGAGGCACAAAACAGCACTCGGTGTCCAGCCATTTACTATTAGAATGGTACAGAATGCCCTTTTCATTGGTTTCCGGAAGAATATCGGTGCTGTTACACACTAATGGACTAAATACGATCTTACGGATCGTCAGTGATTGTATTCAAGGGTTCCTAACGAATAGGGGACAGATTTACGTCTTTATCCGACAGATATCTGGGCCGCGCGGGATTAGCCGAGCGGTCTGAGACGCTGCAGTCCAGGACAGTGCGGCTGGTCCCGGTGGAGGTTCGAGTCCTCCCTCGGGAATGGGTATGTGTGTTTGTCCTTAGGATAATTTAGGTTATGAAGTGTGTAAGCTGAGGGACTAATGACCTTAGCAGTTAAGTCCCATAAGATTTCACACATATTTGAACATCCGACAGATATCTGGACGTAAAAGTAGCTTCCGGAATACTCCAAGGGCGTGTTATAGAATCACTGCTGTTCACAAAGAGTGTTAAAAAAAAGAATCTCATGTTTTGAGAGGTCATTGTATAGATCAAAGACGAAAATTTCCAGTAAACATGGGTAATAAGATCCATACCTCAGGAGCTATGAGCACTTGTTAATATTCACTAATGTGAAGCACATCCGGTCTATTGAGGAAGGGCTCATAGCTCTTAAGCTATGCATTTGAAATGTTTACCGGGCATTTTTTCTTGTTTCGGTCCATTCTACCATCTGCCAAAATTAGTAAACTAAAGTGCTTGCAACAGAAGAGATGTGTTTCACAACAGCGAAAATGGACAAGTGTTCATAGCTCTTAACGAATTAACTTTAGAGTCCATATTTACTGGACTTCTGGTTTCGGTCCATACTACTACGACTCAAAACCAAGAAACCAAGTGTTAAAGTGCTACAGGAAGCATTTGTTTGACAGTAGCGGGGATAACAAAGTGCTCAGAGCCCTTGACCGCTTGAAACCAGAAATTCGTTATTAATGTTTGCTTTTGATGTATGAGTGCGTTTCGTATGAAACCACCGATGCTGTTGCAAGATAGATACTTCTGACGGTACACGAGGTACTTCTACAAATGTAGTGCATTGTGGCATTCACTTACGGATGTCAAAGCAACAGTCGGCGCGGAGGTTGTGGTACGTTATTGTAAGGGATTCTGACGTATTTATACACTGAGGAGACTGTGAAAGAAAGCATATCTGCGTTATTGTGACGTAAATTTGGGTTTGCGCTACGGCTTTTATGAGTATTATCGAAATGAAACCACTGGGGCAGTATAAAGTTGTGACACAAAAATTATTAAATTTTAGGCACGTTTTTGCTTGTTATTTAGGACTATAATTTGTTTTAAGCCTTATTAGTTCATGGGAGTATCGAGATTTGGGGTTTTCTATAGGAAAAATGCAAATTTACTTTCTAATGTATCACATGAAATGACGTCTGGATGAAAACTGTATGTCCCAGTGGTTCCAGAGTGATACCAACCATTGGACGCAACTTATTCTTTATCTTTTGCCAGTTTCGTCTTATATTCGTTGCTTACTATGATAATAAAGGTTAGTTACGTTTTACAATATAAAATGGTGCAAGCTGTTCGAGATTCTGAAAAAAGTAGGGGTAAGCTATAGGGAGAGACGGGTCATATACAATATGTACAACAACCAAGCGGTCAAGAACGAAGTTCTCGTATTAAGAAGGGTGTAAGACAAGGCTGTAGCCTTTCGCCCCTACTCTTCAATCTGTACATCGAGGAAGCAATGATGGAAATAAAAGAAAGGTTAAGGAGTGGAATTACAATACAAGGTGAAAGGATATCAATGATACGATTCGCTGATGACATTGCTATCCTGAGTGAAAGTGAAGAAGAAATAAATGATCTGCTGAACGGAATGAACAGTCTAATGAGTACACAGTATGGTTTGAGAGTAAATCGGAGAAAGACGAAGGTAATGAGAAGTAGTAGAAATGACAACAGCAAGAAACTTAACATCAGGATTGATGGTCACGAAGCCAATGAAGTTAAGGACTTCTGCTACCTAGGCAGTAGAATAACCAATGACGGTCGGAGCAAGGAGGACATCAAAAGCAGATTCGCTATGGCAAAAAAGGCATTTCTGTCCAAGAGAAGTCTACTAATATCAAATACCGGCCTTAATTTGAGGAAGAAATTTTTGAGGATGTACGTCTGGAGTACAGCATTGTATGGTATTGAAACATGGACTGTGGGAAAACCGAAACAGAAGAGAATCGAAGCACTTGAGATGTGGTGCTATAGACGAATGTTGAAAATTAGGTTGACTGATAAGGTAAGGAATGAGGAGGTTCTACGCAGAATCGGAGAGGAAAGGAATATGTGGAAAACACTGATAAGGAGAATGGACAGGATGATAAGACATCTGCTAAGACATGAGGGAATGAGTTCCATGGTACTAGAGGGAGCGGTAGAGGGCAAAAACTGTAGAGGACGACAGAGATTGGAATACGTCAAGCAAATAATTGAGGACGTAGGTTGCAAGTGCTACTCTGAGATGAAGAGGTTAGCACAGGAAAGGAATTCGTGGCGGGCTGCATCAAACCAGTCAGTAGACTGATGGAAAAAAAACCCGTGAAAAAAATTAATCTTATCCTACTGTAGGGGCTCAAAGGTTTTAAGGTATTCAATTTAGAGTCGATTTTTTGTGATGCCTTTTTTTTGAGAGTATGTGTACCGAGCAATTTAAATGCACCGATTGCATTAAAGTAATCGCAGACAAGACACGTGGCAGATTGCAATTCATTGGAAGCATCTTCAGTAAGTGCAGTCTAACCACGAAAGGCGTAGCGGACAAGACCTTCATTCTACTGATATTTGAACATTAGTCTTGAGTCTGGGACCGATACCAGACAGTGTTGACAGAGGACACAGAGAAGATAGGAAGAACAGCAGTGCGTTTCACTTATGAAGCACGAGAAAGTCACGGAAAAGTTCATCAAACTACGGTGGCTAACGCCACGACAAAATCGTTGTGCCTCACAGACTGGCTTAGCGCTAAACTTCGCCGCGCGGAGTGGCCAAGCGGTTTAGGGCGCCACGTACGAGCTGTACGGCCCCTCCGTCGGAGATTAGAGTCCTCCCTCGCGCGTGGGTATGTGTGTTGTCCTTAGCATAAGTTAGTCTAAGTGACGAGTAACACTAGAGACCGATGGCCTCAGCAGTTTGATCTCTCAGGAATTCACACACGTTTGAACTCAATTTTTTTTTTAACTTCCGTGTTCGCACGTTCTTAGATCCGCAAGTTACTGCTACCCTCTACTCACATCTCGCAAGATGGTTCGAATGGCTCTGAGCACTATGGGACTTAACATCTTAGGTCATCAGTCCCCTAGAACTTAGAACTACTTTAACCTAACTAACCTAAGGACATCACACACATCCATGACCGAGGCAGGATTCGAACCGGCGACCGTAGCAGTCACGCGGTTCCTGACTGAAGCGCCTAGAGCAGCTCGGCCACAGTGGCCGGTTCTCGCAAGATAACCAAGAAGATAAAATTACAGATATTGGAGCTCACATGGAAGCTCACAAGCAATCGTTCTTTTCTCGTAGGATTCCCGATTAGAAATTCGTTTGAGTGTGAAGGGGGGTAAGAAGTGACAGTCGCACTCAAAGTACTGGCCACAACAGACCGCATGGTGACTTGGCTTCGTGTATAGATGAAGATGTACATCTTTCACTAGCACATACCACTCCGTGGGAATTTACATAGTGTATTTCCACTTCATGAATGATGGTTGTGGGGTAACGAATTATTTTCTTCTATGTCAGATGTATTTGTCGCAATAAAAGGTAACAATGACGTTGCTTGTCGTACAGTAATTTGCTTGTTTCACGTTTCAGTAACGGTATCGATGGCGAAGAACATGACGATGCTTTTATAGTAACTAAATGAAGTAAAAAAAAGTAGATCTGTCACCTGAGTAATTGTTCGTCATTAACATTGATGAATTTATCCACAAAAAGAGGAGAGAGAAAGAAATCGCGAGAGAAAAAAACGAACAGGAGAAAGAAGACTATAATTTTAAGTGTTGGGCGTCACGAAAAGAATTAATTAGGCATTATCTATAGAGACGCCCGCAAGTTTCAGAGGAAACTTTCCGCTTCATCATCCTTCTCGTCCCTCCCATCCTCTCACCGAAGTAAAAGATTGGCATTGCTATTAAAGGGGAGAGTTTATATCTCTTGAAACTTTCTCTCCAAACATTTCTTTCTGATTAACCATTCATAAAATCTTTGCTTCATAAAGGAAGCGCGTTGATAAGCTCTCCCATGATATATACGTACCTATGCAATTTTAGACGAAACTCTGGTACAGTGAATTTTGTAAGGACGAAACGATTCGGGATAACTGAAGCGCCTTAAAATCTTGATAAACCAACGATTCAGAGAATTCGAGAACCCAACAAATGATCTTAACCACATCTGTTGATGTACTGTACGTAAGTGATTATAATTGTAGAGCTACACAGATCGTCTGAGGGTCGACTGTTATCTGATGACTCCTCCTTTAGCAAACACAGCAATGAATAACGTGACAAATCAATGAGAGGCTCCATGTGCTCTTAGACTTTCTCATAGCACATGGTTTACATGCGAGTCCACACGACGATTGACATTGTTGCCGGAAGAAGCTGTCGAATAAGTTATCCACAAAGTGCGAGTTTCAGGAGACTAGAATTATTCTGTCACTTACAAATCTATAGAGATATAACGCCTTTCACGGTGACCACGAACGTTGAATAGTTATTTTTAATTACGTTATGTACGAATGTTGTGATATTAAGAGAGATTTTAATCATGTGTGAAGCCGTAATGACACCAGCACTAGAATGAGATTTTCACTCTGCAGCGGAGTGTGCGCTGATATCAAACTTCCTGGCATAAAACTGTGTGCCCGACCGGGACTCGAACTCGGGACCTTTGCCTTTCGCGGGCAAGTGCTCTACCATCTGAGCTACCGAAGCACGACTCACGCCCAGTACTCACAGCTTTACTTCTGCCAGTATCTCGTCTCCTCCCTTCCAAACTTTTCCAAAAAAGTTTCACACTACTAATCAATCCAAAAAATTGAAGATTTAATGTGTGATCATGACTTCATGTGTTTTCAATCCCTAACATAAATGAAAAAGAAACAGGACCAAGAGGCCTGAGAGGCAGTGACATGCCTCGCTTTTCAAAGAATGCTTCAACATGTTATTGTGACTGCCTATGTTCCCCATGTATTTCATAGTAACAATACGCATTTCTACATTTCACTGTGTTTATGTATCAGTTCCCATCTGTAACGCCAAGCTATTTTTTAGTAGTCTTCCCGTGTAGTAAGTGCATTTTATTTGAACTGTTAATTTTGTTTAAATCGTTATTGAGGCACCGGTTTTAGAGTCTGGTGTTAGTATTGCCTGATTTTCTCTCTTTCTGTTTATTTACTGTTCAGTTTTTTGCTTTCATGATTGCATTACCACTATACTGTCGAAGATGGCATTTACTGTGTGTTCGTACCTCTAGGTAGACGAGTAACATCTTTCCAATGTTGTTTCCAAATGTTGTATATAACTTCTTTGACGAAGACAGTTAAAGTCTGATGATGGCCTCGTAAGCCGAAAAACCGGTTAAATAAATAAATTAGTCCTGTAGAGCAAATACAACATTATTCTTTTCATTTATAATTATGTTGTTCTATCAGGAACCTGCGGAAGAATCAACACGATTCAGCCTTTGATGTGTAGTTTGTCCCTACCACTCATGAGTCGATGTCGTATGTTGTAACCAGTGGCATCTCCAAACAACACAACGGTATTTCGAGAAAGAACATTAATTCATTCTGCAGCACAACAAGAGCAGTTTTGAAATTTGCGGAGAAATTGGTTATCAAATATCGTTGGATGTGCGTAAGCCGTTTCTCTGAAGTAACAGTTCTTACAGAAGCGCTGTTTCAGAAAATTACGAAGGTCGCCATCAAGCTTTTAGAAAAGCTGCGAAAGAAAGAAGTGCCTAGCACAAATTGTTTGATTGTTTATCAAAATATTTGTCTTCAAAACTGAAAGACTTTTCTGTCCGTTGTAACAAATTCTGGAGTTTTTTCTTCGCCGTTATGTTTTTACACAAAATATTAGGTTTTGAAAGGATTCAGTCTTCTTGTAGTGACGAAAATCTCAGTGCATGCGTTACTACTACGACGTAAGGGGACAAAAAGAAATCATCAAGCGATGAATCAGGCATATAAGAGTGATGATTGGATAGCTTCCGCAGTCGAATAGTCAACTAACTACCAGTTATTCTCCCAGCCCCAATTCTTTAATGAATTGAATTCCCATGCATAAAACTATTTCAAAACGTCTGATTTCTTTGCAAGAGAGTTAATGTGTTAAATATCTGAAGTTAGGCATACGAGCGAGAAAAATTTAGAAATTGTTTGAAATTACGTTTAAGACTTTTTGTAAGTGGCTAAGTCGTCACATTATCAAACACTGGATGACTTTAGTCTGTGTAACTTACGGTCCATTTTTAGTAAAAGCTATTGTTTCACGCATCTCAATATGTATGATGTTATACCACTTGAACTATGTTTCGTACTATAATATAAATTGGCAGGAATATTCAGTACTATATGTGGATACTCTTCGCAAAACACTTTTCGAATAGATTTAGCAGTAAGTAAGTAATAAATAAGAACATAACACTTGACACTGAACAGTGAAAATTGAGTAAGCGATTAACTTCTTCCTTTTATTGTGTTGCGAGGTACATGAACAAGAAGTAGTTTCATAAATGTTTGAAATTATGAGTAAAGTTTGTAGGAAGTCGCTAAGCGGTCTCATTCTCAAATACTATATGAATAAACACTGACAGAAAAAAATCGCAACACCAAAAAATATTTAATATGGAGTAATGAAATTTCTGGAATACATTCGGCTAGGTAACATATGAAAGTGATTAAAACTGCAAGATCACGGGTTCGTGAAAACGCGGGGTAAACCATTGAAATGTGAAATGCTAGTACATTAATTACCGGTGAAGCCACAGAAAGTTGTATGCAAGAATGCTAATGCGCATGCACTGTGTTGTACAGGTTTGTGGGTTGGAGTTCCATGTCTGATACACTTGGTCGGTCAATATAGTGGCTGTTAATGCTGGTTGAGGATGACGCTGAAGTTCTCATCCGATGATGCTCCCTATCTCTTCGACGGAAATACACTCCTGGAAATGGAAAAAAGAACACATTGACACCGGTGTGTCAGACCCACCATACTTGCTCCGGACACTGCGAGAGGGCTGTACAAGCAATGATCACACGCACGGCACAGCGGACACACCAGGAACCGCGGTGTTGGCCGTCGAATGGCGCTAGCTGCGCAGCATTTGTGCACCGCCGCCGTCAGTGTCAGCCAGTTTGCCGTGGCATACGGAGCTCCATCGCAGTCTTTAACACTGGTAGCATGCCGCGACAGCGTGGACGTGAACCGTATGTGCAGTTGACGGACTTTGAGCGAGGGCGTATAGTGGGCATGCGGGAGGCCGGGTGGACGTACCGCCGAATTGCTCAACACGTGGGGCGTGAGGTCTCCACAGTACATCGATGTTGTCGCCAGTGGTCGGCGGAAGGTGCACGTGACCGTCGACCTGGGACCGGACGGCAGCGACGCACAGATGCACGCCAAGACCGTAGGATCCTACGCAGTGCCGTAGGGGACCGCACCGCCACTTCCCAGCAAATTAGGGACACTGTTGCTCCTGGGGTATCGGTGAGGACCATTCGCAACCGTCTCCATGAAGCTGGGCTACGGTCCCGCACACCGTTAGGCCGTCTTCCGCTCACGCCCCAACATCGTGCAGCCCGCCTCCAGTGGTGTCGCGACAGGCGTGAATGGAGGGACGAATGGAGACGTGTCGTCTTCAGCGATGAGAGTCGCTTCTGCCTTGGTGCCAATGATGGTCGTATGCGTGTTTGGCGCCGTGCAGGTGAGCGCCACAATCAGGACTGCATACGACCGAGGCACACAGGGCCAACACCCGGCATCATGGTGTGTTGAGCGATCTCCTAAACTGGCCGTACACCACTGGTGATCGTCGAGGGGACACTGAATAGTGCACGGTACATCCAAACCGTCATCGAACCCATCGTTCTACCATTCCTAGACCGGCAAGGGAACTTGCTGTTCCAACAGGACAATGCTCGTCCGCATGTATCCCGTGCCACCCAACGTGCTCTAGAAGGTGTAAGTCAACTACCCTGGCCAGCAAGATCTCCGGATCTGTCCCCCATTGATCATGTTTGGGACTGGATGAATCGTCGTCTCACGCGGTCTGCACGTCCAGCATGAACGCTGGTCCAACTGAGGCGCCAGGTGGAAATGGCATGGCAAGCCGTTCCACAGGACTACATCCAGCATCTCTACGATCGTCTCCATGGGAGAATAGCAGCCTGCATTGCTGCGAAAGGTGGATATACACTGTACTAGTGCCGACATTGTGCATGCTCTGTTGCCTGTGTCTATGTGCCTGTGGTTCTGTCAGTGTGATCATGTGATGTATCTGACCCCAGGAATGTGTCAATAAAGTTTCCTCTTCCTGGGACAATGAATTCATGGTGTTCTTATTTCAATTTCCAGGAGTGTAGATCTGGTGATCGAGCAGGCGTAGGCAACATTTCGACACTCTGTAGAGCATGTTATGTTACAATAGCGGTGTATGGGCGAGAGTTATCTTGTTGGAATACACCATGTGGAATGCTGTTCATGAATGGCAGCAGAACAGGTTGAATCACCAGATTCACATACAATTTTGCTGTCCGCGTACATTGGATAACCACGGGATTGTTCCTGATGTCGTATGAATAGCATCAAAGACTATAATTCCAGGTATGACTACAGTGTGTCTAGCTCGCAGACAGGTTGGGTGCTGGGGCTCAACTGGCCTCCTCGTAACCAACACACGGGCATCACTGGCACCAAGCCAGAACCAGCTTTCCTCAGAAGACACAACAGGCCTCCACCCTGCCCGCTAATGAGCTCTCGCTCGACACCACTGAATTCAGAAGTGGCGGTGATTTGGTGTCAGTAGAATGCGCGCTACAAGGCGTCTTAGTCGGAGCTGTCATTGAAGCAATCGACTTGTAACAGTTCTTTGTATCACTATTGTGCCAACAACTGCTGACATTGCTGCTGCAGATGCAGTACAAAGCGTGAGAGCCATACTGCAAACACGATGGTCTTTCTTCTCGATAGTGACACGTGGCCATCAGGAGACCGGTCTTCTTGCGACCAGCACTGTCGGCAATTGTGTACAGTCCTATCAAGTGTTACTGCAGTATCGCGGAAGGAACATCCAGCCTCTCGTGGCCCTAGTGCTCGACATCGTTCAATCTCAGTGAGCTGTTGATAATGGTGTCTTTGTCGCCTTAAGGGGGGTAGGACGTCAAATGGGTCGACTTGGAGCAGGAGAGGCATCACACGACATTTTAATTTTCAGTGTCTATACTTTTACAAATAAATTCATAAAACTTTGTCAGCATCACCAGGAAGGATTCTGGATTCACACTCATTGCAGTGGAAGTTCGAAAACATAACAAAATAATTTTTTTTACGTGCGAAATTTCATCATTTTTTCACTTACTAATGGCTGCATTTGTTGCTATAGGTACACTTTTCTTCATACGTTAGAGAGATACTTCGATGAATTTTGCACAGCATACATACCATACTTTTTTGCACAGCATACATACCATACTTACAGGTGTATAAAACTCTAGAATTTAGTTAATTTATGACAAAAACGAATGAGCTGTAGTATTTTAAACTTCGTGTTTAGAAAAAAACACAAATTATGTAGTTAATTACCTCAATTTTTACCACAGTTTTTAATAGATTTGGAAAATTCTAGAGTTTCATACACCTTTAAATATGGTTTGTATGCAGTGTAAAATTCATCGAAGAATCTCTCTTACTTATGAAGAAAAGTGTACCTATAGCAACAAATACTGACATTAGTAAGTGAAAAAAATGATGAAATTTCACATGTAACAAAAATCATTTCGTTATGTTTTCGAACTTCCACTGCTATGAGTGTGAATTCTGAATCCTTCCTGGTCATGCTGACAAAGTTATATGAATTTATTTGTAAAAGTATAGACACTGGAAATTAAAATGTCCTGTGGTGCCTCTCCTGCTCCAAGTCGGCCCGTTTGACGTCCTACCCCCCTTAAAGGCATTCTTGGCTAAGATCAACTTAACATGTCCAATATCAAAGGTAACTAACGCTCACGACCATTATAGTGTATATTTAAAGCAAACCTGATTTACATCCATACAGCGGCGCAACTAACTCCACTCTTATGCGACTGGCGCGAAATTTTAATAAACACCGTCTTTCAGATGTAGAAACACTTCTACCAACTTTCTTTTGTGTTCCGCTTTTTCCCGTCAGTGTAATTTGGGTATCTTGTGCACCGTGACTTATTCTGACTGGTTGCTAATTGTAATATTGTCTCACTGTGACAAAGCTGTAACGTTATGCCTCTCAATGAGTAGATCACGCAAGCATTTTAAATTTAAATACTGAAAATAAAATTTTCCTTCCTACTGGAAGGCATTAGATAGGAATCGTGCAACTCTATGGACCGTAATCTGGATTAACTGTTCAGTAATAGATTTGCCATACTATGCACAGCTAACGTTGCCATGACGAAGAATGATATGACGTTCTTATTTTCACTTCGGCCGGCCGGAGTGGCCGAGTGGTTCTAGGCGCTTCAGTCTGGACACGCGTGAACGCTACGGTCGCAGGCTCGAATCCTGCCTCGGCATGGATGTGTGTGATGTCCTTAGGTTAGTTAGGTTTAAGTAGTTCTAAGTTCTAGGGGACAGATGACCTCAGATGTTAAGTCCCATAGAGCTCGGAGCCATCTGAACCATTATTTTCACTTCTTGATTTCATCGACGACTTGTGGTAAATACACTCCTGGAAATTGAAATAAGAACACCGTGAATTCATTGTCCCAGGAAGAGGAAACTTTATTGACACATTCCTGGGGTCAGATACATCACATGATCACACTGACAGAACCACAGGCACATAGACACAGGCAACAGAGCATGCACAATGTCGGCACTAGTACAGTGTATATCCACCTTTCGCAGCAATGCAGGCTGCTATTCTCCCATGGAGACGATCGTAGAGATGCTGGATGTAGTCCTGTGGAACGGCTTGCCGTGCCATTTCCACCTGGCGCCTCAGTTGGACCAGCGTTCATGCTGGACGTGCAGACCGCGTGAGACGACGATTCATCCAGTCCCAAACATGCTCAATGGGGGACAGATCCGGAGATCTTGCTGGCCAGGGTAGTTGACTTACACCTTCTAGAGCACGTTGGGTGGCACGGGATACATGCGGACGAGCATTGTCCTGTTGGAACAGCAAGTTCCCTTGCCGGTCTAGGAATGGTAGAACGATGGGTTCGATGACGGTTTGGATGTACCGTGCACTATTCAGTGTCCCCTCGACGATCACCAGTGGTGTACGGCCAGTTTAGGAGATCGCTCAACACACCATGATGCCGGGTGTTGGCCCTGTGTGCCTCGGTCGTATGCAGTCCTGATTGTGGCGCTCACCTGCACGGCGCCAAACACGCATACGACCATCATTGGCACCAAGGCAGAAGCGACTCTCATCGCTGAAGACGACACGTCTCCATTCGTCCCTCCATTCACGCCTGTCGCGACACCACTGGAGGCGGGCTGCACGATGTTGGGGCGTGAGCGGAAGACGGCCTAACGGTGTGCGGGACCGTAGCCCAGCTTCATGGAGACGGTTGCGAATGGTCCTCGCCGATACCCCAGGAGCAACAGTGTCCGTAATTTGCTGGGAAGTGGCGGTGCGGTCCCCTACGGCACTGCGTAGGATCCTACGGTCTTGGCATGCATCCGTGCGTCGCTGCGGTCCGGTCCCAGGTCGACGGGCACGTGCACCTTCCGCCGACCACTGGCGACAACATCGATGTACTGTGGAGACCTCACGCCCCACGTGTTGAGCAATTCGGCGGTACGTCCACCCGGCCTCCCGCATGCCCACTATACGCCCTCGCTCAAAGTCCGTCAACTGCACATACAGTTCACGTCCACGCTGTCGCGGCATGCTACCAGTGTTAAAGACTGCAATGGAGCTCCGAATGCCACGGAAAACTGGCTGACACTGACGGCGGCGGTGCACAAATGCTGCGCAGCTAGCGCCATTCGATGGCCAACACCGCGGTTCCTGGTGTGTCCGCTGTGCCGTGCGTGTGATCATTGCTTGTACAGTCCTCTCGCAGTGTCCGGAGCAAGTATGGTGGGTCTGACACACCGGTGTCAATGTGTTCTTTTTTCCATTTCCAGGAGTGTACATTGCTGTATTGCATTCGCCATTAACTCTTCTTCAATCCTCTAAAGCAGTAGTCGCAACATATTCAGTGGAAGTGAAGAAACAAGCTATCATTGTCTCGGAAGTGTCTCACGAACGAAACGCCTTTTTAAATTTTGGAACACCAAAATACGTTCTTGCGGTTTAATGTCAGACCTGTACAACTATCATACCATGTAGGCTTTCACGGCCAGTACTGTCTTCAGTAAAACTACCGGGCTGATAGGCTATGGTCACTGTATAAACTCTCCTCTGACGTTTCGTCTCCGACTGCGGGAGACATCCTCTGAAGTAAAGCGGCGAACTGAGAATAGAATCGAGGAAGCGCTGATTATATAGGCAGTACAGAGGGCGCCACTGTCCATCACGTGGCGTCGGCTATGAGACTGTCTCTGGTAATGCCAACATTGTCGAGTGAATGTAATCGATCCTTACGCGTGCGGTGCAACGCTGACATCCAAATTTTATCCGGTTTTACACCTTCGTCCTTCCTGTTAAAATTATTACAGTGTTTATCAATCTCGATAGCCTCTCTGTATATGCGAGCATAATAATACCAAGTTTTAGATATGACACTCGTCTCGCTGAATTTTATTTCATGATCACCTTCCTGGTAAACATGTTTTGATACGGCCGATTTATCCGTGTGACCCAGGCGGCAATCCTATTTAAGTTCAACGGGACGGATGTGCACACTTCTCTTTGTGGTACCGATATAAACCTGTCCACAACTACAAGGAATTTTTTATACCCCCAGCGTAGCCAAAAGGTTGGTTCAAAAGGCTCTGAGCACTATGGGACTTAACATCTATGGTCATCAGTCCCCTAGAACTTAAAACTACTTAAACCTAACTAACCTAAAAACATCACACAACACCCAGTCATCACGAGGCAGAGAAAATCCCTGACCCCGCCGGGAATCGAAGCCGGGAACCCGGGCGCGGGAAGCGATAATGCTACCGCACGACCACGAGCTGCGGACAGCCAAAAGGTGTCGTGCATCTTTTGCCGATTTTAAATATTCTTTTATTTTCCTGGTGGGTCTGAAAATGGCTTCCACCCCATACTTGCTTAACACTTTCCCAATCCGATCTGTGACCTTACTAATGAATGGAGCAAAAACCTTGCCTTTGGGCGACTGTTGTTCGTCGTTGCTCCTGATTCTCTGCTTAGAGCGAAGCGCTCGATCTGAATCCTTGCTACAATAGCCATTCTTCAGGAAAGTTGACCGTAGATGTTCAATCCCATCTTTTAAATAAACAGGTTCACAAATTTTGTACGTCCTGTCTACCAAAATTTTCATTACACCTCTTTTTTTGTCTAGGGTGGTGGTTTGAATCTACATGCAGATAACGATCAGTATGTGTGCCCTTTCTATACACCTTATGGTCCAACATTACGTCCCGTCGTTTAATCATAGACACATCCAGGAAATTCAATTGCCCGTAACTCTCCGTCTCCATAGTAAGTTGCATTATCGGATTAATGATGTTTAAATGTGTCAGGAAGGCATACAATTCCTCTGCTCCGTGTGTCCATAGTACTAACGTGTTATCTACATCGCAATACCATCTGGCTAGTCTCTTACTGGCAGTCTGCAACGCCCGTTGTTCAAATGTCTCCATAAACAAGTTAGCTACAGCACGACTAAGAGGACTGCCCAATCCTTTCTTAAAAGTCACTATTGTACTGAAAGTAGGTTGTGGTGAGGCAGTGTCGGAATAATGCCACAATCTACATCTACATAGTTACTCTGCAATTCGCACTTAGTTGCCTTGCAGAGGGTTGATCGAACCGTTTTCATACTGCTTCTCTACCATTCCACTCTCGAATGGCGCGTGGGAAAAAGGAACACCTAAATATTTCCGTTCGAGCTCTGATTTCTCCTATTTTATTATGATGGTCATTTCTCCCTACGTAGTTGGGTGTCAACAAAATATTATCGCATTCGGAAGAGAAAGTAGGTGATTGAAATTTCGTAAATAGATGTCGCCGCAAAGAAAACCGCCTTTGTTTCATTGACTGCCACCGCAGATCGAGTATCATATCAATGACACTCTCTCCCTTATTGCGCGATAACACGAAACGAGCTGCTCTTCATTGCACTTTTTTGATGTCCTCTCTCAGCCCTACCTGGGAAGGATCCCACATCGTGCAGCAATATTCCAGCAGAGGATGGACAAGTGTAATGTAGGCTGCCTCTTTAGTGGGCTTGTCGCATCTTCTTTCTTCCAGCAGAGCGCAGTCTTTGTTTCGCCTTCCCCAGAATATTATCAATGTGGTCTTTCCAATTTAAGTTCATCGTAATTGTAATTCCTAGGTATTTAGTCGAATTGACAGCCCTTAGATTTGTAGGTGAACCCTAAATTTATCGGATTTCTTTTAGTACCCTTGTGGATGACCTCGCACTTTTCTTTGTTTAGTGCCAATTACCACTTTTCGCACTGTACAGATATTCTCTCTAGATAATTTTGTAACTGGAATTGATCATCTGATCATTTTACTAGTCGGTAAATTACTGCGTCATCTGCAGACAATCTAAGGGGGCTGCTCAGATTATCACTTAGGTCATTCACGTAAATCAGGAACAGCAGAGGGCCCATGACACTACCTTGCGGAACGCCAGATATCACTGCTGTTCTACTCGATTATTTACCGTCTATCACGACGAACAATACCGGTAGCAAAAATACCCGCTATGCATAAGATAGCTTCGTTTACCGGAATCATGGTAAATAACGACACAATATCAAAACTGACGAGGATATCATCTGGGCCCACGCTCATTTCCTTTAACTTGTCAATGAGATGTGCTGAATTTTTATATGACTGTCCGTCCTACCAACACGTGGTTGCAGCAATGAGGCAAGGTTTCTAGCTAACTCGTGTGTCGGTCCGCCTATAGCGCTGACAATTGGCCGCAACGGAACCTCAGGTTTGAGCACTTTGAGTAATCCATAAAGTCAAGGTGGGTAGGCTTCTGTTTTACAAAGCAGTTTCTTATCGTCAGAGGAGAGTGAAGACGCTTTCACCAGTCGATTGGTCATACTTAAAATCTTCACAGTGGGATCCTTCTGACGGTTTCTTTTTCTTTTTTTCTTTTTTTTGCTGGAGGGAACCATAATATCATTGATCTTCCCATGATAGTCCTCACTGTTCAATATGACGGTGGAATTACCCTTATCTGCATTAAGAACAATAATGTGTATATCTGCATTTAAATCCACAGCGCCTTCCTTTGTGCTTGCGACAAATTACTGTTAGATGGGTTACACGTGCGTAAAATCCTACGTATTTCCACCCTATTTACGTCAGAGGACTGCTGTGGAAGCTGGCGAATACCTGTTTCAATATTTGCTACAACATCCTCTGTGGGTACGTTTTGGGGCTTCACAGCAAAATTGCCTCCTTTGGATACTACAGAAATTTCTGTACCTCCCATTATTATGCACGTACCTTAAAATCTTCACAGTCGGATCCTTCTGAAGTTTGTTTGTTGGAGGGAACCATAATATCATTGATCTTTCCATTATAGTCCTCGCTGTTCAATATGACGGTGGCATTACCCTTATCTGCATTAAGAACAATAATGTGTGTATCTGCATTTAAATCGGAAATGAGATACTTAAAGTAGTAAACGAGTTTTGCTATTTCGGTAGCAAAATAACTGATGATGGTCCAAGTAGAGAGGAAACAAAATGTAGACTGGCAATGGCAAGGAAAGCGTTTCTGAAGAAGAAAAATTTGTTAACATCGAGTATATATTTAAATGTCAGGAAGTCGTTTCTGAAAGTATTTGTATGGAGTGTAGCCATGTACGGAAGCGCAACGTGGACGATAAATAGCTTAGACAAGAAGAGAATAGAAGCTTTCGAAATGTGGTGCTACAGAAGAATGCTGAAGATTAGATGGGTAGATCACATAACTAATGAGGAGGTATTGAACAGAATTGGGGAGAAGAGAAGTTTGTGGCACAACTTGACTAGAAGAAGGGATCGGTTCGTAGAACATGTTCTGAGGCAGCAAGGGATCACAAATTTAGCATTGGAGGGCAGCGTGGAGGGTAAAAATCGTAGAGGGAGACCAAGAGATGAATACACTAAGTAGGTTAAGAAGGATGTAGGATGCAGTAGGTACTGGGAGGTGAAGAAGCTTGCACAGGATAGAGTGCATGGAGAGCTGCATCAAACCAGTCTCAGGACTGAAGACCACAACAACAACATGTATAGAGAGGCTCCAGAGATTGATAAACACCATAATAATTTTAACAACAAGCGTGGCGATCGATTAACTTCAGTCGAGAATGTTGGCATTTCCAGAGACAGTCTCATAGCCGATGCAACCGAGTGAGATGGCACAGTGGTAGCACACTGGCCTTGCATTCGGTAGGGCGACGGTTCAAACCCGCGTCCGGCTATCCAGATTTAGGTTTCCCTAGATTTTCCTAAATCGGTTCAGGTAAATGCCCGGTTGCTTCCTTTCAAAGGAGACGGCCGATTTCCTTCTCCATCCTTCCCTCACCCGAGCCTGTGCTCGGTCCCTAATGACATCGTCGTCGACGGGACGTTAAACACTAATCTCCTCCTCCATACCCGATGCTACGTAATCGAGAGTGGCGCCCTCTGTACTGCCTTTAGAATCAGCGCTTCCTCGAGTTCTATTCGCAGTTCACTGCTTTACCTCGGCGGATGTCTACCGCAGTCGGAGACGAAACGTCAGCGGAGAGTTTTATACGTCGACCACGGCCCATTAGCCCGGAAGTTTTAAGTGAAGTACGACTATATCCAAGTTTCGTCTCATGTTACGGTGGTGTATTCCATCTATGCATTACTTCGAGTCATTTGTCTGAGTACTTCCTCATACCAATCTACGTCAGCATGCTTTTCAGCTCTGGTCTAATTTTGCAGGCTCGATCGGCCACAGGTATCTCAAGCTAAATGTTCGTGGAAAATCGAATGTACTGCAGTATTCCAAACGCCTTTGGATAAAAGTTTACCTGTTGGCCATTGCATCGGTATTCTCAGCCGACGATTGCTTAATGATTTTTCCGTCCTTTCGTCACCATGAGTGGCTAGTACTGTCAAACGTTCAGCCTCCATCGCCAGCCACTACGCTCTTAACGAAGATAGTGGCATCAGACGGAGAGGGAGAGGGAGAGGGAGAGGGAGAGGGAGAGGGAGAGGGAGAGGGTGAGGGAGAGGGTGAGGGAGAGGGAGAGGGAGAGGGTGAGGGAGAGGGTGAGGGAGAGGGTGAGGGTGAGGGAGAGGGAGAGGGAGAGGGAGAGGGAGAGGGAGAGGGAGAGGGAGAGGGAGAGGGAGAGGGAGAGGGAGAGGGAGAGGGAGAGGGAGAGGGAGAGGGAGAGGGAAGAGAATTTTCGTTGTATCCTATTTCAGAACAAGCTAATGTGAAAATGTGGCACATGAAGTTTCAGTAACGATATGGTACCAATGTTTTAATTTACTAGAATTCCATGTTCTAAGAATTTTTTATGGTATGAGGTCTCTTAGGAGAGAACAACGTGGCCATGACAAAGAGCCCAGAGTTTCCATTATCTGAATAGATATGCGCTACCTTTTCCAGTTTTGAACTACTTTAGGTTGTGGGGAATGTGTACTTACTATCTACCAACGATTGATCTCCACCTATTACAAAGTGCCTTATTTTAAGGTTCACAGTATTGGGCTATTGCGATAAACCGACGCCAGTTTCTACAAAATGCAAGTGTAGAAGTCTAGCTGGTCATTTACTGTACACTGAGATGTTGGGAATGACGTGACACATACTCGGTTTTATAAGTCTCGGAACTCGGACCAATTTACGGTTTCTGAGGACACATGCTGATGACAAATGCAACCTTCAACTATCGGAAACCTGATGATGAAGATGATGATGATGATGATGATGATGATGATGATGAATAACTCTCGCACGTCGTCTGCTTCATGACTACTTGCGCGATTTTATTAAAAGTATTACCTCATCAAAATAAGCTTGATAATACATAACAAAAGTCTGTTACGTCACGACGCCGATCATATTAAATATACGTTGTATAATGCAATGCCTTTACTCAGTAACGAGGTACAATATGATAATTTACTATTCATTTTTCAACAGAAATAAGTGGATAAGCAGTTAAATCCATGCATTGACAGGTGTTTAAATACCTGTATCGAACCTGAACCAGATCACAAATAAAAAGCGAAATAATAATTTGAACGTCCACTACTACAACCGCGATATTCTATCTTTAATCCTAATGTTGACGAACATGCAAGATGTAAAATGACGGAAGTGTACTTTCGTAGATAACTCAGTCATCTACTTACGAGGGTTTTCGGCCGCATGGCGGTGGCGATAAATCATGGTAAAGTTTCCATTAGACACAGCTGTGAAGACATCCTGATTTACGACTCCTCGCTAAGACTGTGCGACATCCCTCCCTGAGGTTGTCAACTATTCTACTGAACGTCGTTAAGCTTCTATAATGTGTATTATCGCTGGTAATCCCTGTCATTGACGTGTAGTCCATCACTTAACTCAGTTAGAGGTGAGAAGTTTAGCTATGCATGACGTCAATGTTGGGCTGTTCCAATCACCATCAAGCTAATATCGAATGGCTTGCCTATCCGTCTACCGACTGTGACACAGACGGCCTGTGCAATGTCACAGGCCTGATTCGGTGAAACGTTTCATTCTCAACAGTGAAAAGAGTGCATTGTTTAAAACAAATCAGCTGCGCCTCATTCAATTGTTCGTATACCAAATCGTTTTGAGGAAACGTTGTTCTTCCCACAAACACTTGCCTAGCACGTAAAATACCAGAACATAATTTGGTAATTCAAGTGTAAAGTACGCTTTCGTTTCAGAATTTCTCGGAAGAGTTCAGCCGATAACATGTTTAAGGTCTTTGTAGGCCACGTAAAGGCATACAAGTATATAGGCCAGTTCCTTTGTCGTAGGTCGTGTGAGTATATGTGCTATCATACTGCGTAATGGTGCGCACCGAATGCAACTGACAAGAAGTAGATGTACTGATATACCTTCACGTAATACTGTATTGTGTCCACGCGGGCAACAGCGGAAGCGATTTGTGATGGCGACAAACAAGCCATTAAGTCCTAGCATTGTGGAGTTCGTACATTAGCGCTCGATTGTTTCGTTGTTTGCTATTGCGCCACTGTCGACAGCGATCATCATTTGCACGGACGATTAAGTGATAAAGTAGAGGCAATAAGTTTCGTGTCTTGCTATCATTTTCTGTTTGTTCACCATTCACCATTCACGACATGCAATGCAGCTGTGTTCAAAGGTAGATACCACAAAGGCAAGTTAGAGAGGGAGAGAGGGAGGAGAGAGAGAGAGAGGGAGAGATGAGGAATGCATTGTAAAGATATGGACACTGGCATTCAGATTGACTTCTTCTGGGTGGGCACCACACTCTATATATTTCAAGAGTGGCATAGTTTCCACCAGGCAGTCGTTATAGAGCAGTACTTTATTAAGCTCTCCTTGCTACTTTCGAGCATTCTCATTCTCAAACCCGTAGTAAATGAAGATACGTCACCTTTTTGAATATTATTGATTGGTGACATTTTCCCAGTGTCCTACCCAAAGAAAATCTGCCAGCTGCTTGATCTATGGTACAAGGACAGAAGGAAGATTAGGGCTTAACTTTCCAACAACGAAATCATTAGAGAAGGAGCACAACCTCAGTTTTTTCTTCTTTTTCTGACACATGGAGAAGGAAATCGGATGTGCTTTTTCAAAGGAACCATCGCGGCTTTTGCCTCGGGTGATTCAGGGAAATCACGAAACGCCTAAATCAGGATAGACGGAAGCCGATTTGAAACGTCGTCCTCCCAATGCGAGTCCAGTGTGTTGACCACTGAGCCACCTGGCTCGTTATGTACAACAGAGCCTATTAGATCATTCCATTTCATTTCTCTACGAACTGTTACACCCAGATATTAGTATGAGCTGACTGACTCCAAATATGACACTGATACTGTGATCATAGGACACCACGTGTTTTCGGTTTTTCACATTCATTGTTTTGCGTTTCTGAATATTTAAAGTAAGTTGCCAATCTTCGTACCACTTTCAAATCTTATCACGATGTTTTTGTTGTGGTCTTCAGTCCTCAAACTGGTTTGATGCAGCTCTCCATGCTACTCTATCCTGTGCAAGCTTCTTCATCTCCCAGTACCTGCTGCATCCTACATCCTTCTGAATCTATTTAGTGTATTCATCTCTTGGTCTCCCTCTACGATTTTTATCCTCCACGCTGCCCTCCAATACTAAATTGGTGATCCCTTGATGCCTCAGAACCCTTCTTCTAGTCAAGTTGTGCCACAAACTTCTCTTCTCCCCAATCCTATTCAATACTCCCTCATTAGTAATGTGATCTACCCATCTAATCTTCAGCATTCTTCTGTAGCACCACATTGCAAAAGCTTCTATTCTTTTCTTGTCCAAACTATTTATCGTCCATGTTTCACTTCCATACATGGCTACACTCCATACAAATACTTTCAGAAACGACTTCCTGACACTTAAATCTATACTCGATGTTAACAAATTTCTCTTCTTCAGAAATGCTTTCCTTACCATTGGCAGTCTACATTTTGTATCCTCTCTACTTGGACCACCATCAGTTATTTTGCTCCCCAAATAGCAAAACTCCTTTACTACTTTAAGTGTCTCATTTCCTAATCTAATTCCCTCAGCTTCACCCGACTTAATTCGACTACATTCCATTATCCTCGTTTTGCTTTTGTTTATGTTAAACTTATATCCTCCTTTCAAGACACTGTCCAGTCCGTTCAACTGCTCTTCCAAATCCTTTGCTGCCTCTGACAGAATTGCAATGTCATCGGCGAACCTCAAAGGTTTTACTTCTTCTCCATGGATTTTACTACCCAATCCGAATTTTTCTTTTGTATCCTTCACTGCTTGCTTCTCTTCCTCGTGATGACTGGGTGTTGTGTGATGTCCTTAGGTTAGTTAGGTTTAAGTGGTTCTAAGTTCTATGGGACTGATGACCATAGATGTTAGGTCCCATAGTGCTCAGAGCCATTTGAACCATTTTTTTTCACTGCTTGCTCAATATACAGATAGAATAACATCGGGGATAGGCTACAACCCTGTCTCTCTTCCTTCCCAGCCAGTGTTTCCCTTTCATGTCCGTCGACTCTTATAACTGCCATCTGGTTTCAGTACAAATTGAAAATAGCCTTTCGCTCCCTGTATTTTACCCCTGCCACCTTCTGAATTTGAAAGAGAGAATTCCAGTCAAATTGTCAAAAGCTTTCTCTAAGTCTACACATTCTAGATACGTAGGTTTGCTTTTCCTTAATCTAGGTTCTAAGATAAGTCGTAGGGTCAGTATTGCCTCATGTGTTCCCATATTTCTACGGAATCCAAACTGATCTTCCCCGAGGTCGGCTTCTACTAGTTTCTGCATTCGTCTGTAAAGAATTCGCGTTAGTATTTTGCAGCTGTAACTTATTAAACTGATAGTTCGGTAACTTTCACATCTGTCAACACCTGCTTTCATTGGGATTGCAATTATTATATTCTTCTTGAAGAGTGAGGGTATTTCGCCTGTCTCATACACCTTGCTCACCAGATGGTAGAGTTTTGTCAGGGATGGCTCTGCCAAGGCTATCAGTAGTTCTAATGGAATGTTGTCTACTCCCGGGGCCTTGTTTCGACTTAGGGCTTTCAGTGCTCTGTCAAACTCTTCACGCAGTATCATATCTCCCATTTCATCTTCATCTACATCCTCGTCCATTTCCATAATATTGTCCTCAAGTACATCGCCCATGTATAGACACTCTATATACTCCTTCCACCTTTCTGCTTTCCCTTCTTTGCTTAGAACTGGGTTTCCACCTAAGCTCTTGATACTCATACCCCTAGTTAGATAAGCCTCTACATCCTTACATTTGTCCTCTAGCCATCCCTGCTTAGCCATTTTGCACTTCTTGTCGATTTCATTTTTGAGACGTTTTTATTCCTTTTTGCTTGCTTCATTTATTGCGTTTTTTATATTTTCGCCTTTCATCAATTAAATTCAATATTTCTTCTGTTACCCAAGGATTTCTACTAGCCCTTCCCTTTTTACCTACTTGTTCTTCCGCTGCCTTCACTACTTCATCCCTCAAAGCTACCCATTTTTCTTGTACTTTATTTTTTCCCCCAATTCCTGTCAATTGTTCCCTTATGCTCTCCATTAAACTCTGTACAATCTCTGGTTCTTTCAGATTATCTAGGTCCCATATCCTTAAATTCCCACCTTTTTGCAGTTTCTTCAGTTTGAATCTACAGTTCATAACCAATAGACTGTAGTCAGAGTCCCCTTCTGACCCTGGAACTGTCTTAGAATTTAAAACCTGGTTCCTAAATCTCTGTCTTACCATTATATAATGTATCTGAAACCTGTCAGTATCTCCAAGCCTCTTCCATGTATACAACCTTCTTTTATGATCCTTGAACCAAGTGTTAGCTATGATTAAGTTGTGCTCTGTGCAAAATTCTACCAGGCGGCTTCCTCTTTCATTTCTTACCCCCAATCCATATTCACCTACTGCATTTCCTTCTCTCCCTTTTCCTACTGCCGAATTCTAGTCACCCATGACTATTAAATGTTCGTCTCCCTTCACTATCTGAATAATTTCTTTTATTTCATTATACATTTCTTCAATTTCTTCGTCATCTGCAGAGCTAGTTGGCATATATACTTGTACTACTGTGGTAGGCGTGGGCTTCGTATCTATCTTGGCCAGAATAATGCTTTCACTATGCTGTTTGTAGTAGCTTACCCGCATTCCTATTTTCCTGTTCATTATTAAACCTACTCCTGCATTACCCATATTTGATTTTGTGTTTATAACCCTGTAGTCACCTGACGAGAAGTCTTGTTCCTCCTACCACCGAACTTCACTTATCCCCACTATATCTAACTTTAACCTACCCATTTCCTTTTTTACGTTTTCTAACCTACCTGCCCGATTAAGGGATCTGACATTCCACGCTCCGATCCGTAGAACGCCAGTTTTCTTTCTCCTGATAACGACATCCTCCTGAGTAGTCCCCGCCCAGAGATCCGAATGAGGGACTATTTTACCTCCAGAATATTTTACCCAAGAGGATGCCATCATCATTTAACCATACAGTAAAGCTGCATGCCCTCGGGAAAAATTACGGCCGTAGTTTCCCCTTGCTTTCAGCCGTTCGCAGTACCAGCACAGCAAGGCCGTTTTGGATAACGTTACAAGGCCAGATCAGTCAGTCATCCAGATTGTTGCAACTACTGAAAAGGTTGGTTGGTTAGTTTGGGGAAGGAGACCAGACAGCGATGTCATCGGTCTCATCGGATGAGGGAAGGACGGGGAAGGAAGTCGGCCGTGCCCTTTTGAAAGGAACCATCCCGGCATTTGCCTGGAGCGATTTAGGGAAATCACGGAAAACCTAAATCAGGATGGCCGGACGCGGGATTGAACCGTCGTCCTCCCGAGTGCGAGTCCAGTGTCTAACCACTGCGCCATCTCGCTCGGTACTGAAAAGGCTGCTGCCCCTCTTCAGGAACCACACGTTTGTCTGGCCGACTCAACAGATACCCCTCCGTTGTGGTTGCACCTACGGTACGACTATCTTTATCGCTGAGGCACCCAAGCCTCCCCACCAATGGCAAGGTCCATGGTTCATGGTGGGTGGGGGAGGGGGGGGTCTATCAAGATATGACTGAACATTTTCAGGCAGTATTTCGTTATTGATAACTGCATCATCTGTTGTTAGTATTAATATTGTCCGCAACGCCAACAATACGCTACAGAATAGCAAGGATCCCAACACACTTTCCTAGGGCGTACCGTAAGTTATTTCTATACCAGCTGTCGATGACTCTCCGTCCGAGAGAATGTGCTCATTTTTTTCTCCTTAGAAATCCTCAACATAGTCAGAAACCTCGCCTGAAACGCTAAAGATAATAAGCGCCAATGAACGAGTAGTATATTGACAAATGCTTTTCGAAATTCAAGAAAAACTGCAGCTACATGATTGCTTTCATACATGACTTCCAGGATGTCATGTGGGGTTACACGTGTATCTCGTGGGTGATGTTTGCGGATTCATTGCTTCTTTTTGTTCAGATATATCACTTACAAATTTTCAGGCAAATATCTCAGAACTATTGTCCAAACACAGAAATTTGTGGACATCCTATAAATTTATTCCATTACCATTCTTGAACAAACGTTTGTCTTTTCTTTCTCTTTAATGATCATCTGAGATGAGGATTTTTTTCGTATCCTATTTGTCTCAATGTATTACGAACTGTAAATAAAATCTCTTTTTTCTGAAGAAATCCGTCAAAATCGCTTAATATATATCTTTATTTATTTCGTTGTTTCGGTTACTGCCTTCATCAGATCAAAATTTAGAAATTCTAATGAAAGGTTCAGTGCCAGTATCAATAAAACCTATGTGTAATCGGGTTGTCAGCAGCTGACTCCTGGCGCCCCAATTAGGCATAGGTTTTACTGATTCTGACACTGAACCTTGTTTTACAAGTGTCAGCTGTTGACGCTTGACGTCCCGATTCTTTTACATTTGAACAAATTTAAAACTTATTTGTAGTTTTTTCCCACTGGGTAACACTGGAGTCCATAGGACCCCAATCTAAATCTCTCTTTGTTACTTGAATGTGACATTTGTGAATACAGAATGATCACCATTACGTTGAACAGCTGTAATGTTAGTTAATTAAAACACTGCTAATTGTCTCATGTAAATTACTTGGGGTCATTATGAACCCAGTGGTACTCCTGGTTAGTGGGAGGGTTAAGATGCCTGCAGCAGGGATTAATTTCGGCATGAACTGCTGCTGGGACAGATGAAAAGAGCTATTGTTTATATGAAACCTTGTGGTATCGTTGTAATTATAAGAAATTGTGTTCTAAAAACTTGAATTTCACAATAATATTTTGGATAGAAGAGAAAAACAGATTCTGTATCTGATGTGCACACCTGTAATACCACAATGGTGCAATCCTAAGTCATGGGTTGTCATTATTTGTGTTCTTAAGATGGATTTCGAATATATCAGGAGCTGTTTGGCTTTATTCGGTATACAAAATCAGCAACTGATGTAACAAGTTCAGTTACATCTTCAGAAGATGAAAATTTTGAAATTGTCAGAACCAAGGTCAAGCGTTCCAATAAACCCTTATTTGCAACTGGTCAGCTGATTTTTCCAACCTCTCTAAATTTACAGAGTGTTATAAAAATGATTTCTTATTTTAAGTGTTATCACGAGTTTTTAAAAATCGAAACGTTATTTTAATGGGTGAGAGGGAAGGGAGAGGTGTGAGTTGTATGGTTGAAGTGGTGCGTTCTGGCACCTAAAATTTTAGAAATTAAGCACTGGTTTCCGGGAGAAAGCCGTCGGTCGTTCGTCTTGCACGGCTGTTCATACCACTGCGGTCTGCATGGGGATCGGGCTTGCTTCCTTTCCTCCCCGTAACCTCTTTTGGCTCCCAGTCAAATTACAGTTCACACACTATAGGTCTATATTCGCGAAAGGAATAAACATGTATGAACGGAGAAAGAGAAAATTTCGCTCAACCTACAAAACCTCGACCTCTCCATGCAAGTTAACATTTGAAAGTGCAGTAATTAACGGAATAATGCAGCTAGGTAAAAATTCACGCACATACCTGAAATGACAGGGTGTTTTATTGAATACTAGGGTGAGTGCAGAAATTGACCAACAGATGGCACTGGACAGTAACATGTCAGCGAGACCACATGAGAGTCGTGCTGTAGTGAGACAGGTGGTCAGGTCATTCCTATCCTGGCTGGCGGGTGCGACTTCTATGCAGGATGGCGCTCCAACCCGTTTTAACTACGCATGCGAAAGATCGTTTGGTGAGAACCACGTGTTGAGCCACCACGTCCGTCATGCTTGGTCTGCCATGTCCTCAGACCTCAGTATTGGTTGTGGTGTTACCTGAGGCCGCATCTATACCGCGGTCATCCGACTCACTCGGTGTGCTAAGAATCAACGTCCGCCAGCAGTTTCTCGCCACACCTGACCCTCGACTTCAGTTATAGTTGGTGAATGACGACTGACATCCTGAGTATTTCTTACAAAGTACATTGTCTTTGCTGAAAAACGAATTGCTGTGATAATTATTGCTTCTGTGTCAGGTGAAACGCCATCCATCAGTCATTTTGAGCACTCTTTTGTGTTCGATTACACCCAGTACCACATTTCAAGCATGTGTGTAAATTTTTACCTCTCTACCTTCAGTATTCCTTGAAGTACTGAATTTTCAAGTTCTACCCTGTACTACTGCATTTAGGGTACTATTGACAGTCAACAGGAACGCTGCTCATAGCTTGTAGCATAACCATTGAGATATTATTTTTTTTATTTTTGACATTAAGTATTGTCCTTACAGATATTATCGGTTCTGAAATAGTTGAATCCCTTTACAGCATTGCGGAATGCTCGGGTGATTGTGTCGTACAAAATATTACAAAAAATTAAAGAACAAACTCAATGACTTAATATCCGTGGGCAATTTGTCGTTTTTTCCATTGTCAACTGGTTGCAATAGTTACACTCATGTCTAAATCTTAGTGAGAGTAGAGCGGGTACGTCACACGTACGTAAGAGGTTTATTGAAAATCTATATAAACAAAAACGTTAACATTCTTTTGTTCAAAGTCCTTTATCACCAAAAGTTCTTCATCGATTGCTTCGAAATTTTGCAACAACGTTGCATTCGAATACGCGCGATAATATATATATTTAGTGTATCAAAAAGAACCATCCGACTGAAAAAAATCGTAACTATTATGTTACTTGAGATATGGGCGTGAACAACATACCGTTGGAAAGAGCAAACTCTTGAGTTGTAAATGATTCCCGCTAGGTAGCAGCGGTTTGCGCCCACTTTAGTTCTAGGAAAAATGGGGTAGGGACACAGAAAGCGTTTCGTGTTCTACGTTTTGCGGAGTGTGGCTCAGTCATAATTGTACAGCGTTCACCGATACTTTCCTACTAGGTCTTGTGTACATCCTCGTAGAGCACAGAGCATTAGACGATGGCATGAACAATTCCGAGGAATGGGTTGTTTGTGTAAAGCAAATCTCTAGGTCGTCCCCGAGTGTCTAACACAGACACCAAACGCATCCGCCATAGTTCCACAAGGAATCCGCAGAAATCTGTTCGCCGTGCAGCTCGACAGCTCAAAATGTCCCCGATGTTCGTGTGGCTTGTGTTGCGTCGACGTTTACAGATGAAACCAAACAAAATTCATCTACTGCAAGCTCTTCGTGAAGGTGACAAAGAAACAACGTGTGGAGTTCTGTAATTTCATTCTAGGCAAGATAGAGGATGACTGTTGTGTACATAGTGCCGCGTAGTCAGCGCGTACACAACTTTCCCACTAGAGCGAGCCCCGCTCAGCACAACAGCGCAGGCGCAGCGCTCGTCCGTCTCCGCACTACCAGATGGCGCTGTCATAGAGACGGACCAAATTCTGCTTCCGCCGATCCGCGTATTAATAGGTAATGCAGCCAATGAGATTGCTGCTAACGTAGAATCTTTTCTCCTCGCGGATCACACTCGAGCAGTGACACCTGAACGCGCGAGGTATTATAACTAGTGTACAGACCTCCGATTAGTCAGTCTGCATTTGTCTGTACCAGTCTATTGTCAAGTTTCAGTCTGCGCCTAATAAGATTATCATATTCCTGTACATAGCCATGAAGATAAATGTATAGACACTTTGTCAAGTATCAGAGATATGTGAGAATAAGATTAACGTACCAAGACCAAAGGAAGTTCAGATCGTCAATTGTAAATACCATCCAGAATCAAGTTGAGTAAGGTTTAAGATTTTTATTATTTTAATAAATGTGTGTGAAAATTAATCAAGTTCTGTTTAAAGTTGGTCACCGTCAATCTGCTAGTCTAAGCGTGCAAGTGGCATTTCTATCGTCCGACCTAAAGGCAGAAGATAAACACGCCACGATAAGACCACGAGACATATTGCTGACACACGCCTACATCGTTAGAGCGACAAGTCAAATAATCTGATGGTGTGTGTACTCCCGGCGGGGTCAGGGATTTTCTCTGCCTCGTGATGACTGGGTGTTGTGTGCTGTCCTTAGGTTAGTTAGGTTTAAGTAGTTCTAAGTTCTAGGGGACTGATGACCTCAGATATTAAGTCCCATAGTGCTCAGAGCCATTTGAACCTTTTTTTTTTGGTGTGTGTACTGAAGGTCTTACAGTACGCACACCACAGTGACAGTTGTCTTTGACGCTTAGTGTTTAGTGACGAGCCGATACTCCATTTAAATGGATAGGTGTACCGTCATAATGTGAGAATACGGGGTACGGCACAACCACATGAAGTTGTACAGCGTGAGAGGGACTCTCCAAAATGTGATGTTTTGTGGGCAAAGCGTATGGTCCATTTTTCTTTTCCAAGAACACTGTTGCAGGAAGACATATCTCAATATGCTTGAGAACTTTCTTTTCCCACAGTTGGAAATTGATTCTAACGACTTCATTTACCAACAGGACAGAGACAACGCCACATTGGCATCTGGAAGCGCGGGAATTTTTAAATCAAAGCCTTACTTAACGATGGATCGGTCGCAATAGACTAAATGATCGCGGGGTAGCCATGCGGTTTGGGGCGCCATGTCACGGTCCGTGCGGCTCTCCCCCCCCCCCCCCTCCCGTCGGAGGTTCGAGTCCTCCCTCGGGCATGGGTGTGTGTGTTGCCCATAGCGTACGTTTGTTTAAGTTACATTTAGTAGTGTATAGGCTTAAGGACCGATGACCTAAGTAGTTTGGTCCGATAAGTATTTAACACAAATTTCCAAATTTTAAATGATTCAGCCCTACATTACTGGCCTCGAAGGTCACCGGACGTGACTCCATGTGATTACTTCTTGTGGATGTTGAAAAAGACTGTTTACGTGCCTCCGTTACCAACAACAATGAATGAACTGCGACATCGCCTAACAGCACCTGTGGAAGCTGCTACACAAAACATGCTCGCTACAGTGTGGGAACAATTTGAATACTGCAATACCGCATTGACGTATACTGTGCATCTCATGGAGGTCATATTGAACACCAGTGAAATATATGAAGAAAAGCTTTTGAGATTCCCATTCATCAAAAAGGCAAAATTCATTGTAAATGTTTATTAGTTTCAGAAATACGGAAGTGCCAAATCGGGTGATCCTTTTCGATACACCCTGTGGATTATGTGGCACTCTACTAAGTACGTAAAAACTTGAGCGTATTATATGAGCGAAATGAATAGAAATGTAAGTGCTCGTTTGGACAACATCGTTAATCACCGAAAGCTCTTCACCGAATGCTTTGAAAATTTTGACCAACATTGCCTTTGGATATGCACATGTTTTTATATATCTGTTTTTTAATTTATGTAATATATGTAGATAAAGATGTAACATATAAATGGGAAACGTTCGTGACCGATTTACTTTAAATTTTTACACACTAATATAATGAACATTCTGACAGACATTTTGTGATTAGAATGCTACAACAGTATCTGAACATGCAGTAACAATCAAAAGGCTCAAGGTCAGAGAGAGGGAGAAAAGGGGATGGACAAAGAGGTGGGAGGAAACGGAGATAGAAAGCAAAAGGGAAGAAGTGAGTATACAAAGCGGAAAGGAAGAGATGGACACAGAGAAGGGAGGATGGTTGAAATGGTTCAAATGGCTCTAAGCACTATGGGACTTAACATCTGAGGTCATCAGTCCCCTAGAACTTAGAACTACTTAAACCTAACTAACCTAAGGACATCACACACATCCATGCCCGAGGCAGGATTCGAACCTGCGACCGTAACAGTCACGCGGTTCCGGACTGACGCGCCTAGAACCGCACGGCCACCGCGGCCGGCAGACGGGAGGAGAAAATGGAGAAAGAGAATATAAAAGGGGGCAGGAGATGAAGGAAGGGGAGTGGGAGGGGCAGGAGGAGATAGGGAACAGAGATAGTGGTAGAGAAGTGGCCCAGAGAAAATGGACATATAGGGAGGAGGAGAAGAAGGAGTAGGAGCAGGATTTAAGAAGTATATCAAATTCCGTTTCGTGATATAAACGCGTGCCTTGTCTTTTCTTTCTTCCCCATCTAATCAGACATCCACAGCAGCGTGTGGCAGGGAACTGCTAGTGTCTTTAATATGAGTAGAATGAGTGTAACCGTAACGTTTATTATTGGCTGGTATCAACCACGTGGTAATGCCGGTATCTAGAAACCACGGTTGGTGTGTAATGGGAAGCAAACAGTAACTAGCTGGCAAGTGCTATAAAAACTTCTGAAAATGAGAGCAGAGTTGTCTGCCGGGCTCTTGAAAACAAGAAAGGAAGAAGGTCGGCGGCGCGGTAGGCCCAGTAAAGCAGGAGAGACGGCCGGCAGCGAGACAGATACGAGCGTTTTAGGTGCGAAGTACTTCGCCGTCGGCCGGAGGCGCCGCGCCTCGCGTTACGGTCGGCCAATAAATTGTTGCTCTTGCTTGTAACAATCTGTCTTCGCCCCTTGGGGCCCGGGATACAAAGGGCTTAAGTTGAGGCGCGCGGTTTGGATCAAGAATGGGTGGAGCTGGAGGAAGGCAGGCACAGAAGACTGTGAGAGGTGGGAGGAGGGAGCGGAGGAAGGGGAGGGGAGTATTAAGGGCAGCGCCACCGTGCCGCCGGGATGCCGCTCAAATTCCGCGGGCCGGAATCAATATCTGGAATTTGATGAAATAGTGCGGTGACGAGCGCTGATGCGGCGCGCACGGGCGTGAGCGCTGGCGGCGGGCGGCCGGCCGGCCGGCTGCTGTATAATGCATGAGCGCCAAGTTCGGCAGTGGGCGAGCGGCCGGGCATTAGCATAGAGACGCCGACGTAGCGGCCGCGCGCTTTTACGGCCCATTGTACGACGGCCCGGGAGGCGCCGCGTCTCCTCGCGCCGCAGACACGTGGACCGGACACGACGGCACTCACTGATAGCCGTGCGGGCAGTGCAAGTCAGCAGGCGCCGCGATGACGTCACGGGAGTCAGGTGCCGCCGCCGCTGCCGCCACACCTGTCCCTGGAGACACCTCGGCACTGCGTGGGAGAGGGAAGGATGGGGCCCGGGGAGCGTCCCACAGGCACCCTTTCCCTGGGGATGCAGCTTCCTGAAAGGCGAAGAATAGAAAGGTCAATAGATACCACGAAGAAGAAGGCAAGCTAGGACTAAGAGGAACAATATGTAGAAGAACTTTAATTTACCAATGTTACTAGTGCTTGTCTGATCCGCCACTTAGCCGAGAGCACTAATGCGCTGCTTCGTGGACTCGGGTAGGAGCGCCGGCCCCGGATCGAATCCGCCTGGCGGATTAACAACGACGGTCGGTGTGCCGGCCAGCCTGGATGTGGATTTTAGGCGGTTTTCCACATCCCCCTAGGTGAATACCGGGCTGGTCCCCATGTGCCGCATCAGTTCCACGGCTTGCAGACACCTGAACACTTTCGCAGTATTCCATGGATTACACTAGTCACAGACAGTTGGGGCGCACTAATTCCGTCCCGGGAGGGGGGGGGGGGGGGTACGGGGTCGTGGTAGGAAGGGCATCCGGCCACCCCTTGATCTAACATTGCCAAATCCGATTAACCATGCCGACCCTGAGTCCCTGCGGGAAAGAGGCCCAAGCGAAAGAAAGAAAGACAGAAAGAAAGACTTGTGCTTGTCTGTTTACAGCATTTGTGAATTTCCTGAAAGCCTTTGACAAGGTTGACTGCAATTGCCCATGGAAATTCTAAGTATACCAGGATAAGATGTAGGGAGCGAAAGGTTATGAAGAATTCGTGTAGCAACCAAACAGAAGTTGCAAGAGTGAAAGGGTAGGAAAGAGAAGCAGTAACAAAGAATGGTGTGACAGAGAGCTTTATCCAATCCCCGATGCTTTCAGTATGTAAATTGAGCAAGCAGAACCTGAATCCACAGAGGAATTAGGAAAGGAATTTAACGTTCGGGGAGAAGAAATAAAAACTTTGAAGGTTTGTTGCTGACACTGCAGTTCTGTCAGAGACTGCATTAACAACGTTTCTGCTGGGTTTGTGGTTTTCTGGCCTTTACGATAAGCTCGGCTACCTTCCTTTACCTCGGATAGCTTCCTTTTCTTCTTGCGAATGACCGACATAGTCATCGGCTTTGCTTGATTTTTATTTCGTTCCAAGAACCAACGACAATACTTCACATATTTACGTAACAGACAGGAATATTTGTTGACAAATGTCGTTTCAGATTACAGGAAAACATAGCAACATTACTGACCTTTTCACCACACACAACCCCCTCTGACGTTGGGCATGTTTCGTTACAACACAAAAAAACCTTAGGGTAATTAATCATCGCTATATTGCCTTTGTGCTACTTTCTGTTCCATTCTTTGGCCTCGATAGTTTCACTGCCAAATAGTGTAATAACACTGTAATGGAGAATATCGGTGTAGGAATCACAATATTCGCACTTCTGCAGAGCACAGCTTTGATAAAACTGAAGTACCGAAACAGTGGAAAGAACAGGTTGGAACAACAACAACGCTGATTAACTGAAATACTGTATTGTTGTCTAACCATGTGTGGGTCCTCTGACGGTGAATGAAATGAGGAATAAAGTCTAAGGAGCGGCAATAGGCTGGAATAAATATCAAAAGAAGGCAATGAAATAATAAGAGAAGGACGTTTTAGCTACTCCCCGGAATTTTATGGAAAAACGCTTACAGCGTGCGTACACAAAACATGCGGTGTTACAAAGTATTCTCACCCTTGCGGCATAGCCAGTGCAGTGGTACAGGCGAGAGAACGAGTAACTTAAGCAAAGTACAACAACAATAACGAGTAACTAAATTAAGTTTCATTTATATCAAAATATAATAGTTATCAGCATGTACTATACTGCATAATTGAAGAATAAACAAGCCCCTTCTTACTTGCACTCGAAAGAATTAAATTACATAGGAATATAAAAATTGGTGGTATGTCTAATTTTGAAATCCCTTAATTTCTTACAGTAATATGTAAATGTTCACCTCATGCCCTTCGCTTTCTTGCGGCACACCAGTGTGCCGTGTCACACCGCCAATCGCAGTGCCTTGTAAAGGAGTGAAACGTCGACGATAAACAGTTCAGACAAGAAGACAATAAATGCCTTTGAAATGGGGTGCTGCAGTAGAATGCTGAATATTAGGTAGTTAGATCGAATAGCTAATGTTAAGGTACTGAATCGAATTGAGGAAAAAAATATTGTGGCACAAGTTGACTAAAAGAAGGGATCAGTTGCTGGGAAACATCCTGAGGCTCCAGCAACTGATAACTTGCTAACGGAGGGAATTGTGGGGATAATGTAAAAGGAGGCAAAAGCTCGAATACAGTAACCAATTTCAAATGCATTAAAATTACTGTAGTTCTGCAGGATGGACTAGTATGGAGAAGTGCATTGAAATCCTCGGACTGAGGACCACAACACCACTGTAATAGTGGGTGATCTCTGAGGCAAATACAAAGACATAAAGAAATAAAGTCACAAGCCGTGTTTTGTGTAGATTTTTTTATACTTCAGTGAACCTCACAGAGCTGTGCTAAGCGTACTAGGACAGGAAAACGTCCTACGTATTACAGAAACAAAGGTACTTGTACGAGTCAAAATGAGGTCTACAATTAAACTACATTGACATGGTAGTCGATTGCTTTGTGAAATTGCTTGTTGAAAAGTTGGAAATAAAAGAGAGAAACATATTATGTATCTTTTAATGATGCTCGAAGTCATGTCCAGCGCCTGAGAACCTAATGCTTTAGTAAGGAGACCACAGAGTGAAATTCAACCTCCCATATATCTTACAGTAATCTTTTCTTTAGTGCTCTTTAAAATTCTAAAATAATTAAACATTGAATGTTAAGTTCTCCATCGGCATTACATTTAATGTACAAGATTTACAACACCATTCAAAGGCGCATCAAATGTTGCTCTAATTTATTTTATTTCTTATTTTGAGACAAATAATTTTAAAAAAATTTCTCAATTTTGTCTTTTTCAAGCATTGTTAAAAAGAAATTTAATTATCTATCTGTGTTCTGTTTTTGTTGAGAGTGCGCAGGGCGTTAGGAAATTCCCATTACAAACTTCCAGGACTTTTAGAGGGGAATGAATACAAATATTTAAAATAGGAACCCACGTCCGGAATCGTCGTCCAAAAACGCTACAGAGCGTCAAAGTTATAGGCGCCGGCTCCTGTAAATGTATGTATATACAAGGTGATTCCGTCATAACGTTACAGACTTTGAAGGGTGTTGGAGAAGGATAGATGTAACAATTTGACTAAGGGTCCCTGTACCGAGACGAACGAGTTGAAAATTATAAGCGAAAACGGTTCTTACATCTGACACACGAATACATGCACCAGTAGAGTTGTTACTGAGATTGTACGGCAGGCAACTTCCAGCGATGGTAGTATGAAACAAAACAAGAAAAAAGTCTAGTAAACGAGGGCTCAAACATGCATGCCTCATCGAGCTATGTGTACTTTTTTCGATAGAGGATGTGTGTTTCGCACTAGCGCAGATGAACAAGTGCGCATAGCTCGTACCTTGCCTTGCGTACCCTGCAATCTTACCAACAACAGTACCGGCACATGTAGTCCACTGTCACAGAAATTTGTAACGGAACTTTCCCAACACCCTATATACATCAAAAGAAAGCAAGGGGTTCCAATTTGTGCTGTGATTTGACAAATTTCTGACACTGTATTTACGTGACTAGCAACAGCTTTTCGTGAAATATTTTTTCCCTCAAATCATTAATTAAGTTTTTCTTTATTACCTTTATTTATTTCAATTAATTAATCTTTCTCTGCAAAGCTAGACCTCACGATGGACAATTTGATACCCCGTATGTCTATTTTCCCCTCTATGTATAGCTATGAGTATTCGAACAGAAATACATTGTGTAATTTCTATGGAGTCTTATTTTCGCTGTGCTTTCGACGAAACAAAATGTAATCACTAAGATATAAATGTACACTACTGGTCATTAAAATTGCTACACCACGACGATGACGTGCTACAGACGCGAAATTTAACCGACAGGGACAAGATGCTGTGATATGTAAATGATTAGTTTTTCAGAGTATCCACACAAGGTTGGCGCCGGTAGCGACACCTACAACGTGCTGACATGAGGAAAGTTTCCAACCGATTTCTCATACACAAACTGTAGTTGACTGGCGTTGCCTAGTGAAACGTTGTTTTGACGCCTCGTGTAAGGAGGAGAGATGCGTACCATCACTTGGATAAAGGTCGGATTGTAGCCTATCGCGATTGCGGTTTATCGTATCGCGACATTGCTGCTCGCATTGGTCGTGATCTGATGACTGTTAGCAGAATATGGAATCGGTGGGTTCAGGAGGGTAATACGGAACGCCGCGCTGGATTCCAACGGCCTACTATCACTAGCAGGCGATATGACAGGCATCTTATCCGCTTGGCTGTAACGGATCGTGCAGCCACGTCTCGATCCCTGAGTCAACAGATGGGAAAGTTTGCAAGACAACAACCATCTGCACGAACAGTTCGACGACGTTTGCAGCAGCATGGATTATCAGCTCGGAGACCATGGCTGCGGTTACTCTTGACGCTGCATCACAGATAGGAGCGCCTGCAATGGTGTACTTAACGACGAACCTGGGTGCACGAATGGCAAAAAGTCATTTTTTCGGATGAATGCAGGTTCTGTTTAAAGCATGATGATGGTCGTATCCGTGTTTGGCGCCGGCTCGTGTGGCAAGGCGGTTCTAGACGCTTCAGTCTGGAACCGCGCGACCGCTACGGTCGCAGGTTCGAATCCTGCCTCGGGCATGGATGTGTCTGATGTCCTTGGGTTAGTTAGTTTTAAGTAGTTCTAAGTTCCAGGGGACTGATGACCTCAGATGTTAAGTCCCATAGTGCTCAGAGCCATTTGAACCTTTTGAACCGTGTTTGGCGACATCGCGGTGAACGCACATTGGAAGTGTGTATTCGTCATCGCCATACTGACGTATCACCCGGCGTGATGGTATGGGGTGCCATTGGTTACACGTCTCGGTCACCTCTTGTTCGCATTGACGTCACTTTGAACAGTGGAAGTTACATTTCAAATGTGTTACGACCCGTGGCTCTAGCCTTCCTTCGATCCCTGCTAAACCCTACATTTCAGCAGGATAATGCACGACCGCATGTTACAGGTCCTGTACTAGCCTTTCTGGATACAGAAAACGTTCGACTGCTGCCCTGGCCAACACATTCTCCAGATCTCTCACCAACTGAAAACGTCTGGTCAATGGTGGCCGAGAACTGGCTCGTCACGTTACGCCAGTCACTACTCTAGATGAACTGTGGTATCGTGTTGAAGATATATGGGCAGCTGTAACTGTAGATGCCATCCAAGCTTTGTTTGACTCAATGCCCAAGCGTATCAAGGCCGTTATTACGGCCGGAGGTGGTTGTTCTGGGTGCTGATGTCTCAGGATCTATGAACCCAAATTGCGTGAAAATGTAACCACATGTCATACAATATTTGTGCAATGAAAACCCGTTTGTCATCTCATCTGCATTTCTTATTGGTGTAGCTGTTTTAATGCCCAGTAGTGTATCATGCCTGTTGAAGACGGATATAAGCCGGGAATGCCTCTTGCCATAAAATAAAGCTATAGAGAAAATTTGTGGCTGGTGTATATCTTCAAGCACAGAAGAAGAAAATGACCGATATGCAGTCACGTGAGAGGTCGTGTTTTCAGCTACAAGGTGGAAGAAATGTCGTTACATCAAATGAATCATTGTAACGAAAGTGTATGTAATTTTTTTTTATTTTTGTTAATGCGCCTTTCCATCTTCAATTTAACTGTACAGTTACCTGTACGTTTCAGAATCTGTACAATTATCTGAACTAATTCGGTGTTTTCTCAGTTCTTCTCAGGCCAGGCATTCCAAGCAATGATAGTGGTAATAGTGGGTGACAGGACAATGAGAGCCGCAGTTTATACGAGTATTGTGGTTGCAGCAGTGTCCCTTTGTTTTCTTCTGAACTTCACTACAGTATATTTAGAAATCTCAGTCTTTGTGTTAAAATATCGTACGCAACATATCTCCCCTGCTGTTCTTTTTTTTTTACACTTATCGAAGATTACAGTAGCATTTGTGGCTCAGGTGAGGCAACGACAGGACTGTGTCACCTGTGTAAGTACCACGCAGAATTGTGCCCTTTGTCGTTGTGCAGGCGGATGACTTGCGTGAACTGCGGAGTTATCTCTCATCTTTGCTTATTTTATCAGCCAAACGTTATGTCAAATGTGATAGACTGACAGCGCCGGCTCATGGAATATTATACCAGTATTCTGCAACAGGTGACTTACAATGATAGTAATCTTAACTAAATTAGGTTTGTTAACTTTATATATGTAAGTTGAGGTGTTTCAATGTATTTAAACTTAGTAATTAATAGTTCAACATTGTGGGGAACAAAATGAAATGAAAAAGAAAATGTCGGTATCAGCAGAAATCGAACTCGAGTCCACAAATTACCAGTCCATGGTATGGACCACATTGACCCCATCGACGCGCAGGTCGCCGAAGTGGCGTCAACTCGAAAGGAAAGGGAAGGGGAAACTGGCTGGGGTAATAGCAGAAAATTTAAGGGGGGGAGGCACTGCCATGAATGGTAAAATACCAGTGGTTACAGGTGTTGGAGCAGCACCTTTTTTAGGATAGGTAAGACAGAAAGATGTCAAGTTCTACGAGAGGTCAGGATTGAAACAAATCTTGAGTTTAGGAAAGAAATTAAACAGCACAATTCTAGCACATTAGATCACCAATCACAGCTACCAATTATAAATTTTCACCAATCACCAGAAATTTTATCGCCACCAAGTTGTATCTCAGTCCTAGGTAATTGCATTGATGAATTAAAGTCACCCAACCCAGTTGACATAATCTGCCTCTCTGAACACCATGTGACCTCTGGTATAGGAACTAGGCCTAAGCACAACGAGAAACTCAGACAGGAGAGTACTGCAAATGTTAGAATAAGGAAAGGTTCTCATAAAAGTATAATTAAAAATAATGTAAGTATATTTCATCAAAATATTGGGAGTTTAAAGAATAAAGTACATGAGCTTCTGGTTTGTTTAGAAGATTTAGAAGCTAAGAATGAAATAGATATACTATGCCTGTCAGAGCATCACATTGTTACTGATATGAATAAGGTAAATGTAAGTGGTTATAAGCTCTCTCCACATGTAATGAGAGAAAATATGGAGAAAGGAGGAGTTGCCATATATGTCAAAAGTTATCATTGTGCAAAAAGTATAGAAACAAAAAAGTTTTGTGTAGAGAAACATATAGAAGCATGTGCCTATGAGCTTAAATTAAATAAAGGCACATTTATAATTGTAACTGTATATAGGTCCCCATCAGGAAATTTTCATCTATTTCTGAAAAATTTGGACTCCTTGTTGTGCTATCTGTCAGACAGGGGGAAGCAAATTATTATTTGTGGGGACTTCAATGTAGATTCTCTGAAAGAGGGTAATAGGAAAAATGACCTTGAAGTATTACTTGGTTCTTTCAATTTGACACCCGTTATTGATTTTCCTACTCGGGTGGTAAAGGATAGCAGCTCACTGATAGATAACTTCTTTGTAGACCAAGATAAGTTTAACCAGATAAATGCTCAGCCTGTTGAGAATGGTCTTTCTGATCATGGTGCACAGCTAGTTACAATATATGACATAGCTCCATTCAGCAATACTAAACAGTCCTCCAAAGTAGTACGTTCAGTCAACGATTTAACAATTGCAAATTTCAGGGAAAGCCTACAGCAGTTATACTGGGATGAGGTGTACCGTGAACCTGATGCCAATTTAAAGTATAATTTATTTCATGACATTTTTGTAAATGCATTTGAAAACTGCTTCCCCAAGAAAATAGTTAAATATACTCGTAAGAAACCTTGTAACAAACCATGGCCTACTAAGGGTATAAAAATATCTTGTAACCGGAAAAGGGAAATGTATCTGACAGCAAGAAAGAGTAGTGACCCAGAAACTATCAAAAATTATAAAAACTACTGTGTTATATTAAGAAAAGTTATTAAAAAATCCAGGAGTATGTGTATCATGTCTGAAATCAGCAACTCTGATAATAAAATTAAAACCATTTGGAATATTATTAAAAGAGAAACAGGTCAACCAAGAGCAGAGGAAGACAGTATTACCATCAAATTGAATGATAGCTTTACGAACAAAAAGTCAGAAGTTGAAAATATTTTTAATAATCATTTTCTAAATGTTGTGGATATAGTAGGATCCAGGTGTTCATTAGAAGATGCTAGGCTGTTAATGGAAGAGGCCATACCTATGCAATTTGATACAATTGAAATCTCACCCACTTCTCCCTCTGAAATTAAGAAAATAATAAACTTGCTTAAAAGCAAAAACTCACATGGAATTGATGGCATTTCCAGCAAAATACTAAAAGCTTGTTCTCAAGAGATAAGTAAGATTCTCAGCCACCTGTGTAATAGCTCTCTGGAACAGGGCATTTTCCCTGATAGACTGAAATATGCTATTGTTATACCTTTGCATAAAAAGGGGGATAGATCTGATGTCAACAATTACCGTCCAACCTCCCTTCTAACAGCTTTATCCAAAATTTTTGAGAAAGTAGTGTATTCAAGAGTAGCTTCACATATCTGTAAAAATGAAGTACTAACAAAATGTCAGTTTGGTTTCCAGAAAGGTTTTTCAACAGAAAATGCCATATATGCTTTCACCAGTCAAATTTTGAATGATCTGAATAACCGAAAACCACCCATTGGGATTTTTTGTGATCTCTCAAAGGCTTTTGATTGTGTAAATCATGAAATTCTGCTAGACAAGCTCAAGTATTGTGGCATGAGTGGGACAGTGCACAAATGGTTTAATTCGTACCTAACTGGAAGAGTGCAGAAAGTTGAAATAAGTAGTTCTCGTAACATGCAAAGATCAGCACATTCCTCAAACTGGGGAACTATCAAGAATGGGGTTCCACAAGGGTCAGTCTTGGGTCCTTTGTTGTTCTTATTATATATTAATGACTTGCCATTCTATATTCATGAAGAGGCAAAGTTAGTTCTCTTTGCTGATGATACAAGTATAGTAATCACACCTGAGAAACAAGAATTATCTGATGAAATTGTCAATACTGTCTTTCAGAAAATTACTAAGTGGTTCCTTGTAAACGGACTCTCACTGAATTTTGATAAGACACAGTACATAAAGTTCCGTACAGTGAATGGTATGACGCCATTAATAAATATAGACCTTAATCAGAAGCATATAGCTAAGGTAGAATGTTCCAAATTTTTAGGTATGTCCATTGATGAGAGATTAAATTGGAAGAAACACATTGATGATCTGCTGAAACGTTTGAGTTCAGCTACTTATGCAATAAGGGTCATTGCAAATTTTGGTGATAAACATCTTAGTAAATTAGCTTACTACGCCTATTTTCACTCATTGCTTTCATATGGCATCATATTTTGGGGTAATTCATCACTGAGGAATAAAGTATTTATTGCACAAAAGCGTGTAATCAGAATAATAGCTGGAGTCCACCCAAGATCATCCTGCAGACATTTATTTAAGGATCTAGGGATATTCACAGTAGCTTCTCAGTATATATACTCTCTTATGAAATTTGTTATTAACAACCAAACCCAATTCAAAAGTAATAGCAGTGTGCATAACTACAATACTAGGAGAAAGGATGATCTTCACTATTCAAGATTAAATCTAACTTTGGCACAGAAAGGGGTGAATTATACTGGCACTAAAGTCTTTGGTCACTTACCAAATAGTATCAAAAGTCTGACAGATAACCAACAAGTATTTAAGAAGAAATTAAAAGAATTTCTGAATGACAACTCCTTCTACTCCATAGAGGAATTTTTAGATATAAATTAAGAAAAAAAATTATTAAAAAATAAAAAAAATAAAAATAAAAAATAAAGAAAAATAAAAAACACACAAAAAATAAAGTTGTTATATTAACTTAAGTATGTTGTTAAATTAACCTAATTATGTCATGTATTGGAAAATTCGACTCGTTCCACATCATTACGAAATATCGTATTCATGATCCATGGAACTAGTATTAATCTAAACTAATCTAATCTAATCTAATCTACCTGCACCAGGCGAACGGTCTACCCGACGGGAGGCCCTAGCCACACGACATTTCATTTCACCACAGTGGAGTTATGACTGGGCTTGCAAAATACACTGCACGTAGTTTCAAAGAAAATTACTGACCTGGTACTGTGAGCAGCGTAGCACTCACAGCACAGGAAGGGATGACGTCACTGGGGGCCGAACTGCACGATAACCCTGGGTTCGGTGTGGGGCGGCGATGGGGTGAGTTGACCTCTGTAGCCTGTTGTGGGGCTGTGTAACAATTAGGGCTACGGCGGGGACCAAGCCTCTCCGTCGTTTCTAGGTCCCGAGTTCCATACGATACAATATAATACAGTACACTGTGTTTAGCAAAAATTACTGCATAGCCTATGTAACTCACTTAGCTCTTCATTACTGTCATCAAACAGTACAAATATGTGATCCGTATATCTATAACAGGACATCGCCTCTTGAAGGCAGCTCTGTACTGAAAATAATTCGTCCTCCTGAAAATTTACAAAGTCTGCCAATATGATGAAAACGAGTTCCCCAAAGCCAAACATTTGTTTTCTTCGTAATGCTTTTGTCGAATTTACCACATGACTGAAAGCGTTCCAAACAATTCACAAATTTGGAATTTTTGACGTTTTATATCTGTATAAAGTATCATTTACTATTTTAACGGCCGGCCGCGGTGGTCTCGCGGTTCTAGGCGCGCAGTCCGGAACCGCGCGACTGCTACGGTCGCAGGCTCGAGTCCTGCCTCGGGCATGGATGTGTGTGGTGTCCTTAGGTTAGTTACGTTTAAGTAGTTCTGAGTTCTAGGGGACTGATGACCACAGCTGTTTAGTCCCATAGTGCTCAGAGCCATTTGAACCATTTTTTTTTTAGAATTATTTTAACATTCATTTCACAGAGATGTTTGTGTAAAGATTCGTCATGCGTGATATTCTTATTGGGCTATATTTTGAGTTTAGCATAAATACGTTAGCGAAATTCGTTGGAGACTATAAATCTCATACCATTTTGAAACAGTGATAAAGGAATCAACTTTCTTAAAAGAAGTGTAGGTATTCGGTCTTTGGTGTAAGAAACAGCTGTACTGTTCAGAATGATAGGCTGCTAGTTTTATCTCTCGTTGACATGCTTCATATTGACGTCTGTCTTCGATCAATTGACGGTCTTACGACGCTACCCTCCTGCTTCCATCTTGTTACGACGGTACAAGCCAAGTTGCTTCGTATTACGTCTACTTACTGTTGCAGCTTACAACGTGGCCTAGGTTCCAATAATACGGCTCATAATCTCAGAACAACTGCATGTGCACGCTTTTTCATATACACTCCTGGAAATTGAAATAAGAACACCGTGAATTCATTGTCCCAGGAAGGGGAAACTTTATTGGCACATTCCTGGGATCAGATACATCACATGATCACACTGACAGAACCACAGGCACATAGACACAGGCAACAGAGCATGCACAATGTCGGCACTAGTACAGTGTATATCCACCTTTCGCAGCAATGCAGGCTGCTATTCTCCCATGGAGACGATCGTAGAGATGCTGGATGTAGTCCTGTGGAACGGCTTGCCATGCCATTTCCACCTGGCGCCTCAGTTGGACCAGCGTTCGTGCTGGACGTGCAGACCGCGTGAGACGACGCTTCATCCAGTCCCAAACATGCTCAATGGGGGACAGATCCGGAGATCCTGCTGGCCAGGGTAGTTGACTTACACCTTCTAGAGCACGTTGGGTGGCACGGGATACATGCGGACGTGCATTGTCCTGTTGGAACAGCAAGTTCCCTTGCCGGTCTAGGAATGGTAGAACGATGGGTTCGATGACGGTTTGGATGTACCGTGCACTATTCAGTGTCCCCTCGACGATCACCAGTGGTGTACGGCCAGTGTAGGAGATTGCTCCCCACACCATGATGCCGGGTGTTGGCCCTGTGTGCCTCGGTCGTATGCAGTCCCGATTGTGGCGCTCACCTGCACGGCGACAAACACGCATACGACCATCATTGGCACCAAGGCAGAAGCGACTCTCATCGCTGAAGACGACACGTCTCCATTCGTCCCTCCATTCACGCCTGTCGCGACACCACTGGAGGCGGGCTGCACGATGTTGGGGCGTGAGCGGAAGACGGCCTAACGGTGTGCGGGACCGTAGCCCAGCTTCATGGAGACGGTTGCGAATGGTCCTCGCCGATACCCCAGGAGCAACAGTGCCCCTAATTTGCTGGGAAGTGGCGGTGCGGTCCCCTACGGCACTGCGTAGGATCCTACGGTCTTGGCGTGCATCCGTGCGTCGCTGCGGTCCGGTCCCAGGTCGACGGGCACGTGCACCTTCCGCCGACCACTGGCGACAACATCGATGTACTGTGGAGACCTCACGCCCCACGTGTTGAGCAATTCGGCGGTACGTCCACCCGGCCTCCCGCATGCCCACTATACGCCCTCGCTCAAAGTCCGTCAACTGCACATACGGTTCACGTCCACGCTGTCGCGGCATGCTACCAGTGTTAAAGTCTTCTTTTTTTTTTTTTTTCTTTTTTTTTTTTTTTTTTTTTTTTTTTTTTTTTTTTTTTTTGCTGCTCTTTATTTATTGACCCACCTTCTAATTGCTTATGGTGGGTCGTAAAGCCTCTTAGCCACTGTGACTGGGCTCGGGCCCAGGAGTGGTTATGTGAGTTACCTCCCCTGTTCCCGATCCCACTCACACTGTTGCCCAAGTCTTGCCACGTGGAGGCGGGCTTTTACGTTACTTGTTCGTTGTGCAGCTTTTAGATACGTTACAAATAATATAAATAATACGGAAATGGAAAACAATTTCATTTTGAATTTAAGAAGGAGTAAACAGAAAGATAGGAAAGAAAAGGATAGAGAAATTACCACCACCTATGTGTGGGTTGCGGTCAGGGTCTTGGAATGACCTTCAAGACGCTGGCCGCCACTCACAGTTCACATATGTACTTGTAAACTTAATTAGCTTTTTACTACTTACATAGTGCAAAATTAAATATTAACTAGTCTAGATGTGATGGAGTGATTTTATTGAATTTGTTTAGGTCTGTGTGTGTGTCATTATGTGTGGTTGTGGGTGTGTATGTGTGCTTGTCAGACAAGTTCTCGCTTGATGAATGATTGGCACCTCCCGGCTATATGGCAACTCAGCCTGGACGGTGGTTATCCCCGATCTACATTGTGTATCAGTCGGGTTGGGCCCAGCAAAGGGGAACCACAATTAAGATCCTTCCATCCAGGCCCAGTGTTGTCTCTCGTCGGGAGGCGTAGGTTCATATGGTAGGTGCCTATCTTGGAGTTAACCCTTGTTTACAGGTGTCATGTCACCTTATGACTGCATATCCTCTTGTGTGTGTTCTTGTATGTATGTGCTATGTGCGTGTGTGTGTATGTGTGTACATATGCATGTAAGACCAGTTCCCGCCTCCTGGTTACGCGGCAACTCAGCCTGGACGGTGGTTTTCCCCGATCTACGTTAAGTATCCGTCGGGTTGGGCCCAGCTAAGGGGAACCACAATTAAGATCCTTCCATCCAGGCTGGGTGTTGCTTCTCGCCAGGATGCGTAGGTCCCTGGGGTAAGTGCCTGGATTTTGACTATTACTCATTTGTGATTTTGTGTGCATGTGTGTGTTCTTTAGTGTTGGATGTTGTTCTGGTACCTAGACTACTCATACGCAGGTTGCCACAATGGGTCGTCGACATGGCTTATCTCAACATCTGTGTCTTCGCCCGAGGTGTTTGTACTGCTATCCATCTCATGGGCACTCTGTGGTCTGCGTCCCCGGCCTTGCCTTCTGAATGGTCTATTGTTTAGATATTCGGTATACAGGGACCTGGATATTTCGTCAGTTAGTGTATTAAGTTTGTCACATAGGTCTGGGTCTCGTAGAATGGTGTATATTTCATCTTGGGTATTCTGCCGGGTAATGTGTAGTGTGTGTCTAATGTTTGTGCGTTGCCCGCAGAATAGGACAGTGTGTTCTGGGGAGCCTTCTTCCCCACATGTGCACCTGGTAGTCTGCTGCAGACTCATGCGGCTCAGGTGCGTGGGATAAGGGCCGTGGCCTGTCAGAAAATGTACCATACCGCGGCTAGGATCGATATGCTTCAGTCTTAATCGTTCTTTGATGTCAGGGAAGAAGCTATAGACTCGTCGGCCCTTATCGCTGTTAGCCCACTCGCTCTGCCAGGTATCCACTCGCCATGCTTTGAGTTGACGTGATGTAGCATATGGTTCACCAGTGATCTGCCGAACCTGGTCTAGTTTCCCCATCTTTAGCCAGTACTTTGCCGCACGGTATCTTATGGTTACGTCTATTGGGAAGATTCCCATCACGACGCAAAGTGCGTCGACTGAGGTTGTGTTGAAGGCCCCTGTTAGTCGAAGCAGAGTGCTTCTTTGCCCCCGCCGTACGGCGGTTCTGTTAGTGGATAGGCTGAGTCTGAGCCCACGTGCTGGCAGCAAAACATAGTACCGACTCGAAGAGAGCGCAATGATATGTTCGTATGACTGACAGTGGTAGTCTGTATTGTTTCGAGTTTAGCCTTGCCAGTTTGTGCAGTATTTTTTCTGCTTTGTCCGTGGATATTCGTATGTGTTCGTGGAAGTTCAACCGTTCGTCTATGTAGACTCCAAGGTAGCGTGTTACTTTTGATCTTTTAATGTTTGTGTCCCCGATTTTGACTGCTGGGTTCCTATGCAGGATGCCCTTTAGTAGTGTGTAAGTTGTTTTATTTTCTGCTACCTTGAGCTTGTTGTCTGTGCACCATTGTGTAATTGTTTTGAGTGTATCATTGGCTCTGTCTTCTAGCTGGGCACGGTTGTTTGCTGACACTACCACAAGCAGGTCGTCAGCGTAAGCGACAACTCCATCTGTCGCATTGTGCTCCTCAAGTAATTCTAGGAGCGGTTCTAACATTATGTCCCAGAAGATGGGGCCGCAGATCGATCCTTGTGGACAACCTTTGGTAATGCGTTTGATTACTTTCTTGTCGTCCATGTGCCAAGCGACTGTTCTGTCCCTGCAGTAGTCTACAAGAGTGTTGTACAGGGATTCCGGTACCTGCAGGTGTCTGAGCCTCTTGAAGAGGGCCGGCCACCATAGATTATCAAATGCACCCGAGATGTCAATCATAATGGCTAGTGTGTACTTTGTAGGTGTGTTGTGTACAATTTGAAGTGCTTTGTTGATTGCATCGTCAATAGACTTTCCTTCCCGAAAGCCATATTGGTGTGGTGTCAGTCCCCGAAGTGTGCGATGTGTTTGTAGTCTTTTGCAAAGGAGTTTTTCTTGTGTTTTAGCGAGTGTATTGATGAGGCATATGGGTCTGTATGATTTGGGTTCTGAGGGGTCTTTGTCTGGTGCTTTTTTGATGATGACCGCCCTAGAGGCTTTCCACACTGCAGGCACACGGCCTAGCCTTAATGCGTCGTTCAGCAGAGTTGTGAGGTATGGGGTGATCTGCGGTGCTATCTGTTTTAGTACCTCAGAGTGGATACCATCTGGTCCAGGCGCTTTCTTATTTTTAAGTTCTGAGATCGCTATCGCCACCTCTTCCTGCGCAAACGGACAGGTGACGGTTGGTGTGGTGTAGGCTGTGGTGAGTTCTCGTCTCAATGCTGCTTGTTCAGGTGTGTCTGTGGTGGCGATGTCGTCAGGAAGGAGTTTGCCTAGCAGGTACTCCGCTGTGCCTCTCCATCCTTTAGTCATCACCCCATCATCCTGTCGTAGCGTTCCCAGAACCAGTGGGCTCTTGATTTTTTCGGTCACGATCTTGTAAGGTTCCCCCCATATGTTAAGTTGTGTTTGTCTTGCTACGTAGTCATTCCATTGGTCTTTTCTAGTCTTATTTAGTTCTTGTTTGTATCTGTCCTTGGCAAGCCGGTATTCATGTAGTCTTACTTGTCTTTCTCTGTCTGAGATTGCCCTTTGGTAGAGTCTGCGTCTACGTCTGGTGTCCTGCTTGAGTTGTGTTAGGTGTGCTGTCCAAGGGCTGGTCTGCTGTTTTGTTTTGCGTGATGTGGGGATACAGGTGTTTTGTATGTGTGTAATGATTTCTGTTAACTTGTGTGCTCTGTAGTCAACACTGCCTCTGATGTTCTGCAGTGATTGTTCCTGTATCTTGTGTCTTACTGTGTCCCAGTCTGTCCTATGAAAGAGCAGTCTTCTGGGTTGTGTTGCAGTGTTGTTGTTTGCTGTCTTCTGTAGAGTTAGCGTGATGACATTATGGTCACTCGTGGTAATGTGGTCGTGTACCGTCCAGTCTAGTATGTAGGTAGTCGCGGCGTTATTTGCAAGGGTGATGTCTATGTTGGATGAGGAGCCGTCATGCCCTGTGAATGTAGGATGGTGTCCTTCCTCGTTGATGACGTTCAGTCCATTTTCGTGTATTACGTCATTGATTATTCGTCCTCTGTCATCTGTTCTGTTGGAGTGCCATAGAGTGGATTTTGCATTAATATCTGCACAGATTAATAATTTTTTATTGCCGGCGTATTGTGCAATTTTTCTGATAGCATTTGCATAGGGATTAATGCAATGGCTGTATTGAGCATAAATCGATGCAACGACCCATGTATCGCCCCTGTACGTAATCTCCACTGTAGCAACGTGTTCTGTGCATAATTCCGTTATTTTAACTGGGTGAATGTCTGTGTTGAGGATTATGACTGACGCCTTGCAGTCTGCTTTACCCGATATTGATATCGCGTGGGTGGGGATATTGGTGATATGGCCTTGTTTCGTATATGGCTCCTGTATGCACAGGATATCGCAGCTTAGCTCATTCAGGACCTGTGGAAGTTCCAGACTGACGTGTGTGCTTCTCATGGCGTTCAGTTGAGCAACCCTCAGATCGGATGCTTCACGTGAACGTAGCATTTTCTTCCTGTTTGACTGAAATCAAAGTAGGTCCTTCCATAGGCCCTAACGTGATCTTCGTATAATTTTTTGAGATCAAATTTTTCTTCTCTGCGAGCGCAAACCTGCAGGAGTAGGTCTAGCAGACTATCTGAGTCCGTGGGGATGTTCTCTGTTTTCAGGATTATTCTGTCCGTCTGCTCCGTTGTACGAAAGCAGACTGAGTTGCCATGGGGGTGGTATAGCCTAATGATCATTCTTTGCGCTGTTTCGAAGAGCTCCCTTTTTTCTAATCTACTTAATTTTAAGTTTAAATCTATGTTGTTATAATTAAAATCGCTGGTGGTGGCAGCGGGTGTCGGCGTCTGCGCCGTCTTGGGGTGTCGTGGCTGAGTGGCAGCTACACGCTGCCCCTCTGCGATGGGTGCTTTGTTGATGCTGCTGTTGGTGTGCGCAGGAGGAGCAGCTGGCGGTGCTGACTCGGACTTGGGTGATGAGAGGGGGCCGGGGTCGCCTGTAGAAGGAACTTTTGTGGCACTGGGTGGAGGCGCCCGCGGTTGTCGGAAATGATCGTCACACGCAACTACTTTCCCCTCGCGTTTCGGTTGTTTAGACTCCTTGGATGTTTCTGTCACACGTGTGCTGTTGGCTCTTTCGGGTGTCGCTTCAGGTTGCCCAGGGGTGGTCTTGTTGCTTTGATGATTGTGTACGCTGCACTCATTGGCGTAAGGGCAGCAGTATATGTCATCGTCGTCTTCTGTGGGTATGTCAGTGTGCCATATCTTTCGTTTGTTTTGCAGATGATGAGTGGTATTGTCAGTGTGTTGGTCTTTCGTCAGTATGCCAGTCTTGTTGATTTGGATGTCTAGTACGTCTGTTTCTTTGGGGTTTAGGGTCTCACCTTGTACAAATCTGACAGGCTTTATGCGCCCCTCGCATTTTTTGGTGTCGTAGGTACGGGGGCGCACTAGAATAGAAGTGTAGTCTTGGTTCTTCGGCGTCATGCTTTTGTGTTGTTGCTGTGGTTGGTCATATGTGCCATGGTTGTCTTGGTTGTGTGAGGATGTAGTGCTTGTTACTATTAATTCGTCTTCTAGTTCGTCAATTCTGTTCATTAGCGTCGTGTGGAAAGTTATCCAATGCAGGATTTGTCTCTTGATTAGTTTGGCTGCGTCTGATGGTATCTGTCCAGTTAACGTGAGGTCGTCTATGAATTCGATGGTTGCATAGTGGCTGTCTTCCAAGTTCGTGTTGTGTGACAGTCCTGGGATGTAACCGTCATTTGGGTAGTCGTCAGGGAGAAATTTCTGCCTCTTACGCCAAGTTATGGCACGCTGATGATTGCGATTTATTGTCGAGGGTGCTTTGTATGGGTGCGTCTGTGCTTGGGTAGGTTTATGTTTCTCACCGGTTGGTCTTGAGGGATTGCTAGTTTCCATAGTCTGTGCTGTCAATTAGGCGGTCTAGGAGTTGTTTGTACGTTTGACAAGCACCTCCCTTGCTTTTGTTGCACCTTCGATTCCTGTTGTGACAAGGGATGCAGTCGATGGCCTCCTTGGCTCGGCACTGGGCGCGTTTATGGCCCTTCTTACCGCACCTTGAGCAGATAGCGGCTTGTTCGGTGCACCTTTCGTTGTGTGCCCAATGTCACAGCAGTTGTAACACTGGCTAACAGCTGTGAAATCCCTGACAGTTAGTGATTGATAATCTATGTACACTTTGCCCTTTTTTGTTAGGTACCAGTATAATTTCGGTGGGACTTCAAGGACCTGATGGTTGTAACCCCTGCCCTTGGGTCCTGTTCGAAATCTTATTTTGACCTCGCTGTCAAAGTCGTCTTTCGAGAAGTCGTCACTTAGGTTTCGGTCATAGAGGCACTCTAAGAAGTCTTTGTCAGTAATTGTGTCGGACACCCGATAGATCGCGACTAGGGGTTTTCTCTTTCTGGGCCCTTCACAGGTAATGTTGTCGATGTCCTTTGCTTTTTCGATTATTTTTCGGCAATCTTCCTGTGTGGCTGCCTCGACTATGACCGCTGTTTTTGTATTTCTTATCGACTTGATGTGTAAATTGTCCTGCCTTGGATTAATGTGTTGGGTCAGTGTTTGTCTCACCGCTTTGGAGTCTTGGTTGGATGTTGACTTGATGAAGAGGGTGGTTGCCTGTTTCGCCTTGGCCGCCTCAATTCGTTTATGTTCTTTTGGGGCGGTGGACAGGGCCGCGGCGTACGTTAAAGTTTTGGCCTGCTGTTGAGCCTGATCCGTGATTTTTTCTGTTAGCTCCCTGACCTGCCCTCTAAGTTCATGATTAATCTCTGTGAGCCTGGAGTTTTCCACCTTGAGTTTATTGACCTGCTCGCTAAGTGTCTCAATACGGAGCTCCTTGACTGGGTCTGCCGAATATTGTAGTTCACGTAGAAGGTCTTTATTTTGCTCTTTTAAGAGATCTACCTTTGCTTCCGCGGATGTTAACTGGAATGCAAGGGGGAATATCTTGTTTCTAACTGTCTGTAGGACACTTGACGACACGTGTTTGGCTTTGAGTTCAGCTCCAATCTCGTTTAGTATATCGTCGATGGCGGCGATTTTTTGGCTTGGGGACATTACCACGTACTCATGAACACCCGACGCCATGCCAACCGGCGACGCTTTACTGCAAGTATTGCCTCTTCCAGAAGGGCCTCTGGTTGACGTTGGTGTGGTGCACGCACCACCAAGTTGCCGCACACGATCCAGGGTTGTTAAGTTTTAGTGAGAGTTGTTCAGTTATCGTAGGGGCGATGCGCCATCACGTAGCCGGCAGGGATAGAAATGCGTTCGAAGCGAAACGCCAGCGCGGCGCACAGGAGGCGACACGCTGCAGTACACAGTTCGCGTGTGAACGCCGGCGAGTGCCGGTCGGTACTGCGCGGCGCGGCACGGTTTCGCTAGAAGGTCGGCCAAGTAGTCTCGCGCGTGTAAGTAAGCGTGTCGCGCTTAGTACGCAGTTCGCTCACGCACCCACGGATGGCACTGCTGCCTCTGGTGGCAGGGCGCGGAATCACGTGTCGCGCTTAGCAACACCTTGGGTGTCGGTTAACGCACTCCGGCCTACTTACGACACTTAACACGCACTCCGACCAGCGCCTAGCAACCTACTTGAGGGACTTGCGTTCTGTCACCATGTTTGACATGGCTGTTTATAATTATTCCGTTTAATTCCGTTTAAGTTAAAGTTAACGAGCCCTAATTTTTGCAGAAGCTTTCCTTCACTGTTCTATTGTTTACGTACAGTTTTGGTGGAATTGTGGTCGTTCCAGAATGAAAAACGGCCTACCATATGTTACGGTCTTGACTCGTCACACGCAGGATCTCTTACTTTCGATTTCATAATTGCACTTCACAGCCTGTTATTAGTATTGTTAGTACCGTCAATTGTTCCTATGAGTGTTAGTAATGTTCCATGAGTGTTAGTTGCAGGTGAGATACCTTTGGTGAGGTCCAACGCGAGTCCAGCTCAGTGCAGATACGATGTCACGTTAATGCACAATTTTTCCACTTAAGCTTGTGGATATTTCACATCACTGTATCACAACACACGTAATTGAAGTTTGTCACTGTTCTGATACACTCGTTGACCCGATTTTCCGCGAGAAAAAAAAAAAAAAAAAAAAACGAGTTCGAAAGCTATTACGGCAGGAGCGCGCGCGGGACTCGTCCGCACGTCCGCACGTCGTGTTAAAGACTGCGATGGAGCTCCGTATGCCACGGCAAACTGGCTGACACTGACGGCGGCGGTGCACAAATGCTGCGCAGCTAGCGCCATTCGACGGCCAACACCGCGGTTCCTGGTGTGTCCGCTGTGCCGTGCGTGTGATCATTGCTTGTACAGCCCTCTCGCAGTGTCCAGAGCAAGTATGGTGGGTCTGACACACCGGTGTCAATGTGTTCTTTTTTCCATTTCCAGGAGTGTATTATCCCAAGTTCTGAGTTCCTTTTGGAGACATTGTCCACAAATATAGTCCACTTGCTATGAACTCGAAGAAAGAATTGTTGGCGCATAAGGAATCATTTAGTATATATAAAATATGCGCGCCCTGTTAGCCGTATGGTCCGGGGTGGCTAGGAGCGTCTGGTGCCCGGCACCAATCCGTCCGGCGGACTTGTGTCGAGATCCGGTGAGCCGACCAGTCTTTGATGGTTTTTAGGCAGTTTTCCATCTGAATCGGCGAATGTGGGCTGGTTACCCTTATTCCGCCTCAGCTACACTATGTCGGCGATTGCTGCGCAAACAAGTTTTCCACGTACGCGCACACCACCATTATTCTACCACGCAAACATAGTGGTTACACTCGTCACACAATAACCCAGCGTCGTGGGATTGTGGACCACTGCGGCAGCGGCAGGGACGGAGCCTCTCCGTGGTTTTTTGGCCCCCGGTTAACATACAATACGGTACAATATACGAAACATTCTAAGCTCTTGTAAACACAGCAAATCACACAAAGACCCTTGGTAGAACGAAAGACGATGCCGTATTTAGTATTCCATATGCTTCAGTGTGATTATTTCTGTATTCAGGACTGAATGGGGGCACTCAAATAATACTGATTGTGACCCACCATGGCTCCGCAAAGGTAGCTCTCAGTATCTACGTCCGAGCGACTTGTCTGGTGTAGCACATTAGTTTTCACACAAAGTCTGAAAATCGCGGAGGAGGAAATTAATTTATAGATCTGAATAAATAATTTATGATCCCCATATTTTTCGATTAATTTTAAGCTTTCTGTAGGTTTATTGATATCTCTTTCTTCCTTCCACGTGTACGTTGACTTCTTGAAATGCGATTTTAAATAAACATTTTAGTTTCCGGAGATTTAGCCATTATTGCTGCCATGTGCTGAAGACACAGGCCGTGACCGTTTCAGATGGAATGTAAGCATACTCCATGCAAGGAACTAACTTTGTGCAAACGCTGTGTTTTTGTTCTCACACTGAATGCATCGTCCGCTTCATGCAGAGAGAGAGAAAGAAAGAAGAGAGAGAGAGAGAGAGAGAGAGAGAGAGAGAGAGAGAAGAACATTTTCCTTGATTGCCTCCTCCCTTTGTCCCCCGAACAGTGCTTGAATGCATTTGTATAGCTGTTGGGAAGTCGTGTAACGACTTTAACGGCTGCAGTTGTTGTTGCAGTTCTGAGCTTCGTCGTTATTGTTGAGTGTTATGTGGTGACGATTGTACGTACTGCGCAATATTCACACCAGCCTCCATAAAGTCCTTGGACATGCTTGGAAAACAGACAAAGCACTATTAACAGAAGTGTTTCAAAGCTTTTTTCGATACGGGTACAAACCTTTGGGCGCTCGTGTCTTTAAAACGATTGCAAATTTGTAACTAAGAACGAGGAAATACACTTAGATAATTAACTTTATGTCCATTGTATAAATATGTCCCCACAAATATTGTCCCTATCACGCTCAACATCGATAACTTTCACCAACATTTCAGTATAGCTGCAGAAATATTCGACACATGCTACGCATACATTATATGACGCCGACTAATCATAATGGTCACGAATAAGAATTGTGACGTCGGCAGTCAGTCTTATCACTCAGTACACCTCGACTCCATTTGGACAAAACAGGTTTTACATTGCAGTCATTTATGAGACGAATAGTACATGTTTCACTGACAAATTAAACAATATAAACTTAGCAATATTGTGAAATGCACTCATTTTTCAAACACGGAGTGTATGTTAAATAATAATTAGAGATTCGTCCAACAGCTAGACTATCTCGTTTTTATACAGGGGCCTTATGAACACAGTGTGTGTGTGTCTTAAGTTCCACCACACACTTTGTAAATCTGCAGCATGGCCGAAATAGGTATCATCTTGGACAAGTAGCAGCCATTAACTTATAGAAACAAACATCCAAAAGATGGTTTTCTACTCTCTCGCGTCTATTTGAGAAGATGACGATAGTAGTTTATTGTTATTCTGGTAATTATCACATTTTAAACTAAAATGCCAACAATATTATGTCGTAATGGGCAATCCAACCATCTGTTAAAAACTCGAATACAAAGTATTTATTCACCAGTCGGTAATGAACCGTTGCTCGGATTTCTAGGCCATCAATAGGCCATCATTCATATACAGAGTTATTACAAATGATTGAAGCGATTTCACAGCTCTACAATAACTTTATTATTTGAGATATTTTCACAATGCTTTGCAGACACATACAAAAATTCAAAAAGTTTTTTTAGGCATTCACAAATGTTCGATATGTGCCCCTTTAGCGATTCGGCAGACATCACGCCGATAATCAAGTTCCTCCCACACTCGGCGCAGCATGTCCCCATCAATGAGTTCGAAAGCATCGTTGATGCGAGCTCGCAGTTCTTGGTAGAGGAGGTTTGAACACTGAATCTTTCACATAACCCCACAGAAAGAAATCGCATGGGGTTAAGTCGGGAGAGCGTGGAGGCCATGACATGAATTGCTGATCATGATCTCCACCACGACCGATCCATCGGTTTTCCAATCTCCTGTTTAAGAAATGCCGAACATCATGATGGAAGTGCGGTGGAGCACCATCCTGTTGAAAGATGAAGTCGGCGCTGTCGGTCTCCAGTTCTGACATGAGCCAATTTTCCGCGGGCTACTCGTGAAACTTGCCCGCACGCGTTCAACCGTTTCTTCGCTCACTGCAGGCCGACCCGTTGATTTCCCCTTATAGAGGCATCCAGAAGCTCTAAACTGCGCATACCATCGCCGAATGGAGTTAGCAGTTGGTGGATCTTTGCTGAACTTCGTCCTGAAGTGTCGTTGCACTGTTATGACTGACTGATGTGAGTGCATTTCAAGCACGACATACGCTTTCTCGGCTGCTGTCGCCATTTTGTCTCACTGCGCTCTCGAGCGCTCTGACGGCAGAAACCTGAAGTGCGGTTTCAGCCGAACAAAACTTTATGAGTTTTTCTACGTATCTGTAGTGTGTCGTGACCAAATGTCAATGAATGGGGCTACGGTGAATTTATGAAATTGCTTCAATCATTTGCAATAGCCCTGTACTTTTAATCTTCGAATATACTGTACTATAATATTTATTTGTTCAGAATACCTTTGCGTATTACATTCCGTGTATGTTTTGTATCGATATAGTCGCAAACTGTCATATAGCTCTGTGCAAAATAGCCATGAACTCTCGCTGAAGTTAGCTGCGTAGTATTATCTGGTGATGACCTAGGAAGCCGATACCCTGTTCATAACGAACAGTTAAATAAATATTATTGTTTAACCTACGGACTGTGTATTCTAGTTTTTAATATGTCCATGTTCCTCCAACAATACGATTTAGCAATGCCTATGTTGTTAAGAAGAACGATACAAAGGAATATTGAATCGTTCTTCTTAACAACACAGACCCTGCTATATCGTATTTATCCCCTGATACCGTGCAGCGCTTCCCATTGAAATGTCCTCTACTGTACGGGAATCACATAATGTGTGTACAAGTAAAGGTTGTGATGCAGGAACAGTGACATGTGGAAGTCTGGGTATGGCCATGCGTCGTGCAGGAATATCCAAAACGGTTAAGGTGACTTCTCCTGTAAGGAAGTAAATCCAGGTTCGAGTCCCGGTTCGCCACAAAATTTCATTGCCGTAATTCCCTTATCCAGCTGATGGTTGTTCGTATTTGAAACTGTGAATAAATTTTATACATTCCTCCAAAAGTAGACCGAACATTTCATAAATACAATAATCCTGTATTCGGTTTCACATTATAATAAATACTTCGTCTCACTGATGGTGTCACTGCTCTTCAGATGTTAGAGCAATATCTAGCACATAATGCATTGGCACCGAGTTAGGCATAACACCACTTATTTAACAGTTACCGTAGTTACAGGTAATAACTCAGTACAGACAGTAACATTCAGCACATTGCCTCGGATATTTGTTCCGGTAACACGTTTAAGGACTGGGGTAATTGCTTCAAAACAATGTTGCACACAAACAAAGTAAGTAAGATGAGGCTGTACACAACATTTTAGATTCGTGACGTCGACAGACATACTTTACTGGCTACTGGCTTACCTACAGCACTCATCTCCTCTTTAGTTAGATATACAGCCCTACGTATACTAGCCTTCGTAGGCCGAGATAGGTGGTAACGTTAGTCTACATCTACATTTATACTCCGCAAGCCACACAACGGTGTGTGGAGGTGGGCACTTTACGTGCCACTGTCATTACCTCCCTTTCCTGTTCCAGTCGCGTATGGTTCGCGGGAAGAACGACTGCCGGAAAGCATCCGTGCGCGCTCGAAGCTCTCTAATTTTACATTCATGATCTCCTCGGGAGGTATAAGAAGAGAGAAGCAATATATTCGATACCTCATCCAGAAACGCACCCTCTCGAAACCTGGAAACAAGCAACTCCGCGATGCAGAGCGCCTCTCTTGCAGAGTCTGCCACTTGAGTTTGCTAAACATTTCCGTAACGCTATCACGCTTACCAAATAACCCTGTGACGAATCGCGCGCTCTTCTTTGGATCTTCTTTATCTCCTCTGTCATCCCGACCTGGTACGGATCCCACACTGATGAGCAATACTCAAGTATAGGCCGAAGGAGTGTTTTGTAAGCCACCTCCTTTGTTGATGGACTACATTTTCTAAGGACTCTCCCAATGAATCTCAACCTGGCACCCACCTTACCAATAATTAATTTTATCTGATCATTCCACTTCAAATCGTTCCGCACGCATACTCCCAGATATTTTACAGAAGTAACTGCCACCAGTGTTTGCTGCGCTATCATATAACCATACAATAAAGGATCCTTCTTTCTATGTATTCGCATTACATTACATTTGTCTATGTTAAGGGTAAGTAGCCACTCCCTGCACGAATTGCCTATCTGCTACAGATCTTCCTGCATTTAGCTGCAATTTTCTAATGCTGCAACTTCTCTGTATACTACAGCATCATCCGCGAAAAGCCGCATGGAACTTCCGACACTATCTACAAGGTCATTTATATATATATATTGTGAAAAGCAATGATCCCATAATATTAAGAGACTGAGTTCATGTTCGTGAGGAGTGTAAGGCTTGTAAGTCTAGCTGGCCAGGATATCTCTCTTCCAGTACCATACTTCATTATACAGGGTGAGTCACCTAACATTACCGCTGGATATATTTCGTAAACCACATCAAATACTGACGAATCGATTACACAGACCGAACGTAAGGAGAGGGGCTAGTGTAATTGGTTAATACAAACCATAAAAAAATTCACGGAAGTATGTATTTTAATACAAACCTACGTTTTTTTTAAAATGGAACCCCGTTAGTTTTGTTAGCACATCTGAACATATAAACAAATACGTAATCAGTGTCGGTTGTTGCATTGTAAAATGTTAATTACATCCGGAGATATTGTAACCTAAAGTTGACGCTTGAGTACCACTCCTCCGCTGGTCGATCGTGTGTATCAGAGAGCACCGAATTACGTAGTGATCCAAAGGGAACGGTGATGGACCTTAGGTACAGAAGGGACTGGAACACCATATTACGTCCACATGCTAACACCTTTTTATTGGTCTTTTTCACTGACGCACATGTACATTACCATGAGGGGTGAGGTACACGTACACACGTGGTTTCCGTTTTCAATTACGGAGTGGAATAGAGCGTGTCCCGACATGTCAGGCCAATAGATGTTCAATGTGGTGGCCATCATTTGCTGCACACAATTGAAACCTCTGGCGTAATGAATGTCGTACAAGCCGCAGTACATCTGGTGTAATGTCGCCGCAGGCTGCCACAATACGTTGTTTCATATCCTCTGGGGTTGTAGGCACATCACGGTATACATTCTCCTTTAACGTACCCCACAGAATGAAGTCCAGAGGTGTATGATCAGGAGAACGGGCTGGCCAATTTATTCGTCCTCCACGTCCTATGAAACGCCCGTCGAACATCCTGTCAAGGGTCAGCCTAGTGTTAATTGCGAAATGTGCAGGTGCACCATCATGCTGATACCACATACGTCGACGCGTTTCCTGTGGGACATTTTCGAGTAACGTTGGCAGATCATTCTGTAGAAACGCGATGTATGTTGCAGCTATTTGGGCCCCTGCAATGAAGTGAGGACCAATGAGGTGGTCGCCAATGATTCCGCACCATACATTTACAGTTCACGGTCGCTGTCGCTCTACCTGTCTGAGCCAGCGAGGATTGTCCACGGACCAGTAATGCATGTTCCGTAGATTCACTGCCCCGCGGTTTGTGAAACCCGCTTCATCGGTAAACAGATAGAACTGCAACGCATTCTCTGTTAATGCCCATTGACAGAATTGCACTCGATGATTAAAGTCATCACCATGTAATTGCTGATGTAGCGACACATGAAACGGGAGAAAGCGGTGACGATGCAGTATGCGCATGACACTACTTTGACTCAGTCCACCGGCTCTCGCAATGTCCCGTGTACTCATGTGTGGGTTCATGGGAACAACAGCTAACACACCAACTGCACCCGCTTCTCCTGTGACGGGCTACTTACGGACCCGTTTGCGTGCTACGACCATACCTGTTGCATACAGTTGGTGGTAGATGTTTTGCAATGTGCGGCACGTTGGATGATCTCTGTCCGGGTACCGTTCTGCATGCACACTGCAGGCTTCAGCTGCATTTCGTCGACACTCGCCATAGATGAGTATCATCTCCGCCTTTTCAGAGTTCGAATACACCATGGTCACAGTTCCTACAACACTACACTATCACAGACGTCTGGTAACACGATGTACTACAGTTGGTCTGCATGCGAAGACGAATGCAGAATAACAATAGCAGCAAGCGCTACATGCGGACACTGCGACAGCTAGACCAAACCACAACAGTGCACTACAGCCACACTCGTAAACACGGTCGTCATCGTAAACATGTCCCCCCTGCAGATGCTGCTCGCCGACCGTGGCCCGTGTTTGTTACAACACGCAACTGAACGTCGGAGGTTTCTAGCGTCAACTTTAGGTTACAATATCTCCGGATGTAATTAACATTTTACAATGCAACAAACGGCACTGATTACGTATTTGTTTATATGTTCAGATGTGCTAACAAAACTAACGTAGTTCCATTTAAAAAAACGTAGGTTAGAGTTAAAAAATATACTTCCGTGCATTTTTGTATGGTTTGTATTAAACAATTACACTAGCCCCTCTCCTCACGTTCGGTCTATGGAATCGGTTCGTCAGCATTTGATGTGGTTTACGAAATATATCCAGCGGTAACGTTAGGTGACTCACCCTGTATATTTAGCCGTAACCCTAATAACTTCGAGGTTAAGGCTTCATTATGATGGTCACTGTTAACTTGACGTGCTACATCGCGCACTCGATTTCCGCTTTCTTTAGTGCGATAAGCTGTAGTTCGTCATAGGCAGGATCTACAGAGAGCGTCACAAAATTAGATAAACACTAAATCTGTTCGTTTTACAGGTTTATTTACTAGTATAAGACGACTTGCGATTTATTCTTTGAATACGAGAGACGCCTTCTGACTGGTTTGACGCAGCTCACCACGAATTCCTCCCCTGTGCATATCCCTTCAGCTCAGAGTAGCACTGGCAGCCAACATCCTCAGTTATCTGTTAGATATATCCCAACTTTTGTCTAGCTCTACAGTTTTTACCTTCCACTACTCCATTAGATACTATGGAATATAAACTTGGTGTATTAACACATATCTGTCTTCCTGTCCTATCGTCTCGTTAATGTTCCCCAAACGTTACTCTCTTCATCGACTACCCCGAGAACTTACCCATTTCTTATGAGTACACCTAACTTTGAACATCCTTCTATAGCACCACATCTCCAACGTTTTGATCTTCTTCTTCTGCGATTTTTACAGAGACAATGATTCATTGCCATACCGTACTGTGCTCCGTATGCATATTCTCAGAAATTTCTTCCCAAGATTAAGGCCGATATGTGGTACTATTAGACTACAACTTTTCCCCCATGCTAGTCTACATGTATGTCGTCCTACTTTGGCTGTCATCCATTTTGCTTCCAAAGTAGCAGAATTCTTTCACTTTGTCTAATTCCTGGTCCCCTAATTTAAGGTTAAGTTGATCAATAATCTCATTTCTGCTGCTGCTAATTACTTCAGTCTTTGTTTGGTTTACTCTCAACCTATGTTCTTTCCTTATTAGACTATTCATTCCAATTAATCTTGCAATTCTTCCTCATTGCCACCGAGGACAGCAAGGTGATCAGCGAATCTTATCGTTTCCTCGGCCTGAATTTTAATCGCGCTCTCAAATACTTTAATACTTTTTTTGTTTGGATTATCTCTTGTTCGATTTATAGTTTGAACAATAGGAGTGAAAGACTGCTTTCCTGTCTCATTCCGTTCTTTCTTGGCCTTCCATTCTTATTTTTGTCACGTGGTGAGTGTACATATTGTATATTTTCCTTCATTACCCATAATTTACACCCATTTTCTCAAATATTTCGAATATCTTGCCTCATATTACATTATCGAGCGCTTTTCTAGGGCGACAATAGCTATGAATGTGTCGTGAGTTTTCTTATATCCTTTTCTAGACAAGCGGCCCGTGCGTGGTAACTAGTGACTCGTACAACTGCGCACTTGACAGTTGCTAGCGTCAGAAGCCATCGGACTGACAAAGAGGTAAAATTAACTGAACAGTCATCTTACTCCCAGACGAAACACATGAATTATCGTGTAAGAACTCTCCCTGTGTTTTAAGAACATTTATCAATGAGGGTGTAGGAATAATAATATATTGCCAACATTACACTCTGCAGCGCAGTGTGCGCAGTTTTGTAACCTCCTCGTGTATTGCTACTTAAGCCGACTCGAGAGCGGAAACTGTAACTTTCCTTTCCTGAGCAACGGTATTACTGAGTAAGCTACTTGGGCGTATCTCACTAACCTCCCTCTCAGCTCCAGTCTCACTGGTACCAATTTCCCCTATTCGACACATCACAGAAGCTCTCCACTTTACATTTCTACTTTACCAATTCTGAAAGATATGATACCTTATCGCTTTAGACAAAAAATTTCTCTGGATATGTACTACGATCTTTGGTGGTATACTGGTCTCGATCATAAATTTTTTATCATATTACGATGCCTTTCGGAATAATAGCTTCCTTAGATTTGTTAAAATGAATAAAAAGTCGCTTCCTTCTCGTTAAGGAATGGGAGGATGGAGCAGATACTGTGTCCGTTCCGGAACACAGTTTTAATGAGCGAGGAAGTTTCATATCAGCGCACACTCCGCTGCAGAGTGAAAATTTCATTCTGGAAACATCCCCCAGGCTGTGGGAAAGACAGTCTCCGCAATATCCTTTCTTCCAGGAGTCCTAGTTCTGCAAGTTTCGCAGGAGAGCTTCTGTGAAGTTTGGAAGGTAGGAGACGAGGTACTGGCGGAAGTAAAGCTGTGAGGATGGGGCGTGATTCGTGTTTGGGTAGCCCAGATGATGCAGGCACGGTAGCTTAGTGTGTTCGGTCAGAGGGTTAGCTTCCCTCTGTTAAAAACTGAATCAATGGTTCAACGTGTGTCCTGAGACATCCGCACCAAACAAATGCAACGAACAACATCGAAGAAAAAAAAAGGGGGTAGAGCACTTGCCTGCGAAAGGCAAAGATCCCTAGTTCGAGTCTCGGTCCGGCACACAGTTTTAATATGCCAAGAAGAATACAATGTATTTATTTTAAGAGATCTGATGAAGGAGTGATCCTGAAACGCCTTATGAGGAGATAAATAAAAATTTACGTCGGCGTCCAAGACAAATGTGTTTGTATTTGGAAAGGTGCCACTGCACACTTCTCTACACAGTTTAATATTCATTCTGTAATCCGTGTCGTCGGTAAAGCCTTGGTTACCCACTCGGATTTTCTCCCGAATTACATGTTCAGGGTTCGACTTTAAATCAACTGCTCACTTATAATTTGTCAGGAGGATCCTAACATTTCGTTGGTTTGTACTTTGTGGTGCCCAACGCAGTAGTTGAATGCTAACTAGAGTTTATTGTTTTTTCTTGGGTCGAGTTCAAAGTTAAATACAACTTTTTAAACCACATCATTTTGAACTTCAGTTGTTGAAACTGTGTATGTATAAAGCATCGAGTGCAACTTCGACCTGTGGCCATTTGCAAACACTATACTGACAAGAATTCATATTAGATGTAAAATTTTGCTTCCGTCGCTTTTTCTCGAAGTCGAGGCCTTATTGTGAAAAACTTTGGATTCAAAGTGTTGGCCGTCACTGGCCACAACTTTCTCCCATCTTTTGAGCAACATACGAATCTCGTGGCGGGAGGACTGGGCATCTTTTGAGCAGATCCATGATCGGATAGAATTTTACACTTTTTTATCTCACTGAAAGTGGCGGCATTCATAGCAAAAGATGGGAGTCATAGAGAGCAATGTACACTTACGACCTACCACTTGCCGTTACTGGCATCTGGTGCAAAACGGTGGAACCAAAATAATAAACCTAATACTTTCGGTTTTCAAACTTTTACTTTGGCTAAACCATGCGATTTTGAGTGACTCACTAATGCCAAAATAGCAATCGTGTACTTTAATATTAACTATTTTGAACAGTCGAAGGTCACAATGATGTCTTTTAAAAATGTGAATAGAGCCTCTCAGGTTCACCGTAATACTTGTGATTATAATACTTCCAACTTGCAAGTCGGCAGTAATTTTTTCGTTAAGCTGCACAGCTGCTTTACATCCTAGATGATTTGTATTTTGGTGTATTAGAATTGTTTGGCTCACATGAAGTAGTTACCTCGATTACAAGGAGAGGAATGTTGTTCTCACTTACCTATTTGAAAGCAGCAATTGATGGAATGTGTGTACAGTATTCTGTTACGTGTAGTTCGTTGCTGTGCCCTTGAAAGATGAAATGTTCAGCAAAATTTTAGCGATGACTCCTGTGGAAAGTGGCATTGTTTTGAAACACACAGTAAAATTTTCCGCTGCACGAAGAACAACTGGAACAAAGAAGTGCATGTAAATACTAACAGAAGTAGTGTTAGGGGAGACTTAACTAAGTCACGTAAATGTTCTTCATTTAAATATGTGCCATGTGCGACCTTCGAATGTTGCTGCTAGATATGTCTATTTTGCACGGCGGTTATTGTGTTTTGCAGTCATTCTGTTCACGGCTTTTCTATCGCAGCCTAATATTAGTCACTGGACGCTGAAAATCATGTGTGTAATCCATATTTCTTCTTATTAGACACCGAAATGTACTGACGAGGTCAAAGCAATAGGATGTACAACATAGTTACGGCTGGTATGTTTTCGAACATATACTGCGAAAGTATGTTTCATGTTTGCTAAAGAATCGCTTAAACTAGCAACCGTGTATTTGAAATACAAATGCGGCGCGGTGGCTTCTGGGAATGCTTGTAGCGGTGACACGTAGAACTAGTACTGCGCTGTCGCGGTTATCGGACATCGCGCCGTACCATTTCAACACTATTTGTGATATCTGCAAACTTTTTTTTGCAAAGGGGAGCACGGTAGAGATAATACTGCAGGGCGTGTATCCAATGCGCCATAGAGTTGAATGGGTAAACATCGAGGACTATACCGTCCTGTGGTCTGTCGAAACGAAGTTAAAACCACCAAAATAACAGCAGTAATACAGGCAAATCTATGCATATCTCGTACTGCGTATGACGACAGTGGAATATTCGTAAAGCACTCTTTGTCATATTACAGATAGTGTAATGATGAATACTACCTGAAAATGAAATGGTATCAACAGTCCGTTTAGTCCATATGCGTAATTCTGAATATTCTGTGTTAATCGTCTGAAGTTCCGAGCAATGCGTCAAATCGACCAATCCATTTGTTTGGATAGGTGCACTATGTCTCGTCATATTGCTATTACAAATCAAAGTACCTCTAATTTGCGTTCAACCGCACCTCATATTGTAGTGCTCTTAGACGTGTAAAAGGTAATTCATGGAGTTGTTGTTGTTTTTGTTGTGCTCTTCAGTCCGAAGACTGGTTTGATGTTGTGGTTTGATGTTGCTCTCGATGGTAATCTATCCTGTGCAGGCCTCTTCATCTCCGAATAACTACTGCAACTTACATCCTTCTGAATCTTCTTACTGTATCCATCTCTATATGTGCTTGTTTTTAGTCAGGTTGACCTAGAGGAACATCAGTTTTGATTCCGCAGAAACGTAGCAACGCGACGATACTGAGCTTATGACTTATGTTAGAAGATGGGTTAAGGAAAGGCAAACCTACATTTCTAGCGTTTGTAGACTTAGAGAAGGCTTTTGACAATGTTGACTGGAACGCTGTCTTTCAAATTCTGAAGGTGGCAGGGTTAAAATACAGTGAAGGAAAGGCTATTTACAATTTCTACAGAAACCAGACGGCAGTTGTAAGAGTTGAGGGAATGAAAGGGAAGCAGTAGTTGAGGAGGGAGTGAGACAGGGTTGTAGCCTAACCCCGATGTTATTCAATACGTGCATTGAACAAGCAGTAAAGCAGGAAACCAAATAATAGTTTGTAGTAGGAACTGAATTTCAGGGAGAAGAAATAAAAACTTTGAAGTTGACCGACGACGTTGTAATTCTGTCGGAGACAGCAAAGGACTTGGAAGAGTAGCTGAACGGAATGGATAGTGTCTTAATAGAAGGTATTAGATCAACATCAACATCAACAAAAAGATAACAAGGACAGCGGATTGAAGCCCGACTCACAGGCATTGAGCGAAAGTAATAGTGTATTGAGAATGGCTAATTCTAGCCGAAATCTAGATCTGCACAATAAAATTTTTAAAAAAGGACGACTGATCGCTGCAATCTATAATTTACAAGTTAATGTAATAGTCGCTGAGTGCAACAGCTTTCTGAATGGAAGATAACTTTGGGAATGAAGCAGAATAAGTCAGTTGCTGTTAATGGAACTAGATTAGGAAACGAGACACTTAAAGTAGTTGATGAGTTTTGTTATTTGTGCAGCAAAATAACTGACGATGGCGGAATTAGAGAGGATATAAAATGTAGACGGCGATGGCAAGAAAATCATTTGTGAAGAAGAGAAAATTGTTAACATCGAATATAAATTTAAGTGTCTGGAAGTCTTTTCTGAAAGTATTCGTCTGGAGTGTAGCCATATATGGAAGTGAAACATGAACGACAAACAGTTTGGATAGAAAGAGAATAGAAGCTTTCAAAATGCGGTGCTACAGAACAATGCTGAAGATTAGATGGATCGATCAGATAACTAGTGAAGAGGTACTGAATAGAACTGGGGAGAGAATGAATTTGTGGCACAATTTGACCAAAGGAAGGGATCGGCTGATAGCACACATTCTGAGACAACAAGGGATCGCCAATTTAGTCCAAGAGGGAAGTGTGGGTGGTAAAAACCGTAGATGGAGACCAAGAGATGAATACAGTGCCCAGATTCAGAAAGATGTAGGTTCCAGTAGTTATTTGGAGATGAAGAGGCCGGTAGAAGACAGAGAAGCATGGAGAGCTGCATCAAACCAGTGTTCGGACTGAAGACCACAACAAAAATAACTTTAAGTGGATCGTTTTCTAATCTAATTCTTTCAGTATCACCTGATTTAATTCGATCACATTCCTTTATTCTTGTTGTGTTCAGCCCGCTTTCAAGACACTGTCTATTCCGTTCAATTGCCTTTCCAAGTCCTCTGCTGTCTGTGACAGAATTACAATGGCATCGGCAAACCTCAAAGATTTTATTCCTTCTGCTTGACCTTTAATTCCTACTCCAAATTTTTCTTTGGTTTCATTTACTGATTGCTCAATGTCCAGACTGAAAAACACCGGGAAAAGCTTATAATCCTGTCTCAACCACTGCTTCCCTCTCGTGCCCTTTGACTCTTATAACTTCCGTCTGGTTTCTGCAAAAGTTTAAACAGCCTTTAGCTCCCTGTATTTTAGCCGTGCTACCTTCACAATTTCTAATGAGAATTCCAGCCTACATTGTCCATACGTTTCTATAAGTCTATAAATGTTGTAAACGTAGATTTGTCTTTCCTTAATCTTCTAAGACGAGTCCTGGTGTCACTAACGCCAGGTGTGTTCCTGCATTTCTCCTCAATCCAAGCTAAGCTTCCCCGACGTCGGTTTCTAACAGTCTTCCTAGTCTTCTGTGAAGAATTAATTTTAGTATTTTGGAAGAAAGACTTATCATACTGATATTCCTGTAATATTCACACCTGTCAGCAACTGCCATATTTGAAACTGTAGTTATTACATTCGTATAGAACTCTGAGGGTATTTCGCCTGTCTTGTGCATCTTGCACACCAGATGGAAGAGTTTTGTCATCGATGGCTTCCCAAGGCTTGTCAGTAGTTCTGACAGAAAGTCGCCCATCCCCGAGGCCTTGTTTCGACTTAGGTCTTTCAGTGTCATATCTCCCGTCTTATCTTCATCTACGTCCTCTTCCATATCTATAATACTGCCTTCAAATTCATCTCTCTTGTATAGGGCCTGTGCACACTCCTTCCACCTTTCAGCTTTCCCTTCTTTGCATAGGACTGGTTTTCTGATCCATCTTTCCCTTAGATAAATATGCTTCTAAATCTTTACATTTTTCAAGCCATTACTGCTTATCCATTTTGTTCTTCCTGTTATTATACTGGTCCATATTTCTTAAAGAGTGAAATTTGCTTAGTTATGACTTTTGTATCCGGATTAAAAATTCCAGCATCTTTATTCCTTGGCAGTGCCGGCTTAAGGTCGAAGCGATACAAGCAGCCGTATGGCGGGCCAAGCAGACAGGTGCACCAAGGGTGCCTGCAAAGACGACTGGATAGCCGAGCGCGTTAAAGCATCTGCTTCCGAGACACGAGGCGGCACGCTGCCCTCTGACTAAATCCACTCGGCGAGTTACCGACGACGATCGGTGTGCCGGCCAGGCTGGATGAGGTCTTTAGGTGGTTTCCCTCATCCGACTATGCGAAGACAGACTGGTGCCCACGTGGCGACCCAGTTACACTATTCGAAAACATTTCAGAAACGTTCTCACACTTGATCGTGCCGTAACACTCGACGCAGGCAGATAGGGTATACAAATTCCGCACCAGGGGGAAGCGTTTGTGTCAGAAAGAGCATCCGGCCACTAATTTTGACAAATCCGAATTAACAAAAAAAATGGTTCAAATGGCTCTGAGCAGTATGGGACTTAACATCTGTGGTCATCAGTCCCCTAGAACTTAGAAATACTTAAACCTAACTAACCTAAGGACATCACACACATCCATGCCCGAGGCAGGATTCGAACCTGCGGCCGTAGCAGTCGCGCGGTTCCGGACTGAGCGCCTAGAACCGCTAGACCACCGCGGCCGGCCCGAATTAACATGCCGAACCCAAACACAAAAGTTGGTATTTAATGTCAGAAGTACAAAATTCATATTTATGTAAATAAATTCAAACCCTGAAAACATTTCATTTAAAGAAGTGTACTTTTTATTCCGATTATTTGTCTATAAAAAGTAGACAACCCTTGTTATGGCTCATATACAACCGAAAAGGCCGTCGAATATGTAGCTTATTTATGTTGGAATTCGTAAGACTCTTACTTGTCGACGCTTGCAATCTTCGGAATTGTGTAGATGATGTTTCTTCGAAAGTTTGATGGTATATCGCCAGTCTCATACGTTGTACACACCAACGCGAATAGTTTTTTCGCTGCCACGCCCCCAAATAATTTCAAAAATTCTGACGGAATGTTGTACTGCCTTACTCGATTTTAAGACTTCCAAAGCTCTTTTAATATAGCATTAATAAATTGTCTTTATCGGCTCCTGTTTCTTTTTCTAGCGGATCAGACAAGTCTTCACCTTCACAGAGGACTTCAGTGCACTCTTTTCACGTATTCACTCTATCCTCTACATTTGAGAGTGGAATTCCCATTACACCCTTAATTTTACCACCCTGGATTTTAATTACACCAAAGATTGTTCCTACTTTTCTATATGCTCAGTCAGTCCTTCCGACAATCATTTATTTTTTAGTATCCTCACATTTTTCGTGCAGCCATTTCTCCTTATCTTCCCTGCACTTCCAATTGATTTCATTACTAAGTGATTTGTAATTCTGCCCATGGTTTCTTCGCAGTTATCTTGTATCTACGTTTTTCTCTTTAACTGCTATGTTTGGCCTTTTAAGTGATTTCCATTCCTCCTCAACGGAACTACCTATTGAGCTGTTGCTTACAGCAATGTCTATAGCATCAAAGAACTTCAAGCCTATCTCCTCACTCGTTAGTATTTCTTTTCCGTATCCCATTCTTTGAACACTGATTGTTCCTGACTAGTCTCTTTAACTTCAGCTACTCCCCGTCACCACTAAACTGTAATCTGACTCTATATTTGCTCCTGGGTACGCTTTGCAATCGAGCACCTGATTTCGAAATCTCTGCCTGACAATGATGTAATCTGATATCTACACGTATCTCCCGGGTATACCTCCAAGTATACCTCCTCCTCTTGTAATTCTTGAACAGAGTATTTGCTAATACTAGCCGAAATGTATTGCAAAACTCAGTCTTCCTCCTCTCTCATACCTAGTACCAACTCCATATTTTGTCTAACACTTTCTCGTACTCCTTCCCCAAGAACTGCATTCCAATCTCCTACAACTATTTGATTTTCATTTCCCTTTACGTACTGAATTACCCGTTCAATATCCCCATATATTTTCTTCATCTTCTGCTTACGACGTCGGCTTGTATACCTGAACTATTGTTGCCTGTGTTGTTTTGCTGTCGATTCTGAAGAGAATAAGCTAATCACTGAACTGAACCTACGAAAACAACTTTATATCCTTTATAATTAATATTTGGATGAAACTGACGGTAGCGTAGTGTGTTACGCTCTGTGGAGAGGTCTATTCTTCCCAAACTCATTGCCTCGTTCTGTATACCCCCTCCAGAAGAGCAACTTTCAGTTTTGCTACATCCACTTCTAATGCTATCTCCCTGCTTTGCCTACCTAACTTCCAACGTATGTTTCCATGTGGTTCATAGATTTAGTTAAATATGTAAACAAAATACGTACACCTTTATCTGCCTACTTCTATGTTTTCGAAGTTTGCATAAGATTTATCCGGAAGGGAAACACTGTTTCCATTTAGTAGCAGAGAAAGTAAGAAGAGTAGCGGGAGGAGGATAAACGCCACTCCCAATCCCTTTTCTCGGCCTTCATTCCTGCTTCTCATTTTCGTTTGTTTCTTGAGATCAACACAATTCAACTGTACTATGAAATAAAAGGTATCCACTTCAACAGTTCTTCTTTTATACTACAATTCAAAACACGTAATACATTAGTATAGAGTCCAATGCCGAATTGCTTGCAAAAATATTGCGAATGTTACAACATTCTTTCTTTCAGAAACAGTGCAAAGTAATAACGAACAAAACAACAAACTCGAAACACCTTCCAGCTGTGAAGAGCTAACAGCCGCGATTGCAAACGATAGTCGTCTATATAGCTGCGACAACGCTGATGCGTCGCGACAGACATACACTTTGTGATCAGAAGTATCCGGAGTCCTGGCTGTAAATGACATAAGTTTGTGGGGCCCTCCATCGGTAACGCTGAAATTCAATACGGTGTTGGCCCACCCTTAGCCTTGATGACAGCTTCCACTCTAGCAGGCATATGTCCAATCAGGTGTGGAAGGTTTCTTGGGCGATGGCAGCCCTTTCTTCATGGAGTACTGCACTGAGGAGAGATATCGATGTCGTTCGATGAGCCTGGCACGAAGTCGGCGTTCTAACATCCCAAAGTTGTTCTATAGGATTCACATCAGGACTGTGTGCAGGCCAGTCCATTACCGGAATGCTATTGTCATGTAACCACACCGCCATAGGCCGTGCTCTATGAATAGGTGCTCGATCGTGTTGAAAAATCCAATCGCCATCCTCGAATTTCTCTGTGGAAAGCAAGAAGGTGCTTAAAACATCAGTGTAGGCCTGTGTTGTGATAGTGCTAAATAAAAACAACAGGGGGTGCAAGCCTCCTCCATGAAAAACACGACCACACCATAAAACCACCGCCTCCGAATTTTACTGTTCGCATTACATCGGCCATATCCACAGCCTGCCATCGGATCGCCACATTGTTTACCGTGATTCGTTACTCCGCACAACGTTTCTCCACTGTTCAATCATTCACCAAGCGAGGCGTCGTTTGGCATTTACCGGCGTGTTGTGTGGCTTATGAACAGCCGCTCGACCATGAAATGCAAGTTCTCACACCTCCCACCTAACTCTCATAGTACTTGCAGTGTATCCTGATGCACTTCAGAATTCCTGTGTGATGGTCTGGATAGATGTCTGCCTATTACACATTACGACCCTCTTCAACCGTAGGCGATCTCTGCCAGTCAACAGACGAGGTCGGCCTGTACACTTTTGTGTTGTACGTGTCGCTTCACGTTTCCACTGCACTATCGCGTTGGAAACAGTAGACCTAGGGATGTTTAGGAGTGTGGAAGTCTCGCTTACAGACGAATGACACAAGTGAGACCCAATCACCTACCACGTTCAAAATCCGTGAGGTCCGCGGAGCGCCCCATTCTGCTCTCTCACGATGTCTAGTGACTACCGAGGTCGCTGGTATGGAGTACCTGGCAGTAGGTGGCGACACAATGCACCTAATACGAAAAACGCATGTTTTTGGAGGTGTCCGGATACTTTTGATCCCTTAACGTATTTACAAAATTGCTTTACATGATAGGTTGGGGTAGGCGCGCGAAGCTGCCTCAACCAGCCCACTGCAGCTGTCAGAAATACTCTTACGTTGCAGCCACTATAGTAATGAAAAATATGAAACAAGCGTCTCCATACCAAGGAGATCTAGATCTTATGGAACTGTGAGTCAACACAGTACAATCCGAATCTCCACGCGGTTTCCTTTCATGCACGGTACTCCATTCCTATTTTAGTGCCCTCCCACCCTTCCTCATCTTACTCTAGTTGTTCTACTCCATCCTATTTCACCTTTCTTTCGATCTTCTTCTTCTTTTTTTTTTTTGGCCTACCACTAAACTGTGCTTTCAGTGAAGCGTTGCCCGGGGCACGTGGTCTGGCTGCCATACCCTGGTTACGCTACTGTGTCACGGACAGGACACACTCTCAGATGCTATAATTTTACGCTGAAGGAATTTATCAGCACGCTAACAGTTGTTATAAATGCTTTGATCTGAATATTGACTATATAGAGAAGTAATAAAAATTTATTAGGGAAATAAAATTTATCCATGATGGTTTGGAAACGCCGCGAATGTTACCGCAAATGTCAGTGAAGAAGAAAAAACGTCCAACAGCGACACTTTCTGAATGGGTGATAAACTTCACCGGAACTGGTTTCGGGTCCCAGCCCAGAAGACAGCGAGAATTTTTCACGTGATTTCACATTTTCATCTCAGTGAAAGGTGTTACTTTATATTTTACAGTCAGTGGTCTCCTTCTTTGATACGTACTAGTTCATGTTTGAGTGTATTACATGGCAATGAAGCTTGCAGCAGTGTATCAAGCAAAACTTTTTGCCGAGTAATATGTAAAGCTCTTGAATAGGTATAGCATAAAATCTTTTGTAAAGCAGTTATTCAGGAGTATCGTGTTTTCGGTCAAAGATGTGAACTTTGTACCATAAATTCTAGCCGCCCTGTGACGATGGGCTTAGGTCCTAAATTAGCTACAATGAAACACTGTATGCAAAATGTGTGTCTGCTTTCAGTTTTCTGTGATTTGAACTAAAAATACAGTGCCTGATCAGAAGTATTCGGACAGCAGATAATAATGCGGAAGTGCCATTAGACGTCACGAGAGGCGGATCTGACAGTATAAAGTTGTCAGCAGAGAAGCAGTTATAGCAGAATGGGTCAGTCGGGAGAGCACAGTTACTTCGAAAGAGGACTAGTTACTGGATGTTGCCTGAGCAAATAAATCGAAACAAAACCAGGCAAACTTCATATAATGACGCACAGGCACAGCCCAGCGTTGTGGAGGGTGGTTGTAAATAACGGAAAGAAACACAGGAAAAAGTCACTCGTGAGTTCCAAATGTTTCTACCTGTATAGTTAGCTAAATCACTTTGCGTATGGAGTTAAAGAAGTGGGGTGAGTGCTCGAGCTGCTCATCATAAGTGACACATTTCTGTACTCAGTGCTGAGAGACGCATGAGGTGGCGTAAAGAGCGATGCTACTGGACAGTGGATGATTGGAACGAGCGATTTCGACTGATGAATCACCAAACCCGGAGCTAATCAGATGGAATGGGTATCGACTGGCGAACGCTTGCCATCGTGTGTTGTGTGCCGCGTACAATAAAAGAACAGTTCGAAGAATTACCAGGATGAGAATATAGTCCGTCACAAGGCAGCACCTGTAACTCAACGATATGTGGACAATCATTCCTTAAATGGACTGCCCTGTCCAGGTCCTGATTTTAACCCAATGAAGCACCATTCAGATGAGTTACAACGTCGACTTCACACCAGACCCCAGCGTTCAAGATGATTCTCTGGTTTCCTTTCTGAGACCGTTACCCCTGAGTCCCGTCAGATATTAGCTAATGCCACCTTCCGTCCCTGCCAGTATTACCAACAATGCCATGTTTTTTATTTCTCGTTGTATTAACATTAGCGGTCAACTCAACTTTAAAATTGAAAAGAATTCTCTTTGAATACTTTTGGTTTTAAAATGACGAAATATAAATTATACTTAATCTAATAAAGTAGTAGGACAGACAGTAAGACAGACAGTTGGTAGTGCTTGAATAAAATAGTAAAACAGATAGTTGGTACTGATTCTTTTTGACAACCATTTTTTACAGAATGACAAAGTAATTCTCAGTGCTAGCTACAACTCCTTCTCAGAGAAGAAAGCTAGCTACCCATGTTCAACGTAGACACATGTTCCAAAACATGCTACCTCTGCACCACCCTTCGTCGTAGCGACACTTGCTTCACCCACACCCTGTATCACATTTTAAAGTCAACCCATTTAAAATGCGTGTAGCATTTAGCTATTGATCGTAAATCGATTCACTGCTGCTTCTGAACTGACAGAAATTGGAAGTCGTCAGGCTGCCAATACTTTGTGCTGACCACTGCCACTAACAACAATAATAATAATAAAATTAATACTATGTAGGCCCTACAGCAATGTAGTGACCGTTACATAGCTGCAGTTGCCTTGTACTGCCTATTAGCTAATTTATGTGTTGCGAAGTGAATAATGAAACAATTTCTGATTCTTTAACACCTTTTATGGAAAAGAAAACAGTGAAATTAATGAAATATTTTACAATTAAAATTAAAGCAGTCCTTATCGCAATATAATTCGTTTTGATTGAATGTTCTGTTGCGATCAAGACAATTTCCATTTCATTTTTAAAATTTATCGCTCGTCTCACGAACTAGCTACGACCTGGAGAAGGCGTTTTCATATGATACCTTCGACCATGAATATAATAGACTGGCCCTGACGTAATTTTCGTGGCTCCAACATCTCTGGGCTGAAGTCACATGAATGTTGGCAAAACATGGTTGTTTAGTGTTGCGCTTATGGCTGTGCTCAGCGTTTTGTCGGGGGAAATGGCATTACATTTCACGTGTAAGTCTTTCTATGATAGTGCAGATGCGTTTATTGAAATCTGCTGAAGTGACTTTTATATGTTTTTTACACTTGAAATTAAAGTGTTGAAAGTGATGCCTGTAAAGTCAGACTTATATTACATTTTGGAAAGTATCTGTGATAATTCGGGTACAGAAGTAAGTATAACTGTTTCTCGTTCCTACTCGTAGTTTCCCTAAGGATGAAAACCGAAGGCACCTTTGGATACAGGCCCTGAAACGGAACCACTTTAAGCCATCTGCACATACGCGCCTTTGCTCGAAGCACTTCGAGGAGAAGTGTTCTGATAGGTTAGTTGTTATTTACAATGTATATTTATAATTTATATTTACAGCGTCTGTCACTTTTAATCCTGATATTTTTATAGGGCTAAGACTGGAGGGAATTGGCTAAGTAGTTTTACGGAGCATATGAAATCGAAGAGACCTAAGCTCCGTAAATCACACACTAGAAGGCGTTCGTTAGATGATGTCTCGTCTTCTGAAATCTGTGCTTCCAATGCCTGTAAGTCTGAATGTTGTTAGAATGTGTGTGGTAACTGCGAGTTAGTAAAATATTGTATTAGAATAGAAGTGTAGCACGTTACGTTTTTTTTAAAACTGATGGTTTAAGCTTTTGTAAAAATAGTGGGAACTGAACCTTTAAAGTGCACCTTAAAATGATACTCTAAAATGGACCTGCTCCTAAATTCGACAATTTTGGCACCTATAGTTGACATAATTCCCATATCCCATTTTCTTTTATAAGTGACTAGAGCCCAAAACGCGGCGAATCCAGTGTTTAAAGTTTTGACACGAGCCCACTTTTACTGTTTAAAAGAATTTTAACTACATTTTACTTTAACTGATAGTTTATAGTAATTTCGTCCCGCTGCCCACCAGAGTGGCGTTCGGTGTGTTTGTTAGATTTTATAAATGGTACTGTGAACAAATCCAGGTCAAATGTAGCTCTGGCATAATTTTTCGCAAATACAAAAGTAATTTTTGTTGGAAGCGTTTGGCAGTCAGTTGAGAAATGTGGGGAAAATGCGATACAAACATAGGATGGCAGACCGCTGATTTGTAATCCCGCCACGTTTTGCCAACAGTCACGTGGTTTATGGTGGAGCCACACCAGCCCACTAGTATCTATGTTCGAAGTGTGATACTTACGAATATGTGACGTATATGTCTCGATGCATCGAGCAAAGTTTAAAATGTGTGTGTGTGTGTGTGTGTGTGTGTGTGTGTGTGTGTGGTGTGGTTGGATTATGTGAGGAAAATGAAGTTTTGTTTCAGCAGCTGTAACGTCCAGCACATTGGAAGTTTGAAAAAAAAAAGTAATTAATTATAAAATACGCAATCAGTATCACAGACATACGAAATAGTGATAATGGTAACGATAGTTTAAAAATAATTTAGTTTTACTACAGAAACACAAACAGGTACTTTGGTTTTCACTCGTCAGGGTGTAATTATGCTCCAGGCTGGGAACCACTGCATTAACTGGTATCTAGACACTTTTGATCGGAGAGTGTACTTCAAACATACCTCTGTATTCCCATGTGCCTGAAGATACTATTTCCACTTAAATAATCGTGTGTCTAGACACTTTTGATCGGAGAGTGTACTTCAAACATACCTCTGTATTCCCATGTGCCTGAAGATACTATTTCCACTTAAATAATCGTGTCCCGAAATACCTCGCAAGAGCTGAGAACTGGAATTCCCTTTATTCGTCCTACTAAACGTGAGAGCGGAATCGGCTTTCGGGTGCTGAACGCAGTAGAATCAATTTACCAATTCGGAATGTTTACGCTGCTCCAGACGTCAAAGTGTGCCCTGGGGGTTGGTGGCGGGTTTTTAACGAGTCGATGCCGCCACCTGCCGCGGCTTCCCCCTGGCCTCACGAAGCAGACGCCCCTCACCGCCTTCCCCGCGCCCCCAGCCGCCTGCGGCACACAGACACTCGACAGCAATTTGCTAGCGCCCCGCGTGCTCCAACTAATGAGTTTCGAGGCCGCTTTATTGGAACAGATGAGCCCTCAGCGAGCTTCTACAGGCGACCTTCTTTCGCCCTTTATGTCCGGACGGGTTTCCCTTCCTCCCTAAAGCTTTCACTTACGTGCGTGCGCTCAGCAGCACTCAACAGGCATCTCGCTGTTGCTTAAGGCATTTTAGTTAACTGTATTTCTCTCGATCAGCCAGTGTGTGTGCCAAAGTGTATCTAAAGCGTTCAGAAATAAGGAATTATAGCGAGGTGACAAAAAAATCTGAGATAGAGATATACGTACTTTTTCTTTTTTTTTCCAGGGACTTCTGCGAGAGTTTCTTCCGTAGAGGTGTTTTCCATTTCATTCGAAGATCTTGGGAACAAGCCTTCCAGAACATTCCAGAAGGTTCTCGAACTTTCTGGCTGTTTTCCAGCATGTGTTAATCGCGTTTTGTGTGAGGCTGTTGTTATAGCAAGAACAGGGTAGCGGTGGCTGTAGATGATGCTGGGTTGAGAGGAGAATATATGCTGAAACATCTTCATTTATTTTCTTTTGACAACCTTGCCTACCAGAAAGACGTAAGATGGAGAATACGCTACTACTAGCATCAACTTTGAAATAGTTGCAATAACTTAAAAACAAGAAATAAAATTCATATTGGCAATGAACATCCAGGACAGCAATCAAATATTAGTCACTTGTTTTCCTTCTTATTACATCAAATTTGAGAAGCTGAAATAATTTACAAATAATAAATAAAATATGTAATATCATCGATTATCCAAAATGCTGAGGAAATATTAGTCACTTTTTTCGTTCTCAGAAACCCACAGCCACTAGAATTCAGCAACATCAGGTATGAATTGCAAAAACATTGCAATACAAGTCACACAGTTAAGAGTTCAACGACTGTACCACACTACTTGGTACCTTACAGCTTTCCTTAGACAATTAAAAAAAATTGAAAACTCAACATTACACACTCTTCTGAAGACTGGTACAAATGGCTACTACTTCCAAAAAAAAAAAAAAAGAAAGTCATTCCAAATACACATTCGACTGTTCAGATTTTCAACTCTTACGCAAGTACCAAAACTTGCAGGAAGAAGGTTACAAATGACAATCCGACAACAGTGATTTGGTCCGAATTTCATTCGTCGCCAACCCAACGATTTGAGCCCATGTTTCTAATTGCGCCCTAATCGCTGATCGGCCGAGCAACAAATACATCAAATAAGCCCTAACCGCCCAGAACAAGTGATGTGCTAGGAGCACGCAAAATCACCATTTCCTTGATCAGACCTACCCACGAGGGAAATTCTACAGTAGTAGAAATCCTGGTCAACGTGTTTAACTTCACCTAACCGCCAAGGGCACAAGCACATGTACAAACCTAACTTTTTATGTATAATACACCAAGAATGAACAGCTACAAGTAGTAATTATCTGACAAATGAAAGCCGGCCGGAGTGACCGAGCGGTTCCTAGGCGCTACAGTCTGGAGCCGCGTGACCGCTACGGTCGCAGGTTCGAATCCTGCCTCGGGCATGGATGTGTGTGATGTCCTGAGGTTAGTTAGGTTTAAGTAGTTCTAGGGGACTGATGACCTCAGCAGTTAAGTCCCATAGTGCTCAGAGCCATCTGAACCATTATTTTGACGAATGAAAAGATCACAACAGCTCGATGACTTAATTAGAGAGCTCAGTTACAATAACAAACTAAACAGTTAACACATTTGTGGACAATTTCCGACCATCAAGTCACTACTTCGACTCAACTGACAATTATCGTAAAGTTTTCCCTTTTACTTTCAATGCAATGAAAGGTTCCCTTTTCCACACACTTAAAAACGGAGGTACCGTGCAACACTGGCAACAAGAAAGATCTAAGAGCTCAAAACACTTGAACTACCGTAGGAGACAAGTTCGTGAATATAGACTGCGTTAGCAATATTCTCAGCGCATAGGTGCAAATTTAGTACCCAAAGCATAGTGCTTACAGCAGACACAGTATTTCACCCCAAGCGAGCAGAACACTGTTTGTCCGCCGCTTGTGGTCACGCGGTAGCGTTCTCGCTTCCCGAGCACGGGGTCCCGGGTTCGATTCCCGGCGGGGTCAGGGATTTTCACCTGCCTCGAGATGACTGGGTGTTTGTGTTGTCCTCATCATTTCATCATCATCCAGGAAAGTGGCGAAATTGGACTGAGCAAAGGTTGGGAAATTGTACGGGCGCTGATAACCGCGCTGTTGAGCGCCCCACAAACCAAACATCATCATCATCATCAACACTGTTTGCAGCAACGGATACTTTTCACTCTAACTCCAACGTCATTCTGCCCAATCCTCTGCATCTACCATCTGCCATCACATGGCCACGACCCGGGCCGCCACAGCAGATGTCCGCACACGTCCCCCTTTCGCCTCACGTCAGCGTGCAGGTACCGTTTATCCCTTCTTGGATGACGACCGGAATCCCTATCAGCTCATCCTTTCCGAGTGCCGAATTGCATGGCGTGTTGCTCCGTGGCGCCCTCTTTCGCTGCTGGCAGACAACGGCTGCTCTCCGGCGGCGCGCTCTTCTCAGCTGCCGACCGCAGCGGGAAGTTCAAACACCGGCGCTCGGTGTGACACCGTAACGTCACAGTTGTCCTACAGCATCTTTTAGAGCACCGCTACTTTCTCAGCAGGTGGTCAGCAAGTATGGCTTCATACGGAGTAGTGCCCAAGTTTCTAATGTCCACCTGACACCACACCTTATTTACGGAAGAGCCGAAGAAACTGGTACACCTGCCTAATATCGTGCAGAGCCCCCTCTAGAATGCAGAAGTGCCACAATACGACGTGGCACGGACTCCACTAGTGCCTGAAGTGGTGCTGGAGGGAATTGATACCATGACTCATGCAGGGCTGTCCATAAATCCGTAAGAGTACGAGAGGGTGGAGAACTCTTCTGAACATCACGTTGCAAGGCATGCCAGATACGCTGAATAATGTTCATGTCTGGGGAGTTGGGTGGCCAGCGGAAGTGTTCAAACTCAGAAGAGTGTACCTGAAGCCACTCTGTAGCAATTCTGGACGTTTGGGTTATCGCATTGTCCTGCTGAAATTGTCCAAGTACGGCGGAATGCACAATGTATATGAATGGATGCAGGTGATCAGACAGGATGCTTAAGTATCGTTTCGCCTGTCAAGAGTCGTATCTAGTCGTATCAGGGGGTCCCATATCACTCCAACAGCACACGCCCCACACCATTTAGAGCATCTACCAGCTTGAACAGTACCCTGGAGGCATGCGTTGTCCATCGTTTCATCAAGTTGTCTCCATATTCGTACACGTCCATCCGCTCGATACGATTTCAAACGAGGCTCATCCAACCAGGCAAAAATCTTTCCAACGTGTAATGTCGGTGCTTATAGGCCCATGCGAGGAGTAAAGCCTTGTGTCGTGCAGTCGTCAAGGGTACACGAGTGGGCCTTCGGTTCCAAAAGCCCATATCAATGATGTTTCGTTCAACGGTTCGCACGATGACTCTTGTTGATGGACCGCCATTGAAATGTGTAGCAATTTTCGGAAGGGTTACATTTCTCTTGCCTTGAATGATTCTCTTCAGTCGTCGTTGGTCACGTTTAAGCAGGATCGTTTACTGGCCGCAGCGATGTCGGAGACTAGTTTTACCAGATTCCTGATATTCAAGGTACTCTCGTGAAATGGCCGAACTGGGAAATCCCCACTTCATCGCTACCTCGGAGATACTGTGTCCATCGCTCGTGCGCCGATTATAAAACTACGTTGAGACATACTTAAATCTTGATAACCTGCCACTGTAGCAGCAGTAACTGATCTAATAACTGTGCAAGACTCTTATCATATTATACAGGCATTTCCGACCGCAACGCCGTATTCTGCCTATTTACGTGTCTCTGTATTTCAATACTCATGACTATACCAGTTTCTGTGGCGCTTCGTTGTATATTGTTCGTAATAATATTTTTCTCCTTTCAAAAATGGTTCAAATGGCTCTGAGCACTATGGGACTTAACTTCTTTGGTCATGAGTCCTCTAGAACTTAGAACTAATTAAACTTAACTAACCTAAGGACGTCACACACATCCATGCCCGAGGCAGGATTCGAACTTGCGACCGTAGCGGTCGCGCGGTTCCAGACTGTAGCGCCTATAACCGCTCGACCACTCCGGCCGGCTTTCTTCTTTCCTCGCAGCCATGCAACTTCTTACATTAATAAAATTCGGTTGCCAGACAGAGCAGTACGCTGCCAGCTACGACATCCGAGCGCGTCTCGAGTTTGCCCTTACCTCCTTCCTATTCCTTCCACACTCTGCAGATTGTTTTTCAAAATTGCTGAGTCTAGCGGTTCCGAGAGAAGTGATACAGCGAGAAGTTTGGCTTCATTATTTGCTGCACAGACCAAAGGTAACTGTCGTTTGTACGTCGTGATTCATAAGACTGCCGAGTCGAAATACAACTTTCGTACAAGTACGGTCTTGGGAGTAGTGATGAACAAGTGAAAGGTTTGTAATGACTGGAAAACGAAGTGCATTCACATGCTTAATTCCTGCGAAGATAATTTATTGCTTACAGAACATTGTTAAATGTTACAGAAAGTGTTCAAATCGGCAAAAAACACATTAAATAATGACATTCAGGGAGACAGTTATTGAACAATATTAAAAAAAATCATAAGTTAGTTACAAACTACGGCGTGCACACACTTTTATTAATCATGTAAACGTCACAACAGATACTCGGATTTAGGTTATGACATGTTCGATATGCCTGCCATCATTGGCGATGATGTGGCGCAGATCAATAGCGAAATTCTGAATGACCCGATGAAGTGTTGGAACGATGCTATCGACGAGCTCCTGAATGACGTCGCATGTGTTCAGATCCGGAGAATATGGTGGCCAATGGAGGCCCATGCCAGTGTCCTCTGGGTACTGCAGAGCCAGAATACGATACGCAGAGTGCACACCACACAATCACCCGTTGAGGGTGAACAGACTTCTTGATCGCGAAATGCGGAATCACAGTACCCCAAAAGCGCCAATTTACCTTATTGACGAAACCATCCAAATTAAAGTGGGCTTGTCGCAAAACCAAACTATACTGCACATGCTAATTCCCGTCATGCCTCGCGGCGAATCGTGCAGTTCGAATGTCCTAACGCAAACCGTTCAGAATATATGACTATTTTATTTCATTTAGTTCAATAATTGTTACCACATAACGTCTGCATAGAAAATTCTGGTTCACCCTGCCAACTGACCCACACATCGCACGAATCTCATCATTCGATGCAAGTCCCCCCGCCCCCCCCCCCCCCCCAAAAAAAAAAAATCAAGAAGCGTCAGATCAGCGGAGCGGGTTGGTCACGAAGTCGGATCTATGCTTCCGTGTCAGCGCCAGGGATATGTGACACTGAGTACGTCACGTTTTTACGCAGAAAAGTTTGCATGTGAATAAGAATTGTATTTGGTTATGTGTAAAATATAATAATGCGGCTAATGAGTTGTATGTTCTTTTCGTAATAAAACAACCAATCAGTGCAAGACAATTTGTTGATCTTTTGTCATATTAAAATTCATAAGAAGAATCATCCAGTAGAGAAAGCTAACACACGCCCAATTCGTATGAGACTTTAGCTACACGCGTCTGTTCTGTGTGAGGCGGTTCTGTTTAAATACAGATTTGCCTACGTCATTAGTCAGAAAGTATTTTTATTAACGTTGTTTATCGCTGAAGACTAAACGTACGTAAACGGATTGTACAAGGGATGATCAGAAAGTCTTCGTTTGAGGTCGTTGCTGCAAGAATACGAGGTCTGTTCAAAAAATTCCGGAACATTCGTCATTTCACGTCAGTGATGTGTTTGAACGAAACGCGGTCGGTATGTCTCCACGTGCCTGTGCTTAATGTGTACCTGCCGGAAGTTTCATTGTTTCATGTCTTTTAGTTATTGTTCAGTGCTGTATTGAGTAGAACGTCGTCTCGCGAATTTTTCGACTTCTACCGACGACGCTCAGCTTAGGAAAATCAACAAAACAGTGCCTGCCAATCGAAGACTGACTCTCCGAGAGATTGCAGAAGAATATAATATTTAACTTGGACCATGTCATGAAATCGCGACACAACATCTTGGAATGCATCTTGCTGCCGCCAGGTCCCCTCCACGGCTCATGAGTCAAGACCAGAAATCTGAGAAGAGCTTTTGGATCGCGCAAATCAGAACGACATATTCCTTAAGAGACTCGTAACTGGTGATGAGACGTGGGTCGGGAAAGGTTCTCCAAGACCAAAAAAAGACCGTAACGTCAGGTAAAATGTGAAAGCCATGCTGATAGTTTTCTTTACCTTTGAAGGCTTAGTTAATCAAGAATTCGTGCCACAGGGACAAATTATTAATCAATGGTACTATCGGGTTGTGTTGCGACGTCTGTCAGAAAATATGAGACGGAAACGGCCTGAAATGTGGCGAGACAATTCATGGCTCTTGCATCATGGTAACGCACCTGCACATTCATCCCTGTTGCTGTGCGACAATTGCACAAAAAACAAAATCACTGTGCTGCCTCATTATCGGTACTCACCAGACCTGGCCCCTGTAGACTTTATTTTATTCCAAAGTTGCAAACCCCGTTGAAAGGATGAAGATTTGTCACGAGATCGAAGAAAATTCCCAGACGGCGCTTCGTGGGATACAGCAAGAGGCGTACCGAGATTGCTTCTGGAAGTGAAAACGGCGCTGGAAGCCGTACATCAATAGTGGACGAGAGTATTTCGAAGGAGACCGTGCACAATAAGTAAAAGGTAAGAGTTGAAAAATATTGTGGATAAGATTCCGGAATTTTTTGAACAGACGTCCTCTGCAACCAAACGTTGAATAATGGGAAAACTGCGACAAATGTGCTGGTTCAAATGGTTCAAATGACTCTGAGCACTATGGGACTTTACATCTGAGGTCATCAGTCCCCTAGAACTTAGAACTACTTAAACCTAACTAAGGACATAACACACATCCATGCCCGAGGCAGGATTCGAACCTGAACCGTAGCGATCACGCGGTTCCAGATTGAAGCGCCTAGACCCGCTCGGACACAGCGGCCGGTTCCAAGGCTGCTCGTGTTTCATGATAACGCATGTCCTCATATCGCAAATTTCATAACGCAGAAGATATGCCAAGTGGGAGACACTCAGCACCCGCCATATAGTCCTTGTCTCCTCCCCCCCCCCCCCCCCCCCCCAGTGTAATTATCACGCCTTCGGTCCGTTATAAAAAGGCCTTGAAGGGTCGACGATTCTTGTCGGATGAGGATGTGCAGCAAGAAGTTGCGGACTTCTTCACGTATCAGGACGCAATGTCTTACCAAACGACTATCTTCAACCCGGTACGTGGCGGGATGGTTGCCTCAATTCTCACGCCGATTTTCGCTTGTTGGCATTCCGATTCTGGACCGTACGGCCTTGCAATAGAAAGTTTTTGATGGTCCGTTATAGTTCCTTTCGTTATAAATCATTATTTACAATTTCTTGAGTGAAGTGTGTTTGCAAGAAGGCAGTGTACAGATATATAGTACTAAAATAATATCGTTACTACAATACTGCCTTTTTCTGGTGTTCCATCGTGCGTAATGGTGTAATCTGACGCGATTTAAGATTCGAATCACTACGTCTGAGGCCTGGTCGGTCACTTTAATGAAGCAATCCGCTACGAAGTGCATTATGCCGTTGTGGCCTGTGTTTCATCTTGGTTTCCTATAAATATGGGAATATTTTTGTGGTGTTCACAAAACTATGAACTGGATGTGTATTTTGGACTCGCTGTTATACCGGTATTTCGCGATTCCAAAATTTTAACAAAGAGGGGCAGAACATTATAATCAAAAGTAGGACGTTGTCAGTGGAAACATATCTGTAGTCGAAACTTAACTTCAGTATTACGAAAAATGTTTTATGGTCCAAATGCATGCAATTCATCCGAAGTCGGTTAGTTATCGACATTTTGCACACGGTGTACAAAAATGGTTCATATGGCTCTGAGCACTATGGGACTTAACATCTGAGGTCATCAGTCCCCTAGAACTTAGAACTACTTAAACCTAACTAACCTAAGGACATCACACACATCCATGCCCGAGGCAGGATTCGAACCTGCGACCGTAGCAGTCGCGCGGTTCCGGACTGCAGCGCCTAAACCGCGTGGCCACCGCGGTCGGCGCATACGGTGTACGTGTTACGCATGAACGTTATCAGGTAGTGAACCTATATCACAGACCTTTGGCCGTCTGTATAATCACTCCTGCTGAATTTCCATCTACAGCTTCTCGTGACTTCCTAATTAAACTCCACTTTTAAAGACACCAGTTTTTAGAGTAATCGGTGAAATAATTCGTGGGTGTTCCAACAGTTCCCCTATTTGCTCTATGCCATTTCAGATATGCTAACAGAAGCACTGCCTTGATAACAGAAGAGTTGCTTTCTTTTGTAACCCAGAATCCACTAACGTTTCTTTTCGGATGGTTCAGAAACCCAGCGCAGTAGCCACCGGCTTCAGTTTACCACATGCATGATAATCTCGTTTCCTTATGATAAACAAACAGACTATAACAGTTCAGCAACGCGAACAACCTCTATTTCAGCCAATAATAGCACTCAATGGGCGTAGTCACCTTCCATGTAATTGAAGTATTAACAGGTTTCGTATTGCTTACGCCATATGAAAAATACTGAATTTTAGGCCAGTATTGAGGTTTTCATTTCACGTGGAATTAGTAGTGCTTGAAAATTCCTTAAGGTAATGGAAGTCTGCATATTCCAGAAATGGGATGAATTGATTCATTTGATTTATTTCTACAGTAATATTATGTTAATGTAATTTTGAAATCTGGATTAAAGGCTGAAAGGCGCTTTTCGCTGTGACGCATTCTTTTATAATCTGTGGACTGTCTCTTCACAATACACTGCGCAATGAATTTTGCCCAATAACAAAAGTTTCTCTCCACTTTATATCGTTCGTAACTGCGTGACCTGACCACTGCGAACTTCTGACCTTTGTCCACGTGTTGATTCAGACCACATGGCACTGCGTATTTCTCCCAGGAACTGCTATAGTATGCTTTTGCTCGGGGTTGCAGACTTCGAAGAACTACGTCGTACTCCTCACTTTACGTAACTTCTACATCCGTACTTTGCATGGCTGTAGGTACTTCAGAACAATATCAGTGATTATCTGTCCTATTTCAAACAGATATTGAGCGAGGAAAAAGTGACTGTATCCCTCTATAAGCGCCTTTACCTGAAAATGTGTAGAATGTTCATAAATTATTTGTACTGTAGACTGCAATACCTTAAAATGTATACTTTATAGTAATGATTTTCAACATGTAACAATGTAACTGTTGATGTATTGTTTCCTCATTCATACAAGTCAATCAGTGCACAGCTAGTGACACAGAAAACTAACAGCGGTATTCACTTTGTGTTCATCTGCTTTCTAGGACCACCATGTTAACATATTCAAACGCACTGCGAACGCGTGTGTTGAATTTATGTAGTCTTGTAACAATAATTCGGTGCACCCGATCCCCTAACGGTGTGAAGTCAGGTGTTCGTGATACCCAACGAATTGGATACTCTCATCCAGCCCACCTTTCTGGAAACCTTTCACCCAGAAGCTGACGGACATTCAGAGACCAGTGAGTTGGTGGCCAGTCCTAGCCGTTTACGAAATTCGATTGCAGGTGTTCTAATTGTGCTACACCAAGCACTTCTAACATGTGCAGATAAACGTCACTGTTTGTGGGAGATCCGCTGAAAAAGAATGGACCTTATCTGCACCAGACACTTTACGTTTAATATGAGGACACTGTGTTTGTCATATAGGAACATTATGCTGGATATATCACAAATTCACTCACTGTAGAAACGAAATTTTTCCTAATCTTTATTAGCATATTCACTGAAACTGATCGTGTTTAGCGTTTTCCAGTTTTAATGCCCGAAACAGCTGCTCCTTGTAGGCCTTAAAATAGACTTTGTTTACTCCTGATAGTGGTCGCTGTAGCAATAATTATTGCGTGCATTTCATACAAACAAAAGTACATTATTCCACTAGTTTATATTTAATTTCTGATGAAGTAACACTTGCAAAATGAATTTTCACTCTGCAGCGAAGTATGCACTGATATGGAACATTCTGCCATATTAAAACTGTATGTTAGTCCATGGCTGGAACATGGGACCACTGTCTTTCGCCGGCGAATGCATTACCGACTAGCCCGCGGGATAACCGCACGGCCACGGCGCCTTGTCACGGTCCGTGGCGCCTTGTCACGGTCCATGCGGCTCCCTCCGTCGGAGGTTCGAGCCCTCCCTCGGGCATGGGTGTATGTGTTGTCCATAGTGTAAGTTAGTTTAAGTTAAATTAAGTAGTGTGTAAGCTTGGGGACCGATCACCTCAGCAGTTTGGTCCCATAAGACCTTACCGCAAATGTCCAAATTTTTTCCTTACCGATTGGAGGGTGGAGATGAGCTACTGGTGGATGTCAGGCAGCTAGGGAGATTCGTGTGTCGTGTTTGGATAGCTCATTTGGTAGAAAGGGGAAAGATCCCACTTCGGCACACAGTTTTAATCTGCCAGGAAGTTTCATAGCAGCACACTTTCCGCTGCAGAATGAGAGATTCATTCTGTAAACAATCCTCCAGGCTGTGAGTAAGCCATGTCAGCGTGATAAACTATCTTCTATCAGTGCTAGTAATGTAATAATACAAGTTTCGTAGGTTTTGAAAGTATTCGATGAGGTACTGGTGGAAGTAAAGCTTTGAAGGCGGGCCGTGAGGCGTATTTTGATAACTCACTAGGTACAGCACTTGCCCCAAAAGTGCAAAGTACCCAATTTCTAATCCTAGTCTGACACAAAGTTTTAATCTGCCAGGAGGTTTGAAGCAAGTCTTCTTTGCTTTCAAAATTATAATCCGATGTACTGTCGTAAAATAAGGAAACAAACTACTCTAAGTTGAACACGCTAAGGGAAGTAAATATCGTTACAATACTTTTGCTGTCGTTTGTATTGATATTCACGTGACCGCAACACTTTTAATTTATTAAAGAAAAGGCGCAGCGACAGCATTTGGTATACTCTCATGTGGTGCATCACAACAGCCTGGAAGCGGCTTGTATGTTTTAAACCTGAATACTCATATAAATGCCTACAGAAAATTTTTCTGATTATATTGCCCCCTTGTTTCTAAGACTGTTGATCCAGGAGTGTGTCACTGTAATACGACCGGACTTCATATCGTGTACAAGTTGACACAGGAACCACTCACTTAGCGCAACGGTGAAATAGAGCGTAAAGATTATTTAAATTCCTTTTTATGATAAAGTTTCCTACAAAATTGTGCGAGAATTTCTAAGGGACCAAATTGCTGAGGTCATCGGTCCCTAGACTTACACATTACTTGAACTAACATGTGGTAAGAACAACATGCCCGAGGCAGGACTCGAACCTCTGGCGGGAGGGACCGCGCAATCCGTGACATGGCGCCTCAAACCGCACGGCCACTCCGCGCGGCTAAAGTTTCCTACAAGCAGAACTATTATTTGACCTCTGAAGTGCTTCATATGTTCCATCTTGTATGCAAAACTTGTGGAATGAGCGTGCTTCGCTTATAATTGCCGTTTAGACACTTTCCTGCAAGGAATCTGAAAATACTGAAAAATAGAACAACACTATATAAAACAGGACATGGCGTTTGTTGCTCCGAAGTACTCGACGAAAACTTGCCCTTCGAAACGTGTAAGAATCGTATCAGAAATACTACCTATCGCGTGCTGATTAAATGAGTAACCACTCTTGCTGATGGCAGGTCTCAGTAGAGTCTCCTTTACTGAATAATTTAGAAGTCCATGACAACATGTCTAGGCCAGGGAGGAATGTCCTAAAAAACCATCGATAATGTGGGTGTGCACGTCTTGAATACGCTATCTCAAAACATCTGGCTGTCTTGCAATTTGGCCACACAACGGGTGCCGTTCTGTTTTTGCACTACTGTTCAAGAAAGGTTCTTCACCTGAGGGTGCGAACTATGCCGGTAAAAATCACGCATTTTCCGGAGGCCAACATCTCGCTAATTATCGTATCGTTAAGTGTCTTATACCAATAAAAACAAGAATTTAATGTTACATCAAAATAGTGTATCAGGCATAGGTTTATAAGTGCCAAATATTTACAAGGAGGTGACAGACGTCATGGGATACCTCCTAATATTGTGTCGGACTTCCTTTTGCGTGGCATAGTGCAGCAGCTCGACGTATCATGGACTCAACAAGTCGTTGGAAGTCCCCTGCAGAAATACTGAGCCATTCTGCCTCTATAGCCGTCCATTATTGCAAAAGTGTTGCTGGTGCAAGACATCGTGCGCGAACGGACATCTTGCTCTTGCTTATGTCCCATAAATGTTCGATTGGATTCATTGCGGGTGCTCTGGATGGCCAAATTAATCGTTCGGTTTGTCAAGAATGTTCTGTAAACCACTCGCGAAAAAATATGGTCCAGGAACATGGAGCACTGTCATCGATAAAAATTCCATCGTTGCTTGGGAACATAAAGTTCATGTTAGTTGGTTCCGTTGGACCAGAGGACCCAGTCAAGTAAACACAACCCACACCATTATGGAGCCATCACCAGATTGCAAAGTGCCTTGTTGACAACTTCGTCCATTGCTTCGTGAGGTCTACGGCACACTCGAACTCTACCATCACATTGTAACAACTAAACGCTGTTTCAGTTTTGTAGGGGCCAACTGATATGGTCACGAGCCCAGGAGAGGCGCTGCAGACTATGTCGTGCTATTAGTAAAGGCTCTCGCGTCTGCTGCCACAGCCCATCATCGTGAGATTTCACTGCACTGTCCTAACGGATACGTTCGCCGTACTTCCCACATTGATTTCTGCTGCTATATCACGCAAGGATATTCGTCTGTTAGCACTGACAACACTACACAAACGCCGCTGCTTTCGGTCGTTAAGCGAAGGCCGTCGGCCACTGCTTTGTCCATGATGAAAGGTAGTGCCTGAAATTTGATATTCTCGGTACACGCTTGTCACTAGGCACCTCGGAATATAGAATTTCCTAACGATTTCGAAATGGAATGGCCCATGCGTCTAGCTGCAACTACCACCCTGCATTCAAAGCCTGTTATTTCACGTCATGCGCCCATAATCACGTTGTAAATCTTTTCACACGAATCACCTGTGTACAAATAACAGCTCCGCTAATGCACCGCCCTTTTTCTACCTTGTGTATGCGATACTACCGCCATCTGTATATGTGCATTCGCTGTCCCACGACTTTTGTCATCTTAATGTAATAAAAATAGTTTTAATGAAACAAGCTGTAAAACTAACGTAATCGTAATAGACCCTAACTAATTCCCACTATACAAGGACTGTTAAAATATCATATCGAAGAAGTCATAACCAATATTATCAAGAAGTAGGAAGCCTGTTGGTCGGTGTATGGCTAGGTGATTCAGAGAACTATTTACAGTTATGATCTTACAAGACTGTTTACTGTAGTCAATCTTTTGTCATACTCTACAGTTTTAGTCACCCATAATAACCATAACTGAATATTCATTCATGTTTCAGAGTATGTCCTATCAACCGATTCTTTCTTGTAGTCATGATGTGCCATAAATTTGTGTTCTCCCCAGTTCGATTCAGTACCTGGTCAGTAGTTATCCGATCTATCCACCTAATTTTCAGCATTCTTCTGTAAGTATCACGTTTCAAATGTTTAAATTCTCTGAATTTTTTCCCGTTTTTCAGTTCCGGCAAAGGCAACACTTCCGACCAAACTTTTAGCTAGATATCTTGACACTTAAATTTATATTCGATGTTAGCAAATTCTTCTATTTTATGAACAATTCCCTAGTTATTGCTCGGCTGCCTATTTTATCCTATGTACATCACGGTCGTAAAATAGTTCACTGCCCAAGTGGCAAAACCAGTCTCATGCTCTAGTGTTTTATTTCCGAATCTGATTTTCTTAGAAACTCCTGATTTCATTAAACTATCCTCTATTAACCTTTTTTTAATCTTCATCTTGTAACTCTCTAGTGCTACGAGATCAGATAGGAGTTGTAGACGACATTGTAGGCATAACTGAAAATAAACAGCTGACATCATACGGACATCGTAGAAGAAGCCCAGAGGAAAGACAGCCTTCTAAAATATGGCACTGGAGACCTTCACGACACAGAAAAGGACAAAGGCGCCGGTTACATTTGAAAGATGTAGTGATGCGTGCGATACAAGACAGAAACATGCAAGAAGAGGACTGTCAGGACAGAAAGTAGAAGAAAATTGGACGCGAGAGACGCCGCATGGTGTAAGAAACTTGCAGAAAGAAGAACAAGATCTTATAACCTCTTTTCAATCTACTACACTCCCGATCAGTTGGTCTTCCAAGTCTTTTGTAGTCTATAGCAGATTTACAATGAAACTCCCTGGCAGATTAAAACTCCACACAGCTTTAATCGACCAGGAAGTTTCGTATCAGCGCACACTCCGCTGCAGAGTGGCAATCTAATTCTAGATTTACAATGTCATCATCAAACCTCGTAGTATTTATCTATTCTCCTTGAAGTTGAATACTCTTTCAGAATTTCTGCTTTGTCCCCTTCGAGATATTTTACTCAAGAAAGATGTCTTCAGATTAGCTCTACACTTATTTGATCAAAAGCCTCACCTGTAAGTGAACATTAATATGGGCTGTGCCCACTCTTCGCCTTTATGACCCTTCTAGGGTCATCTATGGAGGAAAGGTAGCCCATTCCTTTTCAGGGGCTGAAACCGCTGAAGGTAGTGATTTTGGATTCTGGAGTCTGGAGCGAAGTTGACGATCCTGCTCATCTCAAAGATATTCCATTGGGTTGAGATCTGGATTCTGGTTAGGGCAGTACGTCTCAGAAATACTGTTGTCCACATACCAGACCATTGCCTCACAGACGCTGCTTTACGGTAGAGTACAGTGCCATGCTGATAAAATCGTCCTCGTCGAATTGTTCCCCTACAACATGCCAATACACAATGCTGTAAAATGTGTTCATAGCCCCCCGCAATTAACCCTGTCTTAAGGGCAATTGATTGGGGGGGGGGGGGGGGGCGACACGCCATAACCACGAAATACGGAAACATCATCTCCTCTGTTCTTCTCGGTTTCACTTCCCGACCGGTTTGAGGATTCTCTCTGCACTGGGACTGGGTGTTTGTGTTGTCATCATCATCATCATCATCATCATCTTCATCATCACCTTTCGTGACAGTGGCTAGACTGGACTGTGAAAAAATTGGGAGTTTGTACGGGCGCTGATGACCATAAACCTAACATCATCATCATAATTCTCTATTCCTCATTGTTCACCCTCCACATAATGACACGTAACGTTATACAGACAGTCGTCAAACCCAAACCCTTACATAGGTTTACCACAGGATCTAGTGTGATTCATCACCCTAAATCACCCGTTTGCAGTCATCAACTGACCAATGATGTCGAACTTGAGTGAGTCTCAGGCGTCGCTTAGCAGTGACTAAATAAATATGTGGCTTATAAGGAGCTCCTCGACCGTTGTACCCCATTTTTTATCTGTTTAACCACAGTAACTGCACAGCTGTACTACCTGCAGCACTTGAAATTGACGGCATGCGTTATCATCGACTCCGAACTGATCCTCTACAAGAAGCCATACACCAAAGGAATGAAAGCACCATGTAAGCTTGATGTATTTAAATGAAAGAAGAAATAACTATCTACTGCATTACATATATATTCCAGAAAATTATATTCTAATGACAAAATTAAATGAATTTAAGGGATTCGTGAAATGAACAAATGGACTTTCCCCGGAGAACAACTTCCGCCATAAGTATAAGAACCTGCTGACTTTTTCCTCAAATATTTATGGAAGTGTACTGAAATTAGATGTTTCGTAGCACATCACACATTTTGGACTGTTGTTAAGTATATGGTGTTAACAAGGGGTCAGTTTAGGAATGGATAGTACTGTTGCTTTTAAAGAAGTTAATGTTCCTAATTCTTATATACAATGAAGCTCCAAGAAACTGATAAAGGCATGCGCATTCAAGTATAGAGACATGTAAATAGGCAGAATAAGGCGCTGCGGTAGGAACGCCTATATAGGACAACAAGTGTCTGGCACAGATGTCAGATCAGTTACTGCTGCTAGAACGGCAGGTTATGAAGATTTAAGTGAGTTTGAACTTGGTGTTATTGTCAGCGCTCGAGCGATGGGACACAGCATCTCCGAAGTAGCTATGAAGTGGGGATTTTCCAGTACGGCAATTTCACAAGAGTACCTTGAATTTCAGGAATCCGGTAAAACAAGTCTCCGACATCGCTGCGGCCGGAAAAAGATCCTCCAAGAACGGGACCAACGACAGCGAAAGAGAATAGTTCAACGTGACAGAAGTGGAACCCTCGAGCACATTGCAGCAGATTTCAATGCGGGGCCGTCAACAAGTGTCAGCGAGCGAACCGTTCAACGAAACATCATCGATATGGACTGTCGGAGCCGAAGGCCCACATGTGAACCTTGACGTCTGCATGACATAAAGCTTGACGCCTTGCCTGGGCCCGTCAGCACCGACATTGGACTGTCGATGACTGGAAACATGTTGCTTAGTCAGACGAGACTCGTTTCAAGTTGTATCAAGCGGATGGTCGTGTACGGGTATGGAATCAACCTCAATGACCCATGGATCCTACATTTCACGAGAGATGGAGGCTCTATTATGGTGTGGGGCGTGTGAAGTTGGAGTGATATGGTACCCCTGACAGGTGACACGTACGTAAGCATCCTGTCTGATGACCTGCGTCCATTCATGTCCACTGTGCATCCCGACAGACGTGGGCAATTCCAGCCAGACAATGTGACACCCCACACGTCAAGAATTACTACAGCGTGACTCCAGGAACACTTTTCTGAGTTTAAGCACATCCTTTGTCCACCAAACTTCCCAGACATGAAAATTATTGAGTATATATGGGATGCCTTGCAACGTGCTGTTCAGAAGAGATCTCCACCCCCTCGTACTCTTATGGGTTTATGGACAGCCCTACAGGATTAATGGAGTCAGTTCCCTCCAGCACAACTTCAGACATTAGTCGAGTCCATTCCACGTCATGTTGCGGCACATCTGCGAGCTCGCTTAGAAAGGTGTACCAGTTTCTTCGGATCTTCAGTGTATCATCGTTAAATGTACACTTCACGACTGTTCACTTGGGCGGCTTTAGAAGGGTTGAAATGTCCCAGATGGATTTGTCACGCAGATTACCTTGAATGACTAGTCCGCAATCGAAGGCACTAAGCTCTCTTGAACGGTCCATTCCGCTGTTACTACTTCTCGATTGACAAGTTACACCCCCACCTGCTTTTATGCTGGCGGTCCCACCTCTCGTGACTTGTAGTGTTTAATTTCGCATTACGTATGGTTCACGTGGTGTTTTCTGTCAGATTGTGTAACTGGAGGTTCACCGATTTTCTTCCGCGTTGAAGAACCCGTAGACACGACACTATTACCAGCATTGTTCTACCTACTGCACTGACTAATCTTACTAATATTTTTTTAAATCAGTTTTTTCATTACTGAGAGAGGTAGCACAAACTAACAGCAAATGTTCGTAGGAGAATTTGTAATGGCATTTTTCTGAAGAAATGGAATATAGTGGTATTCTTGGAATAAAGGAGATGCATTGTATTAAATGTGCAAAGATAATAAATATTTCATCGTTGCTTAGTAATATTTTTTGGCGATAAATGGGGGCAGCCGTTTGCTAGGAATCTCATTTGCTGTTCACGAGAAATTCTGTCCATTTCGAAGATTACGATTCCAATTAGTCTTGCAAATGGCATTCCAAATAACCCCATTACGTGTAGAGCGTTCGCCGATAACCGTTCGCTCTCACAAGAGCTCTTGACTGCAATTGGCAAGCTTCCGTCCACTATACGACCCGTACAGACGCAAGCTGAACACCTGTATTAGCACCCACTTGGCAAATAATGCCGGCAGTATCGACATTTATCCCGTCTGTTGCTTTGCATAACACTGTATAGTTCATTGGCTACAGAGCGCTACATGAGGTGGTAATTTAATCACCTGTCAATTGAGTATGTGGAACATTTCGAACACCGTTCATCTCCAACAGACACTCCAACCGAAAGTGTGAACGCACCATTCAGTTGTGAAGTGTACATTCAATGACCATATACAGGAATTATGAATATTAACTTAAAAAAAAAGTCAACAGTACTATCCTTTCAGAAACTGTCTCCGCGTTACCAGCACATACCCTGTGTCCAAAAAGTGTGATTCACTAGGAAACACATAATTTCCACAACTACGGCGGATATTGTACTCCAGGCAAGTGCCACTTGTTCATTTCACGATTCCTTAAATTAGTTTAATTTTGTCATTAGATATACATACTTTTCAGAAATCTATAATGCAGTAGACAATTCTTTGTTATTTACATAAATAAAGTTCACGTAATCGTTGTATTTCCTTGTAATTTACCAAAATTAATTTTTCCTGTTCTAAAGAGGGCTCATCGCAATGTGGGTTAACATGGTTTTCTCAAATCATTTCTGCGAATAGCAGAAACGGTTTCTACCGATGCACTTTAACCTTCACTGCATCTGACATTCTCATTCATCAGTGTTTATAAATTGGCGAAAATTCGTACACAATTTATTAATTTCAACTGTCTGTTATTTTGCTGGCCGGAGTGGCCGAGTGGTTCTAGGCGCTACAGTCTGGAACCGCGTGACCGCTAGGGTCGCAGGTTCGAATACTGCCTCGGGCATGGATGTGTGTGATGTCCTTAGCTTAGTTGGGTTTAAGTAGTTCTAAGTTCTAGGGGACTGATGACCTCAGGAGTTAAGTCCCATAGTGGTCAGAGCCATTTTATCTGTTATTTTCCAGCTTTAATTTCTTAATTCTGTATTTCCCCTGGGAAAGTGGAATTATTTTGTGTTCGTAAGTTTTGGCTGTGTTCTATACATACGAGGTGTGGCTAGAAAAAAACCGGACTAGTACTGGTGAAACAATAAAACGAATGCAATAAGGCTGAAAGTCGCGTGGCCTGTTACGTGACTCTCGCTCCGCCTACTGCTCGAGTTTCATCTGCCTCCTGCACTCAGTCTGCCCGTGGCGTCTGTTTTAAGTAGTTGACGTTTTGTCTGTGCGTCGGAAAATGTTGAGTGTACAGAAAGAACAGCGTGTTAACATCAAATTACAAAATGTTATTACTTGCGATGAATCGTGGTTTTTTACTTACGATCCCGAAACTAAACGCCAATCGATGCATTGGAAAACTCCTGGTTCTCCACGACAAAAATAAAGCACGAATGTCAAAATCGAAATTCAAGGCAATGATGATTTTTTTTTTTGACATCAAAGGGATTGTGCACATTGATTGGGTACCAGAGGGACAAACAGTGAATCAGCATTACTACATTAGCGTCCTGGCTACCCTATGTGAGCGAGTACGGAGAAAACGGAACGATTTGTGGAGAAAAAAGTCATGGATCCTTCACCAATACAATGCCCCAGCTCACAGTGCGTTGTCAGTGAAGACGTTTTTGGCAAAACACAACATTCCCATCTTAGATCATCCACCCTACTCACCTGATTTGGCCCCCTGTGACTTTTTTCTTTTTTCTAAAGTCAAGTCAGCTTTGAAAGGAACTAGATTTGAGACTGTTGAAGCAGTAAAAGAAAAAGCGACGGAAGTAATGTATGGACTTACAGAAAATGATCTGCAGCATTGCTATGAACACTGGAAAATTCGTATGGAGCGGTGTAGAGTACATTGAAGGAGATAACATGAAATTGTAAATAATTGTAAATAAATGTTTTTTCCGGCATCAGTCCGGTTTTTTCTAGCCGCACCTCGTACAAAGAGACTGTTTCTAGAGTGGAGATTTTGGGTCTCCAGAATTGTCATAATACGCAACCATAAAATAGACTTCTGAAGGTCTTAAGGAGACAGTTTAACTATGTTGTACGGCCATTCCCGTTGGCTAATGACCGTTATGTACAAAAGAATTCAAAACACACATGAGAATCCAAGACTACTCTCTTCATCTAAGAGATGTAGAAGGCAGTAGATACTGGTATTCGGGCTCATGTTTTCGATGCAGAATTTATCCTCTATCAGTCAACCTGTACATTAAAGATGCAACGATGGAAATAAAGCTTCAGAAAAAGGGATAGAAACTCAGGGTGAAAGAATAAGATGTGGCAATGACATCGCCGTCTTCATTTAAACTGATGAACATTTACAAAACAAAGTTGTATAGAATAAACAGTTTACAAAAGACAGAATATGGATTGAGGTTTAAAGAAATAAAGAGGAAAGTTAAGAACAGTAACATAAATGGGATTAGTGATAAACTATATCACAACCAACATAAGGGACCCTCTTTTGCACTCTGACGATGAGTTGCGTGCCAATTTAGAGCGGCGAGGTGTCCATTTCGTCCGTTGCTTCCACTGGGGTTCGAGGAATAATCAGGTTGCCACCGGTGCCTTCATCTTGGCCATCGAGGCTGACACATTACCCGAGAAGGTCAAGGTGATGGTCTACCGCTGTGACGTAAAGCCATATATCCCTCCCGCAGACGCGGTGCTTTAAGTGCTGTAAGTTCGGCCATATGTCTTCCCGCTGTACTTCCAGCGTCACCTGTCGGGATTGTGGATGTCCTTCACATCCCAATACCCCCTGTGCCCCGCCTCCCATCTGCATCAACTGCGGAGAGCACCATCCGCCTTCCTCACGAGGCTGCAGGATTCAGCAGAAAGAAAGAAAAATAATGGAATACAAGTCCCTAGACAGACTGACCTACACTGAGGCTAAGAGAAAATATGAGAGGCTACACCCTGTGCATACGACGTCAAGCTATGCCGCCGCTACGACGACTGTTCTACCAAGTTGTGTTCCGTCGGGTACAGCTGGCTCTCAGAGCCGTCAGACTCCACCTGTTCCCTTGATGGTGGGGGGGGGGGGGCACTTCCCTCCCTGTTGCTCCTGCACAACCTACTTTAAGAGCAACACCCCTCCCCCACCCCAACCATAGGAGATGTTAGTACCCACTTCTCAGCCGGAGAAGTGTAAGTCTTCTTCGGCTCCTCTCGCCATGGATCCTTTCCCAGGTTCCTAACAGTGGCAGAGCTGACCCCTGCCGGTGGCAGAAGCAACCACAGTTAGCTTGTCGTAGGGCTTCACAGTCCTCTTCAGTCCCTGAGACTGAATCAGTGAAGCACTCCCAGCTGGACAAACCTAAGGAGCAGTGAGAGAAACGTAAAAAGAAAAGACCCCCAAGAAGCAAGGCATTGCGGTGCCACCCATACCACCACTACTTAGAAGCTCTGTGTCTGAGGATGACGTGGAGGTTCTGGCGTCCACTGAGGACCTAGACCTCGCTGGGCCCTCAGACACAATGGGTGTCGATCGCACAGGTACTACTCTGGTGGCAGCAGGTGACCCTGAGGCGTAGACTGCCTCATTCAGTGTTTCATGCCTTCTCAGGCTCACGATCACGTAATCGTCCAGTGGAATTGCGGCTATTTTCTCCACCACCTGGCTGAGCTACAGTAACCGTTAAGCTTTACACCTGATTTCTGCATTGCCCTCCAGGAAACCTGGTTCCCGGCAATGCGGACCCCTACCGTCCACGGCTATAAGTAATATTACAGGAACCATAGCGACTATAATAGACTGTTAGGTGGAGTTTGCGTCTATCTCCTGAACTCAGTACGTAGTGAACCTGTGACCCTTCAAACCCCTCTTGAAGCTGTGCCCGTCAGGATAAGGACGATGCAGTATATAAATGTCTGCAGTGTATTTCTTCCTCCAGATGTTGCAGTACCCCTGAACGTATTGGCTGCATTGATCAGCTTCCTGCCGGTCGGGGTGGCCAAGCGGTTCTATACGGTACAGTCAGGAACCGCAGGTCCCTAGAGGACCTAATAGCCTTTAAACGTCCCCTGCCCGCAGGTCGCAGGTTCGAATCCTGCCTCGGGCATGGATGTGTGTGATGTCCTTAGGTTAGTTAGGTTTAAGTATTTCTAAGTTCTAGGGGACTGATGACCTCAGAAGTTAAGTTCCATATTGCTCAGAGCAATTTGAAGCATTTCTTTTATCAACTCCTTAAACCTTCCAACTTTTGGGAGGTTTTAATGCTCATAACCCTGTGTGGGGTGGCGCCATGCTTACTGGCTGTGGTAGGGAGGTCGAAAATTTACTGTCACAACTCGACTTCTGCCTCTTAAATACAGGTGCCCTCACAACTTCAGTGTGGCACATGGCACATATTTGGCCACTGATTTCTCAGTTTACAGCCCTGGCCTTCTGTCATCTATCCACTGGTGAGCACATGACGACCTGTGTCGTAGTGACACTTCCCCATCTTCTTCGCAGTTCCCTGGCGTCATGCCGACGGACGCCTACGCAGATGGGCTTTAAACAAAGCAGACTGGGAAGCCTTCACCTCCGCTGTCACCATTGAATCTCCCCCATATGGTGCCATCGATGTTATAGTTGAGCAGGTGACTACAACGATCATTTCTGCGGCGGAAAACGCGATCTCTCGTTGTTAAGTGTGCCCCCAGCGAATGACAGTCCCTTGGTGGTCGCCGGAAGTCACTGAGGCAATTAAAGAGCCTCGGCGAGCTCTACAGCGACATAGGCGGCACCCTTCCCTAGAGGACCTAATAGCCTTTAAACGTCCCCTGCCCACGTTCACCAGCTTATAAAAGGTCGGAAACAGGAGTGTTTGGAGAGGTATGTGTCGACCATTGGGTGCCATACGACACTTTCCCAAGTCTGGACGAAAATCAGACGTCGTTTTGGGTACCAGACCCCAACAGATGTCTGCACATCCGAATTACCACCTCCTTTTCCCAACCGCGGTGGTTGATCTCCCACATAGTGGCCCAGGTCAGGGCTTATGATTGCAGTTCACATCCTGTCCTTCTGTCTGAATTGGAGTCCTTTCCATTACCACCTCTCCTCGAGGTCCATTCATGTACACCTCCATGCTGTACCCCTAGGCCGCAGATTCATCAGGACCTTTTGCAAGGCCCTAAAGGCTCTGTTAACCCTGTGGATCTCCGCTATTACTTCCTCTGGATTCTCGACATGTGCTAGGGCCATGAAGTGGTTTCCACCGGCGGCTCGATGGCTGATGGTCATGTAGGCTTTGCGTATGTTCAAGAGGACGTATTGAACATCACTCCTTGCCAGATGGCTGTAGAGTTTTCACTGCAGAGCTAGCGGCCATATCTCTTGCTCTTGAGCATATCCGCTCATGTCCTGACCTCGTCCAGTGTTACCCTCGCCATCCTTTGTTAGTGTCAATTCAGAAGTCCATCTGTGCCCTGGAATGTTCCCATCGTTCAGTGGTGTTTGTGTGGACACCAGGAAACGTCGGAATCACAGGCAACGAACTTGCCGACAGGCTGGCCAAACAGGGTACATGGAAACCGCTTCTGGAGAAGGGCATCTCCGAAACGGACCTGCGTTCTGTCTTACGCCACAGGGTATTTCGGCTTTCAGAGACGGTATGGCATAGCAGTACGCACAACAAACTTCATGTCATTAAGGAGACTACGAATGTGTGGAAGTTTTCCATGCGGTCCTCTCGCAGGGATTCAGTTTGCCCACTCCGTATTGGCCAACGTAGCTATCGCATGGCTACTTCCTTTCCTCTACAAGTTGCTTTATACTAAAAGTAACGTTAGTGCAGGATCGGTCTTGCTCTAAAACCCATTTGTTCTTCTAATGAAATTGCATCAGAGATGGGCTGGAACCTATTAAATACAATACTGGTTTAAATTTTATAACTCGTTTTAACGAGGCTAACTCCTCTGCAGTCGTTTGAGTCGCTTATGTTACCATTCTTGAATATGGAGAAAATTTTGGCCATATTGCTCTCCTTAGGTACCTTAATCGCAGTCCAACATAGGATAGGTCCCGGCGGACGTTCGAGTCCTCCCTCGGGCATAGGTGTGTGTGTTTGTCCTTAGGATAATTTAGGTTAAGTAGTGTGTAAGCTTAGAGACTGATGAACTTAGCAGTTAAGTCCCATACGATTTCACACACATTTGAACATTTTTGATCCCAACATAGGATAATACGATGTAGGATGCGTTCCTTCAGTGAAAGACCTTCGAATTGTAACTATTTGTCAACGTTGCTGATGGATCAAATTCTGCTCTCTTGGAAGTAAAATTACTCATGAGGGACGAAACAAGAAGTAAGCAAACAACGTAGCAGTGTAACTCAGGTGAAGAAACGATACGTCTTGAAAGAAGTGTACATCAAGCGTTAGATGAAAGCGGGTCATGGGCTGTGGGTAAATCGGAAAAGAAAAGTATCGAAGCAGTTGAGACGTGGCGTCTTCGAAGGAAGCGGGAGAATGAGCAGACTGATCGTTCAGAAGCGGTCACGAAACGACAGCATGATAGGATGTGAGACAACAGGAAATAATTTCTACTTTGATAGAAGAAGCCGTAATATGATAAACAGTAGGACAGTGGTTCCCAACCTGGGGGTAGTTACCACCTGAAGGATTAAATGAAATTTTCTGAGGGGTGAAAACTAAATGCTTCGATTCTGTCTCAGTCACGAATATGAATTGTTTTCAGAGGATCATTACTATTATCACAATTTCGTAAGACCATAGTATTGATTATCTAAGTTATCAGTTACTACTTTTTCTCAGTTACTAGCATTACTGTAGTGGAGGTTACAGGTTCCTCAATTACTTCATCCACTACACACGTAAGTTGTGTTTTGTCTCTCACATCGCTGATGATAAAAGTGGGACATATACGTAACAAATGCTAAATATCTGAAGAAAATATCTTCTGCAAATCGTGAACAGTACCTGCAGTAATCCATCAATTATTTCGTTGCTCAATTGGAAACAGCACGACACAACAGGAACTACGTGAGGGCTACCATAGTGCTTACACAGCATTATTATCTATATTATTTTGAGAGTGGTTAGACACAAAGCATTAACAGCTTGAAATCTTCCGATTTCTGCCAGTTAAGAAGTAAGGAGTGCAGCAGTCAAGTAATTTATATACAGATAAGAATAGTGCACACATCTGAACTTGTTTGAGTTTAAATTTGTTGCAGTGTGCGGGGAAAGCAGAGCCGCAATGGAGAGGAGTAATGCAGGGGAAGTATGTTACGTAACTAGTGCCTACCCTCGCTGTGGGTAGTCAGCTTTCTTACCTAAGAAGGAGTTTTGGGTAGCACTTTTGATGGACCATGAATCTCTTCGTCATTCATTCATGATAACCCCCACCCCCCACTCTCTCTCTCTCTCTCTCTCTCTCTCTCTCTCTCTCTCTCTCTCTCTCCCCCCCCACACACACACACACACATACAAACACACTAAATATCATACATTCCACTATTTTACAAATAAAATTGTTCCAAGAATTGTCTTCTATTCCATCATTCTGCAGTTTTGTTAGGTGCTGTAATTGGTGGTAATGTGAGGGACGTGGAGGGGGCAACAAACGGAAGAGGGGAGGTGAGGACGGGAGTGTGGATACTAGCTAATGTCTGATTGTTGTCAAGGGTAATGGTCTCAGAAGATTTGGGAGCCGCTGCAGTAGGGGAGGGCATGGGTTCCAATACTTTCAGTTAATAATCATGGAAAGTGGGTGTAACTGCTACTGTGAGTTGAAAATGCTGGCAATAATTACTCAGAAGTCTGATTAAAAAATTATAAAAGAACTTCCTTATCGATAATTCCATCGTCAGAAGAAATATTCTGAGCATACTGTTAATATTGTCTAGCAAGTTGTTAACGTATAACATGATTAGGACACGTACCAACACACTTTCCTGGGTACATCTACAGTTACTTCTACATTTGTCGATGCATCTTTACCGGCGATAGAATGATTCGTCCTCTCTACCACGAAAACCATACCCAGTGGTTAATTTCACTTTATATTTCATGTTATCGTATTTTTGTTAATAAACGTTAGTACTTATCTTCCTTATTAATTTAATATTATTAGAGTGTAATGAAGATAATAGACAGTAAACTCTATTCTTAAAAATAAAAGAAACTCATAGTTTAAATACTCAGCTGATATATTACTCCAAAGTGAAACCTTTTTCTTTAAAAAGTAAACTGTGGAAACGAATGTAATTTGTAATAGAGTAGAAATCAGATTAAGAGTTAGTGTTTTGACAAGCTCTGGGAAAGAACCAGGCCACAGATTCAGGACAAAACAGTTGGTGCCAGTGGAACTTTCTGAGGGATAATTTAAAAACAGTAACTCTAGTCTATTTTTGCTTGCAGAGCTGGGAACTGAAATTACAGCAACAGCGGTCGAGTTGTTACTTTGTCCAAGTATTTGTGTTTGACAACAAATTAGCTGAAAGGCTGATGTAAGATTGTAAGTAACTTGATTTGAAGCACTGAAATTTGTTAATATTGCCTTTACATTTAGCTGAAAAATTAAACATTGCTGCGGAGTGAGGTGGAACAGGTTACGATATTCAGTCAACACTTGGAATGTCTGACGTCCACAGATCAACACCTGGCAGTCGTGCAGTTGACTGTCTAAGGTTTTCATGAAGCGCTTGAAGTGAATGCCGAAACAGTTCTGTGGTTAGATTCTCTTGCTGATCTTCTGGCTGAACTGGTACGCAGTCTATAATTACCTTGCTGTTAACGAGATGATGAGTTTCCAGCTGTTTTACTGCGGTTCGGGTGAAAATTTTCGTAAAGGACCTGAGAGATAAGAAAGAGTGTTTGAAATAGAAACATAGGGCAGAGGTGCTTGTACACTGAAGCTATGTGGTACGCGCCACTTGGCTTTTTACATGTTCACATATATGAATGGTTCCAGTCGTAAGGCAACTGAGTAGTGTCGATAAACATATATTTTTGAAACGAAATGCTTTTCTCATCAATGTGAAGGGAATAGTTCTTCATTCTTGCATGGCTAGAGCAGTACCGTGTATATGATCTGTAGCTTTAGACATAACATAAACTGATAGAGAACAGGATTACCCGAACCCAGCATGATATTGCATGTTTTGTACTGTGAACATATAGCTTCATAGTACACTCAGAACGAAGAGAAAATCCGTGAAATAGTCTTTTTTTCTGTTGCAGATAAAACCACTCTCTTCAAGTTTGTGAGCCAGAAGCAGCCAGGTCTCAACAAGACTGAAATGTGACAAACTGCTTCAGGAAACAAAGCCAGCTCGTACCGACCGTTAAGAACATTCCCTGCATGGGACGCACCTTGTATAGATTTTACTGAGTGTCAATGATGGGACAAAACCATGCCAATGGGGAAGTCTATATTGACTGACATTTGCATCTGAAAATAGTTCAGAGCACACTTGTAAGTTTTATATTGATCTGTGTCGTTAAGATGGTGGTGGGAAGATCAGTGGTATTAGTTTCTCTGTGATGACCCTTTAAGAAATTACGATGCTTACTCAGTGTTCCCAAATTTTGTAGTAAGGTTGTACAGGAAACACTAGTATTAGGGTATAGAAACTCTGGTGACCACCTTTCCATCCAGTGGAGGACAACAGGTGTCTGGACGGCGTGTTTTTGTGTTCAGTAAACGTGTCTCCTGCTGAGGTCATGTAAACAAAGGGCAGTGCTGTGAAAGACAGGAGTGTTCGTTGTAGGGCTGGGAAGTGATGTACCAGATGGCGCGATGCCACGGCCCTTGAGGGCCACGGCCAAGCCCCCGGCCCTGGCGTACCTCAGCAAGATGGCGGCCGCTAGCGCGTGCTCCCCCACTGCCGGCAGCAGATGACGTCGGAGTCTCCCTCGCCCGGGGACTCCCCGTCTTTGCTGCAGCGCCCGCTGCTCCTGCGGGGAAAACCCTCGCCAGCCACCAGGAAGTCGCCTACGAACGCCCCCGGTACCAACGGTACCACCAGCAACAACAACAACAATAACAATAACAACGGCAGTAAAGACAGCAAAAGGAAGGGCAGTATGAGTTCCTCCGGCGTTCGCTTCGAACTCAGCGCCCTGGGTGGAGCGGCAGCCGACTTCCATGGGTGAGTCGAAATGATTTTCGTAGAACCGTAGTTCTGTATATCACTTTTGCCTCCGTTAGAGGAACTGGATAATGGTGGCACACTTAAACTGTACAGTGTTGGAACTGACATGGATCAAGTTAAGCCTTGTTGCATTTTGCAGCGAAATTCTCTTTCGTTGGTACCCAAAACTCGTCATTCGTTTTGAGTGGCTCTGCTCCGTCTGGAGAACACTGCTTCTTGTTTCAGGCTGTTTCTCTCGATTTATCACGTTTGCGAAAGAGGTCTGTGTAGAAGGCGTTTTCAGGCTTGCTATCCATTGTGTAGATCCTTGTTCGTTGTAAACAGGAATATTTTGGTTTTATGTTACGAGTCGAAAAGGTCAAATACACGTTCAATCGTTTAATAGTCATTTTGGTCATTTAGGGATTTATGATTACAGGTGGTTCGTGATGTTTGATACAGTATCTCAAGTTTACTCTTTCATTGCTCATTTATTCAAATGAATTCATAATAATCTCCTCCGGCAATTTATACTCCATTTTGCTATGTGTGGCTGGTGTCCGCACAATCAAATATTCCTTATCGCGTCTTTCAGGCAACACTCGGTTTCAACAGGAAGCATCGGTTTCCTTCCATTGTAAACAAACCGTTTAATTGCACGAAATTTTACGGAAAATACGGAAATTTGTGGAAAGGTCTTATGGGACCAAACTGCTGAGGTCATCAGTCCCTAAGCCTACACACTACTTAATCTAACTTAAACTAACTTACTCTATGGACAACACACACACCCCTGCCGGAGGGAGGACTCAAACCTCCGACGGGGAGGAGCCGCACGGACCATGACAAGGTGTCTAGACCGCACGGCTATCCCGTGTGACGAAATTTTGCGTCCCCAAAACTATTCTAGTGTTATATTTGTTTTATCCATGTGTATTAACACGGACAGTAAAACATGAAGAGTAACCAGAACTCCAGCACCACTTCGTGTGTTCTCCTGGCCTGTGCTATTTGCTACCACCATAAGCAGTGCTGCTCAGTGGTTGTTGGAGTACTGCTTGTTTCTATTATTTAATGCCCCTGGTAAGACATAACGATAAAACGAACACCGCACTAGACTAATTTGGGACTTCTGTATCGAATGGACACATAATATTCAGCTTTAAAAATTATTTCGTTTGCAATGGGAAACAAATCGATACTCTCCATCCGCACTGGAAGTCGTATGGAAGAGGTAGTGAGAAGTATTTCTTTGAACTGATTTCAGCTAGACATTGCGAAACTGGTGTTGCATATATCTGCCGAAACACCACAGAAAATATGTCAGAAAAATCTTAGGAGAGACACCCTTTATGTATACTGACTTAAACTACGTTTTACCTAAGAAATCTCATGCGTACATGATTAATAGAACCAATAAAATGCAGTGAACTTCAAGTAGCGGAAACTGATACCAAACTTACAAGGCTCGCGGTACAATGCTGTTCCTGGCGACACATACTTCTCGTCAAATGGCACAGAAACAATTCGATTTTTTAACATGTATTTAGTAGCGATATGTTCTACAAGACTGAAGGTAAAGCGGTATATGACGAGTTATTACGCAACGTGGTGCCCATACAAACATGTGATACAGTTAAGGACCCGTCATACTTTTCAGTATACTCGTATGAGTCAGGTGTACATGTACAGATTTACAACATAGAAGCGGTATGAACATACTTAACAGTTGTAACCTCCTGTTTGAGTGAACGAAACTGCTGGTTGAAGTAGGTGTGTCACTGTTCTGTTCGCCAGTTTTATGTAAGCAATTTCTCGTCTACCTGGAGTGTGGTAATACTGATTCTTACTTTCGATTTATTACTTCCAGTGATTTCCTTAGTGTGTTGTTCTTTCAGGAACTTTCAAACTGGCAAATGAACAAGCTTATTCTAAATCTAAGGATACTATTAAGAGCACCACAAAGTAACAAAACTAAAACAACAGTAGAACACTGTTTCGTTCTATCACAAAATGACGATAAGACGTAATGCAGACTCGTAAATCTGGACATGAAATCTGTGCAGGCAGATGGCACACTTAATCAGGTCTGGACACCAGTACTGGCTGATATAAATCAATCTGGATTCTTCGCTTGTCGCTTGTACAGTCGTGTTCACCTAGACAGATTGATTGGCACACACGTTCCAGGACCTGTGCAGGTCATCGGTACAGTTAGACCTGGCAGCAGTACTGGAACGAGTGTAGCGGCACTTGAACCCAGACCTACTCTATAAATACATCTCATTTATATTGTAAATAATGGCGGATAAGAGGAATCCGACTTTCGTTAGAAAAGCATGACGAAATAAGAGGGCATATGTAAGTAATAGAATTTGAAATTACAGCAAATATGTATAGTGCGGAGAACCAAAGCATTCCATTTCTAACACGACAGTCGACAGTGGACTGACGCCAATTGCTTATGTCACACCAGTAAGACTTTAGGGCAGTACCTACTACTCATATCATCATCTGTACACAGCTGTTGCGCTAAGTGGAAGTGGTTGTAAATTTCCATGGATATCTGTAGTCGGGTTATATGTCGTCTTAGTTGCACAGTTAATGGCAAACGATTCATACAGCGAATATGATGATGGAGGTGGTGCCACAAATGTTGACGCAGTTTGATGTCTTTGTAATTTACAGACGAGGTAAATAGTTTGAAACCTTGATGGTTTGTGTCTGACAGTACTAGCAGTGAGGCAATGTACATAACCTTCTGATCCACCGATCTTCTCTGAGATGGTCACTTTTTGTACATGAGGGTTTGATCTCCAAGTGTGGAATTCTTAACCTAATTGGCGAAAATTACCGTCCATGTGGATTACCGATCGTAATGAATCCGACGGTACATGCTCATTACCGTGACGTTTCTCTCCGCGACATACAACTTCTACAGTATTGGTAGCCACAAGTTTTTTCTCCGACGTTGTGGACCATGCACTCCTGTCTTTGTTTTACCTATGAATATCATAAGCACGAAGTTTCAATAAGCTTCCATGGCTGATAAGAACTTCTTTATCTGTGGTTTATTTGAACAGCTCAGAAACTCCATCAATGGCACCTGTAGTTTCTTTCGAACTGATTCCCCAGAATTGTACATGTAATCCGTTCACAACACCTTCTCATCTCACAGGTACGAGAGTAGTTGAAATAATTCACAGGTTGGGAAACGTTATGTGTAACACGTGAAAATCTAAGCTCACATGACATTTTCCGCAACTCACGATGAAAGTGAGGAGTGTACGAAATTATCGTGGACAACTCATCCACAAATCTGTTCTCAAGGGCACTTAATGTGGCGTATGTTGCTTACTACGTGCTGAACACCAGTGTGTTGATGGTAATGTTATACCTTCATAGTGTATATTCAACACGCAGTAATATGGAATGAAGTAAACAGAAGATGTGAGAGGATCCTATTAAACATACTGGAGTGATCAGTCTATTAGTGATATTCTCCTATATTACTATAAAACCGTTCATACATAATTAAAGGTGAGTATCTGGACACAATTTTAATAAATGCATCACACAGGTTTACGTCCAGTAACTGTAGCTTCTGTGTGCAACATTACCCTTACTGAATATACTAGAAATGTATTCGAAAACTAATATGCATCTCATAGTATTTTTTCCAAACACCGTAATCTCTGCTATTGCCATGTAATGTAGACTTGCGTAATGCTTCAACATTCGGCTGATTTTAAAATTACACATGACTGTATATATCACTTGAACATTCAAGCATTAATGACCAAGCAGTGCTAAATGTGAACAGGTTGTGAGGAAATTAATAATTAGTCATTAATTAGTTCCAAACATGTATCTGGCAACAATGTAACTTATTTGAATGGAAATTTATACATGATTTCGCTTTAACCTTCGTCATTTCTGAGACTGCTTGTGTGTCTTTGGCTCATAACCATGCTCTAAAGTGCACATCAAATTCTAAGGAACTTACATACTATGGTAAAGAAAGTAAATTAAACTATTTGCATGTAACCAAGTACTTTGCGCACTGCCTCTGGTACTGCAGGTGTCGACGCATTTTTTCAGCCGGATATTCAACCGTCGGTAATCAAGAACAGTTGCGCCTTGGGTGGCGTAAACCTGCACTTCGGAACTCAGGCAATAGCCCGTACGTCTCGTAAATGTTCGCGAATAAATGTATAAGGCTGCGATAGTGGATACGAGTGAAAGCTAATAAATAACAGATTTCGTTCAGAGACAGCTGATAATTGTCTGTCTTACTTTGTACCCATTATGCACGCTCATCGTGTTCTGAACTGTCTGTAGTTTCGTGCAATCCACATAACTTTTTTTTAAAATAATGTGTTTATCTAAGTGTCTTGTCGTATGAATGCAGCCACTGCAATTAAAGTTTTGATGTTCCGTGTCAAAAGCAGTCATCTGAAAAAGAGAGTGATTTGTGATGGAATATAATTATAAAGCCCAATATTTGCTGTCCGTCAAATTGAAAGTGATGAGGTTTGGAAGAGGGAATTGTGAGACTGAATGCGTATATGCATGAAATATTGCAAGTTCGGGCTATATCACCGAATGTAATTGTTGATCATGAACATTAAACACTCGTCCATGATTAGCAAGTCTTGTAGCCACGAATTCATTTAAAGCTTGACAGATGAGTAGTTACTTGTTACCATATCATCATCGTGGACAGAAATATTCTACTGGAAAGACCATAAAATGTAACTGGTTGTAACACACTGTGGAGCTACATCAGATATCCTCCAAACCATCGATATCCCTAGTGTACCCAACCGCAGAGTATTGTGGACGACAGTGTCAGGCGTGGCTCAGACACCTAACAATGATGTTGTTGCAACAGACGTTGGATGTTATTAACATCCTGTGTCTTCTGAAAAGTGTTTAACGTTTGTCTGTTGAGTTATATTATCTAGGTAATTCTATTACGCTATGCATTGTGAGATGGATCGTCATGTACAGTATATGACGTTAGCACATCACTGGCACACCTCGAGCAATTTCAACTAAATTTGAAACCTATATACGATGGTTGGAACTTTAATAGTCGCAACCATTTATTTACAGATGGTGCAAAATATATACGTGTTTCAAAGTTTTACTAACCTTCAAAGTAGTCATCAGCATTGTGTATAACCAACTGCCAGCCATGTGGAAGTCGTAGGATACTCTTAGCAGTACCAGTTGTGTTGACAGTTCGAGTGGCACGATCTGTTGCCCGACGAATTGGTAGCAGTTCTGAAGCGAATGCCGTGAAGTGTTTCCTTCAGTTTAGAAATCGAGTTGAACTTACGAGGGCTCGAGTCAGGGGAGTTCAGTAGGTGGTATAGCACTTAGCAGCCCCATCAATCAAACAAATCAGTAACAGCTTGCGCTGTATGTGCTTGAGCATTGTCCTGCAAAGTGATGGTCAGGTTCTGCAGAAAGTGTCATCACTTCTGTCTCTAAGCTGGTCGTAGGCTGTGTTCCAAAAATAAACAGCATAGAGAAATGATGACACTTTCTGCAGGACCTGCCTCATTTTGCAGGACAATGGTCAAGCACGTACAGTGCAAGCTGTTACTGATTTGTTTGACTGATGGGGCTACTAAGTGCTATACCATCTACTGCACTCCTCTCACTGGAGCCCTCGTGAGTTCGACTCGATTTCTAAACTGAAGGAAACACTTCACGGCATTCGCTTCAGAACTGCTACAAATTTGTCGGACAATAGACCGAGCCACTCGAACTGTCAACACAGCTGGTACTGCTAAGAGTCTCCTACGATTTCCACTTCGCTGACAACGAGTTATACACAATGCTGGCGACTACTTTGAAGGTCAGTAAAACTTTGAAACCTGTATCTATTTTTTACGGGCTGTAAATAAATATTTGCCACTATTAAAGTTCCAACCCCCGTATTTACTCCCAGGAAGAAATATACTGTGTGTCCAGGACAACTCTATCATGCCTAGAAACGAATTACACATAAGTTTCATTTCTCCCACAGGCAATTTAACTTACTAAAGTTTGTGATCATCAAAGAATTTATTTTTCACTGCAACTAAACTTCAATCTTAAAATATTGTCTGAAATCAAGTTTTGTGTTAAATTAATGTCACATTCTCTCGGTAAAATATATAGCTTCGTAATCTGTGTACTGTATGCAAAATACCGAAGCAAAAGACGTCTCTCTCTGTGTTACAAGGACTTAGTACCTTTAAAGAAAGGAGTCGAATACATGAGTGCATATGTACGATTATGTAGCCACCTTCCAGAACGTATTACAATTCTCACTGATGATTTGGTGGAGTGTAGGACTGAATTAAAGATATTGGTATAGGGCAACTTCTCATAATCCACTGAAATATCTATCAATTTTTTTAAATAAAGTTTCAACTTCCTTGACATATAATTTTATCACAATAAATCAATGGTTTTTCACAACACTAAGTCATTTCATTACATTCAACATAAATGAAGTTAAGTGTTCATCTTTAACTAACTTCCATGTCCCATCATCTCCTCGCCGCTGAATGCATGGAATACCACTCACGTGATTTTAAAAAATATAAATCTAGTGGGTTTCGAAGTATTTGCTTGTAAAAGGTACGAGAATTTTTGAAACCTTTCGTTGAAAAGAGATTATCAAACGAACTGCATCCTCTCTGTAGGAAGACAGAAGATCGAGCTCGAAACAATTCGCCAACAATCCAGTACAGGAGCAAATAATGTTATATCTCAGCGTCTCGTGCAAATCAGTTCTATTAGACACAAAACACACACACCAAATGGAAAATTAACTAAATAGAAAAAAACCATTTCTGTCACTACCTGAAGTGACTTTCAGATGCCACACCAGCAATAAATCAAGACCAGTCCATTACAGGGATGTTATTGTCGTGTAACCACTCCGCCACAAGCTGTGATTTAGGAACAGGTGCTCGATCGTGTTGAAAGATGCAATCGGCATCCCCGAACTGCTCTTCAACAGTGGTAAGCAAGAAGTTGCTTAAAACATCAATGTGAGCCTGTGCTCTGATAGTGCCACACAAAACAACAAGAGGTGCAAGTCCCCTCCATGAAATACACGACCATACCATAACACCATCACCTCGGAACTTTACTGTTGGCATTATTCACGCTGGCACATGACGCTCACCGGGCATTCGCCATACCCACACCCTGCCATCGGATGGCCACATTTTTTACTGTGATTCGTCACTCCACACAACGTTTTTACACTGTTCAATCGTCCAATATTTACCCTCCTCACACCAAGCGAGGCGTCGTTTGGCATTTACCGGCGTGATGTGTGGCTTATGAGCAGTCGCTCAACCATGAAATCCAAGTTCATCCCTCCAAACTGTAGTTGCAGTGAATCCTGATACAGTATGGAAATCCTGTGTAATTGGTCTGGATCGATGTCTGTCTATTACACATTACGACCCTCTTCAACTGCCGGCGGTCTCTGTCAATCAATAGACGAGGTCGGCCTGAACACTTTAGTACTGTACGTATCCCTTCACTATCACAATGAGAACAGTGAACCTAGGGATGTTTAGGAATGTAGCAATCTCACGTACAGACGTATGACACAAGTGACACTCAATCACCTGACCACGTTCGAAGTCCATGAGTTATGCCGGGTGCCCCATTCTGCTCTCTCATGACGTCTAATGACTACTGAGATCGCTGAATCGATTACCTGGCAGTAGGTGGCAGCACAGTGCACCTATATGAAAAAGTGTGTTTTTGGGGTTGTCCGGAAACTTTTGATCACATAGTGCTTCGAGGATATCTTCGTGGTCTCTTTCTTTCGCAAGAAATATATATATATGCCACCACCTTCGTAACTCTTCAACAATTGGCAGCATTGGTATGTGACAAGTACCGGCTTGTTCCGTAGCCTCTTCTCTACAGCTCAAGTTGGCGGGAAGCCTTAGCATTGAACGGTTGTGTCGTTACAGTGGGAAGTATGGAACCCTGCACAGAAGGTCGGTCAATGCGATAGATGCAACGTGCAGTCATTGAATTCTTGACGGCAGAAGGTGTCACCCCAAATGAGATTCAAGAGAGAATGAAAGCAGTTCATGGTGATTGCGTTGATATGAGTACTGTGCGTCGTTGGGCGAGTAAGTTTAAAGATGCTGAGGCGGGAACATCTCACCTGCGTGACAACAAAGAGCTGGACATCCTGTGACGACAACCACCGAGTTTCACAAGCAAAATGTTGATAGACTAATTCAGGATGATGGTCGTATCACTCAGAGAGAAACTGCAAGCACAATCGTCACATTATTGCTTTTCTTGGCTGTCGGAATATCTGTGCACGATGGGTACTCCGGTTGTATATATATATATATACAGAAGACGATTCCCTGACAAGCCATCGCCTTCGCGCCGGATGTTTGGTCGTCTCACATCTCGGCTACGTGAAACGGGAAGCTTAAATCCAAGACCTCGACATCGTCCTAGAACACGCACAGATGAACGTGCTGAAGTTGCTGTGTTCGCTACCATAGCTGTGAATCCTCAAATCAGCACACGTCAAATTGAATGTGAAGTTGGTGTGTCGAAATTAAGTGCATAGCGTATTCTTAAACGTCATAAATTTCATTATATATATATATATACCGGGGTACCCTTCGTGCACAGATCTTCCGACAGCCAAGAAAAGCAATAATGTGACGATTGTGCTTCCAGTTTCTCTCTGAGTGATACGACCATCATCCTGAATAAGTCTATCAAAATTTTGCTTGTGAAACTCGGTGGTTCTCGTCACAGGACGTCCAGCTCTTTGTTGTCACGCAGGTGAGATGTTCCAGCCTCAACATCTTTAAACTTACTCGCCCAACGACGCACAGTACTCATATCAACGCAGTCACCATAAACTGCTTTCATTCTCTGCTGAATCTCATTTGGGGTGACACCTTCTGCCGTCAAGAATTCAATGACTGCACGTTGCATCTATCGCATTGACCGACCTTCTGTGCAGGGTTCCATACTTCCCACTGTAACGACACAACCGTTCAATGCTAAGGCTTCCCGCCAACTTGAGCTGTAGAGAAGAGGCTACGGAACAAGCCGGTACATGTCACATACCAATGCTGCCAATTGTTGAAGAGTTACGAAGGTGGTGGCATATATATATATATATATATATATATATATATATATATATATATATATCTTGCGAAAGAAAGAGACCACGAAGATATCCTCGAAGCCACGGATCAACGTTGTGAGGTGGATACAGTAATTTTTATCTCTCGAAAGGCGTTTGAGTCTTACCATACCTCCTCACCGTGATTTGTGACCGCAGTGTTCTCCAATGGTAGTTGTCGATTATATCACACCAAACAGTTTGTTAGTGAAAATGGACGCACGTAAAATTTCTACATAAACTTAAAAATTGCTTTGGACCACTTGTCGGTATGCTATCCCAGCTAATCTCTCTGTAGTATACATAAATCACTCTTCAATATCCTTGAACATGATACAGGGTAAACACGAATGTTCCAAGTCCAGTCAGCTTTAAAAATTTCTGTTACAGACAGTGCACTACTAATTCACAATACTCTTCCACACAAAATAAAAATCGTTTTATCATCTTGACATTTTAGTAAAACAATAATGCCATTCTTATTATGTCACAGCGTAATTTTTAGAACATGTAAAGTACAAGAGATGTAAAACAAACGGCAAAAACTCCTACAGAAAATAGTAGACGCTGTGCCTGTGCCTGTGTTGTTAAGAAGAATGATGGAATGTTCCTTCGGGTATGCATGCGTGTCTGAAGGAACATTGTACTGTTCTTCTTAACAACACAGGCAAGGTATCGTATTTATCCGTCGACACCGGAAATCGACTTTCAATCAAAATGTCCTCCCCTGCACGGGTATAACATAACGTGTGTACGAGTACAGGTTGTGACACAGTAACGACGATATGTTGAAGTTTTTGTATGGCCGTGAGTCGTACACGGATAACCAAAGCGGTTAAGGCGACCACTCGCGTAAAACGGGCAATCCGGGTTCGAGTCCCTTTTACACACAAATTTTCATTGTTATCATTCCCTTACACAGCGGATGGTTGTTAGTATTCCCATTTTTTTTATTTAAACGATATAGTAAAATTATCTGTAATTCGTTTACGTGTGTGTGTGTGTGTGTGTGTGTGTGTGTGTGTGTGTCACATTTACTTAATATGTAATATTACAGAACATATTTAATTTCTAATAAAGTGATCAGAACCAGAAAGTTTTAGAAAATATGAAGGTGAATGTGAAATTTAACTGGAAACAGGACACAAACATACGACACTTTACATCATAGTCCTCTCCTTTATCAGCTACACTACATGAACAGATGATATTGAGAATATTTATTTTATGCTATCGTGTCTTCAATACCATGTTCCTCGTTAATTTATTAATTGATGTTTAATTATAACAGATTTTACCAAAAACTTGCGTTTTTTCGGATCTTCAATGCGTCGATGCTTTGAGGCGACATACTTTCATACTACACAAGTTGTAATATTATCACTGTTGTGGTCTTCATTACGAAGACTGGGTGGATGCAGCTCTTCAAGTTACTGTATCCAGTATCAGCATCTTCATTTCCGAATAACTACTTAAACCTAAACCCATTTTAATCTGCTTACAGAATATTCATTCCTTAGTCTCCCTTTACAATGTTTGCCCTCCACGCTTCCTTCCGTTACAAAACTGACGACTTCTTCATGTCTCAGGATGCGCCCTGTTAACCGATCTCTTCTTTTACTTAAATTGTGCCGTAAGTTTCTTTTTTGCCCAATTCGATTTAATACCGTCACGATAGTTACTCGGTCCATACATATAATCTTCATCATTCTTCTGCAGTACCCTCTTTCAAAATCCTTTATTCTATTCTTGTTTGAGCTGCTTGTCATCCACGTTTTACTTCCATTCCAGGCTACATTCCGGATAAATACCTTCAGAAAAGACTTCCAAACACGCTGACTAATATTAGACGTTAGCAGATTACTCTTTTTTTAAAATGTTTTTCGTGTTATACCCAGTCTGCGTTTTATGTCCTCTCTACTTCACCCATCTTCAGCTATCTTGTTTCCCAAATGGCAAAACTCATTTACTACTTTTAGTGTCTGATCACCAAATCTCTTCATCATCGTCTGATTTAATTCGACTACATTCCATTGTTTTCGTTTACCTTTTTGTTATTAATTTCATAAAATATTTTCAAGAAACTGTCCATTCCACAGAACAGTTCTTCCAAGTACTTTGCCATCTCAGGTAGACGTCATCGACAAACCTCGAAGCTTAAATTTGATCTCTCTGGACTTTAATGCTTTCTGCAGTTTTGTCCTTGGTTTCTTTCACTGTTTGCTCAATGTACAGATTGAATAACATCGGAGATAGGCTACAGTACCGAGAACATTTCCCTTTCTTCCCTGTCACCCGTTCGCAACTGCAGTATGTCGTCTTTTTATGTGTTTGTTTTCACTTGTCTTCACGCTATCATTACTTATACAACATCAGAACGGTCTAAATGGAAGGCACTATGAGGGTTAGATGCAGAGTGCCCAGCCTATGAGTTTACATTGCCTTTTTTTAATTTCATAGCTTCATACCACTCAAGAATGCTGGACTTTCACTGACTGCAATTCTACGTAGACAAAAGCGTACGTCGATGAGTACCGTATGTGATGGGTAAGAAGTCTATACCCAATAGACTGCACGTCATAGTAGTATTTGCCAACTTCTATTAGCGTTCCGATTACCATATATGCTGATTTAGGTGACTGTTGACAAACTAAACAGTTTCATTTATGCATGAAAATACAATGAGTTTTAAGTCTGATAAGCTCTATGGTTGTTTTCTTTTTAAATCATTGAATTAGGGAATACTAAGACAGATGTCGTCACATTTTGACGTTTCGCTCATGTCACTCTTAGCTCTGTTTGTTAAGCTACTGGTTAAGTCATTTGTAAATTCGTATTAAAGCGAAATGAGGTTTTGAACATAGGTACATTGTCATTTTTTATTATTAAAATTCGAAATTAAATTCGGTGTGGTTTCCAAAGTACTGAAATATTTTTTGGATACATAATATGTAAACGACTGACCTGAATCCTATAGAACACCTTTGGGGTGTTTTGGACGCCGATCGCGTGCAGGCCTCACCGACCGAAATCGATACCTCTTCTCAGTGCATCACTCTGTGAAGAATGGGCTGCCATTCACCAAGAAACCTTCCAGCACCTTGAACGTATGCCTGCGAGAGTGGAAACTCTCACGAAGGCTAAGGGTGGGCCAGCATTACCGATGGAGGGAGCCACGAACTTGTAAGTCATTTTCAGCCAGGTGTTCGGATACTTTTGATCACATTGTGTAGTCACCCATTCGGGGTGAAAAGACTCCTCGATCGTGGAATGCGGATTCTCAGTCTCCAAACGCTCCCATTTTGCTTATTGACAAACCCATTCAAATTAGTAATTCTCAACCTGTATATACACTTTAGTTTACTTAAATATTTCAACGTATATATCGCTGGAACAGTAATAGATATCGAAAAACGACTTTCACAGGTATGAATGTAAGGTAGGGGCTCATGAAAGTAAATACTATAAGACATTGTACACCGTAAGCAAATAATATTTTAAAGACAAACTCATGCATTTTTTAATGGACAACCTGTATTATTTCTTATGCAATCAATAATATGAAAAATAATAAAAAGCATGACGTCGGTTTCATGGCAATTATTAATTACATCCGGAGAAATTGCAAAGTGAAGTTGACGCTTGAAAGAAACAAGACTCGCCCCTATTGCACATCCCAAGATGCAAGTGCTGTCTTCGATGCAGCAGACACCTGGGAAATGGTACGACAGTCCTACTGGCACTCAGATGTGGAAACATTTCACATGCCCAACAAGATCACGCTAAGTGGTCAACACACTTACAGGTAACGAAAATTGCCCATTTTTCTCTGCACTTTCAACTCCTCGGCCATTGGGAAGTATTTGGCGCTGACCTGTGTAACACGGAGCGAGGTAGCGCAGTGGACACTCGAATCGCATTCTGGAGAACGGCGGTTCAAACCAGTGTCCGCCCATCCAGATTTAGGTTTTCCGTGATTTTCCCAAATCGCTTCAAGTAAATGCCAGGATGGTTCCTTTGAAAGGGCACGACCGATTTCCTTCCCCATACTTCCCTAATCCGAGCTTGTGCCCTGTCTGTTATAACCTCGTTGTCGACGGGACATTAAACGCTAATTTCCTCCTGACCTGCGTAAGGGTGCTGTCATCGATCCCTTTCACTCTCTGATCAGATAGTAGTCTTCCAGTAGCTCTGGTGTTCTAATACGTTCCAGAAACGGGTAACACATCTTTCTTCTATTTCGAGCCTTATCTCTCAAATACGGCAACAATTGGAAGTTGTGTAGAGAGTAGCGGTCTGCCACTGGACAGTTGGTAGAACCACGTGTACTTTAACCTAATTTCCATATTGCTCGTCCAGCCCGAAGAAGAAAGGTACCTTAAAAAACTACTGACTTAGTAATATTATGATGGCGTAGTTTGGAATACTCAAATAGCGTGGTGTATTAGTGCCACAACAGTATTTTGAATATTGCAATAGTTATAAAAATTTGGGAAAATCGCGAACGACAAAGCAGCAGCGTGGCGATGCGTATGTACTGTATGCTGGGTACTGCCAAGTCCATTCTCCAGCATCGAAAGTTGCTCAGAAGTTCAAAAAATGTTTGTTTATGCAGTCGAGATTTTAGAAGTATCTGTAAGGTGAACATAAACGCTCAAGTGATGACTAGCTCAGTATTAAGAACTGGTCATATTGACAGTGATTTAAAACATCATTTAGCTCGCTGTAAAGAAAATACCAAAACACAGATCACATCAGGTTTTCCATCTATGAAGACACAGAAATCGAACGACACACTTAGCACAAAGACAATTATATTACATGCTTCTACATGTCGTTTAGCTTTGAATTTGGTCTTTTATAAACGAAAGTAAAATAATTTTGTTACATCAAAATTAAGGAATTTCATAACATTTTATTGAATATAAACTATTTAGGCAGTCACAAAAACTAATCGGCCGTACTGTAAAACGGTAAATCAATTTTTGAAATTAGCTGTATTTTACTACATTTAATTCATAATAGTAAACATACCAGTTACACAGAAGCAAACCTTATTTGGCACTGCTATCTTTTCAAAATTACCGTCAGATCTGGTGTCATATATAGTAGTGTCCTTTGTTTTCTTAGTTGTAACGAGGAAAGCCACGTGAGACCAGAGGTAGCAACAGTCGTTGTATCTTCTAGGTGCAGTGGTACATTTTCTGACACAAGGTGTATCATAATTAATGCGTAAACGGATACAGTTGGAAGTAAACGACACTAGAAGCAAAAAAGTCTCAGTAAACATACGGTCGAAAATGCATACCTTAAGAGCTACGGGCAAGTTTTCATCTTCAATACTGTGAAACAAATCTCTTCTACTGCAAGTTCTTTGCTTTCCATATTTTGGGAACTGGTAGTATGGACCAAAACAAGATAAGGAAGTCCAGTAAACATGTGCTCTAAAATGCATTTCTTAAGAGCTATGAACACTTGTCAATCTTTGTTACTTTGGAACACAACTCTTCTAATGATCAAGTGCTCGTAACTTTTAAGGTATGCGTTTTCAAGCACACGTTTGCTGGACATTTTTTTCTTATTTTGGTCCATACTACCACTTCCCAAAACATCGAAAGCAAAGAACTTGCAGTAGAGGAGACTTGTTTCACAGTATCGAAGATGAAAAATTGCTCGTAACTCTTGAGGTATGCATTTTCGCCCCTATGTTTACTGACACTTTTTGCTTCTAGTATCGTTTACTGTCAAATGTATGCATTTACGCCATTAATTATGATACACCCTGTATATGCACTTCACATATTGCTGGAAGTGGATTACATGTCAGACAGTAACTAGTGAGCTTATTCTTTTTTGCTCTAGTTTTGGATCTGAAAACATCGTAATGTGGCAGAAACCGGTAATAAGGGCTTAGTTAAAACGTAATCTACAATACTTTGTTTATATAATAATAAAACAAGATCACTGCTCTCTCCTGCGACACAATGTCACAATTTTGTTCATAAATTCCATTTATTTCAAGTCGTTTATTAATTTTAAAGACTAGGTCATTAGAAAACAAGACTTTAACTGCGGACACATATGCTTGTGAGCACACAGCGATCGCATAGGAGTCCACTGTGCTCATTTAACCTGCAGTAACCAACAGCCTTCGAGTTAAAGTTTCTTCTGAAACTTCGATAGAGCACAAGAGGATGAAGTATTACGCACAGTGCGTAATACTTACTGTTGTTTTCGTATTGCTTTTGTACCAGAGTTACAATGTGCTGTTATTCTTAGTTGTTTTCTTGTAATACATTCTCGTTGTGCTATTATGCGTTCTATAACAGTTTGCTACAGAGACAGATATTCAACGGAAAAAAATTAATTTAATGTCGTTACACAGTAAGATAAAAATGACACAGGTGGATAGGGTATGGTGATGACCTCAATGAAACTCAGTTGGTTCACGTTGTACGTAGATCTAGCAATTGCCTGACTTACGGAATAATTTTCTCTACGTCATAGTTTCAGTCATTCGTGTTATACGTGTGCGTCGGTCATTTCGAAAGATGAGCGTGAACATCTTCCGACATAAAATTATTCGTTTCTAATTACCTGTCGCTAAAGAAAACTCATCAAATGGCTCTGAGCACTATGGGACTCAACTGCCGTGGTCATAAGTCTCCTAGAACGTAGAACTACTTAAACCTAACTAACCTAAGGACAGCACACAACACCCAGCCATCACGAGGCAGAGAAAATCCCTGACCCCGCCGGGAATCGAACCCGGGAACCCGGGCGTGGGAAGCGAGAACGCTACCGCACGACCACGAGATGCGGGCGAAAACTCATGAAGTTAATTCATATTGAAAAGTCAAAGTATGTGTGGTTCAACTGACACAGAGGTGGGCGATATCTGTGAATCAGTAAAAATTGTGTAGGTGAGTAGCAGAGGGTTCTTTCTGTTTACTACAAGTTTTTACCGTTCATTCACGGATGTCTTGTGGGTCATATTACAGTCGTTGCGGTGGTTCGTTGGTTGCTTTGAGGGAAGTGATTAAACAACAAGGTCATCGGTCCCATGGGATTAGGAAAGTAACACCAATTAATTTCCTGATAGTCCAGGGCCAAATTAATCCGTAAATAATCTGCATAACTGCAATCCAAAATGTAGACTAGTTGAAATCCGTGAGACAACCAAATCAGGAAACTACAGTACAAATAATGTAGAGATTTTAGCACAGCTTGATTGGAAGTGTCTTGCAGTGCTCAAGCAGTCGAGTCTTACCTCCAGATAAACATCAGCAGCCAGGCCTATGTGACGGTTGCTGACGCCACTTACCACACGGGCGGGGGGAGTCGTCGTGATAGCGGACGTCACTTCGCATCGCATCGACCTCGCTGTAAAATGAAAAAAGATGTCCGTTTCGGTAGCTGTGCGGTCACCGCGGGGGATTGCTTACCAAAGGGGCCCACGTTCAATTCACAGATGGGTAGCAGATTTTCTCTACTCCGAGACTGGATGCTATATTGTTCTTCAGCTCGTATCGTCATTATTGACGTACTACTATTCAGCTGGCTGAATGGGTATCTCCCAAAAGCCAATAATAAAAGATGATGTATATGTAGCAGGAAGAGTAACTTCCTTAACACCATTTGGCACTTCGTGCACTATCTATACAAGATTCAAGAGTAGTTCCTCATGGAAACTTCTAGCTTCTACTTCGTAGCAAGTTTTGGTATTTCTTAAGCACCGACTGCAAGATGCAGCGTACCTTTATTCGAGAATCTGTCTGTTAATTGTTACATAAATTTTACTTTTTCTTTCCTCTTACATAAGTTTATGCCCTTCTTTGTGCACTTATTTCAACAGTGTTGAAGACAGGAATCGACGGATTCCACGAAACCTCTTTTTGTGAAAAAAAAACTGCGGTTTTCCAGTATACCACTAAAGCGCCGAAGACTGCCATTTGCCTTAGTTGCAACTGTGCGTATCTGGTCGATTCGCCTCACTTTACTCTTTGTAACACTTCCTTCATATATTTGCGTCACCTAATTAACTGTGGTTGTGACTCATTCAGTCTGCAGTCAAAAGATAACAAGTAATTAACGTTTTGTGAGATTTACAGTTTTGCATTTCTTTGCTGTTAGAGCTAGCTTCAATCTTTACACAGAGGCTGATATTTCGTCGAAATCTAACAGGACATTGTTGCAATTTTGAACAGATAGAAATTACTGAAATTACTGTCCACTTAACCATTAACGGGTAACATGAACAGGTGCTATTACCTTTGCGTGTATAGGTAACCCACAGTTCAGGAAGCCGTGGTTTTTAATTCCTTTTACGAAATCTTCGCTCCAGACCAAAACTTTGTTAGATATCCCGTAAGGACATATTTTGTGTAGTAAGTGTCGATCTTTTACTGGCGTTACCCTTGGCTACACAGGGTAGGGTTGTTAATCTGAATCCCCCCTCTACACACACATTGGGAAGAAATTTGTGTACCCCACCGATCTACGTCTAGCGTTATCCCATGTTGAACGTTTTCGAAATTATTACGAATCGTTTGAGTGACATGAGCACCAGCCCTATATTCAACTACTCGGAGATGGGAAAACGCCTAAGAACTACATCCCGGCCGACCGGTACTGAGGAACTAGCCATTAATTCGCCTGGAAGGTGCTACGCGCTTTTTACTTTAGCATCCATCTGCACTGGTTATTAGGTTTCGATATGAGACTAAAATACAATTTTCAGAAGTCTAGGTTCAGAAAGTCGACTTTCCTTTATGCGTGGCTATGTGAAGATCACGAATTGACTTCCACCTACATGACGTTTCTGGATTCTATGTTGATTCCCACAGAGAACGTAGATCGTGATTTTTCCACGAGGGATACAGAGTATTGAAATTTTGAATTCTAAAGGTGTACGAAATAGCTGATGCCATGTACTACATGATTAATTGTTGGATGCTAAGGAGCAGCAAACATGAAAGTTTGGTACGCAGGGCTGTTACCGTGGATCATATGTATACTGTTTGTCAATAAAATTTTACACCAGGAAGGCGACATGTAACAACCATCAAATTGGCATGAACAGCATTACGTGATTGGATATGCTGATGTGGAGCATATCATCGCAGCTGAACACAGAGAACAGGAGTAACGCCATCTACATTTCACAATTCTAATTTATTAAGAAATTGTATTTGAACAATGATTTTTTGTTGAAAAGTTAGTATAATTCCTCATTAATCGAGTAACAGCTACCAACACTAGTCACAAAAATGGCTCTGAGCACTATGGGACTTAGCTGCTGTGGTCATCAGTCCCCGAGAATTTAGAACTACTTAAACCTAACTAACCTAAGGACATCACACAACACCCAGTCATCACGAGGCAGAGAAAATCCCTGACCCCGCCGGGAATCGAACCCGGGAACCCGGGCATGGGAAGCGAGAACGCTACCGCACGACCACGAGCTGCGAACACACTTGTCACCATTTGGCAGCTAATCATTACTGCGACTTTCCAGTACGCGGACTGGTGCTCGCATTGGTCAGGATCCCACAGCTGTCTTGCTGATATGGAAATGAGACTCAGACGGGGCGTACGCTGTGCAAGATCTAAACAGCTGCACGAGAGTAGCGCTCGAGAGGACAGACATTGTTCACATGATTGTGCGGCAACACACAACAACGTCACCTACCTTGATGCTATAAATGGGCCTGTTTGCAAAAAGAAAAGTATCAGGATGGACAGAGCGAGGAAGTTCGTTTGGATCGCCACAGACTGTCAGAACCGCAATCATTCTTTTGGCTTCCCTTGACTCGGTAACAGTAAGAGCGCGCCTTAGGTGGTGCCCCCCATAACACAACTGGACATAGCTGTTCTGAACGCCTGTTTCTGATCACGTTACTTTTGAGAAGAGCCTCGATTGTATGTGTGGTATTACGATGGTCATGTACTTTCTGGAGGCTCCGACGAGAAAAAACAATAGTTAAATTGCATTCGTCACACAGACCTATCCCCTGACGTGATTACTACACACGGCATCAGTTCACATAGATGGTAATTTGGTAAGGAGTCGTTGAATTTCAGCATGTTAAGCCTGGTAGCTATGTCCTGTCTTCGAGGTCTCCATGATCTCACCCTTCAACGAGTAACACAAGACTGCAAGACGCTCAAGCTATCATGACCTCTCACAATGCATATGTGTTCGATTGTTGTCTTGGGCAGCATGTTCTCGAGATCTTTTGCTCGTTGCAAATAACGTGTCTTGAACTTTTCGAGCCCCTCTCATACAACCACTCGCCAGCCACCACGAGGCCACATTTACAGGACGATTCAAAGCAACGGGAAATTTTGAACGTTACATAATATCATGGAATAAATTTTTTTAAATATTTCTTTATGTCACTCAGTAGTAAACTGAATACTTTTAGAATACATACAGTATAATTTATTTTTTGAAGATGGAATCTTGCAGGTGAGCGCCTTCTCTGCGCAGACATTCCTGCAGTCTCATCGTTACTTTTTTCATGATTTGACGTAACATCTCAACTGAATTTCAGTAACTCCTTTCCGAAGCTTGGCTTTCAGTTCTTGTCGCTAGTCGACCTTGCTCTTGGTGTGATACCTCAAAAAGAAGTCACAAGCTCACGAGGTAGGTGATCTGAGAGGCCACTAAATGTCACCATTTCTCGAAATTACACGTTCCCCCAGACAATTGGCGTACAGTATCCATCGATATTCACGCTGTGTGTGCCGTCGATGCGTCTAGTTGAAATCAGTCTGTTTCAATAATGTGTGGGAATCTCCGTATTGTTGCATAATAATGGTTTCAAGCATGGTGACGTAACGATTGTATGTAACTGTAATCGCATGGCAAGTCTCATCCTCAAACAAAACAAAAAGGCCTATCACAACGCACGGTTATATGGCACAGCGTACGGTAACTTTGTTGCTCTCGAATGGACGCTGGTATAACTCTATAGGATTGTCTTGTGCCCAGAACCTAAAATCTTGTTTGTTAACAAATCCACTGAGATATAAATGGACTTCGTCTGATGTAGTTTGTTAATAAAAGCTCGTTCTCGTTAACTTTTGAAACATTAACTTACAGAATTGTCGTCACGTTACACGGTCGTTGGGTTTCATTTTCTGGGAGATCCGTAAATTGTAGGGATGGCACTGCAAGTCTTCTATTAACATTCTTCTCACACTTGAACTATTCAACTCTAACGATGCTGATTGACGACTGATTGACCAAAATAAGCTTTTTATGATACCTCGACCAGCTTAGATATTGTCTGATGTACGAACTGTTCGCATACGGCCCGGGAGGTTTCTTTTTCATTGCCGAACCAGCTTCCTCGAAATTACTTACCCATGTTTCAACTGTATGTGCTGATAGAACAACCGTGGCGGCCTAAATTAAAATGACGGCAGGATCCTCTACATAACCACTCGACACTGTCATTGTTGTTAGAAATACTTGGATCGCAAATGCTCATTACACACCACTGCAAAAATCCATGATAACTAAATGGGTATGTGTTGTTGACAGGTTGGTGTCTGTTATTTAGTGCTACCAATCGCCCATGGCTACCAACACAACTTTCAATATTTCCCATTTGTTTGAATCGCCCTGTATATCTTCATCGACATCTATACTTAGCAAGCCATCTTACGGTGAGTGGCGGAGTGAATCACGAACTCAGGAATAAATCTGAAGCAGCACGAAGTGACGAACCCGCGAAAGTCGCCAAAGCTCATTTGGAATCGATGCCCTGACAGCTTAGGGCCATTTTTTCTGTGAAAGGTGACAGCTCTGAGTACTGCAACATCCTCAAATCACCTACAAATTTAATCGTGTATTCTCCATACACAGTCTGCAGCTCGTGGTCTAATGGCTAGCGTTGCTGCCTCTGGATCATGGGGTTCCGTGTTGCATTTTGGAGATTTTCTCTGCCCAGAGACTGGTGTTTGTGTGGTCTTCATCATTTCATCGCAATCCTCATCATTCGTGACAATGGGTAGATTGGACTGTGAAAAAAATTGGACTGTGAAAAAATGGGGACGTTGCACAGGCGCTGATGACCATGCAGTTGAGCGTCCCACAGATCAAACATCATTCTCCCTACAGTACTTCACACGCACGATAAGCATTTTTTATCATTCCTGATCTTACAGTTTTATTAGCAATGCAGATCGCAGTGAGTCCAACTGAGGAAAAGTGTGTGGTATCATGTATCGGTACCTTCCCAAAGCGTATTAAGTTTGGAAACGGAATTGCAAGTGTCCTCCAATGCTGATAGCAGTCGTGTGGGATACGATGGAACCAATGGAGCATGCCATCTGAGCCACGCCAAAGTGGTTCCGTTTGTCGAGAACCTTCTGCTGCCGCAGAATAGGACAGCCAGTAGCAGCTGCTTGGTCCACTTCGCCGGCCGCGCTGGTCTAGCGGTTCTAGGCGCTCAATCCGGAGCCGCGCGACTGCTACGGTCGCAGGTTCGAATCCTGCCTCGGGCATGGATGTGTGTGATGTCCTTAGGTTAGTTAGGTTTAAGTAGTTCTAAGTTCTAGGGGACTGATGACCACAGATGTTAAGTCCCATAGTGCTCAGAGCCATTTGAACCATTTTTTTGGTCCACTTCCACTTGGAGTTCGTGCTCACTTCACAGAGCCTCATCACTGTTGGCATATTGATAGCTCGATTCTGTACTTATTGCATCATTTGTAAGAAATCTTCGCACATTTGGAAAAATAACTCGCCTATTGGCTGTTTTACTTGTTCACTAACCATTTCTGGTCTTGTTCGGCTTTCCTGAGACGACAGTTGCAGCACGACTCTGTAGTTCACCTCTCCTTACAACACCCTCTGTGGCACTGTAGCGAGAAGGAAGTGCTTCTCTGGACGGTATCACTAATCTGGTGTCTTGCTACTTCGGTAAGTCCCTCGTAGCACAGTATTAGTGCTCAGTCGCCAGGTTCCATGTAGGTGGTGATGCTGCTGAAGTGTAGTGTTTAGGGATGGCAGTTGTTAATTGTCAACAACGTTTCTACCATACTTGTTTTAATACATAAATTGCTTCGTCACACACGTCACAGAATCAGCATTTGCAATATGGTGGCTCTGGACTACGCCGTTATATTCTACCCCTTACACACGTTAACACCGTTCTCTGACTTCACGTAATGATGGGCACTGCCCACGACACGTATCGTTCTTATAACTAATAACTTCACTTTATATCTTGTTTAACATGTGAAATATGCACTCGCGACCGTTCTTTTAGAGCCGCCTCGGTTACTCGACCGTGCGTTTTGCTTAGTTCCTTGCGACTGACTCGCCCTGTCTTCCCGAAGGACAAGAGAGACCACCCCACCTTTCTCTCACAGCCAATAAGGACACTCCTCTTGTTTGCTGCAGACACACACAAACACACAAACACACACACACACACACACACACACACACACACACACATATATATATATATATATATATATATATATATATATATATATATACAAACTTTCGGCCAATGGGCGTTCAGATCGCTGTTGCTATGCGGATCTGACGTCACGTTTGCGGACATTGTGACGGAAGTTTATCTCCGAACACTGTCTCAGACTGTAAGGTTCAAAATGGTTCAAATGGCTCTGAGCACTATGGGACTTAACATCTGAGGTCATCAGTCAAAAATGGTTCAAATGGCTCTGAGCACTATGGGACTTAACATCTATTGTCATTAGTCCCCTAGAACTTAGAACTACTTAAACCTAACTAACCTAAGGACATCACACAACACCCAGTCATCACGAGGGTCATCAGTCCCCGAGAACTTAGAACTACTTAAACCTAATTAACCTAAACACATCACACACATCCATGCCCGAGGCAGGATTCAAATCTGCGACCGTAGCAGTCACACGGTTCCGTACTGAAGCGACTAGAACCACACGGCCACCGCGGCCGGCTCAGATTGTAAGATGCTACTCCCAGATAGTCGGATCTTGTCCCTACTAAGGTTGCACAACATTGCCTCCTATGGATTCATCACTAATGCTCTTGCTGACGCTTAATTGTTAAATGTACATGTAGCCTGGCTGCTACTGAAAGCATTCCCGATCGCTTAAATGTGCATAATACTTGGCTTAAACACGTAAAGGGAATGCGTATATGCATTACATCCTTACGATTGTGTACGAAGTCGTTCGAGACGAAATGAAATAAAATGAATGTTAATTAGGAGACCTCTAGCTCTGCTACGGATTTCTTCGCACTGGGAAACGACGATCCGCAGAGTCTACACGTACTACGGTTGCGAAATGTTTTCCAGAGCTCCCCCGCAGTTAAGTTTCGGGAGTGCCCTCGTAAGTCTGCAACGATAGCGTTGCAGCCAGAGGCAGTGCGAGTGCCTAGGGACGCGTAAGCAATACGGCGCCGGCAGCGGCCGCAGAAAGGGGCCTAATGGGACGCGGCCCAGCTGAAGAGCCTCATTAGGGCAGCCATCAGGCTGACCGGAGCGGCGCACCGGGCTGCGTGCTCCCGCCGGGGCATCGGCCACAGTCGCGCGCATCCATCTCCGCGGCTGGCGTGCCGACTGCGGAACACTGAATGCCGCCGCCGCCGCCGTCTCCGCAGCCGGAGCAACCTCTGGCCTACAGAGCGGACCCGGCTCTGGTGCCGCCTGCCGCCGACCTCCATGCAATGTTATTAACCGCGGAGAGTAGTCTGCAGGCCGAGGGTGGCGGGCTTCAGATGCTGTTGCGAAATCAGAGCCTGCTTCAGCGCAAGTGCAGGAAACATGTTTTGTTTCTGGATACTGCAGTAGGGACAGGCTTGCCTAATTGTTATGCGTATCGCAGGAGTACAGTATTTGGCGAGAGTTGTTGTTGTTGTTGTGGTCTTCAGTCCTGAGACTGGTTTGATGCAGCTCTCCATGCTACTCTATCCTGTGCAAGCTTCTTCATCTCCCAGTACCTACATCCTTCTGAATCTGCTTAGTGTATTCATCTCTTGGTCTCCCTCTACGATTTTTACCCTCCACGCTGCTAGTAGATTCTAGAAAACGGAAGCAACACTGAACACAAACAGACGCTCATCCATTGGGGTTGTCGTTATGGAGAAAGCGTTCGACAGTGTCAAACGGTGCAAAGATGTTAGATATTCTGAGGAATATAGGGGTAAGCTATGGGGAAAGACAAGTAATTTACTGATCCATAAAATTTCGGGCGTGCAGCCACATAAATTTGACTTCTTATTGTAACATTTCGTCTGAATACCGTCCAGCCGGCTCACTCTGAAGATGGCTGGACGGTATTCAGCCGAAATATTACAAGAAGAAGTCAATTTTTTGCGGCTGCACGCCCGAAATTTTATCTAGCAGTATTTGCGCCGCGAAAATATGAAGACGCACGACAAGTAATTTACTATGTGTATAAGAACCAAGAGGGAACAACAACGCTGGAAGAAGAAGGTTGAAAAATCAGCCAACAAAGTTTTACGAACCCTTGACCTAGGTTTCGATGTTTGTGAAAATATCTTCTTCAGACAAGCCGCTCGGCTTCGTCTAATCTAATGTACCATCATGTGATGTAACGAGGCCCACTTCTCCTGAAGAAGATACTTTTGCAAATATCGAAACGTAGGCTAAGAACTAATAAACCTTTGTTTGCAACTGATTGGCTGGCTTTTCAGCCTTCTTCAGATTAACACAGTTGTTGGTTAGCAGCCGCGTTTGAGATTTTGAAACACTCGAGAACCAAGAACGAAGTGCTGAGATTAAAAAGGGTGCAAGTCGGTGATGTAGCCTTTCGCCCCTACTGTTCAGTCTCTACATCAAAGGAAGCAATGAGGGAAGTAAAAGGAAGTTTGAAGAGTAGGATTAAAATTCAGGGTGAAAGGATATTAGTGATAAGATTCGCTGGTGAGATTGCTATCCTCAGTGAAAGTGAATAAGAATTACAGGATGCTATCAGTCCAGAAACGCGCTGCTGCTACGGTCGCAGGTTCGAATCCTGCCTCGGGCAGGGATGTGTTTGATGTCCTTAGGTTAGTTAGGTTTAAGTAGTTCTAAGTCTAGGGGACTGATGACCTCAGATGTTAAGACCCATAGTGCTTAGAGCTATTTGAACCATTTTACAGGATGTGATGAATGGAACAAAGAATTTAATGAGCACAGAGTATGAGTTGAGAGTAAATCGAAGAAAGAAGCAGCTGACACGGGAACAGTGAGAAACTTAACATTAGAGTTGGTGATCACAAAAGAGATGAAGTTAAGGAATTCTGCTACCTAGGGAGCAAAATAATCAACGATGAGTGGAGCAAGGAGGACATCAAAAGCATACTAGTACTGGCAAAAAGGGCATTCCTGACCAAGAGATGTCTACTGGTATCAAACGTAGGTCTTAATTTGAGGGACAAAGTTCTGAGAATCTACACGTTTGGAGGACAGCATTTTATGGTAGTGAAACATGGGCTTTGGGAAAACTGGAACAGAAGTATTTGAGATATGGAGCCACAAAAGAAAGTTGAAAATTAGATGGACTGATCAGTTAAGGAATGAGGTTCTCCACAGAATCAGCCTGGAAAGGAATACATGGAAAACGCTTACACGAAGAAGTGACAGGATGACAAGACATGTGTTATGACATCATGGAATAACTTCCTTGGTACTAGATGGAGCTGCAGAGGGTAAAAGCTGTAAGGGAAGACAGAGATCAGAACACGTCCAGAAAATAATTGAGGGCATAGGAATTGTTATTCTAAGATCAAAAGGCTGGCACAGGTGGGTGGGTTAAACCACTCAGAAGATTGATACGAAAAGAAATTATTACGATTTATTGTGGAAGACGCAGTGACCGAAGAGACACATTGTCACAATATTGACTGCATTATACTTTCTGTAATTCTGGACAATCGTAATAAATTACTGAAATATTTGAAAATATTTTGCATCTTTGGTAATGAATGCCACGACTGTCTAAACGTGAATAAATATCAGAAAATCAACTAAAGGAAAACAAGGGTAATGGAATATACTCGAAATAAATCAGGTGAAGCTGAGGAATTTCAGGGGGCAGATAGAATAGGAAATCCCTAAATACTAAACATATTATCATGACTAATATGGTGTAGGAAAAACGTACCCATTCAAAATGACTTCCTCTCATCACGAAATGAATAAATACAGGTTCTGTACGGTTCAAGGGAACCTTATACCATCTTTCCAGCAAATATAGCAAGTTCAGGTAACAATAATGAAGGTGGATAGCTGTCATGCAAGCTTCTCTCCAAAGTAGGTCAGCAAGGTTAAAAAATATAGAGATCATGTGACTCTAGTGGCCAGGACACGTGCGACACGTTATACTCGTGCTCACGAATCCAGTCCTGGACGTTGAGAACTGTGTAAACAGGATCGCTGTCTTCTTCAAACATATCACCATGGGATGGATTGATCAGCGAAAATTGTCACATAATCTGTGGCCATGTTTCAGTCCTGTCACGTAAACTCGGCCAGAAGTTGGAAACAATGTGAACCATGACTCATCCGACCAAGTTACTTTCTTCTGTTGCTCAATACTCCAGGTTTTCTGGCTTCGGCGCCACGTTTTCCTGTTGTGGGCATTTGCGTCACTGGCGTGTGGTTTTGAAATTCCATCTCACTCTACAATTCCATGCTTCTGGAGCCCCCATCGTGTTATTTTGATGTTGATAGGGTTCGCAAGGGTGACACTCATTTGTGCAACTACATTGGCAGCTATTGGGGTTACAGGTCTCTTCAATGACCTTCCATCATTATTCTCCACACTCGCTTTAGTCCACGTTGTGACTTAATAGATGAAGTTATTCCGATCTTGCTGTAAACGGTATAAGTCTTCAATACAGTGCCTCTTGAAACATTAGACAGCCACCATAGAAGCACCAACAGTTTGCCCACGTTAGAATTCTCATAGCTTCGAGCCAATGCTCTCACAACTACGCAGAGTACTTTTCTGACCACGAATGACTGTTGCAACGTGTCGCGAACACCGCAGAAGTGCCGTTCAAGGTCAAATAAAACAGCACAGCCCACAGGCCTGGCTAGAATCAGCATTTATATTCAAGCACTCATTTCTAGTGGTGTTTCCATATTTCTGGCATTTTTTTGTTTCCATATTTTTTGTTCTAAAACATGTGAGACTGATTCTAATTTATCTTCCAACCACAGTTACACAAAGACGCTCTGTGAGTGTTTTAGGAATTTGGTGTTGAACCTAGGGCCTGCAAGGGGGGAAGATACGATCTTACGTATGCAGAGTTCAGAAGAGTGCAGCAGTGCAGACAGTGATGTAATCAGACAATGATCTCAATGTCGATTCCACTACACTCCCTGCACTATCAGTAACAGAAATTAGTGTATGGGTTCAGGCGTAACTGTATGTTTCAAACAATGAAAATCTTAAATTTTTTTGTTAGGCTTTATTTTTATTCTAAGTATGACTTCATGACATAGCAATGTTAGAAAAATTATGTACAGCATGGTAAAATATTGGCACTGGGTGCTCACAACTGTGAAGCGAAATTCCTAAGTATTATAAGGTTCTTTAACGGTGAGTTGATTGATGACCATGTCTTGGGGTCGATAAAATACAAACTAGTTAAATACAATTGCCGCCAGAGATATCAATTATGCTGAAAATGCACAATGCACTGGGGTCGATAAAATACAAACAAGTTAAATACAATTGCCGTCAGAGATATCAATTATGCTGAAAATTCACAATGAAAAATACGGAAACTTGAATGTGGATCGGTGAAGGGCAACCAAAAAGAAGTACACAGTTAATACGAGTCATAGATCTACAGTGGCTCATCACTCCTTTTCGTTATATGGGACGTTTCGCCTTTCTGCTTCAGTTAAGCCCAAAGATCATCAATATGTTTAACTACAGGTCATGTTTGAATGTACGAAAATTAGGAGAGATGGAGACGACCACGGTTCTGAGTGTCAATTGAATATCACTTGCTGGTGTGGTGCGAGAGTGTGTGATTACCTTACGTCGGCGGCAGCGATGGCAGCTGTCAGCGCGAATTGTTAATCTGAGAATCTATTATAAATCTCTCCCTGTTGTTAAATACCAGTCTGATACATTTTCTAAGTCTTCGGTGAAGCCTAGATTCCTGTTTATTCCCTAGCTAAGTTAATTGGCATGGTACACGCTATTTGGCTGGAATAACGCGTACGTCGTTGCCCTCATATAACTCGCAACTTCTAACTGTCTCTGCTTGATGCGATTCTCTATACTAGGAGACTTTGCAGTTTAACTCCTTATGAGTTAAGACGAGCCTGTGAACAAGTGTTCACTTAATGACTCTCGTACTCGTCTCAGCAAGGCGCGAGTCGCATTACTCAAACACTCGACGATTTTCTACGATTGGAGAAGCCAATTACTCTGTCTGCAATTTGCCTATATCACAGCTCGTGGCCACGCGTTTTCTTTCTGGCCAATCGGGGCATTTTTACTTGTTATATCTCCATGCACTAGAATTTCTGTAGCCTATCCCAGGTGTCGTTTCTTTCATACGGAGGGGGTTAGTTACGGAATACTGAGATAAACAGCTTTTTCTTTCATGTGAGTTTTAAGGCAGGTGTCTACAGTGAGTCACCAATGTTTCGAGTTCTCTGGACGTTTTATCTGGCATCTCCCACAATGTTCCTGTAGAAAGGTTTTCCCTAGGGTCATTGTTAAAAGCAGGGACAAGGGCTGGCTTTTGCCAATGGCCTACGCAGTGGCTTGGGTGTCTCATTGTGTCTGCTAGATGTCTCACTGGGGGTTTCAGCCTCACCTGGGACAGCGTGGCATGCCATTGTAAATTCTCCTTTCCCTCAGAACTGCGTCACATAGTTCAGGTCGAGGAAATTACTTGTGTGCAATTACTAGTGTGAATGATTTTAGTTCACATTTACGAAATGTCAGTTAGTTTAATTGTTTCGCATTGCCTGTCAATAAAATTGATATATTTTCACATAGCTATGTCATATGACATATCGTGTTAACATGAATTGTTTCAGGAATTCAGTGTAAGGTCTGTTATTTTTTTGACACCTTAAACTGTAGATTAGGAAATGAGTCACTAAAAGCAATAGATGATTATGGCAATTTGCTTAGTAAAATAACTACTGATGGCCAAAGTAGAGGCGATATAAAACGTAGAATGGCAATGGAAACAAAAAAAAAAATCTGCGAAAAGAGAGATTTTTTAAACATCAAGTATAAATTTAAGTGCTAAGAAGTATTTCCAGAAATTATTTCTGTGAAGTGCAGCCTTGGAAGGAAGTGAAACGTGCATGACAACCAGATCAGAGAAGAAGAGAACAGAAAGTTTGGAAATGTGGTGCTACAGAAGAGTGCTGAAGATTTGGTGGAAAGGCCACATATCTAATGAGGAAGCACTGAATGGAACTGGGGAGGAAAGAAATTTGTGGTGTAACTTGACCAAAAGATGGGATCTCTGGATAGGACACATTCTGAGTCATCAAGGGACCACCAATTTTGTATTGGAGGAAATTGTTTGTGTGGGGAAGGAGGGGGCTGGGTAAAAATTATAGAATGATGGAAGAAATATTATGGTTTGGAGTCTGTCCCATCGACTTCGAGGTCATTGAAGACGGAGCACCAGCTTGGAATTTTCCAAGGGTGAGGAACGAAATCGGCCGTGCCCTTTCAAAGGCAAAGTCCCGGCATTTGTCTGGAGCGATGTAGGGACATAGCAGAAAAGCTAAATCAGGATGACGGAACATGAATTTGAACGCTCGTCCTCGCTAATGTGAGTCCAATGTACTAGCTACTGTGAAAATTATGGTGGGAGACCAAGTGATGAATACAATAAGCAGGAAGAAATGGATGTGGTTGCAGTGTTTATTCGGAGATGAAGAGGCATGCACAGAATAGAGTAATGTGGAAAGCTGCATCAAATAGTTCTTCAGACTGAAAACCAAAATTAAGAACTGCAAGGAAATGCAGGTGTTGGAGAATCTGATAGTAGCTCATCACAAGATTAGTGGTGATCTTACACACGTAAAAACTTATAAGTCCTTAGAAATAATCCAAAGAAAATTACGTAAAATCAGTCTCAAGGAAAGTGAGTGAAAGACTCAGATTTGTTTGAAAGATTGTGGGAAAATGCAATGTACCTGTAAACGAAATCTGATAAACGACGCTAGTACCACCAATAATCACCTCACTTTCCAATAAAATGACTTTATCCCTGAGGGTGTTGCATTTTTTTCCGATAGTGTTGTCCCCAAATGTGTTCCATATCAACAGACATTTTCTCCTTTGTATCTGCTTGCACATGAATGCTGTGCAAGCCAATATACAGTGCATCTCAGACGCTCCATGGTACCAACGTTATCGATTTTCTTACTTATTTGTGTTCCATTCGCATAATGAGGAGTGAAATGTCTGTCCAAATGCCTCTGTTCGAGGCTTCCTACGTGAGATCTAAGTCGGCGGCAGCATGATGGACGCACAGTCATCTACGAGACAGGTTCTACAAATCTGTCCGACAGGGTTTCGTGAGGACTAAGTTATCTTTCAGTTTGCTACCTCTAGCATTTCTATTAATCCTTTCCTACTGGATGTACTGACCAATTAGGATCCTATAAACGCTTCTATCAGTATGTCGCTTGTCTGTTGCCTCGCTTTCTTACTAAAGACTCCAAAAACTGGAACAGTGTTCTAGAATAGTTCACAGTAGCATTTCGCATGCGATTTCCTTTACAGATTACTGCACTTCTACATCTACATTTACATCTACATTTATACTCCGCAAGCCACCCAACGGTGTGTGGCGGAGGGCACTTTACGTGCCACTGTCATTATCTCCCTTTCCTGTTCCAGTCGCGTATGGTTCGCGGGAAGAACGACTGTCTGAAAGCCTCTGTGCGCGCTCTAATCTCTCTAATTTTACATTCGTGATCTCCTCGGGAGGTATAGGTAGGGGGAAGCAATATATTCGATACCTCATCCAGAAACGCACCCTCTCGAAACCTGGCGAGCAAGCTACACCGCGATGCAGAGCGCCTCTCTTGCAGAGTCTGCCACTTGAGTTTGTTAAACATCTCCGTAACGCTATCACGGTTACCAAATAACCCTGTGACGAAACGCGCCGCTCTCCTTTGGATCTTCTCTATCTCCTCCGTCAACCCGATCTGGTACGGATCCCACACTGATGAGCAATACTCAAGTATAGGTCGAACGAGTGTTTTGTAAGCCACCTCCTTTGTTGATGGACTACATTTTCTAAGGACTCTCCCAATGAATCTCAACCTGGTACCCGCCTTACCAACAATTAATTTTATATGATCATTCCACTTCAAATCGTTCCGCACGCATACTCCCAGATATTTTACAGAAGTAACTGCTACCAGTGTTTGTTCCGCTATCATATAATCATACAATAAAGGATCCTTCTTTCTATGTATTCGCAATACATTACATTTGTCTATGTTAAGGGTCAGTTGCCACTCCCTGCACCAAGTGCCTATCCGCTGCAGATCTTCCTGCATTTCGCTACAATTTTCTAATGCTGCAACTTCTCTGTATACTACAGCATCATCCGCGAAAAGCCGCATGGAACTTCCGACACTATCTACTAGGTCCTCCATTCGCCTTCCAAAATACTGATTTTACGTGATCATCACATTTCACACCGCTTGTTAGTATTGGCCCTAAATAACATTGACCACTGTTCTTCTGGTTTCACGTCAGAAGATAGTAGTCAGTTCCTCCCCCCCCCCCCCCCCCCCCCACCTTTTACATGGTCAACCACCCGCCGCTTTTAACAAAGGAATCCATTTGGCAATTCCTTTTAAGATTTTATACGTCGCCTTCCACATAAGTTAAGGGTATGAAAATCATGATTTTGGACTGGTGCTTATCGTGAAGTTAATGACTGCTGTTTTGGTAAAAGCCATTTTTCATTTACATGAGAGATGGGCTGTAGGGAGGACATCAGCATGAATCAGTCTACAGTTATTAACTTTCTTTCAACCACATTTATTTAAAGATCTTGCGATTAGTAGCTGTAGTTTTGTTCATGCTGGTAATTTTTAGAGACTCAACTATATATCGACGCATAGATACATGTTAATCAACCATGAACTTTCATCTTATCAATCGTGGATCGTGCAGCTTCCGCACTGTATTTAATACCTCTTGCCGATTTGTTAACGCTACGTAAGAACGATATTAACTTCACATGAACAGTTTACTCAGCTATGAAACATGACATACTTCATAGCCATCGGTTCTTAATTCCGATCTTAAGTAGAAGAATACCGTTAACAGATTAAGACCAGGCTGCATGATTTCTAACAGAACACGTATTAAAGTTTATAACTTCCCGAAATCGATATTACTGTACAGCTGAAGGAGACATGCTGCAATTTTTAATGAAGCGTGAAACATAAAAATCAAAAGCCGAAAATACTACACGAAAAACTGAAAATTGTTGATTACTATCAGCCCAAGTAATTTTAAGTGCTTTGAACTTCCAGCCGCTTAAAGGTTTTTATAAGTTCATCAGACTTTCTAAAATATATATGTAGTAATAATTTAGTTTTTTGCTCATTATCTGATTGGTATTTCAGTTTTATTACTTTATGGAAAATGTTGACCATGAACGTCGCATTGTTCAAGATCTTAATATTCGTAATTTCAATATGTACAGGCAGCAGTTAAAATAACTGATGGGGCGTTAAGGTGCTATATATAAAGTTACTGCAATTTACTTTTGTCTCATATTTGTGAATTTTGTCCTTGTTTGTATCGGCCATTGTCGGCAGACAGTTTAAATAAAAGAAATAGTACCTCACCACCGTCCTGAAATTCATTTATAGCACACTTGGGTCGTATTTAAGCAAGCAATACAGCGGTGAATAGGACGAGCTGTAGAAAGCAATGAAGAAAAAACCAGTGAATGTGGGCACATTATGAGGTCAATGGCGTGTTGCTCAAATCTAGGCAAAGAAAAATCGAGAAAGAGACGTATTTACGTACAGTTCCTAGTCAACTGAATCCTCATTTTGCAGTGAATACATAGTGCGTAGTGGGACGATCACTCTGTTGTAGAAATAATTCAGAAGCCAAGATGGCTTAAATAGTGTTTACTGGATAACCGGTTTCAGCACACTAAAGGTGCCATCATCGGTTTTGAACATATATTAACATTTATAAACCATTTGGATACAACGACACATGAGGCTGACCACCTGATAAAAAATCATTGTCACAAAAATTAAGAAACAACTGCTCTCCTGTTCATTCTTTTTCATAAGATACGTTAAACCAAAGTCAAAAGATAAAACTATTTGGTACATGACCGTTGTCAGTCGAGCAGCTTTCATATACCTAATCGTTTTATCTTATGACTTCGGTTTTACGTATCTTATGAAAAAGAATGACCAGGAGAGCAGTTGTTTCTTAATGTTTGTGACAATGATTTTATATCAGGTGGTCTGCTTCATGTATCGTTATATCCAAAATGTATATAAATGTTAATATACGTTCAGACCCGACGATGGCACCTTCAGTGTGTTGAAACCGGTTGTCCAGTAAACAGTATTTAAGCGATCTTGGCTTTTGAGTTATTACTACTGAATCTTCATTGATGATAGTAGTCACCCAAACCAAATATTTTGGGAAAATCGAAAATATAACACATAAAACTTGTGAAACAGTTAGTATCCTTGCGGCAAAATCAACCTTACTTTATGGCAAAAAGAACTAGTAACACGTAGAAGAACCAAATTACAAATGAAGAGTCAAATTTTGTATCGTAGCCGTTGTACGTGTCTGAATTAAAATACTTGTTTACGAGGCGTCGGCTTTTGGTAGAAAGCCAGAACGTTTGGCCACGGTGTGAGATTCGTATAACGAAGTAAATACAGTGTCACCGGGATTGCAACGCTGTTATATAAGCAAGATAATTGCGGGGGCGTTCGCTAGGGGCGCTGTTCCCTTTCTGCTGATGCTCTGCGACCGCAGGTTTATGGTCAGCAGACCTTTGTCAGCGCTTTCTGGCGCCAGCCGTCCGCACGCAGGACACACGGGACACTGGCAATAAGCCTGCAGAGTAGAGGGCGTCATTAAAAGTTGCTGTTCCGTGCTCCGGCCGAGATTTCCCGTCCGCTGGAGCGGACGCGCTGCTTACGCAAAGCAGATACTGTGTGACACATCTGAGAGACATCCTGGGCGTATAAAAACTTCAGGGATTTATTTTTGACATGAAAACATTACGGAAAGTCCACATGAAGGAGGATCCGAAAATCCTTCGTTAGGAAGGTATAAAATGAATTATTTTTCATGGCACAAAAATGATTATCAAACACATTTATATGCATGAAATAATTTATTATTTGCACAAAAACGATACAGTTACGAAACACAATTACATTTATAAAAACTGTGACCACTCCCTGCTTCTAGGCATCTCCTGAGCTTATGTTCCATATTTGCCGTACGTTGTGGAAAATTTCTGATGTTTTCCGTATTTGGGCAAATCCATTTTGGATACCCTTCTTCTAAACGTTAATAATAGTACGGGTGTTGCATGCATAAGAGCTTTAAACGTCCTCAACGGAAAAACTCATTGGCTTCAAATCTAGCGATCGGGTAGGCCATGCAACGGATTCCGCCTCGAGCAACCTGCTCGAAAACTTGTCTTTAAGATACTGGCGAACTATCTGTGTGAAGTGGGGCTGAGCAGCATCGACCAAGAAACCACATCCGTTGGATGCGTCTAGAGGTACGTCATCAAGTAAATGAAACAACTCTTGTTTGAGAAACTGTAGATAGTTTTGTCCAGTTAGAGTTTACGGAAAGAAGAGCGGACCAATGAGAATCATGAATGCGTCGGACCCACACGTTGAGGTTGAACCTATGTTGATATCTGTCTTGCCACACGTTTTGTGGGTGGTCATAAGCCCAGTGATCATGATAATTGGACATCCAGCACATGGAAAGCCAGTTCACCAGTTTCTCAGTCAATAGGGTACTTGGAAGGAGCTGGAGAAACACAGCACGGTGACCTAACATGCGCTGACAGCAACTTATTCATCGCTGAATGTCTGTCTCATTTACCCCTTGCAGCCGCTGAAGTACAGAAGAGTATCATGCAGAATGTTCCGTATCGTCTGGTACCTTGCCTTGTCGCAATCCTCCATGGTGAAATTCATCCACAGTACGAAGAACCCATGGTCTCCCTCAGTCTGCAACTCTATTCTCAAACGAGCCTGTCTCTTTCAAGCGTCAGCGCAGTCATTCAAATGTTCTTGCACATGGTAACTACCTCCCAGGATAAGGTTCAGCGTACAGTTGAGGTGCTGGGTCCACATTCCCTTCTGCTAGGCTGTATGTGCAGTTGTAGCACACATCCACCATTTCAGACAGTGAATACATCGTTATAATGTGTTGTAATGGAAGTTGTTCTAAAGCAGAACAAGTCACATTCAGCCAAATCAAAACCAGTGCGATGACCAACTGTATTCACGAATGTGTATATTAGTAGACGACAATATTATCACCCCGGGAGTGAGGGCGTTTTGGTCGGCTAATCTGAGTCACCGCGTCATCGGGTATGTGACGTGGTGGGAGGACGGTGCAGATAGAGCTGTGGAATGAAAACTGCACTAATCTTGGTGATTTTAGTTATGAAATGGATGGTTCCTCAAACCATGTCAGTTTATATATCAGTGTGCTGCGTATTCATCTTCACTCTCCAAACAAAGACTGATTATTATATTTTTTTGGTATTTTCAACCATCTGATTGAAGGTTTGACGGACTTCGGCTGTTCACTTAAGTAATAAAATGGAACACCCACAGCCGTCCTTTACTACATCACCAGTTTCGGTGACTGAATCCACCATCTTCAGGCCCTAAATGACGATGAGGGGGTTAACGCCAATCGTATAAACGATTCCATCAGTAGACAACATCTATGGACTGGTTTCCGCAGACTGTAACAACCACCGTTGTGTTTCCAACCATCAACTACCAACCACACAACGTCGTTGTTACACTCGACAGAAACCATTTCACAGATGTTGGGCGCTAATGGAATTGTGTATACGGTTGGAGTTAAGCCCCTCAGCGTCAGCTAAGGCGCGAAGATGGTGCTCTGAATCGCTGATACTGGTAGCCATATAACAAATAACATTGGAAGTTTGACTTTTATATTCTCTTTTGCTTCTTCCACTAACCCATATTTACTCCAATATTCTTTTTCGAATTATTTTACACGTTTACAGACTTTTAACCAATCGTAGTGGTAATCTTAGATAAAGAATGATTGGTTATACGTTTTAACCACGTGAAATTAATGTAAAAGCGTTCTTTTCTGCAATTTTTGTTTCACTGTAGTCCAGATTATCTCTATAAGCTTCAAATAGTATTTTAGTGGTGGGAGCCTCAGAACAGTACAGGGTTTTTCAGAAGTGACGGTTAATATTCAGATATATGACAGGAATTATCATTCGAAACAAAAAGGGAACTTGGACTCTAAAATACTTAATTTAAGAGCTATGAGCAATTCTTCATCTTCGATATTGTGAAACAGCTCTTTCCTGCTCTATGATCTTTGCTTTCCATCTTTTGGGAAGTGGTAGTATGGAAAAAAACAAGAAAAAATGTTCAGTAAATATGTGCTCTAAAATGCATACCTTAGGAACTATGAGCACTTGTTCATCTTCGCTACTTTGAATCACAACTATTCTAATGAACAGGTTACTCTGAAACTCAACTCTTCTCATGAACAAGTGCTCGTAACGTTTAAGAAACGCATTTTAGAGCACATGTTTACTGGACATTTTTTCTTGTTTTGGTCTATAGTACCACTTCCCAAAATGTGGAAAGTAAAGAGCTTACAGTAGAAGAGATTTGTTTCAAAGTATCGAAGATCAAGAATTGCTCATAGCTCTTAAAATTACCACGTAATTCCGGCAACGGCCAAGCCAGGCCAAGTACAATAATATCGTGGTTCGGCAGGAAACATGTAGATCTGAGGTTAATTACACAAGCAGGAATCGCTACGAAAGACTTTCGCACCCATGTTCATATGTTTGTCTTTTTGCGATGTTTGGATGTAAAGTATAAATGTCTAAAGTTTCTGCCACATGTTTTATACACCCTCTGAACTCGTAATTAGGAAGCCTTAATTTACTTGAATTCCATAGAACTATCACTACTCCTAATGAATGTGAATCAAGTGTCCACATCTACGTATACACTGATGAGCCAAAATATTATAAGCAACTCTTTAATAGCTTGTTTGTCCGGTTTTGGAAAGAAATACGTCACTTATAATTCGTATCAGAGAATTATTGTTTGAATTCCATAGAACTATCACTATTCCTAACGAAAGTAAACAAGTATCTAGGTCTACGTATACACCGATGAGCCTAAATATTGTGACGACCTTCTTAATGGATTGTTTGTCCGTCTTTGAAAAGGAATAAATAACTGATTCTGTCTATCAGAGATCGGAAAATTTCTCCGTAGCTTTGTGGAGATACGTGGCTTCAGGTGCCTAAGCAAAGGTCACGTAATTCGCATAAATAACGGGCCGCTGATTGGCATACGCAGTGATGGCGCCCAATAGCGACACAGATGGATTCCATAGGATTTACTTCAGACGAATCTGGTCGCCGAGGAATCAAAGTGAGTCCATTACAATGCTCCTCAAACCACTGTATCATGGTTCTGGCTATGAGACACGGACAATTATGCCGCTGAAAGGTGGCATCGCTGTCGGGAAAGACATCAAGCATGAAGGGATGCAGGTGGTTCGTAGCTGTCAGCGTGTTCCATGAAAGCGCTGTGTCTCCCATAGGATAATGCTGCTCCCACCAGCCTTTGTCCGCGGCTTGCCGCACATTTCGAGCCGCCATTCATTTCGATTATGGCATTTGTGGAGACGACCGTCTACCTAGTGTAGCAGAAATGTGTTTCACTCGAAGAGCCGACACTTTTCAATTGATCGACGGCCGAATCCTGATGGTTCCATGGCCCCCTACAAACGTAATTGACGATGTCGTTGGGTCAACACGTGAACATGCACGGGTGATCTGCTGCGGAACTCCATGTTCAACAATGTACATGAACGGTGAGCTCCCAAACAGTTGTGTGTGCACTAGCATTGTGCTCTTTCGGCATAGATGCCTCAGATTACCATCTATGCTACTTTTACAGAGCAGACAAGCCTCTCCGAACCCACGTTCTAACAAGGGAACATCCCCACCGCACCCCCCTCAGATTTAGTTATAAGTTGGCACAGTGGATAGGCCTTGAAAAACTGAACACAGATCAATCGAGAAAACCGGAAGAAGTTGTGTGGAACTATGAAAAAAAAGCAAAATATACAAACTGAGTAGTCCATGTGCAAATAAGCAATACAAGGACAACGCTAGCTCAGGAGTACCGTGGTCCCGTGGTTAGCGTCAACAGCTGCGGAACGAGAGGTCCTTGGTTCAAGTCTTCCCTCGAGTGAAAATTTTACTTTCTTTATTTTCGCAAAGTGATGATCTGTCCGTTCGTTCATTGACGTCTCTGTTCACTGTAATAAGTTTAGTGTCTGTGTTTTGCGACCGCACCGCAAAACCGTGCGATAGTAAACGAAAGGACGTGCCTCTCCAACGGGAACCGAAAACATTTGATTGCAAGGTCATAGGTCAACCGATTCCTCCACAGGAAAACACGTCTGATATATTCTATACGACACTGGGGACGGCATGTGCGTCGCATGACAGGAATATGTTGTCGACCCACCTAACTTGTACACTTGGCAAATGGGTAAAAAGATTCTTCTAACTTGCCCGATTTAGGTTTTCTTGTCGATGTGATAATCACTCCCAAAAAAGTGATCGCATCGGACGGACGGACGGACAGATAATAATTGTCTGAAAATAAAAAATTAAAACTTTTCACTCGAGGGAAGACTTGAACCAAGGACCTTCCGTTCCGCAGCTGCTCACGCTAACCACGGGACCACGGCGCTCCTGAGCTCACTTCATCCTTGATGTTGCCTATCTTCTCATGGACTACTCAGTTTGTATATTTTGCTTATTTGTTTCATAGTTCCACACAACTTCTTCCTGTTTCTTCGATTGATCTGTGTTCAGTTTTTCAAGGCCTATCCACTGTGCCAACTTATAACTAAATCTGAGGGGGGTGCGATGGGGAGGTTCCCTTGTAAGAAGAGCCGTGGACGTACTCTCACAGCCCTTCCACCTCTTTCCGTAGATGTTCACGACAGCAGCACGTCGTTTTCGAGAAACTCGTTCACAGGCTGTGCGTAATAATAACCCGCCGTCTGTCAAAATCGCTTATCTCAATGGATTTCCCCATTTTCAGTCCATATCTTCACTGGTATGATCCCCCGTCCGTGCATGTTCAGCTTACATACTTTTGTTACTGCATCACTTGCCCGTAACGCCACCAGGCGGCATCCAGTGTCGTGATGGGCAGTGGTCCTAATGTTCTGGCAAATCAGTATGTACTTCGCACGTTAGCATACTGCGCGCATAGGAGTGTATCGTCATTAACGATTTTCTGTGCTACTCCAGTCCAATTCAATGTGAAGAACATATGGCTATCCACACACCTCGTCCTCATCATTTTCTCACGATCCTAGCGTCTTATACTGATGGTGACAACAGCGTTGTCGTATAGTCTTCTTCGAATGCTGCTTCCTTAATCGTAGCAGTGATTTGTCCGAGAACTGCGATCTTTGTTTAAAATTTTCCCTTTTAAGTTTCCCAAAAGACTCTGTGACACTTTCGTGTCGGCTGTGTCGTATTATTACGCTCCTAACAACGTGTCTCTGAACTCACTCCAAGTCTGCTCTTGCACCTACTTCAGGTGAACTACTAGTCTGGAACAATAGAATAAGTGGCACTACCGTCTCGTATGAGATTTCCTGTACATATGCGCTGCAGTTTGCCCCAGTCCTGCCACCAAGTCGTCCATTCGCCTCGCCTATTACGCAGTTTACTTGTTCGTCCGATTAAATATCGTATCTTACTATTACCAGCATATACTTAAACAATGTGATGTGCTCCAGATGTATTCCACTAATCTTACAATTGGAAACTGCCGAGTTCTGTCTCTTTACGAAAAGGATTCCATATACCGCTACCAGTTACTACTGACTACTAAATTATTTATTTAGCGACATGTTTCGATATGATACCTCATCATCAGACTATATTGGCATCACAAAGCATTTAATGTAAATGCATACAGATATTAAAATTTCTTTACATGACAGCTGAAATCATCATATGTAGAGAGAGAACAACATGACACGGATGATTTATAACATAACACAAAACAAACCAGCGGTGCAGAAAACTAGATGGTGGAGCCTGGTTTCGATTTGACTATCGATATGCCGATTCTGGTATTGTCAGTAGGAATGTCTTCTGGATGTCTTGCTGTCGTATTACTGACATTGGTTGGTGTAATATATTACAAAATGAGCAACTGTGACAGTTTTATAATACAAATCGCAATATAAAAACATTTTATTTTAAGAATTAGAAACTTATTTCTGGTATCTGTACTCATATATAACCTTTATGTCAAGTACATAATATTTTTTGGGTTCTCAATTCAAATTAGTGTAGAAGTATGAACTTTTTAACTCCTTCATTTCATTAGGATCTCGTTTTTCGACTTACGGCTATGGATGAAGGTTTCCATTTTTTTCAAGATGTCCATTCATCAACCTTTTTCCAAACTATGCAATACTTTGAGGTTGTTGTCTACTACAAGACTGTGTCCTGTTTAATTTTAATTTTTTGCTCTAGCTGACTTATTAGCTTTATCCAGTCTGAAACAGTCAATGTGTTCTTTAAAACGGGTTTTAAAATTTCTTACCGTTTGGCGAATGTACTATTTGTTGCAATGGCTACATGTAATTATATAAATTCCTCATTTGCTCAGTTTCGTTGAAGATTATTCTTTCTCTTTATTATAGCCCTTTGAAGAGGACTGCCATTTCGCCGGCCGGGGTGGCCGAGCGGTTCTAGGCACTACAGTCTGGACCCGCGTGACCGCTACGGTCGCAAGTTCGAATCCTGCCTCGGGCATGGATGTATGACATGTCCTCAAGTTAGTTAGGTTTAAGTAGTTCTAAGTTCTAGGGGACTGATGACTCAGAAGTTAAGTCCCATAGTGCTCAAAGCCATTTGAACTGCCATTCCGTACACGACGCAGATATTTGATATTTTTCTGCATTTTCTTACTCCTCCCAACGAATATATATTCCTATGGACTCCTACATTTGTCAGAAAACGATGCTATTGTACTGGTGGCGTTATGTGATATGTCCTGTATTATGAAAGTTAGACGTCATATTAAGCTTCCTTGGTCTCATCCGTTGCGTTTTACGTTTCTTTTTAACTTTTGCAGTCCAGTATAACGTGCTGGGGGTCTATTAGTCTCAAATTCACCACTTCAGTGGAATTTCTGTGAAGATAATCCGAATTATTGTAACATGGTCATTAGTGGACTATGCCACACGCTATCGAGTGCCTTCCTGAAATTTTATTATGGCGGAATCTACCTATTCAGCACTATATTGAGTGTTTTTGAGACAAACTTTCTTTCACATGAGTGCTTTATTTTAATCCATACGGTTTCATTCGGAACGTATCTTTTCATGTAGGAACTTAGTTATGAATGAACTTAAAATGCAATGCTTAGTTCTACAAGTCCAACAGTACGAGTTGGCTCAGTTATTAATACACTGAAGTTGCAATTCTGATACTACAGTTGAGGTTTAAGCATGCCCATGGGATGCTATCAAGATCTGAACCGGACGACCTATACAGGGAATAGAGCTCTCTCTATAAGATCATGTACAGTGTTAAGAAGCTATCGTGCCGCGGATATTATTGAACATTTGGATCTGATCAGGGGTGGTCCAATTAAATATGAAATACAGGTACCACAAATCGCGTAGATATAATGAGATAGAGATTCATTTAATTATGGAAAGTACTGTTTATTTCTACAATGCGTGAATTTCACTAGAAACATTGAATAGACAATACAAGCAATTATTAAGTTGATAATGGTTGAAATGGATTAATAAACATACACCATAATACTTTAACACTGGTGGGTGGAGTAGGAAATGAAATTAACTATGCCCACTTAAACGGTCAGTGATTACTCATTTAGGTAACAGATTAACGGAAAGACCCAGAAAATTACATATGAGCACCAGTTCCCATGCCTATGCACATGTTGAGTTCAGGTAGCTGAAGGTGTGGATTAATCGGAAAGGCAAATTCAGTAAAGCAAATGACATCACACGCGCTTTGTCATGTCGTGCGCAAATGCTGCACGCTATTATGGTCGTTCAAAACTCAGATGCACAGGAAGAATGTAGGGCAACCGAAATTTAAAAGTTTATTACAAACGGTCTCGAAACGACCATATGATTTTTTCTGCTGGTAAGTGCAGGCGAAGAAGAAACTGTAGCTCTAAGTCAAAGTTCTCATATGTTCACTCCCTAAAATTCTAACAGGTTCTGTCAGCACTGGATTCTCGTTTGTCAGTCACTGTAGATCTTCTGAGATGTATCCTACGAAAAGCTCACAAAAATATTAGCTACCTCCATGCTCTTGAATAACCTGCACTGATAACCATTAACACAGATTTCTCTCTGAGAGTGAGGCAGAAAGCAGAAAACCTCTCCCACTATGTAGTTGGTTTCACATTTCCGTCAATGAAAGCAGCTGCAAGTAGACACTCGCAAGTTTTCATCCCCGCTACAAGAATAATTACGATGAGCCAATCGTTGGCCCTCTTACAAATTTATCAGCCAGGACACTACGGCCGGCCGCGGTGGTCTAGCGGTTCTAGGCGCACAGTCCTGAACCGCGGGACTGCTACGGTCGCAGGTTCGAATCCTGCCTCGGGCATGGATGTGTGTGATGTCCTTAGGTTAGTTAGGTTTAAGTAGTTCTAAGTTCTAGGGGACTGATGAGCTAAGATGTAAAGTCCCATAGTGCTCAGAGTCATTTGAACCATTTGGACACTATGATCACCGACCTACTATAGATACACTCCTGGAAATTGAAATAAGAACACCGTGAATTCATTGTCCCAGGAAGGGGAAACTTTATTGACACATTCCTGGGGTCAGATACATCACATGATCACACTGACAGAACCACAGGCACATAGACACAGGCAACAGAGCATGCACAATGTCGGCACTAGTACAGTGTATATCCACCTTTCGCAGCAATGCAGGCTGCTATTCTCCCATGGAGACGATCGTAGAGATGCTGGATGTAGTCCTGTGGAACGGCTTGCCATGGCATTTCCACCTGGCGCCTCAGTTGGACCAGCGTTCGTGCTGGACGTGCAGACCGCGTGAGACGATGCTTCATCCAGTCCCAAACATGCTCAATGGGGGACAGATCCGGAGATCTTGCTGGCCAGGGTAGTTGACTTACACCTTCTAGAGCACGTTGGGTGGCACGGGATACATGCGGACGTGCATTGTCCTGTTGGAACAGCAAGTTCCCTTGCCGGTCTAGGAATGGTAGAACGATGGGTTCGATGACGGTTTGGATGTACCGTGCACTATTCAGTGTCCCCTCGACGATCACCAGTGGTGTACGGCCAGTGTAGGAGATCGCTCCCCACACCATGGTGCCGGGTGTTGGTCCTGTGTGCCTCGGTCGTATGCAGTCCTGATTGTGGCGCTCACCTGCACGGCGCCAAACACGCATACGACCATCATTGGCACCAAGGCAGAAGCGACTCTCATCGCTGAAGACGACACGTCTCCATTCGTCCCTCCATTCACGCCTGTCGCGACACCACTGGAGGCGGGCTGCACGATGTTGGGGCGTGAGCGGAAGACGGCCTAACGGTGTGCGGGACCGTAGCCCAGCTTCATGGAGACGGTTGCGAATGGTCCTCGCCGATACCCCAGGAGCAACAGCGTCCCTAATTTGCTGGGAAGTGGCGGTGCGGTCCCCTACGGCACTGCGTAGGATCCTACGGTCTTGGCGTGCATCCGTGCGTCGCTGCGGTCCGGTCCCAGGTCGACGGGCACGTGCACCTTCCGCCGACCACTGGCGACAACATCGATGTACTGTGGAGACCTCACGCCCCACGTGTTGAGCAATTCGGCGGTACGTCCACCCGGCCTCCCGCATGCCCACTATACGCCCTCGCTCAAAGTCCGTCAACTGCACATACGGTTCACGTCCACGCTGTCGCGGCATGCTACCAGTGTTAAAGACTGCGATGGAGCTCCGTATGCCACAGCAAACTGGCTGACACTGACGGCGGCGGTGCACAAATGCTGCGCAGCTAGCGCCATTCGACGGCCAACACCGCGGTTCCTGGTGTGTCCGCTGTGCCGTGCGTGTGATCATTGCTTGTACAGCCCTCTCGCAGTGTCCGGAGCAAGTATGGTGGGTCTGACACACCGGTGTCAATGTGGTCGTTTTCCCATTTCCAGGGGTGTATAAACCCGTCCAGGTGACAGCAGCGTCACCTGGCGAGGAATGACTGCTAGTGAGATACAGGCACGGAGCGTATAGCACCATTTAGCGTGCTGCCCGTGTACAGAATGGGGAAGGCGCGTGATCGATCTGAGTTTGACTCAGGGCAAGCTGTGATGGCCTGTATGCTCGGCACTAGGGTTCCGGGAACTGCACGAGTTGTCGGGTGTTCGAGGAGTGCTGTGATGTCTTCAACACGTGGCGAAACCAAGGTTAAACCACGTCCACACGTCGTGGAATTGGGCGGCCACCCATCATTACAGATATTGGCTGTCATAGGCTGGGCCGAGTGGTAAATCAGGACAGGTGGCGAGGTGTGGTGGAAATAAAGCTTTAATTCTGGGCATAGTAGAACTGTGGATGAACACACCGCCCACCGAATACTACTGGCAATGTGCCCATACATGTGGTAATGTTAACACCGCGATATCTGTAACTACGACTGAAATCACGTGACCTTCGGCACTGGATACTGGCGCAGTGGAAGAGCGATGCGTGGTCTGGTTAACCCCGATACCTTCTTCATCATACCGCTGGGAGAGCGTGAATCCGTCGTCTTGCAGGAGAACAGGTTCTTGACATCGGTACTGCAGGACGGAGAAAAGCTAACGGCGGCTCCATTTTGCCCTGGGTCACATTCACTTGGGAATCCATGGGTCCAGTGGACCTCGTAAAAGGCGTCATGACGGCCAAGGAGTACCGTACACTAGTTGCAGACCACTTGTATCCCCACATGACTATCTTGTTTCCCGACGGCAGTGGAATTTTTCAACAAGATAATCATGCCATGTCACAAGGCAAGGACTGTGGTGGAATGTTTCGAGGAACACACTTCTCCCCCCCCCCCCCCCAATCACCCAACTCGCCAGATCTGAACCAGATAATGAACATGGCGTCAGATCTCATCGCTCCACTTCACGGAATTTAGTGGAATCAGATGACATTTATGTGCAGATGTGGTGTCAGTTCCCTCCAGCGACCTCATAGCTTCCATGCCACTACGTGTCGCCTGTGTTATCCGTGCCAAAGATAGGCATACTGTTTATTAGCAGGTGATAACAGTGTTCTGGCTGATCACTGTACGCTTCAGTTATTACTAACCTCCTTTAGGTGCAGCAAATTTCTCTCGTTCTGATTGTTTCATTTTTTCCCATCCCCTTCCAGACACCTATCTTTTTCAGAAAACACTCTTTTCGGTGCTTCTCAAAATACCAGTTCACAAAGTGGCGTTGACCTTGTGCCCCTGCTGTGACCCTCACCGTGGCACAGACCCCTGTCTAAAAGAGTAGCCTTCGCCCAGTGCATACCCGTTAGGGGCTCTCCTGTTTAGTAAAAAATAGTTTTACAATCCACTTACTATTCTACCGCCGTGTCCCTCGCATTCGCACAGTAAGCCACTGGACTCTGCTCACACAAAAGTTACACATAGCTTTCACCGCCATATTGAAATGAAATGAAGAAGCAATTATTAAATTCGCAATCATTTGTGTCTGAGTTACATCTACACTCCCATAGTGCTTAGAACCATTTGAACCTTTTTTTTTACATGTACACTTTCATACGTCACTTGGAATTTAAACTGACTTGACAATCTAATTTGAATGTTTGGTTATTAACTATGTTACGGAGCAGTTTTTCCTACAACTGCCCTGAAACACAATCCAAAGAAATAGGATACAAATCCCCATATTGCCTTACACGTTAAATCTTGAGTACGTACTATCCTTTACTTTCCTTAAACGAGCTAAGGTGAATGTTGCGAAGAATACTTCAAAAATGAATGGAGTGAATTCCTTCTCCGTCCTTCTAAAATGCAGCCAACGCTCTGTCTCTCATGGTTTCGGCAGGACATAAAGTGCTATCCTTCCTTCGTTCAACATGCCTGGATATTCGCTGTTTCAAGGTCTATGTAAACCGAGTGGAGTGACTCTTCTGTTGTTCAATTGTATATCTTTTATGATTTAAATCTGGTATTTTGGTCACCATTACATTATTTTCCTGCATTTTGTCAGAGTAAGTGTAAGTCTGTCCCTCGTTAAAGCAGTGCTTTATCAGGCATTTGCTTGTCTCCAAAGGCATCATCATCCTGAAGTCTTGGGTCTCTGCGAGCGGAGGGAAACTACATGCAGGAAACCTTCCAAGAAGAAATAACATCTACATCCACACACTTCGAGAGAGTTCTTTTATCAAACATATGTTTAGGATTCTTTCCATTCCAGTCACGAAAGGAGTGTGGGAAGAGTGACTGCTTGTACACTTCTCTGAGGTGTGATATTTGCCTAGTTTTATCTCAACCATATCTACACGATTGGAGGGTTATGAAGACATTTTCATTTTATTTAATTTATTTTTTTATTTATTTATTTTTACTTTCTGTCCTGAAACATGGTTTCTGACGTGTCTAAGCAGGGTCTCCAGAGACGTATGTCACCTTTCTGCTTATTGTCTAGAAGGTGCTTTTCAGCTACTTCTTTGTGCTGCTACGAGTCCCAATATTAATTTTTCTTTAATTTACGCCTCTGGAAAGCATCTCAAGCATACTGGCCTTATCATCGGGTGTTTGTGGTATAGAAATGGCAACGAAAGTGCTGTATCCTGGGACTCAGGCAGTACTGCAGTACGTTTGTCGGTTGAATTAGCTGGCAGACGCCAGCAGTATGAAAATAAAATACTTGTAGTCGATTTAAGAAAGACGCCATACAGACAGCTGGCCCCAAACTGGCGGCATTATTTTTCATACGGCAATCGTATCCACGAGAGAGGAGGACACATATTCTTCCACTCTGCAAGTCGTTAAGATGCCGAACTACTCTGAGCCAACAATTCCAATTACAGAGCTGGAGCAACTTTAGTCGCAGCCTACCTAGAGTGAGGTCTGATTGCAGAGCCAACGCAGGGCCAATTGTGGAGTTACACAGCGCATCAGCGAGTATCACCAATTTCAGTGAGTGGCCAAGCCTTGGTTATCAGGAAACCATTGAACACCCACATCGTCATCCACAAGTGGTTTGTTTTGGGCTTTGTGTCGAGTGACTGTTTAACTACCTTAATTTTGAACTTCACTACTCTTTGACACGTTTAGAATCTTCACTAATTGATCGGCGTGGACTTTGAGATTAATAGATAGGCCAAGCCGGGTAGCCGCGTGGTCTACGGCGCCGTTCCACGGTTCGTGTGGCTTCCCTTCTCGGAGGTTCGAGTCGACCTCGGGCACGGGTGTGTGTGTGTTGTTCCTAGCGTAAGTTAATTTAAGTCAGATTAAGTAGTGTGCAAGCCTAGGGACCGATAACCTCAGCAGTTTGGTCCCATAGGAACTTACCACAAATTTCGAAATTTTTTAAAATAAATGTTTTAATTCTAGTGAAACATTTTGGCTGTTACGTAGCCAGCTTTGGAGAAGGTGGCAAATTACAGCATGCAGTACAGCACTCGGAGACTGCTGTCACAATCAAATACTTACGAAGATGTTTATCCGTAAACAACAGGCCGGCCGGTGTGGCCGTTCGGTTCTAGGCGCTTCAGTCTGGAACCGCGTGACCGTTACGGTCGCAGGTTCGAATCCTGCCTCGGACATGGATGTGTGTGATGTCCTTAGGTTAGCTGGGTTTAAGTAGTTCTAAGTTCTAGGGGACTGATGACCACAGATGTTAAGTTCCATAGTGCTCAGAGCCATTTGAACCATTTTTTCGTAAACAACAAAATGGTATTAATCCAGAACTAATAAAGTTATAATTTATTAACTGTATCCACAGTTACGCTGATGCAGTCGCTTCTTTTGCGCAGACAGGGATGGAAGTTTGCGGGACGGGGAGCGGGTAAGAAAGTGACGTCCAGTCGTGCTACCTGCTGTTATTGTTGAGTTGCAGTGGTCAGAGTGCCGTCAGAGTGCCGCATCTTGTTGGGTCTGGAGTTACGTTGTGTAGACTGTGTTGACCACATGTAGATGTTTTAGCATCAGTCATGGAGTTGCACTAACTTGTGCAGCTGATTGACCTATCATTGATTGCTGTTAACACTGAATACAGCTTAGTTTAGGAGACATTATGTAACCTCATCGCTGTAATTGGACAAACATTTCATTTAGCTTCTGTAAATATCTCTGTAGGTGTATATGTTTACTGAGTAACTGGGAGTGTTTCAACCATGTCCTAAATTCTGGATAGTACAGAGTGTTACCACTGTGTCCAGAATCCTAGATTTTATGAGAGCAGACATAATGCCTGTGCATACATTCAGGAACAATTGGAAAGATACGATTCTTTATTTTCGTTACAGTTGCGATTTAACGTAGTCGACCATCTGTATCAGACATCTTCAGATCTTACAGCTTTGCTACACTCTGGATGTTGAGGCAAACATGCATACCGAAGAAGTTGAAGCATTACGGCCAAAGCAGGTAACCATCGTTATTAAATCGCCACTGGCACTGAAATGTGTAATTTTCTGGAGCCTGCGCTATTCTTAATAAGAAACCTATACACCTAGTCTCATTTTGTGTAAGGACGAATTGTATAAAAGAAGTTAACATCCAAATAATATTCACGTAAATCTTCATTTCGCAGATCGACCTCAAAATCATGTAGGAAATGGTGGGCTCCTTCGTAATACAAGCCACCGACACACAGTTGAACTGTACAGTATCGTGTCTCAGATTGATATCCCGATGCTGCAAATTTATTTGATCGCCTAGTTTTTAAGTAAATGACAATTCGTCCCAAAACGAAAAGCATTAACAAAAATTTTCCAACTAGCACTGTTGAAAGAACCACTGAATTAAGGATTAGAAAAATTAAGGAGTACGAAAGCTGTAAGAAAACCATAAGGCTATCACAGTCCTAAAGAAGAAGAGTTAGAAAGGTGATTTCATAAAGTAAGTTGCACATTATTATGGCAGGGTGTGAACTGTTATTGAATGCTGTATTACACTTCAGAGTGACACGGATACATGACACTGTTTTTCAGCGCATTCAACTCTCTAGAAACAACACTCTACCGATTGTTCAATTCCACAACGATAGAAACCAACTCCTTGGTCACGGAACCATTTCAAAACCGCTTACTCAATGTCGAGCGAGCCCTTTTGATGAGCATCATCCATATCTTTGCGTCCTTCGTCAAAACCTTAGCACCATTTCACTATGCGGCACACGACATTACATTTAGCCCACAGTAAAAAAAATTCTAAAGCCGATATTTCATAAATATTTCTTCATTTTCAACTGGTTTCGACAGACTTTGCTGTCATCTTCAGGTCTTCAAGAATGTTTGTTACAAAACAGGTTCACTGTGCGTTGGAACGTACTGCAAAGTTGCCATATTAGTATATAATATGAAGCACATTGCACAAAGGCTCGTACAAATGAAACGTTTACAATCAAAATGAATCTCGTGCACATGGCCATGTACGTATATGAAGCACTTACAGATCATTGCTACTTCATAAGAATCACAATATACAATAAAATTCACAGTAGCACAGCTTTTTACGCTGGTTTTACATGCTCCACACATTCATGATCCATCGTAGACGGCGTATGCGGTACAAATAGAAAGCTGTGTTCCAAACATGTTTATGACGCAATCATCATCTGTTATTGCTACATACAAGGACATGGCCACGTGCACAAGGTGCTTTTTGACTGTAAATGTTTTATTTTGGACAAAACTTTCTGTAATGTGCCTAATTTTATCCATTAGTATGTCAACTTGGCATAAGGTTCCAACTCACAATGAACAAATTTTGTAACAAAAGTTCTTGAAGATCTGAAGATGACAGCAAAGTCTGTCAGAACCGGATGTTTGGTAACAAAGAAATATTTATGCCATCTTGGCTTTAAGAACGTTTTTTTTGCCAAGTAAAACAATTCACACCTTCCATTTCTCAACATGAGAAAACTCAATACCGCGGGAATGTCACCGTTAACCAGATGTACGATTTAGACATTTCGCCCACAAGGATCAGAATGTCCTGAGTAGTTCAACTTTAGAGCACGTTTCCAGTTTCCGCGCCATTTCACTCTCACACCGCGCTGCACCTGTTATCCTTCTCCTAGCAGAACCGTGTCTGCAGCAGACACGCAATATTTGCTGTCTTCTGACAGTAGGCGGCTGACTCTCTCATGACAGAGCACCATTCTTGTAACACATTGGTCCATGCGTGCGACGGTATGGGTAACCACTAGATAGTAACAATGACAGCTCCAACTACTAGAGAAGATATGTATGACATCAGTGACGAATTATATAAAAGGATATAGAGACTTAGTATTAACTGATATTAAGAAAAACGTGGAAGGGAGAACCCACCAATGTAACTTACTTTTCACACAACCTGTTTATTTAACAATATATAATCACAAAATTGTTTTCTTTACCAATTAACAAATTTGTGAAATGAATAAGCTTTTACAAGAGAAATCAAAACGAGAACAACATGACAATAATTACAAGGGCCCGGACCTACAGCCCGCCCGTTATCGGGTGAAACAGCGGTGTTTACTACCGCGCTGGACCTAATTTCTCTTATTAAATACCCTTCTGCAACACATGAAAACCTGTAAGTAATATTGATGACAAGAGTGTTTTAATAACTCAGACAAATGACGTATTTTTTTATTTGGAAACTGCATGTAGAGAGGTTCGGGGTTAAACAAAATACGAAACAATTATGGCATTGATAAGGCTTGCTTCAAAGCGAGCCACCTTTTCATTTCAATCAGCAAGAAGGTGCGACTGGATGCCAACCAGTCCCTTTTGACAATCTTACTCTGACTATAGCCCTGGTAACAGTTGGCTGTTAATATGTCAAAAATTAAATTGCTTCTCAGTTATGAAGGCCGCTCTGAAGGAACATTTTAGAACATTACGTAAGAGAATTCACTCGGCGGAACCACCGGATCCAGTTAAAAATACACCACTAATGACCCGGTCTTTCAAAGGCAGGAATGCACAGCTTAATACAAAATGAATTGAATCGGTTAACATCTAAATCTGACAACAAGACCCCATGTTTGCTTAATGGCAACCTGTGCCTTGGTACAATTTCTCCTACTTATTTCCCACCAGGAGCTGATTCGTTAAAACATCAATGATCGGGTATGAACTAGAAAGGAAGGGCAATATAATATCAGAACAAATTTTCAAACGACAACTAGCGCATAGTACAATGCCACGGCCTATATTTATGACCAAAGAGCCCACCGAGTGAAACTCTCAGGGTCGGGTACAAACCATAAAATAATTAGGAAGTCGGGTAGACAATTACACCAGTCACCACGAGGATTACAGAATGTTACTCCTCTTTATCAGCAAGCACCTCCATATATCCACGGTGCATCGCGGTGGTTGCCGAGTGGTGCCAATGGCAGCCAGGTAGGAGGGGCAGCCAGGCCACGAGCAGTCGTCTGACACACATGTTGCCAACCAACCGACACGATGTTGACCAACTGCTTGTAGTCGAAGCTGACCCTCCTCTCCCTCAGCTTTTACTTTCCCCTGCTTGGAGAAGTGTATGGAGAACTTTGTAGCTTGTTGGCTTTTACTCCACATTGTATGCTTGTGTGTGTGTGATTATCTTGGATAGTTTTGGCTGTCTATGTATGTAAGTAGGCTGTTTATGTTATCTTATTGGCAACGTTACGTAGCGCTCTATATGAAAATCACTGGCTGTGCTGTGTGCAGTCTGTGGCTAGTTTGCATTGTTGTCTGCCATTGTAGTGTTAGGCAGCGGCAGCTGGATGTGAACAGCGCGTAGCGTTGCGCAGTTGGAGGTGAGCCGCCAGCAGTGGTGGATGTGGGGAGAGAGATGGCGGAGTTTTGTAATTTGTCCTGGCAGGGTCGCCATATGAAACGTCCCCTTAGAACAATTTATACATGACTGTGCTTAAACTGACACACAATATTTTTAGCGCAACGCAATCTGACTATCAAAGATCCCTGCGAAAGAGTGGCCCTGAGTAACATTAAACTATGTTGTTGTTGTTGTTGTGGTCTTCAGTCCTGAGACTGGTTTGATGCAGCTCTCCGTGCTACTCTATCAACCTTTCAGAAATCACTTACCTCACAAAAATCTTCGTTACTCAAACTACTGCAATACAGCGAGCGCCACTACTGCCAGCTAAATAAAAGATTCAAACTACTGAAGGCACTAACTACTGATAGGGATAGATAGCAAATGAAAGATATTAATAGAGAACAAACAATGTATTTACCTTAATAGTCATAATATATATAGCAGTTCAGTACAAATTACAAAACTCCGCCATCTCTCTCCCCACATCCACCACTGCTGGCGGCTCACCTCCAACTGCGCAACGCTACGCACTGTTCACATCCAGCTGCCGCTGCCCAATACTACAATGGCAGACAACAATGCAAACTAGCCACAGGCTGCACACAGCACAGCCAGTGATTTTCATACAGAGCGCTACGTAACGTTGCCAATAAGAAAATATAAACAGCATACTTACATAGTTGCCAATAAGAAAATATAAACAGCCTACTTACATAGCCCCCATTCTCCCCACAAAAAAATTTTACAAAATATTTTTGGGCAGTGGCCAATAATGATTTGATAAAATTTTTCATAATTACAATAACAAAGATATCAAATGCACACACTTGTTTATACAATGTTGGTCAAAAGCTAAAATTTTCTCACAGTCCATAAAGACAGTCCAGATTGTTCATCACAGTAAAATTTCAGTGGTTTTTTTTTTTTCAAAGTCTGAGCAGTAAAAGACAATGCACACGGAAGTAGTGGAATTCCATGCAGTCTTGAAGAAGTACTGTTGTCCTTCCAACTGAAAGACAGTGCTGACTCTTGACATGCTGACAGGTAATGGGCCACAACAGGGCAAACCCACAGCAGAGTCATTCGACGTTTTGAAGAAGATTGGTAGGTAGGTCATCACAGAGCAGACCCACTGTAGTCCTGGTAGAGAGTATGGTATTGGTGGGCCACCAGAGGTGCAGACCCACTGCAGTCCTTGTCGAAATAATGTTACTGGTGAGTCAGCAAAGGTGTAGACCCACTGTAGTCCTTGTAGAGATGGCCAGCAGCCATCTGTTGCAACTGTGCAGGTGCACAATCACCATTGAAGAGTCTTGTGGAGAATATAGCAAGTCCATAAACCACCACTTGTGCACTCACAAAGTTTTTGGAATTGTCCTTAGAACCAGCAATGCTGTTATCCAGTCCCTTGCTGAATTATTAACACACGTGCAAACACTAACAGTCCCTACTTCTCACATATTGTCCATATACTATGACCAACAGAAATGTGTGCAGTGAAATGGATCTTACAAGTTACTTAATTGGATGAACTGGTGTCAATTACTATATTATAACATGAGAATACAATTACAAAGGTACAAAATACATCATTAAAAACATAATTATACAGATAACATTTGTGGTGATATGGGCTTTACAAAAGAATTGAACTAACATATACACCAGTGTTACAGGAATTATGACATGAGTACATACATAAAAGATCAGAATAACTTGCGAAACATCAACTTCACACATGAGCATTAAAACAAAACAGAATAAATAAGGTCTAACATCTTTACAAAGTAAATAACATATTATTAATGCCATTTATATTCGAGGATAACAGTATTCCTCATCATAGTGAATATAGCTTAGTATTAGAAAAATTCTACAACATAAGTCTTATCAGCTAAACACATAAAGACAGGAAAAACACAAATACACAATGGTACACAAACAATTAGAGGGATAAGACAAAAGGAAAGGAGAGGGTTTGTTTTACTGCAGTATTTTGCATGGAGATCTCCCTTCGCTCATCATTATTTACAAAATGTCCTATCTAAGCCTGCTTTCTGTATTCTGTTCACATCCTCTTTCAAAAATAGTTTTTCTCCACTGTACAGTATCCTTTTTTTTGCCAAACCATTTTCTGATAGCTTCTCAATGCATTTCTGATAAATTCATCATAGTTAGTTCCTTATATAGTCTACCCCCTCTTAAGCTAACTTAAATCTACTGAGCTCAGATGCTAAACTAAGGGACAAGGCAATGCAGCAGCACAGAACAAATTAACACAAACAGCAATGCAAGCAGCAGTAAATCTAAATTAACAGATAAAATGCAAAATCACAACTAATATGAGTCAATGTGCAGCAACTAAAAATAATCAGTAGTAAAACTAGCTTAACAGAGTAATACAATTTAAAATTCAGTAGCACTATGCCTGGCAAACAGCAGCAACTTATACCTGAACATGACATAGCTCAAGCAGAATAAATATTACAGTAAAAACAACAATGGAGATAAGGGAAATGTATATTCACATCTTAATGTCTATGTAATTAAAGTGGTGCACCACAACAACTTATTGTAAAAAAAATGTTACCATGTACTTGAAAAGAAAATTGTGTGTCCAGTTACTGTTACTATTCCCGTCTTATTGTTCTTTCCTTTCCAAGTGCTCCTTTTTTAAAGAATGTGGATTACAAAATTATTATTTAATAGATCTGTTGACAGAAAGTGTTCACATTAGCAAATGCATTTTATGTTATAAAAGCAATGCTGCAACACAGCTGGAAACCAGATATCAAATGAAATAAGCAACTATGTACGAAGTAAAGCATAAGAATATCATTCAATAGTCATGTGACATTTCATAAGTTAGTAGAAATTCTCTCAACTCTCGTAGAAAGACGCTTGTCGTAATCAGGTGTGCAGATGTAAAAATATTTCTCGTCATTTCATTAGGCATTTCAGTAAATATCATAAATTACGAGCTCCACAGTATGCTTTCAACAGGGAAATGTCAATAGCGAGGATAATGGCCTCCCTTTTTTTTTCTACCTGTGCTTCCAGAAAGGCACACCCTAATGGCTTCTTCTCCAGGTGTCTGACGCAGCTGTGTGCCGACGACGCACGTGCAGGTAGTCACTTAACTTTCTTACGGAAATATTTACGACAGCAGTTTCCGCTACAGTGACAGTCTCATATAAAAATTTCACAGGTCGAGAATTTACGTTGAAAATGTGTAGAAACAAAATCCTATGAATATAAAAGTGTCCAAAAAAATTTTCGCCATCATTGTGATACATTCACGCATTTACACACATTTCTTAACTCTTAAAGTACGATTGTTGGTTTCCAACATCCTTTTTAACAAGACAAGAGTCCCTAACTTCTATTCATTATTCATATACATATAAACACGTAATCACATTCCTCATATATGGTAGCATCATCTTATTGACATAAACATACCCCAACAGCATAATACACATCGTCGTCGTAAAAATAACATCATAACACCTCAGTCAAATCTCAAAATCGTCGTAGCTTTCTGCAATAATTTCAAACCATAAAAAATATTCTCTGCTCATTTCAATAATGTCATCTGCCTCAAACGTACTTTACAAATCATGATCTCATACCAAATACATCATTCAAAGCTCTCATAGGATCACAATGGTTCCGAAAAAATATGAAGAGTTCACACAGTACAGACAAAATACCATTTCGTAAGTGTGAAGTTATCCAACGGTGTAATTACGTAAACATGTGTCACTGACATAGTAAAAAACATGTTTATCTCTCAGTTAAATGATCAGATAGCTGTGTAATTTATGTTTTAAAGAAATATGGTACCGATGTGTAAAGTTGTATAAGCAAATACCATACTAGCTAGGGTTCCTTGTGCTTGCCAAACACATGGTACACAAAGTAAGCATGTACCCCCCTGAGGATTATTGTAATTATACCCTCAGCTGTTACAGATTACAGCAATGGAATGAAATGTATCACGGAAAACTTTCTTTGTAATTCAAAAATCTTTAAAAATAAATGTTTTAAGTACAAAATTAATCACTCAGATACGTGTCCTGTAGCGCTAAATATGCGTCTTGCTGTAAGATAATCTCTGTGGAAGTGTCGTAGTTATCGTCCTCCGAAAGCTAAGTTCTGCAGAAGTCAATGTACTTACCTCATGATAAACAAAAGTGAAATGCTTTGCGTATAGATATCTTAGTTATTACGCTTATTGTTGTGATGAAGAACGTACTGTGCTGTAACGTATTGTTGTGCTACGGAAAAGGCTGTCTCATTGTAGCTATACCACAAAAGTTACTATTAAAACATGTTTTACTTTCCAGAATAATACAGAAAAACTGTGCAGATATGAAACAGAAACACCGCAAACAGATTCTAAGTCTGACAAAGCATACTAGTAATGTAAAGTGAAAAGTTATATGGCAAAGACAAAGTTAAATGGCAGATTATCTTTCAATAAACGGTTTTACATGTGAAATTTGGTGTAAACCTTTACTCTTCCTAGTACGCAGAGTTTCAACTTCAACGCAATTGTCATGTGGTATACGTCGGATTCTGTAAGGTCCATTGTAAACTAGAAAGAATTTGTGACTCAAGTGTTTCTTCTTATGTGACAATGAATGAGCTTTAATGAGAACTTTCTGACCAATATACAATTTCTTTGCATTTGCTTTACCGTGTAGTTTTCTCCTTTTGTCTGCTGCAGATTTTATATTTTTAAGAGCCAAATCAATTATGTCTTTGTGTCGACGTTTACGTGTATTCGGGAAAGGTACAAGCTCTCTGATTCTGTTCGGTGGTTCTTCATTCTTCAGTACAAGAGTAGGTGGTAAAGCAGTGGAATCATGAGGCATTTCATTCAGCACATTTTGAAATAAGTGTAAATATCTGTCCCAATGCTGATGCTTTCTGTGACAATAAAGTCGGCAAAGCTTATTGATTTCTTTCATAATTCGTTCAGAAGGGTTACAATGTGGTGAGTACAATGAAATAAAAACTGGTTTGATTTTATGGTTCCGAAGCATGCGTGACCAAACAGCAGATCTGAATTGCGGTCCGTTATCTGAGATGACTTTACTGACGTGTCCAACTTCACGTAAGAAATTTTTAACAAAGGCGTTGGATACAGACTGTCCAGTGGCATTACATAACGGTGTGAAAGAAACAAATTTTGAAGTAAGTTCAACAGCGACTAGAACGTACGAAAATCCATTTGATGTTCTGACAAGGGGTCCCAAGAGATCAACAGCAGCAAATTCTTTTAATTTAGAAGAAATAATAGGAAACAGCGGAGCACGATGGGAGATAGTATATGGTTTCGCCTTTTGACAAAGTTTACAGATAGACAAGACTCTTCGAATTCTCTTTTCCATATTGTTAAAATAACAAGTCGTTCGAAGAATATGATAACATTTTCGTGGGCCAAAATGTGCGTAGCTGAAATGAATGTACCAAATGAGCTTATTAACAAAATCGTCTGGAATGCAAAGTACCCATAGCTTCTCATCAACAGTGCAGCGTTTGAAGAGTATGTTGTTTCTGACCAGATAATAATGCCGAATCTGAGTGTGTGTCTTTTCATGCCATTTACTTTTGATATCTTTCGAAATCGGATCTTTATCTTGTTCATGAGCAATGTCCTTTAAAGATGTGGTGATGAAGTTTTCAAAGGCGACTTTCTGAATGTAAAGAATACTGAAATTTTTCTCGAGGTTGCCTTCTGTGTTACTTTTCTCAAGCCCAGCCGGTGCGCGTGACAGTGCATCCGCAACAATGTTCTCCTTGCCGGGAATGTAGACTATTGTGAAGCGGAATTCTTGCAGAAGCAATGCCCAACGTTTTAACCTGTCATGATTTAATTTTGAAGACATAAGAAATTGTAATGCACGATGATCACTGTATACGTTTATGTGCTTACCAGAAAGAAAGAAACGGAATTTGTTAAATGCCCAAACGATAGCTAAAGCTTCTAATTCAGTAACAGAATAATTTTTTTCAGATTTTGTTAGCACTCGGCTAGCAAAAGCAATGGTTTTCTGAACAGTAGTGTCATTTTCTATGGCTTCTTGAAATAAGTGGGCACCAAGACCGACTTTAGAAGAATCTGTGCTAAGGCAGAAATCTTGTGACAGATCTGGATGAGCTAGTATTGGCGCGTTAAGTAGCGATTCTTTCAAAGAATTGAATTCCAACTGTGCTTGTTCGTCCCAGTTCCAAATAGTATTTTTTCCAGTGAGAGAACAAAGTTTTGGTGTAACAAGAATTTGCATATTCAGAAAACGACGGTAAAAATTTATGAGACCTAGAAAACTGCGGACTTGTCTTTTTATGGATGGAACTGGAATGGCTCTGATTGCTTCTAACTTTTCAGGATCCGGCTGAATGCCTTCAGAAGAAATAATAAGTCCCCAAAAACTTCACGTTTGACCTACCGAATTCAGACTTTTCCAAGTTAATTGTAATTCCAGATTCTGCAAAAATACCTAACACGCTGTTGAGGATGCGATTGTGTTGTTCCCATGAGGCTTCTGCTATCAGAATATCGTCCACATATAAGGTGATGTGACGTTTTAAGAACTCAGGTAATATGGAATTTAGCCCACGAATGAATGCTGCCGAAGAAATGTCCAAACCAAAAGGAAGTTTCCGAAACTGATAACAAACGCCGAAACAAAGAAAAGCTGTGTATTTTCTACATTCTGGATGAAGTTCGATCTGATAAAAGCGGGATCTGAGATCAATGGAATGCATAAATAACACAGCTATCTGATCATTTAACTGAGAGATAAACATGTTTTTTACTACGTCAGTGACACATGTTTACGTAATTACACCGTTGGGTAACTTCACTCTTACGAAATTGTATTTTGTCTGTACTGTGTGAACTCTTCATATTTACCGGAACCATTGTGATATTATGAGAGCTTTGAATGATGTATTTGGTATGAGATCATGATTTTTGAAGTACGTTTGAGGTAGATGACACTATTGACATGGGCAGAGAATTTTCTTTAGGTTTTGAAATTATTGCAGAAAGCTACGACGATTTTTAGATTTGACTGAGGTGTTATGATGTTATTTTTACGACGACGATGCGTATTATGCTGTTGAGTATGTCAATAAGATGATGCTACTATATATGAGGAATGTGATTACATGTTTATATGTATATGAATAATGAATAGAAGTTAGGAACTCTTGACTTGTGAAAAAGGATGTTGAAAACCAAGAATCGTACTTTAAGAGTTATGAAATGTGTGTAAATGCGTGAATGTATCACAATGCCAGCGAAAATTTTTTGGACACTGTTATATTCATAGGATTTTGTTTTTACACATTTGCAACGTAAATTCTCGACCTGTGATATTTTTATATGAGACTGTCACTGTAGCGGAAACTGCTGTCATAATATTTCTGTAAGAAAGTTAAGTGACCACCTGCACGTGCGTCGTCGGCACACAGCAGTGTCAGACACCTGGAGAAGAAGCCATTAGGGTGTGCCTTTCCGGAAGCACAGGTAGAAAAAAAAAGGGAGGCCATTATCCTCGCTATTGACATTTCCTTGTTGAAAGCATACTGTGGAGCTCGTAATTTATGATATTTACTGAAATGCCTAATGAAATGACGAGAAATATTTTTACATCTGCACACCTGATTACCACAAGCATCTTTCTACGAGAGTTGAGAGAATTTCTACTACTTATGAAATGTCACATGACTACTGAATGATATTTTTATGCTTTGCTTTTCATAGTTGCTTATTTCATTTGATATCTGGTTTCCAGCTGTGTTGCAGCATTGCTTTTATAAAATGAAATGCATTTGCTAATGTGAACACTTTCTGTCAACAGATTTATTAAATAATTATTTTATGATCCACATTCTTTAAAAAGGGAGCACTTGGAAAGGAAAGAACAATAAGAAGGAACTAGTAACAGTAATACATAATTTTCTTTTCAAGTACATGGTAATATTTTTTTTACAATAAGTTGTTGTGGTGCACCACTTTAATTACATAGACATTAAGATGTGAATATACATTTTCCTTTTCTGCAGTGTTGTTTTTACTGTAATATTTTTTCTGCTTGAGCTATGTCATGTTTAGGTATAAGTTGCTGCTGTTTACCAGGCATAGTGTTATTAAATTTGACTTTGTATTATGCTGTTAAGCCAGTTTTACTAATGATTTATTTTTATTGTTTGCTGCACATTGCCTTATATTAGTTGTAATATTACAATTGCTTTGCTAATTTCTTAATGCTGCTTGCTTCGCAAATCTGCGTTTTTTTTCATTGCTGTTTATATTAATTGTTTTATGTGATGCTGCATTGCCTCGACTCTTGGTATATATATCTGAGCTCAGTAGATTTAAGTTAGCTTAAGAGGGGTAGACTATATAAGAATCTAACTATGATGACTTGGAAGAAATGTATTGAGAAGCTATATGAAAATGGTTTGGGCAAAAAAAAAAAAAAAAGATACTGTACAGTGGAGAAAAACTATTTTTGACAGAGGATGTGAACAGAATACAGAAAGCAGGCTTAGATAGGACTTTTGGGAATAATGATGAACGAAGGGAGATCTCCATGCAAAATACTGCAGTAAAACAAACCCTGTCCTTTCCTTTGGTGTCATCCATCTATATGTTTGTGTACCCTTGTGTATTTGTGTTTTTCCTGTCTTTATGTGTTTAGCTGATGAGAGCTATGTTGTAGAATTTTTCTAATACTATGTTATTTACTTTGTAAAGATGTTGAGACATTATTTGTTCTGTTTTGTTGCTCATATGTGAAGTTGATGTTTCAAAAGTGATTCTGATCTTTTATTTTTGTACTCATGTCGTAATTCCTGTAACACTGAAGTATATGTTTATTTCTATTCTGTTGTAAAGGCTGTACTACAAATGTTATCTGTATTGTTATGTTTTTAATTATGTATTTTGTACCTTTGTCATTGTATTCTTATGTTATAAAATTGTAATTGACACCAGTTCATCAAATTAAGTAACTTGTAAGCATTCATTTCACTGCACACGTTTCTGTTGGTCATAGTATATGGACAATATGTGAGAAGTAGGGACTGTTGGTGTTTGCACGTGTGTTAATAGTTCAGCAAGGGACTGGATAACAGCATTGCTGGTTCTAAGGACAATTCCAAAAATTTTGTGAGTGCACAAGTGGTGGTTTATGGACTTGCTATATTCTCCACAAGACTCTTCGAAGGTGAATGTGCACCTGCACAGTCACAACAGATGGCTGCTGGCCATCTCTACAAGGACTACAGTGGGTCTGCATCTTTGATGGCCCACAAGTACCATTGCAGCCTGTGGCTAGTTAGCATTGTTGTCTGCCATTGTAGTGTTAGGCAGCGGCAGCTGGATGTGAACAGCGCGTAGCGTTGCACAGTATAAGAAAATTCAAACAAAATCAGAATCAAATTAATACGCAACACCAAAGACAAATCCGGGAAGTACAAGATCAGCTGACACAGGTAATACAAGAATTACGTATTTCAGAGGACACTCGCGCTCCAATACGGGAAGAGGGACGTAGAAATACGGAACAGCCACAAAATAATAACACAGGGCATTTCGGAAGTTATGAAAGAAATTGGCAATGTGCACCGAATTTTGAGATCGAGCCGCCGACACGACGTAACAATGACCGACATGCTACTCGCCGACACGATGATTTTGACTATAAGCTGTTCATTACTACACGTAAATTCAAAACGTTTAAGAATTCTGCCAACGACATTCATCCACAAGCGTGGCTCCATCAATTCTCTCATTGTTTTCCTCCCAACTGGTCATTGGAGCACAGGTTAGAATTTATGTGTGGCTACTTGGAGAATGAACCAGCTGTAAGAATGCGATCGGTCATTCACGATTGTCACAGTGAAGGAGAATTTTACCATGCGTTCCTCTCAGCATATTGGTCACAAGCTACACAAGACCAAGTAAAACGTAGCATCATGATGATGAAACACTTTGAACAATCTGAATTTTCCAGTCTTGTGAAATATTTTGAAGACATTTTGCACAAGAATCAGTACCTGTCAAACCCATACAGCCCCTCAGAACTCATCCGCATTTGCTTAATCAAACTGCCTGAACATTTACGACATATTATTTTAGCAGGACGTTGCAAAGACGACATTGAAGCTTTTCAGGGACTCTTACAAGAAACAGAGCAGACCCTCTGTAGTCCTGGTAGAGATTACGGTATTGGTGGGCCACCAGAGGTGCAGACCCACTGCAGTCCTTGTAGAAATAATGGTACTGTTGGGTCATCAAAGATGCAGACCCACTGTAGTCCTTGCAGAAATAATGGTATTGGTGGGCCATTAAAGATGCTGACCCATTGTAGTCCTTGTAGAGATGGGCAGCAGCCATCTGTTGTGACTGTGCGGGTGCACAATCACCATTGAAGAGTCTTGCAGTTAATATAATAAGTCCATAACCACCACTTGTGCACGCACAAAGTTTTTGGAATTGTTCTTAGAAGTCTTGCAGACAATATAGCAAGTCCATAAACCACCACTTGTCAACTCAAGAAATTTTTTGGAATTGTCCTAAGAACCAGCAATGCTGTTATCCAGTCCCTTGCTGAATTATTAACACACGTGCAAACACTAACAGTCCCTACTTCTCACATATTGTCCATTACTATGACCAACAGAAATGTGTGCAGTGAAATGAATGCTTACAAGTTACTTAATTTGATGAACTGGTGTCAATTACAATATTATAACATGAGAATACAATTACAAAGGTACAAAATACATCATTAAGGAACATAACAATACAGATAACATTTGTAGTACAGGCTTTACGACAGAATGGAAATAAACATATACATCAGTGTTACAGGAATTATGACATAAGTAAATACATAAACGATCAGAATAACTTTTGAAACAACAACTTTACACATAAGCATTAAAACAGAACAGAATACATAATGTCTAAACATCTTTACAAAGAAAATACCATATTATTAATGCAAAGTATATTTGAGGATAACAGTATTCCTCATCATAGTAAATGTAGCTGAGTATTAGAAAAATTCTACAACATAAGTCTTATCAGATAATCATATAAAGACAGGAAGAACATAATTACACACGGGTACCCAAACACATAGTGGGATAACACAAAAGGAAAGGACAGGGTTTGTTTCATTGCAGTATTTTGCAAACAAAACTTTCTTTGCTTCTTGGAGATCTCCCTTCATTCATCATTATTCCCAAAAGTCCGATCTAAGCCTGCCTTCTGTATTCTGTTCACATCCTCTGTGAAAAATAGTTTTTCTCCACTGTACAGTATCCTTTTTTTTTTTTTTTTGCCGAAACCATTTTCATATAGCTTCTCAATACATTTCTTTCAAGTCATCATAGTTAGTTTCTTATATAGTCTACCCCTCTTAAGCTAACTTAAATCTACTGAGCTCAGATATATATACCAAGAGACGAGGCAATGCAGCATCACATAAAACAATTAATATAAACAGCAATGAAAAAAAACGCAGATTTGCGAAGCAAGCAGCATTAAGAAATTAGCAAAGCAATTGTAATATTACAACTAATCTAAGGCAATGTGCAGCAAATAATAAAAATAAATCATTAGTAAAACTGGCTTAACAGAATAATACAAAGTCAAATTCAATAACACTATGCCTGGCAAACAGCAGCACCTTATACCTAAACATGACATAGCTCAAGCAGAAAAAATATTACAGTCAAAACAACAATGCAGATAAGGGAAATGTATATTCACATCTTAATGTCTATGTAATTAAAGTGGTCATCTTAATGTCTATGTAATTAAAGTGGTCATCTTAATGTCTATGTAATTAAAGTGGTGCACCACAACAACTTATTGTAAAAAGAAATATTACCATGTACTTGAAAAGAAAATTATGTGTCCAGTTACTGTTACTAGTCCCTTCTTATTGTTCTTTCCTTTCCAAGTGCTCCTTTTTTTTTAAAGAATGTGGATTACAAAATTATTATTTAATAGATCTGTTGACAGAAAGTGTTCACATTAGCAAATGCATTTTATTTTATAAAACTAATGCTGCAACACAGCTGGAAACCAGATGTTAAATGAAATGAGCAATCTCTCAACTACAAAGACAATAGATATAAAATGTTTCTAATCATTTCATTAGGCATTTTAGTAAATATCATAAATTACGAGCTCCACAGTATGCTTTCAACAAGGAAATGTCAATAGCGAGGACAATGGCCTCCCCTTTCTTTTTTTTACCTGTGCCTCTGAGAGGCACTAATGGTTTTTTTCCAGCGACACACAGCTGGCCGCTCAGGACGCATTATGTCAAGGTCACTTGGCTTTCTTACCGAAATATTTACGACACCAGTTTCCGCTACAGTGACAGTCTCATATAAAAATATTTCACAGGTAAAGAATTTGCGTTACAAATCTGTAGAAGCAAAATCTTACAGCATAATACACATCGTCGTCATAAAAATATCATAACATCCCAGTCAATTCTCAAAATCGTCGTAGCTTCCTCCAATAATTTCAAAACCTAAAAAAATTCTCTGCTCATGTCAAAAGTGTCATCTGCCTCAAAAGTACTTTAAAAATCGTGATCCCATACCAAATACATCATTCAAAGCTCTAATAGTATCACAGTGGTTCCGAAAAAAATATGAAGATTTCGTAGCTTGTGACCAATATGCTGAGAGGAACGCATGGTAAAATTCTCCTTCACTGTGACAATCGTGAATGACCGATCGCATTCTTATGGCTGGTTCATTCTCCAAGTAGCCACACATAAATTCTAATCTGTGCTCCAATGACCAGTTGGGAGGAAAACAATGAGAGAATTGATGGAGCCACGCTTGTGGATGAATGTCGTTGGCAGAGTTCTTAAACGTTTTGAATTTACGTGTAGTAATGAACAGCTTATAATCAAAATCATCATGTCGGCGAGTCGCATGTCGGTCATTGTTTATTTAGCGCAACGCAATCTGACTTTCAATAATCCCTACAAAACAATGGCCCTGACTAACTTTAACCTATACCTTTCACAAATCACTTACCTCACAAAAATCTTCGTTACTCGAACTACTGCAATACAGCGAGCGCCATAAGTTAGTGACCTGATCTGAAAGTTCGGCTACTTTCTCCGATAGTGTACTTATTTCCTCCATGTGTCTTTCTGAACCAAATTTCAGGGTATCTACTGTGTCCTTTAAGTTTTCCTGAGTTTTTGCAAGTTGCGTAACCGAATCGGTAGATGCAACTGAGTCAATTTTAGCTTGCAAGGTCTCATGATTTTCATGAACAATAGTTTGCAGTTCTTTTATGGCTGCTTCATGATTCTGTAATTCATTTTCATGACGCGAAAAAATAGGTTGGAAATGCTCACAAATTTGTGTTTTTACGTCATTACAGACCTTTTGACATTTCGATTCGATGTTATGTAACTCAGTGGTTAAATCTTCACGTGTTTGTGCAAGTGTGGTGTCTAACTTTTGAAGATTTTGTTCCATTGTGTCTAACTTTTGAAGATTTTGTTCCATTGTGTCTAACTTTTGAAGCTTTTGCTGTGTTTGTCTCTGATTTTGTTCCATTGTGTCTAACTTTTGAAGCTTTTGCTGTGTTTGTCCCATTTGTTGTATTAACTGTAATAACAATGCATTGGTGTCTGAAACATGTTCCTCAGTGCTTTTCGGCAGTGAATTTGCACCGGCAACATTCACATTTTGACAAGCGGAAAATGTGTCTTGACTCATTTGAAAAAACGGTGAGAACCCAAAACCTGAGTCTACAGTATTTGCAATATTGTGTTCTGTCATTCTCGATTCCTGAGGCGAGTTGTTGCCGACCGATAGTGGTGGATGTGGGGAGAGAGATGGCGGAGTTTTGTAATTTGTCATGAACTGCTATATACGTATATGATGATATTAAGGTAAATACATTGTTTGTTCTCTATTAAAATCTTTCATTTGCTAACTATCCCTATCAGTAGTTAGTGACTTCCGTAATTGGAATCTTTTATTTAGCTGGCGGTAGTGGCGCTCGCTGTATTGCAGTAGTTCGAGTAACGAAGATTTTTGAGAGGTAAGTGATTTGTGAAAGGGATAGGTTAATGTTAGTCAGGGCCATTGCTTTGTAGGAATTTTTGAAAGTCAGATTGCGTTGCGCTAAAAATATTTTGTGTCAGGTTAAGCATAGTCTTGTATAAATTGTTCTAAGGGGACTTTTCATGTATTGTGATGGTGTTCTGGTTGTGTCTTGTACTTGCCTGAAGATGGCGAGATGTGTATTTTCAGGGTTAAGGATTGGTATTAGGAGATTGTGGGATTTTTCTCTTCGAGCCACCGTGGTACAACAACCGAGTTAGGAAACTGCTGCGGAAGCAAAGGGAACTTCACAGCAAACATAAACATAGCCAAAGCCTTGCAGACAAACAAAAATTACGCGAAGCGAAATGTAGTGTGAGGAGGGCTATGCGAGAGGCGTTCAATGAATTCGAAAGTAAAGTTCTATGTACTGAGTTGGCAGAAAATCCTAAGAAATTTTGGTCTTATGTCAAAGCGGTAGGTGGCTCAAAACAAAATGTCCAGACACTCTGTGACCAAAATAGTACTGAAACAGAGGATGACAGACTAAAGGCCGAAATACTAAATGTCTTTTTCCAAAGCTGTTTCACAGAGGAAGACTGCACTGTAGTTCCTTCTCTAGATTGTCTCAGAGATGACAAAATGGTAGATATCGAAATAGACGACAGAGGGATAGAGAAACAATTAAAATCGCTCAAAAGAGGAAAGGCCGCTGGACCTGATGGGATACCAGTTCGATTTTACACAGAGTACGCGAAGGAACGTGCCTCTCTTCTTGCAGCAGTGTACCGTAAGTCTCTAGAAGAGCGTAGCGTTCCAAAGGATTGGAAAAGGGCACAGGTCATCCCCGTTTCCAAGAAGGGACGTCGAACAGATGTACAAAACTATAGACCTCTATCTCTAACGTCGATCAGTTGTATAATTTTGGAACACGTATTATGTTCGAGTATAATGACTTTTCTGGAGACTAGAAATCTACTCTGTAGGAATCAGCATGGGTTTCGAAAAAGATGGTCGTGTGAAACCAAGCTCGTGCTATTCGTCCACGAGACTCAGAGAGCCATAGACGCGGGTTGACAGGTAGATGCCGTGTTTCTTGACTTCCGCAAGGCGTTCGATACAGTTCCCCACAGTCGTTTAATGAACAAAGTAAGAGCATATGGACTATCAGACCAATTGTGTGATTGGATTGAAGAGTTCATAGATAACAGAACGCAGCATGACATTCTCAATGGAGAGAAGTCTTCCGAAGTTAGAGTGATTTCAGGTGTGCCGCAGAGGAGTGTCATAGGACCGTTGCTATTCACAATATACATAAATGACCTTGTGGATGACATCGGAAGTTGACTGAGGTTTTTTGCAGATGATGCTGTGGTGTATCGAGAGGTTGTAACAATGGAAAATTGTACTGAAATGCAGGAGGATCTGCAGCGAATAGACGCATGGTGCAGGGAATGGCAATTGAATCTCAATGTAGACAAGTGTAATGTGCTGCGAATACATAGAAAGATAGTTCCCTTATCATTTAACTACAAAATAGCAGGTCAGCAACTGGAAGCAGTTAATTCCATAAATTATCTGGGAGTACGCATTAGGAGTGATTTAAAATGGAATGATCATATAAAGTTGATCGTCGGTAAAGCAGATGCCAGACTGAGATTCATTGGAAGAATCCTAAGGAAATGCAATCCGAAAACAAAGGAAGTAGGTTACAGTACGCTTGTTCACCCATTGCTTGAATACTGCTCAACAGTGTGGGATCCGTACCAGATAGGATTGATAGACGAGATAGAGAAGATCCAACGGAGAGCAGCGCGCTTCGATACGGGATCATTTAATAACCGCGGAAGCGTTACGGAGATGATAGATAAACTCCAGTGGAAGACTCTGCAGGAGAGACGATCAGTAGCTCGGTACGGGCTTTTGTTAAAGTTTCGAGAACATACCTTCACCGAAGAGTCAAGCAGTATATTGCTCCCTCCTACGTATATCTCGCGAAGAGACCATGAGGACAAAATCAGAGAGATTAGAGCCCACACAGAAGCATACCGACAATCCTTCTCTCCACGAACAATACGAGACTGGAATAGAAGGGAGAACCAATAGAGGTACTCAGGGTACCCTCCGCCACACACCGTCAGGTGGCTTGCAGAGTATGGATGTAGATGTGGATGTAGACTTAGTCGTCGAAGATCGTCATAGGGCGTTTGTGCTTATCACGGGATATGTTATACCGACCTAGGGAGTGGATGAGGTTATTTCCAGATCTGGAAGAGCTCTCATAGAAAGCTCTTTCCAGATCTTGGAATATTTCTTTGAGGAGGGGGATTTCAGCAGCGGCGTGCAAGTCGTCTGTTCCAAGGGGTAGATGCAAAGCCCTCCTGAGGGCAGCCTCTAGAGCTTGTCCAGGTGCTGCTTCGCCACATATCCCCAGGCAAGACAAGCATATTCCATGATTGGGCGTATGAGTGATTCACCCCTATTGAGCAGCAGAGGGAGATGGTTGTGTTGAAGATTGGGTATAAGATGGAAATTCTGGCACAGAACTTCCAATGGACCTCGTCTATTTGGGGCTTCCACGTTAATCTCGAGTCCAAGGTTACGCCGAGATACTTGGCAGATCTGCGCCAGGGGAGTCGGGATCCATGTAGGTGTAGGTGAAAAAGGGGGGGGGGGAGGGAAGGCGTTGAGGGGATCCGCGTCTCCCGAGCCTACTGGTGATCAGCATAGCCTGTGTCTTTTCAGGGTTGATGGTGATGCGCCAGCGACGGGCCCAGGTTTCTGTGTCATCTAAAACTCTTTGTAGTTTGTAGCCTACGAATGACCAGTTCCTTATTCGCATTATGAGCGCAAAAGGCTATGTCTTCAGCATACTGTGCGGTGTGCACCAGAGGGGCTTTGGGGAGGGGGGGTTCCGCAGTGTACAGACTGTACAAAGCGGGCACCTCAGCCCGAATACGCCTTTTGATGGAGGTGACTGTTTCTACCATGACAGAGAAAGTTCTGTTCGTTAGATAGTTTTGGATTAAACTGACTGTGCTCCAGGGAACCTCTGTGTGTATAACTTGTGTAATAGCCCTTTATGCCATACTGAGTCGAACGGTTTGGCTACATCAAGTAGCCCTATCCTGCAATAGCCTCTGTGGTTCAAGCCCTTTGTGGATGCTTCCACCAGTCTCATGAGCTGTTGTGGGGAGGAATGCTTCTGTCAGAATCCGATTTGGAAATCTGGCAGAAGCCGCTCGTTGGTGATGCGATCCCGTATGGGTATTAGCAGGAGGTGCTCATAGATTTTGCTGAGAGTTGGCAAGAGGCCAATCTGCCTGTAGTGCTGCGAGAATAAAGGCTCTTTCCCTGGTTTGTGTATCGCAACCACTTCCGCGTATTTCCAGTAAGCTGGGAACTCGCGGATGCGAGTAATCTCGTTGAAGACCTTCGCGAGGTGTTAGACAGTCTAGGGCGGAAGGTTTATAACTAGCTGGTTGGTGACACTGTCGTATCCTGGAGCCTTTTTTGCAAGGAGCGACCTAATTACTTTTGCCATGTCTTCGGGTATGAAAAATAGTGGTTCGTCCTCTGGGTCCTAGTAAGTATTGAGGAACACAGCCAGTTGACGACGGACTACCTCTTCATATTCATCATACTGGGGTTTTGCCGCTTGAAACTGCTTCTCTAAGGTGTAGGCGAGGGCGTTGGCCTTTTCAGCATGGCTTTAGGCCAGATCCGCTCTTCGTGCAGTGGCGGCATGCTAGCGCGTATTTCGTGAATTGCTTGGTTGCTTTCCAAAGTGTGGGGTCATCTACTGTGAGAGCTGTCAGGCGGTTTTGCCATTGCTGGTTTCTGTGCTCACTGAGCGCTACCTTCAGTTCTCTCTGCAGACGATTGAGCTGCCTCCTAGTGGCCTGATTTCTGGTGATCTTCCAGTCTTTTGCCACTCTGTTCTTGTGTCGGATTTGGGCTAGCAAATGTTCCGGAAGTTGTACTTGCGTGAGGGGGCAGGCCGTCCCTTTGTGGGGGAGTGGCATTGGCATCTTCCGCTGCCTGTACTTGTTAGGTCTCGTAGCGACAGTTTCTCGGTATCGCTCCCAGTCTGTACGTTTTTAAGACGTCTGGTACCGTGGGAGTGCTACCTATTCTCCCACATTGACCTCTAGAATGACTGGGTTGTGGTCGGAGGACATTCTATTAAGTATCCTTCCGGCCACAAACCTCGTGATGCTCCTAGTGAGGGCTATGCCTAACACGTTGTGCCTACCGGCATTTTTGAAGAAATGTGTGTGCTCGACCTGACCCATGTTTTGAAGTGGTGGTCGCGCGCTATTTGTTGCAGTTTGGCACCTGCTCTGGAAGTTACTCTAGAGTTCCGATCCGAGTTTTTGGCATTGAATTCGCCTCCTATTACGAGTTTGCCTTCTATTTGCCCTTGGACAGCTATGTCTATCTCGTCTTGTGGGGGTCGGTAGATTGCAACACTTGTTAGGGGTCCGGTGGCAACGGTTACTTCCACCGCCACTGATTCGATTTTATTGGTAGCTGGTAAGTATACCCTCTTTTTATGTAACTAGCCACTCCTCAGCCATGGGTTGGCCTGTCTTTACGGTAGCTAATAATCCCAGTGAAGTACTCCGGTATCCTTTCTCTGCGCAATTCTTTCTTTCCTATCTCGTGGCTTCGGCCGCTCGGACCTCGTGACCGCCTCTTGTCGCGACGCTACCGCCAAACCCCAAACTTGGTGCCTCTTTTCTCGGGCCAGCGAACCCTTCCATATATTGGCAAGCAAAGCGCTTATGAGGACACAGCCCATAGATACCAGCTTTTCGTCATTGATATTAGCAACTGGACCACAAGAGGGATAGTCGATACTACCCTTGAGCTAGTGGCACCAGGCTGAACAGATTACTAACTTAATAGCGCCACGGCTCGGGTACAAAAAACAGAAGAGAATTCTTCACAATTTTCTTTGAACTCTGAAGTGCAGCGTGGTAAAAGTCTACAAAGATTCTGCGCTAATAAATGGTCGGACGAGCAAGGGAAGATACCCATAATTGTGTGTAAGGCATTTTGACGAGCATAGATGTGAGTTTAGGTTTTTTTGTCAAACTTAAAAAAAGTTATTTGATTCGGACGGAACGCTTCCTCTTCGTCATTATAAGTTATTTTATATTTGTTAAGACCAGTCTGAAGTATTAGATAGCTCTAGAAAATCAAAAAGCTCGTACTTCCACGAGCTCTTTCAGTGGCGAGGTGCTTAGAAGTCAAGTCACTCAGCAAACGTTCTTTAATGTAACCCCATCTCCTAGCAGCCGACGACTGTGTTAGGAACCGATCTTTCGGTAGTGAAAGAGAACGAGGAACTCGTTAGCATAAAGGAGCTCTCCTGTGCTAAGTGCGTTGAGGCTGCAGTCCATCAATCTTGTAGCCAGCGTAAACCGTAATCCTCGAGCGCCATTCCGGCTCATTTCGGGCTACTGGCTTCCTCGGATACATATCATGCGCTACTTACTGTTGTGCTTTCGCGAGCTGATAAACGGCACGCACACATTTTTCTTTATGTGTCTTGTTTCTGTCCTAAGTACCACCAGCCCCTGGGTTTACGTGGATTTACACTGCACCGTTTCTCTCCCTACTCCGTATCTCGTTCCTAATCTGTTGTCTTAATATTTTTCTTCCCCCTGCTGTTTTTACCTGTCTTCATGCAATGTTTTACACGAATCTGCATAATCTTTTCTTCCTTTTAGGGAAGTGTGTTTGCACTGGAAAAGTTTACATATGTTTACAGCTTTCTATGTGGTACAATGTCGTGCTGCTTTATCCTATCAAAACTTAAGAAAATCCGATGTTATGGGAAAGTAGGATAAATACATAAAGAAAGTGGGAATCGAATCATCTGGTATCATCCATTGAGTCTCATCTATATGACTTACTTGTTAGTTGAATAAGTGTTTCACTTTACAGAGGGTGTGTACTCTTTCATAACTTGCTGCTGCCAAATACTGTGTGCCGTACCGGGACTTGAATCTGGTTGCAAGCCTCTCGTGGATAATGCTATATCGAATTTTTAAAAATTATATTTTAATTTTTTGGTCTTCATTTCTGACCAACCCACTACTCACGTCAGTTAACAAACCTTTTAAGAAAACTTTTCCTTCCTGGAAACGCAATGATTATCGAAACAGTAAAACACTCACACTAAATAAACGAAGAATCTGCCGTTGTTGAGGTTGATGTAAAAAGGGATGAAACAGAAAGTAAAACTTAATTTCAGGAGGAGTGATTATGTGTTAAGTGTATTTATAGTAGCACACTGTGTGAAATTTGCATGCGTTGTTTCATCGAGGCTTGGAAGTTTTCGCGCGGCGTGTTTGCCCTTTCTGATGCCGCTTGAGTGCCGAAAACCTAGAGTGTGTTCGGGAAGTGGGAAGTACGGACGATTATCAAAGTGCTGTAGAACATACAAAAATTGATTAAAACTGCAACGCTTTTTTAAAGACACATTAAGTAACTCCTGCAGTTTATTTATGAACAATTATATCCTTCATATGACCACCCAAGGTCGTGTGACAACGAGCAATGCGTTCACTGAACTTCTCAAAGACGCGTTCACAAGTATCTGGTGGGATTCCATTGATAACCCTTTTAATTTCATCCATTAATTGGTGTAGAGTTTTGTGGTTTGTTCACGTATACTTTCGATTTCAAAAATCCCCGCAAAAAAAAGTCACAAGGCTTAAGATCGCATGATCTGGCAGGACATCCCTAGTTGCCACACAAAGAGACAATTTTTTGAGGAAACTTTTCGTTCAGCAGATCAATTGGTTCAAGCGATGTGTGACACGTGAAAGCATCTTTTTGAAACCAAAAATCGTCATTTTCATCAACAAGAGGCGAAAACCAATGAGAAAGCATTTTTCGTTAACTTATATGGATATGGTGTCTGTTATTTCGGACATGTCCGAAAGAACAGACACCATATCCATATAAGTACAGGGTTATTACAAATGACTGAAGCGATTTCACAGCTCTACAATAACTTTATTATTTGAGATATTTTCACAATGCTTTGCACAGACATACAAAAACTCAAAAAGTTTTTTTAGGCATTCACAAATGTTCGATATGTGCCCCTTTAGTGATTCGGCGGACATGAAGCCGATTATGAAGTTCCTCCCACACTCGACGCAGCATGTCCCCATCAATTAGTTCGAAAGCATCGTTGATGCGAGCTCGCAGTTCTGGCACGTTTCTTGGTAGAGGAGGTTCAAACACTGAATCTTTCACATATCCCCACAGAAAGAAATCGCATGGGGTTAAGTCAGGAGAGCGTGGAGGTCATGACATGAATTGCTGATCATGATCTCCACCACGACCGATCCAATCTCCTGTTTAAGAAATGCCGAACATCATGATGGAAGTGCGGTGGAGCACCATCCTGTTGAAAGATGAAGTCGGCGCTGTCGGTCTCCAATTGTGGCATGAGCCAATTTTCCAGCATGTCCAGATACACGTGTCCTGTAACGTTTTTCTCGCAGAAGAAAAAGGGGCCGTAAACTTTAAAGCGTGATATTGCACAAAACACATTAACTTTTGGTGAATTGCGAATTTGCTGCACGAATGCGTGAGGATTTTCTACCGCCCAGATTCGCACATTGTGTCTGTTCACTTCACCATTAAGAAAAAGAAGTTGCTTCATTACTGAAAACAAGTTTCGCACTGAACGCATTCTCTTCCATGAGCTGTTGCAACCGCGCCGAAAATTCAAAGCGTTTGACTTTGTCATCGGGTGTCAGGGCTTGTAGCAATTGTAAGCGGTAAGGCTTCTGCTTTATCCTTTTCCGTAAGATTTTCCAAACCGTCGGCTGTGGTACGTTTAGCTCCCTGCTTCCTTTATTCGTCGACTTGAGCGGGCTACACGTGAAACTTGCCCGCACGCGTTCAACCTTTTCTTCGCTCACTGCAGGCCGACCCGTTGATTTCCCCTTACAGAGGCATCCAGAAGCTTTAAACTGCGCATACCATCGCCGAATGGAGTTAGCAGTTGGTGGATCTTTGTTGAACTTCGTCCTGAAGTGTCGTTGCACTGTTATGACTGACTGATGTGAGTGCATTTCAAGCACGACATACGCTTTCTCGGCTCCTGTTGCCATTTTGTCTCACTGCGCTCTGGCGGCAGAAACCTGAAGTGCGGCTTCAGCCGAACAAAACTTTATGAGTTTTTCTACGTATCTGTAGTGTGTCTTGACCATATCTCAATGAATGGAGCTACAGTGAATTTATGAAATCGCTTCAATCATTTGTAATAGCCCTATATATAGTTCTGGCAACACCGGCCATGACCTTCTTCTTCTGTGCGGACGCACACATATTCCCCGAACTCTTACGGGACTTGGCAAGAATGAGTGTGTTGGGGTGGTACACTATGAATGTAGTGTGTGGAAATACAAGGTGAGAATGTGAGTCTCGCGGGAGTCATGCGCGAGATAGTCCCTGCAGTCTCAGCCGGCCGGGGTGGCCGAGCGGTTAAAGGCGCTACAGTCTGGAACCGCACGAACGCTACGGTCGCAGGTTCGAATCCAGCCTCGGGCATGGATGTGTGTGATGTCCTTAGGTTAGTTAGGTTTAACTAATTCTAAGTTATAGGGGACTTATGACCACAGCAGTTGAGTCCCATAGTGCTCAGAGCTATTTGAACCATTTGAACCTGCAGTCGCGTTATCCTCTGTGCCCTCGGTGGCTCAGATGGAGCCAGCACGGTAGCTCAGCGTGTTCGGTCACAGGACTGCGTGCTCTCTGTAATAAAAAAAAAAAACTGAGTCAAGTAACCAACGATCAACGTGAACGGATGTCTTTTGACGTCCGCCCAGACGAAACGCAACGAACTATATCGAAAAAAAAAAGATGATGGATAGAGCGTGTGCCATGTAAGCAGGTGATCCCGTGTTCGAGCCCCGGTCGGGGCACACATTTTCGCCTGTCCTTGTTGATACATATCCACGCCCGTTAGCAGCTGATGGTATTAATATAATTCTTATTTTGTTTCGTTAACGGTCGCCGTTCATAGTGGCGGCAGCACCCTCATCGTTTTCAAAAAAGTATGAGCCGATCACTTCTGCCAGAACCCACACCGTACAGTCGTGCGTTGGGGATGAATCTCATCTTCCACAGTCACTCGTGGATTTTCAGTATCCCAGATTCTACAGTTCTGCTTATTGGCGTACCCAGTGAGGTGGATGTGAACCTCATCTCCTAAAATTATTCTTTTTGTGAAGTCCTCGTTCTCCGCTAGTCGAGCCAAGACCCATTGAGCAAATCGATTTCTCTTTCCGTGATCTCCAGACTTCAGTTCTTGTGTTGGATGAGTCTTGTACGCATGCGCTTTCAGATCTTTTGAAAGGATTTCATGCAGTGAACTTCGCAGTAAATTCAGTCAGCGAACCGATTTTCTTGGGCTTACAGTCACATTGTCACGCGCGACACCAATGTTTTCTTGTGTTGGAACAGAACGCGATCGTCCTGTTTTATAACGTTTGCAACAGAACCCGTCCTCTCATACTTCCGGATTAACTTCCGAACCGATGATTCGGTTGGAGCAACATTACGGCCGAGTGTCACACGCGATGTGGAACTTTCACTGTTTTTGTAATAACCTTTTATCACTTAGATACGTTGCTCAGGTGTTCTGCTCCACGATTAAAATAAAGATCAAACAACAATGCTCACCACACAAAAGCTATCAGGCTACTAATGAGAGGGATCACAGGTAACAAACATGAAAAAGCCACGCCCGCCAACCGTCATATGACAAAATGGCGCGAAATTCAAATTCGTCCTTACTTGGTTCAAATGGCTCTGAGCACTATGGGACTTAACTTCTGAGGTCATCAGTCCCCTAGAACTTAGAACTCCTTAAACCTAACTAACCTATGGACATCACACACATCCATGCCCGAGGCGGGATTCGAACCTGCGACCGTAGCGGTCACGCGGTTCCAGACTGTAGCGCTATGAACCGTCTCGGCCACTCCGGCCGGCCGTCCTTACTTCCCGGGCATCCGTTGGTATAGTCTTTAAAAGATGAAGAACGTTATGCGTAATAACGTGTTGAAGGTTTTGGTAATTCAGCTATTTGGATCTTCCAGTGTTAGATTTACAGGTACAATGAACGATATTATACGTTGGGTTTGTCGTTGTGAGTCTGTGATACACGAGATGACGCGATATCGTGGAGTAGCTATTTTGCTAGGCTGTCAGAAACACTCGTCAATGATGTTTGGAAACAATGAAGTCAATTTTATATGGCGCAGCTCTATTTATTTAAGTTACCTTTTTCTACTAACAGTGCCATATCTATATCAGTGCCATCTCTATAATTACTCACTCATTCATTTTCCTGAAGTAGTTCTTTATTTCATAAACCAGTTCCGAACATTTTCATACTCGTCTCCTGACGGTGCACAGGAGGTTACATAACTAATTCATAACTTAATGCTGGGTGGTGGATTTCGACAATATGGGTGGGTTTTCTATAAGTATCAATTTATCAGGTTCCATGGTAGTTGACAGTTGAAACACAACACTCGCTTTTCACGTGTTGAACAGTTGTACAGCAGTTGTTAGAAGCTGGCTAAGTTTCTTAACTATCGGTATTTATATTCGCATCCTGTCAAAAGCGAGTAATGGTTACCATCTGTCAGTTACCATGGAGGCTGATAGATGGATACTAATAAAAAAGCCATTCATACTCTTGTGACAGCACCCAGCACTACGCTTTGAAATAGTCATGTAATCCTCCTGTGCACCGTCTGAAGATGAGCCTGAAAAGGTTCGAAAACCGGTGTACGAAACAAAACAAGTATTTCAAGAAAGAGAATGGTCGAATTTTCTGTATTTATGTTTAGCAAACATTCAAGTGTTATTAAACATCGGTAATACGTGAGTTTAATCAGTATAATCTTTTTATTTGATTTATGCCTGGAAAAATTGTGCTACAAGCTACAACGTGTCACTAGTCGCAGCACGGATCTCAAGGTAAACTAATTCTGTGTCGTTTATAAGGCATTTGAACTGACTCAGTGATGGTATCGTATCATGCTGCGTGTACAGATCTTGGTAGCATTTCATTTTGTTTGATGGACCAGTTATTGACCGGTGTCTTCCAGGATAGTTGATTTGCACTGAATACAGGCGGAAGAGGAGACTTCTAAAGAGAAGTTAGTACACGTGCCGTTGTTTCCTTCTAAATATAGCATAAGGAGCTTCTGGTGGGTGGAGAGGGGGGTTTAAATTTATTGGGAAATATATACTTTGTGGCTGCGATATTTTACAAAGGTGTATGATGATCTTGTCGGCACTGCCTGCAGGAATTTAATGCTTTCTTCACAAGCTGCTACATTGTCGCGAAAAAACACTGACCCGTATATGTAATAAGTTTCATTTAATTTACGTCTATGGTCACAAACCTTTTGTTAACAGATTACCGTTTTTCGTATTTAATGGCCATCAACAGATCTGAGTCATAAAAACAAAGTCCTTAACATTTGACGATATCACTATGGCTGCAGCACATTGGGACTTCGTTTTTATGAAACAGATCTGATGATGGTCATTAAAGACCGAAACCGGTAATCTGTTAACAAAACGTTTGTGACCATAGACGTAAATTACAGGAAACTTATTAATGCTTTCTCTTGAAATACATTGCCTTGCTGTGGATTCGAGGGTTGTTCACTCCAAGACCTCCTTTGTTAAAGGGGGTAATGGTACTTATGAAGATACTGTGAACAATTTGTGAGTCCATAAGGCGGTATGCAGCTGTCAGGATGTTACGTGCGACCATATTTGGCATTGAGAGTGTTACTATAATATGATGAATATGATGCACCTCTGTTAAGTCTTATTTATGAAAAAGCTTTCGAGGTCTCGAAGGTCGCTTTTAGAACTTCAGCTATCTTTTTTTAATCTCATCTTGCTCGTTATTGTCCGTTGCATTTGTTCAGGGCAGACGTCCCATGACAACCGTTCAACTTCGGCATTGACCCATTCACTTCTTTTTTATTACAGAGGGCAGCGAAAATGCTGAGCTACCGTGCCGGCTACATGTTGTCGGTCTTACAGCGCCGTCTTTGGTTACTGTCTCCATTTCATCGTTCGCCAAGAGGTTCGTTATTACCTAGTTTCGCTGTCCGATTACTTTTTTCGCGTTAGACATGCGTTGATCGAACATGCTACCCGTTCGTTTCTCATCTCGTCACGTATACACTACTGGCCATTAAAATTGCTAAACCAAGAAGAAATGCAGATGATAAAAGAGTATTCAAAGACAAATATATTGTACTAGAACTGACATGTGATTACATTTTCACGCAATTTGGGTGCATAGATCCTGAGAAATCAGTACCCAGAACAACCACCTGTGGCCATAATAACGGCCTTGATACGCCTGGGCATTGAGTCAAACACAGCTTGGATGGCGTGTACAGGTACAGCTGCCCATGCAGCTTACACACAATACCACAGTTCATCAAGAATAGTGACTGCCGTATTGTGACAAGCCAGTTGCTCGGCCACCATTGACCAGACATTTCAATTGGTGAGAGATCAGGAGAATGTACTGGCCAGGGTAGCAGTCGAACATTTTCTGTATCCAGAAAGGCCCGTACAGGACCTGCAACATGCGGTCGTGCATTATCCTGCTGAAATGTAGGGTTTCGCAGGGATCGAATGAAGGGTAGAACCACGGGTCGTAACACATCTCAAATGTAACGTCCACTGTTCAAAGTGCCGTCATTGCGAACAAGAGGTAACCAATGGCACCCCATATCATCACGTCGGGTTATACGCCAGTATGGCGATGACGAATGCACGATTCCAATGTGCGTCCACCGCGATGTCGCCAAACATGGATGCGACCATCATGATACTGTAAACTGAACCTGGATTCATCCGAAAAAATGACGTTTTGCCATTCGTGCACCCAGGTTCGTCGTTGAGTACACCATCGCAGGCGCTCCTGTCAGTGATGCAGCGTCAAGGGTAACCGCAGCCATGGTCTCCAAGCTGATAGTCCATGCTGCTGCAAACGTCGTCGAACTCTTCGTGCAGATGGTTGTTGTCTTGCAAACGTCCCCATCTGTTGTCTCAGGGATCGAGACGTGGCTGTACGATCCGTTACAGCCATCTCGACTGCTATTGATACGAGGCCGTTGGGATCCGGCACGCCATTCCGCATTACCCTCCTGAACACACCGATTGCATGTTCTGCTAACAATCGTTGGATCTCGACCAACGCGAGCAGCAATGTCGAGATACGATAAACCGAAATCGCGATAGGCTACAATCCGACCTTTATCAAAGTCGGAAACGTGATGGTACGCATTTCTCCTCCTGACACGAGGCATCACAACAACGTTTCACCAGGCAACGCCGGTCAACTGCTGTTCGTGTATGAGAAATCGGTTGGAAACTTCCCACGTGTCAACACGTTGTAGGTGTCGCCATCGGCGCCAACCTTGTGTGAATGCTCTGAAAAGCTAATCATTTGCATGTCACAGCTTCTTCTTCCTGTCGGTTAAATTTCGCGTCTGTAGCACGTCATCTAAAAGGTATAGCAATTTTAGTGGCCAGTAGTGTATAACGTGGTAAGGAAATCACTGCTATGATTTTTCATCGCAGACAGACACACTATCTGATCAAATGTATCCAGACACCTCTGTGTAATGCGTAATTGGCCACTAGATGTCACAAAAGGCGGACCGGCCTATATAAAAACAGGTGGGGAGTATTGTTTCGGCAGTAGAGAAGCAGTTACCAGCAGAATGGCTCGGTTTGGAGAGCTTAGTAACTACGAACGTGAACCAGTCATTGGATGTCACCTAAGCAACAATAAACTCAAGGACATTTCAGCCGTCACTCGTGGATTCCAAAGTGCTGGCAACAGTCCAGGTGTCGCAGTCGCTGTATGTAGTGAGATAAAAAGGCTGGCTACAGTGGTTGAACAGCTCCTCACATAGCACACATGACTGTAGTAGGGGTAAGATACGCTGGAGGTGGTGTAAAGTCCGACGTCACTAGACAGTGTGTGTCTGTAAACGAGTGATTTGGATTGATGAGTCGCGCAATATTCGGTGACAGTCCGATGGACGTGTTTAGGTTGAACGAATGCCCCGACAACGCTACCTGCTGTCATGTGTAGTGGCAACAGTGAAATACCGTGGATGTGGTATTAGAGAATGGGAGCATTTTCCATGGTTAGGTTTTGATCCCCTTTCAGTGGTTAAGAGAATTCTAAATGCGGAAGTGTTTCAAACTATTTTAGAGCGCTGTGTTGTGTGCAGTAGAGGAACAGTTGGGGGCCGATGGTTGTTCGTATCAGTATGACATGCACCCTCGTATAAAGCAGCATCTGTGAGGCAATACTTTGTTGACAATTATTTTCATTACTGGAATGGACTGGCCTGGACAGAGTCCCGACTTGGACCCAATCTAACACTTCTGGAATGAACTTCAGACCCCCATCTCCAAACGTCACCGCCTTATCTGGCTGCCGGTAAGAAGCTGGCGACTGATGGAGGTACATCTAGCTATACTTTTTATTTCTGCCTTAAAACGTTTGATTTTACTTTACTGGTGATTACCCTTTTATTCCCAATGCGAAAGAGTAATATTCGGTGGTTTTCCTTTCTCAGTGGTCATGAATTTTTGTAAAATGCTTTATTCAGCAATAGATTTCACGTATTTTACTCCGTATTAGCGGAATATCGCACACGAGAGATGCTACCTCAATTAATTCGCGATTGACTTGCTACACTACGCGACTTACGTATTGCATCTTTCGACGCCTATGAGTGAATAAAATTTAGTAGGCAGTACTGTCCGACAATCGACCGGCCAACATTCACAGCCGATTGTGTTACTTTGTAAATCTTATTAAAGATATATTCTGTCGACCCAACTCACTGTTGTTGCTGTCACGTTAGAGCGAATGTGTGGTCCTGTGTAAAAGAGGTTTACTTTGTGGGCCAAAGAATGGAGTTCCTCGGTGCAGCTACAGTTTTGTGTCTGGTCTCCTTACCGCAGGACACGGTAAAAGTTGCCTATGCGAGAATCTCCTCCGACTATTCCGCCGTTAGATTTTGATGCGGCATAAAATTTGATAAAATTAATATCAGGGAGCAATAACTCGCTAGTAAGCAATAAATGATCTCCTTATACAGGGTCTGAAACGTTTGAGGCACCTACATTAATTATAGTTTCATGTTCGTTGAGGTTTGCTATTTTTACAGTCTGGCGCATGATTATATCTACGGCCGTTGCTGGCAGATATTGTTTGAGATTTAACATTTCGAAGTCTGACGTTATCATGTTTAAACTGAAACCGGATGCCCGATACGTTTGTGCCTTGTAAGTTGCTGGATCTGAGTGTCTTCACACGAGTCCATACTCGGATCGTATAAGAGGGAGTTGTAGATGTTAATCGTTTGACGGTTTTGTCTCTGATGGTTGTCACTGACCAGTTTCTTGCAAGGACGTATATCCCTGGAAGTAACTCTGCTTTGTGGTTTATGCTAAGAGTACGATGGAGTTTCCTGTTGTTTTCTGTTGTGTCGAATTATTGGCCATTTTTAAGGAAAGATTTCCTTTTACTCTTCTTTTCATGGTTTTTGTATTACCACTCAAATTTCCCAGACGTCAGATTGCCGTAAGCTAGGTTTGACGGAGTACTTTTTATATGATTTGCTCCGTCTCTCATATTTTCATCACGAGAGTTTGTCTCAAGAAGACGTATGATTTCGAGAAGTAGATGGTTGACCGTTTACAGTTGTAGTTCGTTGACGTCGTTGCTCCAGGACAGTCTCATTAAAAGGTATTTTTTCATGTACCTTATCTCACGGTTTTTTTTTATATCAGTATCTGGTTCTGCGGATATTTACGATCTTTCGGCATGCACATGCACCTCCCCTTCGTACGTGGATCTGACACATCTACATAGTTTGCACAGCTTCATTTCTAGCAGCATCTATCTCCTATTTTTCAACTTGATATCAGCTTTAATATACACTCCTGGAAATGGAAAAAAGAACACATTGACACCGGTGTGTCAGACCCACCATACTTGCTCCGGACACTGCGAGAGGGCTGTACAAGCAATGATCACACGCACGGCACAGCGGACACACCAGGAACCGCGGTGTTGGCCGTCGAATGGCGCTAGCTGCGCAGCATTTGTGCACCCCCGCCGTCAGTGTCAGCCAGTTTGCCGTGGCATACGGAGCTCCATCGCAGTCTTTAACACTGGTAGCATGCCGCGACAGCGTGGACGTGAACCGTATGTGCAGTTGACGGACTTTGAGCGAGGGCGTATAGTGGGCATGCGGGAGGCCGGGTGGACGTACCGCCGAATTGCTCAACACGTGGGGCGCGAGGTCTCCACAGTACATCGATGTTGTCGCCAGTGGTCGGCGGAAGGTGCACGTGCCCGTCGACCTGGGACCGGACCGCAGCGACGCACGGATGCACGCCAAGACCGTAGGATCCTACGCAGTGCCGTAGGGGACCGCACCGCCACTTCCCAGCAAATTAGGGACACTGTTGCTCCTGGGGTATCGGCGAGGACCATTCGCAACCGTCTCCATGAAGCTGGGCTGCGGTCCCGCACACCGTTAGGCCGTCTTCCGTTCACGCCCCAACATCGTGCAGCCCGCCTCCAGTGGTGTCGCGACAGGCGTGAATGGAGGGACGAATGGAGATGTGTTGTCTTCAGCGATGAGAGTCGCTTCTGCCTTGGTGCCAATGATGGTCGTATACGTGTTTGGCGCCGTGCAGGTGAGCGCCACAATCAGGACTGCATACGACCGAGGCACACAGGGCCAACACCCGGCATCATGGTGTGGGGAGCGATCTCCTACACTGGCCGTACACCACTGGTGATCGTCGAGGGGACACTGAATAGTGCACGGTACATCCAAACCGTCATCGAACCCATCGTTCTACCATTCCTAGACCGGCAAGGGAACTTGCTGTTCCAACAGGACAATGCACGTCCGCATGTATCCCGTGCCACCCAACGTGCTCTAGAAGGTGTAAGTCAACTACCCTGGCCAGCAAGATCTCCGGATCTGTCCCCCATTGAGCATGTTTGGGACTGGATGAAGCGTCGTCTCACGCGGTCTGCACGTCCAGCACGAACGCTGGTCCAACTGAGGCGCCAGGTGGAAATGACATGGCAAGCCGTTCCACAGGACTACATCCAGCATCTCTACGATCGTCTCCATGGGAGAATAGCAGCCTGCATTGCTGCGAAAGGTGGATATACACTGTACTAGTGCCGACATTGTGCATGCTCTGTTGCCTGTGTCTATGTGCCTGTGGTTCTGTCAGTGTGATCATGTGATGTATCTGACCCCAGGAATGTGTCAATAAAGTTTCCCCTTCGTGGGACAATGAATTCACGGTGTTCTTTTTTCAATTTCCAGGAGTGTATATTTCGCTAAACAAACTCTTCTGGAAAGACGATTTTGCCATGAAATGGCTCAAGAATCATCTAGGGAAAGTCTATAAAATGAATAATTCTCTCTAGAGCGGATTGTGCACCGTTGTGAATTTTCCTGGCACAAAAAAACTCTGTACCGAATAGAGAGTCGAAACGTGATATTTGTCAGACGTAGACACTGCTCTATAGACTCAGCTATCGAGGCATAGTTCGCGACCCTCCCTCACAACTGGTTCGCCAACGGCTTTCATACATCTGCCATATATACTGTAGGTTCTGTATAATCGTATTGGTCTAGTCACGCGTTGCTGTGGTTCAGTCTGGTTGAATTGGGGAAAAAAAAGTAGAGCACTCGTTTCTAACACGCACGAGAATTGGATATATTTCCTAATCTCTCCCCCTGTCTCTATCCATCTCCTCCTACCATCTCTTTGTCCACATATCCTCCTCCTCCCTTGTCTCTTTGTCCACCAACTCCTCCCTCCCTCTCTCACCATCTCCGCCTCCTTCCTTTCTTTGTCTTCCTTCTCTTTTCCGCTTTCTATGTCCGTTTCGTCCCATCCCTCTGTCAATTTCCCTTTACTCTCTCTCTCTCTCTCTCTCTCTCTCTCACACACACACACACACACCTTAAGCCTTAGTTATTGAATTCTGAGGTTGTAGTAGCTTTCTAATCAAAAGCCGATAAGCCATAAGTACTACTTCCCTGTTTGCTAACAACGTTTCACTATACACACACACACACACACACACACACACACACACACACAATCACCTGTATCTATCTGGATTCCATTAGAATATTGTGTTAAAATTTGAAGTAAATCGATTTTTCGAGACTTTTGGAAACATACCTATAAATTTGTACATTATATATATTAAAATAGGTATAAAAACACGCACATTTTCGAATACAACATTGTGTCAAGATTTCGAAACAATCGGTGAAGAACTTTCGGTGATTTAAGATTTTGAACAAACGAACATTCATATTTTTATTTAGATCTCCTCTATAATTATTACATCTATATTTATAAGTTATACGAGTATGTGGGGCTCCATTAGGCACATCACTACACACACGTATTTGATGCAATGTTGTGTCACGATTTAAAAGCAACATTTTACATTTTAGTTATATAAAAATTTGTACCATAGAAAAAAACTGAAGCTTCAGTTTTGTTTCTGCCATGTCAATTGATCCGGAAATTTACCGATGATGAGTATGTTGTAGTTGAAATCTAAACACACAATAAATTAGCGATTCTGTTATTGATTGCTGTCCTCATTTACATTTGAGTAACATATATACACCACAGGGTGTTCCGATAGATATATACAAAAACAAGCGTATTAGAACGCAACATTGTGTCAAAATTTCAAAGTAATCGGTGAAGAACTTTCGGAGATATACGATTTTCAACCAAAGAAGTTTTATATTTTTATTAATATATATTTTCGTAACTCTTATGAAGCTTTCTATAAGAGCCTGTGAACCTGCTAAAGATAAGTAAAGTAAACTGAAAAAATAAATAAATAAATGAAAATAAAATAAAATGCGAGTAGTTGATCTAACTCTTTCAAAAAGATGCAATAAGAGAAATTAAGAATTATAATATGGTGCAGAATTTTCGCCGTTCGTAGGTGAGGGACACATGGTTTTATTTTACGATGTACTTGTTACTCTTACCAAAGCACATCTTCCTTAGACGCAAAAACTACTTGCGTATTAACTCCTGTTGTTTCTTTGTTTTTCTCAGTCCATTAAACATCTTTCCTCAGCGTGCCATTTCTTTTCATCACTAGTTTCGTCCTCTCACTTCTCCTGCAGCCATGATGCGCATCCGACAGTTCTTCATCAATATCCATCTCAGGGCAGCTCTTTTCTCTCTAACAAATGAATGCAGCTCGGAAAAACAGACTGTACTTAGTTGGAGTTACCTGGCTTCCTGTAACTCCCTTGAGTGATGTTAAATGTCTTATATATATCTTCTTCTCGGTTACGCCATTTTCACATACTTCTCGTACCGAAATGAAGTACAATACTTGTGAAAGATATTTGAGTTCGTTCAGTGTCATTTTACTTGCCGTCAGACTATCCTATCTTTTCCTGAATGAAATTTTCAATCTGCAGCATGGTGAAGTACTTTTTCCTTTTGAAAAGCAAACGTCTCAAGACCGAATCCAGATTTGGCAACAATTTTAATCTGCTAGGAGGTTTCTTATCCTATCACTTAGTCATGCAACTTACATATACCCCTGGACTAAAATAAGTAAAATTATTCAAACTAACCGTCCAAAATTGTTTGAGACTGGTATAAACATATGCTATTCTATTTTAGAGTTACAAACAAAGGAAAAGAAGAGGTTTTACTCCAAACGCGCAAATTTGTTCTAGCAAACAAATACCACAGTTTACTTCTTTATATATTGTCCAATAGTTATTCATCATTATCGTAATATCGTCCTACCGTCATCATCATCATCATCATCATCATCATCATCATCATCATCATCACCATCAGCAACATCAACATTAACATCATCATCAACATCATTACTATCCGTGATTACACATTCAACAGCGGATAAAAGCCGCCTCCAGATTCATTCACGAACTGCGATCTTAAAGATAACGCGATCATTTTTCTCCCATACGGTACCTAACGCAATTTCCTTACTTTCTGTTCTACCATCTCTCAATCTTTTACTAATCCTTGAAATCTTAAAAAGAACTTACTTCGTCCAACGACTATATATTACTTCCATCATCGTTTAATTGTCATTACAGCTGTAACTGCCGCTCGGGATTACACTAGCGGTCTATGGCGTTGCAGTCATGGACTGTGTGGCTGGTCCCGGTGGAGGTTCGAGTCCTCCCTCGGGCATGGGTGTGTGTGTTCGTCCTTAGGATAATTTAGGTTAAGTAATGTGTAAGGTGGGAATTTAAGGAGATGTGACCTGGATAAACTGAAAGAACGAGAGGTTGTACAGAGTTTCAGGGAGAGCATAAGGGAACAATTGACAGGAATGGGGGAAACCAATACAGTAGAAGAAGAATGGGCAGCTTTCAGGGATGAAATAGTGAAGGCAGCAGAGGATCAAGTAGGTAAAAAGACGAGGGCTAGTAGAAATCCTTGGGTAACAGAAGATATATTGCACTTAATTGATGAAAGGAGAAAATATAAAAATGCAGTAAATGAAGCAGGCAAAAAGGAATACAAACGTCTCAAACACGTTATCGACAGGAAGTGCAAAATGGCTAAGCAGGGATGGCTAGAGGATAAATGTAAGGATGTAGAGGCTTATCTCACTAGGAGTAAGATAGGTACTGCCTACAGGAAAATAAGAGACCTTTGGAGAAAGGAGAACCACTTGCATGAATATCAAGAGCTTCGATGGAAAACCAGTTCTAAGCAAAGAAGGGAAAGCAGAAAGGTGGAAGGAGTATATAGAGGGTCTATACAAGGGCGATGTACTTGAGGACAATATTATGGAAATACAAGAGGATGTAGATGAAGATGAAATGGGAGATATGATACTGAGTGAAGAGTTTGACAGAGCACTGAAAGAACTGAGTCGAAAGAAGGCCCCCGGAGTAGAAAACATCCAATTAGAACTACTGACAGCAAGTCCTGACAAAGCTCTACCATCAGGTGAGCAAGATGTATGAGACAGGCGAAATATCCTCAGACTTCAAGAAAAATATAATAATTCCAATCCCAAAGAAAGCAGGTGTTGGCAGATGTGAAAATTACCGAACTATCAGTTTAATAAGTCACAGCTGAAAATACTAACGCGAATTCCTCACAGACGAATGGAAAAACTGATAGAAGGCGATCTCGGAGCAGATCAGTTTGGATTCCGTAGAAATGTTGGAACGCGTGGGTCAATACTGACCCTACGACTTATCTTAGAAGAAAGATTAAGGAAAGGCAAACCTACGTTTCTAGCATATGTAGACTTAGAGAAAGCTTTTGACAATGTTGATTGGAATACTCTCTTTCAAATTCTGAAGGTGGCAGGGGTAAAGTAGAGGGAGCGAAAGGCTATTTACAATTTGTACAGGAACCAGATGGCAGTTATAAGAGTCGAGTGGTATGAAAGGGAAGCAGTGGTTGGGAAGGGAGTGAGACAGGGTTGTAGCCTATCCCCGATGTTATTCAATCTGTATATTGAGCGTGCAATAAAGGAAACAAAACAAAAGTTCGGAGTAGGTATTAAAATCCATGGAGAAGAAATAAAATCGTTGAGGTTCACCGATGACATTGTAATTCTGTCAGAGACAGCAAAGTACTTGGAAAAGCAGTTTAACGGAATGGGCAGTGACTTGAAAGGATTGAAAGGAGGGTATAAGACGAACATCAACAAAAGCAAAACGAGGATAATGGAATATAGTCGAATTAGATCGGGTGATACTGAGGGAATTAGATTAGGAAATGAGACACTTAAAGTAGTAAAGGAGTTTTGCTATTTGGGGAGCAAAATAACTGATGACCTTCGAAATAGAGAGTGTATAAAACGTAGACTGGCAATGGCAAGGAAAGCGTTTCTGAAGAAGAAAAATTTGTTAACATCGAGTATAGATTTAAATGTCAGGAAGTAGTTTCTCACAGCATTTGTATAGAGTGTAGCCATGTATGGAAGTGAAACGTGGACGATAAATAGTTTAGACAAGACGAGAATAGAAGCTTTCGAAATGTGGTGCTACAGAAGAATGCGGAAGATTAGGGTAGATCATACAACTAATGAGGAGGTATTGAATAGAATTGGGGAGAAGAGGAGCTTGTGGCACAACTTGACTAGAAGAAGGGATCGGTTGGTAGGACATGTTCTGAGACATCGAGGGATCACCAATTTAGTGTTGGAGGCAGCGTGGAGGGTATAAATCGTAGAGGGAGACCAAGAGATGAATACACTAAGCAGATTGAGAAGGATGTAGGCTGCAGTAGGTACTGGAAGATGAAGAAGCTTGCACAGGGTAGAGTAGCATGGAGAGCTGCATCAAACCAGTCTCAGGACTGACGACCACAACAACAACAATGTGTAAGCTTAGGGACTGATGACCTTAGCAAAGTCCCATAAGATTTCACACACATTTGAACATCTGATCATAGCTGTAATTACGACTTCCGTTTCAGCTTTTCCTTCTGACCTATTTATTACTGTTTCTGTTTCTCCAGTTACTTTTTTCTGAAGGCTCGTAAACGTCACTTTAAAATACATTTTAACTCTTTGGTTATATTTTCCTGAACTAACAAAATCTTCCTCGTGTTACCTGTAAGTTCTCTTTTTAGTCATATTCTACACTTTTAATCATGGTTCGTTTGTGCGAATAGTAGTGACTAATGTATTTTCGAATAGTTGATTCATTGTGGCGTTTATTGCACTGATACCCTTTCTAGGTTCAGTCAGATCTGACAAACCTTTCCAGAACCAAAAACTTCTTATTATAACTTACCTGTTGTCATATTGTGTTAGGGATGCGGAGAAGTTTGTGAGGAAAGGCAAGCAGTAATTTCTAGAGGCGTCGGCCCTACTTCAGATTTCAAAAGAATAGAGATTCCAGAATGGTGTTAAGAAAATAAAGTTGGTAAATCGGAATGTGTATTTTAATTATCTTACAAATGCAGTGTTTCTGATTGACCTCCTCCGATGTTAGAACATTAAATACTTTGTTTGCACGTAACGAAAGGTTCCTAAACTATTTCAGACGTATTTTTAAACGTAAGGCGGACATTTCAATTGATTCTGATCGATGTTTCGATCCTTTTACTAAAGACTCGACGTGTTCTGACTTCTGTGTTTGGGATAATCTTTCGTCATGTCTATACTAAAGAAATCTACATTTATAATGCTTCAAAAGTACAAATATCTTATCTGATAGCCAGCGGAAGAACAGAAAAAATTATTTCAGGACCATGAATAAAATAATACTAAGAAACACAGAAAACTCTGCTCGTGAGACTATCATGATGAAATTTCTAAAGCATTAATATATTTTTAATAAAATAACCCAAATAACTGAACCAACTGCCGGATACTTTGTCAGTGCGTTATTTAATGATTGAGAAAACCAACATTGGTCAAACAAGTTATGCCAAACCCCAAGAACGACATTTGCGCACAGCGGTATTTTACGTCTTTTCTGACTTTGTGTATAGATCAGTTTGTAAGAGTAGTTTTCCTTTTCCTTTTATTTTCTTATGAGTCTTCTGAATCTTAATCTGAGGTAGAACTTACACCTAACGCCATCACGTAGTTGTTGGATGTATTCCAGTTATTGTCTTCCAGCACATTTTTGAAAAATGGCTCTGAGCACTATGTGACTTAACTTCGGAGGTCATCAGTCGCCTAGAACTTAGAACTAATTAAACCTAACTAAGCTAAGGACATTACACACATCCATGCCCGAGGCAGGATTCGAACCTGCGACCGTAGCGGTCGCTCGGCTCCAGACTGTACCGCCTAGAACCGCACGGCCACTCCGGCCGGCGTACATTTTTGAATCTACAGCTCCCTATAGTACCATGCAACCTAATCCCTGACGTTTTTCGCATGCACTATCATCCTTCTCCTATTTGTGAATGTTTTCTACATATTTTACTCCTTACCGATTCTGTACACAACCTCCTCGTTTCTTGGCTCTTCAGTCCACCCAATTCTCAACGCCCTGTAACACGACGACTCACACGCTTCATTTCTCTTCTTTATTCGTTTTTCGTACAGTCCATGAGTCCCTTTCACATAATGCTGTGCTCCAGATGTACATTATCAGACAGTTCTTCCTCAAATACAGGCCAGTGTTTGATACTAGAAGACTTCCTCTCTCCAGGAATGCCCTTTTTGCTAGTGGTAGTCTGCTTTTGTCTCCCCGTTCCGTATGTCACAAGTCATTTGATTTCCAAGTTGCCAGAATCCCTGTATACCATCGACTTCGTGTTCTGAAATTCTGTAGTTTATCGGTAATCTCATTTCTGCTGCTGTCCATTACCGTCGTGTTTCCTTGGTTTACTCTCTATGTAAAGTGTGTGCTCATTAGACTCTGCATTCTATTCAACAGGTCTTGCAAACTGTTCATCACTTTCACTCAGAACACCAACACCTTCAGTGAATCTTATCATTGGTACCCTTTCACGCTGAATTTTAGTCCCACTCCTAAAACCTTTGTTTTCATCATTATCTTTGTAATCGGAGCTCTTCGTTCTCAGCTTCCATCTATTATCATCCCCTTGTGGTTTTAAAGGTATTGTACATTACCCGTCTTTTCCAATAGCTTAGCCGCGCGGGGTAGCCGCGTGGTCGGGGGCGCCTTGCCACAGTTCGCGCATTTTATACTTTTTTGAAGTAAGTTACAATCGAATTCTCTGACACTGGCATTTTCTTGCAGTTCTTAGTTGCGATCTTCCACGTTTATTACGGACAAGCCTCTTCGTAAATAAACACTACAACTACATCCATTTGTACCTGCTTACTGCATTCGTCACTTGGTCCCAAACTGCAATTTTCGCAGTCATTAGCACAATGGACTGGCATTAGGGAGGACAACGGTTTAAATTCAAGTCCGGCCAAACTGATTTAGTTTTTCTCTAGTTTCCTTAAATCACTCCAGGCAATTGGCGGGACATTTCCTTTCAAAGGATACGTCCGATTTCGTTCCTCACACTTGAAACATTCCGAGCTGGTGCTTCGTGTCTAATGACCTCGACGTCAAGGGGACGAACTCTAAACACTAACATTGCTTCCTTCTTTCCAAACTTTTTAGGCCACCAGCAGTTATTTTACGAATCAAATAGCCATACTCATCTACTGCTTTTAGTGACTCGTTTTCTAATCTACAGGAGTTGGGCAAAAATATGGCAACACCGCAAGAAATGCATACTTGAGCGTAAACTCAGATGCTAGCCAAGCCTGCGATCTGTCCTGGTTTGTTTGACCAGGAACAGCACCCCCATAGTGTTCTCAACACGTTGCAGCTGTCAGTCGTAGTCAGAAAAGTGTTCTGTGTAGCTGTGAAAGCACTGTCTGCAGATATGCGAATTCGAACGTGGGAAAACCACTGGTGCTCGTATGGTACTCTGTCTGGTGATTGAAGAGAAACCGTATCGAAGACTTATATCGCATTCAGCGAAAACGGGAAAACTTCATCTTTTAAGAAACAGAGAAGACGAAACAGTGCGTTGATTGACCATGACAGGTCACTGAAGAGGACTGTGACGAAAAACAAGAGGATGACGGCTGCAAAAGTCGTTACACAATTGTAAGTGACCTTCGGGAACCCTGTCAGCATCAAAACAACACGAAGGGAGCTCCAGAAGCTGGGAACTACAGGGAAAGCTGGAATTTCAAAACCAATCACCAGTGATGTAAATGCACATCACAGGAAAACATGGTGCCGAAATCATAAAACCTAGACTATTGAGAAATGGAAGAAAGTAATTTGGTCGAGTGAGTCTTGTTTCATATTGTTCCCAACTTCTGGCCGAGTTTCCGTCACAACAGTGAAACATGTTTGGGCAGCTACATCGTGGTATTCCATGGTCTTATATTCCATGGACCCCATGGTTACTCTGTAAGTTCGCATTACTGCCAAGGATTATGTGAACATTTTGCCTGATCTGCCCATCCCATGGTACAATGGTTGTTCCCCAATGGTGATGATGTTTTTGAAGACAACGGCAACCTGTTTTCAAACCTCGAAACATCCTAGACTGGTTTCGTGAGCACGGGTATGAAGTGTCGCACTTACCCTTGCCACTAGAGTCACTTGATCTCTGTATTTTTGAGCCTTGGTGACATACTTTGAAGAGGAGCGTTCGTGATAGTTATCAATCTTCATCATCTTTATCTGAACTCGCTTCTTTTTTGCAGGAAATATGGTATAAGGCTCCCTTGAATCTTACCGGACCTGTATCTACTCATTTCGAGATGAGTGAAGGTCGTTTTGAATGGGTACGGTTTTCCTCCACCATTTTAGGCACGATAATGTGTTGTGTATTTGGTGATACAATATTTTTGTCCGCCCCTGAAATTCCTCAGGATCACCCGATTTATTTCGACCATATTCCATTATCATTATTTTGATTTAGTTGATTTTTTTATATTTATTCACATTTAAGGAGTCGTGGCATTCATTACCAAAGGTGCAAAATATTTCCAAATCATTCTGCAACTTTTTAAGATTGTCCAGGATTACACAAAGTATAATGCAGTCAATATTGTGACAATGTTTCTCTTCGCTCATTCCGTCATCTACGGTAAATCGTATTATTTTCTTTTTTAATCAGTCTTCTGACTGGTTTGACACCACCTACCACAAATTCCTCCCCCGTGCCATCTTTTTCATCTTAGAGTCACAATTAAAATTTTGGCCTTCAGTTATTTTCTAGACGTATTGCAATGTCTGTCTTCATCTACAGTTTTTACCCTCTACAGCTACGTGCCGCACGGGGTAGCTGCGCGGTCTGAGGCATCTTGCACGGTCCGCGTGGTTTCCCCCGTCGGAGGTTCGGGTGTATGTGTTGACCTTAGCGTATGGTACTTTAAGTTAGATTAAGTAGTGCGTAAGCGTAGGGACCGATGAACTCAGCAGTTTGGTCCCATAGGAACTTACCACAAATTTCCAATGTCTTACAACCGCTTTCTTGAGGTTCTTCGAGCACATTGTATCATTTTACAATGTCGAAAGCTTTTTTTCTAGATCGAAAGATCTCGATTATTTCTGTCCTGCTTCCAACATCAAGTGCAATATCAGAACTGTTCCTCTGGTACCTTCTCATATCCTAAACCCAAAGCGATAGTCACATAAGAGATGCTTAATTTTCTTTCCCACAGTATACTATTCTTGTCAACAACTTGAATGCAAGAACTGTTGTGTTGACTGTGCGGTAATTCTCTCGCTTGTCTGTCCTTTTATTCGGGAATGTGTGAATAAAATGTTTTCCCAAAAGCTAATGAGTTGTCTCCAATCTGATAGCTTCTATATAACAGCTTGAATTGGCTTTTATTTCCCATCCCCGCCGACGATTTTAGAAATTCGGACGGCATGTTGTCCATGATTAAGTTCGAAGGTCTTCCCACCCAACATCTTTCAAACTATTTGTAGCACTGGATCCCCTACGTCTTTCTTTATCGACTTCGATTTTTTTCAGTGATCACATCAGGAGATAGCTCTTCCACCCGGCTGATACCTTCAATGTATGCTTTCTACCTATCTGCTCTTTTATCTGGGCTTAACAATGGAATTCCCAGTGCACTCTTGCACTCTCAATGTTGACTCCTTTGCTTTTTATTTCACCGAAGGGAGAGTGTTTTAACTTTTCTATATGGTGAATCTGTTCTTCCGAAGACGATTTCTTTGACGATTTCTTTACATTTTTCCTGCAGCCATTTCGCCTTGGTTTACCTGCTCTTCCCACTTATTTCATTCTCGAATGACCTACAATTCTGTATTCTTGCCTACCCCTTAGCATTATTGTACTTTCTTTTTTTTGCCTATCAGTTAAAATATTTCTTCCGTTACCCAAGGTTTCTTTGCAGTCACTTTCCTTCTCCCCAAGTTTCTCATTCCACAATCATTGTAGAATATCAGTTTCTCTTCAACTGAACTGCTTACTGGTCGAATCCATTACCACAGAATCTGTTGGCTTGGAAAACTTCAAACGCACATTATCATTTCTTTCTCCAATAATTTCCTTGTGACGATTCTCTTCAACTTCAGTCTTGACATGATCATCATTAATCTGTGGTCCGAATATTTGCTTCTACGCAGTCCTTCCAATCTAATATCTGATTTCAGGATTATTGTCTCGTCATGATGTAATCCAGCTCGTATCTTTCCTTTCAGTCATATTTAAAGTATATCTCCTCCTTCTATGATTCGCTGTTACCACTTAACTTTACTGAAGAAATCCATTAGTCTTTCTCCTCTGTCATACCTGTTACCGAGCCCGTATTCTCCCGAAAACACTTCTTGCCTAGCTTCACTTACCAAAGTGTTCCAATTCCCCATGGTTATTAGCTCATCATCTCTCTTTATTCACTGATTTGTCGTACAGTTCCATCACATACACGCTTTGTCTCATCATTCTCCGCTTGCAACGCCGACATATATATTTGAATTATTATTGTAATCGTTGATATACTGTCGAATATGTTGAGTTCAAAGTAAGTACAAAATAAACGTTAATTTATTATGGCTCATTCCTATTTATAACGAATCCTACTCGCATTATACCACTTTCTCCTGCTGTTCATATTATCCTATAAGTCTGACTAAGATTTTTCTTTTTATTTCACTTCAGTGACGGTAACTATATCTTGACTGTGCCTTTGCATTTGCCTGTTGATATTTTCTAGATTTCTTATCACATTCAACTAACGACATTTCACCCTCAGGCCCGTAGAATTTTATCCTTCCCTAGATATGCAACCTTTTCTTTTTGGTTACGTCCCAGTTTACATTCCTCTCCCGGAGATCCCAACCAATTGGGGAGAGATGGGGCTAATCCGAAATCTTTTCATTGTAGAGACCATCATGACGCTTTTGCAGTTACTGACCGCATGTCCCGTGGATACAGATAAAGTTTCTTTAATGGAGTGGTTCCCATTACTTTCTGCTTCCTTATCCCGTCGATCACTGCTGGCTCTTCCACCGTCTGACAAGGCCGTTGGCAGAACGAGAGTAAGACCTTATTCCGAAATCGTTCGATCGCCATTAATGATATTCTTTATACATATGTTAACGGCGTTTATCGAACCCGTGACAATTGACGTTTTGATTATAAAAATAATACAAAATATTTATTAGCGTTTAGGCTTGTACTTTCAGTTCAATAACTCTTTCAGGAGGCCTATTTTTTGTGATGGCGTGGAAAGATCACAGAACGTGATTCGTTTATTTTTGTATTATTTTTGTCACTGAAAAGGATAGTGTTAATTTTCAGTTTGTACACTCCTGGAAATGGAAAAAAGAACACATTGACACCGGTGTGTCAGACCCACCATACTTGCTCCGGACACTGCGAGAGGGCTGTACAAGCAATGATCACACGCACGGCACAGCGGACACACCAGGAACCGCGGTGTTGGCCGTCGAATGGCGCTAGCTGCGCAGCATTTGTGCACCCCCGCCGTCAGTGTCAGCCAGTTTGCCGTGGCATACGGAGCTCCATCGCAGTCTTTAACACTGGTAGCATGCCGCGACAGCGTGGACGTGAACCGTATGTGCAGTTGACGGACTTTGAGCGAGGGCGTATAGTGGGCATGCGGGAGGCCGGGTGGACGTACCGCCGAATTGCTCAACACCTGGGGCGTGAGGTCTCCACAGTACATCGATGTTGTCGCCAGTGGTCGGCGGAAGGTGCACGTGCCCGTCGACCTGGGATCGGACCGCAGCGACGCACGGATGCACGCCAAGACCGTAGGATCCTACGCAGTGCCGTAGGGGACCGCACCGCCACTTCCCAGCAAATTAGGGACACTGTTGCTCCTGGGGTATCGGCGAGGACCATTCGCAACCGTCTCCATGAAGCTGGGCTGCGGTCCCGCACACCGTTAGGCCGTCTTCCGCTCACGCCCCAACATCGTGCAGCCCGCCTCCAGTGGTGTCGCGACAGGCGTGAATGGAGGGACGAATGGAGACGTGTCGTCTTCAGCGATGAGAGTCGCTTCTGCCTTGGTGCCAATGATGGTCGTATGCGTGTTTGGCGCCGTGCAGGTGAGCGCCACAATCAGGACTGCATACGACCGAGGCACACAGGGCCAACACCCGGCATCATGGTGTGGGGAGCGATCTCCTACACTGGCCGTACACCACTGGTGATCGTCGAGGGGACACTGAATAGTGCACGGTACATCCAAACCGTCATCTAACCCATCGTTCTACCATTCCTAGACCGGCAAGGGAACTTGCTGTTCCAACAGGACAATGCACGTCCGCATGTATCCCGTGCCACCCAACGTGCTCTAGAAGGTGTAAGTCAACTACCCTGGCCAGCAAGATCTCCGGATCTGTCCCCCAATGAGCATGTTTGGGACTGGATGAAGCGTCGTCTCACGCGGTCTGCACGTCCAGCACGAACGCTGGTCCAACTGAGGCGCCAGGTGGAAATGACATGGCAAGCCGTTCCACAGGACTACATCCAGCATCTCTACGATCGTCTCCATGGGAGAATAGCAGCCTGCATTGCTGCGAAAGGTGGATATACACTGTACTAGTGCCGACATTGTGCATGCTCTGTTGCCTGTGTCTATGTGCCTGTGGTTCTGTCAGTGTGATCATGTGATGTATCAGACCCCAGGAATGTGTCAATAAAGTTTCCCCTTCCTGGGACAATGAATTCACGGTGTTCTTATTTCAATTTCCAGGAGTGTATTAATATCTTTTTCTTTTTCATGTATATGACAATGATTCATCGTTACTTGCCGCGTGTAATAATTGAACAGCTATAATCGCAATGTTTTATTGAATTACGTGTTGTATCAGTGTTTAATTATATGTTACTTATTAATTATTGATTTAGTTTCAAGTCACAGTGGTGAATAGCATAACGGACAGCGTTTAAATAGGCTGTCCACAAGAACAGAGGTGCATTCAGTTCCCGTGAAGAGATGTCCAATGTCGCGGGCTATGTCCAAGCAAATTTGTTAGTGTTGGCTGTACCGCCACTAACTTGGCAGCTTCCTTGAGCGGTCGGCTGTACAGTCGCCAATGCACACAGTGAACAAATGTGCTTTTGCAGTAAAGACTCATTTCCATTAAAGCTTTTCACGCTGGCAAGACTGACGTTCTGAGAACTTAGACAACGATAGTGAAGAATTTTACTGCATTTGATGTCGTCCAATCGGGACAAACATTTGAGTAAGATAACGTGCCTGAACTAAGCGAGAATCTACTTGTTGGTCAAAAAGGCAGCTGCTAGGAAAACAACTTGTATTTTTTACTTGAAACATTTGGCCAATGATTGCAACTTGGTAACTTCAACCAGATGTAAGCACATCTTAATTTCCGTGCTAAAATTTTCAGCATCTGCGAAAGATATTTCTTCAATCCATCGAAATGATATTACGCGTATCGTAATACTTCCATGATCCCTACAATTTCAACAGCGAAGTTACAGGCTTACGATCGGCGGTCAAAAATCATTCTTAGTAGCGCAGAAATATGTGACGCCAGTGATATTCGTTGTTTCGCAGCAACGTGAAAACACTGTTTCAGCTTCCGAGTAGGGATAAGCTGAGGGTCTTTCTTAATTTCAATTTGTGTTGCAATAAATCGATAAATACATAGCATTTCACAACACGGGACTAAAGTTGAAGCAACGGAACTGGATAAGTGATGTAAATCGCAGATTAGTTTCCAACTGTATGGCAACTCAGTTCCGCACACGGCGCTAATCTGAAGGGCTGGAACATGCATATGACGTTTGCAAGCTTGGAGTAATCACTGGTACTGAGTGTAATTACGCAAGAACACCTTATTGTTATAGTCCAGATGTACCTAAACCGCAGGCTGTTTGCAGCCCCGTAGGAGATGTAACAGGCACGTTCGAAATTAATAGTTTCTTGTTGACAAACGAAACGTTATTACAGAAATTTGTACCCTTCCTTTCTTCCGCCATAATCCATTGTAATACGAACGTGATAGAATGCAACCTTCGAAAGAGGAGTAGAAATCAATGATTCTGAGATAAGAAAGTACTGGTATTGGTTTAACTTACACACAAAGCAAATGATTACAGCATTCATGTTCCGAACATGGACTCATCGAAATGTTTCTATTTTCCTTTACAATCGGGCAAAACATGACCTAACTCCTAGTAAGTAACGAACAAACCAAAAAACTAGAAATTTGCGATGTAAATGAATAGCACAAGTTACAAAAAGAGTCTTATTTGCAGTACTTCGCTACAGACTGCGTATGTGTATTGTTTTGATATCACTTTTCACAAGGAGAAGCCACTATTGAATGTATCGTAGCGGACATCAAGAGAATATTTTAGAGCCTACTCCAGAGAGAGAATATATTCGTGCCAAAAGGAGAAGGCTGGGAAAAGTTTGCCGAAGTTATCGGTAAGTTACGGACTTTTTCCAACAGTATTGGCGCATTTAAATTTAAGCAAACCAGAAATGAAAAACTGGCAGTTAGTTATTCAACACACAGTCAAAAATCAAATCACTTACTGCGTTAATGTTCTATGACAATGATAACGTTTTTGTACATTATTTTGGAGCATATGACACATTTCCTTTATCACGAAAGTAAAGTGATCTATGCAAAAAAACACTGAGGATTCATTAGATTACAGTCAGTTTGGTTTTAGGGAAAGTAAGGACATCAGAGAGGAAGTCTGACACTGACCATCATCGTGGAAGCAAGGATTCAGAGAAAAATAAAATATACTCAATGGGATAGTTGACGTCAACGTGCCATGCTATTGTGACAAGAAATTTTATTATAAAAGTTTGTCTGGTTGCAAGTTTATCTTCAGAGATATTTACGAAAACACCCGCAGGTGTGGTGGTCAAGTGGGGAGGGGTCCGATTTCCCATTGTGTCGGAGAGGCACAGCGGTGTTACTCCAGGCCTCATGGTGTGGGGAGGCATCGGGTATGACTTCAGATTACGGCATTTAGTGACTGGAGAAATTCTGTGCATCATGGACATCCTGTGTTCTCATGTGTTATCTTTTATGCTACGGTATCGTGGTGCCATTTTCCAACAAGACAATGCTCGTCCACACAGGACACGTGTTTCTATTAACTGTCTGCGTGATGATTATTCCCAGATTTGTCCACAATAGAACATGTATGGCACCGGCTCTGACATCAGCTCCATTCCAGTGGCAGTATTCGAGACACCAAGAACCAGTTACGATAACTGCTGGGTAGCTTACCTCAGGAGAAGAAACATCAGCTTTATGTCCTCCTCTCCAGCTGAATGAGTGCATGTGTCCATCTCAGAGAGAGCGCAGCTTTGTATATCTGACACGAATTTGTAATCACTGAAATTAAATTACGTACCTTTCCAAACAGTTTCATTGAGTTTCTAATTCCATTTCTGGTTGCGTCACTTTCCTGTCACACTGTGTATTATTATGCAGATTTGATATAATTTTACTGGAGTCGCGGATCTTGTGATACACTGAAGCGCCAAAGAAACCAGTATAGGCATGCGTATTCAAATATAGAGAGATGCAAAGGGACAGAATACTGCACTGCGGTCGGCAACGCCTGTATATGACAACAAGCGTCTGGCGCCGTTGTTAGATCGGTTACTGCTGCTACAATGGCAGATTATCAAGATTTAAGTGAGTTTGAACGTGGTGTTATAGTCAGCGACACAGCACCTCCGAGGTAGCGATAAAGTAGAGATTTTCCCGTACGACCATTTCATGAGTGTACCGTGAACATCAGGAAAGCGATAAAACATCAAATCTCCGACATCGCTGCGGCTGGAAAAAGATCTCACAAGAATGGGACCAATGACGATTGGAGACAACAGTTCATCGTGACAGAAGTGTCCGCCCCGATAGCTGAATGATCAGCGTGACGGACTGCCGTCCTAAGGGGTCCGGGTTCGATTCCCGACTGGGTTGGGGATTTTCTCCGCTCAGGGACTGGATGTGTTATCTTCATCATCATTTTCTTCCCATCCGGCGCTCAGGTCGCCCATTGTGGCGACCACCAAGGCGGCTGGACCTGCCCCGTAAGGGGCCTCCCGGCCAATGACGCCAAACTCTCATTTCCATTTCCATCGTGACAGAACTGCAACCTTTCCGTAAACTGCTGCAGATTTCAGTGCTAGGCCATTGACAAGTGTCAGCGAGCGAACCATTCAACGGAACATCATCGATGTGGGCTTTCGGAGCCGAAGGCCCACAGGTGTGCCCTTGATGACTGCACAGCACAAAGCTTTACGCCTCGCCTGGACCCGTCAAAACCGAAATTAGACTGGAAACATGTTGCCTGGGTGAGAGAGTCTCATTTAAAATTGTATCGAGAGGATGGACGTGCACGGTATGGAACCTACCTTGTGAATCTATGAACCCTGCATGTTAGCAGGGGACCGTTCAAGCTGGTGGAGGCTCTGTAATGTTGTGTAGCGTGTGCAGTTGAAGTTATATGGGACTCTTGATACGTCTAGATACGACTCTGATACATGACACGTACGTATGCATCCTGTCTGATCACCTGCACCCATTCACGTCCATTGTTCATTCCGACGGACTTGGGCAGTTGCTGCAGGACAACGCGACTTCCCACACATCTGGAATTTCTGCAGAGTGGCTCCAAGAAAACTATCAAATGGTTCAAATGGCTCTGAGCGCTATGGGACTCAACTGCTGTGGTCATAAGTCCCCTAGAACTTAGAACTACTTAAACCTAACTAACCTAAGGACATCACACACATCCATGCCCGAGGCAGGATTCGAACCTGCGACCGTAGCGGTCGTGCGGTTCCAGACTGTAGCGCCCAAGAAGACTATTCTGAGTTCAGACACTTCCGCTGGCCACCAAACTCCCTAGACATGAACATTATTGAGCATGTCTGGGATGCCTGGCAACGTGCTGTTCAGAAGAGATTTCTATACCCTCATACTGATACGGATTTATGGACAACCCTGCCTCTAGCACTACTTCAGTCATTCGTTGAGCCCATGCCATGTCTTATTGCTGTCCTTCTGCGTGCTCACTGGGGCCATACACGATATCAGGCAGGTGTACCAGTTTTGTGTAGTTAAAGTTTTCGTACTAGTTTTCTCTTTTAAAAATTATAACCCGTGTCACCAACATACACTGGAAGTCAGAATCACCTCTTACTCGTAATGATGTAGCAGGTTTTGTGGGGTACAGCTCCATCACCTAATCCTGCAAAGCCCTTCTGTGCAGGGACCACTGAGCTTAATTTTTGACACTTACATAGAAAAGCCTTTTGAAGCAGTTGATGTACAGTCTAAGACAAGATAAACGACTCACCACGAAGGAATTACCCGAAAGGGACGAAAATCGGTAGATGTGATGTTCATGTAGGGAAAAACAAAAGGTAACAACTTCAGAAAAGTTGGATGATTTTTTCAAGAGATGGAGCTTCACATATTGAACAAGTCAATAATGCATTGATCCACCACTGGCCTATATGCTGTAACCTTCTTTATAAATATCTAAGTGTAACGTTCTTTAAAAAAGAAACTTTGTGTTATCCAAATTTACTCTGTGATGTGTTGTTGAGCAAGTGGTGAGCTTAATCACTATTACTGTAATCCAAAGAAAAATTAAACAACCTTATCTGGAAAACCAGTATGTGAAGCCTATAATGAAACCAATTCCTCTGAAATTTACTCAGCCTCGTGAGCACCGAATTCTACGGCCCTGTGCAAAAAACTAATGCAATTCCCTATGCAAATATACAATGAAATGTATATACTTTTTAGCTCTTGATTCGCAACGGATGTAATCTTGGTATTCTGTTCTCTTCACAGTAGGAATACAAAATATTCAATCTTGGCTCAGTGAAGTGCAATGCCGGCTGTTAATATTTTTCTGGCTCTGACTGAAAAGTTATTTCTTTTAAAAAATACTCATTGGATTTGAACAAACACGACATGGAAGAGGATTAGGTACTGCTAACGGGATATGCTGAGACCAAATTCTTTTGTTCAAAAACTGTATTCAAAATACAGTTTCTCCTTCACAAAATCTGATATGAAACATTTAACGTTAACTTCAAAATCAGTGAACTTCTCAACTGTTATAGAATTCTCATTTACTGATGTAGTTAACAATACTTGGATAGCTACATGACAAATGGTCTTACATCGTTTGACAAGTAGATGCCAAAATTAACTTGTCTGTATCAGGATTACAAAATACACAAAATATTACAAATATAGTACACCTAATCAACCTATACATTAAATCTGATGGCAAATATTTGGTTCCTACGTTGAAGGGGCAGTATTGTTAGGGTTAGCAAAATCCACATTGCGTCGCTGCATACTTAAAGCTAAATATACAAAGTTTCATTACTTTACAAAACTGAGTTATGCTGCGTCCATAGGCCAATAGCTAAATTCTCAAAGCTAGCCACTAGCTTAAAGTCTTGCATCCTACCTTTAACAGAGTGCAACAGCAACTACTACTGCGATCCGCGCGCTCCTACTTACAATCGATTCTGCCGCTCAGGCAACATCTTTGGTTCAGTGATGTCAAAGATACAGTCTCTTCTACATGTGATAACCATTTCATGTCATTTTTCATGAACAATGTTAGAAAATCGGGATCCACGTACAAGTGTATCCCTTACAACGCAAGCAGTTAATTGGCATGCCATTTATTGGTGGACTTCTTGGATGTCCTCCTGAGTGATATCGTGCGAATTTCGCCAACTGGCGCGTGAGATTTACAAAATGCTGAGCTAGTTGGAGGGGCCTATCTATAATATTTTAAAGTTGCCATCTGGAGAGAGATCCGGGGATCTTGCTTGCCGAGGTAGGGTTTGGAAAGTTGGAAGACAAGCAGTAGAAATTCACACCATGTGCGAGCGGACATTACCTTGCTGAAATGTAAGTCCAGAATGGCTTACCATGAACGTCAACAAAGTACGGCATAGAATGTTGTCGACGTACCGCTGTGCTGTAAAGTTACCGCGCATGATAAGTAATTGGGATTCTGCTTTGAAATGAAATAGCGCCTCAGACCAACACTGCTGGTTGTCGAGCCATATGGCGGGTGACACTTAGGTTGGTATCCCACCGCTATCAGAGGCATCTCCAGACCCTTCTCGCTGGTCGTCGGGGCTCAATTCGAAGTGGGACCAATTCAGTGAAGACAATTGTATTCCAGTCAGTGAGGTTCCCGACACCAGTGCAAACTGGCTTGATGGTGTACATAGGTCACTGTAGTCGGTGGAAGGGGCGCTGTGAGCTCAGTCCCCTATCTGCGAGCCACCTGTTAATGGTCCTTGTAATCACTGAGGTACCAGCTGTCCCAGTTGAACGTCGGATCGATAATAATGATGCATCCGGGGTTTTGAGTGCCTCTCTCACGGTTGCCCGATTCCACATTCCGTCGCCTTTGTAGATCGGCCGGCATAGTGACCGAGCGGTTCTAGGCACTTCAGCCCGGAACCGCGTGACCGCTACGGTCGCAGGTTCGAATCCTGCCTCGGGCATGGATGTGTGTGATGTCCTTAGGTTAGTTACGTTTACGTAGTTCTACATTCTAGGGGACTGATGACCTCGGATGTTAAATCCCGTAGTGCTCAGAGCCATTTGAACCATTTTTTTTTCTAGATCGACCATTTGTTTTTGACGCTGTGTTCGCCCATGCTTCATCCTACCAACACCATCGAATAGCGGCATCGCTCCTTTTGATATATCGAGTGATTTGCGTACTACTCCACCCAGCTTCTTTGAACCCAACTAGAAGTCTTCTCTCAAATACTGACATCTGGCTTTACAGTTCACATGTCCGTCTGCGAGGCATAGCTACTGTCAGACTGAGTGCACAGAGTAAAATTCGCAAAGATTACATGCTCTGGAAGTGAAAGGTTCCCTGTATACTATCTTCGCCAGCTGTGTGGTGAAATAGCGCTGCAGCGTCACACACTCTTCCAGCGGCTTCCAATGTTTACAATTTTGCATTTGCCGTCGATACCTGTATGACCATCAATTTGTGACCGATTTGCCTAAATCTTGAGTGTTTTTCAAAACGAAGTACGAGGTCGAAATTCCTCTATTCTGATAACGGTTTTAAAAGACAAACTTTTAATACTTTTAATTAAATAAACGCCGGCCGCGGTGGCCGAACGCTTCTAGGTGCTTCAGTCCGGAACCGCGCTGCTGCTACGGTCGCAGGTGCGAATCATGCCTCTGGCATGGATGTGTGTGATGTCCTTAGGCTAGTTAGGTTTAGGTAGTTCTAAGTCTAGGGGACTGATAACGTCAGATGTTAAGTCTCATAGTGCTTAGAGTCATTTGAACCATTTTAATTAAATAAACATTGATGAACGTACAGCGATAGCTCTTCTAATACTCTGGATAGACGAAATCGTATTTCCATTTTATAGTTCCCTGATGGAACGGAATTGTTTGATGTACACCACGTCAACAGTGTATAAAGATAGTATCTGTTCTTTCGGACATGCCCGAAAGACCAGAATGAAATGATAATTAAATCAAGACCCTAAGCTGTCGACAGGCGTTGATACACATCAACAGCGACAGTTGGAAATGTGTTCCCCAACCGGGACTCGAACCCGTGATGTCCTACTTACAAGGGAGACGCTCTATCCATCTGAGCCACCAATGACGCAGAGGATAGTGCGACTGCAGGGATTTATCCTTTGCACGCTCCCCGTGAGACCCACATTCCCAACTTAATGTCCGCACATTACATTCGTAGTGCCCCTGCCCATTACACTCATTACTCGTGGCAGACAATCTTACCGAGTCCTGTATGAGTTCGAACAATGCGTGTGCATCCAGCACAAAAGAAGAAGGTCAATGATCGGTTAGCCATAACTATATGCCCGAACTCTTACGGGACTCGGGACTCGGTAAGATTGCCCGCTGCGAGTAATGAGTGTAATGGGCAGGGGCACTACGAATGTAGTGTGTGAACATTAAGTTGGGAATCTGGGTCTCACGGTGAGTGTGCAAGGGATAAATACCTGCAGTCGCACTATCCTCTGTGCCCTCGGTGGCTCTGATGGATAGAGCGTCTGCCATGGAAGCAGGAGATCCCGGGTTCGAGTCCCGGACGGGGCACACATTTTCAACTGTCCCCGTTGATGTATATCAAGGCCTGTCGACAGCTTAGGGTCTTGATTTAATTGTCATTCACGATAACAATGAGTTCAGTTTCAATTCCGGCATTTCTCTGACGATTTTTTTTTTTTTTTTTTTTTGTCATCACCAACCACCAAACTCCCCGGAATTAAACCCAGTCGGGAATATGTAGGACCACTCCGACTGGGCTCTTCGCGCCATGGATTCTCAACCGAGCAACCCGGTGCAGCTGTCCATGGCACTGGAGTCGGATGTTTCCACATTCCTGTCGGTATTTTTCAGAACCTCGTCGACTCTCTTCCTGCACCTCTTGCAAAGGTCCGCAGTGCAAGAGGTCGTTATTCAGGCTTTTGACAGGGGGTTACATTAATGTGACTGGGCAGCGTATAATGGAACCGTTGACCTGCAACCCTGTCGGTCAACGACCACTAGATAATTACCGGTGTATCCTCAGAAGTTGTGCATATGGAGCCTACATTATTAGTGGGTTCACGTATTAATGCAGTTTCAAATAATCTGTAGGTAGATCTCTTAGTACAGGGCGGGTTACATGCTGTTGTAGATTGCGGCAGGGTACTAAATCTTACGTAGCCATCTGAAAGTGAGCGTAAAGGTTTAAACCGTCACGGCAATTAAAGAAAAAGTCTTCGTAAAAGTATTTAAAGCTTGTTGCGGTCTCACTCAGCAATTTACTGAATAACAGCCACTGAGATTAACAAGTTCCATGGATGTGCTTAAAATTAACAGGTACAGTGTATGATACAGCAAATGGGCTAGGTTAATTGTAGCTGGCATGTGAGTTTCTCACAGTCCAAACTAAACGTAAGTGACAGTAAGGTGTGCAATTCTGAAATTATCTCGCATTGCTGTTGCCTGTTATTTCGTATTACGTCACATACTTTCTGCCTTCGTAATTAACGGCATATCCGTACAAATCAATGAATAATCTGAGTTATAGGAGGGATATATGGAATGTAATTTGTGCTTTACTGAGTATGAATAGTTGTGCGAATATTTCCTCTTCGAGTGAAATGGAATCTTTATTCCTATAACAAGAACTTCATTCGTAGGTGCTTCAAGACAACTTCATAAAACAGGAGATTGAAGATTATCAATATCTGTAACAAAGTTATTACAGGCACTAACACACAGCGTGTATCTACATTTTCGGTACGGAACCGTTAATGAATCTTCAAAGTGTGTTTTGTTAGTGGGCCTACACTACTGGGAGGTGAGGTTCATATTTTGGTGGAAGAGGCTACACAATTTCGACATTGCATTGACATGCACCCCAGGATGGTAGAGCAGATGCAAAGTAACAAACAGTACAGTAAGAAGTTGATTCTCTGTGAGACACATTTCGCTGTCGCCTATCGCCAAAATCATGTAATTTTACACACAATGTTCTGAAAAATCACTAATTAAGAAAATGTAAATCACATAAATAACATGGCAGAAACTCTTCTGTCTTTGATTACCCGTTTATCATGGATGCCTTCAACTACGGCGTCGCCAATAGGCCATTAAACTCCAGGTTTCTTTCTTCTTTGAGGACGACAAGTGCTGTGTACAGTCACTTGTCTGCTGCACATTCAGCGCCTTCTAAACCAAATTATCAACCACCTGTGGGCTTGCACTGCGTTCCAGATACGGATGAGACACCTGTTTGATTCCGTTTTTTGACGTTACAGACTTCTAGTTTTCGCTCATACCGAAGTCATAAGATACGTAAATTACCGTTAGAAAGGATTTAGAATGGTAAATATTTATTTCGTGTCCTGCTAACACTTCCTCTGTGTTATTGCAGCTCCTTACCTAGTTTTAGGGTTTCTTATGCATTTATTACTTATCCCAATGTGCTACTACAGTACGTGTCTAAATATTCACGTATTGCTGGTTGTCGGAAATGACAGTGTATGCTGTCGGTTTCACTCTATGTATTCCAAATAAATTTATCCCTCTTTGTGTAAAGAAAAAGAGAAAACTATGAAAGAGATTCTAATTTGTCCACAAGTGGTTGACTTGTTCTCGAGGAGGTAGAGCAGAAGAATTCTTTTTTGTTGATGGAAAAACATCTGCTACGATTTTGACTCGAAACTTCGTAATGGACTCTATTCACGAATATTATCTATTGATACAGTATTTAGAGTATTATTAACTATCATTTGTGAGTTTCAAATGTTACTATCGGCATTAACGGCAAATTGAAGTTCTGCTATTACGACCATGAAATTGTAGTTAAATAGTTGTTTCAGTAGATGGTCCATGAGTTATTTGTACAATTCCCGTTGCAACAATGTACAGAGCATTACGCTCCGTACATATAACGTAATGAAGCAATTGAATTTGAGCTTGAAATAAATAAGAAAATTTAAAAATGTATTCATATTTTCCACTACTCTTGTACAATGAAATGAAAATTACTGGTACCAGCGCTTAAATATACAGTGTGTTACAGGGATAAGTGCAGATATTTGTTTATGTGGTGCCATAATATATACACACACATCAGTCTGGTGATTGTTGTTTCTCTGCATCGAACAGTCCCCCATAAACATATCACGAACTTTGCTACGTGAAGCCGGCCATTGTGGCTGAGCTGTTCTAGGCGCTTCAGTCCGGAACCGCGCTGCTGCTACGGTCGCAGGTTCGAATCCTGCCTCGGGCATGGCTGTGTGTGATGTCCTTAGGTTAGTTAGGTTTAAGTAGTTCTAAGTCTAGGGGACTGATGACCTCAGATGTTAAGTCCCATAGTGCTCAGAGCCACTTTTTTGCTGCGTGAAGTTTCCTGCGCGGTCTTAACTTCACCACTATGTGGACTACGCCTATCAGTATAGAGAAACCGTTTCGTGTCCACGCATCCACACCACAAAACCTGACGTGCTGCCCAGGAGAAAATAAGCACTACTGGTTTTATCTTGCCACATGTCCTTGGGAGCTCTAGCCAGACTATAAACATACGACTTGTAACAGCTGTAATTGTCAGTTTGCAGAAGACGTTGCTACTGATGTAATGTTGTTCAGTACACCGACCTCAGTCACCAATAGAAATATTTGGACTTACACCCGTTGCACACTGTATATTCGAGTAGAGAATAGGATGTTATCTACAGAATTAATTATTGTATGTTGGATTTTTAATTTGTTTTGAAATATGTCCAAGATTTTTTATTTCATTGTGTAAATAATCAAAAATTTTAGTGAATGGATACTGTTCTCTTTTGTAAGTCACCGAGAGCTTTACTAATGAAAAATGAAGTTTATTGACTCCCCTAGTTTTATAGCTGTGGTCATTGTTAATCTTTTGTTTTCAGAATGTTTTATATAAGGCGAATTACACAGTCAGTACTTCGGCCTTAAGTCATTCAACGGAAATATGACAAATTTGTTAACAGACTGAATAAGTTTTTGTAAAAACGTGCAAGCGTAACAAGAGCAAAAGTTTTGAAATTTGGCTGTATCTTCCGCGGTAAACGAAGTCTCAAGTATATATAGTAGTCTACTTTATTCAGTGAGTCCACTTCGTGTGCAACATTAACTGTTGGTGATATTACATTTGTTGAGAAAACTCAATAGCCGGCCGGGGTGGCCGTGCGGTTATAGGCGCTACAGTCTGGAACCGCATGACCGCTACGGTCGCAGGTTCGAATCCTGCCTCGGGCATGGATGTGTGTGATGTCCTTAGGTTAGTTAGGTTTAGGTAGTTCTAAGCTCTAGCGGACTGATGACCACAGATGTTAAGTCCCATAGTGCTCAGAGCCATTTGAACCAAACCTCAATATATTGAATTTTCTTTGTTTTTTGCAACTATATTATTAATTCTATTGAAAACTTTGTCAAGAATTTCTTCAATTGCTGTATGTCTAACTGGAATAATCAAAACACTTATCAACTTAAAAAGAGTCACCTTTTCTTAGTCTGTATTAAGTGGAAGGTTTTACACATCGGTAAGGAGTAGACGTGGATCCAAACCTGACGCTGTGGGACTCCACGCGTGGTTTCGCCCCAGTGATACGTATTTAACCCTTTTCAAAATTGTTTGATCATCAACATAACATTATACATCATTTTTGTTGAATATTAAAAGAGTGGGAGTGCCTCCAAAATTAACCATGTGGCCTCGAATCGTTAGTTCTCCCCAGTGATTACATTTTCCCCTCCACCCAGAATCGTTCGAGTTATTCGGCATCTCAGAATTCTACTTGTTATCGATGTAAACCAGTTTCTTTTAACGCCATTAACTCCGTAACATTTAAGCTCTTCTCATAACGTGTCATATTCTGCAGAATGCATTAGCGAATATATTTCGTTACAAGGAATTATTCCCTAAGGAGCTCTCACTGACTTGGGCTTGTCTAAGCACGCAACAAAAATTAGCTGCGGCGAGTCTAGCGAGTCTACCTAAACACGCAGGCAAACTCGCTCACACAGTCAGGCACCTGCCGTTGGCGGGTCAGATGGCGCCAGGCAGCGGCGTGCGATTAACAGTTTACGCGTAATTCGCCATATACAATTAGGGTAGCGGCCACGCTGCGACCCGCTGAGGGTGCGCGCCGCGTATCGACGGAGGGTGGCGCCCACGGCGCACGCTCGGCTGCGCTCGGTAGCGCTCGGGCCCCATCGGCTGTCGGCGCGCGCGCCCTCTCCTGGCGGCGCCGTTGCTAGGGACGCCGGCTCAGTCAGCGTCCGGCGCTGCTCGACGCCGGGCGTCCCGCGCTGTCCGCGACGTCGCAGCACCGCAGTAGGCGCCGCTGCGCCCGACCCTAGCGTCGTGTTGTCAGTTCGGATCCGCATCTCTTCGGCCTCGCGCGTTTCGGGGCACATCACAGGTAAACGAATGACCCTGGACTGGACGTTTGACGCCGAGGCAAAGGAGCGCAGCATTAAGAGCCGGTTACAGGAATCGTCGTTTAGCCAAAATTTTGTTTCCAATAGCGAGCGAAGGGTTTATGTTTGAGGAATGGTGCACTGCTACTATTCGCGACTTGGAGCCAGGTTATTGTTTCTAAAGCGGCACGATTCGACTAGCTCTATGTTGTGACTATTAAGATAACAGATTTCTCACTCGCAGTATTTCCGGACTCATAATTCTGAGATCGCTATACACCATAAGGTTCTGCTGGCTGCTACAGTGAGCCATAATCAACGTGGCCACTTGTTTCCTACCTTTGTTTCCTACCTTTGTTTCCCAATCACATTGTAGTTTTCAGGTGACGTGAAAAACATCCAAGATGTGAAATATCTTTGATCACTGGGAGATATTAACGTATTCTATCTATAAGTTGTTATATCAGAAACTAGTATGACAAATTTATTTACAAAACCTTCCGGGAAAGAACTATGCATGGAGATACTTCGCAGTTCTGCGCCGGTTTCGATACTGATAATGGTACAACACATCCCTGAATAGAACCTCTGTTGGCCTCAAGTTTTATACAAGCGACGTTAGTTGTGATTTCGACAAACGTTATGAATGTAAAAAACTAAAGAATAGCCTGCGTGAATATTATTAATTTATAAATGAAGAAGACAAAAACGTAGTTGTTCTGTACTGTAGAACACCCTCACTTTTGTGCTTTCCAAGACTGCAGTGGGAGAGGCAGTGTTTAATTAATTGTAGCTTGCCCTTTTCTTTCGGTGCCAGTGAATGTTGTGATATCTTTTTTTATATATAAAATGTTGCCGTTCTTTGGAACTACAGACTGTTTGCATTTTTACGAGTGAAAAGGGGCTAATAATATTTTAATGTGTCTCATGAATACCGTTGTCACAACTTCTATTTGCTATTTACCACCAGTCCTGATTCGTGGGCTCTAAGAACATTAAGTAGTAATTAAGTCAACCTCAAATGCTAACGTGAGCATTTAGCGTCACAAATCACTTGTCACAATTTTCCTCACCTCCCCCCCCCCCCCCTCCTTAAGTACAGATAGAAGTTACTATTTAAAAAATAAATACAAAGAATCGCTAAATCTCGTAATCACGTATTGTAACGCTTGTTGTTGTGGTCCCAGTGAGAAATATAAGAGAAGATTTCTTTCTTCGCTATATTATCTTCGCAAGGGGCATAGTAGACTGTAAACATGTGCTGTATACATTGTATAGGAAATGTGCTGAAATAAAATGTGATCTATAAGGAACGAAGAAAGGAACTCCAGGATATAACATCCAGTAGGTGACTAGGCCAAGCGCTCATTGTGGAGAGACGGGGAAGGAAATTGCCCGTCCCGTTTCAAAGGAACCAGCCCCACATTAACCCTGAGTGATTTAGGGGCGTCACGGGAAATATACGCTTGAACCGCCCTCTGCCTGTCTTAGCATTGGGTCACTTCTCTTGGCAATTTGATCTGTATTGCGCAGATAATAAATAGAGTCGAGACACATGGCACACACAGAGAGAGATAATAAACGGAGAAAACTTAGAATACGTTACCTGGTCACCTTCGTTTGATATCTCATCGACCGACATTTGTAATGATGGAGATAAAATACGTGTTCAAGCACTTCGACACTAAACTCGTGGTGATGACAGTGGAGGAGTATTAATTGCACATGTCGCAATTTTACAGGAACCGAAAAAAAAAAAAAAAAACGTTTCGCATCCTAACCAAAGGAAAGTCAAAATTCTCGACAGCAGGACAAAGTATTTAGATTATGTTCCAGAATTATTCATGGCTGAAATCATTTCCCAATGCATAAAGGCCTTTAATTTTTAAATTATACTTAATACGTTTTGAACCCAATCAAGTTTTGGTCTCATCATGTCCAATTTTCTACTTTCGTATAACTGACTCTGTGACGTTTTTTCACTTCATTCAGAATGTTCTTATCTTTATTTTTTGATTTGGCCGGATACGATATTGCGTTGCTTTCGGACTTAAATCTGCCTTCTTCGTCATTACAAGACAGCTCAAAATTTCTTAAAGGCGGATGTCGGTTGAAATACCTAAAAACGAAATAAATATCCACACGTCATAATTACCGGTATCAAAACCCAGTCAAAGTATAAGTACATGCATTTATGCAATATTCTAACACGAATAACCCATCACATGACCGACATCAAAAATTTCACTGAAAATAATCATTCATAAACTATATCAGATGTTATTACTTACTGAGATATCTTTTCGCCTATCTTTTAGTTTTCGCAACTCTTATTCTCATTCTGCTGCCTTTACATCGCTCTCCCACAGGTAAAGGTGATCGAAAGTGCACAGTCGTGCAGTCGACACCACACTGGGAACTGGAAGATGAAAATAGTGGAAACATCCAACAAAAGAGCGGTGTAAGAACGCAGACTGGGAAACATGTCTTTAACGTTTTGAACATTACACTGTAGTGCACTTAATACTCTTAAGATTTTAGTAGATTCGTGTTTTTCAGCACTAAATTGCTGTGCGAAAGAATACGAAATGACTAAACAGCGTTAAAGATCATACCACAGGTAGGGTTAAATCGCAACAAAATTTATTGTGAAACGATGCTCCTCAATTTTTCTAGCCGTTCCCCTTACTATGTGTGAGGCTGTTGCTTTACCCAGCCGTTTCAGAGAACGGAAATGCCACGACACAACACTTTCATCAGCAGAAGAAGCACCATCCACAAGAAGCAAGTGCGAAGCGAAGCAGGCCAGTACGAAATCACTCAACACCGGGGCACAGCTCTTCTCTCATCACCACTCAGGCACGCAGAAGAAGCTGTGACGTGTGGTCGACGGCTGATTAAAGACCGCGTGACGCTGGAATATTTGTAATATCTTTAGGTACGGCCGCTTAGCAGATCTTCATTATAATTGAGGTTACAAAATACAAATATCAGGAGATCTGTGTGTCGTATGCTAAATGACGACAACAATTATCTTCACAACCGCTCCCTGAAATCCTTAAGATGGATAATATTGAGGCGCATAGCAATTATTTGGTGGCGATCTCGTGTGTCTACAATATTTTCCACAGAAGCTTTTCTCATAATGCAAAAAATAAGACGTAGGACCAATCACGGAAACAAATTAATTTGCCCATAAGAATGGAAAACACAATGCCAACGTTATTCTTCGCTGGTGATCTGAGACACAAAATTCCGTTTAATCTTCACCGGTAGGTAGATTTTAATACTCAGCCCAGTGAATGATCAGCAGTTCAGTAAGTAGGTGTAAAACCCTGTGACTGAACGTTTTGTCTGTGTGGCCGAAACTGATGCTAAAGTGCAGTCAATGTGTTTGCGGAGCAGGTGCAGATTTCTCGCATTATTAAGCGCTCTGTCACTTTTCGTGACCTAATGCCTATGCGGCACGCACTCGCAGCAAGAAATACATTTTGAATTTTCGTATCTCCCACTTATAATTTCTTTACGTATGAGACTTATTATTCAGTGGAACAAAAAGATCCAACGACAAAACGAGTATTGCAATGATGACACATAGCGTGATTTAGAAGGCATGCAAAACAGATTTTAGATACGAGTTTTTTTTTACACCACGATAAGATCATTCATGCGGAAGGCGGTTTTTTGAAATTATTTGCCATTTCTGAGGCGGAAATGTTACTATAGCTCTATGCAACGTGCACGAAGTATTCAATATATCGCGCTATTTAGTGATTTAGACACTATGCTATGTACGTTAAAACATAGAAATTACGTGTCCCAAATACAATTGAACCCCCCTTGCAAATTTTACAGTAAGAAATATGATTGTGGTCCTTACGTGTTACGAAATTAATGATGGTACATTAGAGGCTATACTACAGTTGATTAACGGTTCAGAGAGACGTTTTGCCATACTTAAAGTGACTATTCTGTTTGATAATTCACTACAATTTCCTTTATTTTAGAACATCAGTTAAATAAATATGTGATAGACATTTCGTAGTGTCATCAGAAAATTAACTGTCTATTACGTTGGCACTTTTTATAGTGCCCTGATACAGAGGTGCCGGTTCTTAGCAGGCTACCAAATTCGAGATAAATTATTCGTCGGAAAAACTGCGCCTATAAATTAATGGGATCTGTAACATTCGTTGAAAGAGGAATTGAAAAGTGATTCATTTTCGTATGTAGGGGGAAAACAATAATGCTTGAGCATTTTATGAAAACAGAAGTCGAAATTCTTGAAGTCACGAGTTTCACCACTCACGCATGAGAAACCACAATATTTCATTTTCGTGAGTGATCTACCAAAATTAATGCTGGTAATTCCAAAGCAACCGGCGCTAAGCTGCGTTAATAAGAATTTCAGCTCTTGAAAAACGTCTCATTTCAACTGCCGAAAGCTGATGATAGATAATTTTTTTTATTCGCAGGCGATTTCGTTCTTCAGATCACATTCAGACTTCTTAAAGTTATTCACAACAGCGTACGTGGCAATGTTAATCCGTAGCGTCCAACAACATAAAAGAATTCGGTCAGCTGTCAATCTTCGTCTGCATATTATATAGTAAGTTTCCACTTTCTCAGGTGGAGACACTCTACACACTGCTATTATGTGGCCGCTCATGAAATATTAAGTTGCCACGGAGAACTGTAGGTGACGTCACTGATAACAATGTTTAGAAAAACAAACGAATGGAGAAAAGTTTTGTACACCCTTAATAACTTACATAGTTAATGATTTTTGTCATTTGGTCGTAAACCTCAATATCCTAGAGGAGCGCAATGTCTCTCAAGGCGTAAACGGGGCAGTGACCTGTGCTTTCTATTTAGTCCGCCTACTTGCCTCGAAGGGTTGCTTAGAGTGTTGGTCGTGCTCACATTGTCATTCTGAGTAAGACGGCTTCTCAGTGAAGAAAGTAGTTTCGGAGCTATGACGCACCACAGCGACGTTGTTCGAACATCCACCACCCTTGCTCAACAACACAATGAGATTACCGTTACCAACAAATTAAGTCCTCGTGGATACCCGGAGGAGGCTGCAAACGACTGCAGACTGGACTTCTTGGGCAGCTGGTAGGGCTGTCTAATCTCCCACCGATGAGTGTGACCTCAAGGCATCCAATACGAACAATAACACAAATCCCTAGCACGTGTTTTCGGAAGAGAACACGTAGAATCCAACCATGGTGTATCCTCACCACAGACGATCGCTGGATACACTACCCGACCAAAAGTATTCGCAGTTCCCTATGTAATGCGGAAATGACCACCGGATGTCATGAGAGACGGATCCGCCAGCATTAAAGGAGGCCGAGAGTCTAGTGTTGGCCATTAGAGAAGAATAGCAGAAGAGTTCAGTGATATCGAACGTGTGCTAGTCATTGGAATTTGCCTGATTGACAAATCAATCATGGCCATTTCACCCCTTCTAAGGCAGTCCAAGTCGATTGCTGGTGATATTATTATGAAGTGGAAACGAGAAGGATCAGATGCAGCTAAACCAAGAAGTCATGTATCCACGGACAGGGACCGTCGAGCATTGCTGACGGTGGTTGTAAAAGACTGTATGAAGTCAGTGGAAGCAATCACTCGTGAGATTCAAAGAGTTACCAACAGTCCGGCTAGCACAGTGACTGTGCGTAGGGAGTTAAAAAGAATTTGGGTGCAACGGCCGAGCAGCTCGTCACTAAGCCACACATACCTGTAGTCAAAGCTAAGCGGCGCTTGAGTTGATGCAAAGAGCTACGCCACTGGACCGTGGATGACTGTAAGTGAATGATTGATGATACACGCTATACGCTGTGACGACTCGAAGGACGAGTTTAGGATTTGGCGAATGCCATTACCTCTCATCATGTGTGTTATCAACAGTGAAGTATGGAATTGGTGGTATTGATGGTTTGGGTATAGCTTTTATAGTTGCGGTATGGTCCCCTTACTGCACTTAAGGAAACGCCATATGCGTACGTGTTTCAACATTTCACAGCAGTGTGTGCTGCGTACACTATAGGAACAATTCCAACATTTAGACGGTTTGTGTCAGCATGACAATGCACCCTGTCATAAAGCTGCCTATCGGCGGAAATGGTTTGCTGGAAGGACTGGCGTGTCCAGTCTCTGGGATCTAACTCAACGAAACACGTTTAGGTTAAGTTGGAACGTCGACTTGGCGCCATACCCGTGCATCCTACATCACTACCTTCTTTGGTTTCGGCTATTGAGGAAGAATGGACTGCCATTTCTCCACAGACATTCAGACAGCTCACTGGAAGTGTCCCCAGCAGAGTTCAAGACGTCATAAAGGCGAAGGGAGGACACGGCCTATATTAATGTCCACTAATAGGTGACGGGATACTTTTGATCAGATATGTATAGAACTGAGCTGATGATGAAACGAAGGTTGAAATTTTATATCTCTGATTAGCGTTGTAGACGTCTCAGATATGCAGTCATACTGATTCAGCAGGATATGAAGGAGCCATGTCTTGTGCCGGTACTACTGCTGCTTGAAGTCTAACGCCTCTCATCGCTGTCGAAGGCACTTTGAGGGCTGTGCGTTATAGGTTCGGATCCTCAAATTTACTTTACAGCCTTACAGTAACAATATTGCCATGCTGACTTCATCTTTCAAGACGACAATGCACAAACACACTGCGCCTACCACGTGAACATTTTCTACTAGGAGGCGTGAATCAGTCGAATAGAATGGTGTGCGGTGCCTGTTGACATAAATACGTTAGAATGTTCTTCGAACCATTTGAAATTCGAATTGCCTCCTCGTAGGAACTCTCCTGACACATCGGATGACGTAAGGAAATTTGCTTTCAAAGGCTTGAGCTGCAGCATCTTGTAGACGGCATACCAAAGCGTATCCAAACACGCGACAATTTACAGGAGGGAGCAGCACACTACTGAATGTTATCCAGCAGCAGACGTGATTTCTCTTACCTGAAGACTACCTTTATTTCCGTTACTAGGTTTGGTTCACAGGATAATTATTTTTGCAGTTAAATACATCTTTATCTTTGATTCTCCGCTGTCTTTGAATCTAAGAATCCCCGTGTTCGCAGATATGCGCGTTACCAAATCGTTATTTGAACAGTTTACAAATGGTGGAAAGTCAATCTAATTTCGACGAAAATAGTCGTGATATTTCCAGTAACGATGGTTTCATGAAACGTTGCATATTCGTTCGTACAGTCTGAACAAAAATATCGTTTTGCTCCTGCTTCCTGCGCATCTCGTAATAAATGGCATGTTATAAGTCCTACTCTTTATCCTAATGTATATAAAGAATTTAGGAGACAATCTAAGCAGCCATTTTAGACCGATTGCAGATGATGCTGTCGTTTGCCAGGGGGTAAACTCATCAGAAGATCAACAAACTGACAAATTAATTGAGCACGATATCTGTATGGTACGTAAAGGGGCAACTGATTCTAAACAATAAAAGGCGTGACGTCATCCACATAAGTACTAAAACGTATGGGTTCAATTTCGGTTAAACCATACATCACACAAATTTAAATGCTGTCAGTTCAACTAAATACCTATGGAATACTACTACGACAGATTTAAGGTTGTGATATAAAATAGAAAATGTTGTGGGGATGCCAAACCAAACCCTGCGTTATATTGGCAGAACACTTATAAGACGTAACACATCTGCTAAAGAGACAGGCTATATTACCTCTTCCCGTTTTATGGAGTACGGAGGTGTTGTGTGGGATCGATTCCAGAGGACGGAAGACATCGAAGAAGTTCAAAGAAAGGCAAAAAAGGGGAGAGAGTGTCACGAATATGATACGCAAGTATTGGGGGCAACGGTTAAAACAAAGGCATTTTTCTCTGTGTCGAGATATTTTCACAAAATTTGAATAACCAACATTCTCCTCTGAACGTGAAAATGTTTTCTTGACTCCCACCTAAATACGGAGAAAAGGAGATCGTAATAAAATAAGAGAAACCGGAGCTCGCACCGAAAGTTTTAATTGTTTGCTTTTCGAACATGCTATTCGAGAAGGGAACGGTAGAAAAATATTATCAAAGTAATTCGATGAAACTCAGCCAAGAACTTAAAGGTGAATTGCGGTATAGTTATGATGTTTCCAGCACTCAAATTCAACGACGTGTAAACTACTTAAAGATTTATACCCAACTGAAAATGAGATCCGCTTGAAGTGCTCCGTTTACAAAGGACGGGAAAAAAGTCGTTGTTGTTGGCTCCCTGTCAGAAATTAATTTAATTCAGCAAGCTCAGTAGCCTTAGAACGCGTTATTCTATAATTCACCGGAAAGTGATGAGAAAATTGAAAAACTAAAAAGGAAGACGGTAATAGTTAAGAAACATAAAACATTTGCATTGTAAACACAATAAATATTGCCTTACTGCGTGCACTTCCGAGCTACTGCGAAAAATTCATCTAAAGACTAAAAGGAGCGTAGCTCAGGAAAGGCTCTCAACTGATAATTTAAACTCTGTGTTTTATCATTAATTTTTTTTAATTTCTGCTGGACGCTTAATGAAAATGAAAGCTGCACGATAGTACATACCTTTCTGCAGCCGTGTACATACTGTGAAAGCCACTGTGAAGTGCATGACAATTGGTACTTGGCACTGTACGATCCGTTCCAATGGAGTATGGAGCGTGGGAAGAATGACTACTTCAATAACTGCGTGAGCATTGTAGTTACTCTACGGGTCAAGTAGCTAGGAGGATGAAGTAAATTCCACGATTCTTCACTTAATACTGGTTCTTTTAACTATGTAAGTAGACTTTCGTTAGTTTACGTGCGTCGATGTTCAAGTCCCTGCCAATTTAGGCTTTACAACATTTCCGTGAAACTTCCTTGCCCTTACATGCTGCCCTCTGTGTGAACGTTCTGTATCCCCTGTAGTCCCAGTTTCTTGGATCCCACACATTTAAGTAATATTTGTGTACCGTGGCTAAAGATTTGTTATCAACGGCAAAATTTTTTCTCAATCTAATGTTTACTAAATGAATGTGCCAGTCTATGTTATTAACGATGAATTCCGTGAGGGAGTATATGGACAAGGCTGACACAGTTAAAATTGCAAGAAGGTCATGAACTAACCGCTCTTTATTAGACGAAGAATGTACTTTGTAAATCCACAAAATACGCGAGAGAAATATGTAGCCACGGGATGTAACAGATTAAAACTATGCAAAGAAACAAGCTTTCGCGAAAGAGAGTCACAGACACTGATGAATATATTTATGGTGAAGACTGTATTTATAGTACAGAGAGTAGCATTTAGTTTGTGTTTTGTAATTTCAAATTAACTCGACTGCAGAATTATTTTGTTTTCGTCGGTAATAAGAGCGGTTACGACTAGACCACTACAGTCACTCGCACTTCATATAAATGTTTGTCGCTGACAAACAAACAACAGTCACTTTGTAATTTTTCGCAGCAGGCAGCAGAGCTCTACATCGTCCTCAAAATTTGTAGTACTTACTGTAGAGAATTGTGTTTCATAGTGCTAAAACACAGAGAGCTGATAGACATTGTTCATAATCCCCACCAACTGCTTATCTTTTAGTCGTTGACAATTTTTTTTAGCTGCATTTGGACGTGTGCGACGTAGGTGTAAGTGAAAATAAGTGAGTTAAAGCAGGCAGCCGCTTCGGCGAGTTCGTTCATATTTTTCATTCGGGCTGAGATTTTATCTATCTCGAAACACCTTTTTCACGTAACAGCAGACTGTATTAAGACCACCATCGTTTCACAAAGTTTCTAAGATGTTTTAAGCGATATCAGCGGTTTACGGGGAACAGCATTTGCCCGATCGTTTTTTAGTGAGTAGTATGGTGATATAGAATTCTAAAAGCGAAAGTAGGACAAAGTTCGTGTAATCCAATCAGCAATCTTCCAAAATTCTTTTACTATAGCCGCCATCTCTAATAACTGCTGCCGTTACTGGAGTTGCTTTTCACCGACAAACAGGCCCTAGCACCGGTCTCTCACTGGCTACCCACTTGGCGCTAGTCTGTCGGCTCGTAAAGCGTGTTATTTTGTGGGAGGCCCACTCTCATACACCAACTCCGAGTTATTCGGCTTTATCTTCCAGGGCGGCCGCCGCGGTCTGTGTGCGGTCGGCCATAAATCTGTTGGCGGAACTTAGTCCCGTCACTTCTCTCATGCATCAAACTCAAAAACTGCGGAGGAACGGAGTTCCCAGTGAGGTCTTAGACCAGGAAAGTGCCGGAGAGCCGGCGATCTGTCTCGGCGCCATTAGAAGAGGACGACATTCACTTGGAATTTGCATAAGTCGAATATAATACCCCTTGTGAGGAGAAATTTTGAAGGCATTTAGAGAACTACATGCACGCGGAAAGGATGGAAGCAAAAAAATTCATATTAAAAACGACGAAGAGCTGCCGACCGAAATAAACATGTACCCGCAACCAGCATCGATTAAAGCCTGTATTGTATCGTTTTTATACTGGAGTCCAAAACTAAATTTATAAACCATCCTGCGTCGCTAAAACTACCATTAATAGTAAAATCGAATAATAACGCCAACGGTAAAACGTAGTAATATACTTAGATAACAATAGCACGGTCTCTTCCGTAGCCGAGAGGTTAGCGTGTCTGACATGCGGAGGAGCGGGTTCGATCCTCGGTAGTGCCAGCGATTTTCCATTGTTGGGATGAAAGACCGAGCTGCGTGCAGCCTCGTGATCCTAGTTGAGTCACGTGACCTAGCTGGTTTGCCGACCCAACAACGGCCGTGATTGCGGTGTACTCACCGCACCCTTCCGTATCGCATCCACACGACGCCATTTGACTGATGGATGACACGGTGGTGGGGCGGGCGCGACCGGCACGTCTCTAGCCAAAAAGGCAATGGTTATCGTAATTTTCCAACACTGACATAATGCTCTTATGTGGAGTGCACGCTGCTGACTATAGAGACAGTATACTATTTGATTGTGTTAATGCATTTTTGTAGTAACCCGCCCAGATCAGGGGCGCTCTTTAACGTTACATTAGTTGGAATGTGGTATACTGTGTACACACTGATGAAAAGTGGCCTTTGCTTTATAATTTACTGGAGTGATTTACAGAACATCATGTCGGCATATGGGGCAACGAACAGGCTGATCGGGCTGCCAAGGAGGCCTGCAGAGAGCAGGATGTGGTCCAGTGTCCTATCCCCTTGCAGTCAGTCATCGCTGCACTCCACAGGAAGTGCATGGAGTTGTGGGAGGCTGAATGGCTGGCGGTGACGGCCAGTAAACTGCGGTTAGTAAAGTCAACCACTCGGCCGTGGCGTTCCTCCTGCCGGCTGCTCAGGCGGGAAGAGGTGGCGCTCACACGTCTTCGGATCGGGCACTGTCCTCTGACACATAGCTATTTATTACGGCGGGAGGATCCTCCGTTTTGTGATGCTTGTGGTGTGCACATCACTGTCCGGCACATTTTGACAGACTGCGTTTTATACCGTGATGCAAGGGCAGAAGCACAAGTTGATGGGGATCTGCCCTGTGTTTTAGCTAATGATGAGACGTGTGTGTCTAGGGTTTTTAAGTTTTGTGATGTGTCTGGACTCTGGCCTAAGCTTTTAGGCTGGCGGTTTTAGTGTATTGCAGAGTGGCTGACTCCTCCCTTTTTTCCTTGCGGTCAGCCAGCCACTTCCATCTGCTCCATTGTTTTAGCTCCCTCTACCTTTTTCTTCCTGTGTTGTCCATGTTTTACTGCTGACGCCCTGCTTCATCCCACGCTTCGGTGTGGGTGAGCGCATATTTTTCAATGATTGTTCCCCGTGTTTTATGTTCCGTTAGATGTAAATGTTCTGAGTTTTTTCTTGACACCCGTCTCACTATGATACTGAACGGGCGCTGAAGACCTTGCTGTCGTGCGCCCACAAAACCCTTCTACTACTACTACTTACAGAACATCATACACTGATCCACGAAGATGTAAGGGAATAATCCTATGAAATTATTAAATGATATTGTAATAAAAATTGAAATTAAGATGAAATTTGTTCCATTAAAGGTTTTTGGCGTAACATGCGCTTAACGACAGTTGCGCACTTGTTAAAATGGTTCAAATGGCTCTGAGCACTATGGGACTCAACATCTTAGGTCATAAGTCCCCTAGAACTACTTAAACCTAACTAACCTAAGGACATCACACACACCCATGCCCGAGGCAGGATTCGAACCTGCGACCGTAGCAGTCCCGCGGTTCCGGACTGCAGCGCCAGAACCGCTAGACCACCGCGGCCGGCACGCGCACTTGTTATAGAGGCTTATTTGTTACATCGTCCGCCTTCGTAGATCAGCGGTAGCGTTACCGTCTACCAAACAAGGTGATCTGGGTTCGATTCCCGGCATGGGACTGGCTGCTGTGTGTCCATCATCATTGGCACGCAAGTCGCCGAAGTGGTGTCAACTATAAAGACTTGCAATACGGCAGCCTAACCCCGAAGGGGATATCCCGGCCAAAAAATGCCTACGATCATTTCATTGTTACATTGGAATAGTTTACTTGCAGATCAGTTCTCTTCCATCGCTGCAGAACGATAATTGCATTTTCGCAGAGAACTGTTGTTTGAGACTGACTTTTGCAGACAAAATTATTACAAGAGTTACATATTACTGTTGTGAAGCTGCTTATTGCCATTCCCCAAATCAATTTTTTTTCGCTGGTTTCTCTTGTATATGCCTCTCTTGAACTTTTGTAACCACACGCTTACAAGCCAACATCAAACGGTAAAATTGGTGTCGTGGAACTTTCGCTGAGATGTGGTTTCGTGAGTTGAAAGTGAACGTTCTTTAGGAAAACACATTCCAGTTGAGTGAAATAACACCTGTGCATTGACAAAGCCATGTTCAACAACGCGTGCCATATAACCAATCCTCCAGCAGCTTTCATGCGTCATAGCACATAGAACTCCATTACAGTATCTTAAACTACTGTCTCGACTTCAATGGTATTAGTCAACCCAACACTCAGTTTATATACAAAGAATTTTGTTTTGCAACAGAGAGAGAGAGCCAGCGGATAGCTGGAATACCGGTTACCTGTTATCACATTTTTATTTGCGCCTTTTATCGCTCGGTTAATTTAGACGCACTACCAAACAGCTCATTAGAGACACAAACCGGTTATTCTGCTTGTTTTCCACAGTAAACTTCCGACACACCAGTGTAGAATAACTTAGCATCGCATAGAGCAAATATCTTGACTTCATGTTTAGTTGGTTTGTTGGGAATGTATTGTACGGAGCTACAATGACCTCGATGCTTCTAGTTTCTCGCCAATAGTAACAAATTTTCGAAGATTATAAGTATTCATGCGTTTTTCACGAAAGGACCCAAAAAGCTCCTAATAGTTGCCAAGCTATCGGTTTCACGTTTCATATATCTAGTTTCTTTATCATCAAATCTAATACAACTGAGAAGCAATAAAAATCTCTTGTAATTCATCCTGGATATCACAACAATCGTTTATGTTCCGTCATTTGACCAAAGTCCCAATACGCTTGTTTGGTTTTCAACTTTGAGACCATTCAAATAAAGAATGCCTAATACTGCACATATTTCATTACGATCTGTTCAACTTAGCAGTCATATCTAAATGGTTCAAATGGCTCTGAGCACTATGGGACTCAACATCTTAGGTCATAAGTCCCCCAGAACTTAGAACTACTTAAACCTAACTAACCTAAGGACATCACACACACCCATGCCCGAGGCAGGATTCGAACCTGCGACCGCAGCAGTCCCGCGGTTCCCGACTGCAGCGCCAGAACCGCTAGACCACCGCGGCCGGCTGTCATATCTCTGGAGTAATTTTCATCTTGCCTTTTTCTATAAATGTATGCGTTTGTAAAAAGCACAGTTTTACAACCGTAACAGTTCTTATGATAATATGGAACGACTCATTTTCTCTGCAATACCTTGGCTACCATTTTGTGTTTGCCCCTACCAATAAATAGTCATCTTCAGTAAGAAAGGAAGCGTCACTGTCGTGACTACTCGGTAACATTATTTCATCCTCTCCATCAGATAACGATTAATCAATATCGTCACCGTCGTCTTCTTCCGCAAGCACCTCTAAAAGAGTCCGCTCTAGTTCGTCCTCTTGTCACATTTTTGGCCCTACAATCAGACACATGAACTTTTTTAAGCAGGTAATAAAGCGTAATAATGGACGTATCTAAAATATAACACTTTTTAGAGCTCCGCTTCATGTAAACGTAAAGGAGACGACGTTGTCAGTTTGAAACAGTACTTACATGTCCAGGCGCGTGGTGTTTACAGTACATCGCTACATTCAGTTCCAGGAATTATTAATGGTTTCGTTAGACTTGTTGATGCTGCAATCGCTCTGGCGCAACGAAACATAAGCTAGACAATGATTAGAAAAATATCAACAATTAGATGGCTGTAAGACTTGATTATTTTCCGGTGGAAGGCAAAAGGTGAGTCTGGTGTGTAAGATACAGCAATCACCCAGAATATTAAGACCACCTACCTAGTAGTCAGAATGTTCACCTTTGGCGTCGATAACGGCGGCGGCGCGTTATGGCGTGGAAGCAATGAGACCTTGGTATGTCGCTGGAAGGGTTTGATGATGATGTTTGGATGCGGGGCGGTCAACTACGCCCGTACAAACCCTCAATTTGAACACGTTCCAATTTTTTTCACAGTCCAATCAAGCCACTGCCACGAATGATGATGATGATGATGATGATGATAAAATGATGTCAACACAAACACTCAGTTCCCGGGCAGAGGAAATTCCCCAACCCGGCCGGGAATCGAACCCTGGACCCTGTGATCCAGAGGCCGCAACACTAGCGACTAGGCCACGCAGCCGGCCGGTGTGGCCGAGCGGTTCTAGGCGCTTCATTCTTGAACCGCGCGACCGCTACGGTCGCAGGTTCGAATCCTGCCTCGGGCATGGATGTGTGTGATGTTCTTAGGTTAGTTAGGCTTAAGTAGTTCTAAGTTCTAGGGGACTGATGACCTCAGATTTTAAGTCCTATAGTGCTCAGAGCCATTTGAACCATTTTTGAACTAGGCCACGAGCTGCGGACGTGCTGGAGAGGGCTGGCACTACATCTGCATCTGGATCTTGTTGAATTTAGGATGTGTCCGGCAGAGGCTCTCCAAAGGGAGAGGGCAGAAGGGTGATACGCACTGTTAGAAGTCATCTCAAGAAAGGCAAAAATATGCAGACCCCATCAGAGACCCGATCTGAACAACTGAAATGATGGGTACGATCAGTCATCCCAGATTGAACACATTTTGTCACCACGAAAATGTCAATATGATCCCTAAAGTAGAAGAACTAAAGCAAGATGCATAAAACGCAAAGAGTACCTCTGTCTTTCAAAGGGAAATTATTGCTTCACTCTTTCACGAAGTAAAGGAAGCAGTCTGCATCATGGTTTTTTTATTACAAAAGTAGTCAGAAATTTGTTAGGTGTAATTACAATTTTATACCATAAAATATGTGTTGTAAACGGTCTAACATATTGCTAGCATTTCTATCAAATGAAAGTAATTTAAGAACAAGCTTTTATTAATTATTGTTCTGTTCAAAATCATATATGTTCCAGTAAGTCAGAGGATAATTAAGCTGGAATACAGTCCGACCCGCACAATCGTGATAGTTCTTTCTCCATTGAGCGACTAGTGAAAGAAGTTCTTCCGTCTGTTGTGCCAAAATATTCAGAGAATTCAACGTAATTAGTCGCTTTACTAAATGAATGTTTCCAGACTGGTGAGGGTTATGATACGCAGTAATGATCGTTTGATGAAAGTAGAGAGCGGTTCTTCAGTATTTTCGAGTTCGGTGATTGGCACTTGAACAAAATGTGTTAGAACATTAGAATTTACCAGTTTAACGTCCATATTGGAATCTGTTTTCATTGCCTACCAAAGGATTCAAAGAATTTTCGTTTGCAGCAACGTCTTTGGAAAACATTATTTCAATTTAATTTTTACAATAGAATGTTTATGTTTACCCACAAGGAAAACAATTGAATTCTTTCGTGGCATCCTCAGTGCATGAATTATTCTCAGTATTCTAGCCGTGTCTGTCGGGATTTAAAACTAAACGTTACTGGTTATTAAAAATGGTTTCTTGTCAAGAGTGTAACTGATGGATGCCTTTGTTGTCTAATCATCTTCAGGTAGACTGTCGACGTCGTATCCACATTGTCAAACAGCAGATGGGAATGTCGAGCAAAATGTATCTTTTCTTTTACAGGCAAGAAAATTTGCGCTAACAGTGTATCGATTAACGAAGGTCATACGCTTCCTGAAACCTACAAATCTGTCAGGGTTACTAGGATGAAATCAAAGGAGGATAATCCATGTTGCTTCTTTCAACAAATTAGTTTTTGCGTTTTATACGAACAATTTGGCAAAATTGTGAGGAGACAGTTCACAATCATAGTAACATCCAGGTATCAACGTCATTAAAAATAGCGTCACAGTTTAATGCTACGTAATTGTTTTGGTATAAATTAAGGCAAGGCCGAGCACAAGGCCATCGAGTGAAGTTTTGTGTATTGTTTCCGTCTCTTTCTTTCACGGCGATATCTACTCCAGTAACATAAGTCTCCATTGGCTGAAAACAACTCATCGTATTAATGGGAGAACTCGCTTCAAAAATTTTGGCTGTTGCTCCATCCAAACGTCTCGCTAACGTCCCCAAGGAAGTGCACTCATACTCACGAATATGCATCCAGAATTCTCCGGTATTTCAGAAAGTGCCAGCACTTTTTTACCACTATATTGGTCCTGAGACTGAAAGATCATAATTTGTATTTTTATTCTGCATGTATGGTAAGCCAATAATTCATTTCGCTTTTTACTAATACGGTTGTCTCATAATAAATGACATTTGAAAATACAAAAGAAAAATCATGACGAAAAGAACTAAGAAAATTGTAGAGAGATAATTAATTGAATTCCAAGGCAGAACAGATTTATCTTCAGATTTCTAACCAAATTTCTTATATGACTTTAGCCTGTATGTTCGTCGTGAGATAATTCAGAAACAGTGTTCATATTTTTTTTTGAAAAACATGTATCTTTTATTTTGCCGCCTCAGATGCATATATTTTTAGCCTGTGACTAGTTTCAATCACACCTTACTACCTTAAAATCTATGTAGTTGCTTTATGTTATCAGAATTCTTATGCGTCTGAACATGTTCAGCAGTGATGGAAACTAGTCATACCGAAAAAACTGTACACCTGAGACAGAAAAATAAACGATATACAATACTTTTATTAGTTAACGTTGTACAAAACAGCATATACATACGTCTAAGCGGTTTCAACTGGTAACTGTGATGCAGAGGTTACACAGTGCTTCACTAATTGTCAGAAGGTGATTCATTAAAAATCAGCGAAATGCTTACATATACAGTGTGCCCCAGCTGAAATCCCCAGTATTCAGACATATGACAGGGAAGATCATTTGAGGCAAGGAACTTCATATGGTCATATGCCCTACCCCGAATGGTTTCCGAGACAGAATATACTCAGTGTACTTTTACTATTTATTCTCTGTATTATGGTTTATGTGGACATACGCTATAACTCGAGTGGTCTCCGGGATAAAACACGTTTAACATATGTTCCCATTCATTTTCTATATATTATTCTTTACGTCATGAGATTTACACAAGTACACATTTACCGCAATTAGTAAACACTACAATACCCATTTTGGGAAGTGTCAATTGAAAAACAGGATATTTTAACACATTCACCTCTAAGCATTATCGAACACGTCGAATTACTACAGCTCTTGTAAGGTTCGCAATAAATGGTCGAATACCCCGTCGTCAGCTTCAGTGCATTTGTGCACCCTTGGGAGAATACGTGTTGCTTATCTGAGTACCTCTGCACGTTCATGTTCACCAATGAGCGTAACAGCGTCCATGATGCGACCAATTATGCGCCGTTCGTTTGTACATATGCAACCCCCATACACAAAAATATAATGGCGTAAAGTCTGGCAGTCTCGGTTGCCAGTTTATTGTACGTAGGAGCAATCACAAAGGGGGTCCCACAGAATTCCGTTTTGGATCCACTATTGTTCCTTATAGACGTGTTCTATCTCGGAAACCACTAGAAAGAGAGCATATCTGCATATGGTGCTTCCTGCTTCAAATGAGCGTTCCTGAAATATCCGTGAACGTTCCTGAGACCACGTACTATTATTACAGTTATTGTCATCATCATCATCATCATCATCATCATCATCATCATCATCATCATCATCATCACCATCACCACCATTATTATTATTATTATTCACACTTAGGCCCTGACGGACCACAAGACGTACAACATGGGGCATTTTCAGCGCTTTGCTTTCGTTTCCCTTTGTGGCAATAGTATATTCATTCTGTCAGAATAGTTTCTTTTTGTCTGGGCAGGCCAAGTTGTTTCGGTTAATTTGGGTTTTCCTAGCACCCCGAAAGTGCAGTCGTGAATTTTCTGTCTAAATATTCCCCTGTCTTGTACGTCAACTTGTGTTACCCCTCCGTCTTTCGTGTCTTCTTGTATTACACCGAACCATTTTGTTGTTAAAACTTTTACTTTACTGTGTGGTCCGTAGAATTCCATATGTTGTCTAGTTAAACTGTTTGGTACCATTATTTCACTAGGTAAATGCTCGAATTTCCTTATTTGTTCTTAGTCTGTACATTCCTTCTTCGTTATAACTTGGACCTAAATTTTCCTGATTATTCTTCATTCTCTTTTAGCAATTCTTCACTGACTTTCTGTTTAACATGAGTGTCTCAGACTAATAAGGAAACACTGGTTTGATGACTGTGTTGTAGAGTCTCAGTTTGATGTCTTTGGAGATTCACTTTTTGTTATAGTTGTCTCTTGTAAGATAGAAAGTTGTTCCTATTACGTGACAACGAATTACGTACCCAGACTTCTCCAGTCCGGTTTCCAGAATGGTTTCGGGTTTATATTTGAACTGAGAAACTCGATTATCCCACGTTCCGTTTTTAGAATTGTGGGTAGCAGGCTGTTGCTGTATATGTATTTTGTTTTTTTAATAGATATTTGTAGCCCTACTCTTTCTGGGGTTTCTTTAACAATTTCTATTTATTTTTGTGCTGTTTAAATGTCCTGACCCAGAACTGTCGTGTCATCTGCAAAAGCTAAGCAGTCTGTACCAACATTGGTTCTTTCTAATGTGAGTGGATCTACAACTTTAACTATGATTTCAGCGTCCGTCTCTCTTGATTACTGTTTAGAGGACACAACTGAAAAACAATGGAGAAATCTGTTACCGAACTTCACTCCCGTTTTAATTTCAAAACGTTCCTAATTTCATCCCCCGAGCTTTATCTTAGTTTCTGTAATATTTAATATTTCACTAATAATTGCAGTGGTTTCGGAGTCCAGACTTTTTTGTAGAATATGTGATCAAAAGTATCCGGACACCTGACTGAAAATGACTTTAAGGTTCCTGGCGCCTTCATCGGTAATGCTGGAACTCAGGACGGTGTTGACCCACCCTTAGCCTTGACGACAGCTTCCACTCTCGCAGACGTACTTCAATCACGTGCTGGAAAGTTTCATGGGGAATGGCAGCCCATTCTTCGCGGAGTGCTGCGCTAAGGAGAGGTATCAATGTCGGTCGGTGGGGCCTGGCAAGAAGTCGGCGTTCCAAAACATCCCAAAGGGATTCAGGTCAGGACTCTGTGCAGGCCAGTCCATTACAGGGATGTTATTGTCGTGTAACCACTCGGCCACAGGTCGTGCATTATGAACAGGTGCTCGATCGTATTGAAAGATGCAATCGCCATCCCCGAATTGCTCTTCAACAGTGGAGAGCAAGAAGGTGCTTAAAACATCAATGTGCCACGCAAAAACAAGGGGTGGAAGCCCCCTCCATGAAAAACATGACCACACCATAACAGCACCGCCTCCGAATTTTATTGTTGGCTCTACAAAAGCTGGATGTTGGCGTTCACTGGACATTGGCGTCCCCTCACCCTGCCTTTGGGTCGCCACATTGTGTAGCGCGATTCGTCACTCCACACAACGTTATTCCACTGTTCAATCGTCCAATGTTTACACTCCTTACACCAAGCGAGGCGTTGTTTGGCATTTATCGGCGTGATGTGTGGCTTATGAGCAGCCGCTCGACCACGAAATCCAAGTTTTCTCATCTCCCTCCTAACTGTCATAGTACTTGCAGTGGATCCTGATGCAGTTTGGAATTCTTGTTGGATTGTCTGTATAGATGTCTGCCCATTACACATTTCGACCCTCTTCAACTGTCGGCGGTCTCTGTCAGTCAACAGACGAGGTCGGCCTGTACGATTTTGTGCTGTACGTGTCCCTTCATGTTTCCACTTCACTATCACATCGGATACAGTGGACCTAGAGATGTTTAAGAGTGTATGACACAAAGGACACCCGATCACCAGACGACGTTCGAAGTCCGCCCCATTCCGCTCTCTCAAAATGTCTAATGACTATTGAGGTCACTGATATGGAGTACCTGGCAGTAGATGGCACCACAATGCACATAATATGAAAAACGTATGTTTTTTCGGGTCTTGGTCCGGTGCTTCTGAATTTGGATTGGTTTTTAGGGGAATTTATGGCTGTACTCATTCGTGGGCTCGGGGAAATTTAGAAGACGTATTTTTAAGTTTGCTGCACTTTTTTTGGTTTTTAAGTGCCAGTTGCTCATTTTTCTTCTGCAGGTAGATGTTTCTGGGACTGGCATCCATCCTTTGGAAATATTCAATTTCACAGAGTTGAGTGTTCTCTTATTGTCTTTTTGTTAGTCTAATTAATTTTGTGTCTTGTTATCTAGTTGACAGGAACACGTCATTTGCATTTTCTCGGTTGATACTACTTTCCTTTTATGAAGCCCTTGTTTGTATTGCTTGTTTATATGCTTCATTCCACCGAGGATGCTTTTCCGCCTTAGCAAAGGAATTTGGTTTTGGACAGTTGTGACAAGTTTGTTTTTCCGTCCAACCAGTTTTGTGCTTGCCTTTTGTAGAGTTCATTGGAGATAACAAATGTTGGATTTTGTTGGTATCAAATTTAGAAATAACTGACAAACTTTTGCTGGATTTTTGCTGCTGCGTATCATACGTGAATGTTTAAAATCTCCTTGCTATTTGGATTCGAGATTTCTGTATGATCAGTTTGAAATTCATCTGTGTTCTTGTTGGGTGATCCATATGTTTATTTTTATTTTTTTTATGTTGAGGCTCTTTATAAAAATTGGTTGATATTATTTTCAGTATGAAATTCCTACATATTTCTACCGGTATCTCTTTATTTTCATTGGTCCCTTTATGAGCAGAGAAAACACCTATATGTTTGCTGAATTTTGAATTTTTCCCTTATTTTGAATTAGAATCAGCCGTTAAAATTTTCAGATTTTTTTTTCTTTTTTGCAGTCTTAGACATTCTGTTTTCTACCACCACCCGTAGCTTTTTTACTTTTTCTGTGTTGTTTTATGTTCTTGGTTGAGAAGCATATGTGCACTACATTTCATTTGCACACTTTAAGGAGATTGTCATTAGTCTGCTGAAAGGAGGTCTTACTTCGACTACGGAACTAGGAATATTTTGTGAAGCTGCGAATGCAACCTCCAGATGGGTCTTGTTTTGATTCTTTTGTCTGTTTTGCTTTTTAACAGTCTGTAATTTCCAAAATCCATGTTGTACTCTTTTGAAGATCTTACTTCTTGCATTGCCGAAATTTTATTTTTTGTTCTTTAAGTGTTTTACCCTAAATTTTAGAGGTTAAGGTTGATGGTTTCAAAGAAAGATTATTGAGGAATCCGATTTCCTCTGATTTGGCATGTAAAGTCGCAGTCTACTCTGTTCAGAATCCGATTGAGTAGTGGCGCCACTAGTGGCTGAGAATTTGTAAGTAGTGGAACACCCCGTTGTTGTATTTGGAGTTATAGGGTTGAGTTTGTAGAATAATTCAGCTCTCAAGACTGGACGGGTTAGCTCCAGGATTTTAAGTTCCAGCTGCACCTTTGGTAAACGGACGCCGAGCACTTTGTGCACTGACCCAAGCCAGATATAATAGATTCAAAGCTTTTTTTAAAAAAAAAAGAAAAAAAGAAAAGATAGATTACAGTTCTGTTTCTTCCGCCGTACCGATATCTATTCGCTAAGCCTTCACTGCCGTTAGTCTTCGCTGTCACTCTAATAAGGGGGTCTCTGAATCTACTTCTACATCTACATGCATACTCTGCAAATCACATTTAAGTATCTGACAGAGGGTTCATCGAACCACTTTCATAATTCTCTATTTTTCCAATCTCGTATAGTACGCGGAAAGAACGAACACCTATATCTTTCCGTACGAGCTCTGATTTCCCTTATTTTATCATGGTGATCGTTTCTACCTATGTAGGTCAGTGTCGACAAAATATTTTCGCATTTGGAGGGGAAAATTGGCGAATGGAATTTCGTGAGAAGATTCCCCCGCAACGAAAAACACCTTTGTTTTAATGATGTCCACCCCAAATCCCGTAACATTTCAGTGACACTCTCTCCCCTATATCGCGATAATACAAAACGTGCTGCCCTTCTTTGAACTTTTTCGATGAACTGCGTCAATTCTATCTGTTAAGAATCCCATACCGCGCAGCTGTATTCTAAAAGAGGAGCATAGTGTAGGCAGTCTTCTTAGTAGCTCTGTTACATTTTTTAAGTATCCTGCGAATAAGACGCAGTCTTTGGTTAGCCTTCCGCACAACATTTTATATGTTTTCCTTCCAGTTTACGTAGTTCGTATTGTAATTTCTAGGTATTTAGTTAAACTTAGAGCCTTTAGAGTTGACTGATTTATCGTGTAAGCAAAGTATAACGTATTCCTTTTAGTACTCATGTGGATGACCTCACACTTTTCGTTATTTAGGGTCAGTTGCCAATTTTCGCACCATATAGATACCTTTTTTTTTTAAATCATTTTGCAATTTGTTTTAGATTCCTGATGAATTTGTTAGTTGATAAACGACAGCGTCACCTCCAAACAACCTAAGACTGCTGCTCAGGTTGTCTCCCATATCGTTTATATACATAAGGAAGAGCAAAGAGCCTATAACACTACCTTGGGGAACACCAGAAATCACTTCTCTTTTTTTTTTTCGATGACTTTCCGTCAATTACTACTGTGACCTCTCTGACATGAAATCACGAATCCAGTCAGATAACTGAGACGATATTCCTTAACCACGCAATTTCACTACAAGCAGCTTGTGTGGTACAGCGTCGGAAACCTTCCGGAAATCCAGAAATAAGGAATCAATCTGAAATCAGTTGTCAGTAGCACTCAACACTTTATGTGAATAAAGAGCTCGTTGTGTTTCACAAGAACGATGTTTTCTAAATACTCGTTGACTGTGTGTCAGTAGAGCGTTTTCTTCGAGGTGATTCATAATGTTCCATCACAATATATGCTCCAAAATCCTGCTGAATATCGAAGATGATATGGGTCTATAATTTAGTGGATTACTCCTACCACCTTTCTTGAATATTGGTATGACCTGCGCAACTTTCCAATCTTTGGGTACGGATCTTTCGTCGAGCGAACGATTGTACACTCCTGGAAATTGAAATAAGAACACCGTGAATTCATTGTCCCAGGAAGGGGAAACTTTATTGACACATTCCTGGGGTCAGATACATCACATGATCACACTGACAGAACCACAGGCACATAGACACAGGCAACAGAGCATGCACAATGTCGGCACTAGTACAGTGTATATCCACCTTTCGCAGCAATGCAGGCTGCTATTCTCCCATGGAGACGATCGTAGAGATGCTGGATGTAGTCCTGTGCAACGGCTTGCCGTGCCATTTCCACCTGGCGCCTCAGTTGGACCAGCGTTCGTGCTGGACGTGCAGACCGCGTGAGACGACGCTTCATCCAGTCCCAAACATGCTCAATGGGGGACAGATCCGGAGATCTTGCTGGCCAGGGTAGTTGACTTACACCTTCTAGAGCACGTTGGGTGGCACGGGATACATGCGGACGTGCATTGTCCTGTTGGAACAGCAAGTTCCCTTGCCGGTCTAGGAATGGTAGAACGATGGGTTCGATGACGGTTTGGATGTACCGTGCACTATTCAGTGTCCCCTCGACGATCACCAGTGGTGTACGGCCAGTGTAGGAGATCGCTCCCCACACCATGATGCCGGGTGTTGGCCCTGTGTGCCTCGGTCGTATGCAGTCCTGATTGTGGCGCTCACCTGCACGGCGCCAAACACGCATACGACCATCATTGGCACCAAGGCAGAAGCGACTCTCATCGCTGAAGACGACACGTCTCCATTCGTCCCTCCATTCACGCCTGTCGCGACACCACTGGAGGCGGGCTGCACGATGTTGGGGCGTGAGCGGAAGACGGCCTAACGGTGTGCGAGACCGTAGCCCAGCTTCATGGAGACGGTTGCGAATGGTCCTCGCCGATACCCCAGGAGCAACAGTGTCCCTAATTTGCTGGGAAGTGGCGGTGCGGTCCCCTACGGCACTGCGTAGGATCCTACGGTCTTGGCGTGCATCCGTGCGTCGCTGCGGTCCGGTCCCAGGTCGACGGGCACGTGCACCTTCCGCCGACCACTGGCGACAACATCGATGTACTGTGGAGACCTCACGCCCCACGTGTTGAGCAATTCGGCGGTAAGTCCACCCGGCCTCCCGCATGCCCACTATACGCCCTCGCTCAAAGTCCGTCAGCTCCACATACGGTTCACGTCCACGCTGTCGCGGCATGCTACCAGTGTTAAAGACTGCGATGGAGCTCCGTATGCCACGGCAAACTGGCTGACACTGAAGGCGGCGGTGCACAAATGCTGCGCAGCTAGCGCCATTCGACGGCCAACACCGCGGTTCCTGGTGTGTCCGCTGTGCCGTGCGTGTGATCATTGCTTGTACAGCCCTCTCGCAGTGTCCGGAGCAAGTATGGTGGGTCTGACACACCGGTGTCAATGTGTTCTTTTTTCCATTTCCAGGAGTGTATATGGTTATTAATTATGGAGCTATTGCCACAGTATACTTTGAAAAGAATCTAATTGGTATACAGTCTGACCAGAAGACTTGCTTTTATTAAGTGATTTAAGTTGCTTCACTACTCAGAGGATATTTACTTCTACGTTACTCATGTAGGCAGCTCTTATTCATTCGAATTCTGGAATATTTACTTCGTCTTCCTTTGTGAAGGCATTTCGGATGGCTGTGTTTAGTCACTCTGCTTTGGCAGCACTGTCTTCGATAGTATCTCCGTTGCTATCGCGCAGAGAAGGCTTTCATTGTGTCTTGCCGCTAGCATACTTCACATACGACCAGAATCTCTTTGGATTTTCTGCCAGGTTTCGAGACAAAGTTTCGTTGTGGAAACTGTTGTAAGCATCCCGCATTGAAGTCCATGATACATTTCGAGCTTCTGTACAAGATGACCAATCTCTGTGATTTATCGTCTGTTTAAATTTGGCATGTTTGTTTCGTTGTTTCTGCAACAGTGTTCTAACCCGTTTTGTTTACCAAGGAGGATCAGCCCCATCGTTTGTTAATTTATTTGGTATAAATTTCTCAACTGCTGCTGGTACTATTTCTTTGAATTTAAGCCTCATTTGGTCTACACTTATATTGTTAATTTGGAAGGAGTCAAGTGAGTTTTCATCTCCTTTTTCGAATAGGTATATACTTCGTTTATTTTTGGAGGATATGGTGGTTACAATATTCAGTCTCGCTACAACTCTGTGTTTGCTAATCTCTGTATCCGTCTCGTTATTAACTCAGGATTGTTTGTTGCTAAGAGGTCATGTGTGTTTTCAAAACAGTTTACTATTCGCTTGGGCCCATGAACTAACTGCTCGAAATAATTTTCAGGATATGTGTTTAGAACAATTTCGGGTGATGTTTCATGCGTACCTCCGTAATTAAACATGTATTTTCACCAACATGTTGAGGGTGAATGAAAGGCACCACTAACGATAATCGTAGGAGTTGTTTGAAATCAAACTCAAGTTTTATTTGAACCTTTCAGCAATTGTTTCATCTGAATTGGGACGTCGGTAAAAGGAACCACTTATAATTTCATTCCGGTTACCAACAATGACCTCTGCCCATACTAACTCCCAGGAACTATCTACTTCAGTTTCTCGACAAGATTAACTACTTCTAACAACAACAACCACACCACCGCTAACTGTGCTTAGCTTATCCTTTCGAAACACCGTTAGGTTCTTCGCAAAAGTTTCGGCGGAGCTTATCTGCCGGTTTCAGCCCAGCTTTCGGTGCCTATAACGATTTGAGCATCAGTGCTTTCTATTAGCGCTTGGAGCTCTGATACATTCCCAACACAGCTACGACAATTTATAACTTCTATACCTATGGTTCCTGTATCCACGTTCTTCCCTTGTTCAGCCTGCATCCTTTGAGACTGACGCCCTTTTTGAGCTTCCCCCACACCCTCTAACTAAAAAACCGCCCGTCCCTCACAGGGCTCTAGCACGCAACGTAGGTGATCCCTGGGCTTTTAACCAAGTTGTTACTTCACTCCCCCCCCCCTTCCCCCCTCCCCCCCCCCACCTCATCACTTGCACGGCGAGGATCTGGACAGGTAAAGCGGAGTTACATATCCCCTTACACTTTCACTCTTTTCGATAAGTCTGAACAGGTAGTGAAAGACAACCAAAGTTTTCTGTATTATTTAAAGCGTCCACAAAGCCATTCGAGCAGTTGTTGTTCTGTCTAAGCTTAAAAAAGTAAACTAACTTCTAGCTACAAACGAGATATCATAGAAGAAAAATTCCTGCTTTTGAAATAATGAAAACTGTATACATAAAACACATTTCTCATGTACATCGTAGAGAAATGTGTAAGAATGTGATTTGAAAGTTTCCAGAATGTCGGGTGTCACCAGCACAGTTGTGAAGAACATTTGATCCACTGATGAAAACAGTCTTGCGTATTCAAATTACTTTCCTGTACTTATTTAAATTGCCGTGCTGCAGAAACATTGAAGTGTCTTCTAAGAAGCAGCAATTTGAGCACAGTTAAGAAGCACCACTGAGAGAACTCTGTCTCTTACCAACATCTAAAATACACTAAAATTTTCATAACAGACATTGTACGAAGACAAGAAATCCAAATTTAGTACAGCTAGAAAAGGTAATTCGAGCAAACGATTTAGTAAAATCTGTGTTCAGTGGAGCGATTCGCAACATGAAAAGATCATATAGTATAACAGTATATTTACACTAAAAGTTGGCTACTACGAACAGCAAATTTATGTGGTCAATTAAAACTGTGTGCTGAATCGGAATTCGTATTCGAACCCTTGCATTTAGAGGCCAATGCTCTTAATAAGTTATGCGTGATCGACACATATAGTCAGCTCAAATTCAAATCGATTTGTACGGATTTCGTACATACTAAACTGCACTTAAGATCTACCACAGACCTTGCTGGACAGCACCCCCTTCGGTTTGTTCCAGAGAGGGTCTTTGACATTCACTTCGCAGCACGGGGCTATGTTTATAGAAAGCTCATTTGCTCAGAAGATTTCTCGTGAAAGTAAAAGTACGACTTCGCTTCTCTGCTCTACCTGCAGTTTCAGTATCAGTAAGGCAGATAGTGTCAGACTCCTCAGTGAGAGCGAAAGGTGGGATCTGTGTAACCAGAGAAATTTTTCCAAATGGTAGTGTTACAACTAGGACAGCTAATCAGAAACTGAAGTGGTCTTTAGAAACTATAAATATAGAAAAAATGTGGTAGAATACTGGAGTACGCAACAATACATTAGAAAGGCCTGAAATTGGAACTTAGTACACTAACAAGATGGCTGTAACTAAATAACATTTCACTGAAATGAAGCACTATCGTTGTCAATTACATTGTAGTTGTATTACTCCAATTATTCAGTTACTGCAGGTAACGACAATGCATGACGTCAGATTTCGTACCTCCTGTTATTTGACCATGTGTCCTCATCATAATCAATTTACCCTCAGCATAACCAATTGACATGGCTTAGAATGATTCGTAATTGAATCTGTTTTAATTATCACGTAATCAGCAGCCGCGACCGAGCGAGGCGGCGGAGTGATTACCACAATGGACTCGCATTCGGGAGCACGACACTTCAAACCCACGTCCGACCACCCTGATATAGGATTTCCATAATTGGCCTACATCACTTCAGGCAAATGGCGGGATGGTTCCTTTGAAAGGGCACGTCCGGCTTCCCTCTCATCCTTCCCTAATGTAATGGGACCGATGATCTCGCTGTTTGGTCCCCTCCGCCCAAATCAATCAACCAACCAACCAACCAACCAACCAACCATCAGTTACGAAAGAGCGCAAGAGCTTCAGCGCTTTGGAGAGTAACACTTCAATCAATATTTCATGAGCAAGGTAGTGAAAGAACGTTGTTTCATTTTCAAGTTGATATTGCACTTTCCCAATTCAATGATTTTTTATTCGCATGAACAAGAATACTTGCGACTGAGAAATAACTCTGTTAAAAAGTACTTAAGATCAGAAAGCGATGATTCCGAGAACATCGATCATACAAAACCAACTTCAGCGTTCCTTGTATGAAATCTCAAAAGCTATGGAGCAAGGAAACCAGACACACGGGTTATTACCTGACTTCTGAAAAGCATTTCAGCTTTTATCGCACTTACTTCTCTTAACAAAAGTACAATCACATAGGTCAGCAAACAAAATTTGTGACTGTGTTAAGGATTTCTTGGTAGATATAACGCAGCGTATTGATTTGGACGGAGAGTCATCGACAGACGTAGAAGTAAGTTCGAGCGCGTCCCTTGGAAGTGTGTTGCGACCCTTCTTGTTAATGTTGCGTATTTACGGCCTGAAAGCAACTATTAATAGCAAATCATGCAGTTACCTGTAATGGAGCTCTGTCTGAACAAAGCTGCAGAAATATTATCAGAATTTGGTAAGATTTCAAAGTGGTTCGAAATCTAACAATCTGCTTTAGTTGTACACAGATGTAAATTTATACACCTCTCGTTTCCTCGCAGTGACAAATGCAGTAAGACTAGACGGGAGAGCGATTAGAACTAACTTGTGCTGCACGACGTAGAATGTTGCTCCAGTGTATGGGACGCATATCAGGTATGACTAAAAGAGCATATGAAACGAATGCAAAGAAGAAAGGCACGAATGATAACAGATTTGTTTGAGTCACGGGAGTACGTAAGAGAGATACTGGAAAAGAATTGCCAGGCTCTTGCAGATAGATGCACATTTTGGGGGCACAGCATACTGACAAAATTTCAAGAACCATTGTGGTGGTGAAGTTAAAAGTATTCCTCAGTCACATACCCTTCTCTCTCTTGTAGGAAACGTGACGCCAAAATAAATTAGACAAATTACAGCACTTACAGAGAGATTTCAGGAGTCATGAAGAATCCGCAACATGTGTTGCCAATGTAAGCCCTCCCTGTCACGCACTTGATGAAGGTGTACAGAGTACGCATGAACGTAATTAAGATCACGAATAAAATAAATTCATGCCTTGAAATTCAGCATTTTTGCTGCCAGTTCAGTTGGCTGCCTTATTTTAACATGGCATAAAAAAAGTACCTTTTATTATGATAAGTACATTTCAGACATTACGAATGTTACTGCTGTCTTTCATTCGTTTCTGAATTCTAGCTCTAATCCCAAACCTTAAGGAGCAGTCTTCAGTGGGCGCGAAATTTAGGTAGCAAAATAGCGTGAAGCATGCCGTCAGGCAAATAAGATATTGTGGAACAGTTGTTGGTGATGTCTTCAGCACTTATTTAAATAATTCGACAGAATACAGAATTCGAAATTAAAGAAGACGTCAATAAAACAGTGAATTCAGGCGTGTATTTTACGGTTTCATTTTAGCGAGAGAGCCGCAAAAGTCTTTGTGCTGGCACCTTGGAGCGGCCGGGAGACACAGTGGATGGAGGTTCGCCGCGGAGACACCGGGCTGTCACGGCTGCGTTTGGAGCTCTGCGCGCGGTCGTAATTAGCAAGCGATTGTTGTGCGGGCCATAACAAACATTCCCGGTGCGCTGGCCGGCCACACTTAATTAGTGTCCCTACAGACCGGCTGTAGGCCCCCTCCCCCCACCATCCGCCCCCCCCCCACCCCCACCTCCGGCTACATCCCTCGAACAGCCCTGTTACGGCTACTGCGTCCTCCTGCTTTGACGGCATCATTTTTGCTGCGCTCTGCGGCAACTGCAGACACCACTGCTCGCTCCCTGTTTGTGTAACCAAGCAATACACCGGTCGATGCTTAAAGCAGACATAACTGTCGGAAATGCTGTATTCCTCACTTTATGTTTATCACGGATACAAGGTAGGATAGGGGTCATACGCAGGCGGGCTATTAGCTGTAACGTCGCCGTGAACCCACTCGCCTCGCCGTATTCCATTGAAACTTAACACTGACGAGCCAAAAAATTTGACCATCTGCTTAATATCTTATTGGCCCATCTTTGTAACGCAGTATATCACCGCTTCTGCGTATCATTGATTCTACAGTTCGTTGGTAAGTTTGTGGGGCTATGTGGCACAATGTGTCTACGAACAAGTCATCTACGAGGGTCATTCAATAAGTATTACACCACATTTTTGGTATCACAACATATTTATTGTTAAGAGTCAGAATTTTGTGACAATGTACGTCAACATGTCTTGTCCATATCCTATTTTCGTAGTCTCCATCACGTTATTTGGCTATACGCCAACGTGGTAAAAGAGTATGCATTCCCTGCTGGTAAAAGCTTTTGTCCTGTAGGCGTAGCCATGTTTTCACTGCATGGCTGAAACTCTCGCCATCTTCAAAGTATATTCCCCGTAGAGAATCTTTAACTAGCCCAAAGAGAGATAAGTCCGAGTGTTCCAGGTCTGGACTGCAAGGTGGATTATGCAACGAAGTCCAACCCAATTTTGCGATGTGTTCCTGGGTTCTCAGACTTGTGTTTTGACGTGCATTATCGTGTTGGAGCAACATTTCTGCTGGACTCTTGTCCGATCGTACACGTCGGAAACGTTTCTTGGGTTTGGGCGTGCATTATCGTGTTGGACCGAGCGAGGTGGCGCAGTGGTTAGCACACTGGACTCGCATTCGGGAGGACGACGGTTCAATCCCGTCTCCGGCCATCCTGATTTAGGTTTTCCGTGATTTCCCTAAATCGCTTCAGGCAAATGCCGGGATGGTGCCTTTGAAAGGGCACGGCCGATTTCCTTCCCCATCCTTCCCTCACCCGAGCTTGCGCTCCGTCTCTAATGACCTCGTTGTCGATGGGACGTTAAACACTAATCTCCTCCTCCCTCTTATCGTGTTGGAGCAACATTTATGCTTGGCTCTTGTCCGATCGTACACGCCGGAAAGGATTCTTGAGTTTATTCAGAGTCTTCACGTATGCCTGTGAACGGATGGTTGACTTTCTTGGCATCAAATCCATAAGAATGACGCCATCACAATCCCAGAACTTTGTCACTGTGTCTTTTACGGCAGAGGGGGTTGTCTTGAATTTATTCTTTTGTGGTGAATGAGGGTCATGGCGCTCCATGGACTGCCTTTTTGTTTCTGGTGCAAAGTAGTGCTCTCAGCTTTCGTCCCCAGTAACGAGACGTGACAGAAAGGCCTCTCTGTTGGTCTCAAAACGCTCCAACAATTCAGATGAAATGGCCTTTCTTTGATCTTTTGGTCCGCTGTGAGCATTCGTAGAACGCATTGTGAGCACCTCTTTGAATACCCGAGATTCTCGATCATTTCAGACCCACTCCCAATGCTGATGGACAACTTAAGAGCCAATTGTCGAGTTGTGATGCGCCGGTGGCGAATAATGGCATCCGCACGATTCAAAATGTCTGGACCAGTGGCTGTGACCGGATATCCCGAATATGTCTGATTTTGGAGCTCTGTTTTTGCATTTCCTGAGGCTCTAAATTTCTTTACCCATCGCCCAACAGTACGCGTATCAGCTGCAGCATCGCCAGACACTGCACACAAACATTGATAGAGGTTCACCACGGTTTCTTTTTCTGTACACAAAAATTCAATAATAGCACGCTGCTTGTGACGTAAGTCGTATGTGGACGCCACTTTGACGCTGTACTACATCTCTGCCATCTGCCAGAAAGATTCGAAGCTTCACCGGCCTAGAGAACAAACATCAAATATGAAGTACCAACAAGGACATATTAATTGCTTTTTCTTTAAAAAAAATGTGGGGCATTACTTATTGAAAGACCCTCGTTATTTCTGTAAGTAACTGTTGGCTCAACACAAAAGTTTTGTCTCAAGTACAGATAGTGTTGAGGATCAGTGGACAAAGTTCAAAACCGTCGTACATTATGCGTTAGATGAGTATGTGCCAAGCAAGATCGTAAGAGATGGAAAAGAGCCACCGTGGTACAACAACCGAGTTAGAAAACTGCTGCGGAAGCAAAGGGAACTTCACAGCAAACATAAAAATAGCCAAAGCCTTGCAGACAAACAAAAATTACGCGAAGCGAAATGTAGTGTGAGGAGGGCTATGCGAGAGGCGTTCAATGAATTCGAAAGTAAAGTTCTATGTACTGACTTGGCAGAAAATCCTAAGAAATTTTGGTCTTACGTCAAAGCGGTAGGTGGATCAAAACAAAATGTCCAGACACTCTGTGACCAAAATGGTACTGAAACAGAGGATGACAGACTAAAGGCCGAAATACTAAATGTCTTTTTCCAAAGTTGTTTCACAGAGGAAGATTGCACTGTAGTTCCTTCTCTAGATTGTCGCACAGATGACAAAATGGTAGATACCGAAATAGACGACAGAGGGATAGAGAAACAATTAAAATCGCTCAAAAGAGGAAAGGCCTCTGGACCTGATGGGATACCAGTTCAATTTTACACAGAGTACGCGAATGAACTTGCCCCCCTTCTTGCAGCGGTGTACCGTAGGTCTCTAGAAGAGCGTAGCGTTCCAAAGGATTGGAAAAGGGCACAGGTCATCCCCGTTTTCAAGAAGGGACGTCGAACAGATGTGCAGAACTATAGACCTATATCTCTAACGTCGATCAGTTGTAGAATTTTGGAACACGTATTGTGTTCGAGTATAATGACTTTTCTGGAGACTAGAAATCTACTCTGTAGGAATCAGCATGGGTTTCGGAAAAGACGGTCATGTGAAACCCAGCTCGCGCTATTCGTCCACGAGACTCAGAGGGCCATAGACAGGGGTTCACAGGTAGGTGCCGTGTTTCTTGACTTCCGCAAGGCGTTCGATACAGTTCCCCACAGTCGTTTAATGAACAAAGTAAGAGCATATGGACTATCAGACCAATTGTGTGATTAGATTGAGGAGTTCCTAGATAACAGGACGCAGCATGTCATTCTCAATGGAGAGAAGTCTTCAGAAGTAAGAGTGATGTCAGGTGTGCCGCAGGGGAGTGTCATAGGACCGTTGCTATTCACAATATACATAAATGATCTGGTGGATGACATCCGGAGTTCACTGAGGCTTTTTGCAGATGATGCTGTGGTGTATCGAGAGGTTGTAACAATGGAAAATGGTACTGAAATGCAGGAGGATCTGCAGCGAATTGCCGCATGGTGCAGGGAATGGCAATTGAATCTCAATGTAGACAAGTGTAATGTGCTGCGAATACACAGAAAGATAGATCCTTTATCATTTAGCTACAAAATAGCAGGTCAGCAACTGGAAGCAGTTAGTACCATAAATTATCTGGGAGTACGCATTAGGAGTGATTTAAAATGGAATGATCATATAATGTTGATCGTCGGTAAAGCAGATGCCAGACTGAGATTCATTGGAAGAATCCCAAGGAAATGCAATCCGAAAACAAAGGAAGTAGGTTACAGTACGCTTGTTCGCCCACTGCTCAGCAGTGTGGGATCCGTACCAGATAGGGTTGATAGAAGGTATAGAGAAGATCCAACGGAGAGCAGCGCGCTTCGTTACAGGATCATTTAGTAATCGCGAAAGCGTTACGGAGATGATAGATAAACTCCAGTGGAAGACTCTGCAGGAGAGACGCTCAGTAGCTCGGTACGGGCTTTTGTCAAAGTTTCGAGAACATACCTTCACCGAAGAGTCAAGCAGTATATTGCTCCCTCCTACGTATATCTCGCAAAGAGACCATGAGGATAAAATCAGAGAGATTAGAGCCCACACAGAGGCATACCGACAATCCTTCTTTCCACGAACAATACGAGACTGGAATAGAAGGGAGAACCGATAGAGGTGCTCAAGGTACCCTCCGCCACACACCGTCAGGTGGCTTGCGGAGTATGGATGTAGATGTAGATGTAACTGGCCGCTGATTCGTTTACGCGTTGATGACGCTCGATAGCGACCCAGATGGGAACCATTGGATTCACATCGAATTTGGTGTCCAAGACATTAACGTGATTTCACTATCATGCTCCTCGAATCACTGTAGCACGGTTCTGGCTCCAAGAAACAGACAGTTATAATGCTGAAAGATGACATCACTGTCGGGGAAAACAATAAGTATGGAAGGTTGCAGGTGGCTCCCAGCAGTCATATGTTTTAGTTTATTGTTACAGGTCCTACGCAAGCGCAGGAGAATGTCTGCCATGGCACAGCACTGTTCCCACCAGCCTAAATCCATGACGCGGTGCACGTTTCGAGCAGCCGTTGCCTGGATGGCGGTGTTTGTGGCGACGACCCGCTGTAGCAGAAACGTGATTCATTCGGTGAGCTGACACGGTCCCAGTGGTACACAGTCCAGTCTCGATGATTCCGAGCCCACTACAACCGAAACTGACTATGTCGTTGGGTCAACATGTGAATACCCAGGGGTCATCTGTTGCGGAGCTCCCTCTTCAACATTGTATGCTGAACGGCGTGCGTCCACCGGCACTGTGCTCATTCACCACAGATCACCATGTATCCTACTTTACAGATCACACAAACCTCCAAACCACACGATCTGTGAAGAGAAGTGGACGCCCAACCTCTTATTGCCTAGTGGTAATTTCACTGCCTTTTTACTACTTTCCGTAAATGCTCATTACAGTACACGTGAACACTCGACTAGCTTCGCCGTTTTCGTGATACTCGTTCACAGGCTGTGCGCAATAATGATCTATCCTTTGGCAAAGTCGATTATCTCAGTAGATTTCTCCATTTGCTTCACATATCTTCGCTAAGGTAATCCCTCATTCGTCTCTGCTCGGCTTACATACTTTTCTTAATGCGTCACGTGCCACCAAAAGGCATCCGACCTTGCAGCAGGTAGTGGTCATCATCTTTTGGCTGATCAGTGTATACGCACAAATGTTTAATTCATACGCAGATGTGAATATAATCGAAGTTTACGTTTTTTATTATTATGATGTTGCTCTGTATTAGTAGTATTCTTTTCTTTCTTTTTTCTGGTTTATTCCTTTCTTTTATCCCTTTTCCTCTTGTTAAAAGACAAATTCGCTGGTCATTTTTTTATCGTTGGGTTTTCTCAGTGCCTGGACAAAATATGAATCACTGTTTACTTTCATTACGTCAAAGCTAAGAACTAAGTCCTTTTTCAAATGTTGTTATTAACTTGTAGTTTTCAAAACACTGGGGCTTAAACCAGTAAAACAAGGTGGAGAGTTGAAATGCCTGAGTCTTCTTTTATTAGGGCTTTCAGTAGGAAGAGGATGTTTCAGTAGGGTCCTGAAAAAAAAAAAAAGGTAACGCTTCATAAGATAGGCAAAAAAAGTCGAAGCCCTTGCAATAGCTTCAGATCACCAGTTCTTTTCGGAACCACTTGTTGTCGATAGTCAGAAAAAGAGCTCTGAATGACTTTTTGAAAGTGTTTTGGTTTCAGTAACTCCGAGCTACATCGAGAGATACGCTCATCTAAATCTGCATTCCTTTGCCTAACGTCTTTTATTTCAGGTTTCAAATTTCTAATTGTTGACCTACGTACGCACCGTCGCATTGAATGCATTGTTTGTTTTCACGGTTAACGTTTTATCCAGTAGTAATTTCTTTATCAGCCGGTAATATACTTTTATCTAAACTTTGTCCTACTTCTTTACAGCAGCTTCGTTTTCGTGACCGAATATTTTTTTCTTTATTTGGCGCATTACTACGCCCTAAATCAACACCGGGGGGATGTTACATTTAGAACTGGGTCATCATCACTCTTCTACTTACGTTTGGAAGGAATATTCCATATTTCACTTTTCAAATCTATTTTGTAATCCGAATTAGTGAAACATATCGAGCAGACACGAATATTTTCAACTGGAAACTAGTCTGCACGTTTACAAACGTTTATCCAGTTTCGTTCTGTCTAATACAGGGTTATTACAAATGATTGAAGCAATTTCACAGCTCTGCAATAACTGTATTACTTGAGATATTTTCACAATGCTTTGCAAACACATACGAAATCTCAAAAAGTTTTTTTAGGCATTCACAAATGTTCGATATGTGCCCCTTTAGTGATTCAGCAGACATCAAGCCGATAATCAAGTTCCTCCCACACTCGGCGCAGCATGTCCCCATCAATGAGTTCGAAAGCATCGTTGATGCGAGCTCGCAGTTATGGCACGTTTCTTGATAGAGGAGGTTTAAACACTGAATCTTTCACATAACCCCACAGAAAGAAATCGCATGGGGTTAAGTCGGGAGAGCGTGGAGGCCATGACATGAATTGGTGATCATGATCTCCACCACGTTTGACTTTGTCATCGGGTGTCAGGGCTTGTAGCAATTGTAAACGGTAAGGCTTCTGCTTTAGCCTTTTCCGTAAGATTTTCCAAACCGTCGGCTGTGGTACGTTTAGCTCCCTGCTTGCTTTATTCGTCGACTTCCGCGGGCTACGCGTGAAACTTGCCCGCACGCGTTCAACCGTTTCTTCGCTCACTGCAGGCCGACCCGTTGATTTCCCCTTACAGAGGCATCCAGAAGCTTTAAACTGCGCATACCATCGCCGAATGGAGTTAGCAGTTGGTGGATATTTGTTGAACTTGGTTCTGAAGTGTCGTTGCACTGTTATGACTGACTGATGTGAGTGCATTTCAAGCACGACATACGCTTTCTCGGCTCCTGTCGCCATTTTGTCTCACTGCGCTCTCGAGCACTCTGGCAGCAGAAACCTGAAGTGCGGCTTCAGCCGAACAAAACTTTATGAGTTTTTCTACGTATCTGTAGTGTGTCGTGACCATATGTCAATGAATGGAGCTACAGTGAATTTATGAAATCGCTTCAATCATTTGTAATAGCCCTGTAGTTTTTAGGAAATAGATGAAACTTAATTCCTGACTTGCTAACCTGACTGCAGTAATTAGTAAAACTGGCCATCGCTCAGCAAACCATTATTTTTCATTTTAACGCTTACTCTAATACATCCATCAACATAATAATTACGGCATAACTGAGGTACTCAATAGCCAGTCACTAAAGAGCTCAAACTGTCGCAAACAACATTGTTTTCGCTAGTAAACGCAATTAAAACAGGATACGGTATGGCCATTGCGGGCTAGTAAGTGCTGATTCGGTTAACTCTGAGGTCAGTAGCGGTTTTCTACTTTGCACACAGCTCCTGATCCCTTCCGCGTAATCCACTACCCGTGGTATGTATGTTTGGATGGACATCTGCCGCAGTAGCTATTATGTAGGACGTCCAACTAATGTTGTCCACACCAAATAACTTTTTGTGCAGAAGCGGAATAAAAAAATTATCAAGAAAATGTTTTTTAACTACCAGGTTGACTTTAATCAGCATGACTGTCTTTTTTTTGTAAGTTTGTTGGTTACGAATATAAACAGCAGTTTCTCTTTCTTAGATAGTGTACCTTACTTTTTATTTGGTAATCCGCTTCCTTCTCTTAAGACCTGTTCAAAAACATCTGCCTGTGTATCATTCACGTAAACACGAGGTTATTTAAAAGGTAACCATGTAACTGACTTTCAGTCTTCTGTACGAAGAGCAGGAATCTGGGGTAAAGTAACTCGCCCAGTTACTGGTGTTGACGAAACACAAGGGAAATGTACATGGCTCACTCCAGCAACCGTCTTCATTTGAAGGTTTGTTTGAGTAGACCGGACATCACCGAAGAGAGGGTAGAAATGCTATTCATCTACGTCCAACGTAAGTTAGCAGAACAATAATTGCAAGAAGGCTTTTGACTAAATGACCAGTATGTATTTTCCTTTTGTTTCCATTTGTTTTCCGTCAACTCCCGCGAGTGGACAAGTTAAAAGTTATAACAGCGGTTCTTTCCGTTTTAGCAAGCGATCTTCAACATGTCAATCAACACAGATAATATGTATGTCTCGGCCCTGCAGCCCACTGGAGTTCGCTTTCGTCGCCTCCTTCAATGCCTTGATTTTTCACTCCCTGCAACCTTTAGAGTGGGCGAGAGCCACACGCCACCTTGGCTCCATGCTCAGGTTCGCGTTCACCTTGACCTCAGCTCGCTCCCGAAGGGGGTTACCCCCGGTTCGGTATACCACTCCCGTTTTGTCGCACTTCGTTCGAAGTTCATTAATATGACCTTCATTTATACAGATGGCTCTAAGGCCAATGATGGGGTCGGGTGTTCTTTTATTGTCGGGGCACAAAGTTTCAAATACCGGCTCCATGGCCATTGTTCGGTCTTCACAGCTGAGCTCTTTACCCTCTACCAGGCTGTTCTTTACATCTGCCGCCACCGACATTATGCTTATGACATCTGCTCCGATTCCCTGAGCGCCATCCAGAGCCTCAGTGATCCGTATCCGGTTCACCCTTTCGTGCACTGGATCCAATGCTCTCTTCAGCAGCTGGTGGACGACGGTTCTCCGGTTAGCTTTATGTGGGTTCCTGGCCATGTCGGTATCCCTAGGAACGAAGCTGCAGATGCCGCCGCCAAGCCTGCGGTCCTCCAGCCTCAGACAGCTTCTTGTTGTGTCCCTTCATCAGATTGTAGCAGGGTCATTTGTCGGCGCATTTTATCGCTGTGGCATGCCGATTGGGCTGCAGTTACAGACAACAAGCTTCGGGCCTTGAAACCTCTTCCCGCGGCTTGGACGTCCTCCTCACGCCCTTCTCGGCGGGAGGAGGTAGTTTTGGCCCGGTTACGAATTGGACACTGCCGGTTCAGCCATCGCCATGTGCTGACGGCTGCGCCGGCGCCGTTCTGCCCATGTGGGCAATTGCTGACGGTCCGCCACATTTTAACGTCCTGTCCTGATTTTAATACACTGCGTCTTGATCTTGGCCTGCCATGTATGTACTCTAGATGCCATTTTAGCGGATGACCCAGGAGCAGCTGCTCACGTTCTTCGTTTTATCAACTTGACAAACCTGTCTAAGGACATTTGATTATGCTGTTTTTTTTTTAATCCTATGCCTGTCAGTCTGTCTTTTATCGTGTTTTCCCTTTTAGTTGCTGTTTTAAACTTGTGCCTCGCGGTGCATTCCTAACGTAGTCTGGGCGCTAATGACCATTGAAGTTGTGCGCCCTAAAACCACAAAAAAAACAGAAAATATGATATACTCTTTTATTGTCAGTGATGGTCCAGGGACTTCATAGACTGTACTGTAGCCATCTTTTGATAACCAATTTATTTGCCAAGATCGTTATGTTAACAAAATTTCTGGATTACTAGTTTAGAAAATATGTATTGCCATCCTCCGAGCTATAAAACCGAACAATGGTAGCCACATCCACATCGTACAAAGCTTACACCACTCGGTCACATGAGGACTATACAACATGCTTGTACGATGTAACTACCACTGTCCGTTTTATGAATCTGAGGATGGCAATACATATTAGCGATGTTGGGAAAAAAAATTGTTTTCATAAGAAGACTGTAGTACAAAGTTATAGATGGCCTCCTGGACTGAATGATTATGTCAGGAGACCATAACTTCATAATGTATTGATGAGGCAATGTTACCGATCATTCGTCCAACATCATCGTACTACAGCCGAAAAACTTTACAACATACGGGTCTCAGCGTCCATCGGTCGCTTATCTTTACAAATCAGAATATTACACCATTATATATTTAATTGGAATTAATTTTTATACGTTACAGAAATTTTACGAAATTTTTAAAATTAGAAATAACTCAACTTTTCCCTGTAAATTCAATAACACTACACCATTTTACTAAAATCACGTTTATCACTACGTATTTTCATTCTTTCATATTGGTGTGGTTCTTAATTTCTTACGAACATTTTTCCACTGGTATGTGGCTCCAACAGTTGAACATAATTACAAAGGATATATTTATGAAATTCTGTGGAGTTATCTTAATATTTTCAGTCCAAAAATAAAAGCGTGTAGTAATTATGTAATTAAATATTGATCTCTGCATTATCAGTGTAGCATTATTCGCTTCGTATAATACGTGAACCAGACTTGTGCACATTACAAAGTAGCAGTGCCTGTGTTATTAAGAAGTATGATGCAATTTTCTTGCGGAAAATTCAGGTTTGAGTCCTGGTCCGGCACAAATTTTCATTGTCGCCTTTCCATTATAGAGCCGTAGGTGGTTTATATTCGCAACTAAAAATGGATTTTCTGATACACATTAATTGCCTCGGATTATTATTCTTTCACATATTATTATTACCTTGGTTCGCACAAAGAGCCAGAAAATACATCGTTGAAAATACTTGCGACCAGATATTGTTCGGGTGATAACGTATATAAATATAGAAGATTTCATTACTCCCTATCACAGCATTTACAGCTCGCGTAGATCTTGTATTAGAGAAAACGGCAGTTAAAATATCCATGTGGCTATCCATAATCAGATTTTCCATGATGTCCCAAAATCATTTAAGCAAATTCCAGGACGGTCCCTTCCACAATCCGAGATAAAGCTCTGTCTCTCTTGATCTCGTGGGCGACTGGGCGTTAAATCATTACGTTCCTCTCATTTGGAGACAGACGGGTACAGAATCGTGTTCATATTCTCTTTAAATAAACTGTTTCGTTGTTTTCCGTTTTAGTGTCGCTTGATACGTTTCCAGTATTTGGCGCTGAAGATATCCGTCTAATATTTAATTATTCTGTAAATCTTTCAGTTAGACACAACTTCAGCTTGGATATCCCAGTAACCCTAATGGGGAAAGAGTTTAACGTGGAATCCGAACTATCCACCATTCCGGATGAGTCTTTAGGTCGTTGAGAGGTAGAGGCTGAGTTAAACACAGACTGAAATATGTCGTGGTCCGACCTGCATTTCACACCTTGAATTTTCTGTTTTCATGCACGTGCTTTATCACTACGGCACTAGGTACGATATTTTTAAAGATTAGAACAGACTGCATTGCGAAACTGAAACTAATGACAATGCGGTAAGTTCATGCGACTGAATGAGACACATAAGTATCATGGGCATTTAGGGCATGATGCAGTTATGAATAAGTTATTGTCTAGGCTACAAATTTAATAAAGCCATTCGCTTTATTGGTTTTCCTACGTCCTGACTCGAAGTAAGGCTGCAAGCTGATTTCAAGTTTACCTCTATTTCCAGACTCTAAAGACGTATTTTATGGAATGTCATTCCTGATGCGATTACCTTATTGGATCTCTACGATCGCAGTAAATATAAAACACTGCTCCGATGTGTTTACTGGCTCGTTCCGTTAAGAAACGCGAGCGAGGCGGCCATATTTTTCCTAGCTTCCTATGTAGGCCGGCCGTCACAGGGCGCGGTGACTTTGGTGATTTATCAGGGGTCGTGATATATGAATCCGTATTTATAACATCCGTGCGTGCTTGGAACGGATTTAAGCTGTAATTACTTTGTGTGCGGCGGATATAAGAATCTTCTTCTACATCACCCAATCGATTATGTTCACGGTTTAAAAAATATTAGACCAATTCCGGTAGAGTTGGCATGACAGCTCCATATTTGACTCAAATCTGCGACATTTCGTCCTGTGCTGTTCTTTAAAGGAAAAGACGTAGCAGGGAAACGACTTCCACGACCTGCTATGTTTACTAAAAACAATGATACTGGATGATAGCTCTGTCAGAAATGATATATGCCGTCGTAAGGTTGCATAGAAGGATAAGTACACTCGAAATGCTTTCAAGGAATCCTCTGATGCGGTCAGGGGAGAAAAACGTGTGCCATGCCGTAACTGGCGCGGTAGTCGAAAAATGCTAGTCTCCTGAGGAATCACTTACTACATTCGCATAACGCAGAATATCTTTCACTGGGAATCACAGATAGTTCCGTGCGAAAAAAACTCGACCTCTTGTCTGAGGCAAATAGGAGTAAAAACTTCAAGATACGACGATAACTGCCATCAGACTGCCATAGTTGCTCCTGTAGTGGCCATTTAGAACCACTAATTTGCCTGTTATTAGTCGACCTACATTATTATGATATCATGCTACCAGAGATCGTGCTCCTGCGATGTAGGGACGTTAGTGGCGCAACGACTGCCGTCGAAATGTAAATAAGGTGGAAGATTTTTCTTTATTCTCGCAACGTCAATAGACCGTTACCGCGCTTCAAGAAGAGGGTGTCCTCAGTCCCAGCTAAAATTGCTGATTCTCATCTCTACAGCCACATTGGTGACAGTCGTAGAAAAATGGTACGCCTAGCAACATATTACGAGTTTTCACTTTTTTTTAATTTTATTTTACTTTTTTTTTTTTTTTTTTTTTTTTTTTGAGGCGGTGTTCAGTTACCGCAGATTCTTTTTGTCGTGTCTAGATTTGCAACGTTCCTTTATCGGTCTGCAAACCGTTACAAGGAGGTAGACGTGGACTGCTTGGCACAAGAAGTGAAGCATCAAAAACTGGAGCAGTAAATGAAAGGGAACTTAACAAACTGAGAGGGTATTTGATGTCATTTCGTTGAGTATAAAATCGAGTGAATTTTGCAAAGAACTTGGCAGAATGAGGCCGCTTACCAATATGACACTGCAACCTCTGTGGCCTGGATGCATGTACTTTTGGGGTTGGGAACGTTGCCATAAAGCCGTTGTATTCTCTCCTATGATAAGTCAGGCCACAACTCATACACCTGGTACTTGATATACTGGATACTGCTATTGGTACGTAGTTGATGCCCAAACTGGTCACACACATGTTTTTTCAGGGACAGATCTGGTGATCTCACTGGCTACAGGAGCACGTCAGCATCATCCATACAGTTCACGGAAACACTTGCCACGCGAGGAGAAGCAATGTCGTCTTGAAAAATGGCACTACGGTACTGTCACAAGGGAGGAAACATATGAGAACACAGGACGTCCGTGACCGAGCGAGGTGGCGCAGTGGCTAGCACACTGGACTCGCATTCGGCAGGACGACGGTTCAATCCTGTGTCCGGCCGTCCTGATTTAGGTTTTCCGTGATTTCCCTAAATCGCTCCAGGCAAATGCTGGGATGGTTCCTTCGAAAGGGCATGGCCGACTTCCTTTCCTAATCCGATGAGACCGATGACCTTGCTGTCTGGTCTCCTCCCCCAAAACAATCCAACCCAACCAACCCAGGACGTCCGTGAAGTACCGTTGTGTTGTCACAGTTTCCTCACTTACTAGCAGCCGTGACCTGAAGTCACACCCGACGGCTCCTCACACCATTTCGCTAAGATTATCACCGCAGCGTCTGTCCAAAGCATGGCAAAAATGGCAGGTTCCCGTCATACTCGCCAACGATGTTCATCAGGAGTAGAGCAAAACCGCGATTCCTCGCTGAACACAGTACGGCGCCATTCATCAGTAGTCCATGTTTTTCGGTCACGCCACCACTCCAAATACAGCCGCTTGTGTTGTACGCACGCGTGAGATGGTAAATACGAGGGGCGTTTGAAAAGACCGTGAAAAATAAAAACTACTTACGTGTTTGGGGTAAACCTTTTTTATTTTTCGGAATAGTTTCCTTTTGGACTTATACACTTCGTCTAACGCTGTTCTAATCTGTTGATCCCTTCCGAATAATGGGAATTGTCCAAGTCTGCAAAAGAGGTAGTAGTTGCTGCAATCACCTCCTCGTTCGAATAAAATGTTTGCCCCGCTAGCCATTTCCTCAGATTGGGTAACAAATAGTAGTCCGAGGGAACCAAGTCTGGAGAATAGGGGGGATGTGAAACGAGTTGGAATCCTATTTCCCTTAATTTTGCGACCACAACTGCTGAGGTGTGCGCTGGTGCATTGTCGTGATGGAAAATACCTTTTTTGCGGTCCAATCGCCGGCGTTTTTCTTGCATCTAGGTTTACAAACGGTCGAATACCGATGAATAATATGCACCTGTAATAGTTCACCCTTTACCAGATAGTCGATGATTATCCCTTGCAACTCCCAAAAGACAGTCGCCATAACCTTTCCACCCGAAGGAATGATCTTCGCCTTTTTTGGTGCAGATTCTTCCTCGGTAACCCATTGTTTAGATTGTCGTTTGGTCTCAGGAGTATAGTAATATATCCACGTTTCGTCCACAGTGACAAAACGACGCTTAAAGTCCTGCAGATTCTTCCTGAACAGCTGCAAACCATCCTTACAACACTTCACACGATTCTGTTTTTGGTCAAGCATGAGCAATTGCGGAATCCATCTTGCGGATAGCTTTCTCATGTCCAAATATTTATGCAAAATATTATTTACCCGTTCATTCGAGATGCCCACAGTACTAGCAATCTCAGGCACCTTAACTCTTCTGTCATCCATCACCATATCATGGATTTTATCAATGATTTCTGGAGTCATAGCCTTCACAGGGCGTCCAGAACGTTCAGCATCACTTGTGCCCATATGGCCACTGCGAAAATTTTGAAACCACTTATAAACTGTTCTAATCGAAGGTGCAAAGTCACTATAATGTTTATCAAGCTTCTCTGTAGTCTCCTGAGGCGTTTTTCCTTTCGTGAAGTAGTTGTTTTTCGTCTATTTTTTGACAATCACTCGACTTACTTGATTCATAGGAATGCCAAACACAAATAAATATACCAATATGGCTGAAACTTTGTGAGCGTTCTTTCCAAAGATGCTACTAACTACAGATGACCTCGATACGTGCCGGTGGTGCCATCTCCCGGACTTTGCACGGACTTTTCAAATGCCCCTCGTACATACCCCGGCTGCTGCTAGTCTCTGACCAATGGTGGGGAACGACAAAGAATGTTTCAGGGAGTCCAATACTTGTTCTCGGATGGATGGTGCAGATGTGAAGAGGAGTGAAGGCATGTGTTAGGCGAACAATACGGTTCATAATGAGACTTAATCGACAGGAACCTTGACATCGAGTATACCTGCCAATGCAGTCCAGCATGGACAACTGTCACACCTGTGTGCCCCACAGATGCGGATATTGGACCATTCGACCGGCTGGCCAAAAGGAAACCGACGATGAGTCCCTTTCAGCAACCTCTCTCAGGTGCTGCTAACGTTGTCTCATCCGAGTACGTGATATATCTGGTTCCACCACACTGATCATTTAACATCTTAGGCTGGTCTCCCCCTTATATACCTTACCAGTGCCAGTAACAACAGTCAACACGAAGAGCATTAACGCACTCTGGTGCTCGTTATGCATTTCACAGACCGAGAGAGGTGGCACAGCGGTTACGACGATGATTCAAGCCCGCGCCCTGCCATCCTGATTTAGGTTCTCAGTGATTTCCCTAAATCACTTCAAGCAAATGCCGGGATGGGTCCTTTGAAAGAGCACGGCCGATTTCCTTCCCCCTCCGCAAACCGAGCATGTGCTCCGTCTCTAATGATCTCTTTCTCGACGTTCAACAGTAATCTCCTCCTCCTCCCCCACATTGCACAGAAAATTGCATCTCTAATCATTCGGTGTACGTGTACGAATTTACTTTGACATCCGACCACGTCTTCTATGTGCTTCCGTTCTTTATCAGACAGTGTAGTTGCTTCTCATATCACAAAGAATATTATAGCTGGGCTACCTTCCTTTTAATCTCTTTGGGTGGTTAGTAAATAGATCTTATGCCACGCGTAATGGGACCTCGTAATTATTCTACTGTAGGCAATTCCGCGGAAGGATGACAGTGAGCGGATCTTCTCCTGATTGTTGAATATCTTCGCCCTTCGATCCTTGGAGACCGTTTAACTTGATGTCTCTATGTTCACGGCCACTCCTTCGCTTGATTTACAATGGAATCCAAAAGGACCTGGTCATTAGCAGCATTCTATATCAGCGTATTTAGAACTGCTCTTTTCTGGGCTTGGCGGTGGAATATCAGAATTCTTGGAAGTAAGTGTGCTCTCGATATACAGAGTATAGCACCTGTGAATTACTCCCTTCTAAAAGTCTAAAAATACTGGTTTTCCTTATCTTTTCGTCTCGACGATAGACTGAATGATAGAGTGCATGTGATTTATATAGATGAACTGCTGAAGAACTTCAACATGATGCGTCCAGTTCATAAACATGTTGACCACATAACAGAAGAATGATGATGAATGAAGATGAAACCAATTTGAGGCCCGTTCCTCGCAATATTCCAGAAAAAGGTTTGAGCACTACTGGAGGCAGTAGAGAACTTACAGTCATCTCAACGAAAAAAAGGGAAACCTATAAAAAATGGTTCAAATGGCTCCGAGTACTATGGGACTTAACAGCTGAGATCATCAGTCCCCTAGGACTTAGGATTACTTAAACCTAACTAACCTAAGGACATCACACACATCCACTCCCGAGGCAGGATTCGAACCTGCGAGCGTAGCGGTCGCGCGGTTCCAGACTAAAGCGCCTAGAACCGCTCGGCCATTCGGAAACCTATAATCTCAGAAAAAAGTGGGTTCTAATATTTCCAGCGTTTCTTCCTGAAGGACTTTTGTAAACAGTGATAAAATGTGCAGGCTCATCAATATATTGTTCAGGGCAACTCTGTATTGCACGATTAGGTCAACTAACACGCGTTAGTTTTTAATGCAACCTTTACAGCGGTAAACAATGCCAGACATGAATTTTTGAATGTTGGGCTCGGTAAGGTTCCCTTTCTGTGCAGCGACCGTGGAATATAATATTATAAAGAATGTAGCAACCAGTCGCGAAAACATAATTTATTTATCTTGTTGCAAATCGATCACGACTGATATCATTTTTCTACCAAAAATCTGCCAAGGACAGTACTTCTACTTATGGCATGTATCGGTTAGAAAAAAGCACCGATGATGACTGATATCAGTCGAAATCGATTGGCAACAAGATAAATAAATTATGTTTCCACGACTGGTTGCTACATTCTTCATAATTTTAGACATTAATTTGGTTAGGCATTTGGCTGACATCTAAATGGGACAACAAGCTGCCAACGATAACCCCTTATTTATGGGTGTGAGGCAAGTCGTACACTTCGGCAGGCCCATGAGCCGGGCTGTAAGATATTTCGCATAGTAATCAAGGCGTTTTAAGTTATCACTGTTAATCCTCCACCTAAATTTCCTCTCCAGACCCAAAATCTCCTGAACAGCTAGCAGAAGACTATGCCGGAATGACACAACTATACCAGACATGAAAATATTGGCTGCCTACTTCCCTTTGGTCCAGATCACTCAGCTTTACTGATAAGATGACGTACGTACTGCGGTCAGATAGCGCTACCATCGCTCGCTCCTTTGCCTCGCAGACACAATGAACAGAAAATACGACCGAACTGTGGTGTGATGATTACATAGCCAAGTATGCTCAAGCTCTCCGGCACGCTATGCTGCGGTATACACTTCCCACTTCCCCTACAAGAATCCCATGTGAGGTTTAAACAGCTGCTGCTACACTGCTCTAGCTTTCAGGTAAATGTCAAATGTCCAAAAACGTTCTCGCCATACGAACTGCAATATAGTGATACCATACAGACAGGGTGGAGAATATAGATCACCTTCCACAGTTCTGCAACACATTGTCACTTAAAACTGCAGAGATGGTTAACATAAGCTGAAAATCATGACATGATCAAGCACTCGTATGAGACACCGCATGGGCAGCGTAAGTGTCTGGGGTCTTATATGTACCAGTTTGTAGTGTGATCTCTCTCTCTCTCTCTCTCTCTCTCTCTCTCTCTCTCTCTGTGTGTGTGTGTGTGTGTGTGTGTGTGTGTGTGTGTGTGTGTGTGCGCAGTGACATGTTATAGTTGTTGATGTGTAACATAGATAGATAGTGTGACGAGAGGATTAAATTAGGTAGTGGCACATAGTAAGGAATCCAACCTTAACGGTCTCAGAGGCTGAAAATACCGCTATAGTTGTAAGGTTCTTTTATTATCACACGACCGGTTTCAGGCTCTTATACGCCCATCTTCAGGTGCCGTAAGTTGGTGCTGTGACCCCAAAGCGCCGCGGTGGATGTGTACAGGACGCGGTGCGCACCGTGTTTCGTCGCTCCACACAACGTTTTTCCACTGTTCAATCGTCCAACGTTTACGCTCCTTACACCAATCGAGGCGTCATCTGACATATACCGGTGTGATGTGTGGCTCATGAGCAGCCACTCGATCATAAAATCCAAGTCTTCTCATCTCCCGCCTAACTGTCGTAGTACTTTCAGTGGATCCAGACGCAGTTTGGAATTCCTGTGTGATGGTCTGCATAGATGTCTGCCTATTACACATTACGACGCTCTTCAACTACTGGCCCGCAGCCGAGGTCGACCTGTAGGCTTTTGAGTTGTACGTGTCCCTTCAAGTTTCCACTTCACTATCACATCGGAAACAACGGACCTAGGGATTTTTAGGAGTGTGGAAATATCGCGTACAGACAGTTCTCAATGGACAGACGTCTACAGACGTTAAAGTAACCTCTGGCGTGCCACAGGGGAGTGTTATGGGAACATTGCTTTTCACAATATATATAAATGACCAAGTAGATAGTGTCGGAAGTTCCATGCGGCTTTTCACGGGTGATGCTGTAGCATACAGAGAAGTTGCAGCATTAGAAAATTGCAGCGAAATGCAGGAAGATCTGCAGCGGATAGGCACATGGTGCAGGGAGTGGCAACTTACCCTTAACATAGACAAATGTAATGTATTGCGAATACATAGAAAGAAGGATCCTTTATTGTATGATTATATGATAGCGAAACAAACACTGGTAGCAGTTACTTCTGCAAAAAAATATCTGGGAGTATGCGTGCGGAACGATTTGAAGTGGAATGATCATATAAAATTAATTGTTGGTAAGTCGGGTGCCAGGTTGAGATTCATTGGGAGAGTCCTTAGAAAATTCAGTCCATCAACAAAGGAGGTGGCTTACAAAACACTCGTTTGGCCTATACTTGAGTATTGCTCATCAGTGTGGGATCCGTACCAAGTCGGGTAGACAGACGAGATAGAGAAGAACCAAAGAAGAGCGGCGCGTTTCGTCACAGGGTTATTTGGTAAGCCCGATAGCGTTACGGAGATGTTTAGCAAACTCAAGTGGCAGAATCTGAAAGAGGGGCGCTCTGCATCACGGTGTAGCTTGCTGTCCAGGTTTCGAGAGGGTGCGTTTCTGGATGAGGTATCGAATATATTGCTTCCCCCTACTTATACCTCCCGAGGAGATCACGGACGTAAAATTAGAGAGATTCGAGCGCACACGGAGGCTTTCCGGTAGACGTTCTTCCCGCGAACCATACGCGATTGGAATAGGAAAGGGAGGTAATGACAGTGGCACGTAAAGTGCCCTCCGCCACACACCGTTGGGTGGCTTTCGGAGTATAAATGTAGATGTAGATGACAAAAGTGACACCCAATCAGCTGTCCACGCTCGAAGTCCGTGATTTCCACGGAGCGCCCCATTCTGCTCTCTCGCGATGTATAATGACTACTGTGGTCGCTGATATGGACTACCTGGCAGTAGCTGCCAGCACAATGCACCTAATATTAAAAACATATGTTTTAGGGGGTGTACGGATACTTTTGATGACATAGTGTACGTTTCCAGGTAATGTGCGTGTGGAAGGTAAACTCATGAACGGGATATTACGCTACGAATATTTTTGATTTGTGAAATGGGCGTATTTTGAAACAGAAAAATGGCAGAGAGATGTCCCGTGCAGATATGAAGCAGCTGTAATCAGATGTTGAGCAGATCAATAAGCAGATACTCGTTCTCGACAGCTACTTCTCCTCCATTCGTACGCGCTCGCAACATGCTGACACATGCGAGGAATGGATAAAACGTTTATCCGGCGTCGGAACCTCTCAGGAGTAGGCGTGCAGATTGGGAACTACGTGCGACAAAGGGCGAGACTCAATTGGCAAACGCGGAGCATTCATCGGCGCTGACAATGGCAGATGAGCGTGCGTCTCGTATCGACCTGTACTCTAGTCGATTCGAGGCAGATCGTCGCTCGCGGCCGTCCGCCCGTGGACAAAACTGTGACGCAATCGACGTATCTTTCAGCTGCCCGCAAGTTGCTAGTTTCACACCAGTTTGGGCCGAAAGTGATATTTCAGCAAATGTAGCACGCAAAGCGGGAGTAAATTTCGTTAAACTGAAACGTTCCTTTCATCTCGTGGCGTCGCGGATAGTCACACTCGCTGCAGCGGCGAAAATACATTATGACCAACAGTTTCCGAACACCTGTTGGTGGGCATTAATATGGGGTGTGTCCACACTTCGCCTTTATGACGGCTTAAACTGTGCTAGGAACACTGTCATTGAGGTGTATGAAAGGCTGGAGGAATGGCGGCCAAATCTTCCTCAAGAGCCGAAATCAGAAAGGGTAGTGATGTTGAACACTAGGGTCTGTAGCATAGTCGACGTTCCAGCTCATCCCAAATGTGTTCCATTACGTTCAGGTGACTATGGGCAGGACACAGCATTTCAGGTATGTTACTGTCCACGAACCATTGCGTCACAGATGCTGTTCTATCACATGATGTACTGTCTACTGATACGAACAGTTACCGTCTCCGAACTGTTTCTCCACTGTTAGGAGTAGACCCTATACAAGGCTGTAAAATGTGTTCATATACCTCTACATTTAGCGTTTTCGTAAGCGCAGTAAGGGAACCACGCCATAACCACAAAAAAAAAAAACAATCTCATATGCCATACTGTACTACCACTTCCTTCGTACTCGTACTTCACTGTTGGCACTATACATGATGGCAGGTAACGTTCCCCAAATATTAGCAAACTCCAAAACATTCCATCTGATTGCGTGATTCATCACTCCAAATCACACGCTTGCATTCACACCCTGTCCACCGACGTCGCTCTTTGCACCACCTCAAGGGCCACTGGCTATAGAAATGTCACGTTATGTGTCGACCTTTCCACGTCATTCCTGTTGGCTCCGTACACACAGTCATTCGGGAGGATTCCTTCTGCTGATGTCATGATAGTTTTGCAACCAATATCCGTAGCGCCTGACGGTTCCTCTCCGTCTACGCATTTAGTAATGGTCTAGCTGTGCTAGTTGCTTCGCATTTCCACTTCAGAGTCACATCACTACAAACCGAACTGGCCAGCTTTAGAGGTCTTGAAATGTCCTGATGGTTTTGTTAGTCAGGTGACATCCAGTGACTAGTTCACGTTTAAGTCAGTGAGCTCTGTTGATCGACTCCTCAATTGTTCTTTATTGTGGCACAGGACTGAGGTGGGGTGGGGTTTGGGCTGGATATTGTGTAAGCGTTTCTGATTGCATTCACTGAACAACACAGATATTCGCACCCAAGCAGAATGACATCAATAGTATTACTAGTGGTTAATAATAAATCAACAGAAATAGTTTTTATGTAAAGTTGGTTGCAGCACAATAACAAATAAGAAACTGATACTAAGCAAACGTAATATGTACACTTCAAATCTGATTCAGCCCCTGTGACCCACAAGCACACACGAACCAAGCACAACAGAACAGAAATTACAATCTTCACAGTTTCAGTCTGTAACATGTTCTAATCGGTCATCGATGTTAGAGTGTAATAAATGTACAGGGTTATTACAAATGATTGAAGCGATTTCATAAATTCACTGTAGCTCCATTCATTGACATATGGTCACGACACACTACAGATACGTAGAAAAACTCATCAAGTTTTGTTCGGCGGAAGCCGCACTTCAGGTTTCTGCCGTCAGAGCGCTCGAGAGCGCAGCGAGACAAAATGGCGACAGGAGCCGAGAAAGCGTATGTCGTGCTTGAAATGCACTCACATCAGTCACTCATAACAGTGCAACGACACTTCAGGACGAAGTTCAACAAAGATCCACTAACTGATAACTCCATTCGGCGATGGTATGCGCAGTTTAAAGCTTCTGGATGCCTCTGTAAGGGGAAATCAACGGGTCGGCCTGCAGTGAGCGAAGAAACGGTTGAACGCGTGCGGGCAAGTTTCACGCGTAGCCCGCGGAAAATTGGCTCATGCCAAAACTGGAGACCAACAGCACCGACTTCATTTTTCAACAGGATGGTGCTCCACTGCACTTCCATCATGATGTTCGGCATTTCTTAAACAGGAGATTGGAAAACCGATGGATCGGTCGTGGTGGAGATCATGATCAGCAATTCATGTCATGGCCTCCACGCTCTCCCAACTTAACCCCATGCGATTTCTTTCTGTGGGGTTATGTGAAAGATTCAGTGTTTAAACCTCCTCTACCAAGAAACGTGCCAGAACTGCGAGCTCGCATCAACGATGCTTTCGGACTCATTGATGGGGTCATGCTGCGCCGAGTGCTTGATGTCTGCTGAATCACTAAAGGGGCACATATCGAACATTTGTGAATGCCTAAAAAAACTTTTTGAGTTTTTGTATGTGTGTGCAAAGCATTTTGAAGATATCTCAAATAATAAAGTTATATTAGAGCTGTGAAATCGCTTCAATCATTTGTAATAACCCTGTATAACAGGGCAACGTGAGCTACTTTACTACCAAGAGCCTCTAGCAACCACTCCCTGCTGCTACAGACAATACAACTAGATCAGGCTATCTAATCTACAAAAGACAAACATCAACATAAAATTCAGAAAATTCGCAGCTATGTACAATCACTGAACATGCTTTCAACTGTATTACAAAACGTAATACATAACTGTCTCTCGTGTTTGGTTTAATACATGCCCAGCGAGAAAATTAGAACACATTACAGGAAACATAGTCTTGCACTCTCACGGTCACACTGTACAATTTCACAGCTTCATCACTGTGCTCAGTACTGACGTACAATAACATGAGGCTTATGTAATGTCAGCTGCCCACCGATTACTGTGTAAAAATGTAGACCTGATCGTTCTCTGCGCAGTACAACGACAACAAATCTCCATTGTTCCCCTTCTTTGGCTGCGGTTTCCGGGTTCTCTGGCCGCCGGGAAAACATACCGTCTGCCCTCCAAGGAGGCAATGTCCACGACAGTTTGACCATGTCCCGTGTAGACATTTAGGCCTGTCTCGTAGTGCCACATATTGCAGACGAGAACTTCCATCCCAGTTGCTTTCTTTTTTCCAGATCACGAGAGCAGAGCGGGCTGTATAGAACTTTGCTTATTTCCGCCTAATATCCGTGTTGGATAGGGTTTGTGTGAAGCGATTCTCAACCGCGAATAACACGGAGGAGAGTTCCATTTCCAATATTCGCCTAGCAACCACGGGAAACCTCTCGAAAACTTTCTGTCGGAATCGGGGAATAGGTTCCATTAAACTCTTAAGGCTTTCTAAAATGAACAAACTTTATTAACATTCTGCGTCTTCATTCCTCATGTCTATATACTTATTTCTTAACATAATCAACCTAGCGATGAACACATTTCTCCAAAGAGATACCAGTTCTTTGATACATTCACTATAGACTGACTGACTTTGTTGACGGAGCCATAGCCCCACCACTGCTTGCACCGCTTCGTCACTATGAAAGTGATATTCCTCAAAGGTATTCTCTATGTTTGGGAACAGATACAAATCAGATGGGGCCAAATCGCGACTACATCGTGGATGATCGATAACAGTAAACCCGAGGAGAGGATTGCTGCAGATGTCGCAGCGCTCTTGTGTGATCTGGCATTATCGTGCAGACGCAGAAGATGCTCCATATGTAGACCAACGCTTCCAATTCGAAACTCGATTATAGTACACTGCTTCTCACGTAACGACATAATTACATTACACACCGCCGTGTTAACGCGCGACAATTCAGAGCCCTCTAACGGGAGAGGGCTGCAACTTGTTTCTCCGAAGCGTGAAAGTCGACCGAGTAATATGCATGACGTGTAATATCTCATCTGATTTTCAGACCAGAATACAAAATTCGGAGCCATTGAATTTCAGCACACTTTCGTAATAATGGGAAAATTTAGCTTAGCCTGCCAGTCAACAATGAGTGTGAATGTGTGTTGTATGTGTGCGGGTGAGTGTCAGTGTGCAAGTTTTGTATTTTGGTTGCTAGTGCTGTAATTTTCTTTCCTTTTATTATATCTTCTATTTCCTACCCCTAATAATAGAGCAAGTTACTGTAGAACAAACGTTTCCTTAAATATCTGATTCCCATGTGATAGGATCAGTTTGGGTAGTTGTAGAACTTCTTCTATTTCCTACCCCTAATAATAGAGCAAGTTACTGTAGAACAAACATTTTCTTAAATATCTGATTCCCATGTGATAGGATAACTTTGTGTAGTTGTAGAACTTCTTTTGGGCCAAATAAAATGGGAATGGGGCAGAGAGAATTCCAAATGGAACATATGGGAGATTATTTCCAGTCCGGCATTCACCTCAAACACTGCTTCAAAAAACAAGGGCAAACTCACGAAAACTATAGTGATTGGTCCTATTTTAATCTGTTTCTGCGCGCGGTTTAAATTTCTACCGTCCGTAACTGCAAGACTGGAAGGATCAATAGAGTCATGTTATGCATTTTCTGTGCCGGTCAACAGCTCGTTTTCTGCGATCATAATAGCCACTTGTGGAAAAGATTTCCAAACTCTCTGCCACATTGTGTGTCCCCGATAGTCCTCATTCACTATATGTTAAGCGAGCGCCACAGCAGGGACGCTACAAGTTCGCATCAGCAGCTCGTGTAGTGCTGAGCGAGACCGCACTCGGTTTGTAGTCAGTGAAAAACACCACCTCACACAAGGATCATGTCAAATATGCTACTGCTCTTCTTGCTAGACCAGAGGTGGCGTTTGTGGGTTATACAGTGCCTTCATTTTTGAGGTCATACATGTATAAAACGACAGTCTCCAATTTCATCTTTAACTCGCGTTAAATAGTGAACCTCGATTTGAAATGGTACCTTGGCTGGAGTTGTCTCCGCAACTGAAATTAACGAAGCTTTATTTTCATGGAAAAACAACGATGGCCTTCCCTAATCGTTGACTATTGCCAAAAGACTGCAAGCTGAGCAGTTCGTCGCTGGCAGATATTCCAGTCACGCAGTGAAGGATCCACTGCATTTAGAAAAAAAGTGAGCTTAGAAAGTATGTGTCAGTATGTCTTCGGCGAGTGGGGATTGCGAATCGCAATAGCTTCGGAGGGAAACGCGGTGCCGGCGGGCTTGAGACTTGGACCTACGGCTACTGACGGCCCGGTGCTCGCAGCTCGGCGTCAGCGGCTCACCAGTATGCGGCGGCGCTCGCCCCCGGACCAGAAGCGCCGCCCCCGCGACCGCCCCCGCCGCCGCCACCTCTGCCCCCGACACCGCCCCCGCCTTCTTCAGCTCCAGCGGCCGTCCCTGAGCCGCTGCTGACACTCTTCCGCGGCCACGGTGAGTACCCCGCCTACCCACCGCTGCAGCCGCTCTCGCACGAAGCATTTAGCATGTCGCAAGATCTTATGGCGTTTGTTGCCTCATTGAAAGTCATCATTTTGTTTAATGCAGGGTTTCGTGCCTGGCTATTGAAGTGCTGCTACATCACTAGGCCTTTTTGCATAATGCACACCGACAGCTGGCCAGTACACTTCGTAACGGATCGCAACACATACAGTATCTGGTCATAATTACCCGAGACTAGTGTACAATACAGAATTCACCACTAGATCGCACACGATGTGGACCTCCGAGTATAAAAGGTGACGGTGAGTACTGTGTTGACAGTTGAGATCACAGGGGCGAAACTCAAATAGGGACTTCTAGTTAACGCGCCCTTAGTTTGCTGCCACACCACTTGGGGCCCTCCAAGTTTATCAGCCCATTATCTCGCTTTCTTATTGGCTGATTTTTACTATTCCATGTTAGTTCGTTTCGTAGATAACAGAAGTTGGTTTCATCAGAGTGAAGCTTCTGATTACGACTTCTCGTGTGTATCGAACTCTCTGAACTGCGTTGTAAATATGTTACTCGTATTCTGATTCCGTTGTTTTCGCATCTGTAATATTGGGTGGGGTAAATGAGTCCAAATTTCTTTTTGTTCCCTATAAAACAGAAGCCGATTTCATTGCATGCTGTTCTGCTTACTTATGTTTATCTGTTACTGCTACGAATCTGAGTGTGAGCTACTCAATGCATTGGAAGTATATGGCTCTTATTCTACGTCTTTTCTTCGCCCGTTTTGCGTACTTTTCCACGTTTAAAAGAAAACTCCAAGTCGGCAGGTTTTGACAGTACTGGTATTTAACAGAATTATTTCGTTCCACGGAATGACTATTTAATTCTGCTTTGAATGGTGTTGCTTCTGGCCTCTGAGTGCCATGCATTTCAGAATGGTTTGTAGTGTATGGATGTAGATGAGTAGATCTTATGCTTCGTAGTCTTGGCAAGTACAGAATTCTTCCTTGCAAATGCTAAAAATGCAGCGGTAGTTACGCAAATGTTTTCGCACGTTATTAAAAGATAATACAAACAGTACATCTTAGACCCGCCAGGTTAGCCGAGCGCGCTAACACGCTGCTTCCTGGACTAGGGTAGGCGCGCTGGCCCCGGATCGAATCCGCCCGACGGATTAACGACAAGGGCCTGTGTGCCGGCCAGCCTGGATGTGGTTTTTAGGCGATTTTCCACATCCCCCTTGGTGAATACCGGGCTGGTCCCCACGTCCCGCCTCAGTTACACAGCTCACAGACATCTGGACACTTCTGCACTATTCCATGGATTACACTCGTCGCAGACAGTTGAGGTACACTAATTCCTTCCCGGGGGGTCCGGGTTGGCGGCAGGAAGGGCATCCGGCCACGCCTTCAACTAACATTGCCGATTAACCATGCCGACCGCGCGTATCCGCGGGGAAAACGGCACAAGCAAAAGAAAGACAAACAGTACATTTTAGAAGAAGTCAATGAAAATTTCGGTACCCTCAATTAAATGCCAGAGTACGAAAAACGAATGACAACACAAATAACGTAGAATACGTCCAATAAGCTTACAGTGCATTTAAATCTAGTAGTTCAGACGTGGATTCGTAAGCAGTTACAAATAAACATGGGTCCCAGAACACTATGTGACGAAGCCAGTTTCTATTTAACATAAAATAAAAACAAGTATGGAATCATTTCTCTCTCCCCCCCCTCCCCCCTCCCCCCCACCGCCGATACTACGGATGAGAGCAAGAATTAAGAGTAACATATTTACGTTGCAAATCAAAAAGTCCTATACGCATAAGGCGGTCATAATGAGGAGTATAATTTCCACTTGCAACAGCCACCACACGGTTGAAACTGAAAAACTAGGTTTTACGTATAAATACATTTTACCACCTGAGTACCTGACACGTCCATAAAGTATAAATGAAAAATATTATCATCTAGTAATCGTATTTCGAAAAGCAATAATACGAATTTCCGGGCCATATTTCTCGTATTGGAAGCACCGCTTGAAATGATGCAAAGAGCGACGCCAGTGTGCAGTGGATGACTGTAAACGTATGATTTGGAGTGATGAATCACGCAATATCTTATATCAGTTCGATGGCTGACGTCATGTGTAGGGCCAACAGCGAAGTCTGTAGGAGGTGGTATTAGGGTGTAGGGGCGTTTTACGTGGTTCAGATGTGATCCAATTATTGCGGTCACTTTTTATCAGATCGTGCCATCTAAGAAAACAACAAGTTTAATGTCAAGTGCTGTATTTGCAGTACTTAGTGTGAGTACTGGTGCAGAAGGGGAAATTAGCGGACAAGGAGTTACCCACATCCACATCATACTCTCCAAGATAAATGACGGTGTGCGGTGGAGGGTACTTCTTGCACCACTAAGTTATCCCCGCTTCCCTACCCCACTCGCGAATGGTGCGTGGGAAGAATGATTGTTGGTAAGCCCCTGTATAAGCTCCAGTTTCTCTAATTTTCTCTTAGTGTTCATTTCGCGAGACGTATGTGGAAGGAAGTAATACGTTGTCCCACTCTTCCGGGGAAGTGCTCACTCGAGATTTCAATAGCAAACTTCTCCATGATGCATCTGTGTAACAATCTGGCGTGGACTAAACAACCCCTTAACTAAAGACGCCGTTCATGGTTGGATATTCTCTATGACTTCCACCTCATAAAGATCCCAGATAGATGAACTAAATAATCTGTCGAACAAGCGCCTTGTGTTCTACTTCCTTCTTGGATGAATAACATTTCCTTAAGATTCTTTCTCTGAATTTCAGTCTGGCACCTACTTTTTCTACTATTCGCTTTATGTAGTCATTCCACTTAAGGTCACTCAGGATGATTCATGATGAAAAAAGATTTGGAGTGTAAACAGATCTTTGTACGAGGCCCGTTGGAATGCTGCCCAAGCAAAAATACTTACCAGCATAGGGTGGGAGAAGAGCTAGCCCTGCGTGCCTAAAAGTAACAGAGTCGGACACAATGTGAGCCGAAGTTCATAGCTCTGCTTCAAATTTTGCATGTGCCGTTTAATATAAAACTGCTTTCCTAACAGCGGTGGTCTAGCGGTTCTAGGCGCTCAGTCCGGAACCGCGCGACTGCTACGGTCGCAGGTTCGAATCCTGCCTCGGGCATGGATGTGTGTGGTGTCCTTAGGTTAGTTAGGTTTAAGTAGTTCTAAGTTCTAGGGGACTGATGACCACAGATGTTAAGTCCCATAGTGCTCAGAGCCATTTGAATAATTTTTTGCTTTCCTAACAAAGTACATACAGGAAAAAGATACCGCCCCACAATCTCATCTGGAAAGATTAATCACTTTTCAAAGCCGCAGTTGATAAAATTACATTAAAATACAAAGTAGTGTCGGAGGACCTTCCGGCACCCGATAGTCCGAATTAGTCGGAGGACGATACCACTCGCGAAATAACTTGGTCCTCGGTATTCGAAAGCAGCAGATGGGCAAGTCTCCAAGTTTGCGGATAGATGTCACTATACCGGTAGTACTGCACGACATTGCTCAGACGTTGCATATCAGAGGCTTATGGTAGGGATGGCGGATGGTCGACTTCAGTTTATCTGATGAATTTTAGGAAAGCGTAGTCCATTTGTAAAGGTGACCGCATGTAGGACGCTAGTGCGACGTATTCTGGAGTGCTTCTAGAATGTTTGGGATCCGTATCAGGTCGGACTGAAAGAAGACATCGAAGCAATTTAGATGCAAGCTGCTAGATTTGTTACCGGTTGGTTCCATCAGCCAGCTAGTGTTATGGATACGCTTCAAGAGCTGAAGTGGAAATCCCTCCAGGGATTCATTTCGAAGAACACTGCTGAGAAAGTTTAGAGAACCGTCATTTGAAGCTGACTGCAGAACGATCCTACTGCCGCCACATAAATCTCGCGGAGGGACCACGAATAAAAGACACGAGGATTTAGGGCTCATATGGAGGCATATAGACTGTCGTTTTTCCCTCGCTGTATCTGCGGGTGGAGCAGGAAAGGAAACGACTAGTTGTGGTACATGGTACCCTCCGCCACGCACCGTACGGTGGCTTGCGGAGTTTGTACGTAAATGTAGATCAGTTACCAGGCTGCACTGGCGTTGGTTTTCCTGCCAAGGAACAATTCGCGACATAGCTGTTTAAAGCAAATAATGGTAGCGTAAGATCTTGAATATGCAAAGTGAAGCAAAATGCCTCGTATGTGTGGTGTGACAATCTCTGCAAGTTACGGAACAGGCACGTGTAAGCTCAGTACAAGAGCAGCATTGTAGAACACTAACGCACACACCTTACACCATCACTAAGTGTAACCTGAAAGAGGGAGAGCTTGAGTTGGTGGGAAAATTTGTCACATACGGGGAATTCTCGTACACAGCGGAAGTCTTATGGATAACTTTAAACATTAATTATTAATAAAGTAACTTAATTATTAATAAAGTAACTCAATAGAAAGATACGTCGACTACACTGGGAGCTTCATTCAAATTAATGTTCGTATCGCCAATATATTTTTATTAAAAAAGACTTTCAAGAACTAAACAACAGAAAACTGTTAATATTAAGAGGGGTACATCCGCTTCGCTGCGAATTGAGGACCTATCAGTCGTCAGCTCAATGCTCTCTGACGTAAGCAAGTATACCGTAGTAATGTGCATCTCTTAGAATTTAGCATTCAGGAAAGTATAGAAGTGTAAAAGTTTGCTCACGCAACTTTTAATATTGTACAAAGTGACTGAAAGATGATACTAGCCGTGATAGTAGTAGTGTTCGATAATGCAGTTAAACATTGTGGTCTTCAAATGTTCAATTATAGATCTTGCTGACCGTCATGCGCCACTAACTTTACTACATCATTATCTAATTTGTAATTCCCTTATTTAAAACTGAATGTCATAAAAACAGACTGGCACCCTTCATTAAATTAGCTGACGCGTGAGAATTCTTCTCGGAACAGCCGGCCGGAGTGGCCGAGCAGTTCTAGGCGCTACAATCTGGAACCGCGCGACCGCTACGGTCGCAGGTTCGAATCTGCCTCGGGCATGGATGTGTATGATGTCCTTAGGTTAGTTAGCTTTAAGTAGTTCTAAGTTCTAGGGGACTGATGACCTCAGAAGTTAAGTCCCATAGTGCTCAGAGCCATTTGAACCGTTTTCTCGGATTACTAGTGACAATCTCATTCGCCATACCTACTGCAAGTGTTCAGTTTTTAGAGACCGGAGACTGTGAGTTATGAATGTAGTAAATATAAAAGACAATACCTCTGAACTGAAGCTATTCCACTGATCCTGCTTTGTACCTGTAAGACGTTTCTTCGAACCTCTTTCTTGTTACGAAATATTTCAGTGGTAATTAGTCTGCGTGACAGGTGTTACGTCATCCCGTAGGAGAAGTATACAGTTCCAAACAAGGAAGTCATATTGATTATGTATCTCGGTACTTAAAAGAAAATGTCATGGACACAGTGAAGTACCGGTCTGTTAACATAGTTTGGATTCATTGGTAGGTATTGGTAATTTGAAGTGAACACATAGCTCAGTTGTTTCGCATTATGTATTAAAATACTGCGTTAAAAATGCTGTAAACCGTATCGTTATCATGTTATAGGTATAAATGTCAGGCACAGTGTAAGAAAATCCTCTGGTTGTACGTGAAGCAATTTCCTTATACTGCATCTTCCGCGCCAGAACGACGTCTGTAACACGCGCTCGTTTGCCGCGGGGATCAGCTCTCGGTCCTTTCTCAGACACCCTTTGTGTTTCTTCCCTCTACGCCGCCATAAGTTCGCCCGCGACTGGAGACCCGCCACCCTTTCTGCTGCTTCGCCTTCTGCGCTGGCTGAAGCCGAGGGGTTGGCACAGGGGCACGCCTTTGTCATGTCGTGGTTTCCCATCCAGCACCCTCCAAAGATCACTACCAACTTCCACTAACGATACACATGCTTCAGCGCTGGCCCAGAGTCAGTTCTAAAATTGCGTAAGGCTACATCTGTGTCACACTGGTTATACACTTCGGGTACACAGAAAAAGTTATCAGTACTCTTTCGGTATCAAGTGTCATTAGTGGTAACGCTGTATATATCAAGATTGGTACTACCGCTCTCAAAGTATCGCTGTTTGTGCTGAAACCAGTGTTAGTAATAAACTATTCAGCTTATTGGTATGCTTGCTTCGTATGTCTCGTGTAGAAATTACGACAATAAGTTTAGAGACATTAGGGTGCGTACACAGTCATAGTCGTTTCTTCCTCGCTCCATTGGCGAGTAAACAGGATACTTGTAAACAGGTCTGAGCACTGCACAGTGGGCATGGAGTGTATACGCAGCTGTAGACATAGATTGTTCGGCCGATGTAACCATAGCATGCCTTACACTTATGTGCGCAAAAAACAACAAAAAGTAACCTGCTCTCCTAGTGTCACCTCCAGATGTGTTTCCCAAGTGCACACCCAGCCGCTGTTTTCGATATTAATGTTATTAGAAAGTAACCCTAGTTCTTGTTAGGTTACTTGTGCGACTGGGGCATTTGATATATCATTTACGTCTCCAGATGTAGAATAATACCAGTCCCCCCTTCCTCTTCCCCCCCCTCTCCCCCCCCCCCCCTCTCTCTCTCTCTCGATAACTTTTGTTGTAACTGGGAATTTCAGGCTACATTTGTTTTGTGACGATTTTTGTCGCATGAAATTTTCTGAACGTATTAGTTGCATGGATACTTTGGAACTCTTGATAGAAAATAACATAATAACACTGTATTACATTACTACCGAGAACATTAGGTTGCAACTGGTTGTAAATGATGACGTGAGGTGTCGCTGAAGAAAAAAAAAGGCTCCTAGCACTATGGGTCTTAACTTCTGAGGTCATCAGTCCCCTAGAACTTAGAACTACTTAAACTTAACTAACCTAAGGACACCACACACATCCACGCCCTAGGCAGGATTCAAACCTCCGACCGTAGCGGTCGCGCGGTTCCAGACTGTAGCGCCTAGAACCGCTCGGCCACTCCGCCCGGCGGACATATGCACTTTAGGCACACGTTGACAAATTCAACTTCCACTCATCTCTATCTAATCTTAATACGATTCCCAATCATGCCGGTTCATTTTGGACTCACAGTACGTTGATGGCTGCAGGGATATGGTTTAGATAGAAACTGACAATGATCTTTTAACTAACGATTTAAGACGCCAAGGCAGAATTTATAGCGCGAGACAACGGCTCATACAACTAAAAAGCTCTACAACTTTCATGACGATAAATTTCACACGTATAACTGACAAGTTCACAGCAAATTTTAGAGTACTGTTACACAGAGTATGAATATACGTGGCTATACTAATTTCCATTGTTTGCAGATGTACGATTGCACCTTCCAAGTTGGCATCCTGTGAGCACCAGAAATGCGCTTTGTGTATCTTCAGTTTGACAGGGAGCTCTGTTCTTTCTTACCTAACAAAATGGAAGTCAGTAAGACTCCACACGACCTTAGAAAGTGATTCAATGCGGTTTTTTTCCCCGTGGTCTCAGTTCAACTATTGGGAGATAGTGCGACTTGTTGTTAGCTTACAAGGTAATATACGCCCGACCACGCTTCAAGTGCGTTGCTATGAGGACAAGCCGACGGCCACAAAATTGTGTCTTTGAGAAGCTTACCTCTGAAACAACCATGAACGGCACAGTATGTCCTGGAGCATGCTAGCCAGTTTGTAAATCAAGACGTTGCGTGTAATCGTTTTGACGGGAATTTATCTGCAATAGCCAACTGTACTGTGTTTTTCTTTCAAATTGTTTAATCTTATTAAAGAACAGATACAGTTTTTAAATGGACAGTACAGAGTCAGGCTTATGGTAGTGATCTTGAAGGAAACAAATAAAATAAGGTTTTTATCATAAGAGACGGGTCAAAAGGTAGTGCAAGGTGGGGAAGGAAAAATGACCACAGTCCTTTTCACAGGGTCCATTCTAGCATTCGCATTAAACCGTTTAGTGAAATCATGGGACACATAAACGTGAATGGCCGCACAGGTATTCGAACCCAGTTCCTTTCGAATACGCGTCCAGCGGCTCAGCTGATAGGCCATGTTCCTCGGCACAGCTGCTGAGTCACATGAAGCACGAATAAGAGTCTCTCTAACATTTTGCCCAATCGATCCATCATTCCTGCTCGCTGTTTCTTCCATCAATTTTTAAACTGGAGTTGGACCGGTCGGACAGAACTGTCGATATATTTGACAGTTTTATAGCTTCGCAATGCGGACCTACAATTCTTCTCCCACAACATGATGGTGTCTACGTGGGAATTCTGTTGTGAAAAATTAATGGGCGATATTGTCCAACTCAGAAACTGCGGGTGCTGCGGTGATAAGTATATTGTTACAAGATTTTAAGACAGTTCACTGTTTCGTTTGGAAGGGAATGGAAGAAACACCTGAGACAGAGAAAGCTACACAACAGTAATCATTACAACTACCTCCTCGAAGCAACAAAAACACTTCGGAAGCAAACAAGTAACTGTGTAATACCAACATAGCGAGTTGACATAAAGGTCCAGCTACTAAATTTTATTATTTACTTGATTTCCTGCCACAGTTACATACATATTCCTTCATCGTGACTGGTTTCGAAAGAGTTCGTTCATTTTTGACCCATTGTCTGCAGCATTGTCATATGATCGGAAAATAATTCCAGTGCAGTGTATTAAATACATTAAATGTATTTGTAGTCGCGACTACGAACAACCGGTAGCTATATAAGGGTATGACGGCAAGGAAAGTATTTAATGAGCCACAACCTGTACTCGCACACAAATTATGTAATTCCCCCATAGCGGAGGACATTTTAATTGAAAGTCGGTACCAGATATCGGCGGACATGCATGCATATCCGAAGGAACGTTGCATCGTTCTTAACAAGACAGGCGCTGCAGTATCATAAATGACATTTATTGAAGTTTTGGTCTGTTCTCACAGTATACATTCCGACTGTCTATCCTTGCTGCAATCCACTACCATAGGCTACACGAGGTCAACCACATCTGCTAACCTGACTTAATGTATGGAAGTTAGTAACGAAAATCAAAGACAGTTCGAATTTATACAGTAAGAAAAAAACCGAACTTACATAAATTACATTGGAGTTATTTAAGAGCGATATGATAAAGACGCGGATAATGGTACGAAAATGAACGGACTCGTTCGAAACTAGTCAGCAGGTACGCGACGTTATTGGAATGTAAATGAAGTCCCATGCTTCTTAACAGATCGTAGGGGAACGATGCGGGAGACCCGCACCGCCGTGCTAGGCAAGGTCCTAAACGAGGTGGTTTGCCGTTGCCTTCTTCCGACCGTGATGGGGATGAATGATAATGACGACGACTCCACAACAACACCCAGTCATCTCGAGGCAGGTGAAAATCCCTGACCCCGCCGAGAATCAAACCCGGGACCCCGCGCTCGGGAAGCGAGAACGCTACCGCGAGATCACGAGCGGCGGACGTGACGTTACTACAAGTAATATTATTCCCCGCTGATGAACATAGAATACTATTAACCCACATTACAGACAACTGTCGGTAAGGATTGAAGCAGGTTCGTTCTAATTATGTTGTCTATTACCCTTGACAACTCTATGAACATTAGATTTCGTAAGAGACAATAATTAGTATGATATGGTAATAGGATGAATAATGTAATATTCTTAAAAAAGAAGTTTATTAGCCCTGATCGCAATACCATTTGTTTCGGCAAGTTAAACAGCCATTTTCAGATCATCTGCATCGAAACTAGTTTTCCTGCGATCTGGACAAATAAAATTCTCTAGTACGAAGTTTACATTATTCAAATTCAGAGGTCGTTCTCCTGTAAACAGCATCAGATAACCATGATAATATGCTTTCCGATGTTTCTAGTGATTGTTGAAAGTAGTGAAATCGACAAATGATGGATCTTTCCGCACAATTATGTTTAGTGCGTTACACCTGTTTACGCTGAAAGGCAACTGAACGTTTTTGTACGAAGTGTTTAAAGCCTCTGCAACGCATTCTTGCAATTCAGCGCAGCTTCCTGACGCTGTAAATTTCCCATACTCAAAAACACGATCCGCGAACAGCCCGACGAAAGCTTCGATGTTTTACGTGTGACATGAAGACAGTTTTGAAGATCATACCTCTGACGTAAAATACATAGCTTATCCCAAAACATGTATAATTACAAGCTCTGAATATAAAACTGGTATAACATGAACATGAATTAAAGTTAAATTAGAGACCCGGGGCAATTGAAACCTTTTTTCTTCAAAGTATTTGATTGACTTGCTCAAACACTGGTAGATTAGGGACTAACGGTTATTACCATTTGTGAGTATAGTAGCACCGGATTACACGAAGTGGTGTTTCAGAGATAAGACCGCTTAGTACTCAATACTTATTCTAACGTGATAATATATTAAGACGTGTAATTTAATGACAATTAATAAAATATTTCGCCGTCCGGGATGGCTGAGCGGTTCTAGGCACTACAGTTCTGAACCGCGTGACCGCTACGGTCGCAGGTTCGAATCCTAACTCGGGCATGGATGTTTGTGATATCCTTAGGCTAGTTAGGTTTAAGTAGTTCTTAGTTCTAGGGGACTAATGACCTCAGAAGTTAAGTCCCATAGTGCTCAGAGCCAATAAAATATTTCGGGATTTTATACCGTGGCCGAATCGATTTCACATTACAACCCAACGTTTTGTCCCCATTTACTGAGGACAGTTTCGAGGGGGATAGCAGCTTTTTTCGGTGTGCGGTTCACACCCTGGCCCGTTACTGATAACAGCAAAATTCGGTTTACTCGTGTTTTCAAGAAAGAAACATTCTTGGTTGTGTAACAGGCTTTATTATTGTATTTTTTGCCAATAATGCATTTCACCTTGTTTAAGCCGTCTTCAGATTACCTGCTAAGACATTTGCATGGACGCCAACCTAGGTGTTAAAACCTGTTATGCCAGTCAGTTTGAACATGCCATAAAAGAGGCAAAGAACGTCACTGCCTACTATAAAACAATGGAGCCTTTATCAATGGTTTCTGCATCGTCCAGTCATGAACTGGGAAAAGTTCGTTTACTCACATTCCCGCTCAGTTGCGTGACGTGACATGCTTTGAATACCAGAGCGCAATTGGCTATTGTCCATTGTCGTCGTCCGCTGTTGCTATCACCCCATGGTGGAAGACTAGTATACATCATCTTTAGCACCGGGATCCAGATGCATTCAGTCTCACGCCCTGCCACCTTCCTACTGAAATTTCTGGGGTGTTTAATAGTCTCTATGGCCTCTCTCTACAAGTTTTCATGGTATCCGCTTGTCACTGCCAGTACTTGAGTCCTATCAGAGTGAATGTGATGGTCTCCTTGCTGCAAAACATGTTCCACAACAGCTGATCTGTTAATCTCCTCTCCCCTCGCCCTTTCTACAGTTGCCTTGTGCTCTTCCAGTTTTTGTGTGTGTGTGTGTGTGTGTGTGTGTGTGTGTGTGTGTGTGTGTTCACGTACACCGTCCTACAACCAACTACACGGAGTCATATAAATTCCTGATTTTTCCGAGGGTTTGCGAGTATCCATGGCCAATTTTAGGTAATGCTGCATCTTTCAGATTGGTCTGTAGATTACCGCGACATTCCGTGTTCTGGAGATTTTTCCTATGCGGTCAGTACCGTCTTCAATGAAAGACAGGAAAACTTACGATTTCAGAGGCACTTGACAATCACTATGATTTTTGCGCGTTGGTCTTATGGCTCTTTTTACCTCAGGGGATTAATAATCGTTCTTGAGGAATAATTGGCAGAGTGTTTTAATTCCGTGTCTAACAGCATTGGTTCGCATATGTTCCTTGCTCTGTTCGCCAAGGCTTTTATAATGCCTCGCTTAGTTATGGGTGGTGGTTTGAAACACCGTGTAGGTAACGGTCTGTGCGGCCTAAGCTACCATCTTCTTTCTTGGAAATTAGGACATCAAGAAAATTTAATCTTCCGCCTGCCTCTTCTTCGTCCTCCTCCTCCTCCATCTCGTCCTCCTCTTCCTCCGAGATAAACAGAATCTTCGTATTAATCTCATAGAGACGCTTGTGAAAACGGCCTAGCTTCTCACTGTAATGCCTCCACAAAATATAGTACCATCTACGTAGCTGAACCTGATATTCGGCTTTTTGTTGGCAGTTTCCAATGGCGGCTCCTCTAATTTCATACCATAAAGAAAGGACTCCCCATAGCCACGCCATCCGTCTGTTCATAGAACTCATCGCCCATTTGAAATACATGGCTGTGAGGCACTTTTTAAACAGTTCTACAATATCAGGAGGAAGAATCTGATACAACTGTTGAAATACCTCATGAACCGAACCATAGTAGGCAGCCCTACCAAATCAAAATTAACTATTATGTCCTCCAGCTGGACCAAATACCGTTTAATTTTCTGTTAAAATGTGCCTAATTCTTGATACAGGAGTCAAACTTGGCTGTTGAATAAGTGGGCGAACCAATAGCACTCACTATAGGTCTCAGAGGAACATGTTTTTTTATGAAACATTGGCTACCCATAAAGCCTTGGTGACAACGCAACTGAATTGAAGAGTAAATTAAACAGCGTGTTAGTTAGTTTTGATGTGGTATCGCTGTTTGCTATGCTTCTGTGCCGCGCGGAGTGGCCGCGCGGTTTCAGTCACCATGTCACGGACTGCGCGGCTCCTCCCGTCGGAGGTTCGAGTCCTCCCTCGGGCATGGGTGTGTCTGTTGTTCTTAGCATAACTTAGTTTAAGTAGTGTGTAAGTCTAGGGACCGATGAGCTCAGCAATTTGGTCCCTTAGGTATTCACACACAGTTGAACATTTTTGCTTCCGCCCAATAAGTTGCTGCGACAGCTGGACAGCATTTTTCCTCCGGATATTATAGAACTATTTAAATATTGCCTCACGACCTCGTTTTTTAAATGGATCTATGAGCTCTACTAATAGACCGATGGCATGACGATGGGTAGTTCCGTAGTACAGTTTCTTTATGGAAAAAAGTTCTAGGAGCGAGCATTGTAAACTGCCAATGAAAAAGCTATTTGGCTCCATTACATTGATGATATGTTGGTTTTGTGGAGGCGGAGAGCAACTAGGTCGTTTCCATAATCATATCAACGACATTATTCTGAAGATTCATTTCACCTTGGAGGAGAAGGTGGATGGAAGATTAGTTTTCAATAAAAATTAAGGTAGCTTAGGCCTGAAAGTTTACTGAAAGCCCACGCGCACAGACCGTTACCTACACCGGGTTTCCAACTACTATCAACAGCAAAAGCGAGAAGTCATAAAATAGTTGGCCAGGACATCTGCAAACCAGAGGTGCCTCACGTGGAACTAAAGCACCTCACCAATGTAGTGCTCAAGAGTGGTATTCGTCAGCTGAGGGAAAAAGAGCTCTTAGTCCACTGTGAGCAGAAGCCCTATCAGGTGTCTGGGAAATCGGAAGTTTTCCTGCCTTTCCTGAAGGACCTCACTGACCAAGTTGGAAAAATCTTGACAAAATGTAACACCGCGGTAACCTACAAACAGACCCAGAACATACAGGATTACCTAACTTGGGCAAGAATGCTCGCAGTCCGCTTAAAAAAAATCAGGAATTTATAGGATTCTGTATAGTTGTGGAGTGGTGTAAGTGGGTACTACAACAAGAAAGGTAAAATGAAATCCTGGGAGAGCACAAGAACGGCTGTAGAATGAAAGAGATTGACATATCAGCTGTTGCGGGAGATGCTTCGCAGCCAGGAAACGAGCACATTCATTTTGATAGGACTTGAGAACTGGCAGCGGCAGACAGACACCATGAAAGATTATACAGAGAGACCATAGAGATGATTAAAAACCCAGAAATCTTAATAGGAAGGAGGAGCATCTGAAATTGTTGACATCTGGATCCCAGTGCCTATGAAGGTGTGTTCGAGTCTCCAACCATGGGCGATATCAATAGTGGATGACGGCAGTTGACAACGACCAGCTGTGCTCCAGTGTTCAAAGTATGTGACGTCACGCAGTATGCACGTGAGCACACGTAAACGGAAATTTGCAGCAGTCGGTAAGGAGCCAGGACGTGAATCAGAAACTCTAGGAAGCTATGATTCCCCTTAAAAATGTCCTCCGCAGATGGGAAAGAAACGTTGGGTTTTACATTGAAATTCATTCAGACATGGCATAGTAGCTCTGTGTATGTTATTGATTGTGTTATTTGCGGCCGTGAAAGCTTACATTTCACGATTGAATTACAGTCAATTAAATTTTCGTATCTAATTCATAAATATCTGCCTATAAACATTGCATAAGATTACAGATACGAGATAAACATTGCTTCGCCTGAAAATGAAAGGCTTTCCGTTTAAATCAGAAGTATACTTAGTTCTCAAAGTATTCCAGTTTTAGGTGAAAGCACCTTTCGAACGTTCTGCCATTGAGAAAAAATCCATTTCGGAAGTGCGAGCCTGGAAGATCACCAAATCTCCATTACGACTGCCTTAACGTCTCCTTAGGACTGAAAGTAATTTACAGTGATAATTTTTTTAGATACAGAGTAAATGGAAACATAATGCACGGAATGAACTTCGCAAAGTCTCTTATTTCAAATCGGTCATTATTGTCATTGCCGAGACTCATTTGTGTTAACGTGAATAATCCAGGTATGAGGTCATTGTGTTTCTTTGCATGAGACGAGTTTTGTGTAGTAAATGGATCACTGGTTTATAGCACTACTGAAACAATCATTTTAGTACAGATCAGTTGCAATACCGAATGGAGAATACAAAAATCGCCACAAAGAGACGTCCAATTTGGATAATACGCAAAAGATTTAGAAGCTTTTAAATAAGTTATTAATAAACGAAAATTGTATTCTTGTAAATATTAACAGAGGACGCATTAAATAAAACCCATTATGATCTGACCCGTCTTCCCCGCCGATATCACAGTGAAACATGGACGATTTTCCAGCTTATACCATACGTCATCCGCTAAACTAGCAGCAGACTGTTTCCGTCAAAACAAGACTTTACTGTCGTTTAAATTTAAATGCCCTAAGGCCGTATAGTCGTAAAACATGTTCCTTATGGATGAGAGAACCGTCACATGCCAACTTGCGTGCACGCCGCGGTACTCCGGGTGGTTACGCGGTGGGGATAAGGAATTCTGGGACAGTGCCGGGCAAAGTGAATAACGAGCGTGGTCGCTTCGCTAAGGCTGTAATCTCTCAATGGCAACGGGATGAGAACGGCAATTGGTTGTCGGAAGCGGGCGCCGCGCAACTTTATGGTAATGCAGGTGCAGCACTTTGCATATCGGGCTCCGGACAAAGAGCCGCAGCGTACAAGTACTTGGGCGCGAGAATCTGTCAAACCAACCTCTCCAGCCTGCGCTACAGTCCATATCGCAGAGAATTCCGTATACAGCGGAGTATGAATGACATTACCTTTGTGATCCATAACGTAAAGGTTTAGATGTATGCGAGGAACACGTACACCACAAAAATATTTGCCACTCTGTTGCGAAGAAGAATTTGTGAAATCCTCATTTTGATTCAGAATGCAAGCGCACAGTGGAAATTGCAACGGCAAGAACGACACCAAACTACGACATTTTACTTTTTGTGCATGTACAGTTTCGTAGGAAGAATGATTGAATTTGTAGGTGATTTTTGGGGAATGCACGGTGTACAAAATAACTCAGGGTAGTAACGACCGGTCTACACTGTCTAATAACATTAATGCGAACACTTGACAGACACCTGAACCTGAACAACCGGGTTTTGCTTTGTGGACCGCGGTCAGATGTACAGGAAGAGTGTCAGTGAATTTTTGAAAGCTACCGATACGGATGTGCAGCCATGCCGTATCAAGTACCTTGGCCGGCTGCGCCAGGTTTCTCGGTTGAGGTTACACGCTGCGAACAACCATACAGAGGTGGTCCCACAGATCGTCGATTGGGTCTAATTCTGGGCAGTTTGGTGGCCAATGGAGTAGGGTACAAGCATTCTGGTGATCTTCGAACGACGCACAGCTGTGTGGCTGGTTGATGCCATAGTATAGAGGGAGAAACAAACTGCATGAAGGGGTTGATTGGCCCCCGAGGATAGATGTATACTTGTGTTCATCCATTGTGCCTTCCAGAATGACTACATCACCTAGGGAATGCCACGAAAACACTCATAACGCCATAACGCAGCCTCCTCCTGCTTTTGTGTTTGTGTTCGGACATTTTACGTCGTACACGCCAATGCCATATATCTCATGGAATATAAAACGTAATTCATTGTATGTGTGTGGGTGCTGTGTTGACGAGTTGCGCAACGGACTGATCTGACAAGTACCCTTTGGCTCCTGCAAGAAGCAATTTCCACCCCACACTACTACAGAAGTCAGACAGACGCTACTAACGTACCAAAAAATCCTGAAAAACTTTCAGCAATAAATATCTTCTGGAGTCGTCCGCTGTAAGGAAAAGACACAAAATATTCTATTTTCTTCTCTAACTAGTGGGATACGTGGGTACTGTAGTATTGCTAGTTAGTGTGAGAGAAACATTAAACGAACGGAAAATATTATTTATTGCATAATTTGAGAAAATCAAGTGAAACTTTTATTTATAAACTGATACACAAATTTCCGGATTCTTTTCGGAATAGGAGGTTACCTCTTATGGATAGGAATCCTGTTAATGAAATTTATATAAAAAGTGTGGGAAAGCTGTTTTATCCCTTTTCTTTAAGAATGTTGTTTACTTGGCGGAATGGCTGAGAGCTGCGCCTACTCAACTTGAATTATTATCCGATTGAATTTTTCTAAGTACAGTCAAGGCTGTTGCGTGGGAAATGTAATGGAGTGACGTGAATGAAGTATGTTCTTTCTAATGTAGGAAAGAGGGGGCTAACCTAAGCTGTAATGCACAATACCGTGAGCTGCGACGACTGCTGCCTGCATCGTTCGCCGCTGAAAAATAACAAAACTATCTTTTTCCATCGGGATTGACCTTTGCCAATCGAACTTTCACCATGCCTTGATGAAGTAAAGGACTCCAATCTGCCCCCTAGTCTAACTATTGACGTGGTACGCCGGTCAGAGAACCAGTCCACCGCGATGCCACTCAACCTTCGCTCACAGGCTCTAATTAATACTCTGTACATGTTCACATCGTACATTAAGTGCCGCAGCCAACACAGTGAACAAACGCTTAATCACGAGCGACTCAATATAGTGTATCACTCTGATTCGATAGCAACAGAGGTGCTCTCTCAGTGCAGTAATGAGACATAGTTTCTCGCTCTCTGCGTACACGAACGAGCGCACTCGCTCCCGCTATGTGTTCCCACTTCAAGAGTGTCACTGGAACGACCCCTCACCACGCAAAAAGCGAAAGGGTATATCATCCGCTGTCTTTCCCTCACTCCTCTGGCTCATTGCGTCAGAAATAGTCTTCCAATCAGCGTTACTATTACAAACGGGAGAATGGATTTTCGTTTAAGCCGACCAACATGGAAATATATAGCATCTGCATTAGACATTTACTGTCCACCTGTGAGAACTCTGAAACTGCGCAAATGGTCCGCCAAATAAATGCATATGCTGGGGCTCTCCCAAACAATACAGCTGCTTTTGCTTTTAAGGTGAACATGCAGTCCATATCCCTTTTCTCTGGCAAAAACTGTTTTGGTCCCTTGGTGGTCGGCTGGCCAGTACAGATGCATGCTAACTCACCCTCCTACGGACTTTCCAGCGGGCTGGTTGCCTCTGCCGAACAAAAACTCCTGTGGCCGTCGTGTCTTGAATGTTTGTGCACGCCAGCCTCGACTTTTTAATCTCGGTCCACACTTGCGATTTATTTATTAGATTTGCATATCGATTAGATGGAAATATGTAAAATTGACTCTACCCTATTGAGTTTGGGCTCAAATGAAATGTCTTGATACGCAGAATACGGTGGTGAGGTCGGAATATGTAAGACATGAAGGTCAGGAGGCCACACAACCTTACATCATCTGAATAGGCCACCTTTTGCCACTTACAGAACGTCTAGTTGTGGTAATGGCGTGCAAATTCCAGCCTTCGTCACTGACAAATAGAAGTCAGCAAGGGAGCATGAACAGGCGTCTTCTGCAGAGGCCCATACCCCACAAAATTCCGCTGAACAGTCGTTCAGGAGATACTGTTGGTTCATCTGGATGGTCAGTTGCTCAACAGCCGCAAGTCTGTTCGCCCTCACACATCTGTGCAGCAGTCGCTCATCTGTGACATATGTGGCCCGTGGCGCACCACAATTACCTTGTCACCAGTTGTGTGTGCGCCATTTTGCCATGCACAGTATGCCTTAACCACGGTGGCAAGTGAACAGTTTGCAGACTTAGCCGTTTTGGAAATACTTCCATCCTTGGCAGAAAAGCCACTCATCGCGCCATTTTCCACATCAGATAAATCGCTCCATTTCCACATTACGACAATGACTGCACTATTTCCTGCGTTCCCCATTTTACATACCCTCCACTGCTAGTGCTGACACTTGCCATATGAGTGTGGTTATTCCATGTTGACGTCGAACCCAGGCAGTAGTCACACTAATGTAAGTGGGCCGTGTAATTCAGCTGGCCAATGAACGTGATTGTACTTTGACGGCAAGTAAGGGACTGTCTTTCCATGTTGCTTTAATTCTGTGCCAGTGTTCATCGATCATAATAGCTGGCGACCGACGGCGTGCCAGTATGTTGGCAATCCTTGACAGTATCTTTCCAGTTGATGAATGATTTGGAGACCATGCTGGCTGGAGAAACAGCCGAACACTCTCTTTGTGAAGGTAGGGCACGACGGAACGGGCAATGTGCAGTCTTGCTTCATCTTGTTGAAATATAGCGTCACAGAGCCCCGAGAACAGAGCACAGCAATCAGGACGTAACACGAGAGAAGAGTAGCGGCTGCAGTCCAAGTGTTCGGCTAAGCGAACCAAGGGTGAAGGTGTTGGCGTTCCAAATGGCACCCCACACCATCACCCCAGGTGCTGGAGCCGTACGAAAATCACGAAAACAGTCTGACAGCATTCATTCTACTAAGAGCTTTTATATAACATCCATTGGGACGCTCTACGCAGAATAAGGATTCGTCTTAAGGCAGTAGGTCTCATCCTGGGGTAATTACCTTCTGAGAAGTAAAATGAAATTTTCTATTGGGCGAAAAAAATCGTGTTTCGTTCACGAAATTAAATTATTTCTTCAAAAAATTGCTATTATCGATATTTAATACATGTTTGATAACTTCAATATAGGAATAAATGGCCAATCGATTGCTCATAAACGGTAGGTACATTAACCTATGTTTCGACAATTACTAAGGGCGTGCGCGCGATTAGCCGAGCGGTCTAGGGCGCTGCAGTTATGGACTGTGCGGCTGGTCCCAGCGGAGGTTCGAGTCCTCCCTCGGGCATGCGTGTGTGTGTGTTTGTCCTTAGGATAATTTAGGTTAAATAGTGTGTAAGCTTGGGGACTGATGACCTTAGCAGTTACGTCCCATAAGATTTCACACACATTTGAACATTTTGAACTAAGGGCGTCTTGATCGGATTGAGACGTTGCTAAATCCTGTATTTAACAATATTCTTCTTACGTATTTGTGTTTTGGTGCAGCCTTAGACACGTGGGCGGTAGAAATCCATATTCAGTACTGTAAGGTTTTTACCGGTCCAGGTGTCTAAAGTTGTATCAAAATACAAAGACGTAAGAAGAAAATTGTTAAACACAGGATTTAGCAACATCTGATTCTGATGAAGACACCCCTAGTAGGTGTCGAAAACTAGGTCATTGTATCTACCGTTTATGTACAATCGGTTGGTTGTTTAATCCTATGTTGAAACTACACTCCTGGTAATTGAAATAAGAACACCGTGAATTCATTGTCCCAGGAAGGGGAAACTTTATTGACACATTCCTGGGGTCAGATACATCACATGATCACACTGACAGAACCACAGGCACATAGACACAGGCAACAGAGCATGCACAATGTCGGCACTAGTACAGTGTATATCCACCTTTCGCAGCAATGCAGGCTGCTATTCTCCCATGGAGACGATCGTAGAGATGCTGGATGTAGTCCTGTGGAACGGCTTGCCATGCCATTTCCACCTGGCGCCTCAGTTGGACCAGCGTTCGTGCTGGACGTGCAGACCGCGTGGGACGACGCTTCATCCAGTCCCAAACATGCTCAATGGGGGACAGATCCGGAGATCTTGCTGGCCAGGGTAGTTGACTTACACCTTCTAGAGCACGTTGGGTGGCACGGGATACATGCGGACGTGCATTGTCCTGTTGGAACAGCAAGTTCCCTTGCCGGTCTAGGAATGGTAGAAAGATGGGTTCGATGACGGTTTGGATGTACCGTGCACTATTCAGTGTCCCCTCGACGATCACCAGTGGTGTACGGCCAGTGTAGGAGATCGCTCCCCACACCATGATGCCGGGTGTTGGCCCTGTGTGCCTCGGTCGTATGCAGTCCTGATTGTGCCACTCACCTGCACGGCGCCAAACACGCATACGACCATCATTGGCACCAAGGCAGAAGCGACTCTCATCGCTGAAGACGACACGTCTCCATTCGTCCCTCCATTCACGCCTGTCGCGACACCCCTGGAGGCGGGCTGCACGATGTTGGGGCGTGAGCGGAAGACGGCCTAACGGTGTGCGGGACCGTAGCCCAGCTTCATGGAGACGGTTGCGAATGGTCCTCGCCGGTACCCCAGGAGCAACAGTGTCCCTAATTTGCTGGGAAGTGGCGGTGCGGTCCCCTACGGCACTGCGTAGGATCCTACGGTCTTGGCGTGCATCCGTGCGTCGCTGCGGTCCGGTCCCAGGTCGACGGGCACGTGCACCTTCCGCCGACCACTGGCGACCAACATCGATGTACTGTGGAGACCTCACGCCCCACGTGTTGAGCAATTCGGCGGTACGTCCACCCGGCCTCCCGCATGCCCACTATACGCCCTCGCTCAAAGTCCGTCAACTGCACATACGGTTCACGTCCACGCTGTCGCGGCATGCTACCAGTGTTAAAGACTGCGATGGAGCTCCGTATGCCACGGCAAACTGGCTGACACTGACGGCGGCGGTGCACAAATGCTGCGCAGCTAGCGCCATTCGACAGCCAACACCGCGGTTCCTGGTGTGTCCGCTGTGCCGTGCGTGTGATCATTGCTTGTACAGCCCTCTCGCAGTGTCCGGAGCAAGTATGGTGGGTCTGACACACCGGTGTCAATGTGTTCTTTTTTCCATTTCCAGGAGTGTAGTATACGTTTGCTGAGTAACAGCCATGTTCAAAACTGTAAGTTTAATAACATTATTTTCAAATACAGGGCTATTACAAATGATTGAAGCGATTTCATAAATTCACTGTAGCTCCATTCATTGACATATGGTCACGTCACACTACACATACGTAGAAAAACTCATAAAGTTTTGTTCGGCTGAAGCCGCACTTCAGGTTTCTGCCGTCAGAGCGCTCGAGAGCGCAGTGAGACAAAATGGCGACAGGAGCCGGGAAAGCATATGTCGTGCTTGAATTGCACTCAAGTCAGTCAGTCATAACAGTGTAACGACACTTCAGGACGAAGTTCAACAAAGATCCACCAACTGCTAACTCCATTCGGCGATGGTATGCGCAGTTTAAAGCTTCTGGATGCCTCTGTAAGGGGAAATCAACGGGTTGGCCTGCAGTGAGCGAAGAAACGGTTGAACGCGTGCGGGCAAGTTTCACGCGTAGCCCGCGGAAAATTGGCTCATGCCACAACTGGAGACCGACAGCGCCGACTTCATCTTTCAACAGGATGGTGCTCCACCGCACTTCCATCATGATGTTCGGCATTTCTTAAACAGGAGATTGGAAAACCGATGGATCGTTCATGGTGGAGATCATGATCTGCAATTCATGTCATGGCCTCCACGCTCTCCCCATGCGATTTCTTTCTGTGGGGTTATGTGAAAGATTCAGTGTTTAAACCTCCTCTACCAAGAAACGTGCCAGAACTGCGAGCTCGCATCAACGATGCTTTCGAACTCATTGATGGGTACATGCTACGCCGAGTGTGGGAGGAACTTGATTATCGGCTTGATGTCTGCCGAAACACTAAAGGGGCACATATCGAACATTTGTGAATGCCTAAAAAAACTTCTTGAGTTTTTGTATGTGTGTGCAAAGCATTGTGAAAATATCTCAAATAATAAAGTTATTGTAGAGCTGTGAAATCGCTTCAATCATTTATAATAACCCTGTACTATTATTAACACGTGACAATGTCGTGGATGTTACAGCTTGTGGAGCGAATGTATGAGGAACAGCATCCTCATTTACCGCACCACTACATACATACTTAGTACACATGTATGACAGTAAAATTGAAATATATAGGTCACATACGCTTAAATAGTCATTAAAATGCCTCTTTTGACTTATAGGTACTACCTGCGATGGACCAAAAATTTCTTCATTATTAGGTGTAGAATAACCGCTAACAGTTACCTTTCTTTTCTGAGCTGGAGTTACATGTAGCAGTCGCAGTGCACTGAGAATTGCTACATCGTCCTATAAATAATGGTTGTTACAAATAAGCAGTGCCAATGGTCTCACTTACTCATTAGTTTGCGGTCTAATAAAACTTCTCTGTTATAACAAAAGATTAGTTATTTCTCATCGTTTTAAAAACAAAAGTGTCGAATGGAAATTATTTTTCATCCTGAAGTTTAATTAGGCGCTAATGTTGATGGTGGAGTGTTTAGGAGTGTGGGTACTAGGTAATATCAGATTAGACTCGGGGTAATGGTCTAAGGAAGGTTGGGAAGGACCGCCTTAAGGCATATCACTATCGGCCTGCCTTTCCCTGTGGTCACGTCAAGGGAAGCCGCACTTAAGAGTCCGTGCCTCTCCAGACGCCCCTACGCTATCCATGCGGATACTTGTCTTGCTCCAAACAAGATCAATCCTTAAATTAAGATACGTGACGAGGCTTTACCGTCCTACACATCCGAGCGAGCAATACGCCTGGCTTCTCTTGTGCTGGTCACGTGAGGTACCTGACAAGAAAAGTATCGCGTTCGAACGAAAATATATGTGTGAAATTTTGGTTATACTTCTCAATGTACCACTTGGTGTCGTTTTTCTGCAAGACTCTACAAACGTGCTGTGGATGTCTCTCCAGATGTCACTGTAGAAGCGAAACTCAATGAGACAAGTTAACTACAAATGAAAGTGAGGACTTTCAATAAAATGCTCAAAGCAATATGAAAAACTACAAAACTCACAGTGAAGAAAAGCAAACTTATCAAATCTCATAACTGCACATTCTATCACATCAGTGTTAAACGCCAACTCAGTGACACATTTTACGTTGTTCACAGGTTCATAAATATCCCAGTCAGTGTTCTGCCACGAAACGTTGGACTATATAGTTCCGCAGATAATTCATTGTAAGTGACTGAATGCGTTCTCGCGACAAAGAATCTGTCACGCAGTTTCGGCTGCAGGTTCCTGGATAGTAGTTTAAGGAACTCTTTTATTCTCTTGATATTTAATATATACTGTCTTACGAAATACACTTCCAGAAATCGTGCACATTCTGTAGTTCTACGCGGAAAAAAATTTAAAACTACATCTTCTCCTCCAGCGCCTTCCAGTAGCACTTGTTCATCCTTATTTCCAGACCAGGAGTCACAAAATAAGAGCGACTTTGTTGGAAAATGTGGATTGTAAACTGACAAAAAAAATCTTCATGTTTTTGTTTTCCTAGACACACAGGGTTCAAACCTTCTGTTTGGTGCTTAGAAGCATACATAGAGTTTCTCTGCCAATCGTCCGTTGATATAGCAATACCGATCGTGTATTGCAATGCTAACTAAATGCAATATCAAGCTACGTTTCTCTCCCCTTTCATGGATAGCGTTCTTTCGGAAGAAAGTCCGTTGTTCAAATTACTCCCACCATAGTTCAATACACAGGCCAGTTGGATGTTTTCTGCCGTGGTATGCACATTGGTTTCGCAACAAATATTTGAGCTCCCTGACTCATCTCTTCGTCGTCGACCGTACCTTTTCGTACTTCGAGCATACTTACAGGGCGTGATTTACCCTGAGCACATTTTTCAAGGTAGTAATTAGTCCCATTGAGTTAGTACTAAATGCCACTGACGGAGTAAAATTTGTAGATCCGAGGCTTCTCGCTACGTCCAACGCCCAATGTTGTGAATGGCAATAACGAAGTAAGAACTGCATTCTCATAGCCGGTTTGAGTGGCCGAGCGGTTCTAGGCGCTAAAGTCTGGAACCGCACGACCGCTACGGTCGTAGGTTCGAATCCTGCCTCGGGCATGTATGCGTGTGATGTCCTTAGGTTAGTTAGGTTTAAGTAGTTCTAAGTTCTAGGGGACTGATGACCTTAGAAGTTGAGTCCCATAGTGCTCAGAGCCATTTGAACCATTTTTGCATTCTCATACTTCAACAAACTTCCTTAATACACGCTGCTTGATGTTATTGAACTACAGCGAACGATTTCCTTTGAAAACTGTATTGCTTCCTTTTTTCTTTGTAACATTTTTCAGTACGTTTTTAATACAGCTTTTAGCCCCTTCATTTTACGGTATCTTTTCAGGAACTTGTCATACGTGTTGGAACCTCTGACGTGATAGTCATCATGTATGTCCTCTAGTGTAATGTCATCAAACGTCGTGATGACACTTTAAATTTTAAACTTACTATCAGGAGAAGATTGGAATTCATTTTCACTGCTTCCATTGTCTATTGTCGAACTGGAGGTGTTAATGTTACAACACTCTCCGTTGGAAGCCACCCCTTCCCTCCCCCCCCCCCCCCCATAAAACCGGACAAAAAAAGCCGCTGCTTTAAAATCAGGTCTTTCGCTTTCTCTCTCTCTCTCTCTCTCTCTCTCTCTCTCTCTCTCTCGTTTTCGCGGAAGTACGGGTCGTCAATATTTTTTATGACATCGTGAAATACAATGGAATTATTTATAAAAGAAATGAATATTTCAAATCTTATTAATTGTAAAACTTACTATCTTACATAATTAACGGTTGTTGAAAATCAAAAACACGTAAATTCCAGTATTTTATTTTTTGTTTTGATTATAACTTTTGTGCTTCCATAACTTTATGCGGCCCCAGGGCGAAATGTATCAGAAAAGAAAAGAAAGAAAAACCATTCAAAGCATAAAACTTCAGACTACCACGAACAACGTGCTGAGTCGCATACTCCAGTATCACATTTCTTGTGTAAATATTATTAAGAAAACACCGTTTTTAACGTAGCTAAACTCTCACGATCTGGCTATAAATCGCGGCAAACTACGCATATCGAATAATTTTGTGGGTGATAGGCGAATGGCAATTCTCACTTGTCATTAAAAGTATACCTCGCAGGGCTAACATGAAGGCTAAACACTTAGGTATAAGGAATGGGCGCTTTGCCCACTCCAATAATTAAATAACGCAGAGAAACGGCTCTATTTTTGGGTAACGTGTCAACTTTTTGTCCTAAAACCGTTGATAGGTTTCTTTTATGAGCTTTCCCGATTTTGTGAGTATTGTCATTAGATTAGTCCATTTAAGTCTTGTTGGATTCGAGGGCGGAATTTTTCATTGACTTATTAGGACAAGCAAATACTATCTATAACAGTTTTCTGGAAAATGTTAATCCATTTCAGTATTGATGATACAAGCTATTTTAATAGTATTTCAAATGCTTATCTCTTTTGTAGATAATTCCATTGTACCTCAGCATGTCGTCAAAGATATTGTCATATAAACCGCATTTCATTAATAAGAAAAATTACTTGATTGCGTAACTTCTGCGCTTTCATGTAACGAAAGTAATTAATTTTGGTGCAAGTACAGTTTATATGTACAATAAAAAAGTCCGTATTATTATTATTATTATTATTATTATTATTATTATTGATTCCATGCAGCGTTATTCGTCACTATCAAAGGCAAGAGTTTCCTGTTATTATTGATAAATGCGAAATTTGTTTCTGAGTAACAGATATATGTTTTATGTAATCTCGACGAAACACTGAAGCGATGTTTGATATATTTTTGAGGAAACTGCGTTTTCTACCGCTGATGATAAATTTGTATTCCTTTTCTTTATTTTTATACAAGATCCCTCTGTTTCAAGTTACAAATGAACGATTTTAGAATAAAACCTGAGTTACACATTGAAAATTACTGTTTTGCTTTTAATACCTTTTATTTTTAAGTCACATACAGGAGAATAACTACGTAGAGCAAAAATGTTCCATAAATTTCGCTGTCCATTATGAATCTTCACTCAGTTTCTGGCCGTTTCTCCGCTTCCGGTTTCTAGGGGAATCTAGTTAGACAATGATCGCATGCACAAATAAAGAGATCAAAATGAGGCAACGCCGGGTTAGTACGCAACACACCTAACGTACAGGTCAAGTGGTTAGTATTTTAACTGACCACAGTTACTACACTGGAGCGCCAAAGAAATAGACATGCGTATTCAAATATAGAAATATGTAAACAGCGAGAATACGGAGCTGCAGCCGGCAACTCCTATATGAGACAACAAGTGTCTGGCGAAATTCTTAGATCGGTTACTGCTGCTATAATAGCAGTTTATCAAGAGTTAAGTGACTTTGAACGTGGTCTTATAGTCGGCGCACGAGCGATGGGACACAGTATCTCCAAGGTAGCGATGAAGTGGAGATTCTGGCGTACGACAATTACACGTGTGTACCGTGAATATCAGGAGAATCTGATAAAGCATCAAGTCTCCGACATCGCTACGACCGGAAAAAGGTCCTGTAAGAACGGGATGAACAACGACTGAAGAGAATCGTTAAACGTGATAGAAGTGCAACCCTTCCCCAAAATGCTGCAGATTTCAATGCTGGGCCATAAACAAGTGTTCAGGTGCGAACCGTTCAACGAAACATCATCGTTACCGGTTTCCGATGCAGAAGGCTCACTCGTGTACCCTTGATGACTACACGACATATAGCTTCACGCTTCGCCTGGGCCTGTCATCAACACCGAAATTGGCCAGTTAATGACTGAGAACATGTTGCCTGGTCGGACGAGTCTTGTTTGAAACTGTATCGAACGAATGGACGTTAACGTGTATAGAGACAACCGAAGGAATTTAAGGATCCTGCTTGTCTGCAGGTGACGTTGAAGCTGGTAGAGGCTCTGTAATGGTGTGGAGCGTGTGCAGTTGGAGTGATATGGGACCCCTAATACGTCTAAATACGACTATGACAGGTGACACATACTTAATCATCCTGTCTGATTAATTGTATCCATTCATGTCCATTGTGCACTACGACGGACTCGAGCAATTCCAGCAGGACAGTGCGACACCACCTGCGTCCATAATTGCTGCACAGCGGCTCCAGTAAACAGTTCCGCTGGCCACCAAGCTCCCCAGACATAAACATTATTGAGCATATCTAGGATGCCTTGCAACGTGCTGTTCAGAAGAGATCTCCAACCCGTCGTACCCTTAAGGATTTATGGACAGCCCTGTAGGATTCATGGTGTCAATTTATCATTAGATTGATGTGTCGAGCCTATGCAGCGTCGTGTTGCGGCACTTCTGCGTGCTCGCTGAGCCCTACGCAATATTAGACAGATGTACCAGTTTCTTTGGCTCTTCAGTGTAGGAAAACTAGGGTAGTCTACCCTTACTTATGTCAGTCTACCGAAGCCTGTGACAGTCTTCCAACTTAAGACACGACACATGACACTGCATCTCAGCATCACTTACGCCAGTATCGACCACTCGATAAGTCCATCAAGCATTATCCTGGAAAAGTGATGTTCCGAGTGCTGCAACCAGCACGTTACATAATCCTAACTCTTCAAGCGATTCACTCTCTTGGTAGTTCAACCAGTCATGCACCGAAGCAGACGAGATACTGCAGAGGCGTAATACAGGGTGCGTAGTTGGAGATTATATCGTTATTAATGGTGTGCATTCGGATGTTCAGCCGTGTTATTGATTACTTTTATCTCCACAATATTTCGGCAACTTACGCACTCGTCTTCTTCAGGCGCTGTAACGCTGTGCTATTGTGCGCTCTCGCTGCGTGAACTCCAACTAGACAACGAAGGATTGTTGTTGCCGCCGCCCTGTTTACAGCGACACCGTCACTCTGTCCGCGCTAAGCCGCGAAATATCGTGCATCAGAATAGGATAAACATCTCGGTTAATTCTCGAAAGCAGACTATTAATCAATCAATCAAAGGACACCATTAATCAGTCACGCTGAGTAAATCTGAGAGTGTTAATAACGATGCTGTCGAAATATAACGACATGTGCGTGGCGGCTTTCTCGTTCGTCAATGCGACGATGTGCTATGCAGGCGTGAGATGCCATGAAGGAAAGTAGTCTTAGTGTGCGTCACAAAGAAGATTATTCCTATTGTCTCGTGATCTGTTATTTGTCCTCTACTGCGACCATCACTGTAATTCTGCCAGAGACGGGAAAGGATTTGGAAAAGCGGTTGAAGAAAATAATATCTTGAGAAGAAAAACAACAAAATTTAGAAAAAGGGTAACGTTACGTAGTGAAGTAAAATCAGGTGATGGTAGGTATTCAGATTGGAAAACGAGACACGAGTAGTAGAAGGTGATTTTTGCCATTTAGGCAGTAAAATTCTGTACTTACAGTAAATCTGTAAACCCGTCGCGTCTGTCGGTTTGACTGGTCGAACACGCTTCTCCAAAACTACTTGACGAATTTTCACGGTGTTTTCACAAGTAACTTGAGCCAAGCTTCTGGCACCGTAAGGGCTTTATTTCATCAAAATCTGATCACAGAATGAAAGATAATGTAACTGAAAGTTTTACCATACTAATACTATAAAAGCGAAAGTAACTCTGTGCCTTACGTTTCCACGACCAACCCGCTGCACCGATTTCTATGAAATCTGGTATGGGAATAACACGGACTCTGAGAAAGAACATAAGAGTCCTTAGATAGCATGTAGTGCAAGATATACGGTGGAGCAACTAAAAGTGGCCCGGACAATTGGATACGACAGGACGTGAATGTGTGCATATAACCACCCCAGTGGTGCACACACCACGTTTACGTACAACAGGATGGATCAACTGTCCATACAGCCGACCGAACATTGGAGCACATTCAAACGTCTTCGCGTCTCACAGAGTTGTTAGCATAGGCCAGTCTGGTCGCGGCCGTAGCTGGCCACCCAGGTCACCTGATCTGCCAGTGTGCGATAATTTTATGTAGGAAGCATTCAAGTCAACGGTGTATCTTAACTACTCTCTCAGTCTTTAAAAAAATACAGCAGAACATTTCGGATGAAACTGCAGCAATTTCAGTAATCCAGCTTCGATCCGCCTTCACCAACGTGCTGACCAGTTCTCAAAAGTTCCAAGAGATGAATGGTGGTCACTTTCAGTATCTGCTGTAGTCAAATCAGTACTTTTAATTCCTTTTCTGTACGGGGTTTCTTTGTATTATGTGAAACGTCCCCTTTGAACAATTATACATGACTGTGCTTAAACTGACACACAATATTTCTTAGCGCAACGCAATCTGACTTTCAGAAATCCCTACAAAGGAATGGCCCTGACTAACATTAACCTGTACCTTTCACAAATCACTTACCTCACAAAAATCTTCGTTACTCAAGCTACTGCAATACAGTGAGCGCCACTACTGCCAGCTAAATAAAAGATTCAAAGTACATAAGGCACTAACTACTGATAGGTATAATTAGCAATTGAAAGATGTTAATAGAGAACAATCATTGTATTTACCTTAACAGTCATAATATATATATATTAGTTCATGACGTCCAGTGTTACAAATTTCAAAACTCCGCCATCTCTCTCCCCACATCCACCAATGCTGGCGGCTTACCTCCAACTGCGCATCGCTACGCGCTGTTCACATCCAGCTGCCCAACACTACAATGGCAGACAACAATGCAAACTAGCCACAGACTGCACACAGCACAGCCAGTGATTTTCATACAGAGCACTACGTAACGTTGCCAATAAGAAAATACACTCCTGGAAATTGAAATAAGAACACCGTGAATTCATTGTCCCAGGAAGGGGAAACTTTATTGACACATTCCTGGGGTCAGATACATCACATGATCACACTGACAGAACCACAGACACATGGACACAGGCAACAGAGCATGCACAATGTCGGCACTAGTACAGTGTATATTCACCTTTCGCAGCAATGCAGGCTGCTATTCTCCCATGGAGACGATCGTAGAGATGCTGGATGTAGTCCTGTGGAACGGCTTGCCATGCCATTTCCACCTGGCGCCTCAGTTGGACCAGCGTTCGTGCTGGACGTGCAGACCGCGTGAGACGACGCTTCATCCAGTCCCAAACATGCTCAATGAGGGACAGATCCGGAGATCTTGCTGGCCAGGGTAGTTGACTTACACCTTCTAGAGCACGTTGGGTGGCACGGGATACATGCGGACGTGCATTGTCCTGTTGGAAGAGCAAGTTCCCTTGCCGGTCTAGGAATGGTAGAACGATGGGTTCGATGACGGTTTGGATGTACCGTGCACTATTCAGTGTCCCCTCGACGATCACCAGTGGTGTACGGCCAGTGTAGTAGATCGCTCACCACACCATGATGCCGGGTGTTGGCCCTGTGTGCCTCGGTCGTATGCAGTCCTGATTGTGGCGCTCACCTGCACGGCGCCAAACACGCATACGACCATCATTGGCACCAAGGCAGAAGCGACTCTCATCGCTGAAGACGACACGTCTCCATTCGTCCCTCCATTCACGCCTGTCGCGACACCATTGGAGGCGGGCTGCACGATGTTGGGGCGTGAGCGGAAGACGGCCTAACGGTGTGCGGGACCGTAGCCCAGCTTCATGGAGACGGTTGCGAATGGTCCTCGCCGGTACCCCAGGAGCAACAGTGTCCCTAATTTGCTGGGAAGTGGCGGTGCGGTCCCCTACGGCACTGCGTAGGATCCTACGGTCTTGGCGTGCATCCGTGCGTCGCTGCGGTCCGGTCCCAGGTCGACGGGCACGTGCACCTTCCGCCGACCACTGGCGACAACATCGATGTACTGTGGAGACCTCACGCCCCACGTGTTGAGCAATTCGGCGGTACGTCCAGCCGGCCTCCCGCATGCCCACTATACGCCCTCGCTCAAAGTCCGTCAACTGCACATACGGTTCACGTCCACGCTGTCGCGGCATGCTACCAGTGTTAAAGACTGCGATGGAGCTCCGTATGCCACGGCAAACTGGCTGACACTGACGGCGGCGGTGCACAAATGCTGCGCAGCTAGCGCCATTCGACGGCCAACACCGTGGTTCCTGGTGTGTCCGCTGTGCCGTGCGTGTGATCATTGCTTGTACAGCCCTCTCGCAGTGTCCGGAGCAAGTATGGTGGGTCTGACACACCGGTGTCAATGTGGTCTTTTTTCCATTTCCAGGAGTGTATAAACAGCCTACTTACATATGGAACTCTGTCTTCTAGGCCACTTTTATTTGCCCCATCCTGTACTTATTGATTCGAACATTGTTACGTGGTTACGCGGATTTTGGAAGATATTTACTCTTTCGAAAAAAGCTATTTACTCTGTGGCTTTTGCTATTTATCATAATTGTGAAAATTTTGTTGGCTGAAGTGTAGTACTTGATACAATTCAAAGTAATGAATACAATGCGTATACAATCTTCATTGTGTTTAATTCATACTTTCACAATCTTTGTTGCATAACGTATAGGTTGTACAACTCATGACAACCACAATAGAACGATGTACAGATTCGCACTCCTGCCCACGCCCCTCTGTACGCTGAGCACGCAGACGAGTCGTGTGTTGGGACGAGTTGGGAGGAGGGAGAGAGGGCCCATATCAAGAGCTGTGCTTATATGAATAGGCAGACGCGTGAGGGTGACTGATATTATTCTGTGCACAGTTCCTTATTTGCTCATCATCACTCATATAACAAATCTAATGATACGAATGCAGCCATGGGTCCGGCCGATGTGGTCGAGCGGTTCAAGGCACTTTAGTCTGGAACCGCGCGACCGCTGCGGTCGTAGGTTCGAATCCTGCCTCGGGCAAGGATGTGTGTGATGTTCTTAGGTTAGCTAGGTTTAAGTAGTTCTAAGTTCTAGTAGACTGATGACCTCAGATGTTGAGTCCCTTAGTGCTCAGAGCCATTTGAACAATTTGCAGCCATGGGTGGCACACAGTTGTTCAATGTGGCTTAACATTGCATAAATATTTAAATATTATGAAGTAGTTTCTGAAGATGTCTGTCCTGAGTGCAGCCTTCTACGGATGTGGAACAGGTGTGTTGAATAGTACAGACAAGAAGTGAAGAGAAGCTTTTGATGTACCATGCTACAGAGGAGTACTGAAGAGGAGATATTGTACAGGAGGTCGAGCAGTCGGGACATGTAAGTGGACATCCTGACTGCCGCTAAGTGACGGAACAGGAAGTCAGGTAAAATGAAGAGAATATAGAGGGTTGGAACTTGGTGGCAACTATTTATTCACAACCGATATAAAAGAGTTAAATGTTTGCACCTGTTACTGTCCTTCAAAGTAGTCACAAGCGTTGTTTAGAGCCCGCTGCCAGCGATGTGGAGGGCGTGGTAACGTTAGCAGAGCCTGTTCTGTTGATGCCACGAATGGAGCGGTGTACTGCCTGTCGAATCTGTGGAACAGTTCTGAAGCGAATGCCACGAATTGGTTCCTTCATCTTCGGAATCAAATAAAATTCACAAGGACTTAAGTCTGGTGAGTGTGGTGGATGGTACAGCACTTCCCAGTCCCATCGACCGAACACAGCGTCCACAGCTTGCGCTGTATACGCCGACGCATTGTTCTTGAAAATGGTGGGTGGGTTTCGCAGAAAGAGTCGCCGCTTCTTTCGCAAACCTGGTCGCAGGTGATGCTCCAAAAACGAACAGTAATACTGTGCTTGACGGTCTGCCGTGGAGGAACGTAATGCGTTAGGATAGCACCATCATAGTCGTACACGAGAATCACCAAAACTTTAGACCGCTCCATTCGCACCATCAACACAACAGGCTCTGCTAACGGTATACTCACCTTTCACATCGCTCGCAACGTCTTCTACACAACGCTTGTGACTACTTTGAAGGACAGTAACAGTTGAAAACATGTAACTCTTTTGTGTCGGTTGTGAATAAATAGTTGCCACTAAGTTCCAACCCTCGAATTTCAATTTACGGAATACAAGGGGCGCGCTTAGGGTCGGAAGTTACCGGGTTTAGGCTAATCTAAGGGGTCGAACGACTAATTGAAATGGTCAACGGAAAGGGAGGCTGTTCATGTTAATTGATGTTGGTGGCCGGTCATGAGGGCTCTGTCTCCCAAGGAAGGCGTCTGTTCTGCTCGATGTCTGGATGACGAGAGAGATAGAGATAGAGAGAGAGAGAGAGAGAGAGAGAGAGAGAGAGAGAGAGAGAGAGGTGGGGGGAGGGGGGGGTTCAGCTGTGTTCTGCACTGCAGCGTCCACACACGTGACCTGTATCTCACGCACGCTATTGGCTAAAATCGATGGCTTGAATTCGCTAGCAGTTTCAACGTAAGGCTCAAGACGTCTCTTGTCAGCAGCTTTAACTGGACAGAACTGCCTCGGTTCTGAAAGACAGGCAACTTGTGTCACGTAGGCACAGCCGCAGTTGCTCTGGGAGGAAACTTGTAAAAATGCGACTGGGCCCTTGAAATAAAATTTTTAAAGCAATTCCCTAAAATATTCCTTTACTAGTTGTCACCATGTAAAATATGTAGAATGTATTACTGATGAAAGGTAATGAATCGGAATGGGGAGAAAACAAATTTATGGCGCAATGTGACTAACAGAAAAGATCAATGGAAAGACACATTCTGACTCGTCGAGCTACTGTCAGTTGGGTAATGGAGGTGTGGATAGGAGTGTACATTGTACAGAGAGACCACGGCACGATTATAGTAAGCAGATTCAAGTGGCTGTAGGTTGCAGCAGTTATGCAGGGATAGAGAGTCTTGCGCAGCACGGACTAGTATGGAGAGTTCCATCAAGCCAGTCTTGAGGGACCACTTATCTACTGATTTCTAGTTAGAATGATGTGTGATACTAGCCATTTTGCGTACAGCAAACTCACGGGACGCTATAGAGTTGTGTCGCTACAGAAAGGGTATCCATGTCCAAGAGCGAGTTTTCAAAAAAGTAGAACGCCAGTCTTCAGAAGATCACAAATTGCTGGAACCTCTTGTGATGATCTCGCAGTTATGTTCACGAGAAAAGCACTGTAAACCAATGCTATCCCTGAGGTAACAGATTCAAAATGGTTCAAATGGCTCTGAGCACTTTGGAACTTAACATCTGATGTCATCACTCCCCTAGAACTTAGAACTACTTAAACCTAACTAACATAAGGACATCACATACATGCATGCCCGAGGCAAGATTCGAACCTGCAACCTTAGCGGTCACGCGCTTCCAGACTGAAGCGCCTAGAACCGCTCGGCCACAGCGGCCGGCTGTAACAAATTCACGGAAATGTACTGCATAATAGGCATATAATTGCGTTCAAAGTGAAATGAAGTCTATGTGATGTATGTTAACACAAAGACCCGCGCAACAGTCGCTGACGAGCCCATTGGGTACTGACCGACCGCCATATCATCCTCCTACAATTACGTCATAGCATCCTGTGTGTAGGGGCGTGCGGTCAACACATCCCTCGGCTGTTGTCAGTTCTCGTAACCTGCAGCCGCAACTACTCGGTGAAGCAACTCCTCATTTGATATCACGAAGATGAGTGTACCCCCTTTAGTTTTCCCACCGTGGAAGGTTACCTGGCAGTACCAGGAATCGAACCCGGTCCTAGTCATGCAGCCAACAGCGATGAACGCTCAGTGACGGAGGAGGCGACGTGTACTAAGACAGAGACCGTCCATTACCTCCATTTTCCTACCTCCACCAACAACTTGTATTGTTCCGTATATCAAGCGACGCGGCCTTAAAGGTAACTATCGATCAGCACAAATTAAAATTCTAGTCAGTATCATTCAGACACAGCCGTGCGGTCTAAGGCGCTGCAGTCATGGACTGAGCGGCTGGTCCCGGCGGAGGTTCGAGTCCTCCCTCGGGCATGGGTGTGTATGTTTGTCCTTAGGGTAATTTAAGTTAAGTAGTGTGTAAGCTTAGGGACTGATGACCTTAGCAGTTAAGTCCCATAAGATTTCACACACATTTGGACATTTTTGGATATCATTCAGACAACAAGCAGTATATTCTAAAGAGATGTGCAGTTCGTTGTTGAGCTGCTCGCCACGATCTGCCAGCTAAGTAACATAGGGAGAGCACCGGTCTGATACGTATATCGGAGAACATAATGATACATTCCTATCGTTGCTGACAAACTGCTCATTACAGAACTTTATCTGTAGGTTATCTACTAGCCGGATCGAAACCGATCATAAAAATGACAAGAATAGTGATCCACACCATTACGTCAACGGATATCACAGTTTCCTAAGGCACGACATTAATTCTGAAAAAAAGCTAGACGATGGTGTCAGGCCTCACACTAATGCCATTCACCCTGGTGTCTTTCTTTAGGAGCTATAAGCGTTAGAAATCGAGGCAGATTAATTCATATTCGATTAAAACGGCATTAATTTCCGTGGCGATGATATTGTGGATCATGTGACGATAGACTGGCAAGCTTGGGGTCTTAGACACGATATATAATGTAATATTTTAATTTTTGTCCACGTCGACATGTGCTGGCGTACACGACTAATAATAAGGGATAATACCTCTGACTTTCGATTAGTGCTGGTTAATGGCGGCAAAACCAATATTTCAGAGTGCAAATGAAGTAGGTTTCCTCTCAAAATTACTGAAAACTAAATGTCACTGTGGTAAGGCGTACCTTATTCAAAGTTCATGATGCAATAACAATTTGTTACCAACGTTTCTTTGATGACTGAAGTTTTAAAAATTTTAAATCTCTCATAATAAATAAATTCTTGTGTAACGAAAAATGAAAGTAGAACAAAAGTACGGAAAAAGAGAGAAGGAACATGAGACTCGCTTTGGGCCAGGATCGAACCCACGTCCCTCCCCCAACGTACTAACTGTAAACGCTATGCCTGCAACAACCGCTCTGCTTCGAAAACCAGTGCCATTTTAATGGATGGTAAATTAACGTTGTCAGATTTCCAAGAACGATATTTCCTGAACGAAAGCCAGTGTGAACAGCTTTAGGGTGAGATATCTAGCACCTTCTAGCTTTGAGCAAGCAATAAAGGAAACAAAAGAAAAATTCGGAGTAGGTATTAAAATCCATGGAGAAGAAATAAAAGCTTTGAGGTTCGCCGATGACATTGTAATTCTGTCAGAGACAGCAAAGGACTTGGAAGAGCAGTTGAACGGAATGGACAGTGTCTTGAAAGGAGGATATAAGATGAACATCAACAAAAGCATAACGAGGATAATGGAATGTAGTCGAATTAAGTCGGGTGATGCTGAGGGAATTAGATTAGGAAATGAGGCACTTAAAGTAGTAAAGGAGTTTTGTTATTTGGGGAGCCAAATAACTGATGATGGTCGAAGTAGAGAGGATATAAAATGTAGACTGGCAATGGCAAGGAAAGCTTTTCTGAAGAAGAGAAATTTGTTAACATCGAGTATAGATTTAAGTGTGAGGAAGTCGTTTCTGAAAGTATTTGTATGGAGTGTAGCCATGTATGGAAGTGAAACATGGACAATAAATAGTTTGGGCAAGAAGAGATTAGAAGCTTTCGAAATGTGGTGCTACAGAAGAATGTTGAAGATTAGGTGGGTAGATCACGTAACTAATGAGGAGGTACTGAATAGGATTGGGGAGAAGAGAAGTTTGTGGCACAACTTGACTAGAAGTAGGGACCGGTTGGTAGGACATGTTCTGAGGCACCAAGGGATCACAAATTTAGCATTGGAGGCCAGCGTGGAGGGTAAAAATCGTAGAGGGAGACCAAGAGATGAATACACTAAGCAGATTCAGAAGGATGTAGGTTGCAGTAGGTACTGGGAGATGAAGAAGCTTGCACAGGATAGATTAGCATGGATAGCTGCATCAAACCAGTCTCAGGACTGAAGACAACAACAACAACAACAACATCTAGCACCTTGAACTATATCACTATGACATCCTCTAATACTCATAACCGATTTCAAACCATCCCTTATAGAAAGATTTAAGTTTGAAATACAAGACGAAATACCACCATACGTGTTATGTATGACATTAAGGTACCCATTTCTGTATCGTCACATACTGACTGCTTGACCACATTGGTAACTTAAATACAAAGTTTATTAGCAGCGTCATATTGTTGTGTACGACTTTGTACACAACGGTAAGGAGAGGTGGGATACCGTAACGTAGTTTCAACACGTCGTTTGCAAGACAGAAATGAAAATGCAGTTTTGAAGGACGCCAAACCGTGTGGACTCTGCCGGAGATAATAGGTAAATAAGGATGCGGGCTGAGTGCTCTTGGGTACACTGTTTACTAAGCGAACGAAGAGCTAGCTTTCAGAGCGTAGGAGGACAGTAAGGATCTGCAACCGCGATTAGTTCCCTGGCGTCATGCCTAAGCCCTTGGTCACTATCGACGTCTGGAGGCTATCGAGGATGTGACGATGTTTCACTTCGTGCCAGACGGCACTTCTCCTCTGCAATCAGCCGCGTACGTGCCTGAAATCTTCCTGGAAGCAATTGGGCACCGATCAGCTTTCGCTTGCGTATATCTGTGCACAGTACTTCACAGAAAGCTTCGATGTTCATCGGTGACAGATCCCCGTTGAATTACGAAGTAGGTTAATGCTTTCTTATTAAGTAGGGCGCCATCGGCTGTTGATTTGGTGTTTTCGTACTAGGCTACCTGTAAATCAGAATGGTCAATGCTGGATACCAGTACACGCTGAGCATTGAGCTTAAGACAACCGCCATGCAGTGGTGCAGCAGAAAGCGTATGTTAACACCTAGAAACTAATTAGTACTGCCGAATCTACACAAAAGTGAAGCCTTTCACCAAGGAATAAGTTGCGAAGACTCCAGACATTGCTAGCTGTCCACATTGCTAGCTGTCCACGATTATTTGTTCAAGTCGAGTGTAGTACTGGTTGCTTTGATCACGCCAGTCCTTCCAACGTTCAGTAGAGGTGGTTAGGCGACATAATTTTCACACGCCTAGTTTTCTTCATTATCTTCATACATTTTAGAAAATTTATTAACAGAATATTAATAAGATTGATAATATTATTAAATGTTTATTTATTTCTGAATGTATTTTTATTATTGATATTATTATTCTAGTATTTTTATTTTATTGTCATGTTTACTTAGCTCTCGTGCTGTGCCCATCGCAGTGTTACATGAGATTTAATGGAGGACACGAAGGCCATAATGTTGCCAGATGAAATAAAGGCATGAATAAATAAGCAAATGAAATAGTTCGTTGTCACTTATGGCACCTGTGTGGTGGCGTCAATACGTGATACCACAATTACAGTCAAAAGGTGTAAAAACCACACAGATTCATTCATAGGTCAATGAGTGAATGAAAATATTCCGTGTTCAACATTTACTGCTAAGCACATAAAGTAACAACAAAGTAAAACAAACCAGGTAGATATTCTAAGAATCTTATTACTGTTCAGTTATTAATTTACTTATTTCTTTAGTTACTATATGTCTAGCCTACAAAAAATATTACATATATAAACCAAAGACAGTAGATATAAGACAAAAATATGAAAATATTAACAAACTAATGTAACATTTTACCAAGAGAATATATGGAGATATTAATTTCGCATTTGCATTATAACTCTATGTCCATGTAATAGCTTCTGGAGAGGCCATTGTAGAGTCTTTACAGTCTCCATGAAATCTTATTATTGAAAGTTCACGAATATTGTTGTCTGCTGTTTGCTCCACTGTGCCACAGCTTTATACGACCCTCCATTCAAAAATTATGAGTGTGCAAGTAATACTGGTCTGGTCATTTACAGTACATAAACTCATTCCGCTGTCATTATGTGTGAACTGGTCTGAAGGGATATTCTTTGCATGTGGTTTATAGAATAGTTTCTTTGTAACAAAGCGTTTGGTTGATGATGAATAAGTAAGACTTAACGATATGGTAAACACAAACTAATATACAAAGCGCATGTATGAAAGATCCCCTGAGACAGCTTACTACATCCGATTCTCTGTCATTAACTAAGGTGAGCTACATGATGACTGGTCCATTGTAAAGCACCGGTTTTTCGCTCTAATTTCAGTAAACTGGAAATGAGGCTAAATGGTTCCCATTTGGGGATATAAAGGGAGTTACTAGTTGCAACTATTGCCGTACAAGCGAGGAGAAGCCTCCCAAAACGTTTAGTTTAATTACCACGCGATGCCTCACGAAAGCCATGGTCAGTACCGAGGCATCCTAAGTAATTTTAATTTGTTTCTGGGGCTATATTGTTAGTTCTTAAATGTAAAAATGTAAAAAGCAGTCTTGTGTACCAAGTGAATCACAAGTAACAACATTTTTTAAAATATCTAAGAAGAAAGGTGGAGCTTTTTATATGCAGTACGATGTCGTGTGGGAGCTAACTGTTTCAAAGTACAACTGAGCGTGAAGTGCGTTGAAAGCTAGCAATTTAACAGAAATAACCTCCAGATAGCGTAAGTAAATGTGTGAAGTGGCGCTCCGAATGACTAATGGACTTGCGAAGAAACAAATGTGTTAGTAGCTACAATATGATGCAAAAGGGTAAACAGTGCTACACAATAAGTAAAACAGCACAAAATAATGTCAAAATGTCATATATATGAAATATAGTTGACTTTGAAAATCAGAAAAGACAAATTGAGTATCATAAGAAGCGGCAAAAACAATATACTGTATAAATGGAAAATGGTTGGTAAAAATGCATAAAGATTAGAACTAAAATGAATTGAGGTCATAGAGAGAAATGGTAAATGAAAATCGGAAAGTGGGACAAAGAGACAAAAGAAATAATACAGTTTTATTGATTATGCGTAACTACAAACAACTCTACCAACATAACACTAGACACATTAAGAAACAACATTGCCTTAGAGCAGTATACCTAATATCACATTTTAGTTTTTTAAAATTTATTTTGTTATGAAACTTCCTGGCAGATTAAAACTGTGTGCCCGATCGAGACTCGAGCTCGGGACCTTTGCCATTCGCGGGCAAGTGCTCTACCATCTGAGATACCGAAGCACGACTCACGCCCGGCCCTCACAGCTTTACTTCTGCCAGTATCTAGTCTCCTACCTTCCAAACTTTTTTTGTTACGTTAAATGTAACAGAAGGGGAACGGACAAAACGAAGATCGAAGTGGTGACAACATGCCACGCATAAGGATATCGCAATGTGTGAAATTTATATTCATCGTGCTGCTAAAATTTCTACAGTGATTAATGAACGGAAAGGTTCTGCTCGTCAACGGGTCTTTACTATTTTCGTTAGCTTATTACTGCCATAACCTTCGTTTATTCAGAGTAGTGCGATGACTGCATGCGCATTTCTATTGTTCGTTTCAATGAGGAACCTGGTTGTATTTTTATGCGCTCGCTTGCCCTGTCATTCGCGTATTGCGTTTGACTTTTTTAATCTTTTTTTATATGTCTGATGGTGAGTTAATCTCGAAACGCGTCAATCCGTGCAAATATGAATTACTGAACACCAAGTGAAAAAAAATTATAGCAACCTAATCAGCAGAACTGAACTGTTATTTTTTTTTTAATTTTATAGGCAGTAGTTGCAATCCTCCTACGCGACTTGGGAACATCACGTAAAAAATTGTGAGTTGAGCCAGATAAAAGTATTAAAATCATTTTGTGTGTGCATTTACATTCGCGTGTGTGTCAACAGCTAGAATTCCCGCAGTTACGTATTTCTAAAACATACCTCTAGCTCTGAGATGCGCAGTAGTTCTCGTTTGTCGCATCTGTTGTGCTATCCTTCTAAATTTCCTACGTCGGTTCTAAAAGTAGCACTATAATTTATGCAATATGAAAACGTAATTCACGATGGCTACATTCCTTTATATTTTCCTCGTAGTCAGATGATTAAGCATCGGATTTTCATCTCATTTGCGTGTATCGTAACGACATATTTAATTCACGTCTACCAAGTCAACAACTGCGCAATTCACATTCCTTGCCTGTCAGAAAACATCAGCTCCAGTTCTCATCTCACAATGTTGAGTAAGATTAGTGACAACGACTTCTGTAACAGCTGGTTCAATTTTAGATTTTAGACAAATTGAACCAACAAACAAACGTCAGCCAGGTAGATAAAACATGATAAATCAATTTTTGCTACTTAGGATCACTTATTTATTTATTTATTTCATGAACAGTACAGGGTAACCCACCACCTTGAAATGTAAGGCGGGCCGGAAGCTTTTAAAACCAACAACAAACACTTCTCATTATTAAAGTGTTATTGATATACAGTTGTTAATGCTTTTTTAAATAATATATTCAACTTAATATATAAAAATTTCTCTAAGGTTACAGCAAACTGAGTGCTTAATAGTTGTTAAAATGGTTCTATATAATTTGTTTCTGACTAGTTGATGAGAATATAATTTATACAAACAAATGTCAAAGAAAATAAAAATAAAAATGTAATACAATGAGTGTGTTGAAAATAATTTGCCATATGTATAGGGAAGTGATTCTCGTTACCATTACGAAGGTTATACCGATACCATATTTACTGGGTGACAGTCTCCCTTTTAAAGTGTATCATTTATAATCTCATGCCTGTTAGACAAATTTAACTCTGCGAATCGTTGCCTCTCGTACCCACGACTCCATGCGACTAAAAGTCACTGATTTCTGCCTGTCTGATGTTTGTAATATCTCGTTTCCTCCTACACATTTCAAACCTCCGAGGAAAAATTATTAATATCTGCATTACACATTTCAGGTCAGCGAAGGACGACTGGACAAGGAAAGAAAGGAAAATTAGGACGTATCGTCTCACTGAAAAGCACAGGATTTGGACAAAATACACAAACACTGCGAGAAACGCATGCTTCAAACAAAAATTGTGATGCTGGCCAAGTCTGCAGGTTGCGCTATTGTATTTGACAGCGAACGGCACCAGTGCTGTGTGCAAGTGTCAGTCGAACAGCGTTCTGTATAGTTGCGAGTGCATTACGTAAGAGCTTAGTGGATTCGACCGTGGGTGGACGTTTCCGTAACCAAGGGAGCCGAATTGTTTTGTTTTGATGTTTCACGAGGCACTGCATCGAAGATCTATACCGCGTGCATGTAAAGCGGAAAAACATCATCCACCAAGTCACACCCTAGACGAAACTGTATGTTGAGTGATCGTGACATACGGTAATTGAAGAGGAATGTGACGAGAGACAAGAGGAAGAGAGCTGGAAAAGTCACCGCAGATCTGAACGTCGCACTGTCGAGTCCTCTCAGCACCAATACAACACGAAGTGAGCTCCAGAAGCAGAAATTTTAAGCGCGACCTGGAATTCCAAAATCACTCGTCAGTGATGAAAATGTCGGTAACACGAAAACGTGGTGCCGAAGCCAGGAAACTAGGACTAAGGAGCAACGGAAGAAAGGTATTTGGTGTAGAATGAGTCATGTTTTACACTGTCGGCAACTTCTGCTCGAATGTACGCCCCAGAGTGTAACATGACAGCAGTTCTGTTAGCTTTGGGCAGCCATATCGTGGTATTCCATGGGCCTCATGCTTGCTCTGCAAGTCAGCAAGGTTGCATTAATGTCAAAAGTTATGTGGCCATTTTGGATGATCAGTTCGATCCCATGGTACAATGCTTGTTCCCCCAATGGGGAAGCTATGTTCCAATACGACAGGGCCACTGTTCACACAACTCGCATCGTCCAGACAGGTTTTGTGAGCTCAGGGATGGTTGCATCTTCCTTGCCACCGCTGTCAGGAGAACTCAATACTACTGGAACTTCATGGTATATTTTGGATAGAAGAGTGCATGATTGCTGTCCCGTTTCACCATCGTTAAGTACCAGTATTTTACAGGAAGAATAGTACTACATTCCTTTGGAGACCGTTTATGACCCGTGTTTATCCATTCCAAAACGACTGGAAACTTCTTTAGCTCGTTGTGTAGTCGTTAACGTTTCTGCCTCTGGATCACGGATTCCTGGGTTCGATTCCCGACTGGGTCGGGGATTTTCTCCGCCAGGGGACTAAGTGTTCGTGTTGTCTTCATCATTTTAACATCATTCTGGAACATGGCCAGACTGGACTATGAAAAGATAGGAATTTGTACGGACGCTGATAAACTCGTGGTTGAGCGACCCGCAAACCAATAATAATAATAATAATAATAATAAACCCCGTGGAGGCCCGGGAAAAGAATAGGCCTCCGGTATGTTCTGCCAGTCGTAAAAGGCGACGAAAATAACAAACCACTAATAGGGCTAACCCCCCTTTTAGTGTGATTAGTTGGTTCAGGACAGAACTAATGGAGCCTCGGACAAGCGCTGTCATGTTCGGGGACGACGCTTGAACCCTATGCCCGTCCACAATGTTAACGACACTGCTAGCCACACGGAAAATGATTTAAATCCAGATAGAGGTGTTTTGCAGGACATGCTTCCTGCAACCATCCTAGAAGGAAAACAAAGACAGAGGACGTGATGGTCTGATGAAGTTAACCGACACCTCATGTTCTGTTATTACCAAGCAACAAATTTAGGAACCAACACAACTGGATACAGATCACAAGTATACACAACATTTATTACCAGATACCCAGAATTAAAATTTTTAACAGAACAACGACTAGCTGATCAGATTCGTGTAATAATCAAAAATAACAGGATACCCCAGTCAGAATTAGAAAACATCAAACAACAAGTACAACAAATACTGGAACAAAATAATGTGCAATCTGAAGAAGAAGAAAATACAGTAATGGACTCAAACATCCAAGAGCAAACAAACAAAGACCAACACGCATCAATTAAACAGTCAGAGGAAAACGAAATCTTAAGACAGCCACCAGAACAAGCATAAATAGAACACGAAATGACACACATGTTGGATATAGAACAAAAATTTCAGTTGACATATATAGAATACAAAGACACAAATACAGACATTAGACCATTCTTGCATAGACCACCAAATAACCCACAAGTCGAAAAAATAACAACTATCAACACAATCTTACACAACAAAATAAATGAAAATACATATATGGAAGAGTTACAACTACTGGTTTATATAGGAGCACTCACTACACTAAATATACACACTAGGCAGAGATCAGAACCAACCAACGCACAGAAGAAACCCACAAAACCAGCATGGCAACACAGACTACAGATCAGAATAGAAAAACTTAGAAAAGACATCGGACAGCTAACACAATTTATAAGAAATGAAATATCAGACAAAAAACGAAAAAGGTTAGGTAAAATCTCACAACAAGAAGCCATAGAGCAATTAGATGAAAAGAAGCAGAAATTACAAGCATTGGCCAAACGACTTAGAAGATACAAAAAAAGTGAAAATAGAAGGAAACAAAACCAAACATTCAACACAAACCAAAAGAAATTTTTCCAGACAATAGATAACACACACATTAAAATAGACAATCCACCAAGCATAACAGACATGGAACACTTCTGGAGTAACATATGGTCAAACCCAGTACAACATAACAGGCATGCACGGTGGATACAAGCAGAAACAGACACATACAAGATGATACCGCGGATGCCTGAAGTGATAATTTTGCAACATGAAGTCACCCAAGCAATTAATTCTGCTCACAATTGGAAAGCCCATGGAAAAGATAAAATACCAAATTTCTGGCTAAAGAAGTTCACCTCAACACATTCACATCTAACTAAATTATTTAACAGTTACATTGCAGACCCATACACATTCCCTGATACACTTACACATGGAATAACTTACATGAAACCTAAAGATCAAGCAGACATAGTAAACCCAGCTAAATATCGCCCCATAACATGCCTACCAACAATATACAAAACATTAACTTCAGTCATTACACAGAAATTAATAACACATACAACACAGAACAAAATCATAAATGAAGAAAAAAAAGGCTGTTGCAAAGGAGCACGAGGATGTAAAGAGCAACTGATAATAGATGCAGAGGTGACATATCAAGCTAAAACTAAACAAAGGTCGCTACACTACGCATACATTGATTACCAAAAAGCTTTTGATAGTGTACCCCACTCATGGTTACTACAAATATTGGAAATATACAAAGTAGATCCTAAATTGATACAGTTCCTAAACATAGTAATGAAAAATTGGAGAACCACACTAAATATACAAACAAATTCTAATAATATCACATCACAGCCAATACAGATTAAGCGTGGAATATACCAAGGAGGCTCATTAAGTCCTTTCTGGTTCTGCCTTGCTCTGAACCCACTATCCAACATGCTAAATAATACGAATTATGGATACAATATTACTGGAACATTCCCACACAAAATCACACATTTGCTATACATGGATGATCTAAAACTACTGGCAGCAACAAATCAACAACTCAACCAATTACTAAAGATAACACAAGTATTCAGCAATGATATAAATATGGCTTTTGGAACAGACAAATGTAAGAAAAATAGCATAGTCAAGGGAAAACACACTAAACAAGAAGATTACATATTGGATAACCACAGCGACTGCATAGAAGCGATGGAAAAAACAGATGCGTATAAATATCTAGGATACAGACAAAAAATAGGAATAAATAATACAAATATTAACGAAGAACTAAAAGGAAAATATAGACAAAGACTAACAAAAATACTAAAAACAGAATTGACAGCAAGAAACAAGACAAAAGCTATAAATACTTATGCTATACCAATATTGACCTACTCATTTGGAATAGTGAAATGGAGTAACACACACCTAGAAGCACTCAATACAATTACACGACCACAATGCCACAAATATAGAATACATCACATACATTCAGCAACACAAAGATTCACATTAAGCAGAAAGGAAGGAGGAAGGGGATTTATCGACATAAAAAACCTACATTATGGACAGGTAGACAATTTAAGAAAATTCTTTCTAGAACGAGCAGAAACTAGCAAAATACACAAAGCAATCATTCATATAAATACATCGGCTACACCATTGCAATTTCATAACCACTTCTACAACCCTCTAGATCACATAACATCATCAGATACGAAGAAAGTAAATTGGAAAAAGAAAACACTACATGGCAAGCACCCGTATCATCTAACACAGCCACACATCGATCAAGACGCATCCCACACATGGCTCAGAAAAGGCAATATATACAGTGAGACGGAAGGATTCATGATTGAAATACAGGATCAAACAATAAACACCAGATATTACAGCAAGCATATTATTAAAGATCTCAATACCACAACAGATAAATGCAGACTATAAAAACAACAAATATAAACAGTAGAACACATCACAAGCGAATGTACAATACTAGCAAATACAGAATACACCAGAAGACATGTAGCAAAAATAATACATCAACAACGTGCCATGGGCGTAACCAGCGAGGGGCAGAGGGGGTGGGGGGGTGGGGGGAGCTGCCCCCTCCCCCAGAAGATATTCGCAGTTTTTCACTAGTTTACTGTATTATTTAATAAGAAATGCTGCATGGTTTCTCGGATTGTAAAAGTGGATTCTTGTATTTAAAATGTTTATTAAAAGCAGTTTTTCACTGGTTTACTGTTTTATTTAATAATAAGTGCTGTATGTTGTCGCGATTCCTTGTTTCCTGAGACTAGTATGACCTGCCCCCCCCCCCCCCCTCCAGTTCAGATCCTGGGTACGCCCTTGCAATGTGCCATACAACATAAACTGATACTTCCTACCAGATGGTGTATCATATCTTTTTATTAGATCTCGCATTCGTGAGGACGACGGTCAAACCCGCGTCTGGTCATCCAGATATAGGTTTTCCGTGATTTCCGTAAGTCGCTCCAGGGCACGGTCGATTCCCTTCCCCACCGACGGGATATTAAACTCGATCTTCCTTCTTTCTTTCTTTCTTCCTTCTTTTCATTCGATATAACAGATAGGTTTGGCATTGAATCTAGGATATCTGGGATCGCATCTGTTGACCAGGGCCAGTACACCATCATTTCTCGTACCCTTTCTGTGAAATACTAGTTATAAACCTTCTTTCTAGCCCTGAGATTCGGACAACACAGCTACGGCAGCAGAGCTCCAGCACTTAGTAGCATCTGACCATTACAAATTGTCTGACGATGGAGAATGCTTAGTATAGAATATCTAAACAGCATAAGGACAAATTCAGTGTGCCTTGAACGCATGTATGAACTTTTGGCCTGTGTGAATATGTGTTACTTGTTATTACCCTCGATACGTTGAGGAATTTCAAATTTTCCTCGCGCAAGAGGAAAGATGAAAATAATCCTGCCCGTTACACGATAAAACAAATATTTTGAGAACAACTAAACGTCTACTCTCAATCCACTCCTTTCCAGCTGCAGTAAGTAACCGAATCACGTCTACCGAAAAGAGTCACGAGAAAGTACACGACATTTCGTTAGGAGCGTTGAGACTTACGCTACCGGAGGTCTAAGGCGCGGGATAATAAAATCCCTTAACGGATCGTTACGTCGCCGTGCCTGGCTTCTTTATTCACCAGAGCGCCGAGCACTGGACGTGTGAAATTCGCTCGTCGTTCCCTGCAGCTGCTCGACGTGGAATAAAAAGCAGGGTGTGCTGCACCGAATCGGTATCCAGCCTACGACTGCAGAGTAAACCGAATACTCGGGCTCATTAGATTCAATAAAGTGTCTGTTGTGCTTTTTGTTTGTCCCGCTCAGTTTGACAACACAGCACATTCTAGATATTTCACAAGTCCGATAAAGATCTCCGGAAATTTTGAAATTTTTTGAAAATTTGTGGTAAGGTCTTATGGAACCAGACTGATACGATCATTGGTCCTTAAACTTACACAATATTTAATCTAGCTTAAACTAACTTACGCTAAGGATGACACACACACACGCATGCCAGAGGGAGGACTCTTAACTTCTGACGAAGAGAGCCGCTCGGACCGTGGCAAGGCGCCCAGACCACGCGGCTACCCCGCGCGGCTAATTTGGAGACCGAGCGATCTCTGTCGTGCTCCCTCACTGCAGAAGGCAAACGTAATGAGGTATATCGAACAGAATGATCTCCGTGCAAACCAGTATGGATTCCGGAAACCTTGATCATGCAAAATCAGTCTCGCACTTTTTTTTTCCATGGCGTACGAAGGACATAGGTCAATGCAGTCATGTAGGTGCTGTATCTCTCGATTCCCGAAAAGAATTTAACTCAGTACCACTACGGAGAGTACGATCCTATGGAGTATTAAGCGATATTTGTGACGGAACTGAGGATGCGTTGGTAGGGAGGGCGCAGAACTTTATCTTGGATGGACAGTCGTGGACTGATGTAGAAGTAACTTCCGGTGTATCTAAAGGAAGAGTGTTAACATCGTTGCTGTTCATGTTGTATATCAACCACCATGCGGGCAGTATCAATATAATCTCAGACTTTTCGCAGATGATGCAGTTACATGCAATGAAATACTGCCTGAAAGAACTGCATAAATACTCAGTCGCATCTTTGTAAGATTTCGAAGTGGTGCAAAGATTGGAAACTTGCTCAAAATGTTCAGAAATGTAAATTTGTGCATTTCACAAAACGAAGTAACATAATATCCAGTGGCTATAAAATCAATGTGACATCTTGGGAGCCGGCCGGAGTGGCCGAGCGGTTCTAGGCGCTTCAGTCTGGAACCGCGTGACCGCTACAGTCGCATGTTCGAATCCTGCCTCGGGCATGGATGTTCTTAGGTTAGTTATGTTTAAGTAGTTCTAAGTTGTAGGGGACTGATGACCACAGATGTTAAGGCTTCCTGATGAGACTCCCAAAGACAAATACTTGGTAAATAATAAATTTTTCTCTGAAATTAATTTTCCAGTGTTCTTTTTTGAAAGATTCCACTTTATAGTTCGTACACGGTATTTATGATTGTTTTTCCTGCCTTTTATAAGTTTGGGTAAGTAAGCAATTGGGCAATGCCACTTAATGAGTTAGGAAATAAATAGAAGAGCCTTCAATATGACCTGCGCAGGATCACTTCAGGACTAATAAAATTTTGTTACACGTTATTATGTGTCATATGTACGCCGTTGACAACGTACCACGCCATTACTTCCAAATGTTTTAAGATTCTACGACAAATTGATGTCAGAGACATTGGATGGCAGTCTCTTGGATGACTTCTGCTTCCCTTCCTGTAGAGGAGTTTCATATGTGCTTCCTTATAACTACTTGGCACGATCTTTTATTCGAGGGATGTACGGCAGATTATAGTTAAAAGAGAGGGTAGCCCATCCGCAAATTCAGTATAGAATTTGATAGGGACACGTTCGGGTCCGGGAGCTTTCATTCATTTTAATGATTTCAGTTGTTTTTCAGAGCCACTGACGCTAATATCTGTTTCATTCATCTTTTCAGTGGTACGAGAATTGAATTGGGGCAATTTCCCGGTTTTCCTTTCGTAAAGGAAATTTGAATATTAAGTCAGGCATTGGACACTAACTCTGATATCACTAACGGAGACACCGATAAAATGCTAATAACTCGAACTATTGCTCACAAGAGCAATAGGTCAGCCTTTGACATATTTAGACATCCTGAACACGGAACAAAATAATAGATCATCATAGAATGCGATTTCAATAATTATAATTGTAATATTTTTAACAACAGTGGGGTACCGAGTAACTGCTCCGTGTTCGGGTGCGGCGGCAGGGCACTTCGTACGAATGGTCTTCACGGCGCATATGTCCACAAGCTGATTACCAGCATTGCCTTTGGCCCTTTATCATTATATTAGAAAGTTGTAAATCAGCCTTTAGTTCCTCTAAATTGCTATCGATCGTCTTGTAAATGCCGTCTAATAATTTCACACCATCACCAAATCTCACTCAGTTTTCCTTCCTCACACTGGAATTTTTCCTCCTGTGTAAAGACATATCTTTACTATTTCTTCCCCGGGTTCCCGGGTTCGATTCCCGGCGGGGTCAGGGATTTTCTCTGCCTCGTGATGGCTGGGTGTGGTGTGCTGTCCTTAGGTTAGTTAGGTTTAAGTAGTTGTAAGTTCTAGGGGACTGATGACCATAGATGTTAAGTCCCATAGTGCTCAGAGCCATTTGAACCATTTTACTATTTCTTCTAAATAAATATTTAACAGGTTTGGTGACAGGCAGCACACTTGCCTCTCATACCGACCGGTTTCACTATATAACATTTTTATTTGGATGTTAAATTAACGTTCATGTAGCTTAGAAATTAGTGTCTTTAATTTTGTTGTACTTTTTCTCACCGAAAATTTTCCTTCCTTCGTGTCACGCATGCTGCACACATCATTGAATTACGTTCATTTTTGTAACATAACTAACTACAAATATTGACACGATATTTTCGAACATCGTCATTGTTGAACACTGTGATAGGCTATGGCGCAAAGGACAAATTGACATGGTTCAGGTTACACTATAGTTGTTCTCGAAACTCATGTTGAGTGTTCCCTGATTTCAGCGCACGTGACAGGTCCTACATGCACATCGTTCTGAGACAAGATACAGCTTATGCACCATGACTTAGTCACAGGTTCCGTTGTTGAAGTTCAAGGTTCGTGCAATAAGTAATGTAACACATTTCTTCTTTCAGCCAGTTTCGGTTGAAAAAATGTGGAATTTGTTTGAGACACCGTGAAATATTTCTGCCTCAGCTTCTATAGTTTGATGACGTTTCGATTGGAGACGTTGTGTGCTGTCCTTAGGTTAGTTAGGTTTAAGTAGTTCTAAGTTCTAGGAGACTGATGACTATAGATGTTAAGTCTCATAGTGCTCAGAGCCATTTGAACCATTTGATTGGAGACGGCGCTACAGGTAGCCTTCAAAATGGGGTCTGTAAAGGAGGTGCGATTTAGTGGAAAACCAGAGAGTTGCAGATAAATATATAGGCGCTTGCAGAATATCTACGGAGACCTGGCAGTGAAAAAAAAAGCCCGGTGAGCCGTTGGACGAAACATCTGTCACCATAGCAACAGCGTCGCAAAAACCTGTCCGATCTCCCACATGACGGTCGGCTGCACAGAGCTGTGACTCCTGCGATATTGGAACGTGCGGACACTCTCATTCGATGTGACCGACGGATTACAAACAAACACCTCGCTGCTCAGCTGGACGTCTCTGTTGGTGGTGCTGAAACACTCTTCCACGATTTGTGGTACTCAAAGGTGTGTACCTGCTCGGTTCCTTGCCACCTAATTGAATACTATAGGGAGCAAAGCCCAATGGCAGATGCACTCCGTAGAAAGCAGCACGTGGGTGATGGCGACGCTGTTGATGCACCAAGACATTAGATCAGATGTCGACCAGTGGTGTGATACCATGTAAACATACAGGCCCTCCCCGTAAAGTGGCGTAAAACATTGCACTGAACGGAGATATGTTGGAAAATAGGGTTTTGTACCAAAAGAGTGGCTAATGTATGGTGTATAGCAATCCTTAGTAAAACCAACCTGCTTCAATAAAAAAATTGTGTTGCATTACTTATTGAAAAACTTCCGTACATTCCCCTGTGTTTCTGCTGTCTTTTTGCTAATAACGCCCCTCTACCTGAAGATGGTGCTCCCACATGAGCGGTGACTACGTGGACTGTGGCAGAACCACTGTGCAATGCGGACGGCGGGGATTGTGGCAGGGATGTCTCTGAACACTCAACCGGATTGGCGCACATGCTCATATGGCTCCGTGGGAATATCACTAGACAGAGCGCAGTTCAGTGTCCCGGACAGTACGTACGTTTAAAATTTAGCTTAAGCTAAAATCCAAGAATACAGGGTGCGATTCAAAAGCTTCAAGACTTAACTCAGAAATAGAAATTTATTGGACATTTTAGTACGGTGGACTAAAATTCTTCAAACTACGAGGTGCATTCAAGTTCTAAGGCCTCCGATTTTTTTTCTAACTAACTACTCACCCGAAATCCATGAAACTGGCGTTACTTCTCGACGTAATCGCCCTGCAGACGTACACATTTTTCACAACGCTGACGCCATGATTCCATGCCAGCGGCGATGGCTTTTTTAGGAGTCTCTTTTGACCACTGGAAAATCGCTGAGGCAATAGCAGCACGGCTGGTGAATGTGCGGCCACGGAGAGAGTCTTTCATTGTTGGAAAAAGCCAAAAGTCACTAGGAGCCAGGTCAGGTGAGTAGGGAGCATGAGGAATCACTTCAAAGTTGTTATCACGAAGAAACTGTTGCGCAACGTTAGCTCGATGTGCGGGTGCGTTGTCTTGGTGAAACAGCACATGCGCAGCCCTTCCCGGAAGTTTTTGTTGCAGTGCAGGAAGGAATTTGTTCTTCAAAACATTTTCGTAGGATGCACCTGTTACCGTAGTGCCCTTTGGAACGCAATTGGTAAGGATTACGCCCTCGCTGTCCCAGAACATGGACACCATCATTTTTTAAGCACTGGCTGTTACCCGAAATTTTTTTGGTGGGGGTGAATCTGTGCGCTTCCATTGAGCTGATTGGCGCTTTGTTTCTGGATTGAAAAATGGCATCCACGTCTAATCCATTGTCACAACCGACGAAAAAAAAGTCCCATCCATGCTGTCGTTGCGCGTCAACATTGCTTGACAACATGCTACACAGGCAGCCGTGTGGTCGTCCGTCAGCATTCGTGGCACCCACCTGGATGACACTTTTCGCATTTTCAGATCGTCATGCAGGATTGTGTACACAGAACTCACAGAAAAGACAACTCTGGAGACGATCTGTTCAACAGTCATTCGGCGATTCCCCAAAACAATTCTCTCCACTTTCTCGATCATGTCGTCAGACCGGCTTGTGCGAGCCCGAGGTTGTTTCGGTTTGTTGTCACACGATGTTCTGCCTTCATTAAACTGTCGCACCCACGAACGCACTTTCGACACATCCATAACTCCATCACCACATGTCTCCTTCAACTGTCGATGAATTTCAATTGGTTACACACCACGCAAATTCAGAAAACTTATGATTGCACGTTTTTCAAGTAAGGAAAACGTCGCCATTTTAAGTATTTAAAACAGTTCTCATTCTCGCCGCTGGCGGTAAAATTCCATCTGCCGTACGGTGCTGCCATCTCTGGGACGTATTGACAATGAATGCGGCCTCATTTTAAAACAATGCGCATGTTTCTATCTCTTTCCAGTCCGGAGAAAAAAAATCGCAGCCCTTAGAACTTGAGTGCACCTCGTACGATCTTCCAGCATCAACACAGCGTTGCCAGCGCGTCTTCCACTGTTCGTAGCCCTTCTGGAAGGCCTCGGGTGTCATGCTGTCAAGGGCTCTCGTCGAAGCCTGCTGGATGGCGTCGATGGAGTAGAATCCCTCTTAGGCCTGTCCTGATTCGGGGGTGGAGGAAGAAGTCACTTGGAGCCAAGTCGGGGCTGTAGGGTGGCTGCGGCAATGTTGTCACGTTGAACTCGACCAAAACTTCGGCGACGGTGCGCGACGTGTGAGCGGGTGCGTTGCCGTGGGGGAGAGTGCAATCGCCCTTGATCGCCGGGAGGACGCGGCCAACTCGATCCCTCAAGCAGCGGACCACTCACAATAAGACGACGGTCATTGATTAAAAGTTCCCGCACTCTCTCCACAGTTTGATCCGTTCGGCTTGATGATGGCCTCCCAGAGCGGTCGTCGTCTTCAACATTCCCGCGGCCATCTTTGAAACGGTTGTACCATTGCACGGGACGTGGCTTCTTCCTCTTGAATCATACCGAGAGTCTCCGTGGTACTTTTGCTCCAAGTACTGCTCCATTTCCGCCTCTCCCACTTTTCGACCGAGGTCAATGACACGCACTCACACTGCAAGCGATGCGCACTTCCCAGGGTTACGGAGGCACCTGCCGCAGCGTCAGTTTGTTCCCTAACACCCCGCACTACTTCCACACTCGGCGGAACCGCTCCCCTACTCAGAAATGAATCAGTCTAAAAACTTCTAAATCACACCTCGTACATAAGACACTTCATTTCTGACTTTCATAAGTGAAGCCAGAAACTGTTTAATACAGGGCGATTCAAAATCAGTATAGTGCTTTTTAGCACTCCTGAACCTACAATTATAAATGTACGTCACTTGAAAGAGCAACTAAAACGGTTTTGTTTGTATACCTGTGCGCAAAAGGAAGGGTATGGGACGACCAAAAGTGTATAAAGAACGTTTTATGAGCGACTGAGTCCTTCACGCGTAGGCTCAAGAAATCTGTTCGGAAGGCCAGTCGTGATTTAGCAGTTCTAGTAACGTATATTGTGTGGAGGCTTTTAAGGAGACACTACTACGACTTCATCGTTTCAAGTTGTTACAAGCTCTAAAGCGTACAGACTACAGTTTGCGCGCTAACTTTACAAACGAAATTTTAGTAAAGATTTTCTGGTTCGTGTTGTCTTCAGTGATGAATCGACATTTCAGTTACATGGAAATGTCAACACACACAATGTACGCATCTGTGGGTCAGTAAATACCCATGACATGGCGCAGTTGCAATGAGACTCCCCTAAATTGAATGTTTTTTTGTTCCGTATCCTGACGGAAAGTTTATGGGCCTTTCTTTTACAGTGAAGCAACTCTAGCTGGTGCTTTTCATCTTGATGCGCTAGAGCTGTGGCTCTTTCATCAATTGTAAGACGCTGCACCACCGAACTTTGTCATCAAGATGGAACACCGTCTCCTTGGTACAACTCGGTAGGCGATTCGTTAAGCGACATTGTACCCGACCGCTCGATTGGCCGGAAGGAGCCAGATGACAGAGGTTGTTGTGCATGATCTCCACGTTCACACGCTATCTGACGCCATGCGACTTTTACCTTTGGGGATTCGTAAAGGGTCATGATTACATGCCTCCGCTACTAGCTGATTTACCCGCCCTTAGAAACAGCATTGTTGAAAGAGTTATTCCAGACACACCGATCACAGTTCGGGAAAAACTCGCCTATCAACCCGATGCATTATGAATGATGCTTACGTTGAATATTTGTAAGAAAAACTGAGTTGCGCTTTCATTTGATGCATTATAATTGTAAGATGAATGTATTAAATGCTACAAAGCCTTAAAACCCGTGTATTGATTTCGAAACACCCTGTACTTGACGTCTCACGTGCTATTGCCATTATGTAATCCAAACTTTCTGAATAAAATCTTTATTCTGGTAGCCCGGCCCGGCGACTCTGAAAGCCCGATGGAGAGCGTGGAACAGGGCCTTGGTCGCTAGACGGAGCTTCTAAATTTGCGAGCGCTGGTGTAACCAGCCATGGCGACGCAAAACATTCAGCCGGCCAATTGGAGATCGCGGTCGATCTGTAAATTCTGCTTCGCAACGACACAGAAGTCAGTCTTGTATTCGCTTTGCTATTGTCTCGTTGTAAAGCACTATTCGTTCTAGGTCTGTGCTGTTCGCTACGTCTCAGGCTCTCTCTCCCTCCCTTCCCCCCTCTATCTATCTCCCTCTCTCTCTCTCTCTCTATCTCTATCTCTCTCTCACTCTCACTCTCTCTCTCTCTCTCTCTCTCTCTCTCTCTCTCTCTCTCCTGATCACTCGTTGAATTTTGCTTATCTGTATTGTCGTTGCCACTATTCTGTTTATCGTCTTTTCTGTTCCCAATCGGCGATCGTCCGTGGACGTCTTCCGACCAGTTGGTTCAGCCCGATCAAATTCGTTTCTAGTCGTTCCTGATATTTGGTCGAATCTCGGTAGCAGTATTTAGAGTTTCAAGAAATAAGGTTTTCTGTTTAATAACACGAAGAGTCAAAACAGTAACACCAACATATACACCATCTGATCGAAAGCACCTGGACAACAATTAGTAGACATTAATATGGAGTGTGTCCAGCATTCACCATTATAACGGTTTGAAATCTGCTGGGGACAATTTCAGTGAGGTGTAGGAATGTCTGTGGAGGAATGGGAGACCATTATTCTTCAAAACCCGAAATCGTAGAAGGTAGCGATGTTGAACCTTGGGGTCTGGAGCAAAATCGACGCTAACTTATCCCAAAGGTCCACTGGATACAGATCCGGGCCCTGGGCACGCCAGTCCATTGGAGGGATGTTATTGTCCACATAAAATTCTCTCACAGTCAATGTTTTATGACAGGTGCGTTGTCATGCTGATACAGTCACAGTCTCTGAACTGTTTCTATACTTTAGGCAGCACACAGTGACACCTTCCACACGAAATGCGCCCGCATACCGTAACAAAACGTCCTCCGTAGTTCACTGTTGACACTACACATGATGGCTTCGAACGTTGTTTGGGTATTCTCCAACGCCAAAACATTCCAACCCTTTACAGCCGCCCTCTGGAATGCTCAACTGTCTCTGTCCGTCAGTACGTGAGGTCTGTTCGGTCTTTTTTTTTTTTAGTTTTTGTGGATCCTTCTCGCTTCCAGTTCCCAGACACATCACCAACAGTCGACTTTGTCTTTAAAACGGGTAAAATTTGCCTGATAAATTTGTTATTCAGGTTAGATTCAACGGGTAGTCCACATTCGAAGCCAGTGAGCTCTCCTGATCGACCCATTATTGTGCTATTTTCTTCGTTACTGATAATATTCATCACCTTATTTTAGCTTGCGTATTCAGTCCTTTTGAAATCCAGTGGAAAATTCTGCGTTACATATAGGTGTCCGGAAACTCATGAGAAATAGTGTATTCGTACATACTGCACCTTTATTTTGATTCTGTGTGTTGCACATTTCTCGTGATGACGACTTTCTCTTGTTCTTGTACAAAAAGTTGAAAACATCCAATGTTTTTAAATGAAGAGTAGAAAGGTAGGTCTGCTATTTTCTTTCGTAAATATAATCGTACTGTTTTTGTGATAGTGATACTGGAACGGATGCTGCTTGAAGTAAGATAATGTTAAGGCACACGTTTCCTCGTAAATTCCTAGACAGTCGTATAGAGGCTGAGTGTCGTGTCACACTCCTAGATATTAGACGGTTGTTGCCATCCCAGTGATTTATCAGCAGTAATATAACCGAAAACTATTGCTTCTTTCCTGCTACTTGTGGATAACAAGATACAGTAACTATTTTCAGTGAGGATCAAAATCCAGTCCCCGCAAAGAACGTCAAACCTCTTCAGGACTTCTTTCGTTGCAGTTTTCTGGTGTCTGAGCTATTGTATTCACAGCAGGATCGCTCACAACTAGGTTCAAAATGGCTCTAAGCACTATGGGACGTAATCAGTCCCCTGTACTTAGAACTAAGTAAACCTAACTAACCTAAGGACATCACACACATCCATGCCCGAGGCAGGATTCGAACCTGCGACCGTAGCAGCTGCGTGGTTCTGGACTGAAGAACCGCTCGGACACCGCGGCCGGCCCTCACAACTAGGCACATGGACCTTGACACGATAGCCATCTGGTCATTTATACATACAGAGAGAGAACAATAACGGCCCTATGATGCTCCATTTGGATACTTACGATGTTGCTTGTCCATGAAACGGGCTTGCCTTGTTCAGCATTAATTCTTGAGTTCTGTCTGCTTGGACGTTATATTGCAAGACAAAGAAGGCCTAATGCAGTAATTAGTCCAATTCACACTTTTGTGATTCATTATAGCAGTTATTATTCGGGAAGTATTTTCAAATAATGTAAATGTTTTCTTTTTTACTTCATCTTCGTAGAGTGTGTGTGTGTGTGTGTGTGTGTGTGTGTTTGTGTGTGTGTGTGTGTGTGTGTGTGTGTGTGTGAGAGAGAGAGAGAGAGAGAGAGAGAGAGACATGAGTTCATTCGGTCTTTGAGTTTTACGCCGTCAGTATTGGTAGATTTCATTGTGTTTCTTGCCTAATAGACAACTAGGATGTGGACATATCGAGCCAATTCAACAAAACTTGAATGACATAAGACTGTATCTATGTGAGAAAACTCCATAGAGTAAGAAAGCCATAATAGCTGCAATGGTCGTAAGGACATGATCTGCTAAAATAATTGAGAACGGCTGACATTAGAATTGAATCTATAGTTTTCGATGCGTGTAGACCTGTAAGTGGCAGCGGTGATGTAGACTGATGAATAAAGATGGCTGTGTGTTTCGTGTGGGAATCATAATGTGGAACGCATGAAGCAAGGTCAAGCAGACTTCATACGAGTACAAACATCAACTACTTTCTAGAAATGTAGGCATGCCGTACACACCTTAAATTACGGAAGGAGGTGAGACTCTCAAAATGTATTTTCTAAGACGTACTTCCTGAATACTCCCTTTACGAATGGTAGTCATAAAGTTGGAGGTATCACCTCGGAAGAAAAGTTACGTAATTAGTTCTTGTTTGAAGGTGCATTTCTGCAGTCCTTGTAGACCGTAAAATACCAGGGAGAGTGTCATAGCACGCCACTAGAGCAGATCTAATGAAATGGCTGAGCAACACATATATACACTTTGTCAGTAGACTGCACCATTTTGTTATGGAGTCTCTGCGGTATGCTGCTGTAATTTGGCGCAAGGGCTCAATGACTACAGATCTGCACACGCCAACATAAATAAAATGTTGCGCATTGTTGACAGCATTGCCGCTGTGGCTATACTACTTCGTAAATTATCTCCGCAAATAACATACTTAGTCATCCCTTACTTCGCACGGTAAACATAAACACTCCAATAACAGAACTTAGTGGAATATATAAATTACAGTGGAACAGTTTCTTGTGTTCTGCTTACAGAAAACAGAAAAAAAACTTCCCACACATGCTACGATGATAACAACCTAATGCTTTCATGCTCAGTTACTATGACGAATCCATGATATGTACAGTCGTGCTCGAAAGTATCCGAACGACCTGAACTGCATTTCGCCTGATTCGATTGCAACCCACATAGCGCAGCTGTCTAGCAGGTCCTCTAATCGCCCCTCAGTATAGTCGTTTGACTATTGAAAATGGTGCCAACAAGTCGCCACTAGAAAACACTGCTCTGTATCGCAATAACTCAAGATGTAAAGTAATACCAAGGTACTACAAATACCAGGGAACATCTTATCACAGATAAGTCGGTTCTACAGGCTTGTAAGCTCACATTTATTACAATAAATGACATACATTAAATGTTACCACTCTCATTATTACATCAGATAGGTAATGCGCGTAATAAGTTCGTCGTATTCATGATTTCCTCTTCAAAGTAACATACAGTACTTATTATTTAACACAAAATGACATTAAAAATTTGAGTTATCCACGAGCAGCTAGTTGAGAATATGTATGAACTTCAAATGACACGACGAACCGTCTCGTTCTGCATATGGATTCAAACCCAGGTCATGCAGACTAAGCAAATACTTCGTGACTGACGGAAACTGTCATTCCTGACTAGGCATACAGAGAGTGATATACCTCGATTTTAGACAGTATCAGTTAGCAAATATCAACTTTAAATTACATAACGTAAACATTGTTAACGGACGCGAATTCCTACCCAGCATCAGTTATTTTTGTTAACGAACTACGAGAGATGTTAAATATTGCTTCTTCACAAGTAACTTATTTGAAATGCCGTGAGGTAAAGTTTTGTGTTGGACAGGGATTCTAACCCATAATCTAATTGGATTGACATCGAAGCACAATCAACTGTGACATATCGGATTTTCTCGGCAGTAGCTAGATGTTATAACTGAAATGACGAGGAGAAACATTAATTTTTTCTTTCCCAGGACTCCAACCTGGCACCTGTCGCTGTTATATTCTAGAGAAAACGAAAGTTAAAAATGGGTTTGTTACACCAGCAGCGACATGTGAGCATGTTTGAACTAGAAATAATATGACGATGTGTTCAGTGCTGACTGGAAATCGAGCCCCACACATATCGTTGTTGACTGCACACAAAGAGACGTCAGCTACCGAATTTTTCTCCACCAGCAGCTCGGAATAACATCCTTGAATTTACAATGATTTCGCAAACAGTTCTGTGTCTCACTGGGATTCAAAAACGTCAGATACCGTTAGTGTTGACAACGAATGAAAATACATTAAAAATCAAAATTATTACCCATCAGCAAATAGGTGTTCTCATGCTAGAGCTTGATAACACATAATGAAAGCTTTTGTGCCAGGCCAGGATTCTGACCCTTTCACGAGCAATATGTGGAGATGTTGAGGAATCTGCAGTTTTGAACAAACAAGAAAATGCAGTCGAGCTGTATTGTCACGAAGGGATCAAATTCCGCGTTAAGGGCAGTCTGAGTTGCATTCCCAGATCGGAACCAATTTTATCGACATACAGAAGCTCAAATAAAAGATGGAATAAGTGTCCTGTGATCCTACATAGCGTATGTTTCGTCTCTAGAAATAAATAACTAGTATAAGAAAGGTTACTGTTGATAGAGTTTCTACGTGTCGCGAATCCTGACTTTTTTGTGGTTCAACCTAACGTCTACTTGGTAGAGAAGGAATATCATGTTTAACATGAATGTCAGACCACAATGCCATTATACGTACTTCACTTGGCGTAGCCAGACGAGAACAGAATCTGTCTCTCCTAATCAAAAATCATCCTCAGAAGTAGGAATCGAACTCAGACCATAAGTGTATGAACCTAGCATCAATCCAATAGACCACCAAATTCTTTTCTCTATCACTCATTTTTCTATCATAATAATGTTGCGCCACACTGGATGAGAATTCTGACACACAGACTCACTGTAGTGGTTTGCAGCATGTTCAGTACATTCATTTACTTGGTTGGCCGAATCGCCATGAACTAGCTGCCTCGGCTACCCAGTGCATACAATTCGACTCTATTTTGTAAACACCGAAATAAAATCACGTAACTGACACCTACACAGAACTGCCAACAGTGTACGATGCAGAAATTTAAATAGGAAGTGTTCCTTTCGACTTTAACTACACTATTGCGCTATCTGTTTGTTAAAAACGTCGTGCTGTGCAAAAGAAAAGCTGTCTCTCAGAAGTCTAGATCCGGCCATATGCATTATCTCACAGCACTGTGAAATGCGCAGGTTCTGGAGGAATTGGTGTTGAGTTCTGGAGGTGTTGTAGCTACGTGTCAGCTAGTAGCATAACGGTAAGCGTCGCGCACTGTTGATAAGACGTCGCGAGTTTGGGTACATTCACTGCTACATGTTTTAAAACGCCATACTGCTGTCAGCTGGAGTTATCGGCCTAATGGAACGTCGAACATAATTCCCTTCACTTCTCAACCCAAAATAGTCGCATGTGGAAAAAGGGCTAACTTCTGCGACATTTTGTTCTTTTCAGGTCTAATAGATGGCCAGGCTGCAGATGCATCTCGAAGCTTTTGTATTATTTATGGGGAGAGCGCATCGTGCCAAAATACGTCAGAAAAGTATTTTCTACATTAGCTGTCGTGTGGCAGTGGCATTTTATTCTTCATAAAACCTTGTTTGACAGCTTTAACTCACAACAAGTTTTCTACATGCATGTAATCAACAAACTGCATATGCATTGTCAGACTGTTATAGATAACACCAGAGAATTCGCAAATATCGTTGATGATTAATTTCTCTCTCGTGTTAACTAATGTTTTAACGACACTTAGAGAAACTGTACGAACATTGTGCACTGTATTATAAGAAATGAAATAAAACTACCCACGATAACCTTACGACGAAAGTCTGTTTCAATAAAACTGTGTGTCTGTACACAAGCGTGCCTCTATCGGCACGAATTAGTAAAATACTACTCACTTAGATTTCGATTGGGTCTGTGTTTGATTGGTATGCTGCGCCATTCTGAAGTGGTATACAAATGTGGCATTTCATAAATAAAGTTATGTATTCCTAGAAACCCAAAATTTGTTTGTCAGCAGCGGAAAGAGGCGTTACCTGTCGTGCAGCATTGTAAGTTTTTCTCCATTGCACTATGAGCCGAAAGTATTTTCTTGCGATTTCCTTATCGATGTGTGATCTGACTGCTTGTAGCTCTTTCACAGAAGGGATAAAAACGTTACAGTCAGCAAGACTGGAACCGCAATCCATAACAGACGACTTCTCACAGGTTAGCACGTTTCCACAAGGAAAGGGAAGAGGCATGCGTCTAGGTCTCCTCTTAAGAGACCAGTAGTGGCTAGAACTCGTAAACCGCTATTTAAAGGACGAGATTAGATGCGATTTTCACGTGCAACGACTTTCCTGGGCTGAAAACCGTAAATTTACAATCTTATGTTACAGCTCAAGCGTTAATAATAACTCAGATTATTCAATGGAAATGACAGGAAAAATCAAGTGAACTTTGAGACTTAATTCCGTGCACACCAAGTAACTCGTCGATCACAGAGTTGCCAAATATACCTTGCTTGTTGCCAAATCTCACTTACATTACCATCAGGAAGAAGACGAACCGATGTGATCCTACAGTGGGCTGGGAAGTGACCATAGCTGACGTCTCAAAGACGCGGCTGCTACGGCCTGGAATACGTAATCCGTCTGATTCATATTTCTGTAACTGGGTTTAGGGACTGGAGCGTAGTTACTAATAATACTCAGAACTGGCTGCAAACTAAGCTTCATAAATCAGTAACTCTCACGGGTTGTTTTTATGTATCTTTCGTAAGTGTATTCAAAACTAAGGAAGTCATTGACGAACGTTTTCGTGCCTCGCCGATAGTTGAGCACAACAAACAAATAAAAATAAAAAAGACTCTCTGTGTGTGTGTGTGTGTGTGTGTGTGTGTGTGGGTGAGAGAGAGAGAGAGAGAGAGAGAGAGAGAGAGAGAGAGAGAGAGAGAGCAAAAAATTGTTGCAAAGAAACTGAATCATGGTATGTAGAGAAATCTTTCATTAAAATGACACGTTCTACATCATTACGGAATGTCGTATTCATGATCTATGGGACAAGTATTAATCTAATCTAATCTAATCTAATCATATCAGATTACTGACTAGCCATGAAGAGGCATGAATTACAGAAATTTTCGCCAATATCAGTAACCAAATCTAAACTTGAAAAACAAAAAAAAAGACGACAGTTTTGTAATAAACCTGGACTCCTGTAAAGACCCTTTCGTCTTGTTAAATAAGCACGAAAGATGTGTGATATACCTCCATTCAGAAGGGACAAAGTGTTGATGCATTTAAATATGAAGCGCATGATGTGTAGTTCTGTGACGGAGATGCGAACCCAGCACGCAATCGGATTGTTAACTAAGTAAAATCAAATGTTACGTATCGGTTTTTCTTATCAGCTGCTAGATGTTTGAATCTAAAATAAGAATACAAGTGTTTGTGCCTGAGCGACAGTCGAACCGTACACCTACCGTCCTTCTTTATCATCCACAATCATACCTTAAGTATTGCTTTTAATACGCAGCCGAATAATTGCGTGCTCAAGGGCCAAAAATGGATTAACGTGTTGCTGACTTACTCCATTTATGTAGGTCTTTCCCTTGAATAAATGATCCTATTTTACCGAAATTCTAATTATTTGTTTGTTTACACATCTACGTAACATCTACCGCTTCCATCCCATTCGGATAACTCCGTGGTGCGTAGTTTTTTGTGTTAGAGTGTATATTCATGTTCTGTCAACAGGACCATTAGTAAACTGATTTCAAAAATCCGGACGACTGCAGGTAGGACTGGCGCTCTGAGGTTTCCGCGCAAACTTGATTACGTGTATGTATAACAACAACAATTATTGTTATTATTATTTTTTTTATTCTGTTGGGTCCGGAGCATAGTATACCTTACTATAAAACTTAATGAAAATGAAATCCCCAAAACTACCTGCAATAAGATAATATATGTAGTATTTCACCCGATAGATTTGTTTCGGCTTAACTGCCGTTATCAAGTTAACTGCGAAAATAACATTGGTAAGGGTATCTATACGTGAATCGTGGCGTTATTGTGTTCCCATTTGCATTGGTACTTACATCTAGTTGGAAGTGACGACCATATTGTGTCTATATATCAACTCCTCATGTGGTTGGGAGGTGAAAGCTAGATTATACGAAGATCGAAAAATTCATGATCCGACCGAGAGTCAACCTGTCAGTGTCAAAACACGCGCTTTACTTCTTCATACCGAGCGAGGTGGCGCAGTGGTTAGCGCACTGGACTCGCATTCGGGAGGACGACGGTTCAATCACGCGTCCGGCCGTCCTGATTTAGGTTTTCCGTGATTTCCCTAAATCGCTCCAGGCAAATGCCGGGATGGTTCCTTTGAAAGGGCACGGCAGAATTCCTTCCCCATTCTTCCCTAATCTGATGAGACCGATGATCTCGCTGTTTGGTCTCCTCCCCCCAAACAACCCAACCCAAATTACTTCTTCATTTTTTGCGCCTGTCTCCTTATCTAACAAATTTTATCCTGAATAAACAAACTGTTATCAAATCTACCCCTACTTGGCAACCCCTACCATGAAAAAAAATGTACCACCCTAACCATCCTCTGGCGTTACCCCTAATTATACCCAAAAATTCTCCCACGGCGATATGACCTAGAGGTTTTTATTTTTGTTTTTTTATTCATTTAATTGTTCAATTTTCTGCTACATGACTATAATTAGTGAATGTGAAGAAAAGAAAATCCTGTAAAACATGGTGTTGTGTGAGAATGTGTGAGATCTTGTGGGACTTAACTGCTAAGGTCATCAGTCCCTAAAAGGTAGTGTTAAAAGAAATGTTATTCGAAGGGTAAACTAAAATAACTTTCAATATTAGTTGTGCTGCTTCGGCTACAAGAATCTTTCTTGAAGAAATGCTGCAACTGGCGTTTTCTTGTCCACTGCCACCCTTAGACAACCAGGCCCGACATGCGCATAGATGGTACATCTATATGTTTTCATTGGTGTGTTGGGTGTCGAAATATGTGACATACGTTAGCCAACGTTACTTGCCGCTGCCAACCGACCGCGTGGTGAAGAGATGCCGGGACTGGACTTCAGCTAAGTAGTTTTATACGACATGGTAGCACGGTACTATAGGTTTCAATTTTAATGTTGACTGTGCCTTACTCTGGCATGTTATAGTAATTTTATGATATTAACAGAATCTTCCGTCGGTTCTCGGTAGAACATCATTATAATAAATGAAAAGCACCAGTTCGCTTTTGTTCTACAATATTACTTTTATTGCTAACCGGTTTTCGGCTTACAAGGCCATCTTCAGACATTTTAATATTGTAGAACAGAAGCAAACTGGTGCTTTTCATTTATTAGTAACTTTATGCTTCTGAAGAAGGCGAGATTTAGCCGAAACCTGATAAAGACCAGAAAATTTGTGCAACTGAGGCCGATTCCTCAAACTATTAGGCTAACACAGTTGCTGATGGGGCCGCAATATGCTAAAAATTCTTAGTAAGCAGATCAACCACCCAAAGATCTAAATGCATCGTGTACTGTAATAAAAATCACGATTAGTGAATGAATGTCATTTGTTTTCTTTTTTCGCAAAGAAAAAATTAGTTACGTTACTTTATTGATTCGTGGTGATACTTTAAACTATCGCTCGTACTTGTCTTCCACGACGTGTACCGTTATCACGTCTAACCTTATGGTGTTACTGCATGTGAGCCAGAATTACCGCAACACATGCACAGCCGTCGGGTCAGGCAACGTTCATGTACAAGGTCTGAACGTCATACGGTTACGTGCCGGACTGGATAACACCACGCGATGACCGTGTCCAGTGGGCCGTTCTAAAATTTGCCCGGCCAGCGCGCCGTGCGGCGGCGGCGGCTGCGGCGGCAGTGACCCAGATCACGATGGGGTGTTCCAGGTCAAACTGCCGACCGGCGAGTAGCGGCCAGCCCGTGACCCGGCGTCGCGTGAGCGGGCCGGGCATCACTTCGCGGCGCGGTCAGTCACGCGGCGCGTCCCTGGGGCGTCCAGCGGTAATCAAGGCGAACCATCGATTCCCCGTAACCTTCTGGTAGGCGAGAGCGACCATTAGCGGTGGCTCTGCGACGCCTCTAATGTGCCGTACTAAAGCGAGCAGCAGGCGCGGCTCGGCGGCGGCGGGCGCCCGTTGTAAATGTCACGCCGCCAATCGATTGGCCGGCGTGGCGGGCACATGCTCGCTCGCTTCGCACCTGAACACCTGCTCCTGCATTGCCGCGGGCCGCGGACGCTGTATTTCACCGCCGCGAGCGTTACCGCTGCGGGCAGCAGGTGGTGCTCTCGGGACGTCCGCCACGAGTCGCGTGTGTTTGTGGGTGATCTGCGTCACGCTCCGGCTCCACTTGTCCCCGCACTGCCAAGCGCATTACGCCGACTAGCATCCATACGGTGGAGCAAGAGGAGGCGGTACATCTTCATTTGATTATTATGACACTACTGGCCATTAAAATTGCTACACCACGAACATGACGTGCCACAGACACGAAATTTAACCGACAGGAAGAAGATGCTGTGATATGTAAATGATTAGCTGTTCAGAGCATCCACACAAGGTTGCCGCCGGTGGCGACACCTACAACGTGCTGACATGAGGAAAGTTTCCAACCGATTTCTCATACGCAAACAGCAGTTGGCCGGCGTTGCCTGGTGAAACGTTGTTGTGATGCCCCGTGTAAGGAGGAGAAATGCGTACCATCACGTTTCCGACTTTGATAAAGGACGGATGGTAGCCTATCACGATTGCGGTTTATCGCATCGCTACATGGCTGCTCGCGTTCGTCGACATCCAATGACTGTTAACAGAATATGGAATCAGTGGGTACAGGGGGGTTATACGGAAAGCTACGCTAGATCCCAACGATCTCGTACCACTAGCAGTCGAGATGACAGGCATTTATCCGCATGGCTGTAACGGATCGTGCAGCCACGTCCTGATCCCTGAGTCAACATATGGGGACGTTAGCAAGACGACAACTATCTGCACGAACCAGCTCGACGACGTTTGCAGCAGCATGGACTATCAGCTCGGAGACCATGGCTGCGGTTACCCTTGACGCTGCATCACGGAGAGGAGCACCAGCGATGGTGTACTCAACGACGAACCTGGGTGCACGAATGACAAAACGTCATTTTTCCAGATGAATCCAGGTTCTGTTTATAGCATCATGATGGTCGCATCCGTGCTTGGCGACATCGCGGTCAACGCACATTGGAAGCGTGTATACGTCATCGCCATACTGGCGTATCACCCGGCGTGATTCGTCTCGGTCACCTCTTATTCGCATTGACGGCACTTTGAACAGTGGACGTTACATTTCAGATGTGTTACGACCCGTGGCTCTACCCTCCATTCGATCCCTGCGGAACCCTTCATTTCAGCAGGATAATGCACGACCGCATGTTGCAGGTCTTGTACGGGCCTTTCTGGATAGAGAAAATGTCCGACTGCTGCCCTGGACAGCACATTCTCCAGATCTCTCACCAACTGACAACGTCTGGTCAATGGTGGGCGAGCAACTGGCTCGTCACAATACGCCAGTCACTACTCTTGATGAACTCTGGTATCGTGTTGAAGCTGCATGGGCAGCTGTACCAGTACACGCCATCCAAGCTCTGTTTGACTCAATGCCCAGGCGTATCAAGGCAGTTTTTAAGGCCAGAGACGGACTGTACTGGGTACTGATTTCTCAGGACCTATGCACTCAAATTGCGTGAAAATGTAATCACATGTCATTTCGAATTTAACATATTTGTCCAATGAATACCCGTCTATCATCTGCATTTCTTCATGCTGTAGCAATTTTGATGGCCAGTAGTGTATGTTCTGCGTGTATTTATAACAGTATAACGTATACAGGGTGGTCCATTGATAGTGACGAGACCAACTATCTCACGAAATAATCATCAAACGAAAAAACTACAAAGAACGAAACGCGTCTAGCTTGAAGGGGGAAACCAGAGGGCGCTATGGTCTGCCCGCTAGATGGCGCTGCCATAGGTCAAACGGATATCAACTGCGTTTTTTAAAAATAGGAACTCCCTTTTTTTTATTACATATTCGTGTACTACGTAAGGACATATGAATGTTGGACCTCTTCTTTCGCTCTCTGATAGCTGGCGCGTCACAAACGTGTAAGTACGTGGTATCATGTACCTTTCCGCCAGTGCGGACGGTATTTGCTTCGTGACACATTATCCGTGTTAAAATGGACCGTTTACCAGTTGCGGATAAGGTCGATATCGTGTTGATGTAAGGCTATTGTGATCAAAATGCCCAACGGGCGTGTGCTATGTATGCTGCTCGGTATCCTGGACGACATCATCCAAGCGTCCGGACCGTCCGCCTGATAGTTACGTTATTTAAGGAAACAGGAAGAGTTCAGCCACATGTGAAACGTCAACGACGACCTGCAACAAATGATGATGCCCAAGTAGGTGTTTTAGCTGCTATCGCGGCTAATCCGCACATCAGTAGCAGAGAAATTGCGCGAGAATCGGGAATCTCAAAAATGTCGGTGTTGAGAATGCTACATCGACATCGACTGCACCCGTACCTTATTTCTATGCACCATGAATTGCATGGCGACGACTTTGAACATCGTGTACAGTTCTGCTCCTGGGCACAAGAGAAATTACGGGACGATGACACATTTTTTGCTCGCGTTATATTTAGCAACGAAGTGTCATTCACCAACAGCGTTAACGTAAACCGGCATAATATGCACTATTGGGCCACTGAAAATCCACGATGGCTGCGACAAGTGGAACATCAGCGACCTTGGTGGGTTAATGTATGGTGCGGCGTTATGGGAGGAAGGATGACTGGCACCCCATATTATCGATGGCAATCTAAATGGTGCAATGTATACTGATTTCCTACCTAACGTTCTACCGATGTTACTACTAGGTGTTTCACAGCATGACGGAATGGCGATGTACTTCCAACATGATGGATGTCCGGCACATAGCCCGCGTGCGGTTGAAGCGGTATTCAATAGCATATTTAATGACAGGTGGATTGGTCGTCAAAGCACTATACCATGGCCCGCACGTTCACCGGATCTGACGTCCCTGGTTTTCTTTTTGTGTCGGGAATGTTGAAGGATATTTGCTATCGTGATCCACCGACAACGCCTGACAACTTGCGTCAGCGCGTTGTCAATGCATGAGCGAACGTTACGGAAGGCGAACTACTCGCTGTTGAGAGGAATGTCGTTGCACGTATTGCCAAATGCATTGAGGTTGATGGGCATCATTTTGAGCATTTATTACATTAATGCGCTATTTACAGGTAATCACGCTGTAACAGCATGCGTTCTATGAAATGATAAGTTCACAAAGGTACATGTATCACATTGGAACAACGGAAATAAAATGTTCAAACGTACCTACCTTCTGTATGTTAATTTAAAAAACCTATCTGTTATTAACAGTTCTTCTAAAATTGTAAGCCTTATGTTTGTGACTAATGCAGTGCCATCTATCACAAAGCGAAAAAGTGGTCCAACTAAAACATTCAAAAATGGTTCAAATGGCACTGAGCACTATGGGACTTAACATCTATGGTCATCAGTCCCCTAGAACTTAGAGCTACTTAAACCTAACTAACCTAAGGACATCACACACGTCCATGCCCGAGGCAGGATTCGAACCTGCGACGTAGCAGTCGCGCGGTTCCGGACTGAGCGCCTGGAACCGCTAGACCACCGCGGCCGGCAACTAAAACATTCTATTTCTTTACGCACTGTACGAATATGTAATAAAAGTGGGGGTTCATGTTTTTAAAAAACGCAGTTGATATCCGTTTGACCTATGGCAGCTCCATCTGGCGGGCCAACCGTAGCGACATCTGGTTTCCCCCTTCAAGCCGGACAAGTTTCGTTCTTTGTAGTTTTTTCGTTTGACGCTAATTTCATGAGATATTTGGCCCGGTCACGATCAATGGACCACCCTGTGTAGGGGATTTTTTCCGCCGCTTACAAACTGTAGTGATTGATCAGTGAGAGGATACGGAACAAAAAACGTCTAATGAACTTATGTCCGAAAATGCATTGTTTTCGAGCTTGAGACAATTCATTCAATCATACTTTGCTACAGAGATCAAAGTCCAGTACGCGCTGTACCACGCAACCACAGTTACAGTATGCATGCTTTCATCCTAGAGAGTGGTACCGTTCCCCATACGTCCAGCCATAGCGCCCTATCCTGCCACAGTAATTGATAATGTTGTATCCGATTCAGGTCTCTAGCTGACTTACGTTATAGTGGATGTGATACAGCAATGTACACAATGGTTCTGCATTCGAATCGAGGGCTTACCGACATGTTCTTTACTTACGTAAAGGCATATGGCAACGGGTGGCATTGTTGTATCAGGAGACCTATCCCCGCCGACAACAACCATAGCATTCAATGTTTGCAACAGTGTTTCGCCGTTTGTCTGAGAAAGGGCCACTTCAGGAAGCAGGAAATCATGAAGGACGTAGCCGAAATGTTTGGACACCAGACTTTGAGGAAAATGTGATTAACGTGTAACATTCTGTAAAAATTCTTCTATTTTGTAGTACACTGGATGAAGGCGAGTGTGAACAAATACATATAATGAAAGTTATCTTAATAAGAATAATATTACCTACGGTTACTGGCAGTGAACCTTATCTACGGTTAATGGCAGTGCAACCTTATATTCTGGTCTCGTATGAAAAAATTAAAATATGGTGGCTACAGGCCCAGCGATGTGCAATCCTGCCTGTAATGGTTTCAAATGTACATGAAATTCCTTTGGCTGATAAATGAAAACATTTAAGAAAAGCCCAAAGTCTTTGAAAATCACATGACACGGACAGTCAGACGGTACTGATTACAGTGAATTACTAACACTGACTTGTTAGTGTAATAGTATTTCAAGTTTTGTTTAGCTTTTTAAAATATCTGACAATTGAAATTAAATTACTCAGAAAAATTACATCCCTTTTTACTAATTGATTCACAAACAATGAGATTTATACAGCAATTATTATCTAACCTCACTAAAAATCATTAATACAAATCATCAAATTACATACACCTGAGTTAACAAATCTTAGAAACATCACAAAAACTAAATATCTAACTAGCCTTTACATCAAATCAGTTAACGTACGCTCTGGGATTACTCAACAATTACAGTTACCAGCCAACTCATCTATAGTAACGCGCTGGCAAAACGAAAGTAAGTCATAAATATTTAACATCTCTACTTTGCTTACGTGAAGACTTCTGCTTCCTCGTTTGTATTTCCAATAATACATGTACTAATAATTTCTACATTATAATCGAACACTTGGTGACTTCACGGAGCACACCACAAAAACTGCATACTCCATCCTCTTTCACTCACAGACGGCTACCCACTGTTGTATACCAAGCGCTCTCTTACTCCAACACTACAATCTCAGACCAATAACAATACCTTTGGCTCTGCGGTCGTGCAAAGTCAGCGATCCTCATTATAAAGCCTATCAGAGACATACGTCTTTTATAATACAATAGTTTCGCTTTAGTTTACATTAATATTATCATATTCGGGTGCAACGTACAAGTGTACCCCAGTATACTTCTTTCAAACGCTGTGGAAGGCGATCGCCCTGTCAATACCAGGCTGTTGGCCCGCCAATACAGGGTAGGCCAGACGACCGTGTGGAACATTAAAAAGAAAAAAAAAAAAAAGTTCAAATGTGTGTGAAATCTTGTGGGGCTTAACTGTCAAGGTCATCAGTCCCTCTAGCCGGCCGAGGTGGCCGAGCGGTTCTAGACGCTACAGTCTGGAACCGCGCGACCACTACGGTCACAGGTTCGAATCCTGCCACGGGCATGGATGTGTGTGATGTCCTTAGGTTAGTTCGGTTTAAGTAGTTCTAAGTTCTAGGGGACTGATAACCACAGCAGTTAAGTACCATAGTGCTCAGAGCACTAAGCTTACACACTAGTTAACCCAAATTATCCTAAGGACAAACACACACGCCCATGTCCGAGGGAGGACTCGAACCTCCGCCGGGACCAGCCGCACAGTCCATGACTGCTGCGCCTCAGACCGCTCGGCTAGTCCCGTGCGGCTGTGTGGAACATTCTCCATGACAATTGTTAGTACCCATATCACTTACAGCGTGTGTATGGCTTACTAGCGACAGCCTTTCCACATCCGGAGCAGTTTTGTTACTGGTTTCTTCACCAGGCAACCAAGATTCCGGCACGTGTGTCATCCAACCTATTCACAGAAGAGACTAACATTACACGGAGTGGTATCTTCAACATTGATAACAGTCATCTGTGGGATAGTATGCAGAATCCCCATCGGTGCAGCCGGAATGTGTGGGCCGGGAGAATTGGCGACCGTGTTTTGGGACCAGTCTTCTTTCCACGTCGGCTAACCGGCCGTAACTATCGGCGTTTCTTGTGGGTGATTTTGCCTTCCTTGCTGGAAGTAGTGACACTGATGATTCGAAGGGTTATGTGGCTACTACATGAAGGTGCTGTTGCCCATTTTGCCGTTAACGTCCACACGCATCTCAGTCGTGTCTTCCCTGGTCGATAGATCGGACGAGGGAGTCCAGCTGCATGGCCTGCTGGTTCACCGGATTTCAACCTGTGCGATTTATGGTTATACTCAAAAGTATCGTGTATGCGGAGTGAAGACTCTGCAGCAGCGTATTTATGTTACCTTTGTACTGCTCGGTTGCAGCCTGGCCGATGTGAACGTGTGAGACAAAACAAGCTATGACACATACATACAAGCGTTGAGGCACATGGAATCCATTTTCGGGACATACTGTAACTGTGGTTGCATGGTACAGCGCTCATCAGACCGCAGTCGCTGTACCAGTGTGTGGTTAAATAAATGGTCTGTGGCACTGAAACCATGCATTGCCGGAAGTAAGTCCATTAGAACTTTTTTGTTCCGTTTTCTCTCAACGATCAGTCCCTAGCGTCAGTACCCGGTGGGCAAAAAATCAGCCCGTAGACTGCAATTCTACACGTATGGCCATTACTGAATAGCCAAACACAACTTCATTTTACAGAGAGCCGAGAGGAGACACCCCTGCGTAACATCATTATAGCCGTTTAGAACCTGTGAAGCCTCTTCGACACTAATAAAACACTATTAGAGTTCAGTTATTTATTCACAATGCTTACAAGTCGTAGGCTCCCGCTTCAGCCTCGGCTGTTGCACATTCAGGTCCGCATTGGATTCTAGATGTCGTCCGTCGGTTACGTGCCCAGAAGAAGACGTCAGCGACCCTGGCACCGCGGCGAACTGCCGCCGAGAAGACGCGGTCGTTTCGGGCTGGCTGCTGGAGTGTACTTCGCCCCTCTCCGATTTCTACGATGACCCTTGATGATCCATTGGCAACGCAGCACGTGTCGGTAATCGGGCGGTCGGTTGATCTCCGACCTATCCATGCAAAGAGTCAGCGGCTGAGTGTTAAATAGGAATGTGGACCACAAGAGGCCCTGTTGCTCCGACGTTGGCACCACTCTGCAATGTGGTGTTGTCGAAAGACAGTTCATCTTTCAGTAGATGGTAGTTCGGCCAGCGCCATGAAGTCCACCAGCAGAAGGCCGTCGTCCTGAGTACAAAAAAAAAAAAAAAAAAAAAAAGGTTCAAATGGCTCTGAGCACTATGGGACGTATCATCTCAGGTCATCAGTCCCCTAGAACTTAGAACTACGTAAACCTAACTAACCTAAGGACGGCACACACATCCATGCCCGAGGCAGGATTCGAACCTGCGACCGTAGCGGTCGCGCAGTTCCAGACTGAAGCACCTAGAACCGCTGTGACGAACAGCTCGGTTCGTAATGGCCAAATGTGTCTTCCTTACTCTGCTGTATTCTGTTAACAGGCTGTGTCAGTCCCTCGCTATGTGCTCTAGTGAAAGAGAGAATCTCTTGCAGCATGTCTCGCGAGTTAAAGAATATCTTTGTTTCGCTTCGTTTGGTTTTCTGTCGCAGACTACTTTCCGCCTGAAAGCGTATCCTTACTCGGCAGACAGTGTCTTCGACGTGACCCACTTGCGACATACTGCCTCAGCCCCTGCGTCCGCCTCTGTCTCTGGCATGACTTGAATTTGCCTGTGCCAGTGTGAGTGTGTTTTAATAAAAATTTTCCATTTTCTAGCCCTCATTGTTCTGTGCCATAACAATTTCTTAAAAAGTATAACGCACGAATGGCTTCCTTCATTGGCGGTGCATTCAAGGAAGCTCCTCATTACCTTCTCAGAGATTTCTTAATGAAGAGACTGTGTCTCCTCCCAGACTGCAGCTTAGTATTATTGTTAGTGTTCTGCAGCCAACGTAAAAATATTTTGTTCTTGGGGTGACTTCACAGGAAAAAAATCCGGTAAGTGTGAGTTGGACACGCGCCTTACGGTTCCGCACAAACTTAATTATGTACGAGTACATATATCATAATGATGATAAAATAATAATAGTAATAATAATAATAATAATAATAAACAGCATAGTCAAGGAAAACACACTAAACAAGAATATTACATATTGGATAACCACAGCGACTGCATAGAAGCGATGGAAAAAACAGATGCCTATAAATATCTAGGATACAGACAAAAAAATGGAATAGATAATACAAATATTAAAGAAGAACTAAAAGAAAAATATAGACAAAGACTAAGAAAAACACTGAAAATAGAACTGACAGCAAGAAACAAGACAAAAGCTATAAATACCTATGCCATACCAATATTGACCTACTCATTTGGAGTAGTGAAATGGAGTAACACAGACCTAGAAGCACTCAATACACTTACACGATCACAATGCCACGAATATAGAATACATCACATACATTCAGCAACAGAAAGATTCACATTAAGCAGAAAGGAAGGTGGAAGGGGATTTATCGACATAAAAAACCTACATTATGGACAGGTAGACAATTTAAGAAAATTCTTTCTAGAACGAGCAGAAACTAGCAAAATACACAAAGCAATCACTTACATAAATACATCGGCTACACCACTGCAATTTCATAACCACTTCTACAACCCTTTAGATCACATAACATCAACAGATATGAAGAAAGTAAATTGGAAAAAGAAAACACTACATGGCAAGCACCCGTATCATATAACACAGCCACACATCGGTCAAGACGCATCCAACACATGGCTAAGAAAATGCAATATATACAGTGAGACGGAAGGATTCATGATTGCAATACAGGATCAAACAATAAACACCAGATATTACAGCAAGCATATTATTAAAGATCCCAATACCACAACAGATAAATGCAGACTTTGCAAACAACAAATAGAAACAGTAGATCACATCCCAAGCGGATGTACAATACTAGCAAATACAGAATACCCCAGAAGACAAGACAATGTAGCAAAAAAATACATCAACAACTTGCCATACAACATAAACTAATAAAACAACACGTTCCCACATACAAGTATGCACCACAAAATGTACTGGAGAATGATGAATATAAATTATACTGGAACAGAATCATTATAACAGATAAAACAACACCACATAACAAACCTGACATCATACTCACCAATAAAAAGAAGAAATTAACACAACTAATCGAAATATCCATACCCAATACAACAAATATACAGAACATAACAGGAGAAAGAATTGAAAAACACATCCAACTGGCTGAGGAAGTCAAGGACAAGTGGCATCAGAATAAAGTTGACATTATACCAGTTATACTATCAACTACAGGAGTCACACCACACAATATCCACCAGTACATCAACGCAATACAGCTACAGCCAAACTTATATAAGCAACTACAGAAATCTGTAATTTTTGATACATGTTCAATTACCCGAAAGTTCCTAAATGCAATGTAACATATATCGTAAGGTTAAAAGGAAGTCACGCTTGATCAAGGTCCGCGTCACTTTTATTTTTGACCAGACATAACGTCTGAGAAAAGAAATAATAATAATAATAATAATAATAATAATAATAATAATAATTGCTTTAATGACCTGGTGCAAGTCTTTATATTGGACGCCACTTCGGTGAGTTGTGTATATCTGAACCACCCCGGTCATCCAATTGGCGAAAGGCACCTACAGTTTAACGTGGAAACCGAATTACGTGTTGTTTTTCGTGACACGTCACATAGTTAAGATGTGAAGGTTAGGTTAAAACGAAGACTGAAAAATCCGTGGTCCGAAAGAGATTCGATCCCGTGACCTCTCTGTTTCTTTCGTATCTTTTTACTGCGTTGACTTACACTGCCAAAGGACAATAGAGCTTCGCATTTGGCATATATTTAATCTTGATACCTTTACTCGTCCTCGAGAAAATGTGGTGTTCACAGACGGACGCCTAGACAGACAGAGGACAAAAACTGGCATTTTTTGTGTGATATGATTACAAATTAACCATGTTCAAATTTTTTTCTTCTCCTTGTGCCGTGAAACGTTGCTTCGTATCAAATTTCATGACTCTACGTGAACGGTAAGCATCCAATAGGTTTTGATGAGTGAGTTTGCTAGTATGAAAATACGTTACAGAAATGGCCTTATCTTGTGACTGCATTCACTTTGAAGCTTAAATTTTTCTCACTAGCAAGGAGCCATAGACCTTCGTATTTGAAATAAATTTCAACTTATTATCTCTACCTGTCCTGACGAAAGGGGTCTTCATAGACGGACAGACATATAGTCAGACAAACAACAAAGTGATCCTATAATGGATCCACATTTAACGACTGAGGTACAGAACAGTAAAAAATAACCGACCATGGGATATCACTTAATGGTAGAGTAGTCGATGTTTTGTCATCGAATTACTAGCTAAGGACTGTAGCCACATCCTGCTGAAACCATATCGCGTTTAGATGGCAACAGTTGTGCAGCTCTGGAATGAAAAAATCACTGACCAAGGCCGCACACTTCTCGGAACTGACGCTCATTGGACGGCCGTTGTTGTATTAAAAAAGGTAGCTGAACGATACCAATGGACTATTCAGTAGGACACCAGACCTCGACCTTTGGGCTGCACTGAGCATTTTCATAATCAAGCTGCGAGTTTGTGAATGAGCTGCAAGTTTAGCTTGTTCACAAAACTATTTAGACCATAATTTGGCCTCGTCAAACATCATAAAATGTGACATCTTGGGTTCTGCCGGATATCAGCGTCGTACTTGCACGCAGCGGACGAAAAACGGGGCGGCAACGCTCCAACAGGTCGTGGTGAGCGGGCGCGGACCGCAGGGGGAACGCTTGGTACCCCAGACCGTAGATGAAACCCCCAGGAGCGGGTTTGGTGGGCGCGGACCGCAGAGGGAACACCTAGAACCGCAGCGGACGGAAAATGGAGCACCAACGCTCCAGCAGGTCGCAGATAATGGGCGCGGACCACAGAGGAAGCGCCTGCAGCCGTTGGTGGAGGGGGAAGGCCATAGGCATAAATACTGGACCAGGTCCACTCGAGGGGCAGTTTCCGGTCGCACCTGATGAAGGTCATAAGCTACATGACCGAAATATCGTGCAAGTACGACGCTGATATCCGGCAGAACACCCGACAACCCAAGATGTCATTAGATCGCCGGGAAAGCCTGAAGAGTTACATCATAAAATTTGTTGCTGAAGTCCTGGTGGCTGCCTCGAAATTCCCTGATGTTTCGATGAGTATCACTGTCATTACCTACTGAAGTAGTATTTTCTTTAGTATCTTCTTTCGTTAGTGCTGACCCGTGAGGCAAAGCTGTTTTTTCTTTGTCTCCTACCGGACAGAGCACATCATCAGAACATCTTGCAAAGGGATGTCATGAAAAAACAAGGACAACGTATAGATGACATTAAGAACGAACATATTTTGATTAAAGTCATGTGACACAATACTACGTTTAAGTAATTTTACACGGTACGTAAGCTTATTTGTCAGTGTATTTGAATATTACTAAAAGTGGGATTATGTCGCCGTGCAGATACCACAGTGATCTGTACATTCAAATTGTCTGAATAATTCAATCTAGATCACAACTTTGATTTATTTTCGATGACCAGTTTCTCCCAGAATACACCGTCTTCAGATCTAAAACCCGTCGCAGCAACTGTAGCATGACGTCAACTGAAAACAAATAAAAATTATCATCTGGTCTGCGTTATTCAGAATATTTGTTGTGCTTGTACTTTTATGACAATTGTGATGTTTTTGACAGACGTTCTGCTGATGGTCTATGCCCGAGTACAGTTTGTAACAGCAAGTGAACTGTTATTGTTAGTGAGCAGATAAAGCGATTGAAAGAAAATATAGTGGGAAACTGTCCCAAAGAGGCGACAGGGACAAAGAGCGATTAGCTAACAGTGCAGCTCATTGTTCAGTGTTGAGCGACAGCAGATAATGAGAAAACTTCTTGTGTTTGCTACCGCTGTTAATAGTTCTCCCCTGCCCTATATCTTCTGTGACAGCAAGTTTCGCTGTTTCGTGCTAGTAGTCAGATGTAATCTGTTATTACAGCAGTGATGAATGTTGTTGCTTGTTGTAGAGGCTTTTTTCTTTTCTCTCAGTTTATCAGGAATTACCTTCGACCCATGTTTTTCATTATTTTTCACAAAATTACTTTCCATTGGTCCACACATATTACACAAGGTGAAAAGTTTTTAAACCGACAAATTCTGGGAGGTTGTAGGGGACATCATAACAAATATTTTCCCCTAATGTCATTTTTCTCTATGAGGAGTATTTAAACCGGCAGAGGAAGATTTCTTTGGCGGCAAATTAATTAAACCAACAAACACTTTTCCAATTTTTATGACCAAGAGACAACACATTAACACAACCCAATTTCAATTACAGTAGATTTTCAAAAATGCCTCCAATGACACTTAAACGAAGGTTACACCGTCGGATCATGTTCTGTATGACACGGGCAAAAACCCCAGGAATACCCTGAATTGTTCCTGCTGCTGCTGCTCCTGCTGCTGCTGATGCTACTATCCAGGCAACCATATCCTCTTCTGATGCAACAGGAATTGCGTAAACAAGGTTGCGCATCTCTCTCCACACAAAAAGTCCAGAGGGGACATATCTGGGGATCGAACAGGTCATGGAACAGGACCACCTCTGCCAATCCACGTTTCTGGGAACTGTCGGTCAAGGAATCGACGCACACGACGACTGAAATGTGCCGGCGCCCCGTGATGTTGGAACCACATGCGTTGTCTTGTAGTTTGCGGGACGTCCCCAACAACACCGACCCACACATTAACGAAGAACCGCACTTGATGAGCGCTAGTAACTGTGGCATGTGGGTTATCCTCGCTCCAAACATGCGAATTGTACATGTTGAAGACTCCATCACGCCCGAACGTTGCTTCGTCGATAAACAACACAGAGGATGGAAAGGTAATATGCATTTCACACTGTTCCAGGTACCACTGCGAAAACTGTGCTTTGGGTGGATAATCAACTGGTTCCAGGTTGTGGACACGCTGTATGTGAAATGGACGTAACAATTGCTCTCGAAGGACTGTTCTTACATTCGTCTGATTCCTCCCCATGTTACGTGCAATTGCACGAGTGCTGATTGAAGGATCCCGCTCCACATACTGGAAGACAGCTTCCTCAAATTACAGCGTTCTTACCGTGCGACGGCGTCCCTGTCCAGGTAATCTGCAAAATGACCCGGTCTCACGCAGACGTTGGTACACAGCAGCAAAGGTCGTACGATGCGGGATACGGCGATTAGGATATTGTTGTTGATAAACCCGCTGTGCAGCTCGTCCGTTGTGGTGCGCTACGTAGTACGCACCAATCATATCAGTGTACTCACTCCAGGTGTATCGCTCCATTAGTAAATAGAGACAATGCACTTCCTTCACCGTCCTTCCCTAATCCGATGAGACCGATGACCTCGCTGTTTGGTCTCTTCTCCCAAACAACCCTTATTAGGAGGGGTCCGATGACGTCTTTTTACCTCGTTACTGCTTGTAATACCCTACACACACTTTTCCAGGAAGCATACTGTAATGATACCAAGTTTTGCTGAAGGTCTAATGGCGTTCACACAACGCCTTTTCATTCCAGACGAGGAAGGCAATACGTACATACATTTACGTGCAGTTGTACACCACAGCAGTGTCTGAAATTATCAATTTGTTTGTAATTCAATATTTCACATTGCCATTGTATTGAATTACACAAACACAATTATTACTATGACCTAACTGGTTGAAATATTTACATTTAATCAGAAGCAATCATCTTGGTGGTTTATGAGTTCATATAATGACCAGGAAAGGAAACTCATGCACGTAACATGACTCGAATTGAGGACTAATTTGCAAAAAGTTCAGTTAATTAGTAAAGTGACACTATTTTTGACTCAGGTGGCCTGTCCTTTTACAAAAATACACAAGACACAGTACTGTCGGCTGCACTGATGAGCGGTCTTGAACTTGGAACGTGCATTTGTCGCATTTGACACCGGCTCACGCATAGCTACAGTTCGCGTTGATATATTCATAGTGGAAAGATCCTTACAACTACTGTGCATGCGTGGAGCATTGATTCTGAGCTGTTGCTTCAAAGTTTCATGACAGATGCCTTGCAGAGCGTGGCCGCACCTTACAAGTCCGCTCAGCTTCAGTGCTAGCTTCTAACTACTGTGTACTGTGGGCTTACAGCGCATTTCCAACTTCCCTGAGGTTCGTACTTCCCGTAAATGTCTGCTCTCGAAGAGAAGTCTCAAATAATGTTAGTATCTACACTCCTGGAAATTGAAATAAGAACACCGTGAATTCATTGTCCCAGGAAGGGGAAACTTTATTGACACATTCCTGGGGTCAGATACATCACATGATCACACTGACAGAACCACGGGCACATAGACACAGGCAACAGAGCATGCACAATGTCGGCACTAGTACAGTGTATATCCACCTTTCGCAGCAATGCAGGCTGCTATTCTCCCTTGGAGACGATCGTAGAGATGCTGGATGTAGTCCTGTGGAACGGCTTGCCATGCCATTTACACCTGGCGCCTCAGTTGGACCAGCGTTCGTGCTGGACGTGCAGACCGCGTGAGACGACGCTTCATTCAGTCCCAAACATGCTCAATGGGGTACAGATCCGGAGATCTTGCTGGCCAGGGTAGTTGACTTACACCTTCTAGAGCACGTTGGGTGGCACGGGATACATGCGGATGTGCATTGTCCTGTTGGAACAGCAAGTTCCCTTGCCGGTCTAGGAATGGTAGAACGATGGGTTCGATGACGGTTTGGATGTACCGTGCACTATTCAGTGTCCCCTCGACGATCACCAGTGGTGTACGGCCAGTGTAGGAGATCGCTCCCCACACCATGATGCCGGGTGTTGGCCCTGTGTGCCTCGGTCGTATGCAGTCCTGATTGTGGCGCTCACCTGCACGGCGCCAAACACGCATACGACCATCATTGGCACCAAGGCAGAAGTGACTCTCATCGCTGAAGACGACACGTCTCCATTCGTCCCTCCATTCACGCCTGTCGCGACACCACTGGAGGCGGGCTGCACGATGTTGGGGCGTGAGCGGAAGACGGCCTAACGGTGTGCGGGACCGTAGCCCAGCTTCATGGAGACGGTTGCGAATGGTCCTCGCCGATACCCCAGGAGCAACAGTGTCCCTAATTTGCTGGGAAGTGGCGGTGCGGTCCCCTACGGCACTGCGTAGGATCCTACGGTCTTGGCGTGCATCCGTGCGTCGCTGCGGTCCGGTCCCAGGTCGATGGGCACGTGCACCTTCCGCCGACCACTGGCGACAACATCGATCTACTGTGGAGACCTCACGCCCCACGTGTTGAGCAATTCGGCGGTACGTCCACCCGGCCTCCCGCATGCCCACTATACGCCCTCGCTCAAAGTCCGTCAACTGCACATACGGTTCACGTCCACGCTGTCGCGGCATGCCACCAGTGTTAAAGACTGCGATGGAGCTCCGTATGCCACGGCAAACTGGCTGACACTGACGGCGGCGGTGCACAAATGCTGCGCAGCTAGCGCCATTCGACGGCCAACACCGCGGTTCCTGGTGTGTCCGCTGTGCCGTGCGTGTGATCATTGCTTGTACAGCCCTCTCGCAGTGTCCGGAGCAAGTATGGTGGGTCTGACACACCGGTGTCAATGTGTTCTTTTTTCCATTTCCAGGAGTGTATTTATCTAAGCTGAAAAAGGTACCAGAGGCAGCAGCATAATCACAATTGCGTATTTTAAATTGTGTTTTTACAGTACGAAACGTGTTACATAACATTTTAAAATCATGAAGAAACTACTTTAAGTGTAGCAAGAATACTGCTTTGCGTATCTGTGTTACCTCACTCATTTGTTCATTGAACATCTGTAACGTATCAGACCTTTTGGGAATAATGAATTAATCTTCAAATGGTTTTCAAAAATGGTTCAAATGGCTCTGAGCACTATGGAACTTAACATCTGAGGTCATCAGTCCCCCAGAACCTAGAACTACTTAAACCTAACTAACCTAAGGACATCACACACATCCATGTCTGAGGCAGGATTCGAACCTGCGACCGTAGTGGTCGCGCGTTTTCGGACTGAAGCGCCTAGAACCGCTCGGCCACATTGGCCGGCTCAAATGCTTTTCCACACAGGTCAACCACTCGTAAGATTTACTGGGCAATTGTTTGATACCTTGGCTCATTGGAAACACGAAGGAATAATACGTTTGTTTTAATGTATATGATTCCCCATGAGCCAGTTTTTCTTTCTATAATATGCTCTCATTTCGTTTATAGTGATTTATGTTTGTTCATTGTCAATGGTCTGGCCCAAGCTGGCCAACTAAAATAGCTGATATAATAAGAAACCTAGCGTGATGCCAGCAAAGCATGTCATAACTATAAATGTCGTCCAATATGAAGCCCACAAAAGAAGCCTCAGTGGTACTCTCGTTGCCCTTATCCAGTTTTTCTAGTATCTCTTTATATCCTAATCTCGCATCCCAGTATAATGTGTGCTGCAGCAGTCTTCCACTGATGTATCAAGGGCAAGTGATCTGGACGGCTAGGCTGTTTAGAAATGACTGTTAATAATTCTAAGATTTCCGAAATACCTCTGCAGCAGCCACTTACACTAGCTGTACAATGTGTGGAGGTACGCCATCTTGCATAAAAATGGTCCTATCTACATATCAACGCTGTTGAAGGGTTGGAGTGATGTCGGTGTGCAGAAGACTCTCATAGCATTTACCAGTGCCGATATAGAGAACAGCCACCCGCAGGACTCATCTTCTCAAAAAAATACGGCTCTACGATAAACTGTGTCGTCAGCCTGCTCCACACAGTCAACTTTGAAGGACGTAAGGGTACCGGTTGATGCGCGTACGGATTTTCTGTTTCCCGTATTCTACAAATCTGCGTATTGACATGTCCTTGGAGATGGAAATGAGTTTCATATGTCCACTGATTGTCCGTTTCCGTGTAAAGAAGAAATTCGAGAGGGATCAAGTGTCTTGCTGGCAGATCAGCAGAAAGCAACTCTTGAATATCGATGATTTTGTATGGATAGCAATGCAGCATGTTTCATAGGATTTTATGCACCGTGCTCGTGTCCACAGATCGGGAAATTCCCCGTGCGCTGCTTGTTTGCACACCACCCCTTGACCCCTTCCGCAGTGCAGTGGTCACATCTTCGACAGACGTCGCGGAAACTGATTTCCTCGCTCTGCCACATTTCACTTCAAAAGAACCTGTCTTTTAGAATTTTGTAATCATTTTCTCCAGATCCTTAGCAGATACTGGACAAATGCCTTTTCTCATAACCTTGAGTGTCCTGAATATCTGCTGGAGTACTGGTTATCAGTCACCATTATAAAAGAGCTTTACCAGCAGCGCGTGTTCCTCACGGAGACCGTCACTTTCAACATGACGTCTCACGGGTAAGCTGAGGAACATTGGTGTGCCACGCTTCTGTTGGTGTGCATATTCTGACACGTAATAATCGTTATTCCCAACAGTTGCGTATGTAGAGGCAATGCCGCGAGTTTTCTGTGATACGTCCTTGCTGGCGTAGTCGCTCCCCTTTCCATTCTAGTTATAGCCCACTTGTACCCGGCAAACTAAAGAGACGCGTTTTCTGTTAAATGGTCAGTGACGGAGACTGGGCGAGTTGAATCTCCGAGCGTACGGAGACGGCGCATGCTGAGATGACGTCATAGGACCCGCTGGTGGTTTTAAAGCGAGTATACAGACCTCATTTCTGATCTCTTCTCACGACCCGCTCTCACATTTTTACTTTCACTAGTACTCCTCCCCAACTTACTTAGCTTTACGAAGTTTTGTAACAGCGCAAACTCAACAGCACAGTGAATTATTATTTCCAAAAACATGTCCATAAGCAGTTGTTTAGCCATTTCTCCGCAGTCTCATTTCGTCCAGGAGAACTAGTGCCGCAAGGCATGCCAAAAAAGTTCTGGCATGCCAAAAAAGTTATGTGAAGTCTGGTACGTTGAGGACAGGTACTGGCGGAAGTACGGCAGTTAGGGTGTTTATTTTAGGAAAGCTGAAACGTTAAGAGCATTGCCCACGAAAGGCGAGGTTCTGGCTTCGAGTCCCTGTCTGGAATGCAGTTTAAAGTAAAATTCATTCTATTTATGTTCAGTTAATCATATTCTGTTATCATTCATTTTAATTTCTTGCCTTCTGTCAAACAGTTGTTCTTTCCATTTTACATTTTCTTCTGTTTTTTATTTCAAGCATGTAACTCCTTAACATGGTTCTATAAATACATTTATTAAGTATTTGCCTATATAGTTTATGATGGCATAATCATTAGTGTCTATAATGCTTAAATTTTTGTTTAATTTTATCTTCTTTTCCTTCCTATTCTCAATAATATCTTACACAGTTATCTATAATTCAGATATCCTGCCTTAAGGCTTTGTTTCTGTTTACTTTTGTGCCTATGTTACCTTTGGATCTCAGTTGTTTACGATCACTGCTGGAAGTACTGCTTAATTTTATCCATTATAACGTCTCATAAAGTAGTACATATTTCAGATATCTTACCTGACGAATTTGTTTTCGTTTAGCATTGCTTCTACATTACCTTCCGATCTCTTTTGTTTACGATCGCTAGAAACTATAATGTGGTTTAAGACTGTGAATATGTGCATAATTTTCTCACTGTCTGAAAATGGATTTTGATGTTTCTGAGCAACAGGCATACAATAATTTTTAAATGAACGCACCACCATTTGACAGTGTAGTCAAACTGTATTGTACAGTCAAACTGTATTGTCAAATGGCGGTGTGTTCATTTAAAAATATCGTTTGAGTTCCTTTTGGTTCCTGCCAAGTTCATCATCTGATTATGGAATAATTTGTTATACATACTATTTTTGCGCGATTTACCAGAGGATTCCTCTTTGTAATAACCTTCCCACAATACACACAACGTGAACTAAAATAAGTAAATAGCACATTTTCTCTCTCTGCTGGTAAAAACAATGTCCATGTGTAGTTATTATAACATAGCAAAAGAGATAATGCAAAGAACACTACAGTACTTCTAACGGATGTAAAATGTTGTAACTATGCTTGCCAATAAATTAATGAGGCACACTTAAATTTTTCCCAAGAAATGTGCTGTTAACACACGAGTGACTGTGCGGGAACCAAGCTCTCTGCATCAGGCTGACCACAACAAAGCCGCTTCCCAGTGATGCAACAAGTGTCTGCTATTTTTACTCGTAGCGACGAATTAGCCTCCACAAATAAACGACGAAGAAGGAACACGACGCTGGATGAAGCAACGTTTGACGAAACAATTAAGAAGACGCATTTGTAAGCTGCTAGTTCGATAATTTAAACAACCGCACATATAAATAGGTGTGGCTTGGCAACAAAATCCCTATCAGATTATAATTCTTAAAGTCGGAAATTCAGTAGTTAGAGTATAGGACATTATCTGGTACTCATCGCTTCTTTCACGTTCGACAATGGTCTATTAATGTGAAAAATAACAAGTTTCGCCTTTGGTCTGAGTTCAGTTCAAACTGTAGCAACCCACGCAGTTGGCTAGGCATGTCATTCGACGGTGGGGGAAAGGTAATGGAAACACGCCAAGTAAGTCAATGTGGCGTCAAAATAAGTGGTACATCACGAACCTCGAGTCCGATAATTATCAAAGTTGGAGGAGATGTTCATCAAATAATAGGTGCTAAATTATTAATCTTTCATTCCACTCGAGAATGACGTCCATTATCAAAATCACTGTGAGATTTGACCACCACTGGCACAAATATACTGTTTTGCACGTTTTGGTAAATACCACCGAATGCCGTCCTGAGGAATTTCTTGCTGTTGATGAAACACAGTCTGTGTCATTTCAGGAAAATTGCATGTTGGAGATTAGTATGAAAGTATATCTTTTCCCATTGCATCCCAAACATATTCTATGAGAGAAAAGTCGGTGGGCCTGGCAAGCCAGACAGGGAAGCAAACATTATTCAGGGCCTGTGTTGGGTCATGCCTTGTCTTGCTGGAATATGCTATTTCGCACCATGCTTACGAAGGGTTCAATAAACAGGTTTGTCATTCAGTCCACATACCGACCAGGATTCAACCTCCCGTCATCAACTACCAAATCTTTCCTAATGACATATTCAATAGATCTGCACACAATAGTTCCAAAAGTTGGAGAGGCATGCGTCTCTAGAATCGATGCTTCCGGTGATTATCCAGCAGACGGACAAGTTGGTGTGGTCTTCAACGAACGAGTTGGTGTTAGTCTGACCGCCACAAACATAAGGAAGGTTACGCAGAACACCACAGAATGCCAGTCAGTACGCTACGTTAGTATCTCTGGCCTGTTGTATCGTTCAGTGGTGAAATGGGTATGGGATCTCGAACGAGCTCCCAGTAACACTAGCCAACAAAATTCCACTTTTTTCTGTAACTGGAATGAAAACAACTAATACTTGAGTATTCGGTGGTGCTGACAACGAAAATGTTAAAGAAAATGCAAGATTAGCTCTCGTTTTGAAGTTATGATAGTTTTACGTGTTTGTCTATGTAATCTTATGCACGTATTTACCTTGGTGTTATTCCTCGGATGCGCTGCCTGGTGTTTCTAGTTTTATACTAGTGATTCCCTGATTAGTGTCCAGCAGTAATCGGCTAATACTGATTCGCTCTACTTTCCCTGATCATTTCCATGTCCAAATTTTGCTGGTGGAAGCGTTCTCCATGCTTGTTGATTGCAGCAACATCTTTGTCAGAAAATAAATATAAGTGTGAATCTCGTGGAATGTAACATTAAGGATATGTTGCACCCTAGTCTGTTGTAGCATTGTAGAAGATTTGCACAAGAGCCTTACAGCTTTCTTTCATCTCATTTCCTACCAAGTTTTTTGACACTTGAACAGAAATATTACAGGCTAACTTTTCATCACCTATCAGGATCTTCGTACAGTTTTCGTATCTGGGGACCCATGAAAAAACCCTCTTTTATTTTAGCCTCATTAAGAGGTGGAAATTTTTCACAAAAATAGAGAGATGCTTCCCCAGTTTTGTCCAAGGCTTTAACGAAATTTTCCCAGGCCCAATTTTATACGAAGAGCAGGGAGAATTACATTGTTTTTTATAATGAAGTGCTTTGGCACTTCTCTCACAGAAGTACAGGTAGGAACAGAGTTTGGAGTAGCCGCGTTGGAGCCCAAGTAATATGGCTATGATCCAGATCTCAGGAAATGTATCATTTAAACATGTTATAGTACAATGGCAATTAGAGTTGTTTCATGTTAACGTATGTTCCTCTCTTGAAAGGGCGCACACCCAATCTGAATCCGTGATAACGCGTTGCAATTACGCAGTTGCACACACTTGAGTCTTACTTTGGAGAAGTCGATGAGCAGCTTCCAGTGATCACTTTTATAGTCATTGCCCATAGCTGCTATTAGTTCCTGTACATCACTATAAAATACCGAGTTATTTTCACTTTCGAAAAATAGAAGTAATGGAATATGGCGATTACGAAATGCGCTCACATTTATCATCTTACCTAGACAATTACACTGTTGTAGTCTTGACGCCAGCAACACGGCTTTACCTTCCGGCAATTTCAGATCTCTCACTAGATGACTAAGTTCACACTGTGTTATTTTGTGAATCGCTGTACACTCACCGTTAGGCACAAAATCAGTACCTTCAAAGAAGTGGGTTTTGAAGGCGATAGTGCAGTACTAGTTTCGTTACCGCCATCGTACTATCAGAATCAGGTGTAAGAGGAACATGCAGTCAGTCTCCGTGAGACATTGGTCACATGGTCGACGGCATGTTAGGATACGTCAAGGAAGATTTGTTCTTCTTGGAAATAACATGCGTTACTGGATTTTTCATACAAAAGTAACAATCATTCACATAGTTTGATGATTCTCGCCAGATCATCGATATAGCAAAGCCCATAGGAGCTCTCCTACGATTGCCGACCGGAGCGGCCGAGCGGTTCTAGGCGCTATAGTCTGGAACCGCGCGACCGCTACGGTCGCAGGTTCGAATCCTGCCTCGGGCTTGGATGTGTGTGATGTCCTTAGGTTAGTTAGGTTTAAGTAGTTCTAAGTTCTAGGGGACTGATGACCTCAGGTATTAAAGTCCCATAGTGCTCAGAGCCATTTGAACAATTTTTCTCTTACGATTGAACCGCTAATGAAGGCTCGAGACACAAAATATGCAACATACATAAAGAGCCCAGGGCTTCTCCTGGTCCCCGATTTCGGAGCCATAGAAGAGTCTGTACATCTTTCTGGGGTTATTGGCCTCCTTTGCGATGTGAATGTTAACTGTCTGCAAATGTAGCAAAAAATTTTAACACTGTTTAGGCATTTGCGAGGCATATTGAATCACAGGAATTATAATGACACGACGCAGTAACTACACTTCAGTAACATCTTCCTCCAGTACACGAACAGAAATGAAAATGAAATGATCGTATGGCATTTATTGGCCGGGTTATCCCCTTTGGTGTTCGGCCGCCATATTTAATCTTTTTAGTTGACGCCACTTCGGCGACTTGCACATCAATGATGATGAAAATGATGATGGACACACAACACCCATTCCCGTGATGGGAATCGAGTCCGGGCCCCCTTGCTTGGTAAGCAGTAACGCTACCGCTGCGCTACGGGGGCGAACACACGAACAAAAGATAAATTGTAACAGACTGAACGTACGCTCAAGTGAAACAGTCTCCGCTTCTCCCTTCCTCTTCTCCTTGTTGCTACGAGCGCGGACTAAAAATAGCGACAAACTACACACAGCTATAGTTGTATGAAACTTAATCACTCTGTCTACCATCCGTAGGATTTCGAAGCATATATGGGAAGGGATTGACAATGAATGTTAATAAAATGTCCCTCCGCCTCCTTTAACTTGGAAACTAGAGCTAATAAGAATTTTTCATTGTCGTTTCCCTTATGAGCGCGGTCAATATATTTAACAAAGATTTAAGTATCTCAGTTACAGTTTAACTGTTGGTTAGTGTAATGTGTCCCAATGCCTGGTGGTCACGTTTTGCCCCTAACCTCTGCCCGGATTTCAGATGTGGTTCAAAAATGGTTCAAATGGCTCTGAGCACCATGGGACTTAACATCTGAGATCATCAGTCCCCTAGAACTTAGAACTACGTAAACCTAACTAACCTATGGACATCACACACATCCATGCCCGAGGCAGGATTCGAACCTGCGATCGTAGCAGTCGTGCGGTTCGGGACTGAAGCGCCTAGAACCGCTCGGCCACCGCGGCCGACTTCAGATGCGGTCATCCATTTATTTCTCGGAGCCCTTCCAACAATCCTGTGATGATCTCGTTGGGCTTTCATTCTGAAAAGATCATTGCCTGCTGTTCTTGCGAGACTGTTGTCCTGAGTCCATCTAACCACCATTCGTTTTGCAGCTACTGCACTATAACCAGCTGTCTGAGCTATCTGTCGGTTCGACGATCCCTTATCCTCATTCAAGTGACTCGAATTTCTTGAGTCCGATACTTTGCGATAACCTGGATGTGTACGCCCTCTGGGCAAGGTAAGTTGTTACGTACATCTGAGAAGTCTCTGTAACATTCAACACACCAAAAGCTGTTATGCCCTCACGTCATTCGTTATCTGTAGAAGTGCCTTTTTGTGTACTGGAAATGGGTTATCATAAGAATGTAATTTCAATCAACGTATCTCATAGGCATGGAAATATTGGAGCATCAAACTTCCTTGCAGACGAAAAGTATGTGCCGTACCGATACTCTAAACTGGGTTTTAACATAGTTTTAATCGACCGTGAAGTTTCATTTCAGTACAAACTCCGCTGCCGAGTGAAAAATTCATTCTGGAAACATCTCCTAGACTGTGGCTAACCCAAGTCTCCGCAATATCCTTTCTTTCAGTAGTGCTCGTCCTGCAGTTTTCGCAGGAGAACTTCCATGAAAGTTTGGAAGGTAGGAGACCAGTACTATTAGAACTGAAGCTGCGAAGGAGGGTCATAAGTCGTGTTTCGGTAGCTCAGTCGGCACTTGTCCGCGTGAAACGAAGGTCCCAGGTTCGAGTTCCGTTATGACGCACAGTTTTAATCTGCCAGAAAGCTGCAAAGCAGCGACACTTCGATATAGAGTGAAAAACTCAAACGGGTGGATCTGCGTGGAAGCATTCGGTTAAGGTGCTCAGGGTGCAACAATTTTGGTTTCATCAGGGTAGCAGATGAAAGGTTACTCTTTCGGAAAAACCATAAAAAGTTGGCAAGGAAACAACGTATAGGAGCATCAGCCAGAACATTAAAATAAAAAGCATTTTCAGTTACTTCAGCAGCTGCAGCCGGATGCAGCTTATAATGAAAGTTGTTAACTGAGCCAGAAAAAGTGAGAATATACACACATGACGCCAGTAATGTCATTTCTCATTGTAATTTGCCACTTCTAAACACGTGACGAAAGTCGGTCACATTATCAAACATCATAGTTAAGTTTAATAAAGCATGCAGACTGAAAAAGTGCTGTAAACGTATCAACAAAAATTCTCAGCACTTCTCGTAGAGCCTTTCCAGAATTTAAAATGTTTCTTGTAATCAGAAAAGCTAATGTTGGCCAAAAAGTTGTGTAACAAGTCTTATTACTCCTACTAATGACGCGATGACCTCATCAATACCAAACACAATTCAAGAGAAGTTCTAGTATATGAAGTATTTTGAAGTTCACTGCCTTGCAGTATTTACATAGGCAACGCCGGTGTATGAAATATACGATCTGAAAAAACTTGACTGTCGTTAGCAAATACTGAAGTCCATAGTAAAGACAGTACACTCGTAATCGATGAAATGAGAGTGATTTTCAGAGTGAGAGATGGAAGGGGAGGAAATTCAATGCCATAGAGAGCCAGTGCGACCTCTTGCTTCTCCTTTATTCGGTTACGTACGTGGGAAAGAACAAGGAATTAAACGTCTCGTTGATGACGACGTAATTAGAGACTTGGCGAAGGAATGCGACGGAAATAGGCTATGTCCTTTAGGAAGAAACCACTTACAAGTTGGAAATTTAGGAAACCGTGGAAGTCTAGAACTGGGTGACCAAATGGAGAAGAGGACCCCGTCCCCACAAATACGGGTACAGTACCTTAACCATTGTTCCATTTAACGCGGTGACTGCAAATCAGAGCAAGGTGAAAATTTCTAATCTTGAAATGAAAGACTGACCTCATCTCTAACTGCACTTTTCGGCATATTCCCGTCTTCGGTCAAAGTAGTTTTGCCCGTCGTTTCCCAGGAGCTGATTACGACCTTCAAACGTAATCATGGAGGACGCACATTATAGCCACCAAAGGTTGCCACATTATCTCCATTTTACTCGAAGTATTTCAAGTACAGGTTTTTCTTTATATTAAAGAACAGGTGGAAGCCACAGGTGGTCACGTCTCGTGAATAGGTTGCGTGTTGCAACATATCTTTCTTCAGATCCTGAGTTTTCTCTTTAGTGCACCGTAGTACGTTTTGTGGACAGATGATTCTTTGCCGACTATATGTTTCTCCCAAGTCATTCCTCATCTTATTATTGTTTTTCATGCTTTTGACCCAGAAGATTACTGTTGTGTCCCTGATTTGTTGTTTTACTCTTTCCAAGGACATTCATAAGGGAAACTCCTTTGGAAACCCCATAAACGCTGGCCTCGATCGTTCCACAGATCACTCCGCTTTCTCCAGTTTTTGTGTAAGGTCACTTGCATATACCCATTGCTTAGATAGGTTTTACAATTCCTGCATGAAGAGGTCTCCTCAACATCTCGTTTCGCAGTAATAAAAGTCACAAAAAATCATTTATGCCACCTAAACGGTTTGTATTCACGTTTCCTTTTGATTGTTGGCAAAGTGATACACATCTGACACAATGCATTCTAGTGTGTGATGTACCGTAGTCTTTTCTTACGTTATGCCGACGATGCCAACTGTTCCATATATCTCAATCTTCAATCTCATACTGTTACCGTCAGCAAATGCCACAAAGCAAGTGCTCCAGCAATCGCCAGCTGCTTACAATTAAGATGTAAGTATTCTTTGTTCTATGAAAACTATTGTTTGTGTTTTTGTAAAAGGAGTGGATGCCTGACGCAGGGTCGCAAACGCGGATATCCTGATCTGACCTGCACAGTGCACACAACGTGACCAATGACCTCAGTTTCCTCATTGTACTGCTCTGTTTTAACATTAACTTTCATTGTTTGGGGTGAAGTATGCAAATATCATAAGTACGTAAACTGTCTTAAAAAAAGTTGATTGAAATATTTAGCTGCCCAGTTGTCGAAAATATTGAAACGTTACTGTTCAAACAAGTAGAATGCCATAGAATAACGTTTGTCTTCCAAGCCCTGCAGGTAAAACGTGACTCGTTTTTCAAGTCGTTCACCGTGGCACAGCGTAAAGCGCTAAATCTAGTGTGTAAAGGTCAGCGGGAACAACTCATTTGAGGCCGCTCGTGATTGAGAACGCACGTTATCCCCAGCGGTGAAAGTGCAGAAAGTCTTCCAGGCCATATGGCTACAAAGGAAACTGGTCCATTCATCATAAATGTCTTTGTTGGGGTAATCAAATTCAGTTTATTTGCAAATGAAAAAGTTTTTTTCACAAATGATTTTCATCCTACATGTCAAAACAAAACAAACAAAAGAAGCATTTTGGAGGGACTGGTACGTTGGAGACTAGAACGGGTATTATTGAAGCAAAAATTTTTATAGTGACGTATAATGAAGTGATGTTTCCACATTACCTTAATTCCACAATCGAGAAACAGCCTAAGTATTTTCAAGTTCACTAATAACTTTTCTTACTTAGCATATCGAGTGACGCAGAAAAAGGTAGAACTAAACTTTCGGCATCAAACTTTCTTCCTAGATAAGCTTTATACTCAACAAATTTATACTACGGTACCTACTATTGCTGGTACAAAAGGTTTTGAAATTAACTATTTGTAACTGTGAGTTGCTCATGAAAACCATATTATCATTGTGGGGGGGGGGGGGGGGGTTACCAATAATCATAGCAAATTTGCTAGTACTTTCTGTATATCACATTGTTAATGTAATAAGCCTGCCATAACATTTATGTTTTCTCTGTACTCATTTGGATTTCGCCTGCAACCCACTTATTCCATCAGTGGAATTGTATTTATAAATCACTCTTTTCACTTTTGGGGAACTTACCACAAAAAGAGTGGAATAATACCAAGGAGGAATGTAAAAATACAGAAAATAACGAATGAATTCAAATGTCGCGTTCCTGGCAGTATGCGAAGGCTGTACGATGGCATTCAAGCCTCTGAGGGCTAAAGGTTACAGACACAAAACGAAAGCCAATATCTCAGTCACAGAACAATGTTTCATCGGCCCATAGGAGATTTAATTAAACGTGTGCTTTTTTGCTGCATGAAAGCTCGTAAACACCGTCGCTCAGTTCTTTGAGCGGAGTTCACTGGTTTGTTGTTCTCTTGTACCAGATATCAGAGAGATTTTACAATTTCTAACACGAACGAATGGAAGTACAATCACATTGATAAAAAAAGACAGAGTACCTTGAACGACTAGAGACAGAACGTTCATATTCATAGGACCTGTGCATTAGTATTTAGTGCATAAATGATTAGCATTTCAGTCACCTCAGTTCAGCAAGGCCATGAGTGATGGCATCGTCGAGCATAAGGAGCGAATGGCGTTCTATGGTATAGCCATCCATGCTTCATTCACCTCGTTCCTAAGTTCATCAGTGGTGGTTGGCATTGGGTCACAGCGCTGCACCTATAGTCTCAGCATATCTTACAACTTCTCGATTGGCGACAAGTCTGGTGATTTGGCGGGCCAGGACAAAAGACTGACATACTTTGACGTCAAGAAGGCACTTGTTTACGCAGCAATATGTGGCCGTGCATTGTCTTGCTGAAAAATGTCGTCTGAGGTGTTGTGTAGAAAGGGTATGATTACAGGTTGCAGGACGTCACTCATATACGTCACAGTGCCCTGGACACGCACCAACTGTGATTTGTGGTTGTACCCAATAGCACCCCACACCACAAGATCTGAAGTTGGCGCTGTATGTCTTGCCGTCTAGCATGTTTACTCACATTCGTCATAGGTAGGTGGAGAAGTGGACGACTCGCACGTAACCCATATCGTACTAAACGGCGACGGACTGTCATCCTTGATAGTGTACACCATGTGTTACACTGTTCCGAGCCGAGGAAGACGCAGATCCCTACAGTGGTATTCGGATTAGGTGTTAATCTTCTCAGGGGATGATGTAACACCTCGGTTCAGTTTACAGTGATTAAAACTATAGAAAGAATAATTTAAAATTAAGAATATAATTTTTAGAGAGGAAAATAGTGTAGAATCAGAGTTCGGTAATTGCGGATCAAAATTATAGTATATCAGCAAGTAATTTAACGTCTAAGTACAGCAAAGCCACGGAAGCTCCGTCATGGAGAAGGCAGTGACGTTAAACTCTTTTTGATGAAAAACGTATAAAAAGGCCTGCTCGTCATTATTGCCGCCTTTTTTCCTTGATTGTTTCGTTAAAGGGTGGGGAACCCGTGTCAGTCAGCGAGACAGTAATTAGATTGGACTTTATCGTGTTAAGATTCACGATAAACTGTTAGAATATTACTGAGATTAAAAGTGATGTAGTGTACGATCTCTGACTGTTGGTAGCAACGGAGTATTAAGGGGATTTTAGGACTTTAGTGCTAGATTGGAACTTTACGGACATATAGACGACAGAAACTCAAATTATCTGCTGATACGAGTGAATGCAGAGGTACCGGTATTCAGATATTAACGTGTGGACTTTTGAAAGTGTCGTGTGCCGTTAGTTGCGAATCTGGACGTAGAGCGCGCGCATATCGGCATTTGCGGACTATTTAGATTCCTCCAGGCTAGGAACCTTTTAAATAGACCATCATCCATCACCATGTTAATCCTTGAACATAGGGTGAAAGTGAAATACAAGAGTGTTGTACTTATTTCATTTACCTAGTACTAATCAGTGCAGGTTTTACGGAACCAAAGCTATTCAGCAGTAAGTCAGCACCATCTAGCGGAAAGCGTAGGCATTAACTAACACGCTAACTGAAGTGAACGTTTATGTGTTTTACGGACTGCTTAATATAAACTTTTGTGACTCTTTGACGTCCCCACTCCCTCCGAAAGGTGGCGCAAGCTGTCTTAATCATAAAAGGGGAGAGTTTTAGCCGGGCAAATTACTAAATAAAAGCGATACTTACAAAATTCGCAGTAATAGCAAAACACAAGGCCCGCACCTCATCGGAGAGTCGTCGCTGTCACGTCGGGAAGTAAAGCCGGAAACGTACCGACGATACGTATCTACGAGCAGACGTCGACGTGGAGTACCTAAAAAGGGAACCACAAGAGAGTTGGGGATGCTTCAGTGGTTTTGCTGGTGCGTCCTTCCGTGAACTACTCGCACACACCCGTTGCAGTACCACACGAGCAGCAATTCCCCGGATGGATGCGTCACTTTCTCTCATGCCAATAATGTGCCCTTCTTCAAACTCATTGAATTGATTGTTCGGTTCGCACATAAGTCTGCGAGACATCCTGCACGTCTGCGCAAGTCACACTGATCTGTTACCTTCAGTTTATAGCGACAACGAGAGCTGCAGGCACATTTTACCGGTAGGTGGTGTTGCACCATGCTATTGATGCCGATCTTGAACCCGCCGGCCGACATGGTTCAAACGCTAATCATTTCTTCAGAACATATTAATGTACAGATCCTGTGAATATGAACGTCCTATCTCTAGTCATTCAAGGTGGTCTGTTACTTCTGACCGTGAGTATATTTCAATGAGAGCAACAAACGGTTCCATATTATCAGTTCAGCCGATTATGGTTTAATATCTCCGACGTTACTCGTTGCGTTTAGAGGTAACTGTCTGGTATGTTTAGGTAAGTAATGTCTAACTCATCATCTAGTACTTGCATGGTGGCTTAGTTATAAAAATGAAAATAATTTTAGTAGCTGTATGACCGGTTACGAATTCTCGCAACCGGTTGGCCCTGAGTAGTATTAGCACGCAATGTGACTGCATAAAATAACAATAAAGAATGAAAAGAAATTTCCTCTTACACAATTGATTAATTAAGTCCCCTGCAACTATAAAAGCTACGAAACAACAAAGCACAAGTGTAACTGTTATGTGTGTGGTAGTGTGACTCAACGTACACGTATCTGGCACGGTTCTTCCTCAATATGACAAGAAATTTTACACACTATTTACAATCAACTAATTGAAAAACCAGAAATTCTATAATTGCACATAGAAACCAGAATTACAAGTCTAATACATGAACACGAGCCAGATGCTTTGTTGACTGAACCTGTGACCAAGAGTCATTATTATTAAGGAGATTTGAAATAAAAAATATTGTGTTACCTCCATATATATTGACGAAAAATACACTGTGATCATTGCAACATCACACACACACTATATATATATATATAACACCAACCGAACAGCATCTACTCTGTCGGCCAGCAGAACAATAACTGCACACGACATGTTCTCAACCAATACTGCTCTCGACATCCTCTCAACAAGCACTGCTCACGGCAACCTCTGAACTACTACTGCCCTCTACATTCTCTGAATAACTACTGCGCCAGTGGAGGCTGCGGAATAATACTCTTTGGCGCAATCTCTGGCGCTGTGACTCAGTGTAGCCACCTTACATACTGTATTATGTTGTTAAACTAGTTATAAAGTCACCCCTCTTATTTTTATGATATAGATCTCCCGATTTAGGAAAAAAATCATGAAAACCTAGTTGCAATACACCGTACACAGTAAGTAAAATCTGACACAAAAAACGCGATTTTGAAGAAATCTGTCCCTCAAGACATTTTTATCGATAAAAATTGACGCGAATTTCGCACTTTTAGCAAAAATTTATCGCAATTCTAGGAGGCAAGTGTGGGACAGTGGGGCCTGCCTCCTGTGTATAAGAGACCCGGCTTCTGAAGAGTTTTGAACCATGTGATAGTTGTCTTCCTGTGTGGATACGCTGCATCCAAGACATTTGGCAATGGACTTGGAGAGCAAACATTTATTTATCGTTACTTGAACGTAATTTTTCTGCTTCAGTTGCTGCCTGGCGACTGTTAGGAAACCCATAATTCTGTCCGAAAGAATAGTAGCTGTTTTGTAAGAGGCTAAACCTGGGACGTGTCACAGCCTTTGGCACGGTTTTTCGGGGAGAAACAATAGGACTAGCCTTTCTTTGTTTGAAAATTTATTTCTGTTTCATCTCGTATTCTTCTTATTTATGGGTTCCTAACCCCCACGTTAGTAATCTGTCAAACTCGATTAATTCTGTACTCTATATTGGTTCCCATGAAGTCTGTAAAATCACAAAAATCGTAATAACTCGGAAAACATAGCACGAAAGTGGAGGTTGATCTTATTACAGTAGTGCTTCACGAAAATATATTAATTCATCAGTCTGATGTTTCCATCCATCTTTACCTATCTACTTTAAAATTTTCCCCCTCTATCGAACTACTCGACTTGTTCCATGACTAGTTTTTCAAACTATGCTCTTTTCTTGGTTGTACTACATTTCCTCTCAACTGTTCCTTCCAGCGTGAACTCAACAATCCTGGATGCCATAAGAAGTTTCTCGCTAACATATTCTTTTCTCCTGCACCCGAGTTCTATTCATTTATTACTTCATATGCACTTTTTAGACCTACCACATCTTTACCAGTCGACAAAATTCCTAATATTCTTCAGGCACATTCAAAATTCCTCTAGTGTCTTAACCAGTGTTTCACGTCCCGCCCTGTAATTCATTTATGAGACTTAAGTCTTAGCATACTATGCCTGGTATGCCTGTTTGGCGTCCCAGTGTAATGCAAGACGCCAGTCATGACTTACGCCTCCCAGCAGCTCTATGCAAGGGAAAAGAAGGTAGATTAGTCATGAGACACTTATGATAGATAATCTCCCACTGTCCTTCTTAGCTGCAATTTCTAATTGTTGTGTTTCCCCTCTTTTGTACCTGTCAGGACGCCAGTTTTGATGTTTTATGCTACTTGTCGGAAGCAATAAATTATTCTGCCCATGGTGTTGACTGTCACTGGCCCCTCAGATTTCTTACGTACTACGAGTTTATCAGTAATTCCCCTCCGTTTCTAAAGTTTACCAGATTCCACTTGTGCGACTGAAAAGAAATCCTTTGACAGTTTTCATTGATTCTCTCACGCGATAGTATACCGACCACCGTGTCATCCTCAGCTATTCATCATCGAATGCGGTGTAAATGGGTATGTGGGTCATCAAACCGCACTCCCGGCCGTTGTCGACGTTCCGAATTTGGAGCCGCTACCTATCAAAAGCGGCTCTGAGCACTATGTGACTTAACATCTGAGGTCATCAGTCCCTTAGAACTCAGAACTACTTAAACCTAACTAACCTAAGGACATCACACACACTCATGCCCGAAGCAGAGTTCGACCCTGCAACCGTAGCAGTCGCGCGGTTCCAAACTGAAGCGCTAGAACCGCTCGGCCACAGCGGCCGGCCCGCTGCCTCTCAATCAGGTAGCTTCACAGTTGGCTTCGCGAGGCTAAGTGCATCCCGGTCCAGTCTTCCCACCAAGGAAAAAGCTGGTGCAGCATCGGGAATCGAAACCGCGTCTCCCACATGAAGATCTATCGCGTTGATCACTGGGCTTCGGAGTGGGCATCTTATTATAGAGGAAACATGAAATATGAGCACTGTCATTTCAAATATAAGAACGGTGCAGAGGATATACACTGACTGGCGATAACGTTAAGACCACCGACATACTATCGATATAAACCCATCCATGCTATAACAATGTCAACTGCTGAGGAACGACTGCTAGTCAGTCACATGCACAGTACATGTAGTATCATTGAGTGTGCTGTCCGTGTGTGGAATGGGGAAGGCGCGCCATCTGTCAAAGTCTGACCGAGGGCAGCCTATGATGGCGCAAATGCTCGGCACGAGTATTTCAGAAACTGCACGACTTGCCAGATGTTCTAGGAGTGTTGTGGCGAGTGTCTTCAACGTGGCGAAACCAAGGTGTAACAACGACAAGATTTCGCGGGGTAGGGTGGCAATCCTTTATCACATATCCCGGTCGTCGTAGGATGGGCAGACTGGTAAAACCGGACAGGTGGCGAACTTTGGCGGAATTTACATCAGACTTTAATGCTGGGCAGAGTTCAAGTCTGTGTGAAGGCAGACAGTGCAACAAATACTACCAACGATGGCCCTCCGCAGCCGACGCCTCATGCAGGTACCTGTGTAAACGTCACGACATCAGCAACTGCGACTGAAATGGGTGATTGACCATCGGCACTGGATGTTGGTGTAGTGGTAGAAGGCTACATGGACTGATGAATCTCGATACCATCTTCATCATGCCGATCGGAGGGCACGAACTCGTCATCATCCATGGGAACAGCTCATTGACAACTGTATTGTGGAACGGAGACAAGCTGGCTCGACTATACTCTGGGAAACATTTACATGGGCATCCAAGGGTCCATTGGAGCTCGTACAAGGTATCTTTACGGCCAAGGAGTATCGTACACTGGTTACAGACCGCGTACACCTCTTCATGACGATCATGTTTCCCGAGAACAAATACATTTTTCAAGAAATTACTGCTACAGCTCACAAGGCCAGAAATGCGATGGAGTGGTTCGAGGAACACTGTAGCGAGTTCCAATTGATGTTGCCCCCAACTCGCCAGATCTGAACCCGGTCGAACGCGTCGTAGATGTGACTGAATGTGACGTCAGAGCTCTTCATCCCTCTCCCCGGGATTTACGGGAATTAGGTGACTTGTGTTTGCATATGCGGTGCCAACTCCCTAGAGCGACCTACCGAGGCCTCAGTGTTTCGATACCACGAGGCGTCGCCGCTGTTATCCGTGCCAAAATAGGACATACCAGCTATTAGATGGGTGGTCATAATGTCCTGGCTGACCAGTGTATAGCAGACAATGCAGCTAATTAGGCTTCATTCTCACCTAACATAAAATGTTGTCCTAATGTCTGCTCACACTAAAAGCAATTGTAATAGTGTAAAGAGTGCAGAAGGTGTTGTGTTTTTGGTTCCACTGGTCTTAGCAGCAGGAAATTTCCGTTAGTTCTTCAGAAAATATGGGCTATGTCTGGCATCATTAGAGGCAACATATCACTGTAGGAGGTACATTGTAGACGAAACAATGGACTAAGTGTTACTGTCACCCACAGCCTCCACTATCCCCCGTTCAGCACATAGTGAGAGCAGTTGTAAGAGCACAAGAAATTCTCCAGGTTTGCCACTTCGATTGGCTTCAGAGAGCCATGGGATTCTGCAGATATAGAAGGAGTGTAGGTAAGCGACGAATTTATGGCTCCTGTTGGATTTATGATTGCATTGTGTAAGGGGGACGTCAGGCACAGATTTCCGTAGATTATTTTTATTGTCGCCTTGTTCGAAGCAAGAATCAAAGAATTACTCACTGAAAAACTGCAGCAAGTAATATACGGTGCTTCGAAAAGACTAATCCAATTTCACTTGAATGAAGGTGAAAATTTGAGACTAGCTTTAACTTACGCACCTTAAGTACAAGTTTACCCTGCCACCAGTTTCCATGTGGTTACCGGTACGGTTTTGCCTGGTGCAGCCAATTACTGCCCTGGCTTGCTCATTACAAAATGGTGTCCGTTCGAGATGGCTATGACACATCAACAAAAGGCATTTTGTGTTCTCCATGTCAACTGGTATAATTCGGTTTCAGCGACGAGGTGTGATTGTTGCCCAGAATACGGCACTGCACATCCTACAGCGGAAGAAGCGTACAGATCTCGCTTTACACCCTTGGCCTTCAAGGTCGCCTAATCTAATGCAACTGACAATCAGATTAACACTCCTACTTATTTCCGAAAATAAATACTATCACTGCCTATGCAGTTCGTCTCACGTTATCTGTTATTAGGGTAATGATTCTATCGGTACGTGGTATGAACGAAGATGAGTCGGGTTTGAAGATAGAGATGTATTCACTTGTCTAACCTATGTCTCCGCTGCCGTGGAGGATGTGTTCTGGATCCGATGTTGTTCTCTTCTCTAAGATCGCTAATATGCTGCAAGATGGCGGTGACAACATGATAATTATTAAAATAGTGACCGAATCTGAAGTAAAAATTTAGGGCAGCCTCGTCGCGTCCATTATCTGTAGAGTTCACAAAAAAAAAAAAAAAAAAAAAAAAAAAAAAAAAAAAAAATTAACTGTTATTGAGACTGGATATGGAACTAGATCTTATCGTCTTAGAAACTTATACAGAGATATTGTACTTTAACATTGTCTGTAGCTTAATTTATCTAACGGTCGGATTATTATTTCACTGAAGACCAATGGCCGGAAACTTGGCCCGCACATTTCTAAACACAGTTTTGTAGGAAGTAAATGACAATACGGTGTTCAGAATAAGTTCAGTAAAATTTTCACTCGTTAGTGATGCGAAACAACAAAGATGACAGTCGCCAGCTCGCATTTTATATCACGAAAACGAAGTTTTGTTGGCTGCTCAGCGTAGATCACGGTGAAATATTTTACTCCATACTGTTTCTCATTACCGTTCGTCAACCTTTTAAACAGATATTTTTTCTATTGGCTATAAAATTCCAGAAATATGTAAAAAAAATACACAGGCACATTATGAATATAGCATCAACTTACATAACATTTTCTCATTACACTTAAAAATGGCCAGATGCGAGTCCGTACAAATTTAATTATGTATGTAGAAAGTTCATCTATCCCATGAATCTAGAATCTGGTCGATTTTTGCCTGTTATCGACACTGATACTGGAAAGATATCCGTCCCGAGAATTCCAGTCTTCAGAGCATATTTTAAGTTCGTAGTAGAATAACAAATGTTAAAGGAAATAGTATTTTCGTGTGATATAATTGCAGATTAATAATTTTCTGATTTTGTTCTCATACTTGTACTGTGAAAACTTCCTTTTTACCAAATTTCATGATCGCAGACCAATGGGAAGTGCCATGTAGGATTTAATAATTGAGTTTGCGATTTTAAAATATGTGACATAAATGCCCGTATCTTCTGATTGCGTTGACTTAGCAGCTAATGTTTATTACACCATCAAAGGGCCATACATCTTTTTATATGACCTAAATATCAACATTATGCATCTACCCGTTCCTGAGAAAAAGGGGTCTCAACAAACGGACGGACAGACACTAAGTCAGATAACAAATGTGAAAAAAATATGTAAAGCTTTTCTTGGGATGCAATTTCAAATTCAAGATTTTCGGACTTTTTTCTTTAGTTTTACTGTGAAACCTTGCTTCTTCTCAAGTTGCTTGATTCTAAGTCAAGGGGAAGTACACTACACTTTTTAATTTGTGAGTTTGCGAGTATCAAAATGTGTAACATAAATGGCTGTATCTTTTGACAGTATTGATGTAGAAGCCTAAATTTGTTACAGAGCCAAGCTACTACTGATCTTTGTATTAGACACATATCGGGTGGCTATAATTAAACTTTCCCTGTTAAACACGCTATAAAACGGAAACTAATTACCGCACGAGGACCAAATTTAGTAGCATTAATGTCAAGGACACAGGGAAGAGAAATAATACGGAATCAATTCAGTTAAAGCACTTTTAATGTTCCGCTACGGTAGTCATACCATAACGTACCGGTACCATTACTGCTACAAAAGGAACTCAATACGGCACCCATCAGTGTCCAGAAGAGTTTGAAAGCGCTGGGTTGCATTCTGCACAGCAGAACGAAGCATGTGCGTAGGTATGCTGGCTACCTCTCTTGATATACTGCGCTACAGATCAGCACAAGTGTGAATGTTCACCTGGTAAACTCTCTCCTTCAGGTAGCTCCACAGCCAGAAATCAAAGGGAGTGAGATCAGGAGATCGTGCTGACCAAGCATTTGGAAACGATCGCCAGATAATTCGATCATTTACAAATATGTTTCGGAGAAGCAGGTGAGCTTCAGGAGCGATGTGCTGTGGGGCCCTATCTTGCATGAAAACTGTTGGGTTCAATGCGCCTCTCTCCTGTAGGGCGGGTATGACATGTCGGCGAAACACATCGCTGTAACCCTGGCTAGTCACACTGCACGTCTTTGGTCCTTGAGCGCCAACATGTTCAAAAAAGAATGGGCCAATGATAAACGTAGTCGTGAAGCCACACCATACATTGACACGTTCATCACATACAGGAACTTCATGCACAATGACTAGAAATGAAGATGTCTCGAATGAAAAACAGCCCACAGTTGCACTAAATTATGTTTATTTCAAACCTTGACTATGGTTTGTATGTGTGTATGACTTCTGATGAAGGCTATATTATTATAGCAAAAAGCACGGTCAAGGTTTAAAATTAACATAATTCAGTGCAACTGCGGGCTGTTTCTCATTCGAGACAATTTCGTAACGGTTGCTGTTGTCGCTGCCATGATGAAAATAATGAGAGGTGAAGATCCCCACAATCGCCAATTCTGTGTGTGCACGTCACCCGTCAAAGGAAAGTGAGCTTCGTCTGTCCATAGGATGGTTCAGAGCCAGCCCTCGTCAACTTCAGTCCTTGCGAGAAAGTGGAGAGCGAAGTGAACACGTCGTTGTGCGTCCTGTGGTGCAGGCTGTTGTGCGATATGGATCTTGTACAGATAACATTTCAGACTGGTTCGAAGCACCTTCCATACAGTGGACCACGGGATGTTCAACTGACATAACACAGCACACGCACTGCCTGACGGCCGGGAATCGCGTACATCATTGTCTGTCATAGCACCGAAGGTTTCATCAACCACCTGATGTGCAACCTGTCGTTGGTCTCTTCCCGGAGGGACGCCCAGTTTTCCAGTTGACTCTAGCTTCTTCATCAGGGCTCCGCACAGCAGGTGGAGAAACAGGACCCTTCGTTAATCCTTTCAGCCGGTGACATTCTCGAATTGCAGCTGCAGAATTACTGTTGGTTTGATAATAGAGCTTCACCAATAGTGCCCTGCTCCATTTGTCCAAGCTCAAGTTGACACGTCAACAAGCGCACTGCGATTGGTCAAGTGTATGAGGCTATGAATCACGATATATGACGGTAGTATCTGTTCGCGAAAGAACAGTTACCGTTGATGACCATGCAGCTTTGCTCGAAATGAAATGATAATTAAATGGACACCCATACATTTTCAACATGTCACCAATGAAGTATATCAACGCCGGTTTTCAGCTAGGGTGTCCATTTAATTATTATTTCATTTCTAGCAAAGCTGCATGGTCATCAACGGTAACTGTTCTTTCGCGAACAGATACTACCGTCATATATAGTTAAAATATGGCTTCCCGGCCATTGACCTTCTTGTGCGAACGCACACGCTATGCCCGATTTCGTACGGGACTTAGTAGATTAATCTGCCACGAGTAATCAGTCTGATGGGAAAACATCTATTAGGCCCACTAAGAATGTAGTGGTGTGGACATGTTCGGAATGTGGGTCTCACGGGGAGTGTGCAAGGGATAAGTCCCTGCAGGAGCACTATCCTCTGTGCCCTCGGTGGCTCAGATGGATAGAGCGTCTGCCATGTAAGCAGGAGATCCCGGGTTCGAGTCCCGGTCGGGGCACACACTTTCAACATGTCCTCAATGAAGTATATCAACGCCGGTTTGCAGCTAGGGTGTCCATTTAACTATAATTTCATATGAATCACGATGACTGATCACAGCAACTCGTGGCAATCGTTGAAACTAGACGCTGGCGCTGTGACGCAAGGAAATCACGCACCCCGTACTCTGGAAATTAGTGCTACGAAGGTCGGTTCTCCTACGGTAATTAGTTTCTCTGTTACAACGTGTTAAATAGGGAACGTTTAATTATAACCATTCGGTATTTCAACTTTGATCCTAACCAAAAGGAGTCTCAACAAATGGACAGACAGACCTGCAGATGACAAAAAAATATTTTGTTTCGTGGGATATTATTGCAAACCCACAATTTTCCCATTTCTTCCTTACTTGTACTGTGAAACCTTGCTTCTTGCCTAGTATCTTGATCCTAGTCCACCAGAAAGTATCCTATAGATTTTGATGAAGTTAACGAGTATCAGTATGTGTGACATAAAAGGCCGTTCTTTTGACTGCATTAACTTAGAAGCTAACGTTGATAACATCACCAAGGCTTCATCGACTTTGTATGTGACATAAATTTCATCTACTCGCCACCGAAGAAAACGGATCTTATCAGACAGATGGACAAACATACAAACGGATAACATGTGACAATTTATTTGAGATACAATTACAAATTAGCACTTCTCGGATTGTTTCTTTACTTTTACTATGAAATCTTGCTTCATCTAAAACTGCTCGATTCTAGGTGAACGGTAAGTACCCTATGTGTTTTCATGATTGAGTTAGTGAATATCAAAATATGTGACATAAATGGCAATATGTATTGATTGCCTTGACTTTGAAGCTTCTGTTTTCTTTTACATCGCCAAAGGACCGTAGTCCTTAGGGCATAACATTAATTCTAGCTTGATAAAGGATACGTATTCTCAGTTGCGAATGTGAACCACCATCGACTGTATATTAGATTGATGGCAATGAAAGTTTGTGCACGAGGGGGACTCGAACGCGGATTTCCCGCTTTACGCGAGCAGACGCCTTAGCCGTTTCGGCTATCCGTGCACGAATCATGGAAGACCGTAACTCCCACCCTAGCACGAATCACGGCAGACCGTAACTCCCACATGTCGTCATCGATGTGTCACAACCTGCACTAGTACATTACATATATTCCCGTGCAGGAAGGACATATTTATTGAGAGTTGAGAGCGTGGTACTGGCGAATAAATACGAAATAATAGTATCGACGTAAAATAGCAGTGACTAAATGATATAGAACACGTGAGGCAATACTGACGTTACGACTTATCTTAGAAGAAAGATTAAGGAAAGGCAATCCTACGTTTCTAGCATTTGTAGACTTAGAGAAAGATTTTGACAATGTTGACTGGAATACTATTTCAAATTCTAAAGGTGGCAGGGGTAAAATACAGGGAGCAAACGGCTATTTACAATTTGTACAGAAACCAGATGGCAGTTATAAGAGTCGAGGGACATGAAAGGGAAGCAGTGGTTGGGAAGGGAGTAAGGCAGGGTTGTAGCCTCTCCCCGATGTTATTCAATCTCTACATTGAGCAAGAAGTAAAGGAAACAAATGAAAAATTCGGAGTAGGTATTAAAATAAATGGAGAAGAAATAAAAACTTTGAGGTTCGCCCATGACATTGTAATTCAGCAAAGAACTTGGAAGAGCAGTTGAACGGAATGGACAGTGACTTGAAAGGAGGATATAAGATGAACAGCAACAGAAGCAAAACGAGGATAATGGAATGTAGTCGAATGAAGTCGGATGATGCTGAGGGAATTAGATTAGGAAATGAGACACTTAAAGTAGTAAAGGAGTTTTGCTATTTGGGGGGGGGGGGGGCAAAATAACTGATGATGGTCGAAGTAGAGAGGATATAAAATGTAGACTGGCAATGGCAAGGAAAGCGTTTCTGAAGAAGAGAAATTTGTTAACATCGAGTATCGATTTAAGTGTCGGGAAGTCGTTTCTGAAAGTGGAGTGTAGCCACGTATGGAAGTGAAACATGGACGATAAATAGTTTGGACAAGAAGAGAATAGAAGCTTTCGAAATGTTGTGCTACAAAAGAATGCTGAAGATTAGATGGGTAGATCACATAACTAATGAGGAGGTATTGAATAGAATTGGGGAGAAGAGAAGTTTGTGGCACAACTTGAGAAGGAGGGGGGACCGGTTGGTAGGACATGTTCTGAGGCACCAAGGAATCACAAATTTAGCATTGGAGGCCAGCGTGGAGGGTAAAAATCGTAGAGGGAGACCAAGAGATGAATACACTAAGCAGATTCAGAAGGATGTAGGTTGTAGTAAGTACTGGGAGATGAAGAAGCTTGCACAGGATAGAGTAGCATGGAGAGCTGCATAAAACCAGTCTCAGGACTGAAGACCACAACAACAACAAGAAGTGATATAGTAGCGCATGCACGGCCGAAGGAACATTACGTCGTACTTGTTAATGGTTCAAATGGCTCTGAGCACTATGGTACTTAACATCTATGGTCATCAGTCCCCTAGAACTTAGAACTACTTACACGTAACTAACCTAAGGACATCACACAACACCCAGTCATCACGAGGCAGAGAAAATCCCTGACCCCGCCGGGAATCGAACCCGGGAACCCGGGCGTGGGAAGCGAGAACGCTACCGAACGACCACGAGCTGCAGACTACTTGTTAATAACACGGATACTGGTATTTAGAATCAACATGACGATCAACTAAGTCCTGAGAAGAAGAGTTTTTAAGAGTCGAACAGACAGACAGCAAAAATGTGGTTTTGTAAGGCTCCCGTTTTTACCGATTGAGGTACGTAATCCTAAAAAGAAAATAAAGTAGATACAGTTCTGTGATGCTTCCTATGAGATATCGACTTTGTGAAGCACTGTCACGAGAACAACAAGAGGAGGACCAAAATAAGGTCGTCTCCGATTCTCGCTCTCGAGTTCATATGAGGCACATAGCGCGTGGCCGCTGGCTCGTGCTCCGCCCTTGGCCGACTGCACCTGCAGCGAGCGGCTGACAGCTCGGGCAGACCCGCGTGTTTTCGCAGACGCTGAGCCGGCGTTTCCAGCGGCGGTCATTACCAGAGTGCGCCCGCCGCAACTGTTATGACAGCTCGCGCTTGTTTACGGCCGGCCGGTGCTCTGGTCAGCCTCTGACAGGCCGCCAAGTAACGAGCCGCACTTGTTACCAAATGACGTCACACAACCTGTCCGAAACTCGACTCTGCCGAGCGGGCTTTCAGGCGAATACGGGGGGGACCGGCTGGCGCAGTCACGCGTGGAATGTAATTGACGTCTGTGGCCCGCAGAGGTCTGCAGAAGTAGTTTTATATTCTGAGAGACAAACGGGTCGTCCAAATATACACTCGCAGCTGCCTTCGGGAAAAGACAGTCTAGCAGCGTTTCATATGGTGGAAATGATAAAGCCAAGAAAATTGGACTGCGGCTTATCATCGCCACACGGTGTTTTTCGAATCGTAGAAACGTCAACTGCCGGCCGCTGTGGCCGAGCGGTACTAGACGCTTCAGTGCGGAACCGCGCTGCTGCTACGGTAGCAGTTGCGAATCCTGCCTCGGGCATGGATGTGTGTGGTATCCTTAGGTTAGTTACGTTAAAGTCTAGGCGACTGATGACCTCAGATGTTAAGTTTCATAGTGCTTAGAGCCATTTGAACCATTTTAAAACGTCATCTACAGCGCTTGAGCCTTAACTCGTTATGTAGTGACAATATCGCGGGTGCTTATGAATTATAAATGTAGTTAGTGCACAGAAAGAGTGAGCTCATCGCACTGCGTCCGTGACGCGAAAGAAATGTTGGACAGGATGAGTACAAAGTATTGCCCTGATGATAAAAATTTATAGCAGAATAACCGTCTGACATAATAAGTTACATTTGATTATTTTATATAGGTTAGTGACACTAGTTTCTTTTAAGACCACTTACGTTAATAAACCTCAGCGTGTGCTGCCTTGGTAGCTCGGAGAATGTCGAGGCGATATTCCTGATCCCGCCAGGCGTTTCGTAACATGTGTTCCGTCACAGTACACACAGCAGGTTGTATCTTAGCCTTCAGTTCGTCGACGTCAGCGATTGGTGTGACGAAGATTTTGTCCTGCATATAACCCCAGAAAGGGGAGTGATATTTGGAAAGCGGATTAGCCAGTTTGTTGGACCTTTCCTTCCAATCCACCGATCCGAACATTACTCCACTCTCCAGACATTACGCCCCTTGACTTTTTTTTTCTGGGGCTATATCAAGGACAGAGTCTTCGTCACATGCAACCAGGTCAGGTTGAACGCCTTGGACACACTGTCTAGGGAGTGCAGCGAGGTGGAGGTTACCTGCTATTTGGGATGGCGTTATGTGGGGCCGACGTACGCCGCTGGTGGTCATGGAAGGCATTGTAACGGCTGTACGATACGTGAATGCCATCCTCCGACCGATAGTGCAACCATATCGGCAGCATATTGGCGAGGCATTCGTCTTGATGGACAACAATTCGCGCTCCCATCCTGCACACCTTGTGAATGACTTCCATCAGGATAACGACATCGCTCTACTACAGTGGCCAGCATGTTCTCCAGACATGAACGCTACTGAACATGCTTGGGGTAGATTGAAAAGGGCTGTTTATTGACGACGTGTCCCACCTGCCACTCTGAGAGATCTACGCCGAATTGCCTTTGAGGAGTGGGACAATCTGAACCAACAGTGCCTTGATGAGCTTGTGGATAGTATGTAACGACGAATACAGGTATGCAAAGCTTTTTTTGATATGTGTAGTTAGGGCGTTGTCCCCTTAATACATTGAAGAAAACTCTAAATGTGGAAATGAACGCATTTTACAGAACTGAATACTGAAAAGGGTTAAGGAACAATCCGACGACGAGGATTGTACCAGTATGGTAATCCACCCTGTAATAAAACAGATCCGTGAGGCAATGGTTAGTGGACAATTACGTTCGTGAAATGGACCGGTTTGACTAGAGCCCCGACCGGAACACAATGGAACAGTTTTTACTGATTTAGACCGTCGAGTTCGCTCCAGACCCCAGCGTCCAGAATCACTACCTTCTCTAGTTCCGGGTCTTGAGGAAGAATGTGCTGCTTTCGCTCCACAGACACTGAGACACCTCACTGAATGTGTCCACAGCGGAGTTCAAACCGTCATAAAGCCAACTGTGTCAATATCCACCAATAGTTGCCAGGATCTTTTGATCATATAGTGTATTTATTTACGCGTTTCGGTCACAGGTCATTATCTTTTTATCAGGTAAGTGAGTAATTCTGAGTATCGTGTATGATTTTAAGAATGAAATCATGTTATACGATACTCTGCTTTAAGTTCTTTTTACCTGATATGCGGATGCTAGACTGTTCCCGAAACGCACATGTAAATAAAGTTCTAACAACGAGCGATGTGTTGTTACTAGCGGCCAAAATGCTGTGAAAAGACGCGCTCAAGAAGTATACTCATACTCACATTTTGCTGTTATACATGACGGGGAAAGCAAAGTTTCTCTTAAACTGAAGAGTAACATTCAGTATTCACCAACGACTGGAAACATCGAAAGAAAATGTTCAAGGAACTTCTGAATTCGCTTCAGTAATTATGA